>NC_081825.1:124802723-126052723 GCF_030867095.1 Alligator mississippiensis | reverse complement strand
CAGCGGTCAATACATACTAGAATAAACTCTGTGAAAATATACACAAAAAATACATATTTCCCATGAAATCTTCCTTTATAATAAATAGATGGGAACACGTGTGCAGCTGATCGCTGTAATGCTCCGTGTCTGTTTGGGTGTTCAGTCTGTTGATTTATTTTTAATCTCTTGAAAGACTGGGGGAGTTCCTCGTCCCCTAAAAGGTCGAGATAAATAATGCATGAGGCAATCCTCCCTCCTGATTTTTTTTCCTTTTTCCTCGACATTTCCACCCCCCCCCCCTTTTGCTAGAGAGTTCAGCCTAAATTTCCACGCTTGCATTCAGTGGTTACAAAGCCTACAAATTATACAATGACTTCTAACCTGGACTTCTAACAAAACAACTTTTTTCCCCCCACCCCCCTATGATAAATCATAAGAGACAGATGGCAAAATAGGGGTGGGGGGGGAGGAAAGAGAAGGACAGGACAAAAGGCATTGTGACCAATCTGGGAAACAGAACAAAGTGCACATCAGAGAAAGAGAGAAAAGAAGTTTGGTTTGACAGGTGAAATTCCCACAGCCTTCAGGCTGCAATGGGAAGAAAGCAGATGCCATGCGTTGCAAATCGGTGGGGAACAGGGTTACCAGGAACTGAAGGCAGAGGCTCAGACACATTTCTTTCCAGAAGACATGAACATCTCTGTGAGCAACCCAAGGTGATGAGAGTGCAGGAACCAGTTGTGTCTCCCTTGCACATTCACATAAGAGCCCCAGAGGGTGCCGGGCTTGCCTACACGCCTGTCCCCAAGCCACCCTGCATCCAGGCCACCCGGAACATCCCCAGCGCAGGCACTGCCCTTCTCAGCTGGCTTCACTGCAGGTGGGGGGGGGGGGGGGGCTGCTCCTAACCCTATCTAGAGCCTGCTCAAGGGGGAGCCTCGCCCATGGTTCCAGCCTCTCTGAGAAACTGCTACACAGCCAGCCCCAGTGACATTATTGCAAGGGCGCGAATAGAAACAGCAGCCAGATGGCAGGGACAGACAGCACTGCGCCTCTGTGGGGAGGAAGGGGGCATGGGGTGCGCGTGTGTAGGGTGGGTGTGTAGGGTGTGGGTGTGTACATGCTGTATGTGTGTGGGGGGAGGTGTAGGGAGTGTGTGCAAGCATGCATGTGTATGGTGTGTGTATGTAAGGTGTGGGTGTGCATGGGGGGGTTGTATGGTTTGGGGGAAGGGTTGTAGTTGGGGTGTGCTTATGTGTGGGGGTTGCATGCATGGTATGTGTGCGTGCATGTATGGTGCATGGGGGGTCCATTTGTGTGCATGGCGTGTGTGCGGGGCATATCAGGGATGTGCATGCATGTGTGGGTAAGGTGTGTGTATGGGGAGTGTGCAGGGTGTGTATGTGTGCATGGTGTGTATGGGGGTGACGTGCATGTGTGCATAGCGTGTGCGCACGCAGGGGGGGTTAGCATGTGTGCATGGTGGGGGGGTGAGTGCGTGAGGGGTGTGGGTGCACAGGGTGTGCACGCTGTGAGGGGGATGGGTGTTTGGGTGTGCATGTGAGGGTGTGCAGGGTGTGTGGGGGTTGCATGGGGTGCATATGCTGTGCGTGGGGGTGTTAGGGTGTGCATGAGGGGCGCGTGCACAGGTGCGCAGGGTACGTGTGCTGTGTAGGGGGGGTGCAGGGGGTGCTGGGCTGTGCAAGAGGGGCATATAGGCAGTGGGAGGGTGCAGAGGGGGCGTGGGGGTGCCCGGGGGTGCCGGATCAGGCGCACTCCCGGGCCAGCGCCCGTGGGGGCGCGTAGCGCGGCTGCTCGGGCTGCCAATAGTCCAGGTCCGAGGCGGAGCCGGCCGGGCTGGCGGGCGATAAAGTGCAGCTGTAGGGGGAGGCAGAGGCGGAGGCGGAGGCAGCGGGGCTGGCGGCGCGGGTCCAGGCGGGCGCGGGCGCGGGGCTGGCGGCGGGGCCGTGGCCGTGCGCGGGGAGCAGGGCGCAGCGGTCGGCCAGGCGCAGCGTCTCGCTGAGCGCCCAGATGTAGTTGTGCGCGAAGCGCAGTGTCTCGATCTTGGTGAGCTTGGCGTCCTCGGGGAAGCTAGGCAGCACGTCGCGCAGCGCGTCCAGCGCCGCGTTGAGGTTGTGCATGCGGTTGCGCTCGCGGTTGTTGGCCTTGAGGCGCCGGCTGCGCTTGAGGCGCTGCGCCGTCTCGGCCGCCCGCGCCCCCGGGCCCGGCGCCGCCCCGCGCCGCCGCCGCCGCCGCTGCAGCCGGGCCGGGCAGGGCGCGGGCGGCTCGTCCTCCTCGGCCTCGCCCTCGTCCTCGCCGGCGCTGGGCGACGCGGGCGACGCCAGGCTCAGCAGCAGCAGCTCCTCGTCCTCCTTCAGCTCCTGCACCAGCATCCTGCAACGACACGGCCGCAGCCCTCAGCGCCCATCGCCCGCCCCGGCCCCAAGCCCTGCCCGCCGCCGCCGCCCGCTTGCCCGCTTACTCTGCTGCTCGCTAGGGCGCCTCCGCGCCGCCCGCTGCGGGGCGCCCGCCCGGCCGCGCTCCCTGCTCCCGCCCGGCTGCCTCGGCCCGACGGCAGCCAACGCCGGGGAGCGGGGGCGTCCTGCTGCCCCGCGGGCCTGTGCGTGTGTCTGCGTGTGTGGGGGTGCGTGTGCGCTGGCACGCGCCCCGGCCCTCCAGTTCAAGCGAAGCGGCTTGAGGTTCCGCGGCTGCGTGTCTGGCACACGACCCTCCTTAAAACCCCTTATATACCCCCCAGAAAACAATCAAACCTGCCCCCAGGGCCCCCTCGGCTGCCCCCCTCCACCTCCCGCGGTTTATTCTTTCTTTTCATTTCATTATCATCACTCATCTCTTTTCTTTGCTCTCCCTCTCTCTTTTCCAAGCCCCCCTGCACCCCTGGCTCGCCTCCCTCCCCTCCGCACCCACCCACCTCCTCCCCGGCCTTTCTTCTCTCTGATCCCCACCAAGTGCGGGCGCGGGCCGCCGCCTGATTGGTGCCTCGCGCTCGGCTGGAGCGTGCCGCTAATTTATTAATGAATGGGGGTCGCGAGGCGCAGCTGGCCAATCAGGGAGCCCCGCGAGCCACGCGCGCTGGAGCCTGCTCCCTTTCAGGAGATCATTAGGCTGGGGGGGAGGCTGGAGTCACCCCCTCCCCTCCTTCCCCGCAGGATCACACTCTCTTCCCCACCTCTGGCAGAGCTGGAGACTGAGACTATGTCACCGAGGAGCTTATATTTCTTTCTTTGGTTGACGGGCTGCTTCTGCAGGGTGTATTTTCTATTTTCTGTGCTTCCTTGAACTAACAGTTAGAGTTGCCAACTTTGACTGAAGCTATTCCAGAAGGATTTGTTTTTTGGGTTTTTTTCTTAAACATCTCCTGAATTGCTTTCAACAGTCACCAGGAGATCCATGCCGATTCTGGTTGACTCCCCGGCAATGTGGGAGGGTTGGCGGTCCTACTAACAGCTTAGGTGATTCCTTCATACTCTGGTAGGCAAGGAAAATGCCATGACCACCAGGGCAGCTTTTCTAGTCGCACCCAGGGATCAGAGCTGACCTGAGAAGCACGTGGGGCCCGGGGCAAATCAGCTCATGCGGGGCCCTGGCCCTGCCCCGATCCTGCCCGCCCTGGATGTGAAGAAGCACCAGCGGCGGGGGGTAGTGAGCAGCCAGATGCAAAGCCACCACCAGTGGTGCAGAGTTACCATGGTCACTCCATCCAGCTCCGCAGGGCCCCCTAAAGCACGGGGCCCAGGGCAGTCACCCCAATTAGCACCTCCCCCCCCCCCCCGGGGAATGAACCTGCCAGGGATAACCACTTTTCTGGCATGGGTAGTACCTGTGGAGGTAATGTATAGTAAATCTCCCACTGGCTGCTTGAGTGGGAAGATGTTGGCTTTATGCCCACTTTAGGAAAATGGGAGACTCTTCCCTAGCTTGCTCCTGCGGCCACATGGCTGAGGGCAAGCAAAACTCGGGGGCATTCAAACCCCAAGCCCAAACATCTGAAGCCCCAGGTGGGGTGGATGTTTGCCGGTAGTAGGGCCACTTACGGTTCTTGACTGACTCATGGATTTGGAATTGATTTGGCTGATTTGAATTGAAACACGAAAAATTCTCTTAAAAAAAATAAGACTTGTGTCACTAGAAATGACTGCATAAGCTCCAGTTATAGGGTTTTCATAATAATGATAATCAGCATAGAAAATTAGGGTTGGAAGGGATCTCAGGAGAACATCTAGTCCAACCCCCTGTTCAAAGCAGGACCATCCCCAACTAGATCATTTCAGCCAGGGCTTTGTCCAGCCAGGCCTTAAAAACCTCCAAGGATGGAGACTCCACTGCCTCTCTAGGTAACTTGTTCCAGTGCTTTGCCACCTTCCTAGTGACAAAGTTTTTCTTAGTCTCCAACCTAAACTTGCCATGGTGTGGATTGAGACCACTGCTCCTTGTTCTGTCATGTGTGTATGCCAGCTTGCTTGTTTCTGTTTACTGTTCTTCTCCTGCCCTGGGAGGTTTCTTACAAAATGAAAAGAAAGTTAGGATTCGTGGAGCAATCATAGGAGATGAGGGTTAGAGGGACCTCAGGAGGGCATCTAGTCCAACACTCAGCTCAAAGCAGGACCATCCTCAGCTAGACCATTCCAGCCAGGGCTTTGTCCAGCCGAGCCTTAAGCCTCCAAGGATGGAGAGTCCACCACCTCTCTAAGTAACCCATTCCAGTGCTTCACCACCCTCCTAGTGAGAGAGTTTTTGCTAATATCCAATCAAAACTTCCCTTGCTGCAACTTGAGACCATTGCTCCTTGTTCTGTCACCTGCCACCACTGAGAACAGTGAGATTTTTGCTTTCTCTAATGACATAGCTTGTTACTGGCTGGTTAGCTCAGTCAGTTAAAGTATGGTACTAATAATGCCAAGACTGTAGGTACGGGCCCCGGGGTTTCTCCCTTTAACAATTCTGCCTTGAGTGGGGGGCTGGGCTAGGTGACCTCTTGAGGTCCCTTCCAACCCTACTTTCCTATGATGTATCCAATCCTGTGGAGATCAAGGGCACTCCTTGGGAAACATGGGGTCAAATGGGTTTAGAGCCTGTCCTCCAAGATGAAGGGGCGAGGGTCAGGAGTCTAGCTGTGTTGGGACTGCAGTGGGCTGTAGCTGGGTGTGCCCCAACTACAAGGTGTGTCTTGGCTGGACAGCGTTGTCCCTAGCACTGGTGTGGAGTAGAGGAGCACCTGCAAGGGTAGAGGGGGAGCAGATGTCTGGGGCGGGTTTGAGCCTGGGTGGGAGCAGAGTGGTGGCACCTGTACTGGTCTCAAGTTGCAGCAAGATACCAGGAAAAACTTTCTCAGAAGAAAGGTAGTAAAGCACAGGGACAGGCTACCCAGAAAGGTTGTGGAATCTTTCAGGTTTTCAAGACCCAGCTGGGGTGATCTAGTTGGGGATGTTCCTGGGTTGAACAGGAGGTTGGACTAGATGACCTCCTGAGTTTCCTTCCAAACCTCATTCCCTGTGACTCTACGTAACCTGGGAGCAGGGGGCAGGAGGCTTTTCTTGCATCATTTGCATGTGGGGTGAGAGTCCTGTACTTCCCAAAGCCCAGCCACCAGTTCCTAAGGAGCCGAGCCGCTGCTGGGCTCTGGACCCCTGTCCACCCATCCTCCTCCCCCCTCTCTCCCCCACCAGGACCCAGCCACGTGTGCTTGACATCAGCCTGTTTCTGGAGAGTCTCAGTAAAGGAGCTGTCCAGAGTCCCCCTCAGCTAGGCGAGTCCTCCTTGCCTGCAATAGTTTCCTGCTGACTTATCTAAACTAATCCCTTCCCCTTTTCTTTTCCTGTGGCTCCAAGGGCAGTTGAGTCCTGTCACCAAAAGACACCAGTGAAAGGATGCGTCTGCAGGGGCTGAAAGGGTGGCGGGGGGATTAGAGAGGCATCAGTCACAGTTCCAGGGGTGTAGCTAGCGATCTTTTGCCAGCAGAGTTTGCAGGAAGAGCTCGAGGATGGATGCAGGATTCTCCTGACCTCTATTCGTTAGGACACTCGAGTTATTTTTCAGCGAGATACACTGATGAGGGTAACCAGGTTAGGAGAAACGTTGAACTTGGAGCACACAAAAGGAAAAAACAAAACAAAACTATTGCCAGAATATCTATCTATCTAAGAAAGGAGGCTAAAGAAAGTGGGGGAGGGAAGTCCTTTTAAGAGTCAGTTTTCAAAGGGAGGAGAAAAGTGCAGCTAACGTGGCCTGTCTAAGTCAGTGGAGGGCCCATGTGGCGATAAAAGCTTTGCAAGTCTCCAAGGACCTGAACCTCCTATTACGAAGGGACCTGAACAACTGAAATCTTTCTCAGCAGCCCCCAACACAGAGAGAAAATAATGCATCCATGACAAGGGATTGGCCAGAGTCTTTTTTTCAGCTTCTTTACAATGCATGTGCCGGCTTGCTTGTTTCTGTTTACTGCTCCTTTCTGTTTACTGCTCCCCTCTTGCCCGGGGAGGTGTCTTATAAAATGAAACATGAAGTTAGGATTCGTAGAACAACTTTAGAACGAACATGAGAGAAACAAAGGAAATGCTTGTGGAAATTGCCTTCGACACTTAGAAATTGATTCGGCTTGGTTCAGCTTTCCAAATCTTAGATTAAGAAGGAAGGTGCCTCTCCCACATTTATACTATATCTTGTAGCTGAATACTAGCAAGGGGAAATCCGGTATTCATTGAGCAAACACATGGCCAATAAAGGGAAAAGAACGTAAATTGGAGATGGAGGAGGGGCTTACCTTTTATTAGCCCATAATAAGACATTAAAATTAAAATCTCACTTTTTTTTACTAAATTTCAAAATGCTGGAATAGGCATAAAACAATAGGAGCAACTGGAAACAAGGTTGCCATCTATAAAGGTATCTTTTATACCCAGGCGCGCACAGCCCTCAGATCGACAGATCACATGACCCATGTGCGCGTGATTTATCTACTATGTACTTTACATTGTATTTCCATCAGCAGTTGTAGAAGCATGGCAATTTAGAGGAATGAGCGGAAATGTAATTTATGTGATGTGTTTCTTCCTAATTTCTAAAATGCACTGATCCCTCCATCCAGGCATGTATACACCAGTTCCAAGACAACAATGTAAAGCACTGAACCCGATATATGTTCAAAAGAACTTTAAAAAAGAACCGTTGCCCATCCACTACAAAAAAACCTCAAACCCCCCCCCCCCACCCCTTCTCCAGACCACCCTCTCAGGCAAAAGCCTGAGTGAATAGAGAGGCCTTGCAACATGCCCTGAAGGTCAACAGACTTGCTCTCTGTCAGACCAACAGGGAAAGCGAATTATGTTAAGGACGTACACCATCAAGTGAAGACCACAGTATACGACAATGTGAAAACCCATTTTCTGAAAATGTTGAAATCATGACTTTAAAAACAAACCCCAAAACCTTTTTTATTAGGACTTGTGAAGAAAACTTCATGATACCTAGCTGAAAACTGAAGTAGAGATATCAATAGTATAAAATAGGCTACACAGGCACACACAGTGCTTAATTAAAACCCAGGGAGGGTCTATTCACTTCATATGGAAGACATATGCGTGTCCAGATCCTGTTTCACTCGGACCAGAATAAGGATGGTGCCTGGATTTCTTTGTGAGGAATACTTTAAACATATGACTAGTTCAGCTCTTGAGATTCTGGCAACAAAGCCAACTTCGGAGATGAGTGCTACTCAGCTTTAAAAAAATGGTATTATACTATTAGAATTACTTCTCTCTTTCACATGTGCATACACAGTTCCAGGTGTCAAATAAAGGACCTTTTCGACATTACTTATACATCCTCCCAGAAGATCAGTGAAATAAGTGTAATTTGTTCCTACCAATACTATATTAGGTAGAATGGAAGAAAAGTGTCTGTGAGTTTAGCAAATGATTTTACTGAGCATTTTTAACAAGGCTAATTAGAAATACACTGCCTACAGGTTTTCTTAACCTCACAAAAAGAGTAAAAGGAAAAAAACTCCCTGCCACAGTCCTTGTTTCCCTTTCTCTACACTTACAGTCTTTAGTATGGCTTAGATACCACTGCCAGTTGCTTGCCCCATAGTTAGAGATTTTTTTCTTCATTTACCCAGATTTGATTAATTTGTTCACTGATAGAAAAAAAATGAGAAAATGGATCATGATAGCAGTCTGCTTGAGCCACAAGTGCAACCAGAGAGGTGCTCTTGCCACTCCCCCAGCCCGACCTATTGCCAACCCTGTTGGCAGTCAGGACCACATACTGAGGATGCTGCTACAGAGAAGAGGAGGAAGGAAGGAAGGAAGGAAGGAAGCTTCCTATCCCAATAACTCCAAAATGAGTGGTTTAGAAGCAGAAATCAAGGGGTCTGGAGGCTGCTAGCAGGGTCGGTTGAAAGGGGATGGCATTGCCTCTGAGCAGAGTTTGAATTACGGGCAGCTGGGGGGGCTGCACCTCCCCATAAGAGATGAGAGCCCCCCTGTAAGATTTGAAAATCATAACCGGGGTGGGGGGGTGTCTCCAATTTTATTAGGTCATCATGCTGGGCAGCCCAATTTCTGCAGACCCCCACCAAGAGTCAAAGTATAATTGGAGCCCTTCATCCAAGTAGAAGGCGGGGTAAGCTTTGCATCTTGCAGACCGAGAAGCCAGCAAGGTGCCAGGGGGAGCCTCAAGAGCCTGTCAAGGGTGCCCCTGAGAGTCTGCCAAGGGTGCTACCCTGTAAGTGGCAGGCAAGGTTCTTTGGGTGGATGTGATAGCTTTTATTAGACCAACTGAGGAGTTGGGGAAAAAATGTTCCTTGCAAGCTTTTGGGAACAAGTACCCTTCTTCAGGCACAGGGAGACACTGCGAGTGAGCCTGTCAAGGGTGCCAGACTGCGAGCAAGTCCCCTTAGGGTGACTCCCAAGACAAGCCCAGAGTGTGGGATGCCTCTCGCCCTGAGCTCTTTGTGCCAGAAAAAAACCCTGCTCTCATCTTTTCCTGCGGTCAGAGGAGGAGAGAAAAACTTGAGCTGGCATTTTCCAGGGGATGCATCGTATCAGAGGCATCCTGGAAAGGGCAAGCTGCCTCCTGCCCCCTCTTCAAAAGAGCTAGCCAGATCCCCCCGTGCAGAGTGAACTCTGAGGGGCTGAAGGGAGCCCCCCGAGTGCCCACCCCAAGCAGCTGAGGGAGGCCCTTAGGCTCTGGCGCTTGCACGCTCCAACCTCACAAGTGGCAGCACCACCTCCCCTTGCACCCGCTGGGCTTGGCAGCCGCCTGCCCCCCTCAACTGGAGCCCAGCTGGGCAGCAGTGCCCCCAGGAGGCCGTGCTGCGCAGGTCCCTGGACAGGGACTGCATTGTCCCCCCTGCAGCCATTTATTTGCATGGCAGGTGCAGGCAATGCCTGCACCCTCCCAGCTACCCTTTACAGAGAGGGCTGTCCCCCCCTCCCCCCCCCCCCAGCAGGTTTCCCAAGCAGAAGGGAAGATGCTGGAGCCCGGCGTGAACACGCTTCTCTTTCCCTGATTATTTTCCCCGGCTGTGGGCAAAAGAACAGCCGCTTGTGTGAGGGGGGCAGCCCTGCGCACAGACACCCCCCTCCTCCCCAGGGCCCGCAGAAAAAGGGACACTGGGCAGCCAGGCAAAGGTGCGAGGGAGAGAGCACTAATCGCTGAACCAGGAGACAAATACGATTACCAGCTCCGAGCCTTGAGTCAGAAAGTCTCATAGACTTTAAGATGTTAATCCCCGACATAATCCTTCCTTTGGCGTGTAGGAATAGCGCAGCCACAAGAGTTGTTTTGTTATTTATATTGGCGTTTAATAAAACCCAGGCAGCGGTGAATGGGCTGCCCACTCTCCAATGGTAATTAATTCCCTATTTCAGTGACCCAATTGTGCTGGGATAGAGCCGTGGGCCCGTCCCGCTGCCCCAACCCGCCTTTGTGCGGCTACACAGCTCTCGTGCTTCAACAGCTATGGAAACTCATTCTTTTGATGTCATTCAAGGAGGTTTCCTTGGGCATCTTCTAAACTTCAAGGACCCTTTTCTTTCTGGAAGGCCTGAAAAGCGGGGCTAGCCTGGCCACCTCTGTAGAATGTAATGATTTGGTGAAAGGGCCTTTTGGGGGTTTGGGGAAGGAATGGGGCGGGGGGGAGAGGGAGAGAAAGAAAATTTGGCAAGCTGCTATGAAACGGGGGTAGCCAAACTGGAGGACACCGCACTCATTCACCTCATTGATACAGAGCTTAAAACCACTCCGCCTTATTACAGACCTTCCTGGGCTTCCATCTGAGACATTAAATACCTCCATAAAGAATAAAAGAGCTGATGGGGTTGGATATTATTTCATATACAGTACCATAGGCAGACAAGGTTCTTTGGGTAAATCTGATATCTTTTATTAGACCAAGTCAAATAGTTGAAAAAATTCTTCTTAGCAAATTTTCAGGTATAAATACCCTTTGTCAGGCTGAGGAAGCATCTGCAGTTGATGTGTGCTGTTATTCACTCCATCCAGGAAGGGCACACACCAACTACAGATGCTTCCTCAGCCTGATGAAGGGTATTTATACCCAAAAGCTTGCAAAGAAGAATTTTTCCAACTATCTGAGTTGGTCTAATAAAAAATATCAGATTTACCCAAATAACTTTGTCTGCCTATGTCCTTAGACCAACATGGTACCCGGTAATCCACCAAAGGCACAATTTCCATGGTCTCCCAAGACGGATGCCAAGGATGACTTACCATACATTCAAAGAGGTTGTGTAGTCAGTGCTGAACCTCCCCTATGAATAGCATTTTCCTTCAGAAGGGAAAGCTAAGATCAGTGGAATCGGGCCTGTTGTTGACAACTGCATGTTTTTTGGTTCCTAAGCAAGGACCAAGAGAAAGCAGTGGGAGCAGTGAAGTGGCTGCAGGAGGGGGTGCGTGTGAAATGGACACAGGAGGAAGATGCAGTTGCTCTGCCAAGCCATCCCAGCACAAGCAGCAGCCCCTTCTATGTCTTTATACACACTTCAAAAAAAAAAATCCTTCGCAAGTCACAGAAACAATTCAGAATTCAACTAAGAAAATACAGAGTGAACCATATGGCTAGGGTGGCTCGAGTTGGCTGCATTTTCCCCCAGACAAAGAAGGGATTGAGAGTTGAAGGAAAGGAGAAAAAAACCAACTTTCCGGCTGATGAAGCTGTTGTCTGGAGGCAATGATCCCAAATCTCAAGGCTTTATTCCAGGCTCCGACTGAGACGTGATATGTCATATGATTAGCATCTTTCATATTTACAAGAGTAGTATAGGCTGCCAGTCTTTAGAGAAAGGCGAGAGAAAGAAGGGGCATATGCTGAAATGGATTTAGCATTTGAAAGAGAGAAAAGAGATCGGATAAATACACTTAAACGAGGATTTAGTTTTACTCCTGTTGAGTTCTAATGGATTGTTGATTGAGATTTTAGGGAGCTGTAACAGAGGTGTCAGCAGCAATTTAAAGGAGCTATTCAGTCGTCTACTGTTTCTTCTTTTTCTACACTTCACTTAGTAATGTCTTCAGACACCACTTGGGCCAAAAATACGTATCAAATATGATAGCAAGAAGGGCTCTTTGCCCAGCCAGCTTCTTAAAGTGGAGAGAAGGAAAGTTGGGGTTGGTATAATGCTCTTCTGTTTCTCTACACAAAAACAATGGCCCTCCGGCTTCTGCTGGCATTGGACTTGCATCAAATCTATGTCATTATCTACACTGATGTGGTGGGTGATTATTCAAATATTCCCTCTTCGCTATCTTTCTTCATTAAACCTTTCATAGCTCAGAGACCTCAGGAGGCAGGAAAGAGTACACCGGCACCACCTAGTGGGCAAATCTTATATTACTGCAAAAGCAGGTGTTGGTTTTTGGTGGGGGGAGGGTCTGGAAGATTTTCCGGTATAATGAACAAGGCCCATATGCATATTAATAAATCACATTGTAAAACTACACTTTCAAGTTGCTTCTTAAAACAAAATGTCTTTTATAAACACCCAATTTAGCTGTAAAAACTTTTTTTTTTTATGGAGGGTGTCTGGACATCCTTTGAAAATATTTTTGTAAGGGACACTGTTGCAGGTTATTTTCATCCTTATTTGATAACGTTTCGCCTCCTGTCCAAGGGAGAAACAGCCCTGTCCTACTGCACCATACTATGAAATTGCAATAATATAACCCAGAAGAGTGAAGAAAGAAAAATATTTGTGAGTGGCTAAGGTATGTGGTTCTTTAAAATATTTTTTTTTCAGAGTTTTTATGCATTATTTGTAAAGGGGCATTTCTCTTTTCCCATCAGGGAGAAACATATAGGCCTTTGCGTCTGATGTCAATGGATTTGCAAATTCATCAGGATAAATCTCTATTAAAATAGGACATGCTGAATATGAATATACTTCTAAAGATTGGTTAAATACTTCCCAACCTTCTTTAGAAATCTGCTTAAAAAAAAAGTCTTTCCTTTAAGTAAAAATTGAAGGTGGTCTGGAGAACCCACATTCCCAGAGAGTGATACAAGATACTCTTTAGCATTACTCAATATATTGTGCCTCAAAGGCTCATCTAGACTCTCAAAATAAAAAACAGCAAGAGACCAGAGTCTGCTGCACTTAGTATTATTATATAAAGAAACACCAAATCCAGAAGGGGTCCCATTGGTTTTAATGACAGGGTCTCAGAATCTGGTCCACAGAAATAAGAAAAGGCCATTCTAAAACCAGATCCTAAAGGGTTAATGGGAAAACTATTGAAATGTACCGAAACTGGTTTTGACCCAAAGCAATGCAGAAAGCTGTGATGCAACTCTGTGAACTTCTGTCAAGAGTGGCAATAGACTACAGTGGTGGTGATGGTTTGATTTGAATCTGAGGAAGCTGAGAAGCAGCCAACTCCACTGTGCCAAAAATCATGAGATGAACTCTTAAAAAAAAAAATCAAGAGATTGGCACGTAAATCATGAGATGCTATTTTTGAAGTGTGTGTGGTGGGGGTTATTTGTGAATGTGTTGGGGACTGTGGCTGTGTGAAACTTCGGGGAGCTAGTCAGGTTCAGGACTTTGAGAGTGCTCTCAACAGGGCTTCTGAGGTACACAGCACTGTCAGTACAGTGGGATGAATAGCCCTAAAACAAACCAGCTCTATTAATTTTCAAGGTTTCTAATAGCAGGCTTCCCAGAGCCCTGCTGACGCTCAGGGAGGCACAGGGGCTAATGCAGTCATCGCCCACTATGCTGCCACCAGAACAAGTCCCCAGGGAGGCTTCTTGCCTAAGAATTCAGTGGTGGGCCCTGTCCCCAAATTGTCAGCTCCTCTATGAGCCCTGCTAGGTAGATGACAGCTCCATGGGCCATGTGTGACATCCCTGCTTTAGAACACACAGGGCGCATCTACACATTCATTAATATGCCTTAGATACTGTACATTGTCTAGTACTTCCTTAAAGTACTAACTAAAAGCACAGTACCTAGAATTACTGTGCGGTAGCACCAGCACATGGTTATTTACTGATGCTTACTATGCATTAGCCTAACACTGCATAGTAAACTATTAGCATGGTTTTTGCCGTGACATGCTACTGCGCAATGTTATTAGGCTAATGAGCAGTAAGCGTCTTGTGTAGACATACCCATAGAGAAGGAAGGTATACTACTGGAGAGAATATACTCCTACCCATTCTCTCCACTTGCTTTAAAAAGTACACCTCATGGCTATGTTGTACTCCATTTAAGCCGGCATTAAGATACATACATACACATTCATATTTATGTTGTGTTGTATAGACCTGAGGAAGAATGCCTTGCATTCAGATGTTTGTCTAACTTTATCCCAACTGTGCAGTTGGTCCAATGAAAAATGTCAACCAAAAAAAATTTGACTCTTGTATATTTATGTTTACATGCACTTCCATGTGAGAGGAGGATACATTTCCATAAGCTCTAGAAATTGCACACAGTAGAAGGTTGTTGGACAATGGAAGTACTGAACAATAGATCCTAACCTTACTGCTAAAGACTCAGGGGCAGAGGTGGATGTGTGAGAGGAGGGGATCTCTGTCAACATGATAGAATAAAAGGAGACAGGCCATACATACATTGGCTCAAGAACTAGATGAGTCAAATGAGAGCACTGCACACATGCTCTGACATATGTTGCACATATTAAAGCTGGACCCCAGAAACTATCCCATTATTCTTCATGTCTAAAGGAATGACTGAGGTAAAAACAGCTGTCCTGTTTCAGTGCATTTTTAATCTTGCTGCTTTGATCTGATCCATGCAATTATTCTCGATACTAATTTCTCTATCTTTATCTTCAAGAGTGCTGTAATTCCAGATTCTATTATCTACATATATAGTACCTTCCTGAATCTTCCTAATCTTCTTTACTCAATGCCACCCTGTGATAAGGAGTTCCAGAATCTAATTATGTATTGTATGAATAAATGTGCATTTCAGTGTCTCCCACAACTCTGGTAAGTTTCCAAAGAGAGCTCACTGCTGTAATATGGCCTCTGCTGATCACACTCAATTCTCTGGTTTACTACTAAATTTAAAAAAATCTTAGGATACAATTATTTACAATAATGACAACTTAGTTTACTATGTGCTGTAGAAGGACTGATCCACCAGCTTTAGTTAAAAAGTTCTGTACCCAAGATACCAATCACGGGATGAAAAATTGTGAGAAACAGCAAGTAACAGAAAAGAAATAACAGCAATTAACAGAAAAGAAATTCTTACTAAGTTCTGCCATTCAGTATCTCCCAAATTCTCATACATATAGGATGAAGAAAGATGGGACCAAGGACAGGTCTAACTCATCTAATTGCTTTGAAAAATCTCAGGAGTTTGGGATTTATTGCTACGGAACCCAGCACCACTGATTTACATAATGATTTAATTTTTTTTCCTCTGTTATTTGTCATAACATTTTTAGACATCCTAAAATCTCATTTTTGACTGCATCTTCATGTTGTACAGAAGTCTTTATTAATCTGCCCACAATGATGCCCATTTCCCTTTTCTGAGATTATGCAGAACCTGTATAGCGTATGAGTAATTCCAGTGTTTTTTTGCCAAGGTGTGACTTTTTCTTTTAACCGACCATGAAGGTTATCTATTCACCTAGCAACGGTATATCACGCAGGAATTTGTCTAACCTAAATTATGCATTATCTGTAAATTTTGCTGTCACAGCTTAATTTTCCTGATTGTTAATTAGTATATATTAAACAAAACTCTATCTACTACAGAATACTTTGAGGAAATCTATTGTCAAGCTTTTGCAAAGTAAAGACTGATCATTTAGGCTTACTTTGTTTCCCATATCTACCAGCTTTTGATAGAACAACATTCTCCCTACAAAATTAACTAGGTAGCATTCCTTTAACAGTTTCTGAACTGCTGGTGGACCTTGTCAAAGTTAGAGTTGGAAAATCTAACTCAATATTAATCTTTTCTCTTTTCCCCACTACTCTACTGATACATTCAGAGATCAAATAAACTACTGAGAGACAGAGGCTTTGTGGAGGCTCTACATTTTATTTGTCTTTTTCTTTTCTTTTCGGTTTCAATTGATTGCCACGTACAAATGTCAGGTTTACTGATTTGTAATTGCCCAAAACAGCTCTGCAACATTTGTGTTATGTCTGTTATCTAAACCAGTGTGTTATGACACACAAATAATACAAGTCACATTATTGTAAGAGACTGCAGTTATCAGGCAATTTACTAGATACATTTTTTTGTTTTTGTTTTTATTCATATAATCTCTGAACTAAATACAAAGGCATTAGCACAGAAATATAAAGCAATAACAAGCAATTATTCCTTGTAAAATACAAATAACTCATTTAAAATATACTTTGTAAAAATACACAATTTTTATACCTCCTCTTTTTGCAAAAGAGACTAATCGATTAATTTTTCTTTTTGCTTCTCTCTTCTTCTTTCTTTTTCTCCAAATAATATTGAAGAATGTTGTTTAATTGCCGTTCATACTGGCTTACATGCTGTAGTCCATTCTCTGTTCCTAAAAGCAGTTATAAAGCACAATTAAACTTCATCTTAGAGCATCAATCATATAACCAAGCTGTCATAATGAAAATGTCTAATTTATTAAATGGTCCAAAAGGAAATAATATCTTAGCCTTGAACAGTTGTTTTCTGCAAGGAGCTCAACTAATATAAACAAACAAAGCATTTCTTATAATACCAACAGGTAGTTACTAGGGGCATGCGAAACGGGCCCTATTCGATTCAGATTCAGCCTGAATATGGGACAGTGATTCGATTAATTGATTCCCACCGCATGCTTGGTGGCAAACCCAGAAGTGGACTGGAAGTAATTCTGGTCCACTTCCGGGTCCAACAGGGAGCATGAGGGGGCCCCCCCTTCCCATGCCCCCTGGCTCCACGATTGGCTGCAGGGGGAACCCAGGTGTCCCCCCAGACCCAGGAGGAACCAGCCACCAAGCCAGCGGGTACCGGGGGGCGGGGGGCCACCACGTTTCCTGGCGGACCCGGAAGTGCTTCTGGTCCACTTCCGGGTCTGCTGCTAAGCATGCTGGGGCGCCCTCTGTGCTCCTGTGGGACACTCCATATGCCCCAGCATCGCAGCATTCAGAAGCCTGCTACCTACAGGTATGTAGAAAAAACATTTAAAGCTGTGTCCATGTCCAAACTGCCAAATCTTTCCACATCAAATCAGAGGATTCCGATTCGATTCGGAGAGATTAAAGGGTCCTCTGATTTGATTTGGATTCAGAGATTTGGCCACCAAATCGGGCCAAATCTCCACCAAAGCGAATCAGGGACTGAAGCTTTGCACAGCCCTAGTAGTTACACTAATCAAGTGAGCAGAACTGGTATCTGCTCTTCTCTTGCAGCAGTTCTAACCTCTCTACTCCCGAGCTGTGGGCTTCTATAGTAACCCCTAACACTACAGTGCCTAGTTGTTTATTGAGCTTTATTCGTGGCACGATAAATAACTAGCTCAGGCATAGGAATCAAGATAGACCTTGTCAAATGTACTTCAGAATCTCAGTTTCCATAAAAGGTCTTTTCCCTTTACAACTTCAAAGAAAACTTTTAAAACATGATAGAAATAAGTAATGATTTGGGCTTTGAACTCTGTTCCACTTCAGCTAGGACAATTTAGGCGCCAATGATATTTGAAAATGCCAACACTATTAACTATTTTGCTGCTCAAGACATGAAAAAAAAAATGGACAGAGGTGTCATAAAGACCTACAACAGCCTCTGAGGTCCTCAGCTCTGGAACTCCCTCTCCCTTGAGGCCTCGAACAATCCAATCCTGGATATCTTCTGGAAGAACTGTAAAAATCTTTCTACTTGGGAAAATGTTTAGCAGGCAAGGCTAGCCCTGGTATACTGTTTATGGGTTTGGGCTGGGGTTTGAGCTGCAAAGTTCATAGAGGCTTCAGGCCCCTTTACCAAAGTGCCTCCACTCTGACTCTGTGGAGGAATCTCAGTGGGTCTCACAGTGGATTTTATTTCCTCTCTGCACCAAACTGATTCTTGCAGAGGCAGAGAAAACTGCTATTAAGACCAGACCTTCTTCCCAAGAGAAGATGAGTATGAAAAAACTCTTTGTTTGATTACCAGATAGCATTAGAATGAAGAACAGTCCCATAACTGAACATTTATTTCTGGTTGCTATAACTAATATATTTTGCAGATAAACTTCAGACATTTAAATAAAATGCAGAATAATTTATTACAGCAATAACAATACATTGAAAATTAAGACTCGTGGCTTTAATTTTTTTTTAAATGTTAGTATTTTACCTTCACAATGATGAATTACTCTTCCCCAGAGTTTGTTCTTATTCAAACAGCCGAGATTTCCAATAATCAACAAATGCCTTTTTGCCCTTGTCAGTGCAACATTCATTCTCTTTCCTGAGTCTATGAATCCAACTTGTCTTGTCCTCACACATGACAAAACAATAATCTCTTTTTCTGCTCCTTGGAATGCATCTACAGTAGAAACTTGGACAGCTCTAATTTCATGAGCATCAGAGTGTACACCACTAAGTAAATTATGAACCTGTGGACAAATACATACAACTCCCTGTCAATATGAAGTACCATCAACCATGATTCCATTGCTGTCAAACACCAATTCACAACAGATCTATTATCTATTAATGAAAATCAGTGAGGTTCTACTGTATTACCTGCCAGTTTTCTACAACCCAGGCTAGGCGCTGGAGGAAAAAGTGAGGCCAAAATTTTTTTAGACAAAAAAACTACTAAATCAAAGGCATTTGAATTGAAGAATTTCTCTAATTTATTTATTGGCAAAGTCAAACCAGCTTATCTCCATTTGCGTAACAGGAAAGCAAAACTTTGGTCCATCCACTCAGCACTTCTTCCTCAAATCTGAATCCTGAGCAAGGGAAAAAAAATCTAGATTGCTCTAGATTTTATTCAGTCTTGTTATAAACTGACTATTTATAACAAGACTGGCTTCTTCCAAAAGAGCGAAACTATAAAAATCTTTACTTCTAATCTAAAAACCTAATTTTAAGAAAGAAAGAAAGAAATAGCTTATTGAAACTTTTTTTGAGGTATGTAGCCCATACCTTATTCATCTGTGATTTATATAGTGTAATCACACCAATCATGGACCCTTCTATTCCACTTGCAATCAGAGACTGGATAAGCTTGGCTGAAAAATAAGCTTCTGCCATGTTATAAAAGCTGTTATCTCTTTCAATCTGAGGACGGAAAAAAAAAGACTTCTAATTTTGCTGCAATGAATAGTGTGTCAAGACCATTTGGCTGTCCAAGGATAATGCAAAAACTTTAAAACACAAGATGGAAAAATCACAAGTCAAGGTATCTACCAACTAGTGTAAAGGTTATTTAAATAGGTCTTACCTGCTCTGCTCCATTAACGTTATAGAAACATAGTGTTGGAAGCCAATCCAATAGAGGACTTCTGTCCATCTTTGAAATGCCATCCAACAGATTTCCTTTGTAGAACAGGTCACTGGCTACAGCACTAATAGTGGGGTGACAGCGATACTGTGTCCTAAGAACTACAGCATCATGACCCTAGGGAATAACAACACAGAAAAAAAAATGAAACACATTAAAATAATTAATTCATAGTCAAACTGGGGTAAAATTACATCAAATACACACAGACAGCAATGATTTCTGTAATAGGTTAATTCTTACTTAGACTATGGTTAAAAGTAATGGCACTAAACTATTAGGATTCATAGGTTACATTCCTGCAGATTTGTGGAAACTGCATGCACACATTGGAGGAGAGAAACTGGGAGTGCCAGTACGAAAGTGCTGTTACACTCAGATACAATGTCAAGTTTTTATGTACTGTTACATCATTGACAAAGAGGCTAAGTGAAAATGTTCAAAAAGCCTGAGGCAGAAGTGTTCCAAGTATCGTGCTTTACTCAAAGCACCCTATATTAGTACAGGAGCAAAAAGAACTGATGTTCACCATTATGGAAGTTGGGGCACAGAAGTGACCTGCACTGGCTGAGGCCAGCAAACTGGGGGCACTCCTGCATGCCTCCCTGGAGGCTGCTGGAGTAGTCCCTCTCCCCTGCCCCACCTGCCAGCTGGTGGCTGTCAGCAGCAGCTGGGTGGGGGGGGAGGGGAAGAAAGGGGAATGGAGCCCCGCTGCCATACAGGCCACCTCCAGCTTGCTAGCTCAGGTCCAGTCCACATTGCAGGGGGGCTCCATTCCCCCCACCCCAGCCTCTTGACAGCTTCAGCTCGGACCCATGCACAGCTTTTTGCCATGCTAGGAACTGGGGGTGGGGTAACAGAGCTCCCCTGGCACATGGATCCAGCCCTCCCCCCCCCCCCCCCCATAAGACCTGAGCAAGCTAGGGGGTGTCTGATACCACATCCACCCAGAGCAAGATCCGCCATTTTTAAAATGCTGTATGTGCTGTGAATGTCTGTTCAGTTATGGGTATAGAGCACTTCCTGTGTGCTTATCATGTGATAAGTGTAACAGCTGTACTTATCCATAATATCTGTATCAAAAATCCCAAATCAAGCCATTTTTTTTTTAAAGTTACTCTCTCAAAATAACATCTAAAGCAAAATGCAATCATATGAACTCTGCTATAGACAAAATCCAAAAGAAATCCTGGCTCCTATGACGTCAAAGATAAAACTCCTATTGACTTCAATGAACCCAGGATTCTATCCCACATCTTTTAAAAGACAGCTTAGCAGAACATACCATCAAGCAAAGCCGGTCAAAGAGAGTCTGTTCCAATCCATTTTCATGAGCACTTTCAGACCCTTGAATAGTTGGTGGTAGCTGCTTAGGGTCTCCAACTAGGATCAACTTTTCACATTGAAACCTACAATGGGTATTTCAGACAAAATCCAAAACAGTGACTCTAGATCAGTAGTTCTCAGGCTTCAAGGGGGAATTCTGACTCTGGGTAGGCTCAGCCCCTCTGAACAGCCAGAGCAAACAGCCTCTGGGTGAGCCTGCGCTAAACACAGATCCCCTGCTGTCACTCCAGCACCTCCACAGGGAACACTGAAGTTCCTTCAGCAAGGGGAGGCAGGAAGTGTGCTGACCACTGTAAGGGAGTGGAGAGGAAGAGTTTTATCTATCAGGGCTCTTCTCACTTGAACAGCAACAGCTTGGGCATGGGCATGGGCTGCTGAGAAGCAGGCAGTAGGATGGGTTCCCTGGGGCTACTTCTGGTGCCACATTCAGCTCTCCACTACTGAGGCAGGGCTACACCTCCCATGGCAGAGCCTGGGGGTGGAGGTTGTTTTTCCATCCTCTTGCCCTCCCCAGAAACACTGCTAAGCACTGGGCTGCACCTGACCAGCTTCTACAGCCAGACAATGCAGAGTTGCCCCTGTCGCAGCAAAGACTCCTGGTGGGGAGAGGGCCCTCTAAGTGGGCACCAGGACTAGTGGCCCCATTTGTTCCCCCTTCCCCAGCCCTGTTATACCACTGCCTCCTGTCTGCAATCCAGTGCTCTCCCCATGGTTAGTGCCCAGGCTCATGTCCTGGTTGGTCAGGCAGAACTGCCCCCTGCACCTTTGTTTCCAGGAAGGGACATGATAGACAGACCAGGAGCTACAGCAGAGGTCTCCTGCTGCAGCACCTTCCCAATCCACCCTGCATGCCCATCTTGGAAACCAAGGTATGTCAGACAGTTCCACTTGGATGCACTGGAGCTGTCAGCTGTATGGCTCCCCTGAAAAAGTCTCATGGCACCCTGGTTGAGAACCCACTGCTCTATATGCAATTTGAGCTACTTCTATATTTATAAAAATATGGTTCTTTATATACTTAGTAGTTTGTTTTGTGCTGGGTTCCCTCTTTACAGAATTAAATGGACAGCAAGTGCATCCATTCAAGAGGAGAATTTAACCCTTAATTAGTCTTGCTTTCTAACAGTCTGAGAGTCTGAGTTAATCACATTCTTAAAAAAAAAATCTAGTCATTATAGAGTTGCATTGCCATCACCTAAAAAACATCTCTGAACAAAAACATAAAAGACTGACTGTACCTGGCAATGGGGAGCAGAGAGGTAGGTTCTGTCATCTGACTGCATTCATCCAACACCACCAGTGGAAACTTAAGGTTATTCATACAAGGGAATGGGCAGGCAGCACAGGTTGCTCCAACCACTCTTACCTTTGTCAAGAGCAGAAAGGAAGAGAGAAGACAGATTATTCAATACAATCTTTACAAAATAGATAATTGACAATAGAGCATTATAAGATTATCTTGAAGATTAATTATCTTCAAGAAAGGGAGGAAAGTCTTCAAGAAAGGGAGGGAAGTGGATCCGGCTAACTCTTCAAGAAAGGGAGGAAAGTGGATCCGGCTAACTATAAGCCCATTAGCCTGACTTCTATCCCAGGGAAGATCTTAGAAAAGTTTATTAAAGAGGCCATCCTTAATAGACTGGCGGACGCCAACTTCTTAAGGGATAGCCAGCATGGGTTTGTTGCGGGTAGGTCTTGCTTGACCAATCTCATTTCCTTCTACGACCAGGTGACCTATCACCTGGACAAGGGAGAAGAGATTGATGTCATATATCTTGACTTCAAAAAAGCCTTTGATCTGGTTTCCCATGATCACCTCTTGGAGAAACTGGCCAATTGTCACCTTGGGTCCTCCACGATCCACTGGCTGGAAAACTGGCTCCAGGGTCGGACCCAGAGGGTAGTAATTGATGGAAGTCACTCATCGTGGTGTCCTGTGACCAGTGGGGTCCCCCAAGGCTCTGTCCTTGGACCCATACTGTTCAACATCTTCATTAATGATGTGGACACTGGAGTCAGAAGCGGACTGGCCAAGTTTGCCGATGACACCAAACTTTGGGGAAAACCATCCACACCAGAAGACAGGCGGGTGATCCAGGCTGACCTGGACAGGCTCAGCAAGTGGGCGGACGAGAATCTGATGGTGTTCAACGCCGATAAATGCAAGGTTCTCCACCTTGGGAAGAAAAACCTGCAGCATCCTTATAGGCTCAGCACTGCTATGTTGGCTAGCACTATGGAAGAAAGAGACTTGGGGGTCATCATTGACCACAAGATGAACATGAGCCGGCAGTGCAATGCTGCGGCTAGTTAAGTGACCAAAATGCTGGCTTGCATCCACAGATGCTTCTCAAGCAAATCCTGGGACGTCATTCTCCCCCTGTACTCGGCCTTAGTGAGGTTACAGCTGGAGTACTGCATCCAGTTTTGGGCTCCACAATTCAAAAAGGATGTGGAGAAGCTTGAGAGAGTCCAGAGAAGAGCCACGCGCATGATCAGAGGTCAGGGAAGCAGACCCTACGATGACTGGCTGAGAGCCCTGGGGCTCTTTAGCCTGGAAAAGCGCAGGCTCAGGGGTGATCTGATGGCCACCTATAAGTTTATCAGGGGTGACCACCAGTATCTGGGGGAACGTTTGTTCACCAGAGCGCCCCAAGGGATGACGACTAGGTCGAATGGTCATAAACTACTACAAGACCATTTCAGGCTGGACATAAGGAAGAATTTCTTTACTGTCTGAGCCCCCAAGGTCTGGAACAGCCTGCCACCGGAGGTGGTTCAAGCGCCTACATTGAACACCTTCAAGAGCAAAATGGATGCTTATCTTGCTGGGATCCTATGAACCCAGCTGATTTCCTACCCTTTGGGCAGGGGGCTGGACTCGATGATCTTCCGAGGTCCCTTCCAGCCCTAATGTCTATGAAATCTATAAATATAGGCACTTGTAGTACAGATAGTACTGTATTATCTAGATAGCGACACTGGATTCCAGCTTCAACTAAAAACACCCCCTATACTCTCACTTTCTCAGGTGCTTTCAACTTGCTGGAATGAATTTCTTTAGGGATAAAATTTTCTAGATTTAGTCACAGTTCACAGTGTCCCTATCAGTGGTTCAAATATTCACTTTCTTAAAACATTCTGTTAGTACCTGTTGCAGTATAGCTTTATTTGTTCCCAGCTTGTGCTGCTCAATACTCTTCCTCACATATATCTTTTCTATTGGTGTTAAATCTTCTTTCATCAAGGCAAGCAGTTCCTTTAATTGTTCATTTTCACTTCCTGAGCCAGCATGTAAGCTTTAAAAGACAGTATTCGTAACTCATATTGCAAGATAATTATAACTGATTTTGAACTCAACGAACATGCAAGAGTGAAATAATCATGTTTAGTACTTCAGTAGTGCTTTATAAACTTGAACTAGTTTACCCAATACCAAAGTGAGATAGGTATTATCCCCATTTTAAACTGCAAAAAAAGATATATAATGAGTGAACTGTCCAATGATTGTCTTGATGAGTGAACTGTCCTGTGAGCTGAGAAGAATCTGTAAACTATGACTGAACACCTCTAAGTCAGAATCTCCTCTGAACATAATTATACAACAGTGCCATGGAGCGTTGGTTGGCTACGAATAGCAAATGTATACCCTCTCTGTGCAAATTAAGCAATATGCAGCTGGTGATTCTGAGTAGCTAACGATTTTTTTCAATAAATATTTTCAAACTCTGCTGCAGTTCAATCTTTTATATGCTGTTTATATCCATTTCAAAGTTAGCTTAACCCTAAGTGATAAGTGGACAAAGCCAATTTTATACTAATATAACTCTAGAAGATTGTTATAGATGTAAAACCCATAATCCCAATTCTCTCCACTTTCTCAGCTCTACACTCATGCTCACCTCTCTCGACTGCTTATCACGGTCAGTAAAATCTTTTCAGCCCTGCCTCCTCCTCATTTTGTATTTTCCTATCCCCCGAATCTCAGTCATTTAACATCATTAATTCTGCTCTCCCTTTTTTCACTCAAAGGTTCTATCTCTACTCAGCAACAGATCAACACTGCCCCACTATAATCAGCAGCTGCTGAAAGAAACACATTACAATCATATTTCCATAGCTTTCACAATATATTTCTTACAATATTATACACTATTACCAATCCTATCACCTATCCAGTGCCCTAAAGAATTTAACACGCTTACCTGTGTGGAAGAATTGGCCTGGCAATTTTTCTAATACTTCCCACTCGGATAAAGTCCTCAAACCCAAGATTGAGTAGTCTTTGGGGAAAGAAGAAGAACACAAGAGACAAAATTTAATGTTTTAGTGGAATATAACGAGAAACTTGCATTCAAAATACTGTAGGTTTACATCCAAACACTTGTTAACACAAACTTTTTGCAGTCGATTTATCACATGAAGTAATGCAAGCATTTTGTATAGTACAAAATGCACAATTATTTTATTTTGACAGCTGTAGATGAGTTTTACTTGTTATGCATCACATAGGAGTCCTCTTAGAAGAATTCTATTAATCTCCTATTACCTTATCCCTGCCCCTCCATTCATGCTTATCTTCCAGTCCTACAAACTTTATCACACCTTAACCTCTTCCATCTTCTTCCCAATGTTTCTAGTTTTCCTTCAATAGTTCTACTCAACCCAAAATTAACACAGCTCAAATCCACTTAATAGTCTGTTCACCGTGTATATCAGAATACACAATTGACTGTCACCATGACAGTCTTACCCTACCGTTCCTACCCTCTTGCTAGCTACACTGTCACCCATTTGAAGTGTGTTGTGTGATCTGCCCATCTTACTTTGTGGTGTAGTTTGCTATTAATTTCATAGAATCACAGAAAAGTAGGGCTGGAAGAGACCTCAGGAGGTCATGTAATCCCTACCCTACCCCCTTACCCTACCTTCTACCATACTTGATGCCCCAGTTCCACACAAGGTTCTTCTCTTGTCCTCTCTCTAGAACAGGTTCATCCAACTAGCAGCCTGCAGGTTACACATGACCCACAAGGGGTTAACATGTAACCCACAGGCTTTCAGCCAGCAGCCACCATTGCTTTTGCAGCTGCAGTGGTTGAGGTCTCCAGGCTTCACCTCTCTCCACTGCTGCTGTGCCACTCCTGAGAAGGATGCAGCATGCATCTTTTCCATTGCTAACCAGCTGTGTTAGTTGGGGGTAGGGGTAGGGGTGGCAGAGCTGGGACCCAGATGAACCTTTACATGGAGATGTGACATATTTGCTACCTATGGAACACACACACCCAAAGCATCTTAATTCAATATTACCTACCCAAGAAGTACCCTGTCAACAGCAACATTAGTGGAAGCAGCAATCAAAAGCTTCCATGGAGTTGGCCTTGGGCCCTTAATCACTTCACTGCTTTCAAAGAGTTGTACCAGGAACAAGACCACAACTGACAACAAATAGCTCTTTCCAGCTCCAAAAACACCTATTGTTTTAGAAGAAAAATACAAGGTTACAAATGAAGAACTTCAGAGGACACTTCATTTAACAGCAATGTAATGAAGTGGTTTTTTGAAGTATTCAGGTGAGATTTCTATATCAGGGCTTCCTTCAGTAGCATATCACTTCATGAACCAAACACAGTGCTAGGGAACCTGCTGACCTGAGCTTTGAGTTTATCGTCTGAAATGATATGGAACAGAGCAAGGATATATAATTATCTGGGCTGGAAGGACACTTAAGGTGTTTTGGTGAGTTGTTGTGGGCGGCGAGGGTGTTGTTGACCCAGCCCAGTGTGATGGGGGGCTGAAGCAATTGGTACCCTACATCCACTGCTGGGGGCACTGGACATACTGGACGGGCAGGGTCTCCATAGAAACCAGCCTGGGGCCCCCACAGGCAGGGCACACTTGGCAAGTAAGATGGGATGGGGCCAATGTTCAGGAGGAGAGCAGCTGGGTCTGGGATCGCAGGGTGCTGACAGCGCAGGGCCAGGGTCTGGGACAGAGCCAAGATCTGCTCCCTGCAAATCCCTGCAGGACAGTAGCCAGCCCCTGCCTGTGGAACTGGCGCCCGCAGAAAAGTGCGGGGAATGGATCACAGCTGTTTCCAGGCCCCAGCCCTGCACTGTCACCACCCTACGATCTCAGTCTCGCTGCCAGTCTCAGCACTGGCCCCCATGCACCTGTGGCCCCATCCCATCTGCTCAGCCAAACGTACCCTGCCAACTGAGATCCTGGGCTGGTCTCTATGGAGACTCTGTCCGCCTGCCTGCTATCTCCATCCAGCATCCCCAATGGTGGGTTTGGGGTGGATTGGCAGCAGCAGCTGGGCAGAGTCCAGCTGCCATGCCACCACAGCCCCACTGTGCACCAAGGGGTAGCAGGATTGGCCAGGTATGCCATGGCTTGGGATGCCCCGACACCAGTGCCTGGCAGGGCCAAGGAACCCACCATGAGCCAGATAAAATCCCTTGGTGGGTACAAATTATTTCAAGAAATGAATGCAACAGGATTGTTTGCAAAGCATGGCTTTGTATTAATGTCTTGAAGTACAGAAAGGGAATTATGGAAGCAAAGAGATGACTAATATTACTCAGATTCATAGATGCTAGGGTCAGAAGGGACCTCAACAAATCATCGAAACCGACCCCCTGCCTAGGCAGGAAAGAGTGCTGGGGTCAGATGACTCCAGCCAGATGCCTATCCATTATACTCATGGATAATACTCTTTATAAATACTCATTATAAGTGAATACAAGCAGCACAGATGGCTGTAAATGTTCAAAGCATAATAATTTATTTTTAAATATAGGTACCTTGACTCAAGTGTACTGATGTGACATTATTTTTAATGCCTTTATTTTATTATCCAAATAAATAATGGGTCCCATTAAGTGTGGGAAAAGACATCTCTCTGAACTGAAGATTTTCCTAGCTGTTTTAGATACGACGCAATGGAAGGTAAAGACAGTAAGGAGGCGAAAGTGATGGAGGACAAAGGCACAATCAAGAAAGTTTCAGGGTTATTTAGCAAGCCAGTGCACAGTATGATGCAGGAAATGCTCATTACTTTGTAATGAGAAAAACTGATAGGAGTATGTAAAATTTACAAACCCTGATTCTGCAGCTCTTCAGGGCTTTTTAGGAAAAGGAGAGGGCCTGGTTTTACAAAAGGTGTTTGATGCATGGGGGCAGTGGGCATAAGGACAGCTCTCTCTTTCTATATTGTATGGTACATGTACACATATAAACAGAATAAAACACCAGTCTATTGGCTTAGCACTGAAAGATTTTAGGTCCAAGCATTTTACTTGCACTGGCATAGATCAAGTAATCAAGCATCACTTGGACATGTGTGTGTGCAATAAAGGAGCTAAAGGGATAATAAAAAATAAAAGCTGTAATTTGTATAACTCCTCATTATTTACCATGTATGATTGTGATGGGGTGGACCTGCTGTTCTTCCTTTTCTGCACTGCTTTCATGTGAAGACATCATCTGAGCTATTTGAATCAGTGCTCTAGCTTGATCCATGTTGAGCTGGAATTCCTGGATCATCTTTTCAGCCAGTGCCAGCGTTACTTCTGGACTGAGTAACCCCCAAACCATTGAGCATTTTGTATTCAAGGCTGGTGGAATAAATTTTCTTTTGTTGACTCTATTATTTGCATGTTCGGTATTGAATGGCCTAAAAAAATAAAAAAAATAAAAAAAAAAAAGTCACAACAGCCAAAAGAAAAAGTAACTTCAAGCTTATTGCTACAAAATGAGTCAATGCACAATTTACACTATATTAATTTTATCCGCATACACACATATACACGCATGGGAAAGTACCATTCTAAGGGAGAAAAACGTCACAGTAAGTTAGAACTCGAGCATACTTTAAAATAAAAATGGTGGAAAAATTATTTCATTAACGAGGTCTGTATTAACATTAATATGAATACCCTTTCTTCTATGTTGAAGTCAATAAAATCTTTATATGGCTGCCAAATATTTTCAAATGGTATTACAAATAATGTAAATAAACATTTGGCCTAAAGACAACTATAGAATGAACAAACTATAAAATGATTGCTGCTTTGACTCAATAGATTTTCTGTTTGCTAGACAAAAGAGCGCCTAATTTTAACACATGAGTAGGAACACCATCAGTAAACACCACCTTACAGAATATTAGGAACATATTGTTAGTTAGTTTGATTTTTGCATATTTGAATGAGGGTCATCTGAAATTTGTAGTACAGATGTGCTAACTTGTGTACACTTGTACTGTATGTATGGTTTAACAAAGTTATTACTGGTGGTCCACAAATTACTCTATGGATATACAAGTCAGGTTTTCTATTCAAACTATAAAAATTACATAGAGGTCATAAGTGTACTCTAAATACATAAGCTCCCTTCAAAATAGTAAACTAGTGATGCCCAATCTTCCACCACTGTGGGCTAGATGTGTGGCATGGGGCCAGTCTGTGGGCATGATCCCACACCAGCCCTGCCCCAGATCTGGCCACAGAGCAACTGCATGCACCAACCCAATCCGTGCCCAATAATCTAGCACACAGGGCCATGATACCTGGCCCACAAGTCCAGAAATTTGGCAGCAAGGGAGTAAGAATTAACACTGACACCACGCCCTGCTACCAAATTTCCAGACCCATGGGGAGCCCTGCAGGCCAGATGACAAAGAATCACAGAAAATCAGAACTGGAAGGGACCTCAGGAGGTCACCTAGTCCAACCCCCTGCTCAAAACAGGACCACCCCCAACTATATCATCCCAGCCAAGGCTTTGTCTAGCCAGGTATTACAAACCTCCAAGGAAGGAGAGTCCACAACCTTCCCAGGTAATGTGTACCAGTGCTATACTACCCTCCACATGAGAAAGTTCTTCCTAATATCTAACCTAAACTTCCCTTGCTGCTACTTGAGACCATTTCTCCTTGTTCTGTCATCTGCCTCCACTGAGAACAGTGTAGTTCCATCTGCTTTGGAACCACCCTTCAAGGCAGTTGAAGGCTGCATTTAAATCTACTCTCAGTTTTCTCTTCTGCAGACTAAATAAGCCCAGTTCCCTCAGCCTTTCCTCAGAAGTCATGTGCCCCAGCCTCCTAACCATTTTCACTGCCCTCTGCTGTAGTCTCTCCAATTTGTCTACATCCTTTCTGTAGTGGGGGGCCAAAACTGGACACA
Source organism: Alligator mississippiensis (assembly GCF_030867095.1). Taxonomy (NCBI): domain Eukaryota; kingdom Metazoa; phylum Chordata; order Crocodylia; family Alligatoridae; genus Alligator; species Alligator mississippiensis. Next base: position 126,023,211 of record NC_081825.1, on the reverse strand, counting down.
GTACTCCAGAAGTGGCCTCATCAGTGCTGAACAGAAGGGAAAAATCACCTCCCTTGATCTGCTGACAATGCTCCTACCAATGCACACTGCTGGCTCATATTCAGCTTACTGTCCACTGTAACTCTCAGGTCCTTTTTTACAGACCTGCTGCTTAGCCAGTCAATCCCCAGCCTGTACCTGGGACATGGTTCCCCAGGCCAAATCTAGCCCCAGGAACGTCTTGGTTTTTAAATTCTGAACAGGAGCATCAGCAACTCCCAGGCAAATGGAACTTAAATCAATGAAATCAAATTAACAGAACTTTCAAAGTTGTTCTACTAAATGAGTGGTCATTAAGAAACATAATATTATAATCTCCAGATTATAAGGAATGAGATGCAAATAAGTCTAAACCTTTATTCAAATCCTTAAATGAGATTTAACCAAGGGATTAGTTTTCACCCTCAATTCATTAGATGCGAACTAACCTCGCTTCATTTATTGAGGAACAATATAATCCTGCTTTAAATTCTTCTTGGCCACTTTTAATACAGATATCCCAAAGGAATGCTTGCTTGTTCTTTCCACACCTACTTCAATATGTACATGAGTAGCATCATGAAAATAGCAATGCTTATTACTTACATTTTTAGTAAACACTGTAGTATTGGTAAACTATTTGGATTGAAGTATTCCTGCATATTTCTCAAACAGGTGAGCTCAGTGCTAGCATTACAAACCAGCAAAGCATGAACAATCACTGGGAAGATAAACAAGAATGAAAATCAGCCAGAGAAAACAGTCAGAATTCCAAAGATATTGCATACAACTCATTTCTAAGGCTAAGTAAATACTTGTCATCTAGGAGTGATTTACAACTTCAGTAGGAAACGCTTTGCAGGATGCAAATTTGGATTAAAAACCACAGCATTTGCTATAGTATTTTAAGGAAACATTTCAGTGGCTTTGGAATGTAGGAAATGAACTTTTGAAAGAGGTCTAATTCATGCTATGAACACTCAAAACTTATTCTCTCTCATACAAAATTCTGTTGCCCAACAATACACCATCTGTATTTCCATTTTTTAAAATCTCTGATCATAGTGGCTATTTTCCAAAGCAGTTTTTGATCAGACAAATAGGTTATAATTTCTCTTAGCATATAGCAACAAAACAATTGTATGTATTCTGCAGATCAATTTTAGTGCATTGCTTGTTTACTTCTGTGGACTAAATCTGAGGTGCGTTTTACGAAGTATGCAATGTAGTATTTTACCTAACAAAGGTATAATAAAATGACACGATGATCACAATATCTAAGTTCACTTGCAATGTTTTCCAAGGTCTTCCCATAATAGACAGTACAGTCTGTAAATGTGGTTCTGTCATCTGTAATAGTGATTGCTGCAGCTAGAGTCACAACTCTTATTTTCGTTTTACTTTCTTCAGTTCAAAAAGAACAAGGGACTGAAAGTTTTTATGCTTGATCTCCATCCAAAAATGTGTTTCTTTTTTAAAAAATTTGTAAAGCATTAGCAAATTAAATTCAGTTATTTTGTTGACTGGTTAGCTAGACTGCACTTTTTTTGCTATAGAAATATAAACAGAGTTGCTGACTGATACCATAAAATTACCTGAAGTTCAAGATTCTGCAATTAGGAAAAATTGATTAACATTTCTCATATATATAGTATTTACCTGACTACAAGCCAATCCTGAATTAGATTTGTAATAATTTTCCATATATAGAATCTAATTATTGGAGGATTGTCTTAAATTTGTCCCATCACTGCATCGGGGAAAGCAATGGTAGGGGGGCTAGGGGTGGGGGAAACAGTCAGGGGGCAGACAGTGGAGGAAGCAGTGGGTAAACAGGCAGTAGGGGGCAGGTGATGGGGAGATTTAGGGGAAAAAAGTTGGGTGGCTCTACCCAGGTCAACAGCATTTCAAGCCATGGTGACTCCACAGCTCAGCATTGCTCAGTAGATGCAAGTATTCCTGATACCACCCACAAAAGATCCATGCGAGGTGGTGCTTTTCCCTATCTTGGAGGTGTTCAAAAAGAGGTTAGACAAACACCTGGCTGGGGGTCATTTGACCCCCGCACTCTTTCCTGCCCAAAGCAGGGGGTCGGACTCAATGAACTAATAGGTCCCTTCCAACCATAGAAATCTATGAATCTATGCACTAATTAGCCCTTCCCCCCACCTTGTGACTGGAACCAGGTGTGCTTGTCATGAGTCCTTGGATGCTCCAAAAATATATATACAGATGAGATACAGGACAACCTGGTCTGCCTTCACTCCACGGAAGGTGGGGGCCACACTAATGATATGAGCCAAGGTAAGAGAGAGGGTGACAGGGATTTTGGGTGAACTGTTTGGGGCCCCATTTCCTGATATTTGCCAGGTATTTAAGGCTGGTGAAGAAACAGGAATCACTGGAAGTGGGAAAGGCACAGCTCATCTGTGGGAGTAAAGACAAGGTCAATATGTATGCAATGTCGTGGCTTACTATGACTTGAAATAGTCCGTCATGGGGGGGGGACTATGCTTAATGGGCATTTCTATATGTCTTATTCAGATGGGCTCCACTAATCTATCCTTGTGGTTGGTTCCCATCAGTATGTTTGCCCAATGTAGGCCATGTTTTTTATAGTCAGGTTCAATGTTGGCTCCATTTAATCAACTTCATAGTTGGTTTCCATTGCTGAGCACACGCCAATTTTCGCAGCAGTTTAATGATAGACAATGTATTTAGTGATATTTCCTTATATGTGATTATAAGAAAAGAAGCTTTTTTCCCCCATGCCAACTGGAGGGAAAACCTTGGCTTGTATTCAAGTAAATACAGTATATTGCATGCTTTGGACTTGCTTACAGAAGTCATCTTCTGTGCTATTGCCACAAATAAGGTGGGTTTTTAAAATTATTTTGTCTTAAAAACTGGAAAGAACACGTAAAATAGATAAAGGTGCAACAATGTATTGGTCACATATTGGATCGGCACCGATAAAAGGAAAATTAACATTATTGGCTTTTTTGGCTGGTATCGCCAATAACCTCACCGATAAATGCTGTGTGTATGCGCACAGCCGCAACATGCACACAAGCAGGAATGCAGCCTGGTAGCTTAGAGAGCAGTACCCTGCAAGTAAGGCTGTAGAGGGGAAGGGGCATGGGGGAGAGAAGGCGCATGGCAGGGCAGATCAAGGCCCCCATGATGAGGCAGGGAGTAGGGCAGGGGCAGGAGTAGGTGCTGCCCAGCCAGGGTGGTGAATGGGACCCCAGGGTCAGGTGTGGAATGGAGCCACAGGTAGTTCATCCAGGGGGTGTGGGAGGGAGAGGAGAGGGGTCACCTCCCTGCACTGCATGCACCCTTGGAGGACTTGGGGGACATGTGTCCCTCCAGATGTGTGTGCAGGATGGAGGCAGGCTGCCTGCTGTGGGCTTGGGGCTGTGCCAGCTTCTTCCCAATAAAGGGGCTTGGAACTGGGTTGGCTCAGCTGTGTGGGGCAGGTGGCAGTGGCAGTGTCAGGGGTAGTTATGGGGATGTGGGCTATAGGAAATTTAAGGGCAGTTAAAGCCTCCAAGCCCCTCTTAGTGCTGGCCCTGCTCAGAGTACTCAGCTCTGCTGCCTTTCTCTCAGGGACCCCACACTGTAGGGTGGGCTGGAGGTGCATGACTGGTGCAGGGCTCCTAAGGCAAAGGCAGCAGAGCAGTGTGCCCCGAGCAAGGAAGGCACTGGGGGGGGGGGACTTGGAGGGCTACAACCACCCCAAAATTCACCTTAGCCCCCCCCATAGCCACTCATTCCTGTGCCACCGCTGCTGCCCACCCTGCACAGCTGAGCCTGCCCTGCTCCCACCCCCCACACTGGGAAGAGGCTGGCACAGCCCCTGGCCCCTGCCCATAGCAGGCAGCCTGCCTCTGCCCCATACACATATCCGAGGAGGAATATGTCTCCCATGCCTCCCTGGAAATGTGTGTAGCAGTGGGGAGCCACCCCGTCTCCCCCATCCTCAGGCTCCCCCCACACCACCTGGACAAGCCACCTGTGGCTCCGTCCTTCAACCTGCCTCAGGGTCCCATTTACCTCCTGAGCTGGGCAGCGTCTGCCCCTGTCCCTGCTCCAGTCCCTCCCTCCATCTGCAACCCCATGCCCCTTCCCTCCCTCCTTCCCTCCTCTTCCCTCACACAGATTAATTTGCAGGGTACTGCTCTCCACGCTGACCGGCTGCATTCCTGTAAATTGGCTATCAGATCAGTATGAGCCAATATGGCTGATTGGTAATTGGCTAATGGTGTCAGCCAAGAAAATCTTTATCGGTGCACCCCTAAAACAAATCCTATGCTAATCCAACAATAAAACTGCAAAACCAGACAAAAATAATCCGTGGCTTAGGAAGCATTAAGGGCTCAATCCTACACTTCTTCCTCCAGACAAAACTCCCATTGAATTTGGGGCCCTGGTTCTGAAAGGCATGTTAGTATGCCCAAGCTGCACATATGCATTGTGGTATTTTTAATGACTCTTCAGTCTGTTAAAACTAACTTTTGAATTTTCCAATGTTTGCACTGAAGAGTACAATTTTAATGTTACACTGAGTTTACAAAGCAGGTGTACATTTTTGCCCTTTTCCAAGAAGTGCACAACCACACAACAGATAGTACTGCTTTATTCCCTTCCATGGCTTTACTGCAATTCAAACAACATTAACAAAACACAAATCTTAGCCTAAGCTTTTCCCCGCCCCTGTATTTGTCAGTTTCTTGGGTTTTCTGTAGCTCTCCCCTGTAGCGTCTTCTCTATACCTGGTTCCCTCTCCTTCTAAGGAATAACACATATGCCAACAGCAAAATGCAATAAAGATAACTAAGTGAAACTAAAAGGCCTCTGGACTAAATCCAAAAGAGGAGGAAGACAATGTCATTTACTTTTGAACTATTTATTAAATAATAAATAGGACACAGTGGTTCATTAAAGACTTATCAATTTTGAATCAACAATGTTTACATTCAGAAACTCGCTGATTAAAAGCAACTCAACAGCAATAAGGTTTATTAAGTAAAATGTATGCAGCTTTGTTCTTCTGAACATTCTAAACTCATTGATCCTTTAATTTTACTGGGATCTGGCAACATAATACAGAGAAAGGATATCAGCACAGTCACAGACTTATCTTTATTATGTACAAGGTCTTGTACGTAGCCAATTTTTAAAAACATTGAGGACATACTCTTCGATATGGTGACTATCATTTTGCAGAATTTGGGGGTATTATAGGACTTCTTCACCTACCCAACCTGGCCAGTAGGGAATTATAAATAGGCTACTATTGTTTAAAATCAGGGGTTTTCAACCTTATTAAATAAGTGTACCCCCAGCAGCCCCCTTTTCAGTAAGTGTACCCTGGGAACAGGGGTGGCAGGGAGTGGCCAGACATGGAGCGGGAGCATGGCAAGTGGCAGAGTGGTGGCAGCTCAGTGTGTGTGTGGCCTTGCTCTCGCCTTGCCCCAGCTCTGCTCCTGTGAGGCAGCGACACGGGGTGGCGGTGCTCTGTCCCCACGTGCCCCCTTGGACCTTTCAAAGTACCCCTGATCAACAACCCCTACTTTAAATAGTTGATCAAAAAATATTTTGCGCTTTAAGATCTTTGGATGAAGGAAATTCTCAGAGCTTTATAAATACGACATACTCATAGTAAACTGACATTTGAGGCTTGAGAAATGGCCAGTTTGTGCTATGTCACTGCTCACACATTTATCAAAAATATTTATATACAAAATATCTTTAAGCAAAAAACTTACTGCTGGAGTGCCAGTTTGAGGGGCAGAAGCCTTTCAGAGGCAATAATTCAACTTCATTGTTAGCTGATGGTCCAAAGAAAGCACTGCATGCAATGAAAGTTTCCAGGGGTTCAAAGTTGAGTGTCTTTGAAACAACCCAAAGATCATCTGTCACAATAATACACCCATTAATTTCATTTTTCTACACTTCTGCTACTGTAGATTTGAAAATAATAATCAGTGTTTATTATTTTGCAAATTAAACCTTTAGAACAAAAAATATAAGTACCAATTAAAATAAAAGGGATAATTACAAAGCTTTAAAAGATTTGTTAGTATAGTCATTTAAAAGGGAGTAACCAAATAATTCCATTAGAGCTACCACAAATAACATCAAGTACAGAACTAATGTGCTAAAGTTTCTTCCCTGTGGCTTTAGTATTTAGTGACTTATGACTCATCTAAAGTTTTAATGTTTTTCAGGCTATTTGGAGTTCAGATGAATTATTAAAAGGAGCAGTTCTCATTGCCAACCACAAAACCATAAAGAAATTATACTTAACTACTATTTTGTTAAAGCACTAAAAAGATCACAAATGCTTTAAAAGAGGACTTCAGCTGATGGTATGCTAGTCTAAAATGGCAATCCATAAATCCCTCTGCTCACCTGGAGGCCTTCCTACCATGGAGTCCTGGGTTCAGATTTATTCCAGGTTTTTTTTTTCCAGTGATGATTATATAAAATGCATGAACAATGGCAGACAGCAGGGACTAGAATCCAGGATTCCCTAGGTATGAAGTCACACTGTCCACCCTTCACCTCCTGGCGATCTCTTTCATGCAGTTAGGGGCTTACCCAAGCATGCAGGTCTTGAGACAAAGTCCACCAAGGGCAATACCCAAATTCCCTGTTCCTGGTATCTAATGTTTCTTGCATCCCGCTTTCTCTCTTTCAGCTGCTCTTAGGAAACAACCTAAAACAACCACTCTCTCTCTCTCCAATCTCCCCGTTCTAATCTTCAAAGGGAATTTACAAAACACCTGTCATAGACAAGCCTATGAACTTCACTTCATAAATCTATTGGATACAAAAAATAAATAAATAAATCAGACTACATATAGACATTGGATTCATGGCACATTATAACCTGCCTGCCATTCGATATCCCCGGGTAACCTCTCTACATTTTACCAGCCACATTCTATCACCAGGTCAAAATTTCTCCCTTCCCTCTGCCACACACCTACCTGTCTCACACCAATAGTTTCCCATTGCCAATCATCCTCGCTGCAAAAAAATGCAAAATGCATTTGCATTTTCAGACCAGTGCTTTACATATTGGTTTCTATTCCATCCAGGAGAACACAAAACACCAGAAGACTCTCCCTATGCCTGAAAAAGGTTGTTTTTGCCCGAAAGCTTGCAAAGGACAAGTTTTCCAACTATTTAGTTGGTCTAATAAAAGATACTGCATTTACCCAAAAAACTTTATCTGTCTTAGGAGACAAGTAATCCACACGCCAATTTCTAAAATGGCCTCCTAAGAAACCTGGGATACATCTCAGTGCCATGCTCAAGAAATAAAGAGCACAATGGGGACAGCTTTGGTTCAAACTAAATGAGAAGCTCATATAGCACTGGCTGGTTCAGGGGGATTTCAAGGTCAATTCTAAACTTACCAGTGAGATGCTCAGATTTACTTACCTTTGCTGTACATGGAAGAGTGCTCCTTTCTGCTCAGTTTAAGATATATTTTGTTTTTAGAATCACCATCAACTCTAGCATGTAAAATTATAAATTTCTTTAGCTTACTAAACTGTTTTCTTTGAACATCAAAGGCTTTTCTGTTAAAAAAGGTCAAGAATCAACATTTAAGCAAAACAAAACAGAAAGGCAGAATTCTGATTCACCACAGAAATAAGGATCCAACACTTATGAGGAATACCAAAACATTTTAAATGTGTTAATGTTCTTGCAGACTTTTCCCTGACAAGCACTATTTATAAACAAATGCATTTAAACTAAATATTTTGTTGATTTAGCCAGCCTCAGATTGCTCCTCTTCCTCCCTCAACTTAGCAATTGGTGTAAGTACTATAAAATCATCCTCTCTGCTACTAATATTGCTGCTGAATATGAAAAAGTTAAAACGCTGAAAATGCAAATATTTAAGATTAAATTTGTTTCTTTTCTACTATCCAGTTTCAATAGGAAGCTACATATGACGTACTACACCTAATTTTTAAAGATGCTCAGAAAGTTTAATTAAATTTTGCGGTTTCTATAAAAACAGAAGAATATTTTTCATAGAACTGTTTACAGATTATCCCTACTAATTTTACAACTCCCTATAAGAATCTCAATATTTTAACTACACAGAAATCATGAACATAATCAGTAATCATCTGTGCTGCTACCTATAGATTTCAGTAGCATCTTATAACTGATATGATCTTTGATAACTGCCTGTTGGGTTCTGAAGGGTTTCAAGGAAAGAACAAGAAGAGGATGTCAGAAAATGCTATCAGACCATTTTAGATTTAAAGTTCATAGTTGAAAGGTTCCATTCAAAACCGCAAGGACTATTTTTTGTTAAGTTAAAACTTAAATTCTGCAGAAATTGATGGCTTGACAACTCCCTGTCCCTTGTTAAAGAAAATTCCCCATTCTCCCCTAAAAGAAGTGTTTCATATGGTAAGAGGTTTTAATCACAGCTAACTTACATCCCAATTAAAATAGTGATTTGAAGGTAAAAATATGCAACTATCAGTCACCTAATCACTGCTGCCAATTCTTAACTGATGAAGAGGCTATAGAAGTTTTTTGGCTAGTAGAATATTTCATTTTAATGGAGACAACACTTGGAATAGGGCTGCCACATATAACATTTTAAAGGGTAGTAAAATTTTACTTTCTCTATCATAACAGAAATGCCAGGATTAAGATTTGGATGTAAGGCAGTTCACTTCACATTGTCTGTTTGAAAAATTCATGTTCACATTCAGACAGTTAAAGAGCTCTTAAACTGTAAGAGTTCTTAGAGGGATGGAAATTTAATTTCTGGAGAAAATGCCCAGCTAGCGTGCTTTCCACAGAACATTTCTAACTCGGCATTGCCAAGTGGATTTGTCAAACTCTGGTCAAAAAGCATTCTGAAAAATATTAAGCAATGACTAGTAGTGAAAGCAGGACAATCAGAAGGGATTTAATTAAGACAACATTACATAGAGTACCTGGTACCTATGATCTGAGCTTTTTTTCTTCCACTATCATAAGAAAACAGTACCTGAAATACCACTACTGTAACTAATCTGTCAGACAGCTCACTTTTAAACTGCTACACAAAATCATTAACACAGACTGAACGGAGTTCCAAATTCTTTTATGGTACTAGTTCACTGAAGTGTATGGAGTTAGAGCAGCAAATTTGCAGCTGGACATTTAGAAATATTATATATCATATGACATGAGTTGGACATATTTTCAATATACCTCACCAAAAGCTGGCATTCCTCATAGAGGAAAATCCTCTGACTTCTGAGGTAAGCTCCAATACTTTTTATATCATGAAACACTACATTGGGTCTGGAATTTTTTTGTCCTGGGTTAACTTCTTCTACCCACTTGAAAAATTTACACTGGTCAGCTTTTGGGGCATCACAGGTATAAAAAAGACGACCCTAGAACAGAAAGAAGCCATCAAAACTTATTTAAATAAGTGCCAATGCAAGGAAGCTAGCCCTACTTAGACACTATGTAAATAATAAGAGAATAAATCTGTTTTTATGAATGTCCATGAGTCTGCTGGAAAACCAAGAAGCTGCAGAAAATCAGTTCATTTTTATAACTGCATCCTGAGTGCTAATCAACTATCATAGTATTCAAAAAGAAATTTAGATATGCAATCTCAATTTACATACATACATACATATGAATATAATATACAGGTTTCCCTTGCTTTATGGGGTACAAGCATTCCTGGAAAATGGTGCATAACTCGAATTCACATAAAAGGAACCCACTTTACAATGTAACAAACAGGATACGTTCCAAGACCTTGACTGTACTGACTCCCCAGACCCATTTCCACCACTTTTGGCAACAATAGAAATATATGTCACAGACAACGAGCGAGGCACACAGAAGACTACAGTTTGGTGCGTGTCACTGCCACAACGCACTGCACAAAGCAACTGACTGTGGGCTTCCTCCAAACTGATCACATAAAAGAGTGAATTTACCTTGCAAATAACAAATTTGGTATAAAAAGGATCATCACATGTGAATTCTCACATACAGAACCTGCATAAAGTGAGGGAAACCTGTATAAATATTATATATTACACACACAGATGTTCATAGACGGAAAAGATCTCTCAGAACATCAAATTAATATCAGGTATTAACGCTGCTATCAGATTAGAAATTATATAGCTGTATATAATTACTAGCAGCTTATATAATTGTAAAATACACAGGACCATCCTGTAACTGTTCACTGAATATAATCCAAGCATCATGTGAATAAATCACCAAAATTTTAAATAAACAAGCAGCAAACAGTACCTTATTTTTACCTTCTTTTTTAACCATAACAAGCTTTGCAGGTTGCTTGTGATTGCAGAGAGGAACACAGTTTTCTTCACTTTCCCCTTGGCCATCTACCACCGAAGTGTAAAATGATATGTCCACTTTCAAAAGAGCCTTATGTAGCCTTTCTGACAGCTCAAAAAGCAGTATGTTTAAGTGTTCTCCATATGAAAAGAGAGAGAATTTAGGATTACCTTAAAATACTTACATACATATAACAGTTAAGCAAACATGTGCTTCACGGTTACTTTTGCTTCTAAATCAATAGTGCCAGTTTTTTCAAGGCATTTGGACCTAGCCTCTGAAAGTGACTAAATATCTTCAAGATGCAAAATTCATAACTTGCGTATGCACGCTCATGAGTTTCAACTGCCTTATTTCCACAAAAAACCCTACTTAAAGTACCTGCACATTAAAAAGCAGAGTTGCAAATACTGATAATTACAGTAGATGTAAAAAAAAGTGTGACACAGGCTGCGGGCTAGGTACCTGCTGGGGACCAACTTAAATCGTGCTTTCACAACTTTTGCAGAAACCACAAAAAGTGGTAGTTATTGTGATTGCTGCAAAAACTGGCATTTGCCCTCCTCCCCCACTGGGGTGCCTCTACCAATCAGTGGAAAGGGGTGGGATCACACAAAAGGCAGCCCTGTCCACCAATTAGTTTCGAGGGGCAGGGCCACCACAAAATACCTGCAAAAGTGGCTGTGCAAGCGGGCTGCAAAAAACCCTTAATCACACCCCAATTTAGGTAGGTTCCAAGTAATTGCATAGAGGTGAATTTCACATTCAGGCTCTTTTTAAACAATTCAGATCAGTCTAAACAGCAATCAGTTTTAGCCAGCCTTGGGTTCAAATAACTAAGATGCATACAAACCAAACAGAAGTTATTGCTCTACCACATAACATTCCACCACTGTGTCTTTATTTTGTAAAACTTCAGAAAAATATTAAAATATCAAAACCTACTGACAGCTTATAGTAATTTCTGAATAAATTATTAACCGTACCTGTCAAAGCAGCTGTAAAGATCTGTTTGTAATGAGCATGAGACTGAAACACAGTGGGTATATATATTTTCCTTTGAGGAAAATTTGCATATTTTACTTTCCTCCCTGTGGGAAAAGAAAGCTCAGAGATTGATATGTCCTGCAAAGTAATAAAATAAGGCATTAAAAACCTATGCTAAATCCCAAGGTCTTAATTCTGTATTAAAACGAATAATCATGAATTAAAGGAATTTTGATTCCTGATTCATAACTGTTTGGCATGCAAAAAACTACCCACTTCCTTTTTGAAAAATATTATGCTCAGTTAATATGTACAAGTAAGAAAATCAGGGACTGATTTTACAGCCATTCTATGAGGACTCACAAATAAATTGTTTGTTAGCCTAACTCTTAATTTAAGATCAGAAGCTCAATTCACGTACATGATCAATTCACTGACTTTTAAGGACTGCTCATATGCGCAACATTAAACAAGTGCAAGTTTGCAGCATTTTATATTATGATATGAACTTACAGGATGCCAAACAGAGTAAAATACAAATGAGCTAAATACAGTCTATGGAAAACTTAATTGTCAATTTTAAGTCTTTAAGCTGAATTTAAATGGTGCATAAGTATGGTGCTCAAGTCCTTTATACTCTGATGAATTACACCTAACTCACGATTAGCACCATTTCTGCACAGAGGTTAAAGCAGAACTCTAGCAAACTAAGGAAGTCATGTGGCCTTGTGAAATGGACACTGGACTGGGACTCAGGACATAAGGTTTTCATTGTCAGTTTTGTCACATGCCCAGTGACTTTGGACAAGTCACTTCCCCTCTCTCAGTGCCTCAGCTTCCTGTCAAATTAGGATAATGTGACTTTGTAAAGCACTGATAGCTAATGAGAGACCCTGTACGAGCACTAGATACTAAAAGCAGAAATAATGCTGAAATCTAGCATATCAGGTTTATGCCTGGAAATACATTTTTCACAATCTTTTAAAAATACATATTAAATATTCAGAATTCAGCTTGTTTCAGTTTGCAAATCTGCTCTTTAGTTCTTTGTATTCAAGAACCAAATATTAAATTCTAAAAGCTAACAACTGCATTTTGAAGTAACATTTCTAAGCCTTAATAACCTCATTAACATAACCAGTGTATGAACAAACATTATAAATGCTAATAAACTTATCAAAAGGAGGTTCCAACTTAAAAAATAGCTCGTTTTGATTTTACACTATATCCCATTCTCCCCCTGCCTTTCTGCATGAAAGTTACACCAAAGTAATAAAACAGTAACTGGTTATAATGGGAAATCATCAAGTTTACTCTGTATTTGACAACGCTACATTCAGAGAATGAACAAACCAATCATACTTTTCAAAGATGAAATTCTTGAGTTGTAATAATCATGATGTTACTTGTTACAGTAGTGGGTAAGAAAGTACAGACCAAAGCGTGATTTATAATGAACTACGTTAATATAACATGGTTGTCAAATAGTGACAAATCAGCCATTATGATCTATCAAGTTAACGTTTTTGTTTTTAAAACTGCTTTAAACAAAAAAAAACCTGAAAGTGTCTTTCTTTTTTTGAAGAGAAAATTCATTTAAAATCAATTTGAAAAGTCAAAACAGAGAAAAAGCAGGAAACCTGGAGATTTAAATGTTTGAAGATCACCTGAAATATACTCACCAGATCTATAGATTCACCTATTATATATAAAAATATTCGTGTTTCTATGAATGGGATACATGTAAAACTACATGTCATTCCTGTGCCTATAGTAGTGGTTCTCAAACTTTTTTGGACCAGGAACCATTTGTAAACATCAATGGTCAGTCCAGACCCACTGCCTCCCAGCCCCACAGTGTGTGGGGTAGAAGGTGGGTGTCTGGGGTGGGGGGGGAAGCAGCCCCTTGATAGCTGGAACCCTGCCAGCCTGCAAGCGAAAAGCCATGATTTCCCATGTTTTTCTCCTTTAAAAGGAGAATCCATTTTTAAAGGTTGTTCATGACCCTTTCATATAATCTTGTGACCCACGGGTTGAGAAATGCTGGCCTAGAGCATTACCTTTACCTACGTGTACAAATGCAGTTGTAACATCTGTAGCACGATTAGGTCCCTGACAGATGTTACACTTAAGATGCAATTAAAGGGTTAATCACATTTTAAGTAGTGACTTGGTCTTGCATTCATTCAATTAATGGTATGATAAAACAAGCAATAAGTCACAAAGTTATTGCACATATTTTGAGTAATACATGCAATAACTTTGTGGCTGGTTCCTATCATGCCTTTAATTGAATGTACCCCTACCTGCAGGTCAGCTTTGATAGCAGGGAGAGGTCCCTCAAGACCTTCTGAGTCAAGATACAAGGAGGCTCAGGAGAGGAAGACCTGATGGTGGGGCATCTACTACAGACCTCCCTCCCAAGAAGAAGAGAGTGATCAGGCATTATCCAGGGAATTGACTGAAGCAGCCAGAACTAAAGACCCGATTGTCATGGGTGACTTCAACTTCCCTGATATCTGTTGGGAGGACCATTCAGCCAGCTCCAGCAAGTCAGCCAATTTCTTGGCAGCTACTGATACCTGTTCCTGTCACAGGTTGCCGAAGAACCGACTAGGGGTAAAACCAATCTGGATTTAGTGCTTACCAAAGAGGAGGAAATGGTAGGGGACCTGAAGATTGGAGGTACTCTGGGTGACAGTGATCATGATCCAATTAGGTTCACCATTCACCGGAAGGCTAGGATCCTAATTAGTAGAACAGAAGTCCTAAATTTCAGAAGGGCAGACTTCAAGAAACTCAGGAGGCTAGTTAGAAAGGCCCTCTGTGACCCATGACTGAATGATTTGGGAATTCAGGAACAATGGTGCCTCTTCAAGGGAGCAATTCTCACTGCCCAAAAAGAGGCCATTCCCACGTGATCAAAGAACAGGAAAGGAGCCAAGAGACCCACCTGGTTCAACAGGGACATTAGAGAACTTTTGAACAATAAAAGATGCATATAATCAATGGAAAGGTTCAGCAACCAGAGAACAGTTTATTTATATAACCAGGGTCTGCAAGTATGATATGGAAAGCCAAGGCAGGCATGGAGATCTAGCTAGCATCTGAAATAAAGAGACAACAAAAAGTCCTTCACTGTGGAACCCCTACTGGATATGGAGGGACAGCCCACAGTTGACCCTCACAAAAAGTCTGAGCTCCTAAATGAATACTTCACATTGGTATTCCAGAAGGCTAACAGGAGCTGCGCACCCATCCAGAAGCCCAGACAACACGGGGAAGCCTATAGACAACATGAAATCAATCCTGAACAGGAGAGGGTCCTCTTAGAACAAGTGGACATTTTCAAGTCTGCTGGGCCAGATGACCTACAACCAAGAGTCCTGAAAGAACTGACTGAACTTGTAGCAGGGACCTTGGCAAAGATTTTCGAAAAGTCATGGAACTCAGGGGTGATCCCAGATGACTGGAAGACAGCCAACGGGTGCCCATCTTTAAGAAAAGGAGGACAGATGACCCTGCAAAACTACAGACTGGTCAGTTTGACTTCGGAAAAACACTTTTGAAAAAATTGTTAAAGAGGCCATCAATCACAAGTTTGTAACTGACAGGATATTAAAAAACAACCAGCACGGCTTTGTGGAGTGAAGATCATGCCTGACAAACCTGGTGTCCTTTTACGACCAGGTAACTAACCAGCTGGACAAGGGTGATGAGGTAGGCATCATTTACTTACATTTCAGTAAGGCCTTTGATTTTGTTTCCCATGAAACTCTCTCAACCAAACTGAAGGGAACTGGCGTGGACCAGCCTACAGTGAGGTGGGTGGATAACTGGCTTAAAGGCCGGTCCCAGAGAGTTGTAATTGATGGGATGGCCTCATCCTAGAGGACTATCTCCAGTGGTGTCCCACAGGGATCAATGCTTGGACCTGTGCTTTCTAACATATTAATTAGCGACTTGGATGACGGGGTGGAATGCTCTATGATTAAGTTTGCCGATGATACCAAGCTGTGGGGAAATGCGGGCACACCAGAAGACAGGGTAAAGATCCAGGATGACCTTGACAGACTGATTCTATGGGCTGATCAGATGAGGTTCATCAAGAAAAAGTACTGGGTCCTTCACCTGAGTAGAAAGAACCTTCACCCCACCTATAGGATAGGTGGTAGCCCATTGGATGGCATGACATCTGAACAGGACCTGAGGGTCACAATTGACCAGAAAATGAAAATGAGCCAACAGGGCAAGGAAGTTGCCAGGAGGGCAAATAGAACTCTGGTGTGCATCAGCCGATGTGTTGCCAACAGATCCAAGGAGGTGCTTCTCCCTCTCGACTCGCCATTAGTGAGCCTGCAACTGG
Organism: Alligator mississippiensis; assembly: GCF_030867095.1. NCBI lineage: Eukaryota > Metazoa > Chordata > Crocodylia > Alligatoridae > Alligator > Alligator mississippiensis. Next base: position 126,007,475 of record NC_081825.1, on the reverse strand, counting down.
AGTACTGTGCCCAGTTTTGGGCGCCACACCTCAAGAAGGATGTGAATAAACTTGAGAGGGTGCAGAGGAGGGCCACTCATGTGATTAGGAGCCTGGAGGATAGGCCCTATGAGGAGAGACTCCAGGAGCTGGTCTTGTTCAGTCTGGGTAAGAGGAGGCTACAAGGTGACTTGATAGCCGCCTACAAATATGGCAGCAGAGAACACCAGGATCTGGGAGAGCAGCCCTTCTGAAAGGCACCCCTTGGGATGATGAGGACCAATGGTCACAAACTAATAGAGGGAAGATTTAGGCTGGAGATAAGGAAGAACTTCTTCTCCATAAGAGTAACTAGAACCTGGAACACTCCCAGCAGAGGTGGTACAGTCAACATCCTTGGAGGTGATCAAGAGGAGGCTGGATAAGCATCTAGTTGAGCTCATTTGAGCTCATTAACCTCCTGCCTATGGCAGGGGACAGGACTTGATGATCTTACAGGTCTTTTCCAGTCCACTGACTCTGACTCTATATCACCAGTGCCAAGCCTCTGCAGCACACAGGAGCTTTTCAAGACTCCTGTGTGCTCCACAGGCTGGGAGCCATGTCAGCTAATTGAAGTCCCCAGGCAAGGGAGTGCACCATGCCCTCTGGAGGCTGGAACTCTAATCAGCTCTCAGGAATCCCAGCTGCAGGAGCATATGGTACACTTCCCAAGTTGAGAACCAAGCTTGTTGCTTGTTGGTGCAGGGGGAGCCAGGGATTGGGCTTCCCATTTACCAGCAATATGATACAATGGGATTAGATGCAGGATCCCACAACTGTGTGTCCTGCCATGTACATGTGACATGGTAGAAAGCATGACTTGGGATCCCGCATCAGATCCTATTGCACCTTTACTTTAATGTTGGTCAGCAACCTTAGGATGACCACATTTTGAAAAAGGATCCTGCCAAATACAGGATGGACATTAGTGGTATAGATTACATCTCTTCATGTCAATCAGCAACAATATTCAAATTATACACATCTATAGCTGGCAGTGGATGCCAAGAATCAGAGTTAGAAAAGATTTAGTCAAAGGAAAAAAAAAAAAAAAATTGCACTATAAGCTGTCGTTATGTGACAGGCCTGGTTCTGTAGTTGGGTATTTTTTCTGCTAATAAGCATATAGAATTATTGCTTAGCATTTATATACATAATATTCCCCAGAAGATCATACACATACAGCGAAGGTGCCCAGTAAAATGATTTTCCATCAAAAATAAATATATCGCCCATTACCCATGAAAATTTCTATACCATGACAGTTTTTAAACATTATTGGTCTTTTCATCAGCATGATCTGAGCAAGAGATCAAACTGTCAAGAATGGTGAATTTTCAGGACCATTTTGCAAAGGATGCTGCCCTTGACTAGATCTGTTCCTGATAGGACATTCAGAGCCAATGGGGCAAACATACTAAGTATACACAGTCTGCTTGAATAGCTACACACCTGGGTGTCTCCTGTTACAGTGTGGCAGTTCAACTGACCTAACACCTTTTGTGTTGCTTCAGGAACTGGAACGTGGTTTAAGTGCAGAGAAAGTTTCTTCCCCTCTGAAACAGAATCGTGGCTACTAAAATTTCCATGGTGTTTACTCAGTAAGCTTTTTATCATCTGCAAATGCACAGAGTCTGAAGAACTTTTATTCAAGGCATCACTCTGACTCTCTCCAGTGTCAGTAGGTGGCATTCCAATGACATTCTCAGCACAGAAGTCATCAGTCACTTTCACATCACCTCTGTTTTGAGTTATCAAATCACATTGAGCTGTGTTTTGATATTTTAGCCACTTGCTTTGTCCATTTTGTGAAGCCACATTAGGGAACACTGGTTGCATAAATGCCTCTCGTCTTTCTTCCATACACTCGCCAGACACAAAGGTTTCATACTTCCTGTCCTCAGGCCCAAAAGCACTGACGTGAAACACTGCTGATTTGTCATACAAGTTGACTGTTGGAGAACCAAAAGCTTGCTGGACTCCCTCACAGCCAGTCACACCTGAATAAACTTCTGAATCAGGAATCTTCCCAGTAGCAGGAACAGTGACAAGTGGAATTCTTGTTCTCAGTGTGGAGCAGGGTCTTGACAGGTTGCCATCTCCTGGACAGCTGGACTGCTCTATTCCTGCAAGACAAATACGTATTTAGCAACCTATTGCACCTGTCCCTGAGATGCAAATCTTAGTCTTCAAGACAGAGAAAAAAGTTAAAGAAAAAAATTCAAATACTTTCTTGTGAATCTTGACCTCTCTTGTAATAGCAAGCTCTTTGTACTCACTTATCCTGTGCATTACCAAGCTAAATCTTACCACCTAATAAGTAATTTCAAATATAATTATTCCACAATTTAAATATCTGTGTTCAAATCCAATTTTCTATACTGAAGTAAAAAATATACATTTTTATAAAAAAAGTCTCAGTAAACTAGTGCTCTAGTAATTAAACTCTTTATAAATATTGGAAATGAATCATTATATCAACAATAAGTTTTCAATAAAAAATACAGACCTCATTTGTGCCAGGGGCAATAAAAAAACAATTAAAAAATTATAAAATATAAAATAATACAAATATAAAATAAAATATTATCAACCTTTATCAATACCAGGTTTCTGACATTACAAGTTCCCATTTTGTTTAAATTCAGCATAAAGAAGAAACTATAGCCAGATGCAACACAAGTTACTCAAAATAGATTCAAAAGTATCAGAAGATGGAGAAAAATTAAAAGACAACAAATAAAAAATTACTAAGAGTGAGATGTTAGATTCCAGCTTTTGATTTGGTGTAAAGCTTAAGGGGAAAGAGTACAATCCTTGTTTAACAAATCTGTTCACACTAGCAAGGTCTTTTAGCTAATCAGTGCTTAAATGTTATGGATAAATAACATGCATTTAAAAGCTGAAACAAAGAGGCTCTGAAGAAGGGGTATTTGCCAGTACATACACTGAACACCATAGCATTAGGGCTCAGGTATAGCTGGTGTATCCAATGGGCATTGGGGGTCTGGATCAAAGACATCAAAGCTCTGTTGGAGAAAGCAGAATTAACTGCAATTATAAAATATAATTTCTTACTGGAAAAGAATTCCGAATGTTCTGTATCACTTAGTAAATCTCCACATGTCAGGGACTCCTGTTTAGGGATATCTATCATATTTTCTTCGTTATTTAAAGTTAAGGAAATAGAATCTGGATTTAATGAAGAGAACTGTTGTGACAGCACCTACACACAGAAAAAAAATATATACAGCTGAGTAGTGAAGACAAGAAAAATCTCAAGAATGACTTTTATTATTATTTTATATCACCTTATCTAATACATTTCTACTAAATGTCAAGAGGCATTTAACAAAATATAATATAATCAGATACTAATATTATAGAAGAAAGGCTTAAAATAAGGAGCCTGTTCGAACCTTGTTATGTTTCCTTGTAGTCCATTGGGTCAGTTCCAGATTAAAATCTGAAGAAAATTCCATCCATTTTGGAACTTTAGAAGTCATATCCAATATCACTGCTGGATAAAAGGAAAGACAACTTTCAGACAGACTAGTCACAGTGACCATCATTATTTTCACATTTACTTTTACTTACGAGATTTACTAGCATCTGGCTCTTCAATAAAGTCAGACTTTTGAATGTTCTCTTCTGTAATAAAGTTTAGATCATCTTCTGGAAAATTCACTGCGCCTGGGGACTTCAGAAAAAGACAAAAATTTCATAAAGCTGACAGAATACTCTTTTTCATATCACCATTATTTTCATTTCAAGACCTCATTTCCAAAAAAAAAAAAAAAAAGAAATATTTGCAATCTCAATGGGTGTTGGAAATGAAAAGCCCATCCAAATAAATGGCTTTCCTTTAGCCTCTTCAGTACTGCCATTGATGCTGTATTATAAAAATGAAGGCACAGTATAGCATTCCAGCAATCTACTGGCTCATATCAAAAACATGAATAAATCAGAACATAATTTTTTCAAATCTGATTTGGAACTTTGCATGTACTTCAGGATATTAGGACTGGGCAGATTTAAAATGTCATTCTTATAAAGAAAATAGAATACAATAATGACTCAAAAAGCCCTTTATCATTTTCCTTTATGAAGAATTTATTCATTCAATGCTGCATAATTACAAGCATATTTTAGACTGATCTTTGAAATGTATTAAAATAAATTCAGAAATTTCAACTTACAAATCACTACTCATGAGCATAGCAAATATTTGTAGGATCATTACTCAACAATGGTTATTCTCAAACTCTGCCATATTTTTCAGTTCCTAGTGATTCTGGTATAATCTTTATTTTATGATTAATAGTTAATTCTCCTTAACATCACCATCTGGACAAATTATTTTCTTGTACTACCAGAAGACAAAGCAACTAGAACAAACCTCATTTTACCTGTATGAAGTCACTCAGGACAGAACTACTTGAAAACTGGGCTGACAAATAACTGTCTGTTGTGAGACTTTCATGCTCTGAAGTTACTGGATATTGATTCCATCCTAACAATGAGTTAGAAGATCTCACCATCATCTCACTGGCTGCTGATCCTTTTATTTGGTGACCTTGAAACTGAACTGGCTACAGAATGTATTGCAATTATTATTTAATGTTAAATGAAAGAAAAATCTACTATCAGAAAACATTCTCTACACATACAAAGGACAACATCTGGAACTTAGAATAAGAACACTGACAAAAAGCAGCAACGTCTATGCAGCTTAACACGAGTGAACTACACAAATTTCTAATTCAACACAAAATGTCCCTTTCAAATGTTAAGCTATGATTTTGTGATCTCCAATGAAAACTACATGCAGAAAAGGTGTATTAAGAGCTGGGTGCACTAAAAGTGGTTGGTTGGTTGGTTGGTTTGGTGAAGGATGCAATTTAGCATTTTCTTGAAAAAAAAAAACCAAACAAACTGTTATTCTGAATTGGCATTACTTAAAAGATTGTACCTTTGGTTGGTAGTCAAAGGTCCGAAGGTTTCCCTGGCCTTGGATCACAGGTAGAATGGGCGTTTCTAGCACAGGTGCCTCTACAGAAGAAGGCTGAATACAAAGCAACAACAAAAAAAAAGAAGCAAGTTAATCAAGTAGAGTAATCAGCTATTTTATGTACACCAGTTATTTTAGCAGGTTGCCTGTTCCAGCTTGCAACCAAATCCTTCTCCATGCAGAAAGTTCCAAATTCAATATCCAAGTGGAATAGTTCTTAATTTTTTTTCTGACAATTTCTGTGTCAGAATACTAGCAAATGCTCTTAATCATGTTCATTGTTTGAAAGTCTGAAATCCAACAAGCAGGTCATAAATATCATCTGCCACTCAAATGTGACTTGGAGAAATCGAAGAATGTGTTTGGAAAAAAAAAAAAAAGCCACCTCTTTCAGTTTGAGGAAAGAGATAAACAGTATCTTTGGGGATGAAAGTGAAGACTGTTAATAGCACTGGATAAAATCAGTATAATGAAGCCAGGCTCCCTGCAAAATTCCTCACACAGCCTGCCAATCAACCTTATTTCAGGTCCTAGACCTCTTAAAAGGACCTGGTATCCAAGCAAGCAGTGAAAGAAAAGTTAAATCATGAAGGAAAAGCTACACAAAAAAAAGACTTGAATAAAAAAAGCTCTAACATGAAAAAGCATCAGGAAAAAAAAAATGTCCATCATAATATCATGCATCAGAGAAAATGAGACAACATGCCGTAGTAGTGAAAATAATATAGTAGGCTGGAATAGAAGACACTTAATGGTAGATTTGTGTCCACTACAAATGATACCATCTTAAGAACACTTTGAAACCGTAATGGTTGACTGTTGCCTTCAGTGGTCTCATATTATGGCCTGGCCCTTTTTCATCATGCTATAATACTATGCCAAGAAGGAATCCGGATCTACCAGTACTGGCCACAAAAATTCAATCAGAAATACCTTTGCTCAGATATAGGAAGGACCATCACAAAGTGACAGAAAGATGAGAAAAAAAGAAATGGGGGACAATGTAAACAATGATAAAAAATATAAATCAGAATGATTGTAGTAAATCATGAGAGCAATGACTGTTCTCTTTTTAAAGTTTTATAAAATACTCTGCTTTTCCTTTTGGTTTCCCCATTGCTGTTTCCAAACCATATCTTGTTTTTAGGGCCCAATCCTTCATTCCTTACTAAGCTAAAAACTCCTTTTAATTTTCCGCTGAGCTAAATGGGAACTTTTTGAGAAGTTGAGACTGTAAGTACTGTTATTTTGCACTACGCAAAGATGTTCTGGGCGCCTCCAAGTACAGAGAAAAGGACCACAGCTACTAAACTGAAACCTTAAGAGCTACCTTCAGGAAAGAAAACGAGACAAGCAACAAAAGCAGGCATATGAATGAGGACTGCACTTCAGCCTTCAGTCAGTCAGCACAATGATGGAACAATGTTTTCTTTTTAATGTTACAAATGTAAAAGGTGTGCTGAAAACAGGAACCATGACAGAACACTAATGTCACATTGTTTTCTTAGGTGATAATGATTTAAGCAGTACAATTATATCATTACTGAAGCTGTTCCATACTTCAGCCTTAGTCCTCACATGTGTAACATGAAGTATACAGGTTGTCCAACTGACCTCATGGAGAATATTCAAGTGCGCTGTCAAACATGTATATTAATGGTCCTTAAGACTTACAAGGAGGCATACAATAAATATGCTAAAAAGAACGTGTCTTTCAGCTACTCTTGTATGTTTAAGGATAAGCGACTTGTAAAGATGTAATATGGCTTATCCAATACCAATATAATGATATAGTGGTTTCCATGAAAAAAGCGATGGCACCTTTGCAAATAAAATTCTAAAAATCTTAGACTTGTACAATCTTACCACAGAATAAATAGTAGCTTTTCAAGTATCAAGTTCTTGACAAGGTTAAAAAATATGCAATATATATTTCACACTTAAATTATTCAGAATTTAAAATTACAATTAGAACACTGATAAAGAGAAGAGCTTAATCCCTTTAAGATTTCCTAGAATACCGATACTAGATGCTCCAGAGAAAGATGTAAGAAACCCCATAACAAACAATTATGGAATAAAACTCTCTCAAAGGAAATGTTTGGGGGTTTGTTTGTTTTTTATAAATCTAAACTTCTTAGTGGTAGATTTAGGCTTTTAAACTTAAAGATTTATATCCTTGCCTTCATTTTATAGTGTAACTAAATATTCTTACTATTTATGTTCTATGATAGTCTATGATACTCTTAGCCTCATTCATATCACAAGAGCCACAAGTCAGCTATGTTTTATGTTCAAGTATGTAAATATATATTTCAGGTTAATATTCCTAAATGACTCCCAACACAACCACTACTGTAACACAAGCCATAATTTGAATTCAAGCAGAATTCTTCAAACTTTTTTTAAAAGTATGATTACACACATGAAAATGAATTACCCTCAGGTTAGAAGAGTCAAAGTACAAACAAGGTGTTTGCATATCTCCTGAACAAGACACTTCTGCAAACTGTTTCCTACCTACAAAGAATGAAAAAAGAACAAGTTTTAGTTATGATTTTAATTCAAAAGATAAAAAGTCTTATAATCTAGAAACTGATCTTGCAGCCCTTATGTGAGTAGTTGTTCCCTTGAAATCAACAGAACTATTCCCTTCCTTGAGTAAGAGTAGGTGTTTGGGCCCATTTTTTTAATTAGCTACATACATAAAAAATTACATGAAATATTTAGTACACAACTTACTGCACACACTTATGCCAGTAATATGGGTATAAAACATTTTCACGACACACATCACCACAGAAGAGGTTGATACATTTTTTGTCATCGTATGCCCATTTTCAGGACTCCTTTGGAGCTACTGCAATTTCATTGTAGCAACATTTGTTTAAAAAAGTTTCCCAAGCTATTCAGTAACCACAGACTCTCAATCAGTAATTTTTTTGGCCCAATGAACAAAATAACTCAAATAGGTAAAGTTAAACACAAGCCTAACTCTTTGAAGGATTAGGCCATATAACAATTTCAGTAATGCTAGCAAAGCACATAAATGAAAGTCCCACATGAGGAAAAGACAGAAAATTAGCCAAAAGATCCCAGCCTTCTGAACTAAGCCAATGTCAAAGAACTTATTTAGTTTTTCTTATTTTAAACAGAGAGAGGTAGTTAATCTTGTTAGATTAAGGTTGCAAACAGAGGTTGCCTCTGTGCCACCATAAATGTGTATGGAGGCACAAAGGCCAGGCAAACAAGACGTCCATGCTCGTTGTAGCACCTCAAATGCCAACATTTGTGAGCATGACATACCACTATTTTGAAACAGACGCCTGATTCTTTTAAAGTAGGAGAACAGACAGCACAAAGGTACCTATACTCTCCAGCTGCCAAGGACAAGCTCTCCCAGGGCTTCATGGGCCTAACCTTGCATGTCCCAGGAATTCCCATTCCTAGGGCAGGAAGGCTCTGGAGTACCTGCATGGGTTCCCTCCCCCACATTTGTAGAAACACACCCTGAATGTTACCCTGCATGACTGAGCCCTGGCCACTCCAGGGAGCAGTAAGGGCCTGATCCTGCAGAACAACATGCATTTCATCCACTGAAGTGGATATATCCCGGCACAGCTGGTCCTCTTCATTTGGCCACATCTGTTTCTACTAGTAGTGCACTAACAGAGACTTTTGGGGCCGATACCAATAGCTGATTTTAAAGAAGGCATATTGGCCGATACCGATTTGATTTCCAACATGCAGCCTGGCAGCTTAAAGAGCAGCGTCCGGCTGGTAAGTCTGTTGTGGTGGAAGGAGAGGGGGAAGGCATATCAAGGTCACTGTGGTGAGGAAGGGAGTGGGGCTGGGGCAGGTGCTACCCAGCTGGGGTGGGGCAAGGCATGGGATGCAGCTGCAGCTCATCCCGGAGTGGTGCAGCTCATGACGCTGTGCACACCCTGGGAGGCACAGGGTGCGTGTGCCCCCAGATCTGTGTGGGGCGGGCTCTTCCCAGCTGGGGCTGGGCTGTGCTCCGGGTGGGCTGGCAGCACTGGGAAGGAAGCTATAACGGGCTGAAATCACCCCAAAATTTGCTGTAGCCGTCCCCAATGCCGCCACCCACCTGCCCAAGTACAGCTTGGTTCAAAGCCTGCTGGGAAGAGCCCAGCGCAGCCCTGGGCCCAGCCTGCAGCGGCAGCCAGCCCCACCCCAAGCAGATCCAGGGGAACATGCCCTGCATGCCCTCCCATGGTGTATGCAGCAGTGGGAGCTGCTCTCCCTCCCACCCAGCCCAGCACCCCTGGATGAGCTGCGGCTCCATCCTATGCCCCACCACAGCTGGGCAGCACCTGTCCCAGCCCCAGCCCTACTCCCTCCCTCCCTGCAGGGGCCATGATCTGCCCCCCTGCCCATTCCCCTTCACTCCCCTAGCCCCTTCCACCACAGCAGACTTACCAGCCTGCCAGGCTGTGCTCCTTGCCACTTACATGCTGCGCTGCGGCTATGCGCATTAGGCTGATTTCCACTACAGTCAATTTTCCTTATATTGGTGCTGATCCAATATCGGACCAATGTATTGCTACCTCTCTTATTGAATAAAACAAAGAAACAATGGAAAGGCTCTTAGAACTATACTTAGCAATGTCTTTGTAAGTGACTTAAAACTAATCTAAGTTCATCAAGGTCAGTATTCATAGATGATGTTGACATGGAAAGTTTGATATTCACTAAATTAGTAAATATGAGCAATCTCTTCCTTTGCTGGCAGGTTATGACTTACAAGTTAGTTCTTTTTAAAATGTATTTCAGATTGCTAGGCCACTGATACCAATGCTAATATTTTCCAAATTAACATCCCTAGTTCACCAAAGAGCAACCATATTATCAAACATACTGCTAGAATGGGAAATCTAAAATAAGAATTTAATATGCAAGGGAAAGATTTTTCTCTCTCACACACTCCTGGACCATCATAGCTAAAAAATTTGAGCCCTAATTTAATATGCAACAGATAAATCTTTTTAGCTGGCTCAACCATTTGCTTCTCTGGTTATGTTTTCCAGTAAGTGAATCCATTCATCCAGTCCCGTAAATGGCTTAGTGCCTTAAACACCGAAATAGTTTGAAGAGCAGCTCCTTTAAATAGTTTCCATTAAATTAGCTATTTATAATTATTTTGGTTGTTTTCTTAATCTTTGTTTTATATACACTATCATGAGAAGTGCATGAAGAAAAATAATTCTATTTATTTTAAATTTCAGTAAGGAAAGGATACCATATTTACAAAACTCTTATGTTTGGAGTTTGTTCTTGGCATGTTATACTGTCCACCTCATAAACATACAGAGCTAAATTCTGTCCAATTCACAGATATAACCACAGATAGGATCTGGCCTATAATCAAAGATCAGTTTCAATTTCTTTTCAATGATTTTAATGGTCTGCTTTGACAAAAGCTATCTGTTGCCAAATTTCAATGCTTAAAATAGCCATGTTTAAAAGTCAAATGCTTGTCAGAGACATTTAAATGGTAGAAGGTACAATCCCCAATTGTTTGAAATCAGAAGTAAAGGCCTTAAAAAATGAGACGTTCAAAAGCTATTTGTTGTAATCAATTACTGTTACATATATGATTTGTATTGACAATAAATTATTTCTCTTCTATATATATAGTTTCACGCAACAAGTTACTATTTTTCCACTATTTTTCAGTTCTTCTATTCTCTAGTTGTTCCAATACTCTACTGTGTTAGAAGGAAGAGTTTATTTCAATTCTCAGACAATAACACAGTATGTAGCTATAGTCTTTATTATTAAAGCTATATTTTATCCAGACTCTGTCAAATGTCAACCCTACTTAGCCCTAATTCATTTCTTAAGGATTAAATCTGACACCAACTAAAGTACACTGAAAAACCCAAGCTGTTCTCAGTAGGGCAAAATCAGTTTATAAGTTACAATTAACAGTCAGATTTTTTTTTTTTTTTTAATTGTGAATGTTAACACTCTGGCATTATGATTGGCGGTTTCAGGAAAACATCTAGCGATATCATGGGTACTCATAGGAAGAAAAGTTTAATATACATGACATATAACTCCTAAAAATATTAATTTGTTAACCAAAATGTCCTACTTTTTATAAAAATCATTTTTTTCCACAGGAAAAATAGGAACTAGATAAACATCAACATAGAAAGCCATCAACAATAATTCAGAATCCAATATAAAATGGAAGTTTGGAAGTTAACCTAACCTTCAAATTTTCCAGTGGGCTCACATTTATATTTAGAAGTCTCTCTTTGATACACCAAGCTATTACATTCCTCCATACTTTGTAAGCTTTCTAATGCTGTGCTATGTTCAGTCAGAGACCTTAGAAGGCTGATGTCATTTGGTAGATCAGGAAGACCAGAGGAATTTTCATCACAAGCCAAGTATTTCATGCAGTCAGTTCTCATTCTTTCATCTTCCCTTGGTTCCTGGATGGAATTCATGATGGTTGACATATTTTCAAATTCAGTTTCATCCATCACCCCTTCCTCTGAAGACTGCTGGATTTTTGCTAAAGTATCACGTTTGAAAATCTGAGTAGTAAATGCAGCATGGTATTTCCCTGCATCATGGCACGAACCATCAGAACAGCCAGCCATTAGAGGGAAGGTTACCAAGGGGCTTTCTAAATTAATATCACCACCAGGAGAATCACTGAAATATTCTAAACAACTACCCTGGGAATTTGTGCTTCCAAGCTCTGTAGTATCTTTTTTACAATTTTTGTCAATAGCAGAATTCTTTAAAGCAGAAGGAATATATGAAACAGTTTTATTTTTCTCTAATTTGTTGGTATTATCATCACATTCGTAATTATTCACTCCACTTTGCACTCGATCAGTATGCTTGTTATTCACTAATGACATGTCATTATTGGTACATGATGGGTAGAAATCAAGGTTCTTGCTGATTGCGGTTTCAATATTTAACGTGCTTTTATTTGCATCTTCTACAACAGTATCAGCATCTGAACACCTCACTTCAATCTGAGAGGGAGCTGCAGCATCTTTCTCAATTCGGTCACAACCTTCAGACATCTTAACACAAGCCTGTAATGGCAGACACTCTAGGGTAAAATTTTCATCTATCCCTCCCAGAGATGTCAATTGTTTGACATCTTTTTCCTGATTACTGAGTGTCATTACTTCACACTGCCCATGAACTCTCATCTCCTTTTGTGTCACAGCTCCCTCTGTCGAACAAGCTGAACATTGTGAAAGCACATTTCCTTCACATAGCTCTTTATCTTCAGTGTTACTGAAATCAAAAGTTTCTAACAGATTGAAGTTAACCTCCAAAAACTGTTCAGGCAGATCACTAACCTTGCCATATTTAGGCAAGTCCTTATGGACAGCTTTAGGACCAGCCCATGTTATACCCACAGGTACCCCAGAGTCACCAGCTACACTTTCTACATTTATTCTTGATTGAGATTTAATTTGTGGCTGAGCAAGAAAGCCCTGTGGCTCTTTAACACTGTCAGAGGTCTGACTGGATTTGGGAATATTTGTTTCAAAGGTAACAAAGTCATCTGCATTCCTTGCATAATAAACAGCCTCTGAAGATGTGGCAAACTGAAGGTTGTTCTTTTTATTTATGTTGGATTCAGATAATACAGTACTGCTTGGTTGGTCTTTGACAACACATCCATTAATGGCCAATAGCTTAGCTGCTCCATCACTTCTACAGACTGTAGATGCTTCAGAAGTTCGTTTACATTCCCCATTATCATGCTCTGCATCATCCATTAGTTCCATGCAACTGTACTTTAACTCTTGTCCAACTGGATGTACAGAGGTTGTAAAGAACTGCAAAGCCTTTGAGTGGCAAGGGGCTTGTAAAGTCAGATTTGCATCATTTGTCTTCTGGTCATATTTCTTCTCCATTACTACTCCATCATAAGATTGGCCACCTGAACTTGGCAGCATATAAACATCCCATCGGCTTGTATTAGTCTCAATGATTTCTATAGGATATTGGTGCTGTGTATCTTTAGGGCTTCCTATGTCAGTGTTGTCTGCACCTTCACGTACAAATGTACTGTTTTGTTTAAATAAAATATCTCTGCTTTCAGAAGGCTGACATCTAGAAATATCCTGTTCGTCTTCAGCTTTTTGCTCCCTGCATTGTTGTGTTGGCTTGGATTTCAGAAGTGCTATTATTTGCGCTTTGCTCCTGATGTTCTGAGAGACTTCCACACCAACTGTCTCACAGGCTGCTTTTGGACATCCAGTAACTGAAGATTCTTGCTTCGTAAGTACAGAACCTGCAATGGGGTTACAATGGTTTCTATTCTGTACATCTTCTTTGTGACTGTTAGTATATGGAGAGGAAACCAGAGAGGAGATGAACACGTCTTCTCTAGCACTACTTGTGCAAACAACACTGTTAGAGTTTTCAGACAAACTGCTTCCTGATTCTTTCTTGCAAATAGCAGAAAATAAAGGAGAGGTATCATAAAACTTAGAAGGAAAAGGAGACTGGCACCACTTAGATGAAGAGGTTGCTGGTGATGCACTCTCTTCCACTGTTGCCATTCTCTTTTCAACTTGACGTGGCCCTTGGAAGCCCTAAGAGAAAGGTTTAAAATTAATCCTTTTTATTAACATGTTTCAAAAGATAAAAACTAACCTACAATATATCATGCTGCATGTTCTCACCAAACCTCCCACAACTATTTCACATGGTTAATGAAAACTGACTGGGCTTTTATAAATACCAGCTCCACCAACCATAATGATGTTAAACACAAAAATCTACCATACAATGAAAATGTAGCACTCAGTGGCATGATCATTCTGGTTCACACGCCTGAAAAAGCAGAAGGATATAAGTGTATTTAGTATCAAATCTGCTATAAATTCATCTTGTTGGGCCCAGACATTTTGCAGCACATAAAATATTTCATGATTGGAATAAATATAATCTGAGCCCCTTTGAGAAAAAAGGGAAACAAAGATAAGCATTCAAGTGTAATTATGTGGCAAGAAACTGATGAAACACACACACAAGGAATAAATAGTGATTGATTTTGTTTACATACTGTATTTACTCAAATTCAAGATGATTTTTTTCCCCACTTAAGTTTGGGGAGGAAAAAAAGCCTGGTCTTAGATTGAAATACAGGTGGGGCAGGCAGTTGTTGAAGCTCCACCCCCTCCAGCACCCCCAACTGCACAGTCTCCACCATACTCCTCTTGTCATGGTGCTAAATGAGTCACCCCAGCCTGGCCACCAGCTCACAGCAGCGGAGGGAGGGAGCACCAGAGAAACTATGCAGCAATAAGGAAGCTGCTGCAGCTCTAGCTCTGCCTCCAGCCCTGAACAGGACCTGGAGCTAGAGCTGTCACCACTGTTGGCTCTGTTCCTAGTCCAGCTGACATCACATGGGGGAAACAGCTACAGGGAGGAGCAGATGACAGGAAGGGGCTGGCACCAAGGGGTGGACAAGTGATAGGAGGGCAGGCACAGGGAGGGATAAGAGAGACTACCTGCCTCCCCACCACTGCCTTCCAAACAGCAGACGTAGGAGGGAAAAATTTTAAATGATCTACATATAATCAGATTCTATATGTGGAAAATTATAACTAATGTATAATTTTCCCTGTATAAAAATCTAATAATTGGGGGGCTGCCTTAAATTCAAAGTAATTTTGGATTCATGTAAAACCAGTCACTTTGGGTGTGTACTGGGCAACACAAATGTGCATTATTTTATTTTCACTAACCCAAATATGTGCTGAAACCTCCATTAAGAGTTTAAGACTTTTTATTCTTACTGTAATAAGAAAGTGCTCCTTCAATTAAGCATCATGAAATATTATATATTTAGAATCTACAGATATAAAAAAATTATAATCTATAGATATAAAATTATAATTATATATATATATTCATTTTATATTTCATGATGCTTAGTTGAAGGAGTACTTCACTTGATCTGAGCCTTCAAGAGGCCGACACTATGAATAAAAACTTTAAAATTATATTTGGCTATAACAGCAAATCCAACAAGAGTTTAATAAGTCATGGGTCTACACAGCATAATTTTTTAATTTTCCAGTAATGTTTTAAATGGTATACAATTTTTAAATATATTTATTTTTAAGTATAACATATGAAACAAAGACATACAAAGACATACTGTAAACTTCCGTTTCAAGCCAACAGGTCGGTGTAGCAGAGGTAGACTAGACAGTTTCACACCATTTCTGTTTGATGTAGAAGCTTCTATTTTCTTTGGTGGATGGGTACAATTGTTTTCAGTAGCTTTTTCTGCTTCAACTGTGATCAAATACCGATCACCTTCTAAATCATCTCCAGGTTTCACCTAAAAGAGAAAGAAAAGAAAAGCTTGAGGTACCTGAAACACTGACATTCTCTTCATCTTGCAAAACATATTAATACATAGAGAATTTTCCTTTTAAAATATTAACACGTCCATAAAAAATAAATGTTAATTCAAAATATAACTCTTATAGATAACTGGATTAGATTAAATATGAAAGCAAAAATTAGAACTTAGTATTAATATGTTAAATTAACATAATTTAAAATAGCTAGAGATCGTGTACATTACCAAATAGTAGCATTACAAAAAGAACAAAGTTCTCAGGTACCCAGCTCCTTATATTATTATTTATTTATACAGATCTATCAATTTTAGTCTGCATAACTGAAGCGTACCAAATCACAGTTCCATGCCTGAAGGAGCTTAAGTATAAGAAAGGACCATACAGTGCAAATTAAAGCACATAATAGTCTAGATCAGTGACACCCAACCAGGGTGCACACCTTGTGTTAGGTGTGCAAAAACCTACACAATTCATAAGGTAAACCCAGAGATTTCAAACAGGAATCCATAGCAACAAAAATATCGTGTCCTGTTCTGGTCTTCCTGAGTTCTTTGAAACGGAAGTACCAGTCCACTATTTTTCCATAGTTAAAAAATGAGTGAAAGCTAAGAGCTGGCCTTTTCCATGAGGTGCCTTGCGTCTAAAAAGCACCACTCACCTACCTTACAGCTGATACTGCTCCCAAGAATCAACGGGTGCATCTAGATCAACTTTATTTAAAGGAGTGATGGAAAGTAATCAGTATATAGGTACTCCTCACTTAACGACCGAGTTCCGTTCCTGCGACTAGGTCATTAAGCGAATTGGTCGATAAGCGAGGAGCCGCTCTGAGCAGCGAAGTGCTCCCCGCAGGACCGTGTGCTGGCAGCCGCGTCCCTGGGGCGGGGGGCCGAGCTGCTCCCTCCCCCCCTCTTGCCAGCACCAGGGCAGCATTTGGCCCTGAAGCCAGGGCTGGTGGGAAGAGGATGCCGAGAGAGGGAAGGAGCTGGCACCAGGGAGCAGGAGGGAAGCTCGGCCCCGGCAGGCAGAACTAACCACTGTCCTTAAACCCACCCTCCAGACCCGCGCGTGGGGCTGCTCTGCGCCCTGCCAGCTGTTGTCATGTGGGGCCGGGGGCATCGCTCCCCCGGCTGCTGTGACCTGGGCTGGGGGTGTCAAGCCTTCCGCGGGGGCACTGGGTACTGGCTGGGCTGAGCTGTGCCAGTGCTCCGGCGTGCACTGGCACGGCCAGGGAGGGGGCTGCCTCCTCTGGAGCGGGGTGCCCGGCGCTGCTGCTGCCCTGGCCCCCGCGAGGCCCCGGGCTGGGGCAGGCGGGTCCTAACGGCATCGGCGGAGCAAGAGCCCGCCCTGCCCTCGCGCTCTGGGCCAGTGCCTTCCAGCGGGCGGGCGTGCACGTGTCCCGGCCCCGCGGCCCCAGCGCTCCCGGCCCCGGGGCCGCTCCAGGACCTCCGCCCTACCGCCCTCGTGCCTGCAGGCAGGTGGGAGCCGGCGGAGCTGCCCCGGCCCCGGTGAGGAAAGACCGCTCCATGCGCCCCGCCCCGCCCGCGGGAGCTATCCGTCCTGCTGTGCTGAACCTGCGGCGTGCCATTTCCACAATACAGGTACTCCTCACTTAATGACCTACCTGCTCAGAGTACCGACTGCTCGGAGAGCTGGTCGTAAGTCCGCGCGGTCGTTAAACAGGTAGGTCGTTAAGTGAGGAGTACCTATACATGTATTGAATGTCCCATGCTTATGCAATTGCACAAACACATGCAATAAAAAAAAAAAAATTAAAAAAAATTACTCGCTGTATCAGTGGGAGGCCAACCTTTTTGGAAAGCATGCCACAAAATAGCCCTGCACCCGCTCCAAGCATCTTTCCAATCTTTTATCTGCCTTATCTGCTGCTATGCTTCCTGCCTTGTACCCCCTGCCTCATTTGCTCTGCTTTCTGCTTCCTGCCTTATCTGCCACTTCCTGTCTCCTGCCCAATCTCCTGCATGCCACACAAAGAGGCTGTCTGTGCCAGTTTTGCAGGTTGGCCACTCCTGCACTATACAGTACAATGATACTTGCTATCCACAAAAAGCACATTTATTAGACGTTATCCGCTGTAGTGAAAATCTGCTACTATAATGCTTTATACTTTGTTAGATCAAAAATATGCTACATCTGACCATTTATAATCCTGTATTTGTAACAACTTCTAAAATCAGAATATATTAGACAAAATAGTAGGACAGGGAACTTTAGACTGTGCAAAGATGAATAGTGGTCCCAACAAAGACTAAAGTTTTTAGTGTTAAAAATATACCTGAGTTTTGACAAATATGCTCTCCAAACATTGTCCTTTGTCATCAAATAAGGTCGCCTGCATTGAAACATAGTGAAATGTTAAACAATCAAATTACTGCATTTCAAAGAGCAGAGTGGATTTGGTAGACTCAGAGAATATATCATACTGTATTAAACTTGAACTCTTCACCTTACTTCCTCCAGTGCTGGTCTTCAAAACCCCATCTTGCCATACTTTTGATTTCTTGGTCTTCTGATGAGTGTATAAGACCTTTTGAATAAAATTGTGATAATTACTGAAATGATAATTTATAGTGGTTGTTGCACAAACACAAGAAATATTTAACTGAATTTTATATATTGTTAATAAAAAACACTTACAGTAAACTCTTGACAAGTCATTGCTTTGGATGGCTTTGCTTCATCAAAGGTCTACATTGCAACTTTTCACTCTCTCATGCTACCTAGGAGACAAATATCTTTTTTAGAAGACATCAGCAAATAATCTAATTTACAGAGGTGCAAAGCACCATTCATTTTAACTCAGTTGATACCTCTGAAAATGTAGCCATTAATTTTTACAAAGCACTTTGAAAATTAGAAGCTTTATCGTATTAACATAATCTTCATGCACACTGGCAATAAGAACTTAGGTTACCTCAAAAGGTATGATTTTCAGAAAATGTAGAATGCCCACTGTCTGAAAAATCCTTTTTTGTTTGCTTGTTTTGTTTTTACACATAACAAGTTGGCCCATTAAAATTTAAGCTGCTGACCCCCCCCCCCCCCCCAGTTAGCCAGTCAACAAAGAACAACATTTTATAAAAATATAATGATCTGTGTCTATGTTCAAAGGGTTGGACTTTCATTGAAACTATTGTCAGTTTTATTAGCTACTGGCACTATGATGAAAATCGACCACAGGGAAATAGCTAGTACTGGCACATGCTCCCAAACTACTTGCAATCTCTGGCTGCCTCTACAGACATCAATATGAATGAATGAAAAAGTATTTAAAAGTAATCATACATAAGAAAAGGAATATGGAAAGCCAAGAAATATTGGACAGCTGTAGAAATTATAGGAAACTACATGATAGCCAGCCTAATAAAAATATAGTTGGATCGATAATACAGATACTATATTTTAACTTTGAAGCACCATACCAGTAGTTACCAAACTGTGGTTCATGGGTGAAACCAATTAGTACACTCCAGCAGGCTCAATTAAATCAAGCCTGCTCCAAAATGCTATAATTACAGCACATTGAAGCAGCATCCCTGCGCATCTACAGACACCCTAGGACTCTGCAATGCTGTGGCTAAAATCTGTCATTCTGTTCCTGGGATCCACACTGATTCAACATTGTAAAAATAAATGTCATTGTTGTAGAACAGTTTCTAGTCAAATACAACTGATTTATGGTATTAGAGATGAGAGAGATTCATGGCAATGAGTCTCAAACTGTGCAATTGGTTTCATTACTTTATTAAGCAAAAAAAAAAAAAAAAAAAAAAAAAAAAAAAAAAAAAAAAATCTTCAAATGCTCAAATTCTACAACTTACCACCAGAGGGCTTTCCTGTTTCCCATATTTTTCGCTATCAGTCTTGGTTCAGCTGTATAGAAAAATCATGTTTCCAGTTGTGTAAATGCTAGTTCCCACAGAAAAGGCAGATTCTACAGTTTATCATCATTTTTGTGCTAGTGCTAGAAGAGGATTCTGGACTTCCAGCATTAAATAAAGCCATTTACATAAACATGTTACTCAAGAGAAGAGTAGTTTTCAGATTTTTTTTTTTACCTCTTCTTTAATAACAAAATGGAACTAGAACAATACTGGGAATTATAGAAGCAGTCATGCAAACTCAATGGAAACAAGTTTAAGGCAGGCTGAATAATAGGGGCACCAATACAGACTCTGTTTTCCCCTGGTTCATTGACTATTAAAAGAACATAACTGCAGCTGCTAAAATTGTAAATGACATCAAATTGGCTGTTCTTGTTCTATCATTAAATATTAAAACAACATCACCTAATTTTCACAAACAACCTTGAAATATTTTCAACAACAAAGGAAGAAAGAAATTAAAGGGGAAGCCAAAGAAAAAGAATCAACTTTCATCTTTTTTTTTTTTTGGACTGGGACTAACTGAAAGGATCAGTACCACTTCAAAGTTCTTCTAATGCTAACAGGTTACGAAAGATCAAAATAAGTCTGTTTCCCCATCACTCCTTTTATTACAAGGATTGTTTAACAGTCCCTCTCTTTCACATCATTTAAAGCAGAGGCAGGCAATTATTTGGGCTGAAAGGCCACATGTGAAGTTTTGTGAGCTGTTGAGGCCTGGGAGGAGAGGGGAGGAAAGGGGAGAGGGAGCCAGGGAGATGCCAATTGATCCTATCCACACTGCTAGCTACTGCTGGAAGCCTGAGGGAGCGTTGTGCCCCACACCACTCCACTCTGCCACAGCCAGGACCTGGCTGGGCCAGACAGTGTGCAGATTCCTCCAACACTCCCCTGCCCCACCATCCTGTTGGTACTGTGCAATCCTGGCACTGCAACAACTGTCAGCCTGGTCCACATGGGACAAGGCATGATGCAGCACGCTGAGTAGTTGTACCACCCACCCACCCACCCACCATGATGAGCTGCTGCAGCCGTGCCACATTGTAAAATGTTGGGGGTGACAGCCCTGAGTCAAGCGGGGGTCGTACCCAACTTTGGGGGCTTGGCTTTTTTTATTATTATTAATACATTTCATGTTCCAGGTCAAATCAACCAGATCAGTTCCACATCATACTACTGAGCAGAACTCAATCATTCCAAAATCCATATCGACCGAGCAAGCAGGACGCAGTCCCAGGCTTTCACCCTGGGACTTCAGACACTCCCAAATCCACTGGCAGGCATCCTACCTGCAGGCCCAAGAGATGCCCCTG
Organism: Alligator mississippiensis; assembly: GCF_030867095.1. NCBI lineage: Eukaryota > Metazoa > Chordata > Crocodylia > Alligatoridae > Alligator > Alligator mississippiensis. The sequence goes on along the minus strand of NC_081825.1, from coordinate 125,986,834 downwards.
CTTCACTTTAGCCCACAAGAGGCCAACTTCTGGGTTTGCTGTCAGTGTTTTCTTTTGCCTGCTTGCCTTGAAATAAAGAAATGCTTCGACTCTGACCCAGGTCTCACTCACACACTGGCGATTAGTGAGCAACATAAATTTAAAAAGATGGGTTATTGGCATATTTATTTGCAGATTTCTCAGGGTACGATCGCTTTTCAACAAACAAACACGATCGTTCTGAGCTTCCCATGCGGGTACTTTCATATTTAAGGTGTGGCAACGCTGCGTTCAGGTAACCAGGCGGGGACGGGACGCGGGCCCGAGGCCGGCTCGGCTCGGCTCGGCTCGGCTCGGCTCGGCTCCAGCCCCAGCCCCAGCCCCAGCCCCAGCCCGCCCCAACCTACCCCACCTCCCGCCCCCAGGCAGTAACATGGAGACAAGCGAAGGGAAGGTGCGTACCCACCTCACGGAGGGACCAAGTGACCGCCGGACCCTTTCAACTTTGAAGCTTTCCCGCGCCAGCTGCCGATGACGTTGTTCCTCTGCGCCGGCACAGAAGGCCCCCGGCTGCCCAAGCTTCGCCTGACGGGAAAGGGGAACAGGACCAAGCCGCTTCCTTGTCGGCCCCTGGCAACCGGCGTGCGCGTAATACGTCACGAGAGCGCCCCTCGCTGATTGGCCTGGCCCCGGAGCTTTCGCTCTGAGACTCGAGCGTCGCGTTGATTGTGACGTGACGGCGGGGCGGAACGGCGGAGCGCTGGAGGAGGCGCGGAGGGTTGTGGCCGCGGGGCGCCCGCGTGACGCTGCCAGAAGCCCCGAGCGGCCGGCGTTGGCAGGTCAGTGCCGCTGGGGGGGAGGGGCGGGCGAGAGCTACCGCGGCGCTTGGAAGGGGAATGCTGTGACGTCAGGGCCTTGTCATGGGGGAGGGGGCGGGGCCTGTAGCAGCTTGCGCGCGAACTCCGCGTGTCGCAGAGCCGCGTCCTGGCTGTTGTGGGGGGTCCTGCTCCGGTGGGGTCGTGTGCAAAGGCTGTGTCCGCGCATGTGTTAGCGGTTCCCTCCAGCATGTGCGCTGCCCCCAGGCCCCGCTTTGCCCTGGCCGTCGTGCTGTGGGCTGAAGGGGGCTTGGTGTTCCTGCCCACACTCATGCAGCTCCCTCTTACTTGTTAGTGGGAAGAAGTCAGGCCCTCCTCAGCTGACACTGACCCCATTGGCCCAGCATCTGACGGGCAAGACGTGTATACACACGTGTGCATGCACCTATCTATAGATATCTACCTTCAATACTACCAAGCGGCCCCTGTGGTTCACTTGGCAGGTCAAATCACACTAAAAACGTGTTACACAGTTCACACCATGCATCCATTTCCATACCTGAACCCCCACCCACTGCCCTCCTCAGAGGGCCTGCCCCTGAAAAAGTCTATGCCAGGCCCCTCTCCACCAGATAATCTGTCGTTTCTTTCCCATCCTCTTCTGTCTTCCTGTAGTACCACTTCTCCCCTCCGGCCCCATGGTTCCCGTTCAGGACGGTCTGTTCCTGAGTTTATCGCCCCGCAGGGCCCTACCCAAAATTGTGAACCTTCTCCCATTAGCCAACCCGTGGGCTAGTCCAAGAAAGTCTGCACTATATCTGCCTACATTTGTGAAGCTCCTCCCATCATGGAATCAGAAAATTAGGGTTGGAGGGGATCTCAGGAGGTCATGTAGTCCAATGCCCTAGATCAGGTGCTACCCAGGAAACTACCTAGTTGCATCAGTGTGCTCTTGGAAATAAGCGTGTTCTCACATTGAGGTGACAGGTTCATAGCTGACATTTGATATTTGCTCCCATTTTCTCTTCCTACTCCCTTGAACATCACCCTTTCTGAGGTGCTATTTCAAGGCTGAAGCGGAATGGGAATCGGAGAGGACAGCAGTACATGGGCTGAAATGTCAAGCTGCCATTGAAGGTCCATGATCACTAAGTGATATGCTGTCCCTAGGCTTTTAAAAATAAATCATTATATATCACTAAACTCATTAATGTTCAAATGGATGGCCCTCATTACAGTCCTGAACAAAAAAATATGGATTAATACACAACAGACCTTTCACAGGGCATGAAATGCTGAGTGATTAACACCTTGTACTGCAGAGACTATTTGTTTTGTTTTCTTTATTTGTTCTTTCTTATGCATCTGAGGTTACTGTTCTTTATGAAACAAAATCTAGAAGTCCTTTGCCCCTGTCAAAAATGATTTTCTATTTGCTTTTTTAAACTGTCAGGGAGGCCTATGCTTTCTCTTTAGGGAGATCTCTTTGGGAGACAAACTGAAGAAACAGGAGGCTGAAACTTAAGATCAGGTCTTACAGACATCAGCATAACTTAAACTTGCTAACTGTGCTATGCTACAATTTCAAGTACTTGAACACAACCTCTCAAAGTTACATTTACTTTTGCTTTTGGTATGAAGTGCTATGTACGTGTGCATATGTGAACAAAATTAAATTTTATTTTGTAAGCAGTAGTTACATTTTAACACTGAAGCTGTTGCTCATCTCATCTGTTTATGTTTGTTAAAATGGAGCTTTTGTTACAATTTTCCTTAATACCATTCGGAACATTTTTGCAGTCATGAATTAAACATAAATCCAAAGCACTAAAGCTCTCTTAAATCATCTTCAAAAATACAAATGTACGTGTTTATAAAAATATGCTGTCAAAATTTGCTTTACCTGTGGCAGGTTAGGTACAGGCTGATGTTGTGTCAGGGTTGAGGCTAGTCTTATGTAAAGTTTAGATTTATGGTTGTATGGAATGTTTTGGATAGGGATGATCCTGCCTCAGGCAGGGAGTTGGACTAGATCAGTGGTTCTCAAACCTTTTTTGTACCAGGACCCATTTGTAAACATTGATGGCCAGTCCTAGCCCAGTGTCCCTCACTCCTGACCCACTGCCCCCAAGCCCCCAGTGTATGGGGCAAGAGCTGGGGAATGGAGGATAGGGGGCCCCAAGCAGTCCCTTGCAGGCTGGAACTCTGACAGCCTGCAAGGGAGAAGCCACGGTTTTCCAAGTTTTTCTCCTTTAAAGGAGAATCCATTTTTTAAAGTTTTTTTTCGTGACCCTTTCATATATTCTTGTGACCCATAGGTTGAGAAATGCTGGACTAGAGGACCCTTCCAGCCCCGCTTCTCTATGATTCTATGACCAAAAGAATGTTCAGCATTGCAAAAAAAAAAGATAGGGTCAATGAGCTAGGGGGGAAAATCAGAATAAACTTATTCTGCCTCAACTTAAATATTACTTTAGAAGATAAAGAAATTTAAAAATAGCAAGTTCATTTATAAACCCTAGCAGTAATGTGTGAGCTAGTGTGGATGTCAGAGGCAAATAAGGCCATAAATCAATACAAGCAAGACAGTTATGTTTATAAGTTTAAGATACAGATTTTTAAAGACCAAACTTTTAAAGATTAAACTACAAATTCAAATGTTATTTCCTTCTTAAGGGGTTTTTGCTTGTAGCTGTGTTGGTCTAAAAAGAGTGACTGCACCCAAAAGCTTGCTAAGAACTTTTTTCCAACTACTCAGTTGGTCTAATAAAAGATATCACATCTACTCAAAGAACCTTGCCTGCCTATTTCCTTCTTAAGACATGTGAAAGTTGTATATTCACCAAGGTAATGGACAGCCATCCAAGTAAATGGTTTAGATCCCTTACAGTGAATTTTGTCAGGGAGTTCAGGAACGTACTTCCTGTAATAGATGTTACCTGTGTAAAATGTGCTAGATTTTAATATAAGGCTTTTTAAAAGCTTTCTTTCCAAGATATTGCTTTTGTTCTTTTAAGGTTGTTCTGACTGTTAGTATTGTGCTAGTTTACAAAATAGCTATAGCTATAGAATATTCAATATGCAGACACTGATCTAAGTTGAGGCCAAGTAATGACTGGCTGGCTCAAAGGGAACACAGAAAGTCCTTATCTCCTTCCTCCTTCCCCTCTACCACCACCATTACAAGTGCAATGCCTGATTTTGACCCAGCTCTTTCAAAATTGCTTAATGTTCTGCCTTGGCAACCTGTATCTCAACTAGTGGGACAGAAGGGGGAGCAGCATCTTCAGACCCATTCCTCCTCTCCTTGTCTTGCCTTGCATCTTCTGCCACATTAGCCAGTGGAGCTGAGCTGGCACATGGAAAGAAGTAATCTGCCAGTTATAGTTCTAATTTACTTGACTTTACACTTGCATTCTTTCATTCCCTTATAGGAAGAAGAGAACCACAGACCAGATTCTGCCTAAATCCTAAGGAAGTGTAAGAGTGTTCTGCCCCTGAATTTTTGGCAAATCATAACCTGGGCCTTTGTTAATGCTCCCAGCTTCCTAGAAGAGTTTTCATAGACTTAAGTTTGGAATCGCAGGGTGTATTTAATAATTGTCACAAATAAGTTCCAGCCTGATAATGTAGTGATGGTTAAGACAAGATAAGCACAGCTGCTATTATATTTTGAGTAGTAGTAGAGAATTGGGTAGTAAAAATGATGTTTTTAAGAAATAGGAACATTGTACAGAGTGCACCTATCATACCTCTGTATCTTAATTAAAGTGTTGGCTTGTAATCTTTAACTTAAATCTTTAGAAAGCCAAGCGAGGTATCTTGCATTTGAAAAACAGTACTTCTAAAGGTTTTAGCTTTCTCCTAAATTCAGTATTCCTTTACTTGTATTGGTTTAAGTAAATGCCTTGCTCTGGGACTTGAACCCATGTTGAACTTCTGCCTTCCTGGGGAGAGTGTTACCTCACATACCTTCAACTTAATTGACAACTTGTTGACCTTTAAGCATCTTGAATGGTCAGCTCACAGCAGGGAGGGAAACTGGAATCCTGCTTGAGGAGCCTGATTAACACAATAATCTGAAGAACATTTCCATTTTTGTCATCCTGTTCTATAGATGGGGCTTCCTCTGATGGTTCTCACCATCACCACCATTTCCTTGTATATTGTTTCGCAGTATTGGCCATTGGCAAAGAGATGAGAAGCCTTTTATATGGTGATAGCTACTACCTTAAATACTTAAATCTTTGTGATAATTTCATTTTCAGGCACTTCCTACTTTTTTCCAAGCTGTTCTTGGGAACTAGCCCATTGGAAGTAAAGTACTATGAAAAACTGGTGATTTTTTTTTCTAGGTTGGGGTGTAGAGGAAAAGTGACCAAAGTGATTTGGAGTTTAAACAATATACAATATATTCATGTCTAAAGAGACGTTGTTTGGCGTTGTAATCACATCAACCCATGGAACTTGCTCGGTTTTCTCTGGTTCTATTTGTAAATGGGTTAATCAAAGTATGAGGTGTTGAGATCCCTCTTTTTCACAGCCTAACTTAATCAGGTCCTAAATAATTTAAGAAAAAGGAAAATACTAAGTTCTTCAAATAGTGTATGTCTACAGATTTGCAAGAGTATTCCTCATTGAGCCCCAAAGTGTGGGGCTCTAAATCTTTGACAGAAGGTTAACACTGTCATAAAAATGCATTGTATTATGCTCAGAACGTCTGATTGGGAGGCTGGGAATTTTCGCTTTCTTTACTGCTATAACAATTGACAAGACTGTTTCCTAGATGTTTTAACCATTTAAACAAGAGCCATTGTTAGTTTTTTTCTGTGAATGCCCCCAGCTATACACATGCTGCTTCAAGTTGCATTGCCTCCTAAGAATTAGTAAATTATTCTTACATTTTAGCATCAGACCAGAGACTCATGCAGCTAGAATCTCAGTATAAAAAAGCAAAACCTCTTTTATGAAATCAGTGGAACAAAAAGCAGCATCTACTGCTTAGGATTTGACCTGTGGTATGTAGTCTACCTAGAGATGCGTGCAACGCGTCCTGTCTCTTGTCAGTGTAGAAGGGCTAGTTCTGAAGTACAGCACATTATTGTTTCAATTCTCTTTGTACTATGTTGGGAGACTTTGGCAAAAGAGGACATCACCTTGAGCCAGTCTTTCAGACCTGCCAAATCTTGCTCATTTAATTTTAGGTGAATTATTAGACCCTTTCCAAAGTGTTTCCTTTAAAGTATAATTGTAATTATTAAGACATGTACCACCATCCTCAAAAAATTTTAAATCTCTGTCATTTAAATGATTGCTTCCTGACAATATTGCTTGCATGATGGCTCATAAAACTAAATGCCACTATGAATCTTGTGACTATAAGTGTGATTCAAATACTGTTTTTTCGCAGCGTGCAGAAGTATCTCATTAGAAGGAATAAAGTAGTAAAATATTACTAACATTTGAAAAATGAAACGGTTAAAATCATTGTAGAAAAACCTACAGCAAAATACTTTTGTGGTTAGAGTACAGGTTTGGGAGCTACGAGTTCTCGGCTGCTGTGTGTCCTGGTACAAAGTACTTGCCATCTTTGTGTCTCTTTTTGGCAAGTATTGTTATTGTCTGTGAATCTCACAGGAAAGATAGGGAAGCTAATACTAACATTCATAAAAGCTCTTAGAATTATTGGATGGATGCAACAAAAGTGCAAAGTAGTGTTACCTACCCCTGTTTTTGACTAAATTCAGTATAACTTTCAGATGACAGAATGACAGGCATGGAGACGGAAACTGCAAGAGGCAAAGCTGTAGAAGAGGAAAGCACTGAACAGAAAAAAGAACGGGAAAAAAAGAAGAGGTCAAGAGTTAAACAGGTGCTGTCAGATATAGCAAAACAAGTGGATTTCTGGTTTGGAGACGTCAATCTTCACAAAGACAAATTCCTCCGAGAGCAAATAGAAAAATCTAGAGATGGATGTAAGTTTGCTTTAATAATTTCTGCTTTCAACCCTAACCTCTAGTGCTGATGACACTATAAATTACTGCTTTGTGTGTGTGTGTGTAGCTGCTGGGGAGAAACAGGCCCATGCACCAAGTCATAATAAAGATCTGGAGGCTGGGTTTGTGAGAGAGCTGTTTTCTTTCCCTTTTCTGCCAATTATGATAATGCCTTTGGAGCATCTTCATGGGTGAATATATGCAGTTCTTATGGTTTTGTTCACTTTTTTTTGTTTTTTAAAACCAGTAAAAGTGTAAGAGCACAATATCTTCTCATTAGTTTTTCGTTTATAGTATATCTGATATGGGATAGTAAGAGCTGTCACTTTGCTAGCATGCAACAGAAAAGAAAACCTCAACAACAAAAAAGAAATTAAAAAAAAAAAAACAACACAAAGAACTGAATAAAACCACGCTGAGACTGCCCAATTCAAAATGACATGGCACCTGGGTCCAGATCTGACCTGCAGGCAAGCAGCTGAGCATAGGAAGAGGGACTATTAAGACTTGTATTATTTCTTCTTTATGATTTTTATTTGTACAGTTTGTTTCACATTGGGCAAGGGAATAAGATTTCACGCTTATTTATAAAACTATATCTCAATGTCTAGAGGGCAGATCATACTTTAATATGACTATTACATATTATAGTTGCTATATATTTATGGTACATAACATAATAAATAGCACTAACTTTTTAGTAAATAATGAGCCCTTAGTATCAGGGGGTGATTTAATATCTACATTATAATGATGTAAACGTGTTGAATATTTTTGAAGAATGTAATTATTACTTGACTTTACAATTTTTTTTTTAAACTGTCCCAAATTTTGGATTGGATGTCTCAAAGAATACAGAATTAGGTATTCCAGCTGTATTGTGTATGTGATATCCTAATTTTGCGATATTAGTACAAATTCAAAAGTTCTCTGATATTTTGGAAAGGGGTTGTAGATATCCTTCTACACAGGATAGAATGTCATGTGAATGTACAAGAGCTACGTGAAATTATATTTAAAACTGTCCTCTAGAAAGTCACATTCCTTCCTCTTTTTTGGGTGTTAAAATTAAAAGAGGGGGAAAAAACAGCTGGTCAGTTTTTACCAGGACAAGTATAGCAACAGTTTGGCAAATTTCTAGCAGCATGACTCATTACTACTAACTAAAGGGAGTAAAGACATCTTTTGTAATGGGAAGATTGTGTCAAACACTAATTAAGTGCTTGAAGGAAGGCTTGTTTTAAATGCAAAGCTTTTGCATCATAAAACCACACTGGCAAAGGGTTTTTCTTTCTTTCATTTTAGACACAATGGTTACTAGTGGGGACATAAAGGGGTGAATCAAAAATCCTTTGGGAAGAAATTAACACAAAAAGAATTTAGACATAATTAAAATTTGAGTCTAACTTCTAGGTGAATTTTGACAACATCATTCTTTTATAAATCCCTGTTGACACCCAGAATGGCTACAAACCACAGATAGGATCTTACAACATATACTCATGGAAATAGTTCTAGTGCCCTCAATGGTATTTTAGAACATATAAGTGGTATTGATCTCTTTTTCTTTTTAACTTGCTCTGTTTTAACTACTTCACCATTTTTCAGATGTAGACATATCACTTCTAATTTCTTTCAACAAAATGAAAAAATTGACTACTGATGGAAAGTTGATAGCCAGAGCAGTTAAAAGTTCATCAGTTGTAGAAGTGAGTCTTTCCTTTTTTATCTTTTTCATGAACTTTTCCATGGGAGGAGTGGAAGATAATACTGTAAAATATATTTTCATACTTTTACTTTTTTGCTTGTAGTTGGATTTGGAAGGAACAAGAATTAGAAGACGCCAGCCATTGGGTGAGCAACCAAAAGACGTGGATAGTCGTACTGTATATGTGGTAAGGCTGCATCTGTTGCAACTGCCCTGTGTCTAAGGTTATCTTAGTTTCGTAGTTGTTAGGGGCTGAATGGGACCTTTACAGATCATCAGGTCCAGCCCCCCCTGCACTTGGGCAGGAAAAGGCTACTGGGATCAAATGACCCAGCAAGGTGGGAATCGAGACACTTTTTGAAGATCACCAGGGTGGATGACTCTACCACCTCTGGGGCAAACCCTGGGCACTCAACTTGTAAAGTTTTTCCTTATGTCTAGCCTAAAGCGATCTTTGATCAGTTTGTGCCCATTATTTCTTGTCCTATATGATTAACGTCTGTGGAGAGTAATTTTGAATTTACATCTTTCTAGAAGTCTGAGAGACATTTTAGTGGAGCTAAAATTAAAGTTCTCATTTTGAGATCACAGCAGTTTTGGTCAGAGGAAATAGAAAAAATCATAAACTGCATATTCTGGTATAATTCAGTTTAACAGCAGAAGGAGAGCAGTGGTGTAAGATACAAAAGCACATCAGATGTCACTTGGTAATTTAACTTTTATAAACTAATGTTAGCAAAAGAAAGAAATCTGTTTTAACATACAAAAGGGGTGTCTATATTGGAGAACATGATAAGTATTGGCTAAATTTCAGCTTCTCTAGTTAATATCATGAGTGGAGTTACATCTTTGCAGATAAATGCTTACTAAGTTTCTGATTTTTGACAAAGCTACAGAATGATAACAGCTTGATCAGACAATGAGGAACTAGATGAATGTGACAGATAATCTAGAAGTATTTACAGTTTAGTTATATAGCAGATGTTAAAATAGTATTTCCCTGCCACTGGTGCTGTCACCAGTGCTATAGAGTGGATGCTAGTATAATCAATAGTGAATAATAGTAGAATAATCACTAGTGTTTTTGTGCATTGCTCACATTAAAAATAAAAATACAAAAACGCTCCACACTAATGTTTCTACTGTGGAGCTGTAATCTTGAGAGACTTTCCAAAACAAAACAAAAAAAACCCTTATGAAACTGGAACCAGCTCTAGGGATCTCTTCATCTTTACAAAGGTTTTATGGTTAATATCAAAATATAGAACATATTTGGAGCTATTGGAAGCTGATTTTTTTCCCCTCAAATCAACAGATTTTTGTGAGACAAATATTACCTTATGGGAGAAACCTCATAATCACGACAGAGGTATTGACATGTTTAAAGCACTGTAGCCTTTACAGATCAGTAAATAGCTTGGGTTGCTGTCATCATTAGGCTTTGTTGAACAGCTCATACTGCTTTCTTTGCTTTCGTTAAGATTCATGTGCCACAATTCCTTAATGCAGTTCTAAGATTTGCTCCTTCCAGAACTCTTCAGATATTATTAAACTTCCCATCTTATCTTTGAGGGGAGGTATTTCCATTTCAGTGAATTAGTTAGCCTTTTGATTTACAGTAGTTGTTTAAAAAAAATGAAGAAGAGAGAAATGGTGTATATTCTATCAGTCACCAAATTCCCAGGGATCTTATTTGGCGAAAAATTGGCACGTTTTTTCTCTCTCTCTCTCTCTCTCTCTCTCTCTCTCTCTTATATGTGTGCATAGGAGAGGAGAGAATAGAGATAGGAGAGGCCCAGTGGAATCTAATACTAATCTAATACTAATATTAGATTTCACTATCACTGCGGAAAAAGGAAGCTGGTAGGAACTGAAACAGGCCAACTGCAGACTTGCAGAATTTGAAGGTTAACATTCTCAATCCAAATCTATCACCCAGGTGACTGGTTAACATCTAACAGTAGATCACCTCTGCAGTTGATCAGTTACCATACCAGTGCTTATCATAAAGTTTTACAAATTAATAAGGCTCAGGTTTAATTTACCATGGGTTTTTTGCTAGCGCTCATTCACTTTTTGTTTGCTGAATGGGTTATCAGAAGTCATAGATTTCTATGCTGTTGACTGATTGCCTTAAAACAGTGAAACTCTGGATTAGCTGAAGAGTCTTCAGGCTTGAAATTGCAAAGATTTAGATCTTGGTAGCTGTCACTGAAAGCAGGTAATTAACATATATATTGAGTGTACACCGTGTCTATGCTATACTGATGGTAATGTTTAATTTCTTCATAAATATTAAAAACTACTACTACCCAATTAGAGGTTAATTTATGACTGCAAAACAGGGGTTTTTTTGCTTTTCTTTTTTAGGAATTGCTTCCCAAAAATGTCAACCACAGCTGGATAGAGCGGGTGTTTGGAAAATGTGGCAATGTAGTGTATGTCAGCATTCCACGTTATAAGTCCACTGGAGACCCAAAGGGATTTGCATTTGTTGAATTCGAAACAAAAGAGCAAGCGGACAAGGCTATTGAGGTAGAGTGTGGTGTCTGTACTGGCGTATTGGCCATTCAGTTTCATAGAGAGCATTCTTTATTGGTACAAATGGCAATGACATTGTGGGGGGGCAACCAGAAGTGACACCCTCAGCCTGGAGGTGGCACACAACAGATTGGGGAGCAGAAGAGAGACAAAAAAAAAAAGCAGCAGATAGGGCAAGAAGCAGAAAAGGAAAGCAGCAAATTAGAGAGGGAGGAAGCAAGAAGCAGTGACTATTATTTTCACAAGATGCAAAACGTATTCATTTAGTTGAATTAAGTACAGACAAAACTGGATATTCCTTCCACTTAGTTTTTGTTGGACACTTCTTTTACTTCTTTTGAATTCAGGCCTATTTTGATAGCAGTAAAACAGAACTGAAGTGCCGCCTCAGATCTCATTGGAAGAGGATAGTGCAGTTTTAGTATCAACTCTTATCTTAGCATTGTGATGTGGTCTGGAGATGTTGTACAAATTATTCAGTATGTGCATATTGTTTTATAACACCACAAAAGGGTAAGGTAGTAACGTTGTACTGCCCTAAAGAACAGAATCATCTGAAACTGAGCTCAATCCTCACATGTGGGACCAGGCCAGGGCATCATGGGGCCCCTGGAACCCAATCCCAGTGGGCAGAAGTGACATAGAGCCCCAGGGTCTGATTCAGCTGTGGGCTGGCCATATCCCCCATCTGGCCTGTGGGGCTGAGTACCCACCACTTAGAGTAATGACTAAAAAGAAAAGGTGATCCTTTGATGGATTTTTCCAGACCATCTCTCTCTTGGTAGGTATAGTGGCAATATAATTGGAGGGAGGGATTATTCCATTGTAAATAAACAGTTTTTTAAACATTATTTTATAATTTTGTCCATGTTTTCAGTTTTTGAATAATCCACCAGAGAAGGCACCAAGAAAACCTGGGATATTCCCCAGAACAGTAAAAAATAAATCTGTTCCTGCACTGAATACAAGTGATTGTAGTGTTGTAGGTAAGTATTATTTAACTAGTGAAAAAACTTTTGTATAACATTCAACTAAAACATTTTTTAATGTCATTTTTCCTGCAGGTCTAACCCATTCATATTTAAAATCATTAAAACGAAAGCTTTTATTCATTTTGTTTTCCTTAGCTACTGTGGGTTTTAAACTTGAAAATAAGATTCAGAGGCCAGAAATTTCTGCCTCTCCTTTTTCCCTGGAATAAGAGAGAAAATTTTCTATATTGCTAACCAACAGCAATGTTAATTGTTGTCATGCTAGTAGAGCAGATTCCAGAATTTACAGTTAATCATTGTTTTTCAAATACTGTGAGCAAAGGACAAGTTTGACATGGTTAGTATAAAAATATTTAGTTCTGAAAAAGGGTACAAATTATAATGGCAAAATTACATTTACAGATGAAGGCTGCTCAGGCAGACCCCTCAACCTTATGAGACAGAGGGCAGCTGTGGCCTTTTTTCTTACTTGTGAACTTATTGGCCATAATTCTGAAATTAGAGAAATTTCCTAGAATTTTACATTCTTGGTACCTTAGGCATCTATATTGTTTTCAGAAGTTTTAGGGGCTTTGAGCACAGTCTTCATATTATAATTTAACATGCTTGCCAACAAAAATATGAAAGAATTACAAAGAGAAAACCCTGCCCATACATATGAGACCTGGTTCTGTAAATAATCTCTAGGTTACTTTTTAATCTATTTCTGGGAGCATAATTGAAACTTCAGGTCACTTGCTTATTGTGGTTTGTTTGTTTTTCCTTTGTGCTTTTAAGAGTCCTGTGCTCTGAATCAGTTACAGTGATCAGTGATTACTGAGGACTCCTTCTCTAGTGTTATCTAGTCTTTCACGTTTTGGTAGCAAACAGTACTGAGCATCACACCCAACTTTCTCACATTAAAATACTTCTCTTTTTATAAAATTTGATAGGAACCATAGGTCTTTGTTAATAATTTGTGATAGACTCAGTGAGTAGATGGTAGTTTCTCAGTATATTCCAAAAGTAAGCTTCCCCTTTGATAAGCCACATAATTTAAGAGAGCCAGCTCTCCTATATGCTAGTCCTTTCTGTATCAGTTGTTCCTTGTCTTTCCTGACAATCCCCCAAAACAGTCAGTTCTGGTGCATGGCATTTGAAACTTGCAAATATTGAGGAATAACAGCATTTTTTAAAACTTCAGTTCTTCATGGAAAACTGCTGATTCCTACTTTAATAAGCTGTTACCATGTTTTTCTAATTCAACAGAAAATATTCCAGGAAACTAATTATCAACCTACATGTATAAGACCATAGCACCTCTGCATAATGGGAAGTCTACTCTGCATTTTATTTCCTTCCCTCCCTGGAAAAAAAAACCCTAGAAAAACCCTGTGGTGTAATGCTTTGCCTCTTTGTAAAAAAGTGCAAAAATGTCCTGCAAAGTGACTGTTATAGGAGCTGAAAATGGAATTTGGGGTTCATACTCTGATCAGATCTCATACCCTGAACATATGAAAGTTATACTAAGCCAGTTAGGACAGTTGACTTTAATCAGGAATGGGTAACTATTGTCAACGAGTATGTTTTATCTCTTTATACAGAGGAGAAGAAAAAGAAGAAGAAGAAGAAATCCAAAATGAAGAAGGAGAGCAATGTACAGTCAGCTGCAGAGACGAAAGAAACAAACATGGACACTGCGCCAGAACAAATAACAAAATCAAAGAGGCACAGGACCACATCTGACTGCTCAGAAATGGAAGGATCTGAAGTCCATAAGCAACCGTCTAAGAAAGAGAAAAAGAAATGGGATAGAACAGAAAGCATAGAGTTACCTGAGGAAAACAGGCCAGGGAAGAGAAAAAGAAGCAGCTCTGGAGATGCAGAGGCAGTAAGTGCAAAGGTCAAGAAAACTGCTCAGAAAGATGAGGTTCATTCTATCACAGAGGATACGACAGAACTTCTAAAGGATTCCAATGGTAAAAAATAATTACTGATTTTCATTTACCTTCATAATAGCAAAATCAAAGCAAAGATAGGTTTTGACAATTTTCCAAAGATGATACAAAGTACAGTTACAGAAAAGGAAGATATGAAAATGGGAGGGAATGTTTTGAGCAAAAAAGAACTGTGCTCCTAGCATCAGAAATGTTGTTAGGTTCTCAGTTTAGGGGAGAGAGATTCTGAAAACCCAGTTGTTTGTGGCAGATTAGAATTTTGGATGTGTTAGTACAGTGGTTTCAAATGAGTCCGCATAACCCTGAGGATATAGACAGTGTACCAATGGATACGTACGTAAATATTAGTGATGGCAGTGGAGCTTCTGATTGGTCCATGTCTGGTGAGTAAACTCTCTTCTGCAGCCCTTTGAGATTCATAAAATTGGTGTCCTGGTCGTCTTAAGATCTTCATCAAGCCAAAGTGCTGAGACCAGACCTAACACTGACAGCACTGAGTTCAGCAGAAAACTATGGCCACTTTCATTCAAAAAACACAGGAGGAAGAGGAAGCGTGCATAATGGTGTCTACCATGTAATGAGCATCTAGAGGTCAATGTGTCCCCTCTTTTCCACTAAGTGAAAAATTGGAATCTATAATCCGTGTCACCCGCTTTGCAGGTGACTGCTCTAACCACTAGGTAGTTACAAAGGAGTTGGGCGCTAGCATTACACTGCTACCACCTCCCTTTCTCAGATCTTCAATAAAAAAGCATTAGCTATCATGAGTATTCAAAGGGATAGCTTAGGCCACGGGTGACCAGAGTTACTCGCCCTGGGAGCCACATCTGATCCTCCACAGAAGTTCAAGAGTTGGGGGCAGAGGAGTGGGGGGTGCTGAGTGACTGAGAGTAGAGGTTACCACCCCTCCCACCACCACCATAGCGTTGAGCCACTCCGAATTTCCCCATGGGGAGCAGGCCCTGGGGTAAGCAGCATGGCTGCAGCCCCTGCTCTGGTGCCTGAGTTGGCAGTCCCAGGAGAAATGGGAGCACCACAGGTACCGTGCCAGCAAGCCACATGTGGCTTGCAAGCTGCAGTTTAACCACCTCTATTAGGCACCTAAACGTGAAGACCAGTTACTGCCTGTGAATCCCAGTCTCCCATATGGGCACTTAACTCTGACCTGCAGTTAGACACCTAAGTCTGGAAGAGGGGTGGGATTTGAAATACACCACCCTCTTCAGCATTTCCTATCGAGTGAGGTAGGGATTCCTTACTCAGCATGAATCCCATTTTGAGGGGTCTAATTTCACCCCCATTCAGAGTATAGATAACTAGGTGCCTAGCTAAAGGTTAGACATGGCAGAGCTGAGCATGACCACACCAAAGTTCTTTTTGTAGGTTTGACTCAGATACTGTGCTGATGGGTACAGAATAAGAATGTAGATAAACACAAGGCCCTTCCAGCCTTCTCTATGAAATGATAAAACTGGATTAAGGTCAGAAGAAGAGGGCTGGAGACACTAGCTTCTTGCTGAAGATAAGAAAGATAATGTGATATGATCAGTGACATAAAAACCTATATTGTAGTCGCATGCAAAGATGACAGCTCCGTGGTTAGGGGTCCAGTAGTACCCAGACCTCAATACCATGGAAAGTGTTGATTAACTTTATTTAGGTCAAAGGGCTCATGAAAGAAAATAACTTTTCTTCAGAATCCTTGCTTAACAAAAATGAGAGTAAGGGGCAGGACCAGAATTAGCTGCTGAGGACTTTGATAGCTGAGGGTTTTATCAGGCAGTGATAAGAGTCACTTTGTTTGTGACAAGGAGGAGTCCGTTTAAAGTAGAATGGTGTGTTGGGTGGAATATCACCTTTGCTGTATTTTAAGCCTGCTGTTGAAATAACAAAGAGAAAGATATGCCTACACTTGTGATCTTGGAATGGAAAATTTAAAATTGTAAAAGTGGTCCTGGGTACTTCCCAGATCTTATTCTCTGGCCCTTTATAAATTTTGTAGACCATCCATATTCCTTATTACAAAGTAAATAAAGGGATATATTTTAATTGAAGTGTGTTCCATTTTAAACATGGCCTGTGCAAGTTGTATCTAATTATCTTTCTTTAAACTTTTCAATTTAATAGTTTCTGCAGAAGAAGACAAAGACATTGCTGATAAGAAAGATACATCCCTTTCAAAATCTAAGAGGAAGCATAAGAAAAAACGCAAAGAAAGGCACAAGATGGGAGAGGAAGTAATTCCACTGAGAGTACTCTCGAAGTATGTTATTAATTTAATTAGCTTTCAGCGGGTTTTTTATTATTTAACAATGAAATTCAAGCAGAACAATCCAGAATATAGTGATAGCAATAACCCTTTCTGTCTACAATGTATTGTCTGGGAAAGTAGTTTTCTTCCTAAACTCAGCACTTCATCTTTTATTAGAATGAATTCTGCCAAAATCTCACTGAAGCTTATCCTACATCCAGAGGGCCCACACTCTTATTTTGTTTGGACTGTGTGCTATTTGCCAAGCTGGGTTTCTGCTGAATAGGTGTTGTCACTGCCTTAATTTGAAGGCAAGGTAGACTAACCAAAGAGATATATAATATACATATATAATATTATATGCTTTTGTGAGTTGTAGATGGAATTTGTATTAGAGAACTTAAAAGAGGAATGCTGTCTTCACCCCCCACAAGTAATGGAAGTTCAGTCACTGTTTTAGATAGAAATAGATGGCATCTGTCTGTTGAAAGAGTTGTCTAAAGTGCTGTTTCTTCATTCAAGCTAAGGACTAAATTCCATTTACAACAGTATTCTTCCACTAAGATTGGAGGTGAAGGGATAGGATTTACAGCAGTGTTATCAAGATTGGAATTTGGTCCATGTTTCTTTTTCCCTTTTAAAGTCATTGAAATACCTAAGATAGCATTTAGATTTAGAATTTGCATACCTTCAAGTGTTTGATATTTAACTTTCAAGGTTTTAGTTTATTCCCTTTAGGCAACCATATTGCCACAAATATGTAGGAGACTTTTTTCATGTGGAAAGTGAGTAATTCAGGGGTCAGTTATCCCTGCAGGCTAGCTGTGTCCTGACTAGCTTGTAGCTGATAAAGGTTCAGAAAATATTTTTTTTATTTAACTTTGTAAATTTACATATGTCCATGTCAAGATCGTAAATGTTTCATATATTTGTAGACTCAGCGGGTACAAAATTTGGGGGAGTTGGTAAAGATATGTTTTTAATGGCATACTTATATAAGATTGTGATTATTTATAAAGAATGTTATATTTGTAGACCCTCACCCAGTACTCCAAAATTTGGGAGAATTGGTAATATACTTGTTTTTGATGGCATGCTTGGAGCCCTGGTACAAGTGTACCCCAATCCCCCTCCCACTCTGGGCCCTGTGAATATCAGATGAGGCAAATAAATTTACACAAAATGTCCCATGAAAATCAAGCTGCTGCTCTTTTTACATGACTATATACCACTAGTTTCTAATATATCATACTTTATTTTGGAACATGCAAACACGGATCAACATTATTGCCAAAAATTTAGCTACAGATTTTAATTTTAATGCATCTTTTCAGCATTTGAGAGAATCTCTCACTGTCTCCAATAACACACTGAATTACACTGAATTACATTTTGTTCCTTCCAGTTTCTGTCCTTGTGTGTCTTACAGTCCATCACCATTGCTAAAGTGCAATTCCAATTTTGACATAACAGAGTTGCATATTAGCAACAGTAGCAGCCTGTAGTTGAAGATATAGAATTTTACATTTAAAAAAATTTAATGTTGCATCATTGAATCTCATGTAGCAAGGTAAATTATCTGCTGCTGGGTTCATGTTCTCAGTAATTTAAAATGTCTTAAGTAGAATAAACATGCATCTCATTTTATCATTTTCTGTAGGAGTTATTAGGATTCACCACAACTAAAACATGGAAGCACTTACTTTTTCAAGCATCCAGCAAGTACCTCCCATGTTAAAGTAGAGGGGGTCCTTTATAGTGTAAGCTTGTGCTGTGTATGTGACCCTGAATACCTATAAATCAACACCTTCCAGAAGTGTGTATTTACTCTAGTGAATTTATGTATAATATCCAAACCATTCTTACCTTATGTGGGAAGGATTTAATGAGAATATTTTATGTTTTGGTTGGGCATAAATACTGTGCTACAAATTATGTATATTCTGTGGAGAAGGAAATATTTGTTTTACATGTTGAGAGAGCAGGATTCACCAGCACCAAAACATGGAAGCACTTACTTTTTCAGAAACAAAGCAAGTACATCCACATTAAAGTTCTGGGGGTCCTTTAAGCTGAGACTGAAGGCAGTTATACTGTAAAAGTACAAAATGAAATTCTTATGTGTAGAGTATTATCTAATGTTTACCAGTTGACTGAAGAAATCTTGAAAGGTTCAAAAGTTGATGTTTTCTGGAATTTGGACCATTTTCTTACATTTTTTTCACATTTTTCTTGGTCTGTGAGCTGCAGGTCTTAGATATTAGGAACTACCACCACCACTGAAACATGGAAGCACTTACTTTTTTTAGGCAGCAGGTACCTCCATGTTAAAGCAAAGGAGGCTGTTTAAAATACCAGTACCATATTGGAAATAATTTTTCAATAAACAGAAGAGCAAATCACCCTGTAAAAATAAAGAATTTAGCTAATAGTTAGAGCTTTGTTGCATGATGAACATTTTATAAGCTAAGGCTTTTTTTCCTCTTATACTATTTGTTTAAATCCTGTGACTAAAAGATGGAGGCAATGTTCATTTCATGTTTTTCCACCTGGATATTCTAGGACTGAGAACAGGATTTCACCTCTACTAAAACATGGAAGCACTTACTTCTTATAAGTCACAGAAAGCACCTCCATGTTAAAGTAGAAGGGAAACCATACTTCATTTAAATCACACTGTTAGTTGTCCATTTTGTTAGCATGCCATGTCCTCCTGTATCAAGAGAAGGGGAAAAAATATATAGTTCCTTTCATTATTGTATGGAAAGGCATTTTTCAGAACAGTAAGTATTGTGATGATTTTTTAAAATATATTTCTATATAAAAATAGCTGATTATATATATACACACACAGACACACACTGTCTAGCATAGCATTCTTCCCAAACCTTAACCCATTAAATGATCACACCCACAGACCCGATCACTTGCCTGGCTCTTTCCCATGGTCTTCTCTTCCTTTGCTTCTCTTCCTCTAGTGGCTTCTCAGGCTTCTATTTATACCATACCTTACTATGGTGTGGTGTTGCCTTTTTATCTTAAAAGAATCATTACATGGCTCTTTTGTTATTTTAATGTCTTTGCTCTCTGAGAGAGTATGATCCTGGCTGAGTCTGGATGCTTTTTTGAAGTATATAGTTGTCAATGTTAACAGCTAAAACCATTACCACAAGATATCCTCCTCTGTAAAAAATCCCCTATCAGCTTGTTTGATAGCACAGATTAGGGTAACAATGAGTCGTTCTCACAGTGGCACTATAGGCATTGTGTTTCTGTAGAGCAAAGCTCTAGCTGTTTGCAGAAACATCTTCATGTTAAATGTATGTAAATATATAAATTGCTTCCATGTGGTGTTATTTTTTAACTTTAATGCATTTGAATAGCAAGGAATGTTCTTATCTCATTAGGTTTTTGACAAGTTAAACAATTGTTGGTTTTCAATCAGTGATTCTCCTGGAGAAGAAATGACTAATTCTTAATAAAGTAACACTAGACAGGGTTCAGAGAACTAATTCAGTAAACTAATCAAGTCTGATTTAGTGTGTATGGTCTGTAACTAGTTCAAATTGAGAATATTTCTTATTTACCAAAGCATTCTAAATACTTTCTGAAATAAGAATATTCAGTTCAACAGTCATTCTTAATTATTCACAAGGTGTTCTAGTAGAGCTTACTCGAGACATTGAGGTAGAAAAGAATGCATAGAACAAAAATAAGTTTAGACAAATACCCATAAAACCTCAGGCAGCTAAGTCTAGTAAGCAGAGCCCTTTAAAGAACAAGGAAGGAAGATCGCTAGCTGAATTAAATTCTCACTGCTTCACATTCCTCCTATAAACTTTTGTTTTATGTCTGTTTAGATACCATCCTGTTTTATATTGTTCCTAGATTCTTTTATACATAAAGTTATATACTGATATATTTTAATTCCTATATTCTCTTATATAGGAATGAATGGCTGGAGCTGAAGCAAGAATATTTGGCCCTTCAAAAAGCCAGCATGGCCTCTTTAAAGAAAACAATGTCCCAAATCAAACCTGAGACTGCTGAAGAGATGGAGACAGAAAGCTGTGCCAAAAAACAGCTTCACACAAAAAATGGTGAATGCAATTGGTTATTAGGCAGCTCTATACGTGTCATGTTATGGAATTTTAAACTACGTTCTTAGAGTTTGATGCTTTTAATAGAATTGTGAAATAATTATATATTTAATAGATCTATAATCTTGGTAACTTGTCTGACCCCATAAGGCAGGCTAAAAAAAGGAGTGTTAACACCTTGCTATTCTAGATGCTGTGTTTTATAAAAAATAAACTGAACTAAAGTGAAATTTAACTAATTTATAGGTTTTTAATTTTTGCCTAATGAATAAACAGCTGAGATTAAGAATTAGCCAAGATCACTTCTTGACTCCTCAAATTCATTTTCTGTAGTTTAGTTCTAACTATGTCATGGTAAGTCAATAAGTAAACCAACAAATGCATTGTAGTAATCTTTATGTAGGCTCTGCTTGAATGTGCACATTAGCAAGAACACGTATCTTGACAGCAATGTTAACTTGCTTTTCTTCATTGTTGTATGTCAAGAATTTAATAAAATAGATTAGGATATGCTTCCCCCTAACAGTAATATCTATTGAAACGTTTTTTTCTGGTAATAATTCAGAGTAACTGTTCCGGAAACATGAAACCTGTTTCATGGCTCTTTGGGCTCATTTTGGAGGTTTTGGTTCAGCTAATGGAGTAAGAATTTAAATGTTCTACCCGCGCTTGTGTTTGAGATTGTAAAGGACTTATGTAAAACCCTTTATTTTGTAGGGTTTATTAGTTCATTCATTGTGCCATTACTTGGTGAAATGGGTTTTCTTTCTGAGGCAAGGATTTTTGTTGGTAATATCTTTTATTGGACCAACTGCATAATTGGAAGGGACATAGACAAAGTATAAGGTATAAAGTACCCTTTCTCAAGGTTTTTCATCCTCCCACCAGTAGAGTTCAGTGTGTTTAAAAAGCATATATCCATACAAGCAAAGAAGAATTTTTCCAACTATTTGAGTTGGTCTAATAAAAGATATCAGATTAACCCAAAGAACCTTGTCTACCTATGTCCTTAGACCAACACAGCTACAACCTATACCCCTGTATCCATACCAGCAACATTTGGTATCTCTTGTTTCATCCACTGCTTGTATCATCATGAGATTTATTATATTGCTTGTATAACTTTGTGGTTTTTTCTCACATTTGTCAAACTGATAAATGTGAGATTTCATTATGCTCTTTTTCCTCTTCATATTAACAGCCATCAATGAACGGTCTGGCCCCCCTGCAAAGGCTAGTACAATGGGACCACAGTTTGTGAGTGGAGTAATTGTGAAGATCATTAGCACTGAGCCCCTGCCAGGCAGGAAACACATCAAGGTAATGCCTTTGTGACCTCAGGGGAGCTGTTATCCTTTCCTGCCCTGAAAATGTTTGAATACTGGAATCCCATTTAAACAAGTCAAACTGAATTTTTTTTTGTTTGTCAGCTAGCTGTATACAAATTTCTGAATAGCAACCATTAATGGCAGCTTTCATGAAAGCAGAACCAGGTAGAGGGAAACTATTTGACAACAAAAAGTCATTAAGTCTTTTGGTATAGGAAAGAAGACTTCCAGAGAAGTCAAGTTTACCATGACAATAATGTAAAGGAATGTACTCGGGAGGGACAGGGTGGGAGGTAATTCTCTCCTCTATCTCCAAAATCTTGTCTACCATCCTTGCAATGTAGGTATGAATACAAACCTGTTAAAAGCACTTATTTATGGCACTGGCCTGTTCTTGTTATTTTATGATTAGATTCTTTACAATCTTTATTTAGCTAATCTGCTGCCCAAATAATTCATTACTGTGATGGAGTTTAATTTAATTGAGTTTATTCCCTAAAAGGGAATTTGGAGCCAGAAAATGTTCTCAGTATGAGAAAATCATCATAAAATACCACAAAATGTGTATCACAATTGCAATGATAAACATGCTATTTTTGTTCCAAAAGGTTATGTGCATTTTAATAAACTAAGCTTGTTTCAACTTCTACTTATCAGCTTTGGATATTTGGTTCTGGTTCCTAAAACTCAATATAATTTTGCTGTGTTATAAAATGATAGCTGTCAACCTTCTTTTTATCATATATAGCCTGAAACATTTTTTACATTTTTGGTTGAGATAAGAAAATAATACATATTTCTGAGACTCTGGAAATGCAGTGTCTTGATAGTCATATGCTGTAGATGACCATAGTTCAACTCTGAAGCAACATCCTTTTCAGAAATGGTTCAGAAACCCTGGCCCTGATAATATATTGTTTTAGTGCAAACTGATTCTTATAATGTACATGGGTTTTGTATAATTTTATGGTCTTGCTCCTTACTTTTTCATAATATTGGAAGGTTTAATTGCTGAATGCTCTTTTATTGGAAAACATTTTATTATTTAATTATTAGAGTCATTTAAATAATTTATTTATGGGTTTAGTAACCAAACAATTGAAAAAATTTTGCTTTGTAGAATATTCAATCAGTTTGTTTTCTGGGTTTTTTACTTTTTTTTTAAATTGGGATGGAATTTTCTTGAAGAAATATTATTTAGAAATTAAAATTAGTAACACTTCAGTTTGAAAAATGTCACAATTTGTATGGACTTTCCAAAATTGTCCTTTTATGCTTTTGGATTAAATGAATAATTAAATAGTTTAATTCCTTCTGAAACTGCTTTTCTGACCAATTAACATGGAAGTAATTTATCCAGTTCTAGAGTGTTCTGGAGAAAAATACACTATCGATTATTCCAGAAAAAAGTCTGCTTCTGCAAAAATTAATGTAACTAAAGTTTTACAACACAGTGAGCAGTGCGATTGAAGTCACTGTGGCTACTCGCAAGTGTGTAAAATCAGGCATGTGCATAATAAATCTTTGCAAGATCAGAGCCCATATCTCTTGCTGAAAACAAAGCAGTGATATAGTTTCAACCAAATCAGCCTTCTCTAGTTAGGTATTTATAAGCAGTTATCTGGGAAGTGGAGACATTAATGAGAGAATGTCTGACATCCTCCCCCACCTACTCATCACTGTAATATCTGAGAGGCTATTCAGAGTTTGTCTGCACTGCACATTTATTATGCCATGACTTTGTGTTACAAGTAACACAGTCAAAGGACTAACAAAGTTTAGCCTTGTTTGCATAGACAAAATCAAACTGTCTTAGACTGAACTGGTATTTTCAGGTATGTAAATCTAATTATCTGTCTGATTTGCATCAAGTGTTAAAAAAAAAAAAAAAAAAATCTCTGGTCTGAGACCAACCGTGAAGAATTTCTGGGGAAAAGAAGTACTTGTGAAAATTAGAATGGAGACTAAAATTAGCAAGTCACTTCCAATTTTAACTGTAGAGTTTATGTCTCTGACTCCAGAATAAGCAAGGCTGGTATGATATTTCATAAAATGTTCAAGCAGAATGCAATAAGATCTTGCGTATTTTAGAGAT
Source organism: Alligator mississippiensis (assembly GCF_030867095.1). Taxonomy (NCBI): domain Eukaryota; kingdom Metazoa; phylum Chordata; order Crocodylia; family Alligatoridae; genus Alligator; species Alligator mississippiensis. The sequence goes on along the minus strand of NC_081825.1, from coordinate 125,963,092 downwards.
TTATAGAAAGCTTGGTATTGCTGGTCAGCTTTCTGTCTTTGTAATCTTGTATGCACGGTAGACACTGGGCAGATCTGTGCAGAATATCTTTTGCTGGCTTTGTGCACCTGTATTAAATGAAAAGTAAAGACTTTTTTGGGGGTATTATTGCTTAGTGAACCAACTGCATGGTTGGGATAGACTTAAACAAGCTTTTGATTGCAGTGCAATTCTTGTTTGCATTTGGAAGCTTGTAAATCTATCCCAACCATGCAGTTGGTACAGTAAAAGCTAGCACCCACAAAAATCCTTGCCTCGTATATTTTATGGACCATCATGGCTACAACACCATTCTGGCACTACAGTATATGCTAAATGCAACATTATTACTTTCACATTTCAATTTTTCATACTGAAACTTTCTCTTGTACTATTCCTGAGAGCAGGTACTTTTCAGAGATCAAATAATACTGTAGTTGATGACTAAAGGTAAATTTTGGTAACCTGCATAACTTTCTATGAAAATATTATGTCAGATTCAACAGTTAGTAAGGAAATAGTTTTGTTTGGACCACACATGATTTTGCCAAACAGAGTGTTGTGGGGTTTAAGATTCTTCCTGCTATCCTGGGGGGTTAAAAGTAGTGTGTAATTGTTGCATAAAAACATCTTGCTTGTGGTACCTGCTGTGAATGAAATTGACTGGGAATGCATGCTTCTGGTTAATTTCCCTCACAGCAGGTATAGCAGGTAGAGTTTTTATTAAAAGGGTATGTGTGACTTTCTTCTTGAGCTGCTGCTGTCAGTTTTCAGGCCAAATCAGTTCATACAAAAGGAGGTGATCCCCAGTATCTCTGGTAGTGCATCACACATTCTATTACCCATTGTTCAGTTTTTACGTATCATCTACAGTCCTAAACTTATGGAGAATTTTAAGAATGGAAGTGAGTATATTTTACTCAAACTGGGCTTTTGGTTGTAGCCGTGTTGGTCTAAGGACACAGGCAGGTAAGCTTCTTTGAGTTTTTCCAACTACTCAGTTGGTCTAATGAAAGATATCACATCTACTCAAAGAACCTTGCCATTTTACTCAAACTAGTATATGTAACATGTTTTAGTGCATTAAGTTTTTAGGGTTAAAATAGCTCCTTGCACAGCGAATCACTAGTGGTCCATTGTGAACTTACTCTTCTGCAACAAACGTAGTCAACAAGGGCTAGCGGTTGTGAGGCTGGAAGGATTGGGCGATTAATAGGTATTATCTAGGTTGTTCTTGAGGGGCACAACTCTGTAAATAGAATGTATTTTCTTATAAAAATCATTACATATTAGTCATAAACTGAGTGTACCAGATACAGTTTTTAAAATATAATTTGTGTTTTTACTATCTGCAAGGTGAGCTTTGAGACTGTTTCCCATACTACAGCTGTTTGCAGCTTGATTTCTCCAAAAAAAATCCTTTTTATTTTTGATCTGGCTTATTTTTCTACCTTCACTTTTGCATCCCAGGATGTTCTGGCAATGATAGCTAATGTTGCTTATGTGGACATGCTGGAAGGAGACACAGAATGCCATGTTCGTTTTAAAACACCTGAAGATGCACAGGTTGTAATGAAAGCATATAAAGAAGTTCAGATTAAAAACAGTTGGAAACTTGAAGTCCTTACTGGTAAGAGGTTTTTATATATATGCACATACACACTTACAATATTTGCAAAAAATATTTATGGAAGACTGGCTCAGAAATTTTTAGGATGGTTCATTTAAAAAAGTTCTCCAACAAATTCAGTTTGTGGTAGAAAACAATTTGCCAAGCTAATAACCAAGAATGAAGAGAAATGCCTGTGATTGTTTTTTGTGAAAAAAGTGTCTTAATGTGACTATTTTCCAAATTGCACTTTGGGCATAAGCAACGCATACACTCATTTGTTTAGGAAGCTTATAAAATTTTCAGCTAAAAAATGTCATAGCTGGGGTGTCTAGCTAACTTAGCCATACAATTGACTGAAGATCTATAGGAAGCTTGATTCTGGCCCTATCCAACTTGTAAGGACTGGTCATTATTATTGTGATAATAATAAGAAGTTTTATCTTTGTTAAGAACAGAAGAGTCCAGTTTCAGCCACAGAAATTTTGCACACTGTTCACATGTGTTTAAACAGATATATATGGCCATCATCAGTAATAAGTTGAATCTTTTATATAGTGATTATATTAATGTATTATCATGAATTTGTGCATCTAGGTGATCACGAACAGAGGTACTGGCAGAAGATCTTAGTGGACAGACAGGCTAAGCTTAACCAACCTCGAGAAAAGAAACGGGGCACTGAGAAGGTACTTTTTTTTTTTTTTTTTTTGCTTATCATGTGTCTGGATGTGTTTATTTCTGAATAGCAAAGGTTAGAATGTAATTCTGTTCATGAACATGGACAGAAGGGAAGATTTTTCCAAACTTTGTCTTGGTTTTTTTTTGTTTTGTGTTTTTTTTTACAGTTGCTTGCTTGGTTACTCTTGGTTGCCATTGTGAAATATAGGGCTTGCCTAAACAGGGACATTCAGAAAAGATAAGACAAACCATGTAAGGACATGGAGTTACCTATGTATTGAAGTGCTTTAAAACCCTGTGTGGAGGAACTCATTCAGAACCAAAATAGTTCACTTTGATTAAATTACCAGCAAACCACCAAAAAAACTTCTTTTGAATGAGGGCATCTAAGCACACAAGAGTTTAACTTGCTTTAATTTACTTAAATTAACTTAATGCCTTGAATTTAGTTCCTCTTTACTTTCCTGGCCCTCCTTATATTGACCAATCCATAGAAAATGAATTACTTACCCACCTAGATACCAAGAATCTGAAGCAATCCTCCTATTGTCAGCTGCCTTTGGATATAGCTGGGGAATTCTGATCTCTGGTTCCAAAACTAAAGGCAGATTTCCATTTAATGCAATCATGTGATGTCTGAATAGCATTTTAAGTGTTTTAAAATGTACTTCAAATGAGTTTAAACATAGATAAAGTTAAGGAGTTTGCTAAACAAGAGAGCAATAGCTACCAACTCCCAGGATTTTTGTTTGTTTGTTTGTTTGTTTGTTTATTCATTTTGGAAAATTTTTCACGTTCCAGGTCAAATTAGCCAGATCAGATCCAAATCCTTTGAATCGTTCAAAAACCATATGTAGCCCTACTACGGACAAGTACTAGGTTCAGATACTTCCAAATTATTTGGCAGGCATCCTACATGCAGGGCCAAGCCCAAAGGCTTGGGTTTCAGATGCCCCTGAATTTCACTTGCCCTTGGCCTTATGCCCGCAGGAGCAAGCTAGGAAGGATTTTAACAAGTCTCTCAATATTCGGCTTTTCTTAAAGCCTCCGTTCATGGAGTCATGTAATTGTATAAGAATCTAAACTCAAAGCCCTTATGGTGATGGAGAGAGAATCTTGGAATGAGAATCTGAAAAGCTCAAAAATTGAAAGATTGAAAAAAAAGTCTTTATTTTTTAAATCTTGTGATGAATACTAATGAAAAATGTTCCCTGTTCTAGCTGTTAAAAGACAAAAGTGTCTTTAAGTTGCCTCTTGAACCCTTTCAGTTCTGTACATCTCTGAACGTCAGAGTGGCCTAGTGTAATTAGGCAAATCTCAAAGGCTGTTTGAGGTTATTTGGTCTATGAGCACTGTGACACCCTAAACACACCTCTGAAACATTCAGGGCCCCCAGCCAGAGTTTGTACAGAAGTCCTTAGAAGGCACCTGTTGGCTGTTTCCCTCAGTTTGTGTCCCAAGAAAATTTTCCCTTATCCATGTAGAATCTTTTTGGACTAGTGGTGCTCAGCCTACCTGGCTTTGTGATCCAGATCAGTGGTACTGGGCCAGTTTTTTGGGCTGGATATTGTACATGGATCTGAATGTAGGTTAGTCTGGGCACACTGACCCAGCACACTGGCCCATCCAGATACAGCTCACAAAGCCATGTCATCCAGCCCACAGGGATCCCTACGGATTTGGAAATTTGGCAGCAGGGAATCAGCAATTAATGCTGCCACCACTCCCCCACTGCCAAATTTTCAGACCCTTGGGGAGTCTCATGGGCTAGATGCTGCAGCTGCAGGTCAGATCTGGCTATGGGTCAATGGCTGAGCACCTCTGCTTTCAACCACTTGACTCCAGTCTCACATCATATCTTATGACTATGATGGCCAGGCATGGCAAATTAAATCTTTACAGTTGCTTTGGAGTTTTTGGTGGTTCTTTGGTGATATCTTTTATTGGGCCTACTGTATAGTTGAGAACAGTGTTATATAAGCTTTTCTTCAACTCTAGTTGGTTTGGCATAGACCCTTTTCTTAATACTGTTTTAATTTGTAAAACTTGGGAATCAGCTGGTCATCTTAATTAGTCACAAACAACTTTGGAGTTTAGTGAGGTAGTGAGTTTCAGGTATTTTTTGATGGTCTGTAGTCCAGATTGCAGCCCTAAATAATAGTTCCTATTACATTTGCTAGGAACAATGGCAATATACATTCAAAATAATATTCGGTGTTGCAGTTGCCCATGTTAATGAGAGAGAAAATTTCATATGCCTGCCTGGTAATTTCTTTCTGCAGGTTAAAACCCTGTTCAAAGCATAGTTTGCACATATTATTCCAGGTAGCTAAATGTATTTTCTTAGCTCCTGTAGCAATAAAGGCATGTACTAGTGGAGTCCTTTTAGAGTTAGGTCTAAAAAATACAGTATATGGAAAGGACAGGTGTCATCTCCTCAGGAAAAAAACAAGAACACAAATATTTCTGCTAGTTTTTTAAACCAGTATGTATTGATGGGAGCATCAAGGTCTAAATTGAACAGATTTCATATCTGCAGACCCTTGTGTTTTTTGTTGCCATTTTCTATTATGTCATTATTTTTGCTTAAATCAGAAGTTTCATATTTTTGCCCAAAGATCATCTTCCATGGACTTCCTGTGGGGGGGGCGGACGGGGGGGGGGGGGGGGTGGATACTCAATACAGTATTTGCTGTGCAAACTGATGTAAAGTAGCTTGTAATGTGTAACCTTTATAGGCTTGCAAACAAACTGTCTCAGTTCTGCCTAACAATAGCAGCAGCAAAGGTGTGAACTCCCACTCCTCCCCCTCTCCCATCACCTTACAACATGAGGAGGTGTTAACTGCAAAGCCTAGTCGGGACTATTTAAATGCTAACATTTTTAAGCAAACCATCAGGAAAGGAAAGCTTAAGTGAAGTCAAATAACATTTTTAACCCTTTCCCTGCATTTTGATGGTCTTTGATTCAACTGCACTTTGAAAAAAATATTTTTTTATTCAGTCATTAATATTCATTTTAATTGTCCAGCGTTCATGTCAGAGATCCTTCAGAGTTAGTTATTTTTCTTTCTTTAAAGACAACAGTTTGGCGGGGGGGCAAGAAAATGATTGTAATAAAATCTTTCATGAATCAAAGATGCACAGTTGAAGACGACAAATTAACAGCTCCATAATCAATATCGCTTCTAAAAGGATTTTAAATCACATTTCATTGTGAGCTACAAGATGATTAGCTAAATTATTAGATATTTTTCTTTAGAGGTACATAAGTGTAGGTATTCTACTTCATATTAGAAGGGGGTACCTTCAATCTGCGTTTCAAAGCTACATCAGTATGGCTTACAGATTGATAATTGTTATTTTAAGTGATTGCTAGCATTCATGTTATTGTGCTTGCTTCAGTGCTGCTCATATTAACACCAGAAACTAGACATTATGATAGAGCAGCAGCTCAGCTTAAAGTTAAGATTGAGATGCCTTTGCAGTTAAAGGTCATCTTTTATAAGTGCTCTGAGATCAACATTTTTATTTGTGTGAGCCTGAAATTCAGTGTGCTTCATGACAAGGGATCCAGGTTTTCCATATGCCATGGAAAAATGTGGATTTTCCCCTTTGAAAGACAAAATCATGGAGCAGTTTATGCCAGGGATACTCCTGCCCTGCCCTGCACCCCTGCAACAGTAATTTCCTTGTAGGCTGGCAGAGCTCCAACCTGCAAGGGGCTGCTCGGGGCTGGGGGGAGAGGGACACATGGAGCAGAGAGTACCAGGTGCATGTGTGTGGCGGGGGGGCGGCACGGGGGGCGGCAGGGCACAGGAGTGAGGGACAACCATGCTATTGCCACCAAGGTGAGGCACCCTCTGCCAGCCCAGCAGCAGCAAGGGCTAAACTCTGTGCTGCCATGCCTCACCTTGGTGGCCATGGCAATGACGCGACACGCCTCCTGTGTTGAGTCCCATCCGCTGGGCCAAAGACACAACTTCAGCCTGGAGCTGATCCAGCCAGGCTGCAGCCCTGTGCCAACACCCCCTTCACTTCCCAACACCCTCCCCCCCATTCTCTACATACCCACCGTCTTCTTCACATACTTGGAGGCTGGGGCCTGAGTGCAGGGGACTGTGGGTTGGGAGTGAGGAGCACCAACAGGGCTTGCGGGAATTGTGGCTTGGGAGTAAGGGGAAATGGCATGAACATGGGCAAGGCACTAGCATATCAGGGCTGCTCAGAACCACAAAGCAATTGGGGGGGGACAGCCACAGCTGGACCCACGTGGGTGGTTAAGTGGTAAATGAAGAGGGCCGGGGGAGCTCTTTTTTTCCCAAAGTCAAGTCAATACTTTTCCAAACTATTTGCTGTGCAAACTGATGTAAAGTATTTATAAGTTTTTAGAATTTATTTTATTATAATGATTGAGGCACTGATAAGCTTCCAAATTGCTTTAAAATTGTAAATATATCAATAAAACATTGTGTTCAATAGATTGGGATCGGCTTTATTTATATATAAAAAACCCAGGATCTCTACTCCTGACACGGTAGAGATAGTTGTCCAAATCCCCCCCTGCCCGCACCCCCAGCTTTTCTTAAGACTGCCATCGTGATGTTTTGATTTTCTGCAAGCATACAACCAAAGTATTGCTCTCATTGGGTTCCATATGATCTTAGTTGCTCCCATTTGCAGTTTTCATGGCACCCGCTAATTCTTCAGGTAAGTGATATTAAAAATGGTATAGAGAGAGATGGATGCTTGCTAGAAGGGTCTAAGATTTACTTTAAGAGCATTAGACTTACTGGAATACGGGGGTTATAGTGGTTCATAATTGAACAGGAGTCAACAACGTCATAAGCAAATGCATGCATCTTTCTAAGATATATAAATGGAATTGACATATATATGACAAATGAAATAATCCTGCTATTGTACTCAGCACTGATAAGGCCTCAAGTAGAGAACTGGATGCAGCTTTGGGTACCAGATGTCAATAAAAATAAGAACCAACTATAAAGAGTCCTGAAAGGTCTAAAGAGCATGATTCAAGAGGCAAGATAATAGGCATGATTCAAGAGGCAAAATTTGGGCTAATTTAGTTCAGAGAAGGGAAGACTGAGGCAGACACTATAACATTTAAAATATGTAAAAGGTTGCTGTCAAGAAGATTGCAAACTGATCTCCATCTCCCTTGGAGATAGGATGAGAAGAAATATATTTATGCTGCAGCAAAGGAGATTTAGTTTCAACATTAGGAATAATTTTCTAACTGTAATAATAGTTAAGTAGTGGAACAGATTCCTGTGGAGAATGTGGTATCTCCATTCTAGTTTATTTAAATAAATGCATATCACACTGTGGACACTTTTAAGTTAGTTGTTGCAGGGGCTCTAAAAGATACTTATTAGTTTCCTTTCTCGCCCATGTTCAGATTGTGGAAAAAGTATTAAGATTTTTAAGGACAGGTGAAATAAACATTTATCAAGAATGGCTTAACTATAGTTGATCCTGCCTTGGGAGATGATCTCTCAAGAACCCTTCCAGCTCTATAAAAGTAATCTGAGGATGACACACTGAGTGTGTCTGCATGAGATGTTTGCTGTAGAGTAGACTAATTAGCTCCGCGGTAAACTTCTCATATCCACATATGCAGGGCCATTAGGCCACAGGAAATAAACTCTGCAGCAGGGTAGTATTTGTAAATACAAGTACTATCTTACTGCAGTTATTTACAGCAACACACATGTAGACACTGACCCAGGTTTAAAATGCTCTATCAGCCCAGGTAGGGGAGAGCCACACTCCTGCTTCCTGCCTAGCCTTATGGCCCAGCCAGCTCTTCTGCCACCTGACGCAGCCCCCTGCTGCCTGGGCCTAACCCCCTGCCAGCCCAGGGCTACTCCCCATCTACCTGACCCCGGGCCACACTGCCGGAACCCAGGGCTGATCCCCATACCTCCTGCCAATCTGGGGCTGACACCTGAGCAGCTACGGTTGGAGCCTGGAGCTCCCTTTGACTGATACAGGGGTGCCGAGCAGGGCAGGAGCATCCCTTGCCTAAACTGCTTCTCCCCAGCTCAGTTTGCTGCTGTCCTGGGCACATGTGTAGATGCTGCACCCATGAGTAGTTTACTGCAGAGCAGATTGTTCCACAGTTTATTCATGCACATTAATTGCACATGTAGATGCGCCCAGTATGTACTGTCACCCTGTTTTGGAGAAAAGTAACTGCCTTATTTACCTGGTACTTTGTTCTTCTTTTAAAGAAGATAAGTATTGATTTTGTTCACTCCAGTTTACACCCCCCTCTATTAGATAAATTTGCACTGGTGTAATGATAGTAATGTAATCGCATAGGTTCAAACAATATAGCCACTCAGTCATCTTTGCATTACAGGGCTGTTTTTCTGTTACATTCCTATAAGTGATACCAGTGCAATTTTTAAATAGAGACATGCCCTCCGTGGGTTTCTTTGAGGGAGCTGCACCGTCATAAGCTGTATTTCATATCAATGCTAATCTGCAGTGGTGTCTCTACCTCTATAAATGCTAAAACTCCTGCTTATTTCTAAACCATAAACATGTCACACTGATGGGTGAAGAGAAATTATATCAGTAATATCACAATTTAACATGCATTATTGTAAATGCTTTACAAACATGAACTGATTCACAGCACCTCAGTAAAATGGGAATTATCCTTGTTTTACCAAGGAGGAAAGAAGAACAGAAAGGGGTCAGTGGTACAGCTGGTATTTCAATTCAGGATTCCTAGTCATTTCTCTGAATCACATGGATGGGTTGTCAGTAGGATTGTATCATCAGTTGTACAATATTGTGTTATTTTCCCAACCTAGCAGATGGTCCCCATTTTGGATTTCAGCCTTTAGTATCTTCATTAACTGACTCTTAACAAATAACATGGTATTCCTGTCTTTCATTCTGATCCTTATGTGTTTAAGTTATTACAAGTCTGAATGCTTTTATCGCTAAAAAACCCCCTTCTTTTAAAAAAAACACTAGTCTTTTAAAAATTATTGGAGTGTTGTGTTTGAAGTCTTTTGGGTTTTTTGAAAATCTGTCTTCCTTCCTGTCTGCCTGCATTTTGGATGCACTACTCTGGTGCACTGCTTAAAGAAATGCAGATCAGGACTGCCCTTGGGTTACAGAAATCATGAGATTGAGAACCTACAAGTTAGTTTAGTTGTTTAAATATTTGCTTTCTTCTATGATATTTAGTAAATTAATGAATAGCATGACCATGACTGGGGCATAAACCCATCGTTGGAAATCAGGTTTCCTTTTTTACTTTAATCTTTTTTTGTTTGCAGTTGATTGCCAAAGCTGAAAGAATGAGACTAGAAAAGGCACAACAGTCAACTCAGCACATCCGCTTCTCTGAAGATGAGTAACCAAGGCTGATTGTATTCTGTGAAAGGATTTTTTTTTAAGTAGGCACTGGATATTTTAACTTTAACCATAAACTGTAATGAAGAACTCAAAAACAATACACTTGTGTCAAAAACAATACATTTGCGTCAACAATACATTTGCGTCATACATTTGCGTCATAATAAGAGTGCAACAACGAAGATTGTTTTTAATAGGCTGAATGTTTACTGCTCCTGAGCCTGTAGATAAAGCTTTCTGGAAAAAAAATGTATTAAACAAAACTTGCTTTGTTTCACACTTAGATTTATTTCTGACAATTTTTGTATATTACATTTTTATAAGGTAGGTTACAAAAAAGACCAAATAAAATATTTTAGAAATCCACTATATTTGTTTGACTTTTTTTATTTTTAAAAAGCTATGAAAGTGTGTATTATTGGTCACGTTAAATGGCTGGCCTCTGCTTCCTCTACATAACAATAGAAAAGCACATTAAAAGGATTAAACTTCCAGTAAAACACTGATGCATAATTTGTCAGCTCATATAATTAAATTCAAGTCAAAATGTTGAAGTTACACTGTGTTAGGCTGTTACTTTTCAGCTTGCTAATTTTTTCATGGAACTTGTATAAACATATATAGCATATAGCACAAGAATATATATTCTATAATTACACAGTCCATTATATAAATTTGCATATTCCATGTAACAGCCTTTATATACTAAATTAATCCCATAGTAAGAATTTGGCACCAAGTTTTGTGAGTATATCTCCGAGGAATTCAAATAAGAAAATGTTTTGATTTGTTGTTTCAGAATTCCGGATCCATAAATCATTCTTTTTTTGTGACTAAGTTTACAGATTGCATGATGTGCTTTTTCATTGTAGGCTGGCAGTATAAAAGTTTATGGAGTAATTTTCAGCTGAGTTGTAAAGCAATGACCTACCCAGCCTGTAGGCTTTGAAAGGGGCTACAGGCTGGCCTGGGGTGGATGCTGCCGAAAGATGATGTTCAGGGGAGTGCTTTGGTATTGCCCTTCAGTAGGGACAGGGTGGGTTTTTTTGTATTGCCTGTTCTAATTGAATAATATGTTTCTTTTGAGGGGAAGCAGTTTTGAGAACACCCAGAGCCTGCTCACAGAGGGAGGTATGGCTTGGGAGTAGGGGAGGCTGGGGAATGAGAGTAGATAGGGATGGGAGGGAGTATGGGCGGGAGTGGGGATTTTGTTTTCTTTTATGAAGTAAGTTGGGAATCAAGGTAGAGTTGGGCAGGAAGATGTGAAAGGTGGATGGATTACCTTTAGTGGGGTTTGGGGAAGTTTGTTTTGTTGTACCTTCTCATTTTAGTAATGCTCTGGTTTCTCTTCAAATTGCATAAATCTTTCGCCTTTTTTTCTATTGATATATATTTTATATATAGTCTTTGCAAGCTACCCTGAGCCCTTTTTAGGGAAGGGCAGCCTATAAATTAAATAAATAATATTTCTGTGGCTTGGGCCATAGATTTTTGTACCAGATGGAGTAATATAAAGAGTTACGCTTATAAACAATCAATCCTGGTCTTTAGAAATTCTTTTTCAATTAATGTAAGTGAAGGTCACACCTTTGTGCATTGTTGTTTCATTGTTTCTGACTGCAGAGGAAACAAGACACTAACACATTGATTTATAAAATGTAAAAGTTACTTGCAAGCAGAAGGATAAAGACTTTTTTTTAAAAATAGAAGTACATTCCCAAAATATCAGCAAAATCTATTGACAGAAATAAAACCAGTGACATTCATAGCTTTTTCTGTGCCATAGATTTGATTACAGTGGGTAATGTAGGTTGTCATTATTTGACAGGTCTCTTCATACTAGGAAATTACAAGGAACAGTGTGGGTGTTTGGGCTATGCACAGTGTGGTAGTGACATCGGTCTACTTTGACTGCCCTGTAGAAATGAGTCTTCCTAGTGGCACCTCATGACGCAAGACCCGAAATGCACAGCTGTCAGTGGCTTCTAGTGTCACATAATCCTAGGAAAGAAAAAATAAATGAGGGCATGGGGGAGAAAATGGTGTACCCACACCAAGCACTTTCGAGAGAAATACAAGCTGCACAAAGCTACCCTAGCAACCCTGGTGAACCACTATAAGATACAGGAGGTGGTAAGGTAAGAGGCACCATATTGCCCATAGGCTGTGTGGGAGCAAAACTTCCACAAGGACCTGCAGAAGGAGCGCAGAGACCTGAACTGGCAGGAAGCGCACTGCCAATGGGCATGGAAAAATAGCGCAGGGCAGAGAGGTCCATCCAACTGCCCAAGACAGACCTGTCACTGGCAGGCGGAAACAATTGACCACCTCTTCTGGGACTACCCATACACTAGAGAGGTGTGGAAGAAAATCCATACGCTCCTCCTGGTGGTGACAGGTTTCAGAGATCTGACCAGGAATGCAGTTCTCTACAGGCACCTGACCAGACATCAAGGGACCCCAACAGCTTGCTTCAACCAGTTTATATACTGCTTCAGGTATGCACTGTGAAAACCCAAGAACCTGCTCATAAACACACTCGGAGCTCACAGTTGAGGACTGTATTAAAATGGGACTAAGTGAAATATACTGGTACTACAGGAAGATAGAAGAGGATGATGGGAAAGGAATGATAGACCACATCTGGTGGAGAGGGGTCTGACACAGTTTTCAGGGGCAAACCCTCTAAGGAGGGCAATGGGGGGGGGTACGGGTATGGAAATGGGTGTGTGGGCATGTGGATACATGGTGCGAACTGTGTAATGGGTTTTTAGTGTGCTTTGATATGCCAAGTGAACCACAAAGGCCACTTGGCAGAGTGTTGGAGGTAAAGTTTTATATAACATTTGCACACAAAAAACCCCCCAACCACCAGAGTTTTATCAGAGGAGGGGTAGTCTTAAACTAGTCAAGAGAGGAAGGGAACAGAGGAAAGGAGCAATGGAAACAGGGGAGGCTATGTGGGTAGGGGAGGCATCACTTAGGCAGCAAGCTGCAGGACCCATTTATACATGCTAACCCATAGGTTCATGCAGCTGTTCATTGGCACAAGCTTTGGTCCTTTATACATACAACATAGTATAGCCTGAGAGCCACCAGTGGCTCTGATCCTCATGCCAAGCAGTATGTAAAAATGTCTCTCTGAAGAAAGTAGAGGAATAATGCAAATGTAGGGGAGTGGAGAAGAGGCAATAGCTGGATCAAATAGAGATTACAAAAAATACATAGGAAAAATATAAGAGAAGAAGTAAAAAAATTGGGTAGAAAGCAAACAACATGACGGCTCTAGGATATTTAAAAAGTGGTATCAAGTCATCACAAGCAGGATTCTGTCGGGCTAGGCATAATGGGGGTTTGGTTTTGTTTTGTTTTGTGTTTAAATCCTGTTTCCTGGAAAATGGGTTTTGCCAATATTGGACATTTTATTTTGCAGCTTTCAGTACATTGTAAAGTTCTAGTTGCCTCTTGAGGTGCTTGTTTTTATGCCTTCAGATACAGCAAAACATGTATCAACAAAGTATGGGCCACCTGTTAGACTGGCTTGAGTCTTGATAAAAATACACAATAGTTAATATCTTGCTCTATTGTCCTATGCTAGAAGAAAATTCTGTCTGATAAAGACGTACTTATCAGGGCTATCACACATCTGAAACTTTTACATCATTTTCATCTTACTTAGGAGTGAACCTTCTAACCTTTATCTGGAACCTTTACCTGAGGTTGTCCTTTGGTTTGTATTAGGGACATTTCACTGTCTATAACTTTAATACTCTTAACGCTTAGAATTATCTAGAGTATATCTCCTAGGTAAAAGTCCAAAGAGGGCAATTCCAAGGTTTTGTTTTTGTTGTTGCAAGGTAAACAATACTACCATTCCATTGTTCTGAAATAACGCATCTCATGTCAGAAAAGAACTGTCGCTATAATGTCTCATGCTGCAAGGGAATCTAATTTTAGGGTGGTTTCACTTTTTTTTTTTGCTGATCCTTCAACCTCCTTAGCTTGTTTAGTTAAAAGAGCATAGTTCATGGTTATTCCTGGAGCAAAATCTTGAATTTACATAATTCTTACCAGTTAATGATTTTCAGTAGGTTTTGTAATTTCAAACATATGTTGGTTCTGAGCATGTTTTTAAGGCCATTTGCATATCTTACCCAGCTTTCCTATTAGATGCAGAAATCAGACAATAACTGAGCTAACTGAGGCCTTTCTTTGGGTGTTGCTACCAGACAAATGTTAATAACAGTGACTTGGTTCTTTACTTTAAAATAATCCAGAGATGAAACAATGTGAATTAGCCATGTATGAAACACCTGGATAAGTGTCTTGGCAGAAGAATTTGGTTTCTAGGGTTCCTGATGCTTTATGAAGGATTTCTCACAGGCCATCTGCTTTAGAAACCGTGGTTTTTGTATTCTCTGACTCAGCAGATGTCATCATGCCAGCGGGTTTTCCAGCCATCCCACTTTGCCCAGGTAGCTTAGTTTTTTCAGACGGCCTATCCAGGTTTCATACTGTTAAAATATTTTACTCTAGAAAGCTTCCAGGCTTTTTCAGGTGTCTACTTGTAGGTTATAGGTAGAAAAGTCTTATGCATAGAGCAGTTATTTGCTGAACAATTCCCTCCCTAGCAAAGTCTGTTAACTGTGTGTGCTTATGACAGCACTAAGACGCCAACCAAGAATGAGGCCCCATCTTTCTCTCCACAAAAGCAATTATAACTAATTATGTGGAACCCTAATATTCAGGGCATAACAAGGTAGCTATGCACCAGGGGCAGCTGCATCGCACAAAGGCTTTGACAACTTCCAGCTATTGTGACACCACTGCAAGTGAGCCCTATCCTAGTTACACTACTACCATGATTATTCACTCTTGGATCAAAGACAAAAGCGCTGGTGGGGAGAGCCTCTCCCTATTTAGTTCTTATGATACTTATTGGGTTGTTTAAGTTTGTATCTGTAATACTGATGTTTTAGCTCATTATCCCCTTGACCTTGTGAGAAGGCACAAGCAAGTTCTTCAGGTATCATTCTTTCAATTTGTCTGAAAACAGTTTAAAAAACTCAGCCTCTGAAATATTTCTCCCATGCTTCATTCCCATGGTTAAACAAGAGCTGACCAAAAAGTGTGTCCATTTCCAGATCAGCAAATCCTCATATATCACTTTTATTTAGCGATTTCAAGAAGTCTTGCTCCTGAGTCTTAAAATATGCAACACTGGCTCTTGTTTTTAATTGTAAGCCAATTGTACAGAACTGTAGTAGTGCAGCTTCTACTAGAACACTAGATAGAAAGACAAACCCTCCCTGCAAGCACTCATGCTTTCAATGCATCAGCAGGCACTTCTGGTCTGCACAATTGCAATGCTGTGCAGATAGATATATTTAGTAACTCTTTTACAGCTGGGTCAGCTACCTGAAGTATTATAGCCACATTAGCACAGTGCCTCACTGAGGCTAATAAGGCTCACTCAAAGTAAATTAACTCAAGCAGGGTGCTGTGGCAATACAATTGTAATACTATTTCTAGGTGTGTGAGCTAGCTTGGATATCTCTTCAGAGCACTACCTTGTGCCATGCAACATGCCCTTTTTGTTCCCCTTCTTTAAAGTATAGAAAAGTCCTTTTACCCTTTATCACATCGCTTATGCTTATTTTAAAATTCTTGGTTTGACAATGTTCATGCTGTACCCATGCATGTGCATTCTGCAGCAATTAGAGTTTTAAAATTCCTCTTTTCCCCTAGGGCAGGGGTTCCCAAACTGTGATACGTATATCCCTGGGGGTATGCAAGACATCTCTGGGGGGTACGAAGGAGAAATTGTGTAATAGCAGATTTAAATTTTATTATAATAATTAGCATTTAAGGGGTTAAAATATAAAGCATATGTTTGTAGGGGTATGCGGGCAGCTGGTAAATCTGGAAGGGGGTACACAATAAGAAAATTTTGGGAACCTCTGCCCTAGGGAATTTCCACTGACTAATACTATGACTTCAAAGACCCCAGAGCATATTTAAAATCATAAAATTCTACAATTACAAGAAGAAAATACTGAACACTCCTAACTATAAGAGTTGGAAATTGAATCCATGGATTCACGCCCTAGAACCCAATCCTCCCATCTTCAGAGGCAGAATTCCCACTGACTTCATTTATAGGTCACCACTGTACATTATTGGCATTTATATGCAATCCTCTGAGTTTTAAGTACACTCTGTCTTATGAGTCCACCTGAAGGGATAATCATTTTTGGACTCTTCTGTGTGCAATTGTTGGAAGCAAATACTCTAAATCTTAGTGTTGCATTTGTATCCAAAATTTCCAATGCCTATTTCCCCCTCTTTATTACCTCTACTTTAGTTTCCTCTATGAACACTGCTTCCTTTACCAGTACTTCAGTGCTACCATGTAGCTAACTTCTGGGTTTTATGTATTTATAGGCTGTTGCTACTAGTTGCATCAGTGTTTCAATTTTTAAGTATATGTTATGAAGTTAGCTTGCCAGAATTTGAACTGGATTTTGAAAGGTTGCCAGAAAAACCAATTGCCTTCCCACAGTCCTTCAAGTCAAATGAAAATACTGGCATTCAAGCCTGAGGTCAAGGAGAATGTGCCTGCATGGACCCTGTAGAACTTAGGCTCATATTAATTGGTTATTTATATTAGACTAACAGTAATGCGAATTCTCACAGAAAAAATACTAGACTCCCGATTTCCACATCAAATTAACTCTGACTCATGATCTCCAGATAGAACCCTCAAATCTCAGGATTTTTTCTTGTGGCACATGTAGGGAGTGCTGAGCTGGTAAGTCTGTGGAGGGAAGAGATGGGGGGTGGGGGGATCAAGGCTATGTATTTCATAGGAATGTTGGGAGGATTAATCAGATAAGGTTTGGTCAGCTGATTTTTGAATGAAGACCACTCATCAAAGGAGAACAAAAAACATTGAATTACAGACCTGTAAGTTCCCATTGAAGGTATCAAAAGCCAAGTTCTGTACAAAAAAAACCCCAAAGCACATGCTAGCTAAGAAATTTTACTTGTGACAACTCTGAGCCTCTTATGAGTGCTGCTTTCTAACCTATCTTGTTTTGTTCTGAACTCACACTGTTCCTTATAATCCTCTTAAATGATGGTATTGATGTTTTATTTTGTACTGCCTTCATTTTTTAGATGTTTAGTTTTGACACGCTGACAAAAGACAAAATGTGCTTCCATTTAAAATATAGTTTTTATTTGTGCTTCATAAACATGTTAGCATATGACACAACATACAGTAGTGCATGGGGGAAAAGTCTTGGGAGGACTTAATATTTTTCTTTGCCTCAGCGACCTGTAAAATTAAGCATTTATCTCATCAAATCTGTTGTGTTTCATTTTGGGCGAGTGAATGATGTACATGTAAATTAAGTACGTTTCTATTCATTAATCAGCAGTGCAAGAACCAACACACTACTTAATTCATTACTTTTGTTGTTTTACACAAAGCTGTAGTACCCCTGCCCCCTTCCTTTGCACAGCGCAAACTATCGATATTGACTGCACACATAATCAAACTAATAATATGCATTGTCCCATTGAATCCTTCTCCTCAAAAGGTCCTTCTTTAATGGAGCTGTAACTGGAACAGGATTACAAAGCTTCAGCTTTCAAAATGCAGTAATGGCTATTATTGGCTGGACCACCGTACTGGATTGTACCTGAACCTTTTGAACTTGAACGTTTTGCAGCCAAGATGCCTGGCAATTCCTTTGAGTTCTTGGGGACCCGTAGATTTGTGTTAGCTTACAAGCAGAACTGAGCTAATTGTCGCCATTCACTCTATTACTATCCGCTAGAATAAATGTTGATTGGCATACTTAGTATGCATATCTATTACCCAAGGTATCTGAAAACTATGAAAAACAAGGGGACATGAAGACAGAAGGATACTGGAGAGCTTTGCTTGTTACCAAGGTAACCAGATCCAAGGTATACACATGTTTATCACGTCTACAGTGTTCCTGCATATGGGGCTTTTTGAGAAGAGCAAGAGACATGTGATGGTGAAAGGGTTAGAAAGTTGGGGGTGGGGAGAAAATAAAGCATCCATATGCTTTTAAGTAAATGGCAGTTTTTTATGCAAAGTGATTCTTTTATCTCTTAATTAAGTGGCATTTCTTTTGGGGTCAGGTGCTCCACAGCTGTAAGGAGCTGCCAAATGGCAGAGATACTTTGAAATTGTAAGAAAGGAATTTGAAGTGGATATTCTTTGCATGCTGGGTGGCATTGATTTTGTACAGAGAAGAGCTGCAATTGTGTGAAGGATACAGGTGTTGATCATCAGATAAATCTTTCCACCTTTGGGATGATTAAAATCATTGCCATTTTACTTTATTTATGTCTTACCACTCTTGTGCCCAGCTAGGCAAACACTGATGCTTTGTGGATGCTGCAGTTAGCCTCTGGGGGCCATTTTTATGATTTCTGAATGTTGATAGTGATATTTGTGTAGCACTTTCCACTTAGATACCTGGTCCAAGATTTTCAAAAGTGGCTACTCCATTGAATTGTACAATTTCAGACATCATAAAGCAGGATGATTTTTCAGAGGTCAGATGCTTGTAATTCTTTGACTGTCAGGCTCCTTTAAAGGTGTCTCAAACACTCAAAATAATGAATCACTTCTGCATATGTTGTTCATATGTGTAGCACTGACTCAGCATTTCTTATGTTATTTTGGACCAAGATGTAGGGGCAAAACTTGACTCCTAATGCCATGGCCAAAGAAATCCCCCAATACTGTGGAATAAGTTTGGATCTGTGCAGCACAGAAGTGAGGAGGAATCTGTGCAGAGTGCCTGCATTGCACACACAATAACATCCAATTCTGTTAAGGCTTTCTGGCTTTCCTCTACGCCTGAAAGCTGTGATTCTGTGGTAGAGGTGCCAAAGGGTGACACACAATATTAGCACTGTTAGGTTTACAAACATGATCCACCAGATAAGACCGAGATTTTAGACAGAAATCCCTAGCTATGGTCTTTCTGAGTCCTTTGCAATAGAAAAACTGCGCTACTGTTTTTCTGTAGGCTAAAAAAAAAGAGTGAGAACTAAGAGCTGGTTTTTGCAAGGGCTGCCTCAAGTCTAAAAAGATTGAGACCACTGCCTCAAAACTTAGAAGTGGGGCATAGGTGGTTCCCAGAGGAGGGACAGCAGTGCCAGTGTAACTCAGATCTGCCTGCTACAAAGCAGAGGTGCACGAGCTTCTACCAAACCCGAGGCCGCTGTAGCTGTGATCACAACCTTTGGGAAGGACAAAGGAGAACCTCCAATAGCTGCCTATGGCCAGTAGAGGGCAAAATTGCTGTATAAATTCCCTTTAAAGGTCTAGTGCATACTTGAGTTTGGAAGTTTCTTTGTGTAAAGATCTAACTAAACCAACCACTTAACAAATAACATTTTAAACATCCCCTCTGCAAAAGTCCACTGCCCTTCAAGATATTCTAGAGTATTTCTAGCACAGTGCAGTGCCATGTGGAGATACCCGAGTTAGGTTGTGTCCCAGAAGTACTACCCAATATATCTTATTCTGAGCTAGCTTGGGTGTCTCCAAACAAAGCTGCACTGTGCTGTGGGCACATGCCCCCAGAGACTTCCCTGAATGCATCTTTGTCATGAGCTATAGATACCAGAAATCTGCTAAAAGCGCTGACTCATCTCCTGTCTGATGCATTCTGGGTCTTTTCTATTGAACCCAGGAGAGAAGATTTTCCCAGAGAAGGAAATATATATATATATATATATAAGGTTACACAAGATTTCTGTGCTGAATTTCTGAATGCCCCCTCCCCCCCCCAAAAAAAAACAAAACAACAAACAAACCCTACTTTGGGGGTCTTTAAGAGGAGACTAGACATGCACCTGGCTGAGGTCATCTAAACCCAGCACTGTCTTCCCTGCCCAGGGCAGGGGGTCAGACTCTATAATCTACTGGGGTCCCTTCTGACTCAAACATCGATGAATCTATGAAAATAAGGGGAAACTTCTTCGTGATTTGTGCAACCAGACTCTGGAATAGACTCCCAGGAGGCGTGGCGCAGGCATCTACCCTGGAGATCTTCAAAAAGGAGACTAGATGCACACCTTTCTGGGGTTATTTGACCCCAGCAGTCTTTCCTGCCCAGAGCAGGGGGGCTGGACCCAATGATCTCACAAGGTACTTTCCAGCCCTAAACATCTGTGAATCTGTGAACCCTGTCTGTGATAACAGCAGAGAAATCCCTGACAACTCTAAGCACACAAATGCACCACAGTACATACTGTGTAGCTGTTGGGCCAGTGGATATGTGCAAAACTGTAGCGCCATCAACACTAAGAGAAAGCTCTTCAACATTAATAGGGCTGAGGTCTTCTCCCTATTAGCACGCTGGCAATCATCATATCCGATGGGGTAACTGAAAAGGAACTAATACTGGTTGTAGTACTTGTACATAATCATAGGCATCTATTCTTCACTTCCAGTCTCTAACAATAAGAAGGCGAAACTATTACAAAAGCGTGGCTTCTCCATATCCTGGAAGACTGTGTTACCTTTGTTGTCCTCTTTAAAAAAAGGGCAGCAGCTGTTACCTTCTAGCTGTTGAGTGCAGGTCAGCAGGGAATGACACAAATGTAGCAAATCCGTGCTATTTTTACCATTGGTTCATCCTTGGGTTGAAGTTGGAGTGATTTTGCTACCTCAGTATTGTTCCCAGGTCAGCCACAGATAACTGTTAGACTTTAACAGCTGCTGCTCTTTTGAAACATTGCCGTTTTGAAACGGCTCCAGATGGATCTTTGTCCATAACCTATAATATGGAAGATCAGCAAGGTGGATACACATTTGCATTCCTAATTGCTAGCTTTTGCTGGTTTTTCATCCTGCTGGTCATTGCTTTTTTTCTTTCCTCTTTGCTTCCTCTGGTACTCATAAATATGGCTCTGATAAGAAAAGTGACTTGACGTATCACTAATTGTCTCCCTGTGTCTTCTCCTTGGGTTCTTGACACACCTTTGGTTGACTTGATTGACTGAGAGCCAGATTCTGCTTGCCCTACTGATGTCTCTTAGTAATTCCTATAAAATATGTTGGAGAGGTTCACCCTAAAAAAAAAAGAACTTGCTTAGATTGAAATAGTAGAGATGATACAGCTTTGGAAGAATGAACTGGATTGTCTTCCCCTTTACTGCGTCGTGGTATGCTGTGATTGCAAAATTGTTATTAGTGAGGGTTTGTTACTGAGGCTTTTTCATCAGATCAACTGTGTTATTTTTCAGGTTGGCTGACACAGCCCATATGTTGTCTTGTTATGTCCCTGGGTAGGAAATTCCCTTTGAAAGTATCTCAAGTGGATGAATTTTATGAAATACTGCATCAAACAAGGATTTTTATTTCAGAATATTTTAAAGCCTGGTCCTGTAAGATGCTGAGTATTCCCACTTCTTACAAGTACAGATCTACTGGCCCTAACCATAAAAGGTGAAAAGGGTATTTTAATCATGTTTGCTCAACTGAATTAGCCTAATGTAATTGAAAGTCTCTGCCTAGTTGCAGGCTAATATGTTAAATGGCTTCATTTTAAGGATCTTAGAGTAAAAGATAGTCTTGACTATTAAAAAACCCAAAAAAACCTTTGTTTCCCCACCACCCCCACACCCACCACACTTAGCTTAACTTAGCTAACACACTAAGCTGTCCTGAGGAGGATAAAAATGAAGTGAAGCC
The DNA here is from genome assembly GCF_030867095.1 of Alligator mississippiensis. Taxonomy (NCBI): domain Eukaryota; kingdom Metazoa; phylum Chordata; order Crocodylia; family Alligatoridae; genus Alligator; species Alligator mississippiensis. The sequence continues at coordinate 125,941,632 of NC_081825.1, read as the reverse complement.
AAGGCACTTCCATTTTACCATGAGGTAAACTCATCAAGGTCAACCCTGCAGGAGTCTAACTTACAATGAAACTAAAGTGCCTTTTCTCCTGATTAGATTCAGCTACCTCAAAGGAAAAATTCACCCTATTTGCCTATTGCAGCAGGGCCTTAGTGGCAGACCTGGGCTTGGGGATTGCTCCAAAAAATGTTATTGATTTGTAGAAAGAAGCTATATCTTTCTGCTGTCACACTTGACTTTCACTTTTTAGTCTCATCCCATATTAAAGCTAAAGGATTATATGCTTCCATTTAGTGTGTTGTAGCAAACACTTAGAAATATTTGTCCACTGTAATAATTTGACTTACAAGGCTTCAGCAGTAATCAACTCAAATCTGTCTCATATAAAGTGCTATTCTTAATATTACAAGGCTGATGTTTTTTGTTTTTATTAAACAGTTCATATTGTGTTTCTTGTCTTTCAAGATACCTTGGAAAAGATTCAATGGTCTGAAAAGGTATATCAGACCTTTATACAAATCTCCCAATGTTCTTGAAACACTGAGCCGAACTATCGTTGAGGAGGACATTTGGTATTTTTTCTTCCATTTATCCTTAAATAACTGTGCATCTAAACACCATTTCTAAAATGTCTTCTTTCCTAGCATGGATTCACCTCTCTTGCTTAGTAATGTCATGCACAGCAGAGGTAGATTAACTCAGGGAGCTGAAATTGTAAGTACAGTATGCAAAATAGTAAAATATTGTGGATTTTTTACTTGATTATGGATTATTTTAATTTTACATAAACCAGGGGATGTGATCACATGGAAACATGTATAATTGGTAAAGTTCTTTGGGTAAAGCTGATATCTTTTATTAGACCAACTCAAATAAAATATATCAGCTTTACTCCCAAAAAAGTCTGCCTATCACTGCTACAACCTATACCCCTGTAATTGGTAAAGTGTGTTTAATAGCACCCTCTAGTGGTTGATCCTTTAAAGGTTAACAAATTTATTGCCAGTAATACAGGGGTGTAGGCTGTAATTTTTAAGCAATCCGAAAGCTTGCTTAAAATTGTTTTCCAACTATTTAAGTTGATCTAATAAGATATCAGATTCACCCAAAGAACCTTGATTGCCAGTAATTAATAATTTGTTCTATAGCTCAAGCTAATATTTCTGATATGGTTACCAGATCTGAATCATGCTGATGACTTGAGTGAGTGTCACAGATGTAGTAGAGACCTATCCCTGAAGTTAAAGCAAGACCCCTTCTTATAAAAGTAGGAAAAGGTAACCACAGAAAAATGTCAGTACTCTTTTGAACAGCTGAATATTGGATCCTATTTTATTTTTCTCACTAGTCCATATATAACTCTGGTCAAGGACACTTCCTGTGTTCTGTATAATTATGGGGTCATTTACTTGTATCAGAAGACCAAACCAGAGGCACTGTTCTGGCTTGGAGACCCTCTTTGTGAGAGGACCTAAGAATGCAGTTCTTTTACCAATATTTTGCTTTTTGGGGACAATTTATACTTCCTCTGTTTTCTTTTTAATTGTGGATATTCACCTTTTCAGTATATGTAAGGATCAGAATATTTCAAGTAACTTACAATTTTATTAAATTGTTTTAAAGGAGTCCATGTCAGAATAACTAATAATTAACGTGTACTGGGTGCGTCTACACAAGATACTTAACATGCTGTTGCCTAACAGCACTGTGCAGTAGCATGTCACAGCACGGACAGTGCTAATACACTACTGTGCAGTATTAGGCTGCTGAGCAGTAGTGTCACCAAAAAGGCATTTGCCAGCGCTACTGCACAGCAACTCTAATTACTGTGCATTTATTTAGTACCTCATTAAGCAAGTACTACATTTTAAAGGCACAGAAGCTACTGCATATTAATGAATGTGTAGATGCACCCACTGAGTAACAAATGTGGGTTTAACTAGTCGGTCCAAAATAGACTTGTTGAAAATATTCATTGGGGACTTGCTGTTTCAATAGAACAAACACAACTTTCATAAATCAGCTCTGTTTTCCATATTAGCTGATGCTGGAAGCAGACAGGTAAAGCACATCACATCAAGATCCTTTGGAAGTAAGGCAATGATGTTAGAGAGAAGTGGATTAGCGCATATAGAAGCTAACTGTATATTATTAGAAAGATGATAAACTGGTTTCTCTTCAGATGGCATCTGATGAAGTAGGTTGCTGCCTATAAAAGGTCATGCCTCTGAACCATTTATTTTCTAAACAACCACTTTGCCTTCCTTTCTGCCTCATGACCTTGGACAAAGTGTTTTACCACTAGTCTCTTCCTACTGTACAAAAACTATTGTGATACCTGACAGACTAATGCCATGCTTTTGGAGCATCCTGTTATACTTTGGAAAATGTTATTTCTTCTGGAATATGTTATTTCTTTCCATCAGCTCTGCAGTACCAGCAACATACAGGCCACTTGATGACAGAACACACATCTTCAGATACAATGTATATGTGAGAACAAGTCTAACAGCAATTTTATCCAAGCAATCTCACTTTTGTTCTACTGTCAGGAAGCTTTCCTTACAAGATAACAGTTGTTTTTATATCACTTGCTTTTTATGTTTCTTGAAGACACTGGCAGACACTTGTACGCTGCTGCACTCAGAAAAATGAATGACAACTCCCCAACCTTCTCAACCTCTCTCTTTAGGTTTTTATATCCAGCTTATCTCCATGGTATCCTTGCTCCAGGCTTTCACAGGAAGAAACAAGAGGCATAGTAAGAGAGAGCCCTTGAAACTGAAGTCAATGCCAAAATCTTCTTTATAGTCAACATTCATTTTCTCAAACTGTGAATCCCTTAAACATAAAGTTTCACCTTTCCTTTCAAGGTGACTGCATGCTGGATATCTGTCAGGAAAAGCCAGGATCTAAAGAGAAAATTCCCAGACCTTGATGTGGGGTTTTTTGTTTGTTTGTTTTGTTGGGGTTTTTTTTTACTGTTGTGGTATAACCTCTTCTTCAATTGTCTGCTTTACCAGAACCAGAGTTCTTCCTTCCTTCAGTTGCTGGAGATGAGGCACATTAGCCCTTCATTATGCTCTTTGTCCTCTTTTTAGGAAGGATGGTATTGTGTGGCTGAAGTGTCTAAGTAGCTGGAAAGAAATACAGAGTAATGAAAAACTACTGTTTTTGTATAAAAGGGCCTTAAAATGTTAGATTATATTTACTATCATACAACTATATGACCACCACTTTATATACCACTTTATGGTACTAGCATGGTGTAAAGGGGCCCTTGGTATAAGTAAGAATCAGTCCATTAGTTTTCAAGGAACTGGTTCAATAATGAAGTGTATGATTAGTCTTTGGGCAGGTAAGGAGCCCAGCTGAATGTTTAGGATAGACATGTGCTTGACTGCCTAAATCAGGGGTGGGCAATTATTTTGGGCAGAGGGACGCTTACTGAGTTTTGGCAAGCCATCAAAGGCCACATGACAGGCAGCCCAGGGCAGATTAATATTAATTTTCTAATTTTTTTAGGGGTGCCGCAGGCTGGATAGAATGGCCTGGCGGGTTGCATCCGGCCCCCGGGCCACATTTTGCCCACCCCTGGCCTAAATGGCTACTTATTGCATTTCAGCAGAGGTTTCCAAATGACAGATGGTACCAGATTGAATGCCAAGTGGACCTGACACATTTTTAAAAAAATCTTCTGACCTCAAAGGTGAAAGAAGAACTGTTACCTATTCCTGATGCTTCCAGGCCTAATGGCATCATGCATCATGAAGGATTTTTTCTCTCCAAGGCATAACCTTGACCTGTTTGACCAAAAAAAACCTAATTATACTAATTGCATGCAAGTTCTTCATGGCAAAAATCCTACAAGGGGAAACGGTTATGATTATGGAGGCACGGCTGGATCATTCACAAGAAGAGGTTACTTAAGGAGGTTTGCTTCATATAAATATTCTGTTTTGAAGACCAAGGCTTTTATTTTTCTACTGAATCTGAATCAGATGCTATGAATCATGAGCATTTTACCAGATTTGGGATTCTATTGTTTGACAAACAGATTAATTGTAACGTATCTGCCCTTAGCGTGTTGCTTCCTATAGGTCAGGGGCAGGCAACACTTTTTGGCCAGAGTGCTGAAAAAGCCACAAAGTCTACCTTGAAAGGTGCCGGAGTGCCAACATGACCGAGCTCGGAGCAGCTGTTTGCAGCCTCCCAGCTGCAGCTGGCCCATGGAGCCCCATCTGCTTGCAGCAGGGCTTGCAGCCTCTCAACTGCCTGCTAAGAGTAGCTTGGGCTCCGTAGCTGGCAGCAGCTGCTTAGAGCCTGGACTGGCGGTGGCGTGCTGAGCAAAATGGCCTTGCCTGCCATGCTCGGCACGTGTGCCAGGGGTTGCTGACCCCTGCTATAGGTAATCAAGGAGAATGCTAGGAACTCGGATATCCTGAGCCGGGGTATGCTTGACCACATTTCCTTGTTCACATACTAAAAGATAGTTTGATAAATTTATCTTTGCTGTCATTGTAATCTTTGATGGAGTTGCACCCCTGACAGCTGGCATTGTTGCTCCCATTCCAACATGTGTTCTGGTTCAAAAAGAGTACACATGACATTTAGGAAAATATATGAAAATATGTCTTTATTTGCTTCTGAGAACTGTTTGTGGCTCTAATATTTATTCAGTTACCTTAGAGATAAATACAGTTTTACCTGAAATGGCTTCAGAGCTTTTCTATGTAAATATTTTATTTTAATTTATTTTATTTCATTTCTCTTAAAATACACAGAAGTACAACACAAATAATGAACAAAATCCTGCTCTCACTTACCTGGAGGTCCTCATTGAATGGATGTAAGTTGGACACAATATGGATGATTGTGCTATAGTTAAGACATTATCAAATAGAAGCTGGAAACAAGCCTAAATGAGAAGCTATTTCCACTGTCCCCTAATTGAATTATAGAAGTTTGACCTTTTTTGCAACCCCAGAATTAGTTTCTTGGGCTCTGCTGATAACATGCACTTTCTTCGAGGATTATATAAGCATTTGTGCATGCATAGGAAAATGTCTGTCATTTGCAGCCTTATTTGATTTAAGATCCTTTCCAGTGACCTTGCCATTCCTAGGCCTGTCAACCTCTTTTTCCTTCTGAGAATAAAGCTGTATGCTTGTATATTAGATGCATTCACGTGGTGACGGATCTTAGGCACTCCCAATGCCCACCGTTGACCACTATCAAAAGGAGGAAGCCACCCCAGTCCTCATCAGAGCTAGGGACTGCACCCGCTCAGCTTTCTTCTGCCACTGTGGAAGGGAAGGGAGGGCTTGCTGTAGCTCCCCTCTGCTTCTGGCCTGAGCTACTGCAGGAGTGTGTCTGCATTTCTGGAACTAAAAGTGAATGTCTTCCACTTGCTTGCCAGTTAAATTTACACAGGTTAGACTAACCTGAAAAGATTGAATCAATTCAGGCTTGGACTTTTTAAATGTCTGTACTCTAGCCCATGAGAATCAAGTATATACTGAGAGGCTATAGCTGCTGGCCATGCACTAAAATTAACTATATCAGAGCTGATGTAGACATCTTAGTCTAGAGCTCGCTAAGCACTATACAAAGGAGATATTGTCATCCCCTCTTTACTAATAAGGGAACTGAGATATGTGAATTAAATAACTTATTGGCCAGTGACAGAGTCAGGTATCCTGAATTCCAGTCCCATACCCCATGCACTGAGGCAGATTGTTTAAGATTCCCACCGACTTTTTAAGGGTTTTAATCTCAACTTGCATCATCCTTACTCTTTGTTCTGAGGATTTGAAAATGAAAGCAATCCAAGTTATTCCTGTACCACCTCTTTCTACCTTCATGTGAATGAGGACAGTATATTTGCATAATAATAAAGGTGAAGATGAGAGTAGCTGTGTGTTCTGATCAGCCAGCACACAGATACTGTATATTTTTTGCCTATAACATGACCCTGAATATAACATGCACCCTTTGTTTCAAAGGCTCCAGGAAATAAAATAAAAATCTTACTTTGAAGTATGGTTAAGTACCTGAGTTCTGGGGTCTCTAGGGCTTTCAGACCTAAAGGCTGGGGGCCCTGCCCTGGGGTGGGGGCTTGGAAGCCAGGGGTTGCATGCTGGGGCTGGGAGCTTCAGGAGCTGGGGACTGCATGCTAAACCTGGGAGCCATGTTCTGTGCCTTGGAATCGCACACCAGCCCCAACTGGCTGCGACAATGCTGGGGCCCAGCAGTGGGGCCAGGCCCAATCTGACCATGGCAGTGCTGAGGCTGTACAGCAATTCCAACCCTGTATACTGGCAGTAGAGCCGTCTCAGGTCAAACCCAGCATGCAGACCCATAGCCAGCGTGAGATCATGGACTCAGCATGCTGGGTCCAACCCTGAACATGGATCCTGAGCCAGTGTGTGGGGTCCAGCCACAAGTCAACCCTGCATGCCAGCTCAGTGTGGCATGTTGTTGGGGCAGCAGGCTCCCCCTGGATTCAGACATTTGGAGGGACAGGGGATGAGAAGAGCAGTATTAATTGCTAGGGCTCCCTGAGCTATGGAAATTAATGCTGCGGCTACTCCACACCCCACCCTCAATGCCAAGTGGCCAGACCTATGGGAAACCTTTTCTTTGCACATAGTATGCACTCCAGTTTTCCCCAGCTGATTTGGGCAGGGGAAAGGAGCAGCTTATATGTAAGAAAATACAGTAGGAAGCTACAGCTCTGGCTTCCCATCAGAAGTTGGGAATACAATTCATATTACAGTATATAATTATTATAATTGCATGATACAGTGGTTTTCAACATTTTTTCATTTGCAGACCCCTAAAAATGTTGATGGAAGTGTGGACCCAGTTGAATTGTGGGTTTTCACATACTTTTGATTGATCATAGCCATCTTTTGCAGACCTCTCTGTCTGTGATCATAGTCCTCTTTTGCAGACTTCATAGTCTGTGGACCCCCCAATGGTCTGTGGACCACAAGTTGAAAGCCACTCGTATAATATATTAAACACGAGTCCTTTTGCTGCCAACGTATGCTGGCATCTCTACTATGTTGATCCCACACATATATAGACACTGCTATCCTTTGAAATGTAGCAAGAACCAAGACATGAATTTCTCAAGCCCTGGTTGAAACAGCTGTTAGCAGGAGTATGGAACTTGTCCATAGCATGGTTGTCCCTAGCTATTTTGCTGCCTGGAGCAAAATAAATTTTGTAGTCCCCTCTCACTTGCATGGAGCTGACCACACTGACCCAACAGAAGCCACTGAACACTACTTATCTCTAGAAATATCACCACTTCAGTTCTGCCAGTTTACCAACTGGATGAGCCCTGCTACAAATTAGGAAAAGCAGAAGCAGGCTAAATGAGATAGTTTTCAAACCACCACCTAAAGGAAAGTCTGAAGCCAGGTTCAAAACTATGAATGTTGAAAACAGTTTTGTTCTTACCTCTGCACTGTCTGCTTGTGGCCATGATGGGAATTGCAATGACAAAACATTTTAGGGAAGGCTGTTCTCATGGCATAGCCTGTCTGAAAGCTGGTTTTACCAGAAACCTTGTGAGAGAGGCTGCTTTACAAAATACTTTGATCCATTTAGAAGCTTCTAAATGTTGGTGTGCTTTTCTGAACTGAAAGAAAAATTGGTAACAAAACCTTTTGAGCTAAACCGTACTGTAACTACTGATATTTAAGTGGCATTAGCAGGCTAGACAAAGTGAAAGGAGAGGAGCTGATAAGATGGAGCTACTACCTCCAGGCAGATCTGGACACCACTGTATATCTCTCAACTCCAACAGTCTCTGGAGAAATGTCCAGAGTATCAGGGAAGAACAAGAATCTATCAGCCACAGTAGGCCAGGTGCAAACCATCTCTCCCAAGCAGCCTCCCCGCTAGCCTTTGATGCTAAATTCTTGAAGGAAGTCTCTCTTTCCATCCAGAAAGGGCTGCCTGTGCTGTGGTAAGTGGAGGGTGATTGAAGAGCATCAGTGCTTTCCCATCTGGATGGCACAAGGAGAAAATCTATAGGGAATTCTGTGGGGGAGCCAGGTTTGACTAGCCATGGGGTTGAGAAGGTTAAATATAAATTAGTTTTGTAACAAAAAATATTTGTAGTGTTTGTAGGGGCACACGGCATTCATGACAGGTTGTTACTATTATAGATGGCAAATTGCCCTGAGACCTATTCCTTCTAGGTCTTAAGCTTGAGACTGGGGTCTATTAAGGCTAGTTGCTAGAGGTATTGAGTATCCTGAACTCCCACTGAACTCTCAGCAGCTGGCAGGATAGAGCCCTGGCCAAGTACAAAATGTGTTATAGTTGGTCAAGCAGAAACTGGCAAATATCCTTGGACACAGAAGGCTGACTCACTTGTATGATTACAATATGTCTTGGAACATCCCTGGTCTATTGAGGAAAAGATGTAATTTTGCCAGGAAGAAAGGGAAATGCTCATCAGTGACTTTCCTGTCCTCTGTAGATGGTCAGAGAGCAGCTTGTAGAGCTCTCCAACCTCCAAGATAGAACTCCCAGTGTGTTAGACATACTGCTATGATTACAAACTGAGAGATATTACTGAAGTAACCAGCATAATCTTAGAAAACGATTATATGACGTGATAGAATAAAAAGTACATCCAGTAAAAATGTAGCAAAGGCAGTTACACCTCTCAGAAGATTATTTTAGCCCCTCAATCTGCTTTTAAATAAAAGCCCAAAAGGTCTATAGAAGGAAGTAGAACTTTGCTATACAGTATAAGCTGGTTCCTAGTGTTATAGAACTCATAAGCAAGCTGATGTAGATTTAAAAATCATGTCACTTAGGTTAATGTCTAAATCAAAATTTAGATATGGATACAAAGGCAGAGCAAGACCAGGGAATTTCAGACCATAAAGTTGTACATTCCTAAATGGCAATACTTAACATCTAATTATTGGTTGGAACATTCTTCTATTCAATATTATGGGAAGTGTGGCATGTGTAAATTGAGAAGTCTGAGGCATGGTTCAATTAATTTTATATTAATTTGGCCTTGAAATTTAAAACTAATGGACATTAACAAGGGCAGGCAAGATAGATAATATACTACTATGGGTTACAACACTGATACAAATGTTATTGGATATCATTGTAGTTATTTTCTGATACTTTCTTTGTACAGTACAGGAAATCACTAAATTGTCCTAACGTAATCAGGGCTCAATGGGAGGGGGAAGGGGAGAGCACAGATAAAAACAGATGCACTGTAATCACTTGATTCTTTAGGGGTTTTTGTAAGCTTAGAACTTTCAAGTGCAGTGTTCAAAATTAAATGTAAATGCATTAAGATGTTAAACCAAAGAAAAAATGTTGCATCGTATCTAGAGTGGATCAGTGACACTTCCCTAACAGTGATGTTGCTGATCAGCTCCAAGCTGATGGAATTTGAATCTATAGGCCACCTTTACAGTCTAACACATCTCAGTGTTAGATAAGAATTTGATGGACTGGATAGCTAGCTGGTATAAACTGGTGTAACTCAGGACAACTAAACTGGGTTGCATTAGATGAAGATCTGGCCTACTGTGTATAATAACAGAGAATACATTTGTTTTCTTCACTAAGTCTTACTACCTTATCCCCTCTGATTAAATTCTCTTTTTTCAGTGTTAGTGTGATACTGTACCTAATGTAGAAAATACACATTCTTGTACTATCCCGCATGCTGGACTTATCTTCCCCATCAAGATAGAGATGAATAAAGCTGTCTTATGCAGAATCAATATCCGTCAAGTCAGATTCTTGCTTTGTATCCCATAATTACAGCATCAAACAATAGGAGAGGTATCCTGTTTGTATTGGCCAGTGCATTTTAATATTGACTTCAACAGGGCCAAACTTTCAGCTTAGGTCAATGGATCCAGGTCAAAGTTTTTTTCTTTCAGTAGGCGGCTTGTTACTTAGGTTGTTCACAACTTGTGTTTTATGCCATTAGAGAGATGCCTTTGTTCTTGAGCAGTTTCCATGGTGCCATTGCCTTGCCTGCAGAGAGTGTCTGCAGGCAATACTCTTATGTAACATAATATACAGCTTGTTTTTACAGCGTGGTCCTGTAGTGCAGTGCCATTATAGTGCACTACTACACTGTAAAGCTGCAGGAGAAAAAAACTCGGTTGTAACTGCTTGTGAATAACTTATTGTTTGGTTTTCTTTTTCCCTTAGGACCAACATCATGATCTGGTGTAAATTACAGTATTTCATTAAAGTCAATAGGACTGTGGATAGGTATCTAATAGAGGTGAGGCAGAATTTTGAGGCAGTCTTCCTTGGATTAGATGTTTCCTGTGGAAGGGCCACACAGCCATGATCTACCCCTATGGGGGCATGTCCTGTGAGAGGGGCAACACCAGGATTGTGCCCTGTAAAATGAAGCTTTTCAGCCCTCCCAAAGAAATGTTAGTCTTGGATAATCACTCTTCCTGCTATCTCTACACCCTTGAGAAGCAATGAAGATATGTTGAAATGTCATCATCTGAGGATCTGGACCATCGTTTAGCTAGTCAGTTTGAGCATATTAAAGCAATAGCAGATAAGAGAAGTCTTTGGGCACTGACAGATTTGTAGCTCCCCACTGTAACTCATGGTGCTTCATGGAAAGTGCTATGAGTTACAGTGAACCCCCCAACCCAACAAATGTTTGCTGTTTGGTCAGGGGTGGGGGGTGATCAAGTTCCACTTTAGAACTAGTCCTTGGGAGAGAGGCTGCTTGTCTGCAGTCAATCTCCCCTAGCTCTACCACCTCCTCAGCTCTGGTGCTGTCTTCAGAATGTGGGGGCGGGGAAGAGAGGAGGGAGCTCCATCTGGGGCTTGTGCAGCCTCCATTGGAGGGTGGGAGAGGTGGATTGGAATGCCCCCAAGGTGGGAACCCCCCAATCCACCTCTCTCACCTCCAGCACAGATTGGCTGTGCCCCACCCTGAGAGAAGGGCCAGCATTACTTCCGGGTTTGCTGCCAGCACTTCCAGTTTAGTCACTGGTACTTCCACCTGCAGCAGTGATTGGCCACTGGGGGACCCCTCCCCTCCCTGGTTGGTGATCAGCTGCCTGTGTCCATCCCCCACTCCCCCCCCGCCAGTATTAGGAGGCACCAGTCGCCCATGATTAGTTTGTCCTGCAATCATGCACTTCTAAAGTGCTGTGCAGCCATGCATTTCTGTCAGGGCATGACTGTAGAGTGCTTTCAAGTGGCCAATCACATGACAAGTCATAACTTCTGTAAGTGCCCTTGATGGCTATGTTGTTAACTATGAAGGAGAGAGAACAAAAGGAAAGCTCACATAGCATGATAGAAGCCACCCTATTAATCCCATTTTTTTTTATTTTTTTTTTGACACACTAGCTTATGACAAGTAAAGTAAGCTTTGGAGCCAGCACAGTATTGTTCTTCTCACATAAGAAAATGTGGAGATGACATCTCTCTCAATTATTTAATTATGGTATTTATTCTCTGCTTATCATGGTGGTAGCTGAGTGACCCTGCTTTACATAGGCGCTTCTTGAGTTCAGGATTCTTAGTGACATGGCTGCCCCCTGGTTCTGAACAAGAGTGTTAAGAGGCCTGAACAGCCAGTGTTTGCAAAGGGAAGCCCATCTAACACTCTGCAGAACAGAATGCTTGCATTTTGAGATTACTTTGGAAGGAAGGTGCAGAGCAAGCAAATGGAGGAACTTTATTTGTAATTTATAAAAATGTTGTTTCATGCAAGAAATGATTTGGAAGTAACTTGTAATGGTACAGAGTGATTAGGACCTGATAATTTAAATTTTTCAGTGAGTAAACTAGTTATATGCATGTTATAGGCCACTTATCCAAAAAGAACAACTGGAGTGTGAAATCACTGCTCAAATAAAAAAGCAGGCAAAAGGGAAAAGATGTATTAATGGGAAATTTTAACTCCCAGGAACAGGGTGCAGAGTACATTAAATGGAGAAAATAAGGCTGGAGGTATGTTAGTAGACTGTGTACCGGAGTGAAGTTTAATCCAAAAATGTAAGCAACATGCAAGACATGGAACAGTATTGGAACTGGAATGAAACTGTAGAGAGAGTGTAATTGAGAACAGAAAAGCAGGGAAAAAATCAGATGTCATAATCATAAAATTCAGGAGGTTTATTTAAAAAACAAACAAACAAACAAAAAACAACAACAACATCAGAAAAAAAGGCTTTCTTAATTGAAATGTACACACTATGTATTATAGATGTAATGTGCCCCTTTCCCAAAATGAACTACTGAAATGAATAGTTTATACATGGTAGCAGAGATTTTTAAAGATGACCAGAAGATCTGAATGCCCAGTAAAACTGAATGGGAAGTGGTCACCCAAATCCCTTAGGCAGCTATGAAAATAGACACTCTCTGCATTAATAATGGTACTTAACATTTTTAAACTCAAGGAACCACTTGTTAGACCAAGGCACTCCTCAGAAAATGTCAGCTTTTAGCTTTCACTCTCTTTTGACTATGGAAAAATAATAGAGCAATTCTTCTGTTGCAAAGAGCTTAGAAAGACCACAGTAGGTCAGAATGTTTTTGGCCCTCTGGATTCCTATTTGAAATCTCTGAATTTATCTTGTGAACCATGTGTAGGTATGTAGCAGGGGATTGGGGAAGGAGAACACTCTGCTCGCACCCTCTCCCTTACCTGGAGTCTGGCAAAAAGCCCCAGCAGCTCCGGGCAAGACGTCCAGAATGCTAACCACAGTGCCACAAGAAACGCTGCCCAGGTGCTGCAGACTGGAAGTCCCCACCAAAAAATGGCAGCTAGTGGAGAGTGCCCCAGCTGGCATGCTGAGCTCTGGGAAGCTCAGGACCCCAAAAGAAAGGAGTCTTGCAACTGATTCACTCTAGGTGGGTCCTTCTTCCACAGGGAGCACAAGCCAAAGCTGGGAGGTGAGTCCCATCACTGATTGGCTGGACATGCCCCATAGTAGAGTCAAAACCATGCCAGAATTGACAAGAGGGGATCTTGGATGTTAGATGAACACAAACACACCAGAAAAGGTTGAGAGGCAGCCGAACTGCCCACATTTCTTTATTTTCACGATAAACAGATTGTTGGAGATTCCAGTCATGAGGTCTGGGAGATAGTGTTAGTACACTCCAAGGCTGGCATAATGATCAAAAGGCAATTGATACAGCGAAAGAAGCCTGGGTCCACTGGGACCACAGAACCATACGGAGGCCTGTGGTGGGAGCATAGGAGTGGAGGAGCTCTCAATCTGGACCCCATCAGGGTCCCACCAAATGGCAGTCAGGAACACAGTAACTGATAATGGACGGCCCTAACTCAGTGAGCACTGTCTCCTGCTGAGGCAGAATTCTTTAATTTTTCCATCAACTCATGTTGAACAAATGCCTCAGCTGGGAATGGTCCTCCCCAGCATGGGCAACAGGAGTAACAACCAGGCCAGAGGGTAGGAATTGTCACAAGGTGTTTGCACACATGATAGTGCTAGCATTGTGTGAAACCCTGAGGCATCCTTAAGCTCTCACAGCACTCCAAGGTGTCATGGCACCCTGGTTGAGAATCATTGCTCCACACTGTATTTTTTTAATATACTTTAATTCACTTGCCATGCCACCAATGGCACCTTTTGCCCTAGTCTCCCCTACATGGAATATGAGTGCAATAATGCTAGAGGTCAGCCTGACTTTTTAAACCTCTGCTGTTTTGAATGCTGTTTTTAAATAGGTGATACTAACCAGTATCTGTAAAGCTTTAATAGGTTAGTCAGTGCCTGCGTTCCTACCAGGTCTCTCACCAATACCCTCATGCTTTTCTATGCCTCTCTAAATTGGAATGATAAAATCAGATCATCAGCTAATAGAAAGAGCCCAAGCTCCATTTAGGTTCATGATCAGTGTCTATTCACACTTCAGTACTTACCTTCATGTCTTGTAGTATATTCATGGCTACTACTGAAATCAGAGATTACATATAATTCTATATAACATACACTTGACCAATGTATGTTGCAGTATCTGGTCCACTAAGGTTACTGTACCATATAAGCAGTGGTGATGCATAGGGGGTGCACAGGGGTGCATGTGCACCCCTTGTGAACACTGGTGTACCCCCTTACAGGCCTTGCTCTCTGCTTAGGCAACAGGCAGAGGGGCAGGCAGGAGTGCCGGTCCCCTCTCATGAGCACTGGCTGGGGAATGGGAGCACCGAATGAAGCGCCATGGCCATTTCCAGGAGTGCTGCAGCCACTTCCAGGAGCACCACCATCGCTTCCTGGTCGGCACAATTGACTGCGGGGGGACCCTCCCTCACCCCCCAGGTGGTGAGATTGGCCATTGGGCCCCCCCAGTTGCTGACTGCTCATGTGGGGGCACGTACCCACCCTGACTAAGGTGGCACAAGTTGCCCATGTATATAAGTACGGACAGTCAAAAAGCCTAAGGCTGAGTTGATACAATCTTCGCAGGTTAGTTTAAGTTGTATAGATTGAACCAATAAGCAAATGAACAGACACTCACTTTTGATTCCAGAAATGCAGCCACATGCCTGCAGTGGCCCAGGCCAGAAGCCAGGGGCATTAAAGCAAGCCTCTCTGCTTGGCTAAAGCAGGCAGCTTAGACCAAGGCTAGCACACCCATCTTGCGGGGGGGGGGGGGTGGGGAATATGTGGGAAAGGTGCAAAGCATCTTGGGATCCTGGGGGACTGTGACTTAACTTGAATCTGGAGGGGATCTGGGATAGCACTTCAATAAACATTTAACCTAAATCAGTCAAGTCTGATACTACATACATCCAGGTTTGCCTTAAATTGGTTTTGGCCATTCTGAAAGTGTTTTTTGTGCACTGAACTTCTGTTGTGCTACAGATTTGAACTGGTTTCTGATCACTTGTACTAGTCTATGTGTAACTTCTGTCCCTAGCCCCAGGGATAACCAGAAGTATATTTCCCTGTCATAGGTGAGTTCTGCAGGCAGAAATTTGCTATGTCCCATGCCAGCTGTCATTTCATCACTAATATGAGGCAAAGGAGGGTGTGTGTTAAGAGTATACCAATGGGCAAGATATATGAGGGGAAAAAACATGTGATGAAGTAAAGATCTGCTATGCCTGAGCCTCCACTGCTGGAAGGTCCCTGAGGAAATTTAGACCAGCAGTGTATATTAGGATTGTTCTTTTATGCACATCTAAATTGCACTAAAGTTGGACAGCAATCAGTCACCTGCAGTTATCTTCAGGCAAGCCTTCTTTCCCTCTACCAAGCGGAGTATGGGAAGATTGTAACTGAGGTGTAGCAGGGCAGCTCCATACCCAGGGTAGTTGTGATGTACAGGGCAGGCCTGCTACCATCATGCTGATCATAGTGGGGGCAATAGTGGCTATTTTGTGCCCCTTCACAAAGATGGCACCTGGGCCTGCTACCTTGGGTATTTCTCTAAGTTACCCTACTAGACTGGAGTATCAGTCTCACCGGGTTGTGACATGTTAAAGAAAATTCTGGTACTGAGATTAAGAATAAATATGTTCTTTACTTTACCTGTTTGCTTAGCTGCAATGGACAGCTTCCTAACATTTTTTTTCATTAAATGTTGGAAGAGTCATTCCCTAAAGTAAGCAGATTAAGAAGATCATCCACATGGAAAATATTTGGAGAGAAATGTGAAAAAAATATTTATTCCGGAAATTAATTCTGAAATGGAGTTGGGGAGAAAGTGGGAAAGGAATGAGAACAAGTCATCAGCATGGACAATATTATTGGGACATCACTCCATTAATCAACTGAATCATCTTCCAGTAATTTCAGTAAAACCCAGGAATAAAAAGTGATATTAATCCCATGTAAATATTTCACAAAACTGAGTCATAGCCTGGAATAATTATCCCTTCTCTCAAATACCCATCTATTCCACTAAAACATTTTCTCTTGTCTTCCCATCTGAATAGCAAATCTGCTGCTCCCCTCCCCCCAGCCTTCTGTCATATATATTTTCTTCCTGGTTTTAGTCTCTCCTTAAATCAAGATATCCAATTTGAGTCCTTAGAATTCCTCAGTCTCTTTGTTCTTTGCCTGCCGTGCAAGAGGCAAACTCTCTGAGCTTTTCTTTTACAGTTAACTAAAATGACACCTGGACATTAGGTTTTGTGATAATGGGAGCCAAAGAAACCCCTTAGATGGAGAAGTGCAGCTTCATGAAAGCAGGTGCTGCATGGGTTCCAGGGCCCTGAGGATCTTAATGGTCCTAGAGGCAGTGAACCAAAAATGGAAAATAAATGTAGGTAAAAGGAAAAAAGATTTACTTGGGTTCTGATACACTTTGCGCTGGCCTCCCTAACTCCATGTCCTTTAAAGAAGAGAAAGGTATATCACGAACTAGCTTTTTGGCTCTGATGGGTCAATAGACTGTAGAACAGGGCCTGAGTCAAGTCTCCCACAGCTTTTACACTGGCCACACTGCACCAACTTAAATGGAATTGGTCCTGTTTTGCATCACCGTAAATAAGAATTTCTCTAATTTATAGTATGACTCAGTCTCCCTGCCAACCTGTTTCTTTCTTCCATGTCATCCCTCTGCTTAGACCAGCTGCCTGTTTTGTATTAGAGTACACCTGCTGTCTTTCAGATGCCATCTTAATACCCATGTTTTTAAAGAAGGCTTCAGGAGGAGGACAAGACCTCTTCTTTTTCCCTTTGAACTATTTGTCTCAGGTTGTAGGGATTAATACTCTTCTGTACATGTTTATAAACTGTGATACACACCTACGGTGCTCTCTAAATTGCATAGAACTGTTCATGTCATTCAAAATGCTAGTGTGTTGCATGCCTTTCCTTTCTTCACTGAGAGACATGCCACATGTCACACAATGCTGTGGTCCCCTCTTACAGTTTTTCTGAGCGATTTCCCATCTGTGCCTCCACACAGGCTGTCCTGAAATATGATGCAGAAAATTGTAGCCTTCTATTTAGTAATAAAATGTATGGGATTATGTTTAAATGAATTAAATGAAGGCTGCACATTTTTTGTGTAGTCTTCCCCCTTCAAGCACATATGTACACTCAGGAAACATGCATTGGTGTTACTGTTGAGCAGAACCATGTGAACATCAGGTTTCTCCGGGCAGCCTGTATCTCCTGAATAGGTCTCATAGCTTTACAGGGTACTAAACACTTCCCTCCAAGTCTTTGTTTCCCCACCCTGCTGTACTTATCTATGTGAGGGGAGGTCCAGGGGAGCATTAACGCTTTTTGCAGTTTTCCTTTCTCTTCAAGAGCAGCACTGGATCCTGCTACCCCTAGTTGTGGTTTTCTAATTAGAGTATGACCCAAGCCTTTTCCCCAGATTATTTAGTGATTTAAAATCTATTTCCTGTCCACCAAAAATTGGCACCCTTTCTTACTGGGTCTATTAATTTTTCAACAGTTTATCACAGGTATTGTGAAATCCTGGAGCTTGGTGAGAAACCTTCTTCCATTTCCACATGAGCTGCTAAGCTGCCAGCCATACTTTCTTGAACTCATGTTAGCATATGATCTAATAGTTCTCTCCAATTCTTGTTTCCAGGGTCCATCCTAATGTAGCATCCTGGAGCAGCTAACCTTGAATTAAAACATTTACTAACCTCTCTACAATGTACACAGTGGCCATGTCCACACTAGGGAAAAAGAGAAGTTGCAGGCAGGCTGCAGCAGAGCTATACTGTGGATGGGATAAGTGCTGCAGCCACACAGGGCAAAGCTACCAGGGGCAGTGCAGTCACACAATCACACCCCACCAACAGTGTGGCTCACCTACTGGTGGCTCCAGTACCCCATGGCCTCAGATGGCTGAGTCCCCTATAGAGCCTGAGCTGTATGGGGTGCCAGGAAAGGGGTCTCTGCTCCCTTTCCTTTCCCTCAGGTTTTTCCCACAGACCAGGGGAGCTCCATTTGCTGGGAGTGGCTATGGGCAGGGGGAGGGGATGGGGGAAGGCTGTGCTTGGATGGGCCAGGGATGGCAGCAGCTGTGGGCAGTCCCTGCTTCCAGTGCTTGCTCTCAGGCAGCAGGGGACACCCAGGTGGGACCAGACAGGGAGCAGGTAATGGAAGGGAGGACCCACTTGCTGCCCTGGTTGAGCTCAGCACTCTTCCATGCAGCCTCCCACCAAAACTATTCACTGGAGCAGGACAGGAGTGGCCTGGAGCACTCTCCCACCCCCGGTCCTATGGGGAAAGTAGCAGTGGTGGATGGGTCCCCACTTCATATGGCCAGAGGCAAACCCTGTTAGAGAGGGGGAGGTGGAATAGGAGGGGAAGGGAGGAGCCACTGGGCACTGGAGTGGAAAGGGTACCCAGAGTGCAGTGGTGGGGGAGTCATACCTGCTTTAGGAACTCAAAAAAATCCTTGATAGCTGCTGTTGTGGTCGGGCATGCTCCAACCGCCCCTGTAGCCCCAGTCACATCTCCTACCCCCACTTTTTAAAAATCCTAAATATGCTAATCAAGTCTACTATGTGTGCAGTTGCAGTGGCTCCCAAGTGACAAGCAGGGTATCCATATGTGTATGGCACTGTGCATCGGCCACTCTACCCTGCATCTCAGCACAGCTAACTAGCTTGCCTGTGATGCCACATTTACATGGCTACACTGGTTCTGTTTCAGGAGCTATTAAGCTTGGCTTGTTGAAGCATGGCACCATCTTATGACTTACAGATATGCTCTTGCAGGGCAGGCTCCATCAAGAGGAGTGTGCTTTGTGGGAGACATTTGGTGGTGGGGGGAGTTGTTTGAACAGGACACAAAAACTTCCCAGTAGTTTGGGGCAGCAGGAGGGTGGGGCACCTGCAGTAGACCCTGAAGCATTGGATGAGGTGGAACAGGAAAAGAGCAGTGGAGTGCATTGCCTGGAGTCTGCAGGAGAGTCGTTTTTGATCTTTTGCCCAAGTCTTACATTACAGAATAAAATCATGCTCAAAAAGGAGCTTGAGCATAGCAGTGAGTTCTTCTACAACTGAGGAAATGGGTCAGCTGCCTTAAAGGCAGGCAGACAGCTCATTACACCAATATAAAGAACAGTAATAATTAGAGAAGGACTTGATAAATTTATGCCATTAGCTGTAATATATTCTAACAGCAATTAAACAAACCAGTGTGGAGAAAAGTTTTCTGGTAGTTAAGAGCTCTTTAATCCAATGGTATAAGATCTAATGCCTGGAAGCTGAAACTAAACAGATTCTGATTGGAAGTAAGGTGTAAATTTAAAAAAAATGAGGGTAATTTAATAACAATTTACTTCAGGGTATCATGAATTCTGTTTTACTTAAGGACTTAAAATCAGCTTGAAGGTCTTTCTGAATCGCATATTCTAGCTCAATCAGTACATATTTTTTAGATAAATTCTATTTCTGTATCTTGTATAATACAGGCTAGAAAGATGTTTGTAGTAATTTCTTGTGGCCTTAAAGTTGGTAACTTTTTAGGACAGAGAATATATTTTATTTTATATTTGCTCATCACCCAGTACTGTATAGTCTCCTTGATAATCTAGATTAAAACTAATTGGAAAACCAACCAACCTGTAATATGCATGTGTGAGGTACACACATACACAGTATTATGATAAATATATGTATAAAGGCCTTGATTGTCCTACAGAGATAAGGGCCAAAACCATTGGTATTCAGCAATAAGAAGTTAATTGCATTCTGACTGTGTGAACATATTTAACATATGTGAGTATTTTTGTACTTTATATAAATAATTGTATTTGTGCTATTATTAAACTCAAAACTGCATAGCAAGATCTTCAAAATGTATCCTTTAATATTCAAAACAAAGCCTTTAAACTAGTGGGAAAAAATCCTATCCCTTACTATCCTTGGTTTCTTCTGGATCAGTTGCAAAAAAACAGCAGAGATGCAGTTCTAGTAGCTCAGCTGGAAATAAAGCAGCTGGTATAGCATGCTTTAAAATCCCGAGGCTCCTGTTTTACTTTTGTATGAAAGAGGAAGGGGAAAAAGCAGAGAAAAATAAAACTTGCAGATTACTTTAATCGACATCAAGATGATTAGGTATGGAGTGTAAGGTATTTATATCCCTGTTTATCCAACACTTCAGTAATGGCTATCGATCTCCAGAAACAGGATAGTCA
Source organism: Alligator mississippiensis (assembly GCF_030867095.1). Classification (NCBI taxonomy): domain Eukaryota; kingdom Metazoa; phylum Chordata; order Crocodylia; family Alligatoridae; genus Alligator; species Alligator mississippiensis. The sequence continues at coordinate 125,921,484 of NC_081825.1, read as the reverse complement.
GAGCTTTAATACAATACATTGATTTAAGTGGTTCTGGGAATCACCTCTTTTCTGTTGACCCATTCAGAGTCTGCCAGCACATCCCCAGCTGCCTCTCCATCTTGCTCTCTGCAGGTTTTTTCTCACTGGCTGTTTCAATCCAAATTCCCCTTGACCTTATTCTCTCTCTGTAGTTTTTTTTTCCCCCCAGCCTCCCTCCACTCCTCTCCCATACTTTTTCTCCCTTGCCCTTCAATGTACATGATTACATTTTCATGTACTTTGTCTCTCATCATATGCAGGGACTGCAATATACGATACAATTAATTCTGTCTACTGTGAGGAGAGAACCTCACAGTAGCTTTGCAGTCTGTCTGGCCGAGCACTTCCATTTGCAGTGTAATAAAAGCCTAAGTGACCTGTCTACAGATGAAATAGATTAGCCTACAGATCATTCAGAAATCTAATTTGACAGGCTCTAAAGGTACAATGTCATCCTTTAGCTGCTAGAGCAGGAACTCGGAAGAAATCTTACCAAGGAAGGTATACGTTCCTCTTTTAATACTTTCACATAATTAACATAAGTGTTTAAATATGTGGGTTGTTCAGTGGAGTACCAGGTCAGAATGGGAACATTTGGGTCTACAACAATGACACTTTACAGGCACAGACACACAAAACTAAAACTGCGTGTAACACCTGCTAACCTACTTCATCCTGTTTTGATTAATTAAGTGTTCCCAGGGTACTGGCCTGCAGGGTGCAACACACACAAAAGAAAGAAATGACATGTGTCCTTACATGTCCTCCAGGCAGATAAGTTATCACCAAGGCTTTATACTATGTTGACTTCCTAGTACCATCTCCCCAGGGATCAGGGGCAGCAGCTGAACGAGTGGAATACCCCCTACTATAGCATGTGCACACACATGTACAAACACACAGATTTTTATCAGGTGAGGTGCTTTTGGCTTTGCCACCCCGAGTCTCAGCAATTTTGCACTTGGGCACCATTGCCTGTAGGAGACTCCCAGCATGCAGCTAGACAGTGACAAGATTTGGAGGAGCTTCATTCAAAGCAGCATCACCGCCACTTGCTTCTCTCGCAATCCTGGTCCCCCCCACACTGTTCCCTGCACCAGAAATGGAGGGGAAGCCCCCTGCGCCTCTGGCACTGTCCAAGAGTGGCACAGCCTGCTTCATTTCCTAGCTCCAGATGGCCAAGGGCTTGCAAGATGCTGTACAGCTGCTAGGGGTGTGGGATGGCTCTTATGCAGCATGGGTGCAGGCAGCAAGGGGTGTGCATGTGTGTGTGTGACTCTGTTAGGGGTGGGTGCAGCAGGGTATGTGTGTATTGGGGCAGAAAATGGGGGGTGTTTGTGAGTGTGTGTGTGTGTTAGGGGTGAGTACAGGCAGTGGGGTGTGTGTGTGATTGTGTGTGTTAGGGGTGGGTACAGGTAGTGGGGGATGTGTGTGTGTGATTGTGTGTGTTTGGGGTGGGTACAGGCAGTGGGGGATGTGTGTGTGTTATTGTGTGTGTTTGGGGTGGGTACAGGCAGTGGGGGATGTGTGTGGGTGTTAGGAGTGGGTGCAGTGGGATGAGTGTGTTAGAGGCAGTGTGTGTGTGTGTTAGGGGTGTGTACAGTCAGGTGCATATGTGTGTGTGTCAGGGGCAGTTAGCAGTGTATGCACGTTAGGGGCAGTCAGCGGTGTGTGTGTGTGTGTGTGCTGGGGCAGGCAGCGTGTGTGTGTGTGTGTGTGAGAGGGCTGGCTGGCTGGCTGGCTGGCTGCAAGGCGCTGTGAGCGGGCTGTGCCAGTGCCGGGGCCGGTTTGGCCGCCCGTCTCGCCCCGCGCCCAGGAGCTGTCCATGATCTCATCCGCCGCCAGCCCGGCCTCCTCCCCCGCCAGCGTCCTGCCCGCGCCGAGGGCGGCGGCTGAAGACATCCCGGCATCACCTCCTCCCCTCCTCTCCCCGGGCTGTACAGGGAGGGTCGCGCCGCGCCGCGCCGCGCCGTGCCGCGCCGCGCTGCCCCGGGAGCGGCAAGGAGCAGGCGGGGGAGGGGAGGGGAGGGGAGGGGAGGCGCGCGGAGGGAGGGTCCCGCCCGCCGGGAGCGCGGGGCGGGCAGTCGGCGGGCAGAGCGCGGTGACAGGCGGACGCAGCCCGCGGAGCTGGAAGATGGCTTCCCCCAGCTCCCCCGCGCCGGGAGGCGGCAGCTCGCCCGCCGCCAGCCAGCCGCGCCTTCGCCAGGTGGGTGCAGCTCCCGCGGGCTCACACGGGGCGCCCTGCCGCCGCCGCCGCCGCTGCCTGGCACCGCCGGGTCGGGCCGGGCCGGGCCGGGCCGGGCGGGGGGCGCAGCCTCGGGGGACGCGCCCACACGCAGCCACGGCATGGCACCGCGGCACCCTGCCTGCCACTGCCACCGCCACCAACACGGCAGGCGCGCAACACAACTACACCCTGACCGGCACCAGTATGCGGTCACGCCAGGTGCACGGCATGACACAGCTACACCCTGCGTGGCACTGACACACAACCACGCCAGGCACCACGCGTGACACCCTGTGTTGCACCAGCATGCAGCCATGCCAGGCGCACAGCTGAACCCTGCCTGGCACTGATATGCGGTCACACCAGGTGCACAGCATGGCAACAACACACAGCCATACCAGGTGCACAGCATGATGCACAATCACACTCTTTGTGGTAATGACATGCAGCCACATCAGGCACATGGCATGACGCACCACCACACCCTGCATGGCACTGACACCCGGTCACACACTGTGCAGCTCCATCTGTGGGGTGAAGGGCAGAGGCTGATTTTCCCTCTGCTCAGGGGCAGGACGTGCCCCAGCTAAAACACAGGGACATCCTTCACACTGATGACACTGTGTGTGACACGCTGAAAAAATACAGCTCATGGCAGAGCACCACTTGTATTCCAGCAGCACGGAGGCATGCAACATATGACTCAGCACACAGACACATGCACACAAAATGCTGCAGCTGGACCAGGCAAACAAATACCATGTGCCACACACACTACAGCAGTGTGAAACTGGCCCCCAGGACCTCCCTCTCATACACATAAATGCTTCCACACAAGCACCTTGTTTCTCATTGCGTACCAGAGGAATGCAGCTTTCTTTTTGCTCCGTGACCTAGAGCAAGGGCTAATGTCGCCTGCTGTAGCATGAGTGTCCAAGTGCTGTGTGGTGCATGCTTGGGATCTGCAGGAGCAGCGCTACATGACTGATGACAGGAAGGGTAGCACAGAAGTGGCATGTCACTAGGGGTAGACCTGAGTGTGACCTTTCTTTGGATGGGTTATTATTATCACACCCTGACGGGACATGAGAGGATGGCAAGGGAAGTTCTGGCACAGGAGCAGGCAGGCTGAGATGTTTTCCCTAGTTACCAGCTCAGCTTGGATTGCTGTTTGGGAAGCACAGTGGAGGCTGTGCGCAGAAGGGAGCTGATACTTCTTTTCTGTCATCTGCAGAGAGGGTGGGATGCAGTAGCATTGTGGAAAAGTTATGATAACATCTGGCTTTCTGTCCCATGTTACTCTCACCCTTAATGTACTTTGCACTTGACATTCAAAAGGGTCATGGTCTGAATTAAGTGGTGATATTAGTAGCATTATAAGGACCCCAGTACTGGTGTCTTCTATCTTTGCTTCTCTTGCTATTAGCAACGCCAAGATATGCAGAAAAAAAGAGTGGAGAGGAGGTTCTATGTGAGCAACCTAATTAAGTTATAATCACAATTGTGAACTGGGGTTGTAGGAATTTGGTCACTGTATTTTTTTTCTGTCTCTGGCTTTTGTTTTATTTAAATTAACTATCAAAGACCCTGGATATGTGTATTATTTGTGAGCTAATGAACAGACTCTCTAGTGACTTGTACTACATTGTTTAAAATGAATTTGATTGCAGAAAGCAGGATGCTGGTTGCTACTGAATAATAGTAGAATTGTGACAGAAAGTGCCAGGGCCTTTCCCTGCAGTATTCACAATCATGTATAACCCCTCCCAGTGTAATGAGATAGATTATGTCAATTTGAAGAGAATTGATAGTGATCGATCAATAACCAAAATTTCACCAGAAGGACTAAAAGAAAATAGTTAACTGATCTATTGACATATCTCTCCTGTTCGTGTTCCAATATAAATACTGTATAAGAATGCCTAATTTAAATATTATATATTAAAAGGTGAGCATTTGTCCATGTACACAAAGACAGCCATATATAGAAAGGAAATTATATAACAATTTGAGTAACAGTAGTTTGTCACAACCCAAAATTGTGATTTTTTGTTTGTGTGTGTGCTTCAGCACTGCTAAATTATTTCCCGCCAAATTTGTCGCTTTCTTTGCACGGTAGAGCTCTCTGCTGCTAGAGAGAGCTCTGGTGCAACGGGGGATTTCCCGCCAAATTGTAGCTTCTTTGCAGTGTGCATCTCTTTTGCATTGTAGTGATGCACGCCGCAAAGAAGTTCCCGCCATTTGTATTAGAGTCCACGACATGTTATTGGCCGACTCCTAATTTAGGCACACGTGGCGGCTAGCGATTGGCTTGCTAGCCGTACATAAGGCTTGGGTAGTTTCCGCCCAAGCTGGAGGAGGGAGGAGAGAGAGATGTTCTGTGTGAAGATCTCCAAGCGTTGTGGACCCTTGCGGACCCGGCGCGGCTCCCCTAAGCAGGCAGAGAGAGGCAATAGAACTGAGCCTACGGAGCTTTCACTTCTCGCCTCTCCCCGTCACCGAGCGCAATCCCTGGACGTATCCCTTCCCTGTAATTTTGGACCCCGCGGAGCCTAGCAAACTCCGGGGGAAACTTATCGGACCCGCGGAGCCTAGCAAACTCCGGGGAAGCTTTTCGAACTCAATTTAACCGGACCCGCGGAGCCTAGCAAACTCCGGGGAAGCTTTTCGAACTCAATTTAACCGGACCCGCGGAGCCTAGCAAACTCCGTGGGAGCAATCGTTTTGTCAGAGTCCTCCAACGAGGGTTCAAGCGGGAGCTGTGCCTGGAAACTCATCCAGCCTACACCGATACCATCTTTGGGTGTAAGTAAACAATCTTTTCAATCAACCGTTACGCCTCCGTGACTAATTCTAACTCACATGCACAAGACCATCCCGCGGTTTCTCCCACCCCGCGTGTCCGGGCTGACAGCCACAGCCTGTGTGCACCGGAGACGGGTCTGGTACAACCCCGGTTCGCCCCCGGCTTGCCCATGGCGGCCACAATGGGATCAGAATCACCACTGCGCATGGTGACGAGGGTGGGCTCGGGGCCCGGCCCGCACATAGTTATGCACTGTAAAATATTTTCTAGTGTGTTGCTGCTGTGGCAGGGGTGTGAATAAAATCTTAATAGCATGCAGCGTATTTTCCAGCTGTTGTCCCATCACTTCCTTTATACAACACTTTTCTGCTTGTACTTCTTTGCAAAACAGAGCTGTAGTTACAGTGGCGGGTACATTCATTTACATTTTGAATTGGTTGCTTGAATTGTTTGCCATTCTCCACCTGGCCTGGTCTTCATCCACTCAAGTAGAGCAGAAACACTGCCAGCTTCTGGCTGCAGGGTATCACAGTGATTTTGTTCTGCAAGTATTTTTGAATGTGCTAGAAACAGAATAGATAATAATGGGTGAATAGTAGTGTCCTGCTAAATGCTGATATGCTTAGTTTGCTTTTTTTTTACATTAAGGGTTTAAAGATATGATAAAATAAAACTGTTGTAAAAGAAGAGTCCTGATAATCAGATTAGCCTGTCACATATAAATACTGAATATAAATTCAATCCTCTTCATTGTATCATTGTTGACAAATAGTTCATATTATTAATGGTGAAGTACCAAAGGCTTTGGAGTTCACATAACCATTTGAAAGTTTGGATGAGTATCTAAACTAGTCAAGTCTATTATGTATTGAAAGGTCAGGCTGGAAATCTTGGGCAAAAAGGCTTTTGTGTGTTTGCTTCTGACCCCAGCTGGAAATACCACAATAACAGCCTTTTTTCATGTGTTTTGGCACTTCCTGTCCTATCCCAGCTGGAAGCTGGAAATGAGGAAGAAAGTGTGCAGATTTTAATAGTTTGAGTCTTAACATGAATAAAATGAATAGGGTCTCTCCTGAATTTATTTGCACTCTCTACAAAAAACAAAGACTTAAAGTGTTAGTTAAAAATAAAGATACAGTAAAGAGATAGCAAGGGCCTGACCTTGAAGAAAGCAGTCTTCAAACCAAAACTCCATGAATCTTTGAGAAATCAGGGTTTTGTTTGCTTATGATTTATTCAATATGTTTATTAGAACCAGATACGTAAAATCATTCTATGTAGTGACTTAGAGCCACTGTGGCGACTCACCTAATTAGAAATCTGATGCGATAATCCTGCACACTTCAAGTCTTTGATACATTTCTTAGATCCATGGTCCAAATCTAAGTCATGAATATTACTTGAATATTAGGTTTCCAGTTAGGTATTTTTAACAGCAAACAGTTGTGAGTTACCATTACCACCAACTTGTATAGAACCAATGAGCTTCTTTCCAGGCTGAGATGTCGTTATTTTAAGTGCAGGGATAATGTCACATTCCATTTGCTAGATTTATTATCTCAGGAGATTAAGCAAAAAATAAAATTATATATTGTATATTGAATAAATGAGAACAATACTAGGGGATAGATTCTCTGGGCAAAAGTGGTCAGTGGAGCATTCCTGGTATATAGAGTTTCTTGGGCTCTTGTAGGTTCAGATCAAGAGTTATCTTTTAATAGAATATATCTTCCTGTGCTATAACCCCATTCCTGCTTTTCACATAAGGATATATCTAGATAAAAAAGGAATCTGGTTGGGTTGTCCTTGGTTACCAAAATGGCTGTTTGAGGCCATAGAAAACCAAAGGTAAAGAAGAACAGCCGTGGACGACTGGTACCTCCCGAGTCTGGGGAGGGTGGGGGGGCACCAGATCACTGACGGGGGAGGGGGGTTTCCCCAGCTGTCAGTCTCTGACTGGGGAGGGGGTTTCCCTCGCAGCTGATGGGGGGGGCATCCCCCAGCAGCCAATTGACCAGCCAGTGGCAAAACCAGAAGTACACTTCTGCCAGCACTTCCGGTTTCACGGCTGACGCTTCCAAGGGGTTCATGGCCAATCTCAGGGGGTGCATGTGCACCTGCGTGCACCCCCTACGCGTTGCCAATGAGAACAGCTGTAGTAGAACAACTGACTAAATAGTGATCAGTGGGCACATCTACATGACATGCTTTACTGTGCAGTAGAACTAATTACTGTGCAGTAAACATCTGCATCTACACGTGCCTGGGAGAGTTTACTCTCGAGTAGTTTACTTGAGAGTAAACTCCTCCTGGATTATTTGCATATGCAGGCATGCCTAGTATCCCATATTTTCTCACATACAAGTCATACCGTTTCCAAAAAACACAGTTCCTGGAAATTGGGTGTGCATTACAAGTGAGAAAATATGGTAACAGCAGTTTCTGTGCTTAAACTTCTCCTGGGAGAAAGCAAAAGTAACTCTGTGCAAGACCCACAGGGAAGCAGAACAATGACCAGGCTAGGCTCCTGAGCTGCTCCTCAGTTACTACAAGGAAAGATCTTTTTTTCTACATTCTGTTTCTCAAAAACAAGGTGTGTATCTTCTTCCAGGGTATGAGTATCCAAGAAAATAAGGCATTTAATAGAAAATTGAAAGCATTGCATGTTTTCATATTTGTATTTCATTTTTAGAAGGAATTACCATGATTTTCAATGCTGTCCAGCAGTCAGTTTGTTAATTAACATAGTTACTGTATCTAATGGATTATTTTTATTTTCAAAATAAGGACTTCTTAGTATTAGATTTTCAAATCAGATTTTCATTATTTGTTCTGCCATGAGCATGACACAACAGTGCACTATTCTGAATTAAAATGTAGAGATGAATTTTGATCGCTACATTTGACTAATAAAAATGATTCACATTTTTAATATGCTGAATATACATTTTTTCTACTATATGTTCAGAATTATTTTTAATTGCACCTAGAACAGAGTCACTCAGTGGCCAAGTTTCTGAACTTGGGCTCTGAGTCTGTTATTTACTTATTTGGAGTTTTGCTACAGTACAACAAAAGAGCTTATATGCAGTACTAGTTATCTTTAGAAACATTTCAAATAAATATATAAATAAAAACAGTCATCAGTTGCTCATGATAAAAATTAAACAATTAAGCAACAGCTAAAGTTTACCTCACCATAAATTACTAACAGAGTCCCACACTTGCGTATCTCATACAGCTTTCTGACAGAAGAGAGTCATTGCAGAATACTAACAAATTTAGGATGTTACAAGACAAAGGGGGTGACTTCATTTACTGGAAGCACTTACACTGATCACACTGTGATATATTTCTGTTATCATAATAATAATTATAAATATTGGATTCTTCCTTGAAATCATTCCACATGCAGAACATCCTCTGACTTGGGGCTTGATCAAACTTTATTGAATTCAGGAGCATTTTTTCAGTTGATTTCAGGGGGGCTTTTGACTAGTTCCATGAATTAGAATTAAACTGGAGTATTTGCATGGTTGGGTTCATTATTTGCACTTGTCAACTCTGGCCTTATTCAGCAAGGCAAGGGCTTAATCTTAATGCCATGATTTGTCTTACTGAAGTCATGCTTAAAGTTTTTCACATACCTAAGTACCATGTTTAAGCACATCCTGTATTCTGATGTTGGTGACATTTATCTTATAAAGCTTTAAAAATTATTGAATGCTAGACAAAGTTTTCATAAATGACATTGTTTAAAAGCACAGTGTTTTAGAATGTATTGGGTATTATCCCTCACACTTAGGGTTTTGCAAGGTGATTTTGATATTTTTCTCCTACTTTTCAGGGGGCTCTCTCTTCAGGAGAAAAAAAAATCCTGGAAAAGTCTAGATAAATATATGCGAGGGGCAAGGATTTCTTAAAGTGATATCTTTTATTGGACCAACTGTGTAGTTGGGATAGAGTTAAATAAGCTTTCAAATGCAAGGCATTCTTCCTCAGAATAAACTTTGCAATCCGTATCCTAATTGTATTTTTTTGCTTACCTTAAGAACATATGAAAACATGTCAGTGTAAAAACAATACTTCAGGCAATGATCAAGATGTCTCATATGTCTAGCCATAGATATATATCCAGAAAGTCCCTAGTACATATCTCCCACTGTCCATGTGGAGGACAAGGTAACTTCCTCCTATCCCAGTCTGTTTGAAAGCCCTCCACAGTTCTAGACTTAGCACTTGGCAATGAACAGGTCTACTATTCATACCAGGGGCTGGCAACATACAACCTATGGAACCACTGGATTTGGCCTGCAGAGCCAGGGCTTTGCCTCTGCCCATGCCTGTGCTGGGGCTGGGCTGTGAGGGACTGCATCTGCATTGCCACCATTTCTCTCCACCTTCCCACATCCTCCTACCTCTGTCCCCAGCTGCAGCTTGGGTGCAGCTGCCAGGTGGTAGGGAACAGAGATGGGCCTGGGCAGCTTCCAGCTGCACCCACAATGCAGCCAGCAGGGGTTGGGAGAAGTGGTAGAGGTGGTGCGGGCACAGCTCCCAGCTTCCTAGACCTAGCCCTGAACATGGCATTAGCAGAGTTCTCCACAGCTGTACTTCCTCACCAGCCAGACAGTGTTGCGGGGGAGCTGGGAGAAGCACCTGGCCTCAGCGGGGGCACAGGAACTCCCCCATACACACCCCGCCGCTGCTGCTGTGTCAGTGAAACCACTAAGCTTGTGCCAGACTTGGGGCAGGTTGTTCTAGCCTGTATATTATAAAGGTTGCCAGCCCCTGATCTATACTATCTCTCTCAATAGCCTACAAGGAATCTTCAGTTGTACCTTTATTTGAGTCTCTGCACCACCCTTTAGATCCACCAATATATTTGGCTGATATATTTACTGATCCAGTAATATATTTGGATTCAGTGGGATTGCTTGCACTTAAAGCAGGCTGGTTGGGCTCTGAATGATGAGTTAAAACAGAAGTTCTATGAAATCAGAGAAAGAATCCAAAAATACTGAAGAGGGCTAAGCATCATATTAAGATTCAATTAGGGACTTAACACAAAATAGGAAAATTGAATTGGAGAATATGCTGATTTTGAGGTTGCGGGTTTTTTTTAATGAATAAAGAACAACTAATAGTACTGACGGCTCTTTATTACTAACTATCTTCTAGGACATGATCATATTTGTCTGACCTGCAGATTGCCTACCGGTAATTCTAGCAGGGAAGACATATCATTTATAGGGCAATTTAAAGCTAGGTGAGATATATGATTTAAGCAGGCCATATGTTTAAAGAGAAGCTGACCAGCAGTATCAAAACTTGCAAATACAATCAGACATCCCTTTAAATAGCAGTATTTGTTCAGTTTAATGTGTGGAACATCACCTTATCAATGTTGCTCATTTTTGGGAGCAGTGAAATTTATTACTAGTTACTTTGCTGCACGCAGGAGTGAAAATGAGAAGAACACTGTGAAAGATAAAGCAATAGTTTATAGTGCAAGGAATTCAGCAGGTGAGAGGGGAAGGACAACATGATCAGCAGCAGCAATGCACTCAGTACTTGAACTGGATGGGAATGTTTCCCCATTGCAGAAAAACATTAGACATAGCAAAGATTTTCCTATTCCTCATTTGGACAAACATGAGCCTTTTGAAACTGTCCATGAAAGACTAAAGGGATACTTCAGTATACTCATGTGTTTAAAGACTCACCTGAGTTATAACTGGGAAACCCAGGGTCATTTGAAGCAGAGAGCTGACCCTGGGAGTACTATATGCCTGCTGACTGTTTGAACCAGCAAGCTATTTGGGGTAGTTTATTCAAGTTCTGTTGGAGGTGGGACGCAGTGAAGGGGCAAAAACAAGAGAGAAAGGGAAAGAGACTGTATAGCTCAGTAATTAGGGCAGTCATTGGAGACAGAAAAGACCTAAGTTGAAGCCCTCCCACCTCCTAGGTGATTGTTTTAATTCAGTAGTTCTTAATGTTTTTAGACTTCAAGGCACCCTTTGGAAAATGCCAGCTCTTAGTTTTTATTCAGTTTTTGAATACAGAAAAATGATAATAGAGTAATTCTTCTGCTGCAAGGAAAGACCACAACAGGTCATCATATTTTTATACTACTTGAAATCTCTGGGTTTATCTTGTGAATTATGTGTAGGTGTACACCTAACAGTGATAATTTGCATGGCACTCTGAGACTCCCTTAACAGGATCTTGAGGCACCCCAGGGTGCTAAAGTGCTCCAGTTGGGAATTACTGTTGTTCTATCCTCCAAGGAGGGATTTTATCCCCTCTCTGATTCTGACTAAGAAATTTGATCCTGAATCTGAGAAACCTTTCCTGACACAAATTTAATTGAAACTGATATATCTACAAAAAGTTTTAGTTTTGATGAATAAAATGTTTAGATGAAAAAATCCCAGACATTTCTAATAAGTACCTACCCTGATGACTGATTGCCATCACCTAGGAACACAGCAATCAGACACTAGCTGGACAGTCAACAAATGAGCACCAGTTACTTAGATGCTGTGAAATTCCTCTTATCATAAAAACCTCTCTGGTTTTCTTTCTTTTTCAACTTTCCTGATCCCTGTATCTTTAATTTTTAAATATCTTTCTATATATTTGACTACAGTGTTCTAAGAAGATGCCAAAGAATGTCATTCTGTTTCTATTCAGAAACAACAGGACACTGACTATGAAAGCTTCCGGGCACTGTCAAACCAATGTACTTCGACCCCACAGGGATTTACCTCTAAGGGAGATGATAGATTAGAGTTCATGGTAGTATTTCTGGAGCTGTCAGTAAGGATGACAAAAATTATTAATGTGTATTTTGGGGGTGACTTTTGGAATGATTTAGGTGATCTGAGGGTGCATATACACATTCATTAATGCACAGTAGTTACTGTGCTTTTAGTTTAGTACATGCTTAATGAAGTACTACCTAAATGTATAGTAACTACAGTTACTGCACAGTAGTGCCAGTGCATGGTTTTTTTTGGTGATGCTCACTGAGTCATACCGGAATAATACTGCTCAATAGCATATTAGCATGGTTTTTAACTGCCACACTACTGCACAGTGTTATTAGGCTGCTACACAGTAAGCATCTCATGTAGGCACACCCTGAGAGCAGCGTTCCCTCTAAACTGCGTGGTGTGTGCTGCTATATAGGTGCTCTCATGCCGTGCTGCCAGGCACACTTGCGCAGCCATGCACACCACGCAGCTTAGAGGGAACGCTGCCTGAAAGTACCAACTAATTTCTCATAGGACAGTACATGACAATCAGGTAATAACAGCTCTTGCTCACTGTTGAACTGGGTTGGTTTTAAATCTCAGGGCTACAAGATTGTTTATTCCATCAGTTACCTCCTAAATTCCTTCTTATTTTAATGTTTCTGGTGTTAGTTGAGTATATGTTGAGTCAAATCTACTAGATTAGAAGCTGAGAAATTCTACTGGGGTTGGGGCAAGAAGGAATCTATCCACCCCCTGTACTTCAGACATAGTCACAGGGTGATTTCATAACAATTCCTTCAGTCTTAAATATCATATTAAACACCTAGTGTAGAAAAGACACACTATCTTCAACACAGTCTAAGATTAGGTTAAGTTAAAAGTCTAGTGGCTGAGTAAAAGCCTATTGGTAGGCTTTTACTCAGCCACCTTATTATACATTGAAATATATCTTGTTTCCACTGGACTTTTATAATGCTAGCCAAGAACATGTTAACATCTTTCTGTGCTCTTGTGGATACTCCAACTTATTTTCTAGGAAGGAGAATGTGTGTGAATCCCCCATAGTGCCCCACAGCTTCTGCCCATACTAGGGTACAAAAATCATGCACAGGATCATGCTTACTAAGTAAAATCCTGTACAAGCAGAGTGCCTGTTAGCTTGCTCCTGTTGCACAATGGGACCTGTTCAGTACTGCATAGGAGAACTCGAAGATGAAAAAAGAGTGTTTTCCAAAACACCTGGACTGCAGGTTCTAGTTCATCTCTTAAGGAGTTTTTAATTGCAAATGAGTTGCATTCTATCTCCTACTTTTTCTATAGAAAAATATTTTTTCTTCTAGTGAAGGAGAAAAAACAAGAAAATTATATGTAACATTTTGTCAGTGCAACCTGAAGGAAGCATACTCAGTACTTAGCACAATACTTAAAATGCTTAACATTTTATTTGGTTAAAGTTCACCTTTTACTTAGAAGCTAGTAGAGGTGAAATATTTGAATCCCCATTGGGTTTTTCTTCTCTTCTCCAAAGTTAGAATTGGTATTGGTTGGTATTTAGGGTTTCAACCCAGGTAAAGATCTTTGCTATACATTTAGATGTAGACATAATGATGATGGAAAATTCTGTTCTGTACCTGCCAAAGTCTAAATTGAGCCTATGCTGTCTGTTGGTTACTGCTGTCATAGACTTTAATGGTGGCTTCTTTCATCTAAAGATCCACTGAGATGAAACTGTATTAGTACAAAGACACTCACAGCCACATTTCCATTGGGACCCTCCATGTTGCCAGTACACCCCCAAGTAGGGTGGCCATCATAGAGAGCATTCCATTTTTCTGCTACTCTTCAAGAGAAAAATAGAGGACATAAAGGCATCCGGTTTCATATCAATAGAGGACAGAGGGCAACCGGACTGTCCTCTGTGATGGCCACCCTACCCCAAGGCTAAGTACAAACAATCAAAAAATTTGAGGCTGAATCAATTCAGTCTTTGCAGGTTAGTCTAAGAGGCAGAGATTAAACTGAGAAACAACTGGACACACATATACTTTTGATTCAGGAAATGGAGCCACATGCCTGCAGTGGCTCAGACCAGAAGCCAGGGGGCACTAGAGCATGACTGTCTGGTATGTAGCCAGGATGTATGTTTGCTTCCTCTTCCTGCTGCCCCTGAGTTCTCTGGGATTTGCAGTTCACAATCACAGCAGCAGGACTCTGCAGGGTTGCTCATCACTGCCTCTTCCTGCTTCCAGGCACCTCTGGGATATGTAGTCCACAGTCACAACCAGCAGTAACTTTCAGTAAGTTTAGCAGAACAGAGAAGCTCTGTACTCGGGAGAAGGGGGGTTTAACCCCCCCTCCCCCGGGCCCCAGACCTCAGCCAGGGTTTGCTGGAAGGGGTGGGGGGGCGGCGGAGGGACAGTCCCTGCCTTCTCCTCACCTGCAACCCTTCTCTGGTGGAGCAGACAGCACCAACCAGCCCAGGGCTAGAAAGCATGCTGGGATGCTGGGGGACTCTGATTTAATTTAAATCAGGAAGGAGTTTGGGACAGAAGTTTCATAAACTGGTTTCACCGTTAAGTCTGATACTACATCCAACCAGGTTTATCTTAAACCAGTTTCAGCCATTTTGAAACTGGTTTATATGCACTGAATTTCTATTCTGTTACAGGTTTAATCCAGTTTCTGATGACTTAAACTGGTTTATGTGTAACTTCTGTCCCTAGCCCAAAAGACAGGTCTCTTATGCATTGCTGAATCAATGCATCTTATTAATAGACCTTGAATGGAAGACCCCAGCCACGGTATAAATCAGCTGAAATAGAATACCCCAGGAGAGGGTAAGCAGTAGCAATATTGACATTGTCTTTCAGGTAAACAGTAGGATTAGCATGTGGAGGAGTTGTAATTTGCATTTTCCTTTTCCAGTTTTTGTAAAATCTGGTGAAAGGAAATAGGATGCAGGTTATGGGCATTTTTAGATATGCACACAATGCAGCACCGGGTGTGCTAGCTCTGATGTGCTGTTTCTCTGGCATGTTGCAGCATGAAAAGGATTGTGTATAAATGCCCTATGTGATGTAATCTCCCTTTAATGATACTTTAACTGTTATTGCTATATAATACTGGTAAGATACTATTCAAACATACACTTTATATTCTTATAGATGAGTTGGTCATTAAGGTGCCACCCTGCCCTTCCTTCTATCTAACTTCACACAAACATGGCTAACTACTCTGTATTTGCATATGGAAACTGATATATTATCAACATATTATATTGATAATAATAAAGAAATTCTGAAGTTAATAAAGAGTCCAACTTAATTTTGCCTTTCTAGGAAAATTGGGAAAAGATGCAAATTAAAGGCTCAGAATATTTATATTAAATGATTTTAAACCTTAATAAGTATTCCTTTTCAAGTTTCATTTAAACATGAATAGAAATAGACATAAGCAAACCCCCCAGTTCTGAACCTTCTTGCTATAACTAGACTTTTGGTTCAAACTTATCTTTAATCTTGACCTCTGAGGCATTAAAAAAGTACAAATAATTTGTTCAAAAGCTGAATTACTTAAGAGCCCACACAGTGAAATATGAGCTTAAGCATCACAACATTAAACAAAGAGAACATCTGCAGAACTGAACAAATATGCATTCTTGATCTCAGTGAACCATGTGTGCCCTTTTTGGGGGAAAAATGCCTACTAAGAGAAAATCTCTTCAGCATTTTTAAATGATTTGACATAATGGGGAAAGAACCTCTTGTATAACAGATGTAAGCTAATAATAAGAACAATTAGCATCAATAATTTAATATATGTATCTATTTTACATTAAAAAAAATGAAAATAGCTATCTATGTAGGCAGCAAAGCCAAGCACTCAGTTTTAAGATAGTTTTAAAATAGTTGATTTAAGATTATTCATGCAATCTTAATTCTGCTCTCTTCTGCATTCACCAGCCCTCTTCTGCATTCCTCATATGTACTAAATGAAGCTGCGGTCCTATGGAAAAATATTAGGTGATGATAGAATCAAAGACTGTATCATAATTCACTATAACAGAGTTGTTATTTTGGCTTTCTGCCAGTTGTGAGGAATGCAAGCAAAAGAAAGAAAATAATGATTTTCAAAAATGTGTAACTCAACCACATCTGAATAAAATTCATGAGAAAATAAAAGGGATATCTCTAGCTGCAGGGCTTTGTCTATTATCCCACCCATCTCATTGTGGGAGAATTTGATCACTTTTCAGGGAGAACATACTGTTCCTGGGAATTAAGTGTGTGTATGGAATGCCATAGGAGAGGGAAATGAGGGGTGTGTAAAGCCCATGCCTGAAAAATGACTTCTTTCTACAGCACTACTTACAGGGAGTGCACTGCAACAGACTGGGCAGGATAGCCAAGCCAATTGCTGGTTCTACCGGTGTCTGAAGTCCAATACAGGCAGTCCTCGACTTGCAAGGTTTCGAGTTACAACATTTCGCACTTACAACGTTTATAAATTGACACCCTGTTTCAACCTTATGTCGTCAGTTTCAACTTTACAACACTTGATCCAATGTGATGCCACGCCAGTGAACAAGTTCGCTGCATCGCTCATCTTGCTGGAGAACATCTGTTCAAACTTCCTTGGATGCTTTCTTTAAGAAAACAGACAAAACTCCAGAAAAAACCTGCAGCCAAGACTCCTGAGAAGACTCCAGCCAAGAACCCTTCAAAAAGTCCAGCAAAGTCACCTCAAAGAAGTCCTTCCAAATCAATGTGATTGCTATTTACAATATAAATACATTAATGTAGCTATTTTACTCATCTATAATTGATCAAGTATAAAATTCTGAGGTATTTTTGGTGAAAATAGGGTATCAAGCCTTGGTTCAGAAACCAAACTCCCATTTATAAAATTGTTTCTTATGAGAAAATTGGTTCCGAGTTACAACATTTCGACTTAAGACACGGTTTTCAGGAACCAATTGTGTCGTAAGTCCAAGGACTGCCTGTATAGATAAAAGCTAGCACAAGAAGTAAATGAGATGGAAGACTACATGCCTGTAAGGGAATGGTTAAAGACTCCTCAGACAAAGGTCTCCTTTGGTACACTGCTTTCCCTGCCGAGAGAGTTAAAGGACTCTGAAGTGAATTGAGACTTAGAATTGAGACTGGGTGGGGGTTGTTTCCACCAAATTACTGGTTATATGTGGGAACCCTGGAACTCTACACTGGACCCAATTAAATGCGTAATGTCTGAGATGGGTATGAATATATACCAGTCCTACTCAGTGCTAAGATGGGGGTCTGACACTTAAAATCTATTCCAGTATCTGTCTTTCACCTGCATGCCTTGAGCAACTGAAAGTCCTGCAGCCAACAACAAAGGGTTAGAGAACTAAATAAAAATGTTCCAAGAATGTTTTATAATGGACTTGCTTATAAAGGTAGGCAACCTACACTATGGGATACTACCGACCCTTCTTATAATGTACGTAAAATACTGGGAATACAAGTGTAATATATAGCATATGGCATATTTGCATACATTTGCAAACTGTGTACTAACTGAAAACTATTTTTCAGTTTGTTTGGCACCCAGAGGTGCCAAAGGTCAAACAAAAGAATTATATGAATATCTGAATACTGACAGGAGTTTTAAATTACAAATAAGATGAAGATATCTTCTGGAATGCAGGAACCACACTGAAGTATTTTCATCTATGCAGAAAGAGTAAACAACATCTATCACTCTGTACCTGATTGGAAAAAAGAAAAAGTTTAATTTGAATTTGAACTTCTAATCTGTTTTTGGTGTTCAAGTTAATATTTTGAAGTCTATTTAGTTTCCAATCTGTCTGTGTTTGCTCAGTTCAGACAAGTATATGAAATGGTTGGTACAAGAAAAATAAATTCGAGAACATTGATTGTCACTGGGTTTTAAATATCCAGATGAGATGCATTTAAGAAACGTCTTAAAACATGAAATGGTGAGTATGGTGCAAAAGTAGATGAAGATGGGTGTTTTGTTGTCATATTACTGTTTATTATGAAAATATAAATGGACGAAAACAATTTTGGTCAATAAAAAACGGTTTGAAAACAAACAATCGTCCTACTGGAGTCTCTCATGCCATTTTTACTGTATAAAGTAGCTAGCACAATGGGATCTGTAATATTGGCCTGTAAAGTGATATTCTAATACAGATAATAACTAATAATAATGCAAATTAAAGTAGGGAGATAGGAATGTCCATTGGCAAGTTTCATTATAATTTTGCTTTGGAAAAGCAAACCAGTTGAAATGCAATAGGACTGTCTTTGCAACTGAGACTAATGTGAGACAATGCTTTTTAGAGAGGGATCTACAGTCCTAGCAGTGTCCCTTGAGGAAGGTAAGCCATGCCATGAAGCTCTCAGCTGGGGTCTTTTCAGATAAATTGCAGCTGCGGTTTTCAGAGTCCCAGAGTCTCAGCTGGGAGTTCGTGCTTGAGCCCAGGCAATCAGGTACAGCTGAGCCTAATTAGGTTCAGAAACCTAAAGCGGGTTGTATTAGGGCTTTGTGTATAAAAGGTAAAACTGAGTGCAAAGGTTTATGATAGGAGTGTGTTTATGGATGGTTTTTGATATTTACACCATGTGGTATAATGCAGATGAGACACTAAGGGAAAGGATCCATGTCAAAATAAACCTGTAACCCTCCAGGGATGTTTCCTTTCCCCAACCTCCCTCCCCCTCCCAACTTGTCTTCCAAGCCTTTTGTAATGGCTTTCTTCAATTGGTGAAATCTGTGGTTCTGACTATCTACTATATGTATGACAAGCAGAAATGAGGAGAAAATTCATTTACCTTACAAAATACATATGTATAAGAGTAGGTTGAACCTGGTAGTATTTTAAATACTGTCAGACTTAAGATGTGTCTCCTAATGACACTAGTGGAAGATTGTGCTCTAGTTTCACTGTCTTCCAGAGCCAGCAATCATTTTAGTCAGCTAATCCCTTGATATTAGAATTGTCTTTAGCTAAATATGTAGTTACAGAAACAGCCAACATGTGAGGGTGTTGGAGAAAAACAAATAGAACAGTGTTGGAATAGATAGTACCAAGATAGTTTTGAGGCCACTTTGTGGTAAGTGGATGCATATGCAACGGTCCATTTTTTAACCTTTGATACAAAAACTTGGAGACAAAGATGTATGACCTGGAGGATGAGAATTGGATCAGGAAAGTTCTAGGAATCTGTTCTTTGATATTCCTTAGTTATTATAGAGTTCCCCTTTATACTTATTCAAATATCCAATCAAGGAAATTGGAGACTTTAGGATAGGCTTAGTTTGCCGTAATTAGGGACCTACTTAATCCCAACAAGACAAATATAAAATAAATATAAAACTTCTATAAATATAAAACTTTATAAAGAAAAAGACCAGTATCCCTATTCTTTTACCCAAACCAAATATGAGATGCTCTCATAATCGTTGTTGGCACCAAAAGAATCCTAAAATAAAATCAAGGAAAACCCAGAATAAATCATCTGGGGAGAAAACCCCAAACCACTTCTCTTTGAATGTTTGGTACTGGAAGTAAAGTTTTATCCTCTTTGGAGGGAGTTTTGGCATGAAAAAAATGAGTAAAAAAATCAAATTAGTGGTGTGTGTATTAAAGAACTTAAATTGTGAGCTCCTCTTACATTTTACAGCTAATTAAATATATATATTGTAGATGAATGACTAGGCATACTTGAAGGTTATGGCTCTTGAGAAAGAATACTAGTTTTCAGCTGTATGTACAATCTGTAAGATTACCAATTCCTTCATGGGCAGTCATCAGCTACAGTATGACAGACATGCTAGTGAGATTATGGTTGTCAATGTTAGAATC
Source organism: Alligator mississippiensis (assembly GCF_030867095.1). Taxonomy (NCBI): domain Eukaryota; kingdom Metazoa; phylum Chordata; order Crocodylia; family Alligatoridae; genus Alligator; species Alligator mississippiensis. Next base: position 125,901,799 of record NC_081825.1, on the reverse strand, counting down.
ATACTTTTTTAACTTCCCTCCTGTTTCTCCCCCCCTGCCCCCCTGTATGCTCCAATCTCCCAGAGCTCATTCTGGGGCCCTGCCTAGGCAGGTCCCATACTGCTCTTCACCGCACCATCTTAGCAGGCTGGGGATACCAGACTGGTCTGCTTTCATAAGCCCATCGCCACCAGCTCTACACGATCATGGTCTGCACCCTCCACTACCCCATCCCCTCATCCACATAGACAGTGGTGGGATGCCCTCTATGAGGGTCCCTGGTGGACAGGCCTATACTCCACCCTCATCCCATGAACCACTGGAGACCTCAGCTGGTAGTTCCTCCACAGGACCGTCACCACAGGTATGAATCTGGCACAATTCACGGGCACCTCTGACACTGCCCCTTCTGTGAGTAGAGGGAAGTCCTGGCACATGGCTGTCTTGAGTGTGCCAGGTTGCAGCCCCCTCACTCCTTTTTTAAGAACCTCTTGCTGAATTCTGGCTGTACTACTCCCCGCATCTTTTTGTCTACGCACTCCCCATACTCAACTGCAACAAGTCCCAGGACCTGGTTAGCTTTCTCCAGGCCCCAGCTAAGCTGGTCATGTATCTAACTCTGAAGGAGGCTCTGGCCAGGAGGACCCCCAGTGACTGGGGCTGTTTTCCTGTCCCTTATCCAACCATGTCTCCCGGCAGTTTCACTGGGCAGTGTCCACTGGCTCCTTGGACTCATTTGAGGGCCAGTTGGTGCTGGCTGGTGTTCCCTGCTCAGTTTCCTCCTGTGGAGCACATGTTAACCTTTGACTGTCACTACCATCTGTTATCATTTTAAGTTATCCCAAGAAATCAGTTGACAGCAGTTGACAGCCTGCAGGATCGGCTGTTGGGAGACCCCCTCCAGCCTGCAGGATCAGCTGTGGGGGACTCCCGACCTGCAGAATCCTCGAGGGGACTCCCCTCTGGTGGCTGACTATCTAGTCAGGGGGAGGGGGACAAGTACCAAATGTCAGACAGGTCTCTCTCCTCCCCCACCCTGCTCCCCCAGCTTCAAATTTCAAAATACAGTCCTTGAAATCTGAAGAGTTTGTGAAAGTCACTCGGGAGGATAATGTTAAAAAATGGACCTCAAGTAAATTATCTGGTGATGCTGTGAAATAATATGTGGATCTCTTCCCTTCATCTGTTTCACAGGCTGCTGGTACTAATTATATATGACTGCTCTGCATTTTTGGATGTAATCAAATCAAAGTAGCAGTCAAGTCACACTTCACAGTTAAGATTCTGAATATGAAGAAAAACCTGTGTGTGCTGATAGTGTTCAGTCACAGAGCTTTATAAAGTATTTTTTATTGCTACTTCTACAACTCATTTTTAAAGGCTGTGTGGTTGTAAAGTATTTTGGTTTTTCTGCAGGTCTTAATTGCTCCTATAGAGTATCAAAAGTACATTATATAATGGGGCACTCGAGACTTCCTATACTAAAGGAATCTTTGTTTATGCAACAAAGATTCATTCATCAAAAATTTCTGCAAAACATTTTGGAAGAGTGTTTGTCTTGTTAACTCATTGCATTCAGTTTTGCTGTTGCATCTAAATCATTGCCTGCAGTAGCTTATGCTGCTGATCTCCCTAAACTGCAAGAGTTTTCAGGCAGTGATTTGGCCACTAATCATCTGTGGAAAACTGGCTACTTGTCTGGTGTTGGCTCCTCCTCCTCCTCAAAACAATTAGTACTTTATCCATTCCTTTCTCAATGTTACTCTTCAGTGCAGGCAGTTGCTTCCATTACTATGGTATATCAGAGGGGCAGGCTTTTGGGTGAATGTCTAGAGCACTTATACACATGCTCCAACATGTTTTGATTAGACTGCATCAGAGCAGACTCAGTTTGAGTTTGTGGGAGCATCTGAATCAGAATGCTTTAGCCTGCTGAAGCGTCTCATGTATTCAGTGTCCCTGCATTTCAAAATAGCACAGGGACACTTTAACTAAAGCTTGTCTAACAAGCTTTAACTAAAGCTTGTCTAACAAGCTTTAGTTAAAGTGCCCTTGCCACCATTTTGAAACATGGGATGCTGAATATACAAGACTCTGCCAGCGTGAATTAGAGTGGCTCCTGAGAGTGTAGATCTATAGGTGCTCCCAGAGTGTCTGCTCTTCAGAAAGGGCTGCAACTCCTTCTGCATTCACATTGAAGGTGGTTTAGGGTTCCAGCCCCATGAAGGCTGCATTTGGGGTACAGGAAAGTGCTAGTGTCTAAGTTCAGGATTGTGGAATAGCTCACCTATTATATTTATTCTTCACGGCTGTGACTTCTATAGAGTCATCTTTTAATACCCAGTTGAAATTCTTGTGACAGGTAATGTATTGGATGCTGCCGACCCTAGATATTTTTAAAAACTCAAGATTGGCCCAAAATCATTAGTTGTTAACAACAGATCAAATCATTCTGTTGGGACAGATATCATTTTGTTTTCTTAAATGCTTCTTAACTTTTCCTGCCAACACCAATGTGCATGTGAAAATTCCAGTGCAGTTAAAACAAGTTACAGGATTTTTAATCCTTGCTACAGGCATTCTCCACAGAGGACCAACCTAGATTAGGGCTCAGTTGTCTGTTCTGAAAATAAACTTAGTGCTTTCTCTAGAGAGCTGTCAGTCTAGTGCTAAAAATGGTGGGCATTTTGATAAGGAAGCTGGAACTGAATGCCACTTGAATCCTCTCATGGACAGTAATGCCTTTTATCTCAGTAAGTTGGGCTGCATTCAGTTTTACACCTGTAAGAACTTCCCTCTACAGTAATGACACAGCTCTTTTCTCTCATCTCTCTTTTTCCAACTATATTGGGTCACACAGTGCAATCTAGTGACTTGGATAAAGATACGCAAGTTTGCATTGGAAAAACTGAGTAAAAGGGTCAGTGGGAATTATCAGAATTTGACTGAGCCTTTCCTGAAAATCTTAAAATCTGCTGCAATTTCTGAAACTCTTTTGTTTTTTCAAGATAAGCACTGAGTTAAAAAACCCCCAACCCTTTCCCCAAGCTCCTATGTGGTACTATATGAATAGATTAAGCCTAATGTTCTTGAGTATAACTGTATAATATATTTTCAAGGGCACGCTGTCAGCAAGGACAGTGAAATTGTTTTTTAACAGTTCTGAATCTGTATTTTGGAATGGTTCACACAAGAGTCTAGTTTGATCACATGATCGAATTCTTCTGAGCCACCCTTTATGTATCATTCACAATGCTGCAGTTACATGACTCCTCTAGTCTAAGGCATTTTTTTGTTTACCATCTTATCTTGTTCTAAATCTAGCCTTCCCTCCCCCTTCTAATGCAGAATGCCTGCCAAGACTGGTAGTCTGTGACCCTCAGCTGCTGTCGCTTCACTCATAAATGCATGTTTAGTTTCAGTAGCAGGGGATGACTGAGATTTGTGATTTCTTCTTTTTCAGCATGTGTGTGGGTGAGTGGGTGGGTCAGGGAGAAATATTCTGCGTCATAAGTAGGAAAGCTCTTTCTCATGACAGTGCAAGAGAAATCTAAAACGTGCATTTACTTGCATGGGACATTCACATTCTGGCTGTGGTTCAAAGTGCAGTAACTTTCTCAGAGAACAGATGGCCCATGCACGGAAGCAAGAAGCCTGTCAGTTTGCTTTGGATATCATACCAGAACTGCCAGATGTATGGCTTTCTTAACACTTTATTTTTAAATGTCAAAATTTAGATCCATATCGCCTTTAGTTTGGTCTCTTGAGTTGTTGCAAGTCTGTTTGACATTGCGGAGTTGCTCTTTATGAGGACCATTTCTGAACACTTCTCTTTTTATAGTGGCAAAAACATTGGAATTCTGTAACTCTATCTCTTGCTTGGCTTGTTACCGGCTATCCTTGTGTTCTCTTGTATGCTGTCAATTAAATTATTTGGTAGATAGGTATTTCATTAGACAGATGTTCCCAACAGTTTTTAGGCTGCAAGGAAGTTGTGTTTCATGCCAGAGGAAGGTTGAGGGAACAAGAGAGGTTAGGACTTGATCTTGCTTTCATGGAATAGCAAGAAACTCCCTGTGGACTTCAGTGGGAATCCTTATACAGGGCCTTCCTGCCTGGATCTTTGATATATTACAGTTGTATCTTTACAGGAGATCAAATATTTGAATTGAGACACACAAACAATATTTTAAAACAGGCTGGGTTTTAGAGGCCAGTCAAATTTGCATGTGCATCTGTTTGTGACAGTTTCTCGCCAATGCCAGGACAACCATAGCACTGCCACACAGACCATTACTGCTTGACTTAGATAGTGCTCACAGCAGTAGTAACCTGTTTTCTCATGAATGGACTAGGCATTAAGGCTAGGTACAGACATTACACTTAATGCACTTCAGGCATGCAGAAAGTACCTCTCAGCTGCAACAGAACACATGTTCATGGCACATAAAGCACTCTAAAATGGCAGATCCCACTCTAAGGGCACTTTTACATGTTCTGTAGGGGTGGGAGCAGCAACACTTTAATCAGAGCAGCTCTGTGAGCTGCCCTAATTAAAGTGCCACTGAATCTCATGTATCAGCATCCCCATTAGCTCATTTGATGAGCTTTAGTTTTATGCTCCCACCACCATTTTTAAGCACAGGGATGCTGATACACAAGATGCAGGAGGCTGCTGGAGCGTGGTAATTTCCATGCTCCAGCAGACTTGATTAATCGAGTCTGCTCTGATTCACTGTAATTACAGTGTGTCAGAGCAGCCTCCATGTTTGTATATAGGTGCCCTAAATTAACCGTGGATGAATGTGTATTAACCTCAAGCGCTTTCTGCTAGAACATTTTAGTGTACTTCTCTGCCAGATCCCATCAAGGGATAACTTACAACGTGATTGCTGCCGTTCCAAGTAAAGCATGATAGAGTGCTTTCTGCAAGGGGCTTTTTGAATATCTGTACTTAGCCTAAAGGACCACATGATAAACCTTGTGTGTATGTTACCTTTATACAGCAAAATGGATACTGGCTTACATAGAACAAACCATTTATAGGGCATGCTCTGTTGCTCTCTGTGGGTGCCATTATGTTCGGCACTATAGAATCCGTTTCTTTATAGTAAGATTTCTTTTTTTTATGGATCATATTCTGCTTAGGTAGGTTTATAGTGCCATATAAATGAGTTATAAATACAGGCAAAATTTAGTTGGGTAACTTTGAAAATTTCTTTCAAATGACTTAAAGAAATAAAGGGTTACACATTCTAGGAAGCAAGAGGTTTTTGGTGATATTGTTCGTTGGACTAACAGTAGAACTGGAAGAGGTATTAGATAAGCTTTTGGTCAAAAAGTACCATTTCTCAGGTAACTGTCATCAGTATATGCATGACCATAGAATCTTTCTGCATTACTCTTGTAAGCTTGGCAGCTACCCTGGAGCAGGGAGATAAATGAATTAACAAATTCTCTTCCTTGAGCTGTGATAGCACAGATATTAATGACCAAGTGGTAAACAAGTGTTTAGAAGAAACTACTGTTTTGGCTCTTTTTCATTAATAAACATTTGAAGAAATGTTTGTTTTTTTTAGTGTCTGAGCTAACATTAGAAACATTTAAAAAAATGAATAAAGTTTAAAAATAAAAAAGGGTAAGACAAATTAGAGTAGCCAGAGTAAGTAGAAAGAGAACAGAAAGTGCAGAAACATTCCAATCGCAGGCACCTCTGCTTACTTCACTAGAGCAGTTTTGTGTGACAAGCAGTGCTTTACTGACAGGTTTTATGACTTTAGAAATTCAAGCACAGGAACCACAGAAAATCTAAAAATACTGAAAAGCTGCAAACTCATCTTTGGCCAGTAGGTGATGGCAGCTCACCAGCAAGGCTATAATAAGTTAGCAGGGCTACAGGAAACTGGTTGAACACATTCCCTACTGTTCTCATTTGAGAAGTGCTTACTACCAGGGGAAGGAAGAAGCTTGGGGCTTGAGGGGAGAAGGCAGAAATGGGAGAAGCCTTTGGAGTTAAATTTTGGGGACAAAGTAGCAGCAAAGACAAGGGAGTGACTGAGAATGGAAAGGTAGAAGGGGAAAATGTAGTGTTAAGATAGACTACATCGAATACAAGAACTGTACAGTGATAAAAATGATATAAAAGCACGGAAGGTAACTTAAAGATTTTGTGTTAGAATGAGAGTCTGAAGCTGAGTCTATGCAGCTTTATGATATGTGATGGAAAAAGAAGTGAAGGTTTATGGAGTTGGCACAAGCATGAAAATGCATGAGCAAGTCCTTTTCCACAGTGTCTCATTTCCATTCTCAGTTGTCATTAAACACTGTTTTTTTGTTGATAATCTTTGGAGTCCACTACTACTACATAAAGCTCTCTGTAACTATCTCTTTATAAGAAAAGCGTATGCTAAGGCAGAGTTTATTTTCTTGACAGTTAATCACTCTAGGGTTACTATATTTCCAGGATCAAAACAGAAGACACCTTTGGGGGGGAGGGGATGGGGGAGCCCGTGGGGGGGAAAGGGGGAGGGGTATATATATATGGGGGGGGGTCAGTGATATGCCTGTGCCCAGCCTCTGCCCCTTACTCCTAAACCCCTGCCCCCCCCAGCACTGCCTTCTCTCACTGCTCTCTTTGTTGAGTTTAACTACATGAGAATGAAGTTGCAAACGATCACAAAATACAATTATCAGCCTCCACCAGACCACATTTCTTCATAACTTTATTTATATTTTTTCCTGTTTTTTCTAAAACAATGTTAATGTGTAGGTGTAATTTCGGGTGAGACTTTCTGAAGGTTCTTGCGGTGTGGTAGGCAACTTGAGAGAAAAGAGTGTACTCTAGATAGAGCATTTGGTATTTTCATAAAAAACGAAGACTGTTTTTTTGGAGCAGCTGCTGTGGAGAAAAGAGAGCAGTCACTTAATATAGAAAAATAAAGCAAGGGTGTCCAAAGGTCATTTAGTCCAGTGTCCTTCCTCAAGAAACAAGCCTCTCCTGTGGACAGGATTTGATTTGGTACAGGGAAACACGTTTGGATTTCTAATCCAGTCTTGTTATCACTCAGCCATTGCACTTAGCCAAAAATGGAGTCTACAAGCAGAGGGAATAAGCCATGTGTGCTATGAAGGTACATGTTAGGGTGGGGCACTGATAACCAGCTTGACTGGATCCTCTGCTGTGGCCAAGCTCTGCAGAATGTTGTATTTGAAGGTCAGGACCTAACTATCTCTTTCCTGCAGTGTCACATGTGAGATAGTAGGTAGGGCAGAAATGGTGTTCTCTGGCTAGGTCAATGAATATGGATTCAGGAGGCCTAGAGTCACTTCCTGGCTTAGCTACAGACTTCCTTATGACCTTTAGTACATCACCTGACTTAACCAGTGTCACTTCCTCATGCATACCTGTATCAACATCCATTTCTCCTGATATGGGAGATATTTCTTCATTTTGGCTAGAGCCTTCAGCCAGTGTTTCCAACTGTTCCATGGAAAGAGTAAAAAAAAAAAAGAGTTAGGAAGGACTCTGTTTGATCTGTGCTCCTCAGGATTACACTGCCACAGAATGAGGAACAGCCAGTGGTGGTGGGGCTGTCCTCCCAGCCACAGTTCCTGGTGGTGCCATGAATGGCCAGGTGAAGCCCGAGTCCGTGGATGGAACGAGGGCCCCTTCTGTCCTACCTTCTGAAGTCAAGGGTGGAACAGTCTTCCATACAGGAGCCTCAGCTCAGCCCTTCCCCTGTCTCCTCTGCTTTCCCTCCTCTTATAACATCTTCACCATTTCTCTGTGCTTCTCCCTCCCTTGTGCAATGTGAATATCTTTCCTGCCTACTCTTGCTGCACTTGCTAGCCCCTCCTGAAAACGCATTGTAGCTCTACCACTGCCTTTGCTGTCCACCCTCTATTCCCTACCAAAAGAGTTCTGCTGGCTCCTTTCTGCACCTTTCTGTGTGTGTCCAGGGTGGCAGGGCTTGCAAAACCGGGTCAGGAACCTGCACAGTTCTTGGACGTGGCACCTGACCAATTAAATGTGCCCTTTGGCTCTGAGCAGCACTAATAGAACAGACCCAAGCTACCCATTGTATCAGAAAGGTTAGAGCAGCAGATTGCACGGAAGGGAAAGACGTTCCATGCTAATCCTGCAGAACCAGCCAACCTGAGGAAAGGAAAGCCAGCACTGGTATCCTACATATACACTACTGGGCATCCAGAAAGCAATGAATGAGCAAAGTAGCTAGGGGTTAACAGCATGAACACTGTTGCAAAGAGGAGTGGATACAGGGAAAGCTTCCCATCTAGAATGAGGGAGGGGAGAGGCATTCCAGTGCATCCAAAGATTTCAATATCCTTCTTAAAATGATGATTCCTAAGGTAACATATTACTTTATGTGATTTTATCCACATGCTTAAGTTTGCAAGATGTGGGCCTACAAAGACTACATGCATCGCAGGCAACAGCTAGTTTTTAAGGACATAATACACATGATGGGCTGGAGTAAAAGAAACAATAGTTAGGATAGAGATTAGGAAAAAGCACTCAGTCCTACTCCCATTGAAACCAGTGGGAAAATACCCCTTGACTTCAGGGATAGCAAGATTGGAGCAAAAGATTTTAAGAGGTAGAGCAGCTGGGCTGGGGAAAGACTCCACTGCATGGCTAGAGGCAGCCTCTGTGTAGATATTACAGAGCAGATATTAGAACTGAATTAAATGGTGAAGAGCCTGCAAAATGCAAGGGCTCAGCTGGGGGAACCAAGAGATCTTTTGTGGCCCCTTCCTGGGGTTTTACAAGATATTTACCTCACACATATAGAAAGAGTCTTCTATAGCCCATGCGTGGCGCACATCATCATAAAACCCTGTAAACAAAAACACATGCACAGTCAGCTCACCTGGGACTCATTTCCATTTTTATGACATGTTTTTAACTGTTGTTTTAGCATCACTGCAAAGTAGTGTCCTGCAAGCGTTTGTTCTAATGAGCCTGTCTAGGCTGCATTGTACCCCAGCAGGGAGTGCTGCAGTGAGGTGCACCATGCCTGCTTCTGTGCATGCTGTCTTCCCAAGCTGATGTAATGTAACAACCCATTGGTGTGGTGCTGGCTGGATCCAGTCAGCTCTAGCTCTTGGGTGAGCCTACTGATGCACACACACCACCTGACTGGGGTGGGACGGCTTATGCAGAGCACGTGCTGCGTTCCTCATTGTGGTGATCCCTGGTGCAGTACTGAAGCACACAGATATGGCCAACGCATAGGAAGAACCAGTGCATGCGCTCTTTTTTCTGGAGGAGGTTTGTCTGTGTTTTGATGTGTTTTGGTGCTACCTCTGGGGCATGTTTCTGTAGTGCGTACTGCGTGGAAGCAAGGGCCCCATTGTGCTGTCCTAACAGCAATCTGCACAGCAATCCATATGAAAGACTTGGTTCTCCAAAACTCACAGATTAGGTACAATTTTGGATATATTTTGCAGGCTGTTAGTGGAGTGTCTCTTTATGGAAGTTTGTGCAGGGAATTGCCAGATAGAATGAAAACCATGTGGCAGGTATGAAGAGCTTGCCTTTAAAACATGTCTTCCTTTGCCAGAAAAAGTGTGTTCTGGAGAAATCCCCCACACTGGTAGCATAACTATTCTCTAGAACACTGTATTTTTGAGACAGTCTTTTACCATCCAAATGATCACTGAGATTAAAGGAGTGAAAGAATTAAAGAAATTATAGGCGATTATAAAGACATTAAGGGAAATACATAAAACCCTAAAAAAGTGAAAATGTCATACATTCACCTGATCTCTGGGCTTCCAATACTGATGACCTTTCTCCAGCATTCTCACTAAAAACAAAAGGAAACAGTCATTTGGATTTAGAGACAAGAGTAAAGGGTCATAACATTTGTATTTCAATAGTATTTTTCATCTTTGTTTCTTGTTCGCCACACTGTTGTATGCTGAGCACATTGTCAGTGCTTTAAACACAATGAAAAATCACTGCCTTACAGATTCTTGACCACATCCAGCTTCTCTGAGGTGAGGGCATTTGTCCTGCTGAAATACTACCTGGCTGGGAATCTAGAGTCTGTAAACCTGCCTGTGACTCTGCCACTAATGTGTTGGACGGCCTTGGGTAACACAATTCATCTCACAGTTCTCACTCTGGAATGGACTCTTAGGCTCAGTCCTATGTACTGTTCACATGTGTAACTGCATTGCTTCACCCACATGCAGTTTGGGATTCTAATTGCTTCTTTGCATTTGGAAGCAGGATAAAACCTTGGACCACCTCATATCCCCACTAACCTCCCTGTTTTGGCTGCCAAGGGGGCAAGCTTGGAGAGGAGAGATGGAAAGAGCTCTAGGCAAAGCCTAATTTATGACCTAGCGGTTAGAGCACTGTGTTGGGAAAAGATGATTCAAGTTCAAACCGTTTCTGGGTAAGCAGGAACTAGGATGCATGTCTGCTGCTTCCTGGGCAAGTCGGCGCACCCCTTGGAAAATGCAAGCCCTTAGTCTTCATTTGTTTGAGTGTTTGCCCTTCTGGTAAGCAGGGGCAAACCGTCTAGGTTTGCTCTCTGTCATAGCTGTATTGCAATCAGAAGCTGAGAAATCAAAGGTGTGACCTGCTGTGGCCTGCATGTCGGGCCCAGTACTGCTCCAATGACAATGCTGCTAGTGATGCTCTTGTGTGCTGGGAGAGATGCACCCAGGAAGTTTCCCCTTCTGACAGTTGGAAGCATTCACTGCTTCAAACTGTGACCAGGGCCCCAGCCACACAGGTCTTTAGAACTCAGACTTTTGGGCAAAGCCTTCCCTCAGGTCCTCCAAAGCCTCTTGGAGGGTAAAAGCATCAAACCCAGCAGCAAAGCAGGATTGCATATGTGGGTCCTGGTTCTCCAGCTTGGGGCAGACTTAATGGACTGTTTCCCTAGAGCAGTAGTTCTCAACCTTGTTAGGCTCAAGGCACCTCGTGGAAAATGCAAGCTCTTAGTCTTCACTTGTTTGAGTACAGAAAAATATTAGAGCAATTCTTCTGTTAAAAAGAACTTTGAAGGACCGCAATAGGCCAGCGTGGTTTTAAACACTCTGGATTTCTATTGGAAATCTCTGGGTTTACCTTGTGAATCATGTCTGCACTCCTACAAGTGCTAACATAGCATGGCACCCTGTGTCACCCCACAGTGCTGTGGCACCAAGTTTGAGAATTTTATCCTAGTGGATTCTGCATGTACAGCAGGTGTAGCTGAGAGAGATGTCCTTGCCCTCATGCCCCTTGGCTGAACACGCCCTCCCATCAGCTGTGGTTTTGTAGATTGATCTGGGGATGGGAAGGAGGCATGTATCATGGTAGCAGAGTAAAATTAGCTTTGTATGGAACCTCACTGGCACAGTCTCGTCCCACTGTGTTGTGACAGTGAAAAGGTGTGGTTACAAGCAAGCAGAGAGTTGGACGGAGCCCTGCTCACCTTTGTGTTGAACCTAGTCTAACATAGGGCCAGCTCTGTCCAGAGACCCCAGATGATCCCATTCCACCACAGCTCCTATTCTTGCTGTACTGCCAGAAAAGTTACCTTAATTGTTCATTGTCTGTAGATAAAGCCAATGAGCTCCCCACATACAGAGAGGATTCAGTTTGAACGGTTTCCTCTGATGACTCTATCTCTTCTTTTCCCTCCTGCTGTTGCTTTGCTTCAGGATTTTCTTCTACCATCTCTTCTTCCTCCTCATTTTCAGCATGACAGACTGCCAGTTGTGCAGGGAGGTCCACCTTAGGTTGAAAAACTTTCAGAAGGTTCAGGACAGGCTTCAGCACCTTCCTGAATGAGGTCCTGCTGAAGGACTGAAACCAAAGAAGAAGCTTTTGAAGAGGACACCTCCTCAGAATCCTTCCTAAACCAGTTTTTCCTACAGATCACTAATGAGAGTGAACTAAACCAAGCCCCTTTTAGACTTGCATTCGGATCCATCCTATGAACTTCAGCTGAGCACCCAGAAAGATCAGGACTATGCAATGACAGGTTTTGTTAAAGGAAAACTGCTTTGTCCATCTGTTCCATTTCAACTTTCTGTTTGAAAGCAGATCAGAAACAAACACTAAGGAAGCCACTAGTGTGTCACCTACTAAGACCAAAAACCTCTTCTAGGCCCCAGGTCAGGAAGGCGTTTAAATGCACTTTTTTAAGCAGGTGCCATTAATTCTAATTGGTCATTAGTTCAGGCTTCAAGTTATGCAAATACTGAGATTCTTTGTCATAGACCCAAAAATTGCAAATCATTGAAGCCTGTGAGCACTTCTATTGACTCTGATTGGTTTTCTGTACTTAAGTCTTTTCGTGGATCAGGGCTCTAGCACGGTTGCAAATGAAGTTTTATTTTAATCAATCCACACATGAACATGTCTGTGTCACAAACTGGTTAGTTCCTGCTCGCTAAATAGAAACTGTGGTGTTGTGATGAGACCCAACTATTCAATCCCATGGGTTTCTAAATAAACTGGGTCTGGGTTATCTGTCATTGTTTTCATATCTGGGTTACCTGAACTCATTGCCTGGTTTACACGTCATGTCTGATATCCTTATTTTGGGCAGCAGTACTCAGCTGTAGGATCTTGGAACCATTGTCCAAGCCATCCGAAGCTCAGAAACTTGGCTTAGCAAAATAATTTCTTACACATTTTCTGTGCTTTAGTTTGAAAGAGGATAAGAGTTGCAGCTCTATGAAGATCAAGCTCCTGAAACCGTCCTCATCACTCTGGACACCCACACCACAGCCTCACATTTATCAGTCTTTAGTTATGACCCAAGCCTTTCAGGGGAGGCAAAGCCCCTCATACTGCCACACATGGTCTTCTTTTTCTAGTGATCAAATGGCCCTTTTGGCTTGAAGAGAAGCTGCCTTTGAACCAGTCTCTGCCATCAGTTAACAAAGCAGAGAGCTGTAGCTGTCTTCTCCATATGCTTAACCTAAGGGATTCCAGCCCTCTTCTTATCCCCAGACAGATTTTTTGGAGAGTAGATTCAAGATTAGTGAATTTACTGACCACTAACCCAAAATCCCAGCTAGCGAGGGTCCTCCACACTGAAGGCCCACTGCAGGCTCTCTAGGAGATGGTCTACCACCTCTATAAGAGCATTCAGCATTCATAGCAGATGGGCTTTCAATGTCACATGATTATCTTAAAAGGTCCAGTTAGAAGCAAAATGATATTCACAAAACAGGATTGCCTCAGCCTTATCTACTTACCTCCCCTGGTCTTACAACTGATTGTCCTGTGCTACCCAGAGAAAAATGACGGTCTTTATTTCTCTGTGCCTCAGATATTGAACTTTCATTTTGAGAACACTTCTCCGTTTGAGCAATGGATGTTTTTTGCAGTTTCTCAAGGGATTCTGGTTTTAGGGAAACTCTTAAATGATCAGACACCAAGTCTGCAGCAATGGGTATGTGTGTTATTCTAATATAAGGGATTGTTTTCACAGGCAGCTCCTTTGTATCTGATGTGGTTTTGTTTGTAGTGGAACCTGGGATTGTTTCTTCAGAACTCCAGGTCTTAAGCTCTTCACTATTAGGCACTTGGGAAAGGACCATGTCGGCAATTCTGCCTGGGTTCATTGTACTTTGGCTTGGTGTTGCTGGGCTGTCACTAACAGCCTGTAAAAAAGGGCAGTCAGAGAGTTCCTCAATTATTACTGTAGTCATTTCTTGAGGAAAAAATAAATCAAAACCTGTTATGTCATCATAAAGTTTTTGCTCAGATCCAGATTTAAGTAACATATTCTTGGAAACAGAAAGAACAACTTCATTAACTACGTCTTCATGCTCTGGAGGTAAATGTTCATTTGTAGCTGCCACAAGGCTGATTTTATATTTGGACAGGCCTTGTTCCATGGCCTCTTTAAGGTTCTCAACAATTTCATTCAGTTTGGATCTTGATAAATATCTTCTGGAATTTGGGCTTGTGCTGTCAGTTGAACTTAAGACTTTGGAAAGGAATCGACTTAATATTTCTTCCACAAATGTCACAGGTACCACAGGAACAGGTGGGTTTATAGGTGGCTTTGGAATTTTCTCTATTATGCCAAAATCAGGGAATTTCTCAACAATCCTAACACCTTCTGTTGCTGAAGTTGAAACAGGCAATGTCTCCCCCTCTGAAATGCCTTGAAATTCAGGTTTGGCAACTTCTTTTACTATTGACACCACTATCATATTAGCTAAAATATCTGTCTTATCTGTTAGGTTTCCGCAAACAAAAATGTCAGAGTCAGTATGGTCTCCAGTGCTTGTGCAAGCCAAATGGAATATGTCTCCCATAGCCTGCCTGTCTTCAGAGCATAAAAATTCTCTTTCATTGATAAGTTTGTTCATGTTCATTTGGTGTTTTGACAGGACTACTTGCAGAGCATGGATTATTTTTCTAGTTGCTTCATTCAGTAACAAAATCTTTTCTGTGTCCAAATTGGCAATGGGAAAGAGGGAAGACAATGTTGACATAAGGTTTGCTTCTAGTTTTTCTATGATGACAGGAGCTATCTTACTAAGATATGATGATAAACTGTTTGGGTTATGTAAAGGCTCAGTAACATTTCTTAGTGTAATGTTTTCAGCAATATCGTCAGCTTCAGAACAGTGGTGAAGCAGTAATTCTTCGGAAAGAGAATTCTGCAGTGGATGTCCAGAAACCTCTTGGACGACCAAGTCACAAAGAGCTTCAGAAATAACCATGCACCCATTTCTTAGACAGTTCTGCATATTTAGTCTAGACTGAAACTGTGTCAAAAGCTTATTATAGACTGAATCAGCAATTGTTTGATTCATAACCTCTGCAATGGAATGCGGCTGTTCAGTACACTGGCTGAAAGAGTTCTTATCTTCAGAGATTTTTGCCTTAACCTTGCTGATTATCTTCATGTGAATTAAGTCAAATTCTGCAAAATCCATTTTATTTTCTGTAGAGGAAGATGTGCTGGTGGTGGCAGGGAGAATGTTAGATATAAGCCCACTGATCATATCTTCCAAAAACCTGTGGCATACCCCCAGAATAGAGGGTGCGGGACTTTGGCCTCGGGCATTACTTTTGGTAGGATCTTCTAAAAGCTTTTCATCATCAATTTCTCTAGGTTGTATAGGGTTATACGGAACTGAAGAGGGTGCCTTTGCTTTTTCCTCTTGGTAACCAGTAATTTTTCTCCTTATCAAACCACCAAAGCTCTCTGCTGGTGCACTGTTTTTGTTTTGCATGTCTGCATAAACTGAGACTTTGGAAGCTCTTTCTTGCATAAGTTCAGATAAACTGGAAAAAATAATTTTGGCCATCAATGTGTCTATGTCAGGGGAGAGACCCTGGTCTTCAGAAGGTTGCAGGTTTGTGGCCTGACATATGGAAAGCTTATTTAGTATTGAATCAGCTACAGCTGTGCTGATACATGAGGGATTGCTTCCAGGGATTGGAATGTCCTGAATATGTGGATTTTGTGATAGGTCTGATTTGCTTATTAGTTCATCATATGTCTCTTGAAAAAAGGCATCAGCATAAATACTGGTTGGTGACTGCAGTGTTTGAGGCTCAACTGTGCAGGTTGTCAGGGGCTTGCTGCAAGCTCCCTGCATTGCTACTTCCTCTTTGGGAAATACCTTTCTGAGTGATGGAAAAAAAGGCTTTCCTGCAAGGTGCCTTCTTGTTGGAGACTGGCTAGGTACCTGCTGAGAAAACAATGGGGTTATTTTCCTTCTACTCCCTCTCCTCATACATCCCGGTGATCTGCTGGGTGTTCTGTTTCTGTCTGTGAAGACAAAGTTTTTGGCATTGACCTCGATGTCTCCCCTGTTTCTCTCAGCAATTTTTCTTCCTTCATATTGAATTATTGCTGGATATATTATGTCTGTTACCTCAGACACAAACCATGTCATTATATTTGTAATTTCATTGGTCATGTCTTTGGTCTTGTTTTGCTGTAGCAGGAACAAATGAGAAGGGACAATAAATGTGTTAATGAATTCCTCCATTCTTCCTTCTGTACATGGCAACAGCTGTCTAATGGGTGTGATTCAAACTTTTAGGATAAACAATAACAGCCCCCCATGAAAAGTGACATGTATCACCAGAGCCTGTTGGATAGGGTGGGATATAAAACTTACAGAATAAATATAGGAAATAAAGAAATAGCCAGTTTGGGAAAAGTCAGTGAAGGACAAACTAGGATACAGGTTGCTTCTTGAGTTTGTTTCTGAAGGGCCAAAGTGCAGTCTGAAGACCATGGAAGAAAATTCTGCCCATCTTGAAGCCCAAGAGGGGTTTGTTACTGATTTTAGCAGGGCCAGGATTCCCCCACATGAGCGTAGAGATGACCTATTTTTGCCAGTTTACCCTATTACAAGTGTCAGGGGGGCTAGAAGTTACATGTTTGGACACACTCTGTGCAAAGGACCATGTGTCCAGAGACTCTGCCACATTGGGACTGTCTCTAGCCTCCTCCTCCTTCCCTACCCCCCACAAGGGAGCACTTATCAACTAGCTCACTTCTCCTTATGGAAAAGAATCAATTAATTTGCTGACATTTTCTCCATATTGCACTAAAACTCAAAAGTTGTGTCCTCCCTGGGCAGTGCTGCTCCCTACTCTTTCCGGGGATGCAGTGCCTTCTATTGTTTTGTCACTCCATTGTTTCCCTCGGTGTTAAGAAATGAGTATCTGTCACACAACCAATCACAATACAGCACTTCTTGTAGTGTTATATTCTGCTCACTTGTTTCCAAAAAGAATGTGTAAGATTGTGTAGAACAATGCCATTTAGTGACTCTTGCACAATAATACATGTCATAGCAGGGTGCACTTTATCTTTCATTTTTTACATCATCAGCGTCCACTTTTGACGTCTCCCCATGCCCTGACTTTCTACCCAAGAGGATGACCTTTTCTTGTTTGTGCCTTTTTAGCAATTGGCACAAATCTAGGCTGCTGATTACCTGACATGAAAAACAATACATTTCTAGGATAGTCCTAAATGTTGAGTGTAAACTGCTTGCAAGTCTAGGATCTGTGTCCCTGACTCTGCTATAAAAAAACAACTCAGGGGGTGAATAAGGGTAAAAAGCTTGGCCGTACTGAATTAAATGGGAGTTTTGACATTGACTTTGGTGTAGCCACAGTTTTGCCTGAGGTACATAACCATTTTAATGGAAAGATGGTGAAAAGACAGATACAACAGTGGAGACAATCCCTGGAGATCAGGACCTTCAAGCATTATAGAACTCTGCTCATCAAATTAAAAAACTGACAGGGTCTAGTTTCCTTCTGTGTTGTACCCTGATCCTGCAAACATTGATGCAACTGGCTAAGAAACAATCATGGGAGAAGTCCTATTGAGCTCCCTGGGATCACAGACATTCTTGAAGTAAAGCATGTGAATGTTGTTAGATTGGGGCTATAGTCATCAACTTCTTCATGAAATTCTAAATAGAATTGCCAGCAAAACCATTGGTTACTATTGACTCTAGCCATTTACCGATTACCTCATTAAGCTATATATGATATATATACGTATATATATATATATATATATATATATATATATATATATATATATATAAAAATTGTATTGTGGCTTCTTTTCTAACCTTCATTGCTTTAAGAAGCATATGTTGTTTCCTTTTGCTCTGTTGCTTTCTTTGTCCGTCCATCCGATATGTCGTCTAAGAAGCTAATGAGTTTTTTGTATTCCGTGGAAAAACCTGGCAAAATCTCCTGAGAAACATGTAAACGGTTGGTTAATATCACTTCTGGTGTAATCTATTTCTGCTCCGCCTCCTCTTATTCTGGGTTTCTTTTTGCTGAAGTGATGGTAGCATTTTTAAACAAATTCCAAGAAGTTGCTAATACCATTTTTGAGCTATAGCTTGGAGGTTTGCAAACTGTTTCTGTGGAGTGTATTGCTGATGAATTAACACAGGCCACATCCTGTCTTTTTGAAGGCACAATGAGAGTGGAAGGATGCACCATTCCTTTATGAGCCAGGAAGGGAACCATGCTCAGTATCTCTCTTTTCTGTGAGATGTTCTAAGTCACCTTCTCCACACATTTTATAGTAAGGTGCTTGGATGCTTAGCAAGGAGCCAAGAATGAGGAAAAATGGAACCGAGACAAGGCCAAGTTGGAGGGGACCCAGAAAGAGTTCAGGCTTGTTGAGGAGAGAGAATGGGCACATGGCTCTGGGTCACTAGAGTGCACCCCTGTCCAGATCCTGGGATAGACTTGAATATCCATGAGTCTACCCCACTCTTCTGCTGCCAGCAAATTTCTGTGAGCCTTACTTGTAAAGTGTGCCCCTTCACCCTCTCCCTCCCCCTCACCGTCCCTCCCTCTCCCTGTCCCTCTCCCTCCCTTCCCTCTAGACTGGTGGACAGAGAGATAGACAACCCATTGTTGCTGTCAGTTCCTGAGTCAACTTAGATGGCACAACCCACTCCTAATTTTTATCGAGTGCCACTTATTGCCCCCTTTTCTCCTTGCCATGTACCGATGCTTGGCCCTTATTTTCTGCCTTCCCTTTTTCTTGCTGAATGCAGAGGGGCTCAGAGACAAAGATTTTTCTTTTTTGAATGTGGAGTCATGGCTCTTTGGCCAGATGATGAACTATTCTCCTAGGATTCTCCATTTCTGTTTGTATTTTTTGTAATGTTTTCCTCCTATCAGTTGTGTTTTGCATTATCTTCAATTTGGGATTAGATGATTAGAAACACTGATTATGTGATGTGATGTCATGGCCATATAATTACAGGCTTAAGCTCTCCTCTGTGACAGCACGGAATGTAATTGGATCACAATCACCTTGCGCTAAGCAACCACCTGGCCATTGTGTCCTAGCATCAAATGCTCTGCCCCATGATTGGCTATGTCTGTCTCATTTGAATAAAAGCCATATCCTTCCTCCCAGTAGGGTTGGAGTATTGTTGTAGCCATGAAGGTCTGGGCAATGTGCTAGGGATTTTAGGGATATCTTTTCTTGGACCAAGCGTATAGGTGGGAAAGAATTCCCCACTTCAATTTCTATCTTTCTGTCAAGTTTTTCTCCCAGTCACAGTCTTTTTGCTTAGTTAGAGAAGTTTCTGGGCACCAAGTGCCCTTCTTCTGTGCCCTTGTCTAACATCACTCCCAAATTTTACGCCTGGTCCAATAAAAGACACCTCCAAAAGTCCCCCCCCCTCTACTTCTCACTTGCATTGCCTTTGTCAGGTACAGAGACACAGAGTCCCTAACCTCATTCTTGACTTCCTCAAACCCCTCCTCCTCCTGCTCTACCCTTCTCCTTCCTGACCCAGAGTTTCTGCCACCCACCTGAGACCTCCCTGGAAGGAACCTGAGGAAAATCCCAGTACTCTGCTGCCTCCCCCAAGATCACTTCAGGCACAGCTCAGCTGCTCCGCAGAAACAGGTGTAGGAATAGGGAAATGGAAGGAGAAGGGAAGGGAGGACTAGAGAGGGAGGAAAGGTCTATGTGGAA
The DNA here is from genome assembly GCF_030867095.1 of Alligator mississippiensis. NCBI lineage: Eukaryota > Metazoa > Chordata > Crocodylia > Alligatoridae > Alligator > Alligator mississippiensis. The sequence continues at coordinate 125,882,330 of NC_081825.1, read as the reverse complement.
GTCAGAGGAGTGGTGGGGGGGAACTCTTGTTGTTCTGGTTTTGATCCCCAGTGGATGAGACTTGGAGCAGCCCCTTTGTTTGCAGTGCAGCAGCACCCAAGTCAGAGTGACAGACAGCTGGAGAGAGACAGAGCTGCAGGGAAATATGGAGATCAAAGCTCCCTGCCCATCAAAAGGGTACAACTCAGGTATTTTGTCCTGAGCCCAAACATTCCTGGGGGCCTAAACTGGCTGAGATTTGGCAGAGCTCATAACTGGCTTTTACACCAAAGTTACTTGCTAGGGCCCTGTGACCTGGGCCTAAATTACAGACTGTGACTGAGAAGGGCCACAACCCTGAACTCATTAACCATGAAGAAGTATTGGGGACCGGGCAGAGAGAGGGGCCCAACTACACCACTTGGCCCAAACCTGAGAGTTTCTGGGGGTCGCACCTGTGGGGCAGGAGGGATAAACAGATAAGAGAGGTGACCCTGGGACCAGAAATAGGAATCAAATTCTCCCTTACCTGTAGGAGCTTCAGCCAGAAAGACCTGCCACCATGAAGGTCTGGTCAGGTCTGAGCCTCTGGCCTGGGGTTCTGGAATTTATCCTGCAGGCTGATATCAGCCCTCTGTGAGGTCACTGTCTCTCTGGCCCAATGCCTGATATCCTATCAATGCACCCCTATGACCTCACTGTCTGCCCCACCCTCCCCACCCAGCCGGGTTTATCCCCTACCTATAGTCGCCCCTTCACCATATAGTCTAGCAAATCCTGTGTCCCATCCCTGGCAGTGCCCAGTGCTCAGTGCCAGAGGCTGGAGAGAACAGTACAAGAGAACCCCATCCTGGACAATGGGGGGACTAGTCTGGCCAGAGAGGGGACAGTTTTGCCAAAGTCCATGTAGTGAGTGCGATCTGCCCAGCAGTGCAAGTGACAAAAACCAAGGGTGTTTATATACATGCTCTAGGAGTGTGGAAGGGCGGTGCTTTAGTTAGAGTGGCTCCGAGAGCCGTCATGTGCATCAGTGTCCCCACTCTAAAAAATGGTGTTTGGGGCACTTTAACTACAGCTCATTGAAAGCTTTAGTTAAAGCACCCCCAACACCATTTTTCAGCACAGGGACACTGATACACGTGACACTGGAGTCTGCTGGAGTAATTACCATGCTCCAGCAAACTCAAGTCTGCTCCCACACGCTGTAATTACAGTGTATCAGAGCAGCCTTGCTGTATGTTAGGGGTATTCAACAAAGGGTACGTGCACCCCTGGGGGTACTTGGGATGGCCTCAGGGGGTATTCAACAGTGGGCGCTGCCAGTGCCACGTTGCTGGCACTTCTGTTGCTGCTGTGCCCGGCCTCCACCCCGGTCATCGATCAGCTGCTGGGGGCCCCCCCCCGCTCATCGACTGGCTGCTGGGGGACACCCCCCCCCAGTTGCTGATCGGCCACTGGGAGATCTTCCCCCTGCTGGGGGATTGCTGCCTTCTCGACCAGCTGCAGGGGGTACACTGACCAAAAAGGTTGAAAACCTCTGCTGTATGTCTATAGTGCCCCAAGTGACTAAGTGACAAAACCAAGTGGCAGTTAGGGATCAGTTGGGGGTACAGCCTCTGAATTACAACTACCTAGACCTTAAATGCTGGAGGCTGTAAGGAAGAGAAGAACAGTGAAAAAAACGCTGGTCATACTCTGTTCACTCTCCCTTTCAGCAGCCACTCCCTGAGCATGTCTACATGAGGTGCTATGTCACAGTAGCAATGAGCTACGGCAACATAGCTTGTCGTTATGGCAATGTAGCATGGGCAGGCACTAACTGTGATGCTACTGTGCAGTAACTCATTGGTGGCCCCATTTTTGTGGTCAAAAAGAGTTTTCTAAGCAACAGCTATCTCAGCTTTTCTGCAAGGTGACATTGAGAAAACCCAAGGATTTTGAACTTGTATTTACTCAAATCCAAGATTTGGTACCCCCCCCCCCCAATTCAACATGGGGGTGGGGGAAAGCCCCTCATCCTGAATTTGAGTACAAGATGGAGAGGCAGACAGCTGCAGCAGCTCCAGTTCTGGCCCAAACCCCAGCCTCAGCCCTGGCTCAAGGTTGGAGCTACAGCTGCTGCCCTGCCACTAAAACCTGCCCCTGAGTACTGGGGGATCATTTTATATTCAAAGTTGTCTTGGATTTGGGTAAATACGGTAATCTTGGTCTATCACCTTTAAATATTAAACATGAGAACTAAAATGTGCATTGGAAAGAAATACCTAAGTCAAATGGCTGCTGGCTGTCCACTGCCCCCAAAAAAGATGGGGACACATTGTCATCCTGATCTGACATCAGCTCTAAATACTAAATACTTTATTATTTGTTGTTTTGGGGAGAACCTCTAAGCAAAATCTAAAATGGTCAGTGTGGAATGGCTCTGTAACTGCAAGAATATTCTGTTCTTACTCTTTTTCTGTGAAGAATATTCAGGACCACTGAATTCATAGCAAAACTCCCACTGACTTGCGTAGAGTCAAGTTTTCACTTTTGTCTCTGAAAAATCTTTGCTTACATTTTTTAAAGTTATTTCTAGCACTAGTGTTGGAAGTGCAGTTTGATTAGAAAGGCATCAGGATTCTTCTACTCCATCAATTTATTAACAACGTTTTAAAAGAAATTTTAATTAGCAAATGCTTATTGGTGATGGTTATATAGAAATGAAGAGGTCCCAGGGTTAGTTTACATTGCAGTGCTCAAAACACTGTTGTAAACAGAATAAATGGAGCTGTTCTGAACATTTAAACAATAGCATAAGTTTATATTTTATTTGACTGTCCTTTCTTATTATTTGACTCTCCTTTCTGATTACAACTGCATTTGAAACAGAAGTTATAATGCAGTCTTTCTGTACTGGTAATTCATTAAACATAACCAGGACTCATTCATTTATCTCTGTAACTAGGGGAAAGATTCACTGCTTTATTTTATATATCTTCTATTATTATCTCAAAACACCTAGTGCCAGGGTTAATAAACTCCCAGGAGAAATTATTATTATACATCCAAGGAAATATTTTAGTTGTGCGCTGAACTCTATAGTGGAAACCTTTTATCCATATGTATGGGGTTTTTTTTAAATGGTCAATCACTTTCAGCAGTGTTTCATCTTTTTAGTTAATTCGGGGGGGGGGGGGAACCAAATCTTGGATTTGAGTAAATACAACGATTAAATTTTTTTGTTATTACTAAACCACAAATATAATGTGAAATGTTATGCTAAATTCTTTCTACTTTTTGAACAATTGAAAGAACCCTGCAGACTTCTGACCTTTTTTTGTGTGGAAGAGGTGGGTTGGTGACAAGCTATCAGATACATTTATATAGAAAGCAGAACCAAAAGATGGTTGGTTCAAAGTAATTTTTGTGTCATAGTATCTTGTGTGTAACATAGTATAATATCAACCTGGAGGGGTTGAAATGTTAAGGGATTAGGAATAGGGCTGCGTGAAATTTTGGCAGCTGTTTCGTTTTGGAGGTGTTTCGGGCCATTTCAGCACCTGAAACACCGAATCCGAGTTGAAACGGAAGGCTCAGAAACATCTCCGAAACAGAAAAGGCATCCAAAACGTTTCGGAAATTTTCAGAGATTCGGAGCTGGGCCTGCAAGGAAACAGCTGCCCTGCCATGCGACTTGGCTCCACAGGGAGCAGAGATCCGCGCCAGGAGTCTCCTCAGTGCCGCTGCCCGCCCTGTAGTGGCCCAGTGAAACAGGGCTGCATGGGGTGGGCAGCAGCGCTGAGGAGACCCCCAGCCCAGATCTCTGCTCCCTGCAGAGCCAGGTCATGTGCCAAGGCAGTGCTGATCCCTGCCACACAACCTGGCTCTGCAGGGAGCAGAGATCTGGGGCTGCATGGGGTGGGTAGCAGTGGCGAGGAGACCCCAGCATGGATGTCTTCTTCCTATGGAGCCAGGTTGCATAGCAGGGCAGTGCTAGTCCCTGCCATGCGACCTGGCTTCTCAGGGAGCAGAGATGGGGCAGCATGGGGTGGGCAGAGGGGGCAAGGAGACCCAGGCATGGATCTCTGTTCCCTACAGAGCCAAGTCATGCGGCAGGGTCCAGCAGGCTTGCTTGCTGCTTTGCGCTGCTTTTCTGCCCCACGACCCGGCATGACAGAGATCAGAGATCCGTGCAGGGGGTCTCCTCGCCTGCATGGAGGGCAGCGGCCCGCCCCTGGACAAGCCACCCATGGCCCTGTCCTGCTCCCCGCTGGGGCCCTGCAGCCCCCAGCCCCAAGCTCTGCCTGGCTGGGCAGTAGGGCTATGCAAAACTTGCAGCCTGTTCGAAACAGATTAGGAGGATATTCACCTGAAACGAAACAGGACAGTGATCCGAAACACTGAAACGAATCACTGTCCTCTGAAATGGCCAAATCCGAAACTGAATCAAAACACAGCTGTTTTGAACAGCCCTAATTAGGAAGATACTGCAAAATTACTATGACAGTACAAAAATGAAGACAGCCAGATCCAGAACTCATCTAGGTGGACAGTTTATTAAGCAGTATTTTGTGCCAGGAATGATAACAATCTGAGGTCTGACTAATTTCATAATTATCTGCTGCCAAACTGTGGCCCTCCCTTTTTTAATAGCAAATTTAATCAACAAATAGTGAAAACAATAATACAACGCAGCTCTGAATATAACTCCAAAGTAGACATGGTTTCAGAGACATAAAAGCAGAATGAAATAATCATCTTTAGAGTTTAAATAAGAATGGGTATATTTGGACTTAATTTGTAGAAAGTCAGATGGCTTAGTCATCTGACACTTGCCATGGTAACCTAGCAAGGGTTATCGTTGCAGAAATGTTTTATATATGTCTGGGTTGTGTGTGTTGTTGTCACATGGGTCTGATGATAGGCAAGGGATAACTGAAAGAGCTGTCATACAATCAAGAGCTGTTCTGTCAATTACTTTGTGTACCACTGGAAGGTGACTATTTTATGTGTAATTAAAGTAGTTTTATGCAATTTAAATGTCAGATTTACAACACCATAAATATGCATATAGAAATCATCATGCACTCAGGGAAATGCCTCTCTTTACACACACAGTTTTGAATAACAGAGCTTATTTATGTAGGTCCTTAGTGTTGGATTTCGCCCCCTTTGTGCATCTTTGAAATTGATGGAATCCCTTGCTATTGCAAGTATGGGTAAAATGTGGCTCTTGGGTGTAATCCTTTAAGCAACAATTAAATTTTATTCTTACATAAGTAGAAATGAATAGTGGCATGCACACAGTTATTCACTTATCATACATATTAAGAAATGGTCATTAGACTTGTTTCCTTTTCAGTGTGAAGTTGACTAAATCAAGGGTTGGTAACTTATGGCCTGTGAGCCAGACCCAGCCCATAAAGTACAGTAAATGCTTTGCTATCTGGCATGAGTGGGGTAAGGAGGGTGCCAGTTATCTAAAATTTCCCGTTTTAACGGAATTAATGTGGTGGTGGTGGCAGTGGTGGTGGTGGCGGCAGTGGTGGTGGTGGCAGCAGCATTACGGGGTGGTGTGCAAACTCCTCCCCCACCAACATCCAGCTGGCCGGGTGATGTCTGTGCGGCCCGCAGAGGGGAGCCACTGCCCTCAAGTTCCCCCCGCCCCCTGGCCCTGCTCAAGAAATACTTGATGTACTTGCCGGATAATAGAGTATTTTGGTTAGTAAAATGCCAGTTAACACAGCCTTTTACTGTATTTGAATCTGGTCTGCAGTGGCACAGATGATCAGTGGCACACAGCTTAGCTTGGTACATCCCCCTCTCCACTTCTATTACTATTAACACCATACTATTAATCCTCCATCTCACCTGCAGTGCCCCTGCCACCCACCTTTATCACTACGGCATGCACTGCTCACCATCACTGCTAAATTTGGACCTCCCCACTGCTACTGGGGATGGGAACTGATAGCACATGGTGAAGACAGCAGCATGTGGGGGGGCAGCAGGCAGCCTGGGAGCTGCAGACAGGGACATCAGAGAGGGGAATGGCAGCCTGCAGTGATAGCTAGGTCAGAAGTGGCAGCCACACTTTTCTAAAAGGTTGCTAACTCTTAGATTAAATAATAATGAAAATCCAGCTTCAGTGACACTGAAACCTGGAGAGGTGGGGTCAGGAGAAAATGGCATTGCTTCTCTTTTTTCTCCAGGCAAACAATACCTTTATTGCATCCTTTGTGTTCAGTAGATTTGGCTATACTGCTTCCAGTTGGGTAGTAGCATGTGCCATGTAGTTGAGGACAGTGTTGCCAGTCATGGTAAATTTGTGTCCTAGATGTGGCCTATATCCACTGAAAGTTTGTGGGACTGATTGCAAAATGACTAAATTACTTTTGAAAATTATTGGGGCTCCTAAGTAAAGTATGTGCTTTTGGAAATTTTACCTAGCATTTTGGAGTTTTGAATACGTAGGGTAATTTTGTCCCTGAAAATAGGGTCCCAGTTTTATGGCCTGTCCCTCTCACTTTGAAGGTGGGAGGGAAATTTTTTATTCTTGTTCCTGTAAAAACCCATAGACTAATCCCTGACGGATCACTTGGCTAGCTGAACTGAAGAAACTGAGGTGCATATCAGAGACCTATTGCCACCATCATCTTTCCTTTACATCTCTTTAGAGGACTGTCAGAGAAACTTCCCTGTCACATGAATGTTCAAGCTAACCATCTCTGGGGGACAAATACCCAGACTGGCGGATAAGAGGGGAAGGGGAATGTTTTGACTTTCTCACCTTCGCTAGATACAGACATTGCCAAGTGAAGTGCATCAGCTTTGCTGGATTGTGTCCTGGCACAGCTGATCCGTTTCACTGGGGGAAGCACAGGTAGCCTACTGTGGCACCCATTGGTGCTTCAGGACAGTGGGTGATGTGTTTGCCTGTGACTAGAGGGGCCTGGCATGGTGCACCCTGGAAGTTCCCACACAGAATCAGGTCCCTCAAGTCTCAGGAGTGAGTGCCTGCCCGGCTTTCCCCATTAAGATGTTCCTCTGGGATCTCTGGGACTCATTTCCATAAGCAGGGAAAGTCGGGGTTTCCCTACTTACCGAGACATGCCCTTGGGATCATATAGAACCTGGCTCTAAGTCTGTTAAAGTATGTGAAGAAACTCTTACTGACTTCAGTGGGCTTTGCATCAAACTCATAGATCCAAAGTGCTTGTGTCTTAGACTGAGAATATTGTACATTTTTTTCTACAGCTTTTCTTTCACTTCCAAGGTTCCATCTGCCTAGGAGGCAAACATCACTTATACATGAAGAATGATAAGAGTGCACCAACCACAAGCAAGAATACTTTGCATAGAAACCTTTTCTCAATCATGAATAACACTTTATCTTGTGAAACATAAGAAGATGAAACTTTGATAATGTGCATTTTGCAAAAAACACTTTTTGCCTCTGGGAAATGTACTTAGAAGGATGATAGCAGTTCATTCAGGCTTTGAATTTTTGTTTAAAGTTTTAATTAATTTAAAAAACTTCTTTTGTGTTTGTTTTTCATTAACCTGAATGCAAATACGGTTTTTGTTTGGATTTAAGCTGTCCTGTAAAATGTTTTCAACATCATTATTAATTATTTACTAGACATTATAGAAACAAATAAGAGAGTCACTACCCTGAAGAATTCATAAATTGCTGATTCTACAAACACTGATGCATAAACATACTTAAGTACTTATCTTAAAATTCACTAGTATGGAATCTCATAAGAAAGATTTCTTGCTAGCCAATCCTGAATTATGTTTAGAGCACAAGTATAGACAGAATGAATGGTGGACTGAGAACAAAGTGTAAGGAAGTGAGAAAGGGAGAGACAACATGAGTGAGAAAGATGGTGCAGCTATTTCGATCTATCCTGCAAGTACCATGCTGACTTAAATCTTCATTTTCTGTGGTCAATAGTGAATGAAAACTTGATTTGAGTCATAAGAATCTTTCAATTTATAATTAAATTTAACACGTGATGTAACACAGATAGGATACTTTGTGAAACATTGGCTTAAATAATTTCTGGTACAATGCCACTGAAGTCAATTGGAGCTATGGCAGTTCTGCACCTCAAAAACAGGCCCCCAATAATTAGATTCTATGTATGGAAAAATTATGAATTTGTTATTAGTTTCCATGTATACAATCTAATGATTGGAGGATCATCTTACATTTGTTCATGTCACTGCCAAAGTGGGAAAAACAGCGAAAGGGAGGTAGGCAACTGGCCTGCACCTCTGTGGTGTCTGTGTCTCCCAGCACTTGCCCCCTGCTGCCTTGGCCTCACCTCCTCTCCTTCCTCACCACTTACCATCCACCATGACTCTGGCTCTGTTCTGGCCCCTGGCAGGATCAGCGCACAGGACAGCTTCTGCCTTGGCCTGGCCATACAGCAATGGTTGCAGTGGTGGCAGCTACTGCCCCAGGTTGCTGGAGCTACTGCCACCACTGGATGGCTACCCTGTGCTTTGTCGTTACTAGCTGTTAGTACCTTTATCCTTTTAGCAGTAAAAGATATTTGTGTTTCTTCTCTCATGTAGAACCACTTTTCTTGCCCACCAGTGCTCCCTGACCATAGCATGAGAACTCTGATGTATTATCCTAGTAGAACTCCTCCTCCTAGTGCTGATGTTACTTGCGTTAATGTAATGCTGTGCATTAAAAAAGTGACTAAAATAGCAGGTTCCTGAGTATACAAACCTAGCAACCTTTCTCAAATTGTGTTGTGTTGTTGGAGCTAAATCTTCTCTGCTGCTGCCCATCCTTTCCATCCCTTAAACCACGAAAATTTGGCTGAAAGATTAAGTTTTCTGATCCATTCATTCCCTCTACTGCATAAAACCTAGAAAACAATATTGCCTGCAAATAGCAATAATTGTCAGCAGATTATAAAACGATAATGTTGTGTTCTCTACAATTTTTTGTGAGAGCTTTGTCAGCCCAGAGGAATTCTGACAGTGTGGGTGCCACGCCTCTGAAGCCTTTTGAGGTACAGTGCACTGTTTAAATACATCCTCCTTTCTTTTACAGTTTTTAGGATTATTAATTAAGCTCTTTAGTGAACTGGTTTGTCAGGATTAAGTTTTGCCCATTATGATGCGATTTCCTATATTACTCCCTGGAGTCTTACTATTTCCTTCCTTCAGCAATAAATATTTAAATATTAGGCATAATTTAATCACCCATGTGGTTCCCATTTAATGATTGCTAATGGCAGCCCTGCTTCTTCCTACAGTCCTTATTGTAGGAAAAGTATGCTTAAGTATTTACTTGCCCAACTGGGGAGCATGAAAGTGATGTTAAAAAAAAAAGCAATCCTCAAGAATGTCTTATGGGTTTTTTCTTGTGTGATTTTTCTCCACTCTGAACCTGTTCCAGATTGGAGTAGCAGTCAGGAACTGTGCCTTAGCAGCCTTTTAAAATCAAATGGCAGGGACTAAGTACCTTCCTTTTGGATTCTTGACTACCCTGCTAGCCCTTTTCTATTCCATAGAATAGTGTAAGAAACCAGCAAATTATATTATTAAACTAGGGTTGAGTCAGTACTAGCAAACTGTAAGAGGGAAATTATATTAACTTATTTTACAATGTAATCTTATTTACAGCAAATAATTGGTGGAAAAAAACAAGGTATGCTGGGACCTGTTGTGTGTAATAGCAAAGCGACAACTAAGCTATGTATTATTAAACCTGAGACCCAAACTATACAGACTTGCACCCATTCTTCTAAAAAAGGTCAATTTGGTGACCACAGGACAGACAGGATCATGGAACCTTCCCACTGGTAGAGGGTGGATCTTTGTTTCCCTTTGGCTGGTATAAAAATGAAATTTAGGAAAGGAAGGGATGTCATAGATTACCAAATCCAGTCTCACTCTGCTGTGGGCATCCTGTCATATTATCCTTTTCCTAAATTTATTGGAAGCTATCTTAAGCATTTACTCTAAGGTTGCGAATCTTCTTCTAATTTCCAGGCTAAATTGACTCATCATTTCTACTAATTTGTTTTTGTGCCAACTTTGTCTTTTCCTTCCCTGAACTATTTCTATACAGCCATTTCCTGCACCAGTTACGGTTCAAGTTACACAATTATCTTTTCCAGGGGAATCAGTACATAGAGTCAAAGCATTGAAAGGGACCTCAAGCATCATCTGGTCCCACCCCCTGCATGAATGCAGAAAAGATATGGTAATCCTAAATCATCCCTGACCAATGAATGCTTAGCCAGTTTCCTCTTGAAAATCTTGCTGAGATCAACTAACATACAGGCCCTTCTCCCACTCAGTTATTTCCAAGTGAAATAAGATGAGATTGCAGTTACAGAAGAAGTCATTGACACTAGTCCTTAGGTACATGATTTTGCATTTTATACTGCTGAATTTAATATATTTATACTACTCCAGTCCTCAGTAATACCAAGTTCTTTCTCTCCAATATCTTGATCCTCTTCTGTATTGACACCCGACTTTATCATCAGCACACTTCAATTTTTATGCTATCATTAATTAAAATATTGAAGATTGATCCCTAAACTGATTCTTGACTAATGCCCCTAGTAACTTCCTTCCATTTCTCTTGCTGTCTTCTTCTGAACCAGTTCCTGTGCACCTTACAAATCCTCAGCCAATCTCAGTCTTCTCCATTTCATTAGTACTTTCCTAGGTGGCACTGGATCCAATGCTTTACTGAGCTCTCGAAACAAGCTATCTGGTTAGTCTGGTTTGATCTGTGTTTGGAAATGGCATTGGATTTTTTACCATTATTCCTTTAGCTCCATGTCTTATTTGTATCCTTCCTGTCAAGATTGGTTCTAAAGCCTTATATCCTATATAAATTATGTGTATACGTCTGTATTTCCCCAGATCACTTTTTTGCCTTTTTAAGTACAAATGCTACATTTCCTGTTCTCTAATGGAGACACCAACTTAATGATAGATCTACTAAAGATGCTTGCAACTGAGCCTGTCATTTCATGTGCCAGTTACTTCAAATAGAATCTATCCTCTTCCCCCTCACCAGTTTGCATGTAGTAAATGCTTTGAGTTTTGCTTTCACCTCAGCTATAGATATTTTAATTTTCACTTATTCCTATGATCCATTTTGCTTCTACCCCTTTATTGATGTCATTTTCCTTACTGAAAAACAAGGTAAATCATACTTTTAGTTTTTGAGCCATGCTTGAATTAACTTACTTTATCCTCACTGTATGGTGGTCCCACTTGTTCCACATTTATTTAGTTATAAAATAATTTTTGCTACTCATTTTAATATAATTTGTGAGGTCTAACTCAGCTAGACTGTAGGGGTAAAGTGAGAATTTTCTTTACTCTCCCTGACCAATAAGACGTGCTTTCTTTGGTCAGTCATCTCTTCCATACCTGATAGGCTCTCTGCTTATCCCTTATGTTTTCCTTGAGGAGGCCATTCGGCCACCTAGCTCTGGAGCTCTTTTCCAGAAGTGTACCTAAAGTGGGGTGACTGGGGCAGCAGCCCCAGTCCATGACTTGGGAGTGAGTGCAGGGACAGAAAAATAACAGCCACTGTCAGCAAGCAACAAGTTCACGGTGGGATCCAGGAGCTGCTGTTTCCCTGCTACACCTCTTCTCTTTCGTTTTGGATACAGATTTCTGATAGTTTCAGAACTTTTATCTTTAGTGCAATAGAGGCAGCTGTAAACTTTGATTTCCTGTGCTCCTCAGTCCAATTGACTTAACTAAAAAACAGTTTCCTTCGTTTATCAAAGATTTTTTAAATAATAACTTTTATTCTCCTTCCATTTCCTTTTATCGGAATTAACTTATGATCACTTGATCCAAGGCTGCTTTCTATGACCAGCCATTCTGTAGCCTTTATTATTTACTGAAACCAAGTATAAAAGGGCATTACCTCTTGTTAGATCAGTGGCTAATTGATGAAGAAATCTGTTAGTGATCACATCCAGGAATATCTGATTTCTGCCACTTGATTTCCAATCTACAGCTGGGAAGTTAGTCCGCTAGAATGATGCTATTCCCAGTAATATTTTCTGTAACATTAGTGATTTTCTATCTATATCCAAATCTAAACCCAGGAGTCTGTTGCAGAGTCCCAGCATTAACCTAGTGGAAATGTTTTCTTCTCATTCTTCCTCAAAGTGATTTTGATGTTTACAGATTCTGTGTTATCTATGCTATCCATTTTTATTTCTTGACAGTCTATTATATCCATTAACCTATGATGTAAATCTATTTCATTCATAATATGTATATATGAATATAAATTGATGATGTAAATACATATATCATATTATGTATTAAATCTATTACAGGGGTCAGTCTGAAAGCAATGCAAAATGTAATGCCTCTTTTAAGATGGAGTCATTGGGCATGTGTAGATGGAAAGTGGGTCCTAAATTGAAGCGGTGGTTTTTTAAAAACACTGCTTCAATTTAGGGCTGATTAAACCCCTGTGTTGTGCACATACCCTGCTGACTTACCTTCCTGTCCAGCAGCAGGGAGGGGAGGGCTAGCTGCCAGCGGGCTGAGTGGTCCCTGGGCTGTGGTGGGGGGAGGGCTGGTGCTTCCCTCCATGGCAGCAGCACACCCCCCCAGGTGACACCTGCCCACAGGCACCTGGCTCAGGCGGTCACGGGGGTCACTGCAGCCATGGAGGGCAGCACCAGATCCCTGCACAGCTCAGGCAGGCAGGCTCCAGGGGAAAAAAAAAGTCAAGCTCGCTGCTTTTTGTGGGCAGAACCTGCCTTACTGGGCTGCTGTCAGGCTGCCTGCAGGGCTTCCTGCAGAGCTGCAGAGCTGCATAAAGCCTGGTGCTTTGCTCTGCGGCTGTAGGGGCAGCAAACTAAAACTCCTCAGAGGAGTTTTAGTTTGCAGAGCCCCAAGTCATTTAAGGTTCATTACATCACTGAATTCCCTACAGTGGTTGGAATTAATGCACAATACACCACCAAGGTGTGCAAACACCAACACCATTAAAGTGGTGCAAAAGCATTTAGCCCGCTTTAAAGTGTCATGGACACACGCCCCTCATTTCATCTACACGTGACCATTATTCTCTAGATTTGAAGTATACTTTGGGTGACTGGGTTTCCTTGTTAAAATCCACCTTTCTGGGATTAAGGGAGGAGAGTGTTACTGCACAAGACCTTTAGTTTAGGAAATGTTTTCAGATTAAGATGAGTTTAATAACATAGCTAGGATTTTAGGGGATGCTTTTGAAAGGTACATGAAGAGAGAGCAGTCTATCTGACAGTTAGGCTTGTATTTTAATCAACTGGTGGGCCCCAGTAGCAGTTTTTTGCTCCTGAGGACCATTGCTTATGTCCCGTCCCCATAATGGCCAGTACCCACACAGCCTCCCTGGTGATTGGCTGATACTTTGAAGTGAATAGATAGAAAAAGGCAGGTGATAGGACCCTGTTGGTGTATCCTTTCCTGCAGCAGTGAGCATAAATTGAACATGGCAGGAAACATAGCTCTGAGGCTGTCTCCTCTGCAGCTTGGGCCTGGAGCATGCTGCTGTTCCCTGGGCTGCAGTGGGCTGGGTTTGGGCCATGGGCCATAGGTTGGTGACCTCTAATCTATATTGCTAAAGGATTTGGGGAAATCTCTACCCTTAAGTCATAATACAAGAAATAGGGTCCATAATGATAGAATCTGCACAAACTATGATGAAAAGAGACTTTGCAGGAGCAGGGATATTAATAGACAAACACTTGCTACAGCTGAGGCAAAACCAGCTTTATCTGAGTCCGTCATATTTTCCAGGTTGAAATAATAAGCAAGATAAAACCATCAAAATAAGAAACATGAAAATGAAATGTCAGATGGATTATGAACAATGGAGGGTAAAGCAAGTAGAATTAATTTTGTAAAGGGACTTGGCACAACAACACCCTTTAAAAAAAAGCAATTGCAGTTTGCTTCCATATTTGGAGATGAAGTGTCCTCAATCTTGATTTTCTCCTTGACAGAAAATCAAGACTAGCTTATTTTAAAGAAAAGTTCTTCTACTGTACCTGCCAGCAAATGTGGCCAGCTGGTGTCAGTTCTTTGCTGCTAGACACATTTGAGTGTATTGAGTGTCAGAACCAGCACCAAGAGGAGAGGAAAGAACAGCAGGTCTGTCACTGCTAACTGAAATGCAAACTCCATATAATCTGTGTCATTGCTAATTAAGGATATAATAGTGGATGACTGATTATTAATGCTCTGAGTTATAGAAGAAAATAGAAGTTTAATCCATTAAATTTTAAAAATAATAAATACGTTGAAAAACCTGTAAGCCAGGGGCAGACAAAATGGCAGATCTGGCCAGCAGCTGGACTCCATTTCCCAGCAGCCCCTGCCAGCATGGCTGTGGCCAGTTTCCATGGAAACCCCAGCCACCAGCTGTGCTGTGATAGCACAAGGCTGGGGTTGCCATTGAGACTGGCCCCAGTTGCACTGGCAGGGTACATGGCAGGTCAGGACAGGAGGATGCTCCAGAGCTGCTGGGATCTTGCGACAGGGCCATTTTGGTTAGCGCCAGGGCAGAGCTGTGATCTTCAGGCTGCGTGCTCTGGGCAGGGGCACGCGGGCAGTGGATCGCAGCTCTGTCCTGGCTTGGGTCCTTGCTGTCGCCACTGCAAGAAGCCAAGGCAGAGCTGCGATCTGCAGCCTGTATGCTCCTGCCCAGAGCATGCAGGCTGTAGGTTGCGGCTCTGCCCTGGTCCCAGACCAAGCTGCCCCCACTGAAAGATCCCAGAGGCTCTGGAGTAGCTTCCTGCTCTGCTGCCCGCCCTGCAGGGCAGGGAGGGGCTGGAGCTGGTCTCCATGCTATGGGGGCTGGAGCCATGGTTGTCAGTGTGGCTGGGGCTGGTCTCCATGGCAACCCAGTATTGGCTTATCACAGCGCAGCTGAGGCTGGGATCTCCATGGAGATTGGCTCCAGCCATGTAGGACGGGGCTGCTGGGAAATGGAGTCCACTGCCAGCCAGATCCGGCCTATGGACCAGATTTTGCCTGCCCCTGCTGTAGGCAGTGCTTAACTACATTGTCAGACTAAAAATACTGTAAAGGCCATGATAACTGTTAGTGCATGTGGTATGAGAAGATAATCTCATGGCAAAGCTACATCATTTGAATTACTGGATGCTTCATGAGAAATTTGATAGCTGCAGTAGAGATCTGGGGATTGATTTGATGCTTCCATCCTGATGCATGAACTTTAGAGGAAGTTTGCTCATAAATAGGGAAGAATTGGTGGGGAATGTACTGGTAGAGGGCAACTTGGGCAGCAGCAACCACAAGATGATTAAGTTGAGGATCCTAAGAAAAGGAAGGATGGAGAGTGCCGAGTGAGAAACCTGGACTTCAGAAAAGCAGAGTTCAACTCACTTAAGGAACTTATGGGCAGGATCGCCTGGAAAGCCAGTCTGAGGGTGAGAGGAGTCCAGGAGAGCTGGCTGTACTTTAAAGAAGCCTTGCTGAGAGTGCAGGAACAAACCATCCTGATATACTGGAAGACTAGCAAGTATGGCTAAAGACTAGCTTGGCTTAGCAGGGAACATTTCAGTAAACTAAATCACAAAAAGTAAGCTTATAAGAAATGGAAACTTGGACAAACAACTAGGGAGGAGTATAAGAATATTACTTGGGTATGCAGGGATGAAGTCACAGAGGCTAAAGCTCAACTGGAGTTACTGTTAGCAAGGGATGTGAAAGGAAACAAGGGTTTCTACAAGTATGTCAGTAACAGGAGGAAGATATGGGAAAGTGTGGGTCCCTTACAGAAGGGGGAGGCAACCTAGTGACAGAGGATGCAGAAAAGGCTGAAATACTCAATGCCTTTTTTTTACCTTGGTCTTCACAGTCAAGGTTAGCTCCCAGACTACAGCACCTAGAATCACAGTTTGGGGAGGAGGTGAGCAGCCAACAGTGGTGAAAGAACAGGTTAGGGACTATGTAGAAAAGCTGGACGTATACAAGTCCACGGGTCCAGATGGGATTCACCTGAGGGTGCTGAGGGAGTTGGCTGATGTGATTGCAGATCTGCTGGCCATCATCTTTGAAAACTCATGGCGATTGGGAGAGGTCCCAGATGATTGGAAAAGGGCAAATATAGTGCCCATCTTTAAGAAAGGGAAAAAGAGGATCCAGGTACTACACACTAGTCAGCTTCATCTCAGTCACTGAAAAAATCATGGAGCAGATCCTCAAGGAATCCATTTCTAAGCACTTGGAGGAGAAGAAGGTGATTAGGAACAGTCAGCATGGATTCACTGAGGGCAAGTCATGCCTGACCAACCTGACTGCCTTCTATGATGAGATGACTGGCTCTGTGGATGCAAGGAGACCAGTGGATGGGATATACTTTGATTTTAGCAAGGCTTTTGATATGGTCTCCCACAACATTCTCACATACAAACTAAGGAAGTATGGGCTGGATGAATGGAGTCTAAGGTCAATAAAAAACTGGCTGGAGCATCAGGCTCAGAGAGTAGCAATCAATGGCTTGCTGTCTAGTTGGCAGCTGGTATGAAGTGGACTGCTGCAGGGGTCAGTCCTGGGGCTGGTTTTGTTCCATATCTTTATCAATGACCTGGAAGATGGCATAGAATGCACCCTCAGCAAGTTTGCAGATGACACCAAGCTACGGGGAGTAGTAGATACACTAGAGCAGGGGTAGGCAATGTTTTTTGGCTGGAGTGCCGAAAAACACCACAACGCATACCTTGGAAGGTGCCGGAGTGCCAGCATGCCAGAAAAACAAAATGAGGGCAGGGGGTACGTGGCAGGATTCCCTGCTTGTGCCCCTTGCCCCCCACCCAAAGGCCCTGCACCCCAGCCCAGGCTCTGTGGCACTCTATGCCTGGCTCTGGTAGCTGCTGGAGCCCAGGCTGCTCCCAGCAGGGCTTGCAGCATCCCAGCTGCCTGGTGGGAGCAGCTCAGGTTTCCGGCTGGCAGTAGCTACCCAGAGCCAGGGCCAGCTGCAGCCAGGAGGCTGCAAACAGCTGCGCTGGGCTCCGGAGTCCTGGCATCAGCTCTGTACTGGCGTGTGCATGCATGCCTCGGAGCGGGCGATGGGTGAGGGTTCTGAGGCAACGCAACCCTGGTCTCTCCCCCACTCCTAGCACAGGGCTGGCGACTGGGCTCTGGAGCCTGGTGCAGCTGTTTGTAGCCAGCCTGGACTCTGGGCAGCTGCAGCAAGCAGCGGGCATGCTGCAAACAGCTGCGCCGGGCTCCACAGCTCCAGCATCAGCTCCATGCTGGCAGTGACTGTGTGTGCACCTCGGGGTGGGCTGCGTTATCCTGCTGTCTACATAAAGGATGTGGACAAATTGGAGAGAGTCCAGCAGAAGGCAACGAAAATGGTTTGGGGGCCGGAGCACATGACTTCTAGGAGAGTCTGAGGGGACTGGGATTATTTAGAGAAGAGAAGACTGAGAGGGGATTTAATAGCAGCCTTCAACTACCTGAACGTGGGTTCGAAAGTGGATGGACCTAGACTGTTCTCAGAGGTGGCAGATGACATAACAAAGAGCAACGATCTCAAGTTGCACCAAGAGAAGTTTAGATTAGACATTAGGAAGAATTTTATCACTAGGAGGGTAGTAAAACACTGGAGCAAGTACCCAGAGAGGTTGTGGACTCTCCATCCTTGGAAGTTTTTAAGACCCAGCTAGACAAACCTTGGCTGGGATGATGTAGTTGGGGGTGGTCCTGCTTTGAGCAGGGGTTGGACTAGGTGACCTCCTGAGGTCCCTTCCAACCCTAATTTCCTATGATTCTATGAAAAGTCATAATTCAGCTAAATCAGACCTTTACATAGTACACACATTTAAAAGGCAGAACTTTTAATTTTAAACATCTATATAATGTGTATATGTATTAATATTTAATCATTCCTATGTTTCATTCCACTTTGAAATCCTTTAGTATAGTTAAAAAGGAATGGCATATTGTTAGACAAGCATCTCTATTGCATGAGGAGGCACACATGCATAGCAGGAGGCACGATTGTGGGATTGTGTATTAGATCCCGTGGTGCCTTATTGCTGGTGTAGCATCAGCAAGAAGCTAACTCCTGTTGAGGAAGCTCACAGCTTCAGGGGTGTCCCACGTGCCATCAGGGGTGGGGTACTGCAGTAGCCATGATCTCTCTAGGGGTGGGAGTGCATGCAACTGGGGGTGTCACGGTGGGCATTGTGCATCCCTTCAGCTGGGAGCCCTGGCAGCTGATGTGGCTCCCAGCCATAAGGGAGATTCTGCTACAGTAATGAAGCTCAGTAGGAACCAGCTATAAAGTTAGTACACATTTTCAAGGTCTAATTTTATAGCTGGTTGAAGCTTTTTTGTATGATAAGTACTTTTCATTTGTAGTTGATCTTAGGGGAATCATACATTTAACCAATTAGTTGCACAATATTTGTAAAGTGTAGAGGGGACCTCATATTAAGGTATTCATTCAATCAGGCAGTCTTTGAAAAGATGACAAAGTAGGGAAAATAATATTTAGGTACTGATCTGAAGAACTATTGCATGTGGCCATAAGTTCTTAATTTGGTTCCTTTTCATTTTCCTGTGACCTCTCATATATGTAGTGTGTTCACACAGGAAGAAAGTTTGCTTATTCAAGCTGTCACAATAATGTCTGTCTGAAGCCCTTAAAACCTGGTGTAAGGAGACTTCTCTAAAAATCAGATTAAAATGGGGGCCCATCATGATAGTCCAGCTAGCTGAAATTGGATCTGAGGATGATAAACCTTGATTTCCTGGTGATTTTGCAAAACCTTGCCACTTAAATCCTGGTTTTATCAAACCAGAACAAATATAGTTCATCTAAACCAATTTAAGAAAGAAAATTAAATTACAGCTTGCAATTTCTGGCACATTTCTAGCTTTGCTTTTGGGTCAGGTACTACAGTTCCTTAGGGAGATAACAATTAATTATCACCCAATCTTTGAAGAACCGCTTTAATTTATTCTCAACCATCAGTATGCATTTTTGTAAAGGGAAAAATGTGTGATACATCTTCAGGTGTTTAGGTTGTAGCTGTGTTGGTCTAAGGATATAGGCAGACAAGGTTCCTTGGGGGAATTTGATATCTTTTATTAGACCAACCTAAATGGTTGGAGAATAGTTATTAAGCAAGCTTTTGGGTTCAAAAACCCTTCGTCAGGCTAAGGAAGCTGCAGCAGTTGGTGTGTGCTCTTCCTGGATGGAATGAAACATCTTCATGTTCTCCTTCTTGAGATGTAAGATTTTAAAAGTTTAGAGAAAGTATTTGCACTGTTGCTGTTTTACCACCAACATTGTGAATTGCAGCCCAGGGGTTTAGCTAACTAACTACAATTGGCATTAAACCCTGAATGATACCAGAGTGACACTATAATCAGATCAAAATCCTGAAACCCAATTGGTTTTGCTGCTTGAGTATTTGAAAACTAATTTTTTAATCCACTTTCTGTTTAAAATAAAGTTTACAAATTAGAAGTTAAGGAGCAAATTACTAAGCTCCTAAAGTAATGGAAGGAGGAAGGAAATTATGCTTGGCTGAAGCTGGATTAGTATATGTCAGGGGTTTTCAACCTTTTTTAAGAAGCGCTGCCTTCTGGTGGCAGCGGCTGGACATGGAGCGGGGGGGGCCTTGCATGCGGCACCAGTGCAGGGTGGTGGGTGGTGGTGGTTGCACGTCGAATGGCCGGTCGCATGGCAGTGGCTGGTCTCATGTGTGGCTCCGTGGGCTGCTGATGGGCCTTGTACCCAGCCAATCCCATGCCACCCATCAGTAGCCAACTGGCACGTGGTGGTGCAGGGTGGTGCATGGCGGTGCTCTATCTCCACCTACCCCCACGTACCACGTAGCACCTTTCCAAGTACCCCCGGGGACACGCGTACCTCTGGTTGGCATCCTCTGGTGTATGTGACTATATTGGTTAAGTGAAATTAATAATTTGAAAGTTGTGTCCGTTTTCTGTGAGTGTATGGGTATCTGTGGTTTTCTGCTTTGTTCAAGTGGACAACTGTAGTGTCTGCACTAGAAGTATGTACGTGGCCACTGTGCATGTTTTTGAATATTTGGAGTGATGATTCAAACAATTGATTAAAAGCAATTTTTGAATTCATGTTTGTGACTATTCACATGGGGGAAACCCGACAGGAATTAGTTTTCTTGTCTGGTCTAATCAAAACAGACATCTGCAGTGTTCTACTCTCCAGTGCTGTTTATGAATAATGAAGTGCTCATACAAGACCTATGGATCTAGAGCTGGGGGTGGAAATAATGATCAAACTGTGTACCTATGTTCACTGACAATTTTGTCAGGAGAAAACAAGGCTTATTAATTGAATACATTGTTTATGGATTATACATTAAGCAACACTCCAAATGATACACTCAATTGCTATATCACACCCTCACTTTTTAATTTGGTCAGGACTAAATGAAAAGGAAAGAGAGATACTCTATTTAGTCAAATCTAAAGGACCCCCAAATCTAAGAATCAGTGGGTGAGGTGGGCATGCTAGTAGGGAGGGAAAGACTGCAGAAAGACCTGGATAGGTTGCAAGGGTGGGCTAACAAAAACAGGATGCGTTTCAATACGGACAAGTGCAGGGTGCTGCACTTGGGCAGTAGTAACCAGCAGCACACTTATAAGATGGGAAACTCCCTTCTTGAGAGCATGGAGGCAGAAAGGGATCTTGGAGTCATCACTGAGTCCAAGATGAACATGGGCTGACAATGCGAGGTCATGGTCGGCAGGGCTAACCGGACCCTATCGTGCATCCACAGGTGCATCTCAAGTAGGGTCAAGGAGGTGATCCTCCCCCTCTGCGCGACACTGATCAGGCCGCAGCTGGAGTACTGTGTCCAGTTCTGGGCACCCCACTTCAAGAGGGATGTGGACAACATTGAGAGGGTCCAGAGGAGGGCCACCCGCATGATCCGGGGACAGCAGGACAGACCTTACAATGAGAGGCAACGGGACCTGAACCTGTTCAGCCTTCACAAGAGAAGGCTGAGGGGGGACCTTGTGACCGTCTATAAACTCACAAGGGGCTCCAGAAGGGTTTAGGGGAGACCTTGTTTCCCCTAGCGCCCCCCGGGATAACAAGGAATAATGGCCACAAGTTATTGGAGAGTAGGTTTAGATTAGACATCCATAAGAACTACTTCACAGTCAGGGTGGCTAGGATCTGGAACCGACTTCCAAGGGAAGTGGTGCTGGCTCTTACCCTGGGGGTCTTTAAGAGGCGGCTCGATGCCTACCTGGCTGGGGTCATTTGAGCCCAGTTTTCCTCCTGCCCAGGCAGGAGGTCAGACTTGAAGATCTACAAGGTCCCTTCCGACCCTACTTCTATGATTCTATGATTCTAAGATGATCCCCCAGTAATTAATTTCTATATATGGGAAATATATAAAAGTGCTATAATTTTTCAGGTATAGAATCTGATTATCAGAGGTTTGTTTTTAATTTTTCTCTCTCTCACTGCTACAGCAGGCAAAATAGTGGTGGGTGGAGGGGAGGTGTCAGGTGCCCCTCTTGATATCTGCCCCTCCCAACTTCTTTCCCCTATAGCTCCTCCCCCCATGCCTTACTGTCAGACCCTGCTCAGTCTGTGTTCCTTCCCTGAGCACATGGAAGTTTTGAAATGCAAGGGGCCACAAAACACTGATTTTGAATAAATGTACCTATAGTAATTTACGTATAGGAAAATTACTATGGGTACCTCTAGACTTAGTTCATCTAGAATTGATGCACTGTACTTTGTTCCCACTGTTGCAAGTTTCAGCACAGGTGCTCCATAAACACACTTTTGGGCAGCACTATTGTACCGACTTATGCATAGTACAAACTATGCTTGATATTAGTCCAAAGCCAAAAAGCTTATGATTTATTATATAGTTCACTGGGCTGGGTCTCAGCAGAGTCAACAGTGTTTCAAGCCATGGTGACTCCACAGCTCAGCCCTACTCAGTTTGTGCGTGTACTCCAGATACCCCTCACAAATGTTCCATCTAATTATCCCCTTTTGTGACTGGAACTGGGTGTTCTTGTCACAAGTACTGGGATCCTCCAAAAATGTATAAACAGATAAAGCATGGGGCTTCCTGGTCCATCTCCATCTCCAGCCACAAGCCTCTTTGTGGTGCCATAAACCACACATGGTGAATGTTAAAACATGCGCTGCACTGCAAATTTGCAGCGTGGCAGCAAAATTTGCTACTGGGATTTCCCAGTAGCAAGAAAAATCCCCAGCAACAGAAGTGATGCAACACACACACACACACACACACACACAAAAGCATGCACTGGCATAAATGGAGGCTGAGCCATCCAGAACAACACTATGGCTGCTGTCCAAACCTCCATTATGCCCAACATATGCCCCTTCAGCTCCTGCATGCCACCGGGACACAAGGTAAGAATGCTGGGGCCAGCCCAGTTGCTGCCCCAGCCTCCAGCTCTCCCTGGCTGAAGATCTGGGAGGAGCTGGGCAGGGGCAGTTGGCTCATTGTGGGACAAGTTGTCCCATTATGAAGCACACATGTTGGGGCATACACTGAGGCAATATGTGCTGCTGCAAGTGTACACCCCTGCTTATCTAGATGTGGCCATGGAGGGCAGGGCCACACCAATCATATGTGATGGGCCAAGAGGGGGCAGCAGAGCCTCTCATCCACATGATATTTGGTGATATTTGTTAGACATTTAAGGTTGGTGAAGAAACAGGAATAATTGGAAATAGAAAAGAAAGGTGCATCTCAGCTGTGGAAGTGAAGAAGAAGTCAAAATGTAGTCAGTATAGTGTAGTGTAGAATTTTTTTTGGAATCTGTAGGTAAGTTTTCATATTATTGGCTTGGTTTTGTAGCCCTTAATGGTAGCTTTACATCTCACTGGAGTCCGTGAGAAGGTCACGTACAGAAGAGGAGGACTGGGTCCAGTAGAGTTTTTGGACTCTTGGTAAGTTTCATTTAGATATTTTGTTCTCCTTTTTCTTTTCAACTGTTAAAGAAAAATCATTGACCTGTGTCTGCAGAACGTTCAAAGCAAAAATCTAATTTCCTGTGAACTGTTTTATCTTGGTGTCTCACACAGCAGACAACTGCATAAGGATTAGATTTCTGTTAGGCTGGATTACTGGAGGAGGTGTATTCAGACACCCATCAGATGTTGTCGTGCACATTTAGGAAGCAGTTCTGTGTTTAATGATGTGTTAGAGGAGACCTATGATTTTGTTTTTTTTATTTCATTGTACCTCTGCTAACGTTAGAGAAAACAATGAAAGTAAGTTTTTACCAGGTTCCACACACATTACTATTGGAAATGGTTGGTGCCATTCCTCTGTAACAGTAACATATTTATTTTATCCCAGTGAAATAAAAATAAACCTTTCTAACTTCTGTATATATTAACAAGGGGGACTCGAAACAGGAAACTCTGGGATTTAAAGAAGCTGCTATGCCCACAAATTCTGTAGGAGGAAGGCACCATTGGAGCTCAAAACTTAGGGGGAAAGTAAGAGGGTAGTTTGTACAATTTCTACATGTGTGATTACTGTATGTATAGAGGTGATGTGCCCAGTACATTTCTCATTGCTCTCTATGTTCCATTTGGGCCTGACTTGTTCCACAAGTAGCAGGCAGTGAATTGTCACTGAACAGCAGCATACAAAACATGAGACTTCAGACAGGATAGGCCTATCCTCAGTACTTAGAAATTTTGAGTCTGAGCCCATTATAAAATGTGATGTCTTAGTCTTACTACTTATGGTTTCTAACCTTTACAACATTTCCAAACTACTAGATTAAGAAAAATTAAATGAAAGCTGAACTTCTCAGGTAATCTGATTTTTATTGTCTGCTAAAATCACAAAATTGTCATTAATTATGCATTAATGGCCTTTGGCTTGTTACAAGCCCTGCAGTGGCAGGGCCAGCTGACAGAATAGAACACATTGAAGAGGTTACTGTCTCTCAGAAGAACTAATAGGGGAAAGTATAATTTAAACACATCCATCATACCTCAGCCTCGACAGCAAGAGGCATGAAAAGTTCCCTGGCTATTTAGGCTGTGGAAAGGCGTTTGAATTTCCTGGAAAAGAAAGGAAGAATAATTGTGGGGGAGGGAGAAAAAAAAGCTAAAAGAAGAGGGAGGCATGAAGACAAAGTTAGGATATGAAGAGATATGAAAATAAAAGAAAAGCAGAACATAGTTGAGTAGAAGATTCTTGATCCTGTTTGAATGAAATTCCTCTTCAGGAGATGATAACAAAGCTTCTTAAAATGCAGTTCTGCTCTGAAAATGTGCAGAAACACCACTCTTTTTTCTCAACAGAAATGGGGGTTTTTTGCATGTGAATTAGATTAGTTGACTTCATTGACAAAACTATGCTTTCACTGGCTTTTTCCCGTTATTGTTGACAAGTCCACAGAGTTGTGTGATTTAAGATCTATAAATGAGTGCTACTAAATAAGACCAAAGTAGTTTTGAGAGCTTGTGTTGGATTCTATTCTGTCTTGTGCATTATCAACAGAACTCCTTTCCAGGTTCCAGTCTGTCATACCTAATCATGCTCATTGAAGGCAGTGGGGCGGCTCATCTTCAGTTTAGCTTGTGGTATTGTTTTGGGTAGGAATATGTATGAAAAAAAGAATCAAAACACTCTTATTTTTGCAAAATAAATTAAAAAAAAAATTAAATAATGTGACGTGAACCTGGAATCCTATGATACCATTTATCTGGAGTTACTTTTCAGATGAAAATCATGCTTAAAAATTGACCAATTTCATGCTCATTCTTACTAGACTGTACTTTTGGTTCTTCTGAGCTGTGTAGTGTATACCTTGAAAATCTTAGGTTTAGTGTTACTAGTACATTACCATCAAATCCAGGTGCCCTGTTCAGTACAGCATTCAGACCCTTAACACCCTCCTAATAACTTTGTATCTATTTTGTATTATGTATCTATGTGATTTATATGTTGCCTTTCCCAACAAAGGCTCAAGGCAGCTAAGAGCACAAGAAACAGAAAGGCATCTAGAATAAATTAAATAATAAAACACAGCAAACCTGGTTGCAACCGGGGCAAATTTACAGGGGCTTTTGAGGATATAAGGACAAAATGAGGGTTAATGTTGGAATCAACAATAGGCAGACAAGGTTCCTTGGGTGAATTTGATATTCAGCAAGCTTTCGGGTTCAAAAACCCTTCGTCAGGCTAAGGAGGTTTCAGCAGTTGGTGTGTGCTCTTCCTGGATGGAATGAAAAGTCAACAATCAACAATATATTTTCTAGTTCTTTTTTATTTCCATTATATGAATATTACCTATTCTTTCTCTTTGCTTTCTCTTATGTAGCCTCTTCTGTCTGAGAAGATGATTTTTTATCTCATTAATAAAAAGTGTATATAAAATAGTTTGCTGATGCAAAGACCGCTCCACAGCACACAAGCTCAGCTGTTCTGCTCTGCACACCAAGTCCATGCACTGCCCTAATGTGAGCCTTGTATGCTGTGGAAGGCTTTCCCATCAGCTGTTTCTGCCCTACCAATTTATTTTTGAGTGTTTGTTATGAAATGTCTGCAGCAGCAGTCATCTTCCCACACTTAATGTATTTGGTGTATTTTTAAGAGCCACTTGACTGAGTTTACTCCTGAAGCTCTGCACTGTGAGTGCGCACCCCCCTCTGTTTTATTTCAGTCCCTTGAACAATTACAAGGCCGTAGTATGTGTAGTGGGAAGAGAAAAATCTGAGATTTATTGTGGAGCTTGAGTTTCTGTTTTCACTGAAAAAGAGCTTTCTTTGAACTGCATTCAGCAAGTTCCCTTTCTCACAGGAACGTTGCCAGAAGATGGCATTGCTGTGCACAGAGCACCCATCTCCATTGCAACAAGTCATTAAGAGTGAGTGGAAAAAACTGCAGTTCGAAAGTCCATTAGCGTGAGTCAGGCTGACAGGAAATGAATTTGCCTTCATATCTCCCATCAAGGACAATTCCATTAAGGACTCCAAAACCTACAATATGCTGGGCAGCAGTATTTGGTTTATTATTACTGGTACACTAATAAGTAGCTCATATTACAAAATACAGCTTCATCCTTGGTAAGCCAAGCAGAGTAGTCTAAAAGCTGTAAACCCTGGAAAATGAACACAAGTAGCAGAAGATATAACCTTCCCTTCCTCCCTTACTGCATGGTTTCAACATCTGTTTATTCCCCTCAGAATTTGCCCCCACAAATCCTTATTAGCCCAAGGGAAATAAGTTATTCAGTAAAATCTCTTTTTTTCTTTTTTAAATGAGAGGCAATTAGTGTTCAAACCTTTGACAAAATTCAGGGCTTCATACCATTGAGATCTCTATGTAGGAGTGCAAATTCAGTCAGTGTAAACCCCAGGGACATTACCTAACCTCTGGGAAACTAGATTTCTGGGAAAAAGCAAGGCTGTGCTGAACTGTCAAAATCTCATTTGTCTTTTTATGTTTACACTCACTTTCTGGATTAACGAACATGTAGAGCACTGTAGACCCCCCACTTCCAACTTCTAGTGGAGCATATTAGCAATGACAGTCACAGCAGACTGACTGTTTTGGGATCATACTCATTAACAACTGTTGCTTAGTGTAGTAAGGCAAAAGAACTGTACTTTGAGCAGTGTATCCCATGTGGAACTATGTTTGCTGTTAAGGATTGAATTTGACTGGTTGCCTGCGTTTGGAGAATTGATGAAAGCAACTTGCTGCCCACTGGTTGCTGAATTCCTTCTTGGTGCTGATTTGATTCTTGGAAATCACTTGGCTTTGCTCATCCTGCTGGCTGAATGTAATGAAGTACCTTCCTCAATTATATACAAAACACAAACCAGAGACAGTTACAGAAATGTAATTAATAACGCAAAACCTAATGCTGGAATGGACAAATAGCAGAGAACTTCCTCCTGCCTGTGCTGTGATTAAAGCTGAAT
Source organism: Alligator mississippiensis (assembly GCF_030867095.1). Taxonomy (NCBI): domain Eukaryota; kingdom Metazoa; phylum Chordata; order Crocodylia; family Alligatoridae; genus Alligator; species Alligator mississippiensis. The sequence goes on along the minus strand of NC_081825.1, from coordinate 125,855,374 downwards.
TCCTGTTTATCAGGGTTTTTTGAGAGAGACACATAACATCAAACAGAAAACCAGGTCATTGACATTGTTCAGAAAAATTGCAATCAGAGGCAACTATAGCTATTACTATAGCCAGTGAAGGCCTTGATATGCAACTCTTTACAGTGGGCAAGATCATGTCTTCTGACCCTTGTACAAGAAGGGGAGGGAGCACCTTGGTGTAATCATTTTTCCTATCTCCTTCCTAGAACTCTGCCTTAAAAGGCTCTCCGTGGGGTCTGGCTCTATTCTGGTAAAACAAAGGAGGGTTTGGTATTGCCTTTTTCTAGGTGGGCCAGGCCTGAGTGGGGTGGACTGTCATATATTTTACCCTACCTAACCTCCTAGACTCTCACAGGAAAGAAATGTAGTTTTTGGACCTGTTATTCTTCCTCCATAAGCCTTCTATGTCTGAATAGCCATGTCAAGAGAATTCAGTATGCGTTTGGCCCAGGTTTTTCTACAGGTCATTTTGTGAGGAAAGAGCTAACACTTTCTTGTTTGGAATAATTTGGGAGGTATTCAGTGAGAGTTTCCTTGCAGAGTTGGCCTTCCCCTTAGTTTTTTTGCTGAGAAGGACACTCTAGCCTAATCTTGTTCAACAGAAAACTGTAATTTTACAGTGAATTCCTCAGATTTCTGTTATCATCTAAAGAAGCATATTGCTTCACATTCTATTGCTTACTGACTGTGTTATCTTTTTCCTGCTACTTCTTCTCCCTCTTTTTGTGTTATATTGTAAACATTATACAGACTTAACAATGGAAACGCTATTCCAAGATCAGCAACTTTGAAAATTGTTTGGTTGATGTTGTGATTTTTGTCCCTTTCTGATGTTGACCTGAATCTTTCTTTATTACTCTTGAAAATATACAGAGCCTGACATACAGCTGCATTACTTTAACAGAGTAGAGCTATATAGGCATAATAGTAAAGGACAACAGAGTAAAACTTTATTAAAAAACAGAATAAAACTGCAGTAACCTAATGAGGAGTCTGTAATTATCGCAGAAATAAGTGTGGAGGAACAGCTCTAAATAAACACAATGGCTTCTTTCTATTCAAAAGAGAAAAGAAGTGACAGTTGCTTGCCCTAATGTTCTCACCTAAAATATCCTCTAGCAACCTGCAATTCAAGGGGAAGGGTTACTAAATCACCACCTCTGTCTCCCTCCATAGCTGCAAGTTTAGAAATAATATGGCCACTATTGGGCCTGATCCAGTGATTCTCTTACACTTAATGTTCCCATTGAACTCAGTGGGAGTTCTGGATGCACAAGGGATGCAGGATTGGGCTTGGCATTGTATTTGCTCTGAGTGGCTAAAAGCATTATTGATTCCATTTGGTATGAAGTAAAATTATTTTAGATGCATCAGGAAAATAGGAAGACGGATGGGGAAAAACAGAAGCGAATGTTCCCACACAAACACATTTCATTACCAGTGTTGGAGTGATGCTGTTGCCATGATAGTCCAGAAAATGTGAAAGGCAAGAATTCTTGTGGGTGATCTCTTTTATCGGCCTAACTGCATGCCTAGGTTAGACATAGATGAGCTTTCAAGTATCACAGAATAAAAGATATCATCCACAAGAATTCCTGCCATTCCATGAGTGAGAGTCTACATTATAATTAGACCATGTTAAGAGCACTTAAAACTTGAATAATCATACATGGAGGCTTATTAACAAATGCTAAATACTCTCTTGGGGTCCTAAAGTTACGCCACTTTGGGCTGGGATTATCTATGAGTTAGGCTACCTATCTTGAATTAAATTAACTTTTGGGTGTTCACTTGAAATGAAACCACCAATTTACAGTCCTCCAGTATCCCAGGAAGCAATACTCCTAGGTATACTACTATCATCCAGGACTCTATGGCCCTGGACTGACAGCTGGGAACAGCTGGCCAGCAGGTGGGGGGATGGAGTGAGTGGGGAAAGAGTGGGAAAAGGGTGAAGAGGGGCATGGGAAAGGGATGAGGGGGGCAGGATTGGAGGATGGAAGAGGGAGGGGGGAGGGGGATAAGAGAGCAGGTAGGTGGAGAGTTGCTAGGCTGCTGTCTCTCCTGCCCCGCAGCTTTTCCCTCTAAGCCTTGAATCACCCTCTCCACCCCCCAGACCACTGCCCTGCAGCCTTGATCAGCCTGAGTGACAGAGCCTGAGAGTGGGGAGGGGTTGTATCTCTACGCCTGGGATCCCTGCAGACCAAACTGACACGGTGTGTGTCCAGATCCAGCCTTTGCCAGGCCCTCCAACTGAAGGAGGGGCAGAAGACAGGGGCAGGGGAAGCAAAAAGCTGCTGGCAGCTGCAGAGCCTGGTGGGGGCTAGATCTGGGTGCACTGGGGCATTATGGGCTGCAGGGAGTCTGGGAGCAGGCAGGGACGGGGAACCAACCCTGCTGCCACTGCTGCTCTCAGGTTGATTGGGGATCACAGCAGAGAAATGACCTGGAGGTGGCAGGTGATTCCATGATAGAGCGGGGATGCAGGGGCAATGAGGGGCAGTGGGGTGATTTGGGGGGCAAAAGGTCTCCCCCCCCCAGCCTGTACTGTGGCTAAAGAGCTGGCAAACAGGGAAGGCATGGAACAGACTCACAACCATCAGCCACGCCCCTGCTCACAAGCCCTCTAGCGGCAGGTCTGAGCAGTGCATATTAGAGATGGTATTAACCTTGAATGTGAGACTGATTACCAGGGATCTTGGTTTTCTCTGATAAAAAAATCACAAGTTCTCTGATGAAATATCGCAAATTCTCTGACAAAACCCCCCAAATCCATTATTAAAATTAAAAGCCCCCTGCAGCACCCCCCAAACCTGTGCCCCTCACATCCCCCAATGTCTCCCCCAGCCCTGCTGGTGCCTCTCACTGCCCCTAAAGCCCCTCCAATACTGCTGGTGACCCTCACTGCCTCCAAAGCCCCCCCCAACCCTGCTGGTGCCTCTCACTGTCCCAAAATGCCGCCCCACCCCAGCTCTGCTGGTGCCTCTCACTGCCCCCAAAGCACCCCCAACCCTACTGGCATCCCTCACTGTCCCCATAGCCCCCCAGTACTGCTGGTGCCTCTTACTGCCCCCAAACCCCAGCAATACTGCTGGTGCCCCTCATTGCCCCCATAACAGCCCCCTGCCCTACTCGTGCCTCTTGCCCCCCACCCACAGCCTCTGCCCCCAGCCCTGCCAGAGGGGGCCCCCAGATGCCAGGGCTATGGGGCCAGAGCCCCAAGTCTGTAGCTCCCTGCCCCCAACAGCAGGCAGCTGTAGCAGAAGCAGAATGGAGCTGGTTCCCCCACTGCTGCCACTTGCTCAGGTGGGGGGCAGGGCCAGCTCCTGGCTTCCCCCAGCCCTGCTGGTGCTCCCAGCCATGACCTGCAACCCCTCAGACCTGCCAGAGGGCCCCCAGCCCCCTGCAAGCCCCACTTACCTCAGGCTCCAGGAGAAGAGTGAGGCTGAGCTGAGCAGAGTGGAGCCATGGCTGAGTAGGAGTCTCAGGTCCTGTCTTTTCCCTCCCACTCCTCCTCTGGACAGGGCTGGGGGTTTCCCACCCTGTTTGCAAACAGCTTTTGCAGGCTGGAGCTCAACCAGCCCGCAGAGCTGTTTGCAAAAGCAGGAAATCCATGGGTTTCTCTGCTAAAAGGAGAAATCTGTGTTTTCTCTGATAAAAAGGGGAAATCCGTGGTTTTCTCCGTTTTTCCATGGGAAAAGGAAAACCTGGATCCCTGCTGATTACTAGCACATTTTAATCTTAACACAGACTAACATTCCTTAGAATTCATGCCTTCTAACTCTAACGTCATCTCACTCCATTACAAACATTTTTTTAGTCTCCCTCCCTTTTAGTTTTTATGCTTGTGAATGTTTTTCATTTGCAAGTTTCTCCGTCAAATTCCCACTCCACACTTCCTCTGCCTGCTTATCCAGGCTTTACAAACAGTATTAGAACCTGTAGTTTCTTTTGAACTCAAACTAAGCCATTTTAACTCTATGGCAAGAGAAACATCAATCATGTTAACATGATTTACACACAACCTGTCATCTTCAGCAAAAACCTCCTGATCTTGTTCAAGAAGAGATCTGTCCAACAGCTGTGCACAAGTTCCAGAAGCCAAAATTGTCTTTTTGTTGTTAGTTTATTGATTGGAATACTGCTTAGTACTAGCATTAAAGCTTTGGCAGATCCAAAAGCCCATATTCAGTACTTCTCAATTTGACATTGAATTGAAAGTATGAGTTAATACATCAGAATGTCATATGATGGTTTCCTTATTTCCATTTATACAAAGTTTTAATGCTTGCTATTGTCTTTTTTTCCTGATTTTAATACTACATTGTTTTTTCTGACAATTTTTCAACTTGCAGGATACTACCTTCCCACTAAATCTACCATGGCTATACCAAGAGCTGAGTATTGATGTACAAAGACTATACAGGATTCGGCACATTTTAGCATTGCTTTTGTGGTCTTCTTTGTAAAATTGCACTTGCTTCTAGTATGTTTCACTGTTAGACCCTTTTAGCTTGAAGGACACTAATAATGATTACACTTTCTGATTTGATGCCTATGCCGGACTGAAGTGCATGTTATTACAAAGAAGACTACTAGGAAATGCTGTTTTCTGTGAATTATAACATGGAGTGCTGTTTCCTGATCCATCTGTAGGGAATGAGTTCTTGCATTGCTGACCTATTTTTTTTATTGCTTAGAAATACCCATTGCTTTACCTACATCTTTCACTTATTTGCTTTCTTTTTCTCTTTAGCATCTCTTTCCTTAGTCCTCCTTCATTTTTTTTTCAGAAATAAGCAATATGTACATAAGAGGGGTCATCCTGTGCAGACCTACCTGACAGTTCCTACTGACTGTGGTAGGTATAGACCACATTTGGTTCAGGGCCCTGACCTCAACATCCATTGAAGTCAGCAGAAAGACATGCATTTGTTTCAGTGGAATGGGCCTGGAGGTAGATCTGGGCCAAAATACAGGTCCACATAATCCATCAGATTAGTCTCTGCTGCCTTTTATTAAACATTAGTCCTTAAATTCTCACTAGACCTTTTTGGATAAATGTAAACTGGCATTACAAGACATCATAAAATTACCTTTGCAAGGAATACTAATGTTGAAAGGAACCTTTTCAATACTTCATAATATTAGCCTTCCTTTTAAACTGTTGATTGGTACCTGAAAACTTTCTGTACCTAAAAGCATGGAAGGAAATTAAGTAATCTTATTAAGTATCTAATGTATGATCTTGGATATTCCAAGCAAATTATCACAGTTTTATAATCTATATATAATATTTAAAATTAAGCACAGCTAAGAATTAAAATGTGTTTACATGCAAATTACTACATACAGTAAATAGTCCACAGAGGTACTGTTTAATGGTACCAGCTATTTTAGGTAGTCTGAAAATGCTACCCAGACTTATTTAAAAAAAAATATTTCAAGAACATGTTCTGCAGTCTGACCAGGCCAAACCTGATGTTTAAATTCCATTGTATTGCAAACTTTAAACTACTGAATATGAAAAAAAAACCTGTCAGAAAGAATCATGTCCCACTCTCCCTATTTTAACTACTACTACTTATCTATTTGTCATGATTTTTATTTTATTTTCTACTTAGAATTAAAAAACTTACCCTTTGTACATGTATATGTTAACAGCCAGAGCAGTAAGATCACCTGGCGTATGCATAGTCTTCTTACACAAAGATTCTCAAACACTTGTCATCAAAATTTATGACAAAATTCCCATTGGTCCTTTAGTAGGTGTAGCTATTTCAAGGGTAACTTAAGAGTTTTTCTCTTTCAAGTGCAGAATTTATTCTTACTGAGCAATATGTAAAAGATGAAACTGAACATACTTTTTTGTATATTTTTGCCAGAATACAAATAAGTATTTTTGCCAGAATAAGGTGAAAAAATTTCAATGTTAAAAGATGCTGTGGTTATGATGGTATCCTTTTATGTATAGTTTCCATAGCCATAGTTCATCAAATGGATTTCCGCTACCACTCATCAAACAGTGCTGTGTTGTGAACGTATTTGTCATACTCCCTGTCTCTAATGGACTGACAAGTCTATTAGTCATATGCCCTATCTGTAATGTACTGACAAATATGCCTGTTCACAACAGTCCCCTCTACACGGTGCAGGTGTTGTACAGGCTCCATGCACCCTGGGTCCTGGGAGCTGTCATCTCCACATACCACTGGGGCTGGGAGATCGCAGCTGCTGTGCTCTTCTCACTGCAGGAGGGCTCCACAGCTGGGAGAATGCAGCAACTACATCTCTCAGTTGCGGAGGTGTAGCTTGGAGTTCCCCTCAGTTGAGGGGGGCTCCCAGCCACAGGAGCTTGCTTCTTGCCTGTGCAGGGGGACCCCAGGATTGGGCTCCCCCTGCATTGGCAACAAGGTGCAATGGGATCTAATGTTGTGTTCCCACAACCTCTCCCCCTGCCATGCACGTGTGATATGGCAGGAGGCAAGATTGTGTGGATTGCGCATTAGATCCTATTGCACCTTTACCTGCATGTGTAGAGAGGCCCTAAGCCTAGTAGTAGACTATTCAAATCTTGGAGCTTATAGCTATGTTTGTGTGTAAATACCCTTAACTCTGTAGGAAGTTCCAAGCCAACTTACATCCTATACCTGAAAGAAATCAAATAGGCCAGGCCAAAGTGGATCTGGCATACCAGAAGACAGCACGCTTTGCTTACGTGTTGCATATTTTTTCCCTAGAAATGTCAGCCTGTACATTCCCTTCTACTACTGTCCACTTGGAGTTTCCTGTCTTCCTCTGCACCTACCCAGCCCACCACTCAAGAGGCTTTCAAAAAAACCAAAATAACCTCTCCCATAATGGTAACCAGAAGCAGCTGTATAGATAATGTATTTGATTAACCACTTTTTCATTCTGGTTTTACACCACTGCATTTCTCCTGAGTTCAGGGGAGTCACCATGGCATGCAGACTTAATAATGCAGGAGTGATTCAGCCTCAATGATTTTGATTCAACTCAAAGCCTCCCTTCACAGCTGGCGTAATAGACTGGTAAACAAAGCAGTCTCCCTTGCAATTCTAAAGCAGCTGTTTTTCTTCTTCTCCCCTTTCCGCCCCCCAAACTTCCCAACCCCTGTCAGGCAGTTGCTGCTGTTTCCACGCGCAAACAACCACCAGAAGAAGGGGTTTATGCCCAAAAGCTTGCAAATAACAATTTTTCCAACTATTTAGTTGGTCCAATAAAAGATATCACATTTACCTAAAGAACCTTGTCTGACCAAATCAAACCTTCCTTTATGGGAGGGTGGCCACACAAAACCTTAATCAGGAAACTGGAGCACTTTGTCATTCTCCTCCTCTCCCAGGCCTTCAGGCTGGCATACAGGGGCTGTGCCTGGGGGTGGTGAGAGTGGTACCTGGTTGTGTTTGAGATGGTATCTCCCCGCAAAACAGCTTCTGCTTTAACCAGGGAAGGATGGCAGAGGGAGGGGGACAGATGTGCCAGCAGGATGCTGAGGGGGGCTGGGAGCCATGTGTCATGGCAGCTGGGGGGCAGGCGTTAGAATCATAGAAAATTAGGGTTGGAAGGGACCTCAGGAGGTCACATCTAGTCCAACCACCTGCTCAAAGATGGAACATCCCCAACTAGATCATTCCAGCCAAAGTTTTGTCTAGCCGGGTTTTGAAAACCTTCAAGCAGGGGTGACACAGGGGGTGCACATGCACCCCGAGCATGGCGATGCACCCCCTACAAAGAAGCACCACCAACAATGTCAGCGGTGTCTGCAGGTGGTTGCCACTTGCTACCCTGCCGCTGGCACCACTAGCGGTGTCTGCAGACGGTCTGCAATCCCTGCTGGATGCTGCTGACACTGGCGGCAGTGGCTGCAGGTGGTCGCCAACACTTGGTCAGCGCTCGCCACCCCCCACCGCCAACAGCGCTGGTGGCGTCTGTGGGACCTCCCCTGCTTACTGCTGCCACGCTCCCACTGCTCCTGCCACTGCACTCCCGCCACTCTAGTCATCACTGCCATGCTCCCACTGCTGCCGTGCCCCCCAGCCGCTGGGGGCCCGAGTCATTCATGTCTACAAGGATGGAGCTTCCACCACTTCTCTGGGTAACCTGTTCCAGTGTTTTACTACCTCCTGGTGAGAAAATTCTTCCTAATATCTAACCTAAACTTCCCTTGCTGCAACTTGAGACTATTGCTCCTTGTTCTGTCATCTGCCACCACTGAGAACAGTCCAGCTCCATCCTCTTTTGAACCCCCCCTTTAGGTAATTGAAAATTGCTATTATAAATCCCTTTTCAGTCTCCTCCAGACTAAATAAACCCAGTTCCTTGTAGGTCATGTCCCCTCAGTGGTGAAAGTAGGGGTGCACGGGGGTGCATGTGCACACCCTGAGAGTGCTGGTACACCCCCTGACTGGCTGTGCTTGCCACTTAGGCGATAGGCAGGGGGGGCAGGTGGGAGCCCAGGTGCCCCTCCCCCCTGGCAAGTGCTGGCCGATGCCTGCAGCTGCTCCCAGAAGCAGTTGCAGCCACTCCCGGAAGTGGCCTCAGTGATTGGCAGTGAGTTTGGCTGCAGGGGGACCCCTCCGGTCGGCAGGGCTGGTCACGGGGGGCGGATGGGGGGGGAAGGGGGCACATGCCCCACCTAACTAAGGCAGTGCCAGTTGCCCATGCATCCCCCAGATCCCTCACCATTTTTGTCACCCTCTGCTGGACTCTCCCCAACTTGTCCACATCCTTTCTGTAGTGGGGGGCTCAAAACTGGACACAGTCCTCCAGATGTGGCCTCACCAGTGCTGAATAGGGGTGTTGTCCAAAGCCCAGCTGTGGGGGGCACCTGGGCTCACCAAATCAACCCTTCCTTTATTATGGGAGGATAGCCACAGAAAACCTGAATCAGGAAAGTGAAGCCCCCTTCCCTGCCCCAGGGGGTATGGGGGCCCACTTTCCCGGTTAAGGTTTCCATAAAGGAAGGTTTGATTTGGTCCGCCCAGGTGGAGAGCTGCGCATTGCAGAAGGCTGCCCCTTGCCTGCTCCAGGGGCTCGAGTCGCACTCAAGGAGCCCCCGTGCTCCTCCAGGGGAGCTGCCTCTTCAGCACCGGCTCCTCGGGCTTGGGCGGCCCCTGAGGGGAGCCGCCGGGAGCTCCCCCCCGCCCAGCGCGGCAGGAGGCGCCGCTGTTGTCATCGCGGGCGGGCGCTGAGCAGGCGCCGGGCGGCACTCGCGCGCAGGGCGCTGGCCGCGGGGCCGGGCTGCTCCCTCCCTCCCTGCCGGGCGAGCCGCAGCCGCAGCCGGGACCAGGACCGGGACTGGGACCTGGCGGCGCTGGCCGTGAGTGGAGCTGGCTTGGCGGGTGCATGCGGGCTCCGGGCTGCATCCCGCTCCCCAGCCTCGCGCGGGGTCGCCGCGTCTCGCTTTGCGCGTGTTCCCGTGGCTGTGCGGGGCTGGGGCCGCGGGCAAGGGGCAGCCTTCTGCACTGCACTGCTTTGCAGGCCATCTCCAGGCAGCTGCATGCGGGGTGGGGGCGAGGGGGGGGGGTGTCTCGTTCTTAGGAGCCCCAGCGCTTGCACTGAGACAGCCGCGGAGGAAGGAGGCCGGCGGCGAGCAGCGCCCCTGGGCCGGGATGTGCCCCCAGGGCTGGTGCCCAGCGCGGGCAGGGCTTGCGGGCACCTGCTCCCTGCCGAAGGAAGCCGGGGCTCGAGGGCTTGGTGGCTCCAGGCAGCCTGGGTGCCTTTGAGGACCCACCGGGGGCTTGCAATTCCCGCAGCCTGAGCAAGAAACCCAGCGCGGCTGCTCTGGTGCGGAGCCTCCCTCTCTGCAGGCTGCCAGGGCCCTGGCAATGGGCGTGTGGAGTTCTATGCCTCTCTCAACCAATCAAGCAGTGCTCAGGGCAGAAGGCTGCCCCTCGCTTTAGCCAGGCCCGTGGGCTTCATATGTAGCTTAGTGTGTCCAGTGCAGATGTACCCTGCCATCACGCTGCCTGGGCTAAGCCCCTTGCTCAGGCTGGCCCTTGCCCTCCTGTTCCTCAGCCTGGCTTCTACTTGCTCCTTCCTGTGACAGTCATTGATTCTTGACCTTTTCCATCCCCAGCCCTCTACTTCAGACCGGCAGGGTGCTTTTTCCTTTGAAAGGGGTGTTGGTGTAAGGACATAGGCAAACAGGGCTGTTTGGGCAAATGTGGTATCTTTCATTAGACCATCTAAATAGTTGGACAAATTGTCCTTTGCAAGCTTTCAGGCACAAACACCCTTCTTCAGCTAGGCTCTCACAATGCCTGAAGAAGGGTGTTTGTGCCTGAAAGCTTGCAAAGAACCATTTTCTCCAGCTGTTTAGTTGGTCTAATAAAAGACATCACATTTACCCTAAGAACTTTGTCTGCCTTTCCTTTGAAACGCTTGGTCAGACATCTGCAGGTTTAGCACCCTTCTGAAGTCAAGGGGGAATTTTGTCTCGACAGCTATGACTAAGGAGGCTTGAATAGTGTGTGTCAGCTGCTAATTGGAAACCCAGATAATCGTTTTTGTTTTGTTTTGGGGCTTTTCACAGGAAATAAAAGAAATAGGCTACAGTATATATTTTGTCTCCTGGAAGCACCTCAATTGTGCGGGGGTGTCTGATATCCTGTGGTTTATTTCTCCATTAGGAAAGTTGTCAGAGAGAGAAAACACACAGCCAGTCCTTATGCTTAAATTATTGTAAACAATGCGATGTGAGAGCTTGTGCACATTAAGCTTTTCAGAATTTGTTTGTTTTCCGAGGACACATGTATGCGCGTGATTTTTTGTCGCTGATATATAGGGGAGCCTCAGATAACACTTGGGCTGCATTTAATGGTTGCTTAGAAGCTGTTGATAGTCATACAGTGGTATACGCCTAGGGTGCTTACTTTCAGTCTTTGTACAAGTTGAAAGAGCAGATTGATTCGGTATCATATGTAGTCAGGAAAATGGATTTTTAACAAGGTCTTTGCCACGCTGTGTTCACAGTGCTTTCTGTTATGTTAGTTTTGCTTCTTTTCAGCTCCATGTTTCTCACTGTTCAGATAGGTGCACAGATCTGTGATACCCAAATGTAGATGTAATATGATTTGAAGAGATAACCCAGGAGTAGTGGTGCCTTAGGGCCTGATCCAAACCCTAGTTAAACCAGTGGAAGGATTTCTGTAGACTTCAATGGGTTTTGGATCTAGCCTGTAATTTCCACCTGTTGTTTGCTGTTCCGTCTAGCAGGGCTCTCAAAAGTTTTTGAGACAGAGTAACAAAAAATCATCTTCATCTACTTTCATCTGGACTCTCAGTGACTAAGAGATTATATGGGTGTGGATTTATAAACAATAATGCTTATGGTTTTGCCAGATTATTTCATTAGTCTGCAGCAATCGGTTTAGCCTAGCAAACTATGGGTAATTATGCCAACTGCACGCAATCCTCGACCTGGCTTTTTAATCTGTGCATTAAGCTACATTGATATTGTGCAATAAATTACCACTTGCAACCATGCTTGAGTTTCCAAAGTATAATTAGAGAGCTATTCTAGACCTGTCACACTCGTGGCTTTGAGAAAGACAAGAAAAGCTTTGTACCGTAACTGCTTCGTCTATGAATCTTCTATGTAATTCATTGAAATAAATATACTGTATTGAACCTGCTAATATCACTTACAACATCCCCACTGGTCCTGATTCTTCGCCTTTCTCTTAGTGTTAATCAGGAATGACTCTACTAAATTCAGTCTGAGTCCTAAATCAGATTTACAGAATTCAGTGACAGGTGGGCTGGACCCAGTTCTTGAAGTTTTCTGAATCATTTATTTCTAAATCTATTAGTGTTACTCGTAATGACTCTCATGGTGTTAAAATACATGACTTCTTAAGAATAGGCTGCCTTTTGGAAGAGTAGATATAAATTGATGCTTATTGAGTTTTGTCTACAGTGTGTAACTTGAGTTACATACTTGGGTTATTGTTGCATGCAGTGCTTTGGCCTCTTTTACTGATATCACTTAGCCATAAAGTACAAGCAGATATTTAATGTAGTAAACAAAGCAGCAGATTTAAATTAATGCTAATGTGTTCACAGGCTGAGCCAAAAGCTTTTTCAAGGTTGTTATAACACATTGGGCATAGAGCCTGTCCATCTAGAGCCAATACCGGTAATTGATGCTATCAGTAAGTTAGCTGTGGTAATGGTGGAAGAAGTATGATCCAGCATAGGATTTGAAGACCCTGTAAGGAAATCCTTATATCTCCATGGATTTCCTTGGGGAAGTTAGTGTCTCTGGCTAGAAACAGACATCCTTTTAGGAGCGTGATCAACTGTGTCACTATATATCAAGTCACTGGGGCTGCTGTTCTGCAGGGTTTGACCCTTGCCCCTTCTGAGTCTTCTGGGACCCAATCCTGTGGGAAAAGGGCCCCAGATGCTGTGCCCCAAGTTGGGGAAATTCCTGCAGGCAGGGGAAATACCTGCTTGCAGATCTGTCCTCCCTCAGGGTGTTGTGGCATGGAGGAATCCCCCTGCCAGAGATTCCCCCACTTCTCATCTGCAAGTGTAGAGGGGGAACTCCCAAAAGGAGTTGAGGGCAAATTATGACAGCACAAAGTTGACGTCTATTTGCAGCTTCAGTTAAATGGGGATAACAATGCTTCCTTACCTCATGAAGGTGTTGTGAAGATGAATACATTAAACGCTGTGAGATGCTTGGAGATTAATATTCCATAGACAGAATACTGAATTAATTTTAGAAGGGATGTGTGCATGTGGGTGTCTAAACTGAATGTGTTGTGTCCTGTTTTTAGAAATAAATATTGATTTGGGCCAATTACATAAAAGAGCTTCTTAAATTGTTTCTGGTATTAATCTGATTTCCTAACTGGTGTTAACACAGATTTTTAGTTGCTGAAAGTCACATGAGATACATGATTTTACAGCTTTATGTGCTTGAGATGCAATTGTACAACCCATACTGAGTATATTGATTATAATGCAAAGTTCTTCAGGTGCATAATTTATGCTAGGCCTCTGAATATTAATAGTTCTACTTGAGTGGGACTACTCAAGTCAAGGGAACTGGTATTTGGTGTTGTGTTTCACTTAATAATCATGGTCACTATTTGAATTAATAGTTTGGTACTGTAATAAAAGTTCTGCCTCTTTAGATGTGCCAATACTGAAATATTAAAACAATTCTTAATGAATTTGAGAAAACAAAACATTTCTTCAGCTATATCCCAAATTTGAACTAAAACTAGACTTAGTTGTATTGATAATGCACAACAATTAGGCATAACCTTTGTAAGATTTTTTCTTTTTTCTTTAATTTTTTAATCCCATTGGTTCTTGAAATGTGGATGGCTGTGTTAGTTTGTACTGTAGATAGTACTGTAATAAAAGTACCTGTGGCGGTCGAGTGGTAGGCCGGGCTCTAGCCCTGAAACGGCAGGCGGGTGCTTTTGACTGATGGAGTTGAATTTGGCACTGAAGCATATCGGTTGAATAAAGAGATTATTTACTTATGCCGTCGGTGTACACAGCGCAGGAAGAAGAACTGACTTAGGTTACAGTTGCAAACGTGAGCTCTCCAAGTCAGACAAAATAACATGAACGGCTTATCGGGCCGGCAGGGCACGGGGGTACGTCGGGACGGTTGGCGGCGGGGAGTTGTTGGTGGGTGATCAGTCCGCCAAGTTCACTCCGAGATGTGCGCGGAGTTCTCTGACTTGGGCGGAAACTGCTTTAACTTCTTTATGACTACAAGCCAATCGCTAGTCACCAAATGTGAATAATTATAACCGGCCAATGGTGGTGTGCGTATTTGCATAAAGTTGGAGGGAACTTTTACTGCACCGGGGTTTTCTACCATAGCGGAAAATTCCACCATGGCGAGAAATTCCACTGCGTTATAGGTATCAAATCAATGAAACATTCCACTGTGACACAGGCACTCAACTACTGGGTTCTGACAGTACCAACACTGTTATGGTATTAATACAAAACAGTTTCCAAGATAACCAGGCATGTCTGGTTTAATTCTGTTAGTGCTACATCACCTTCTTACAAGTCTATAGAAATGTTTCTATAAAGCAAAATCTGTAGATGCCATTTTATTATGTGAGTAAGCAAAATCAACTGAATATGGAAGCTTATTGGTGAGAATGGAGTTCAGTTTCAACAAATAGAGTAGAAAATGTTCACATAAGCACAAAAATAAATGTAAAGTCATTTTGCCACTTCCATGTTTACTTTTAATTGGGTGTTGAATGCCTATTGTGATAATTTACAGTGTATGTTTGCTGCAGTTTCTGTTACCTGGCCCCTCATACTTTGAAACAGCATACTGGATGCAAAATGCTGTCAAATGAGGATCAATGGAGCATGATTTCCACTCTGTTCTCCTGTAAATTACTATACAAGATGCAGAGCAGTGGTAGATTGGGCCTTCTTTGTTATGTGTTTTGCTTGTACATTGTAATTGGATGAAAATATAAGTTAGATGTGGTGAAACCGGATATTAGTTTCTTAAATAGCACATTTTATGTGCTACACATTGTAAAGATAAAATGAATAAACATAAAGTATCCAGTAACAATTATCATGATAAATTCCATTACCTCCCAGCTCTCCTGTGCTTTTGTATGGTTGTCCACCTGTGTAGGGATTTAAAAAAACAAACAAACAAATATTTTATTTTCTGTTTCATTGCCAGAGCTAAAAAAAATAGAAGCAATTCTGACTTGTACTAGGAAGTAAAGTTCCAAATCATCTGCCATTTAAAATTCTTGGAAGATTTTTGGAAACTATATTCATTATGAATATTAAAGAGTTTTTTAAAACTAAACCTTGCGTGCATTTCTATACTTATTTAAAATAGTTAATTAAACCTTACCTTGTTTACAGGTAATGGAGCTGGATCACTTTTTCCATTACCAAAGGAAAGAAGCCAGTAGGGCTGTGCGAAGCTTTGGTCCCTGATTCGATTCAGCAGAGATTCGGCCCAATTCAGTGGCCGAATCGCTGAATCCAAATCAAATCAAAGGACCCTCTAATCCTTCCGAATCAAATCGGAACTCTCCGAATCGATTTGTAGCGATTCAGAAAGATTCGGAGATTCGGACATAGACACATCTTTAAATGTTTTTTTTACATGTTAAAATGTTTTTGTTTACCTCTAGGTAGCAGATAGCTCGTGAACCCAATGGTGGGGCGCGCGGAGCATCCCACAGAAGTACGGGGGGTTTTCCAGCTCGCTCGGCAGCAGACCAGGAAATGAACCAGAAGCATTTCTGGTCTGCTTCTGGGTCTGTTGGGTGTGCGGGCCGGGAGTGATCTGGGCCCTTTTCGTGCCGCGCGGTCTGTGGCCAGCAGCCTGGGCACGCTGGATCGGAGAAAGCAGGCGACATGCTAGAATTAGGCACGGACTCGTAATGGTTGATTCAAGATTGTTTACTTACACCGAAGATGGTCGCGGCGTAGGCTGGACAGTTTCCTAGGCAAAGCTCCGCTTAAATCCTCGTTTGAGGACTCAGACAGTATTCGGATCGCTCCCACGGAGTTGTCAAGGCTCTGTGGATCCTTTTTGCGCGCAGGGAAGAGGGATACATCGAGGATTGCACTCGGTGACGGGGAGAGGCTAGAGGCTGATCAGACCCCTGTTGCCTTCTTTGAATACGCTGGGTCCAATAGGCTCTGCAGCGCTTAGAGATCTTCACAAGACGTGAAGTTCTCTTCCTCCTGATAGTCATGGAGTCCTCCAACTTGGGCGGAAACCACTCAAGCCTCTTATACGGCTAGCAAGCCAATCGCTAGCCGCCACGTGGGAATATTTTAACACAAGCCAATAATGGGGCTCGAATTAGAATACAAATGGCGGGAACTCCTTGCAACGTGCATTTCTTAGCTGCAAAGAAGAAATGCACACTGCAAAGAAAGCTTCAAACGGCGGGAAAATAATTCAGTGGTGCCAAAGCACACACAAAACAAAAATCACACCCTTGGGTTGTGACATTGGGGAGCACACTGGGGGCCATCCCCCGCACCCCCCAGCTCAGCAACTGGTGTCTCCTGGGTCTGGGGGGCCACCTGGGGTCCCCCTGCAGCTGATCGCTGAGCTGGGGAGGCATGGGGGGGCCCGCTAGCATGCTTCCCGGTGGACCCGGAAGTGGACCATGGAAGGATACTGGTGCACCAATATATTGGTCCATGTTGGATTGGCATTGATAAAAGGCAAATTAACATTATCAGCAACTGGCTTTTTTTGGCCAGTATAGCTGATAATATCAGTGATAAATGCTGCGTGCATGGGCACAGCTGTAGCATGCACATGGCCAGGAATGCAGTTGGGCAGCTTGGAGAGTAGCATCTGGTCAGTAAGTCTGTGGTGTGGAGGGATGTGTGGAGGGCAGATCGAGGTCTCCACGGTGAGGGAGGGAGTGGGGCAGGGGCAGGTGCTGCCCAGCCAGGGTGGTGAATGCAACCCTTGAAGCCAGGGTAAGCCTGTAGGGGAGAAGGGGCTGGGGGAGGGAAGGGGCGTGGGCCAGGGAAGATCGAGGCCCCCATGGTGAGAGAGGGAGTGGGGCTGGGGCAGGTGCTGCCTAGTCAGGGCAGTGAATGCGACCCTGGGACTAATCATATTCAGAAAACTAAATTCCACTATTATAAGTGTATCATAGGACTGATGACTTATAGATCTACCTCCTAGTTCCAGAGTAGCCTCCTTCTGTTCATGTTGGCCTGTCTCTCTTTTGTATGCAAGCTCAAGTTCAGTCCTTAATCTCTCTTCAGACCCTTAACCCTCTATGTTAAATACTTTATCAGTAGCTACAGACTACAGCACCATCCTACTCAACACTGGCAATGTCTACACATGCATTTACATTGCATTAAATTTACTGCCCAGTAACTTACTGCACAGTAAGTGGGAATAGGCTGGCTCTACATGTGCAGGCGTTAAGGCACATTAACACTGTGTGTGGACTGATTTGGGACTATAGTTAGTCCCAAGTCAGTCCATAAACGCAGTGTTACTGTGCAGTAAGGTGTCTACACGTGCGTTACTGGTGCAGTAACTAATCGGACATAAATTTGATACCTGGATCATTCAGGTATCAAATTTATGCCCAAGTCAGTGTAAATCATCATAGTTACTGTGCAGTACAGATGCACACCAGTTTGCAGTAATTTAGGTTACCGCTCAGTAAATGTGCACGTGTAGACGCACCCACTGCTGCCTGTAACTTGTGTGTCATCTTAGTTTGATCTCTCTTGAGGCCCTCAAATCCTGTTTTTGAACATTACACATTCTTGCTATATTTCTCTAATGTAGAAACATACATTGTTTTCCTTGTGGGATCAGCTGTGCTGGGATATAGCTGGGATCAGGGGCAGCTCCAGGGCTTCATGGGCCGGATCCTGCAGGACAATTATCCTGGGTGCCTCGCCGTGACTGGGGTACATGTCTGCATGGGCTTCCTTTGCTTTCTAGGGTGAAACACACATGCCTTGGAGTTCCCCCATGTATCCTGGACATGAAGAGGGGCCAGAATTGGGGCAGAAGTGGTGGATTGTGGGATGCCTGGGTCCCCTATTCTGCCATATTGCTGGAGACAGGTTTTCAGATGCCTTTTGGAATGTCCTGGGAAAAACTGTTATCACATTTTTTGTGGTAGCAGATTTTGGTCATTTTTCTAGGACACTTATGAGGGACATCTGAATGGGAACTGCTCTGTCTCACCATAATCAGCACATCTGTTTCTACCCCAAATACAGCCTCTCATGTCCATTCACACAGCTAACACTCTTTCCCAGACTCGTTATCTCATGTCTGCAGTACTGCAACATCTTCCCCAATACTGGTGGCTCTCAACCTTTCTAGCCTTCATACTTGTTGTGAATTTCCTGGCACCCCAGCTGAGAATCACTGAGCTAGACTGTACATTCAGAAAAAGTTATGGAGAGCTGTCTTGGGGCTAAAAAAATAAAGAGCCACTTATCTAGTTGGGGCCAGATAAGAGCATGGGTGAAGTGGGTGGGCAGGATCTCACTCTGGTGTGTTGCTCTTTCCACTGTTTGCCCTGCCTGTATCTGAAGGGACAAGGGCAGTCCAAACTGCTGAGACTGATCCTGCAGGATCTCATACACCAGTGACCGCCCCCATGGCCCCTTCCACTGGCCCCAGGAGTGTGGGAAGAATGGAAAAGATGAACTAGGCTGCAAAGAATGGCTCCATATGTTTGTCTCCACACACACCTGGAGCTGCTGGGAGCATGGAGGCAGCCAGCACAGGTGATGCCTGGGGGCAGGGGAGTGCAGCAGTGGTGGCAGTTTTCACATAAGCAGCTGCAGGGGGCACTGGTTAGCTGGAGGAGGCTCAGGGCAGGCGCCACAGCACCCTGATGCAGAACCATTGCTTTTTAACCTTGACAATTAAATATCTCTCCTGTCTTATCCATTCAAAAGGCTTCTGGGGAAATCATTTTTCTAACCATGTGACATTTTGACCATATCATTCCTCTTTATATGTACTTTCAGGGGTTCTCCCTTTTCTGTGGCATCAGATGTAACCAGTCTTCACTTTCAAGGTTCTTCATGATCTATCCTCATCATATGTATAACCTTTCACCTTCTAGTCAAGATGTCGATTCTTGCCTCTAATCAACCTATATGTCAATCTTCATTGTCCATTTATTACATTTTTAAAGAAGCTCTTTTTAATGCTGCTTCTTGTGCTTGGGAGGTGCTCTGCCTACTCATCTGCAGAACCAGGTCCTCTTTCAAAGTTGTTCTTAAGACACTCTTTGCTATGATGCCTGTTTACAAAACAACAAGAAAAAATCAAGAAAAACAGGACAAAAGCTTCGTGTACTGAGACTGCTGTCTAGCACATCAGTCAGTATTGTCTTAATCAGGGTTGTCAAATTAATTTGGCTTGGCAGGCCAGATGAGGGGTTCAGGGTTTGTCTGCAGGCTGGGTTGGGCCCACAGACTGACCCCATGTGCTGGGTACAGCACATGCTTTGGACTGGCTGCATGTGCTGCTTGCATATCCTAGACCAGTCCTGTGTGCCACATGCAGCCCATGACAGACAAGCTCTATGTACCACCCCATGCAGTTTGTGGGGCTGGGACTGGGGCCCGGGCCAGTTCACACTGCATGTGGCAGGCAGCACAGCAGGTTGGATGATGTGGCTCCGCAGGCTTTCTCTTTGACACCCTTGTAACTTCTCTCTTGTCTCTCATGATATCTATCCATTACCTCTTGTGTTAGATTGTAAGCTTTCTAGGTCAGGCACCGTATTTTTACTGTGTACATTGCTTAGCACAGTGGGTTTCTTGTAAAGAGCTAGTACTCTCAGACATTAGGATAATAGAGGTAATAAACACTTTTGGCAGTGGCCTGTATTGCATGTTAAGTTACCTTCAGTCATTTATTCCATTGTGCTTCTTGTTCATACCAAATTCTTCATGATTTATGTTATTCTTCTTTAGATCTTAGATGTTCAGTAGGCCAGAAAGTGATGGAGTCAATGCCTGTATAAGAACAGAGGCGTGGGACCAAAGAGATGCAGTATGTCTACAGTGAAGAATTCAGTGCCCTATGTGTAGTGATCACTGGGTTCAATATATACAGGCATTCATGAATGAGAAAAATAAACTTTAATGGTGGAGCAGTAGGCTACCTTTGCAGACCCCATCTGGCTCTACCTGGTTCCTTAACTGAGGGATCATCTCCCAATTACCCAACTCCTTCAGTCTCCTATAAGGGAACCTTTTGAAATTATAACTTTTACACTATAGAGACACTTGAGTTAGCTCAGAATGACATAGGTTGGGTACTGGAAACAATCTACTGGAATGAGCACCTGAGGGTAAATTAACTCAGGAGAAGTGTTGACATTGTGGTGATACTACTTTCAGTGGCCAAGCTTGACAATACACAGAATTGTAATGCGCGGTTTAGGCATACCAACAGTTTTCTGGTATCACTAAATGTATGCCACTCACTTGAACGTGATTCTGTTTCTAATTTTGTTCGCTGGTTTTTTCATCATATTTTTGTTCTCAGAGATGCAACCGCTCTGCAAAACTGCTTTCTTTCATTTTGAGTTAATGTTAGCATGTGCTGGGCATTTTAAATAGTAGGTGAAATGAATTCCACTGCTGTGTTTTTGAGTGGATGTCATATGCTATGGAAGTAGGGATTCAATTCAAATAAATGCAAAAGTGTGCTAAAAGAGTAGGTAGGGTCTTCCCAGCCTTCCACAGAAGGATACTGTCTCTTCAGTATATTGCATGTGATAGAAAGTGGCAAGGAATAGGAAAGACACTTTGGTTTTCAGAGTTAAGATTGCTATGGCTATTTGCTGTACAATTTTCTGTATTTGAAAGATAAAAATGACAGATTTTATGATACCTGCTTTAAGGTTCTACCTTAAAATGTTTAGATGCTCACTTTACAACATATCAGTTCAATAATTAATATTATTTTAGGATATAACCAGAATATCTTCAGTTTTGGTATGACATTTCTTTTATCATTGTTTTTCTTCCATCCTTTCTCTTCCGGTAACTATTTCTGCCACAAAAGCAGGCAATTGAAACATCTTGCCTAGCTGTCTTCTAGGGTTATTTCAGATCTTTGTCTAAAGGCACAGTTCAAAGGTCTTGTATATCACTGGACTGGATGAAAATTAAATTTTAATTTTGACAGAAATATATGTTTTTGTTTAGTTCAGTTTTTTCAGATAAAAAAATACTTTTTAAAATTTAGTTCTCAAAAATTTGGCTTTAGTTTTTGGTTTTAAGTTTTAGGTGTTTGGAGGGAATTGGCATTTTTCTATTTCTTCTGTGTCTTACACAAGTATGTGTTCCTTTTCTAGCACAAGGAAGGAGAAGTAAAATAACTGAGGGAAAGCAGCTTCACTCTTTCTGACTTTCTGTTTTACAGGCACTTTTTCAGAGTGAAAAAGGAAAGAGAAAAATAAATTAATATTTAAAAACAAGACAAGGATGAGCTGAATTTTAAAAAGCGATTTTCATTTCATGTTGAATATTTTAATTTAAAAATTGAAACACTTTGGGAAAAGCAACATTTTCCCACAAAAATTTAGTTTATGAAATTCTATTTGGTGAAAAGCTATTTTACATTAAAAAAATGACAAAAATATTTTGGCCTAGCAAGCACTGATTCAGCTTTGGTTGGTAAAGACAGGTTATCTGTTGCTCCAAGTAGTGTAGTTTCCATTGTATGTTCTGCACTTTCCTTCACCATATACATCTTTGACTAACTTCTGTGGGAAATATGTGTATAGAAATACTGTGCAAGACAGGATTCCACAGGCTTTGTGCCAGCTTAAAACACAATTTATCTTCAATTCAGACTTTTGGATATCAGGATATGTACCCCTGGTCTTTTATAGTAATATTGTTTTTCTTGACCTAGGTCATAGAGATAACAGAAATCTCTATAATTAAATTAATAAGTTAAGGTGCATCTTTAAATTAGCCTTTCATGTAAGATACACTTGTAATTAATCATCTCCATTGGTTCCCTTCATCTCTCCTTCAGTCTTCAAGATCATTTTTCTGTAGGAGCATGGATATAACAGTGCTAAAACTATTGGGATTTGCTATCTTCCATGCCGCTTTGTTTACTTTATAACGATAATGATAAAAAGAGTATGTTCTGTGCTTTTCAAAATGGTCCTAGAAACAGTCAGTTGTTGGGCAGCAGATACAATATACACACACATAAAGCCAAGTCATTATGTGTTATGAATGAAGTCCTGTTATGAAGCAAGTCATTGGTGTTAGTTCTGAAAAGGAGGCAAAGGGAGCATCTACACGTCCAATTAATGCGATTGAATAACTGAGCCAGAGTAAATTATTTCCGATGTCACTGTGTACACGTGTGTTTAAGCACAGTAATTTACTCCGTCATTAGATGGTACCTGTGTATGATGGGACTATCCTATGGTGGAGTAAATTAATCTATTGTGTTCTAATTGCTGTGTAGGTGAAATGCTTAGTAAATTAGGCTACTGTGCAGTAAAGCACACATGCAGACATACCCAAAGAGTAGTCCTTCTTGAGGGAATTGAGTACTTTCTCAGAAGCTTGTGCTCCATAATTTCAGGAAATGGCATATAAACTACTTACAGAGGTTTCTGCTTCTGGTTTTGAAATGTCCCTTAATGACTAATATTATGGAACCACAGCTGTAGAGCACTGTAATTCTTCTGTCATTGTTCGTGACACAGTGGGTACATCTACATGAGACGTTTACTGCGTAGCTGACTAATTTGCTGTGTGGAGCTGACTGCTACAGTGAAGCACCCTCATGCCCTAGCCAGCCCCTCTGAAGCACGTTGAGGCAGGCAGAAGCAGCCCCAGGCTTGCAGGCAGACCCCTGGAGCCCCCTGCTAGCCAGGGTCTGCTCTGCCCCAGCATAACGTGCTGCTGTCCTAGCCACATGTGCAAACAGCGCATCTGGGAGCAATAAACTCCAGCCCAAACTGTGCTGAAGTTTATTCAGTCAACTTAATTTCATGTGTTGATGGGTGCTCTTATTACTGTGGATGCTCAGGACCCTGTATTTCTTTCACTGCGATGCACTACTGGAATTTTTGTAGGGAACAGCACAGAATGAATGAACCTTCCTTGTTCAAATTACCTTAGCTTTTGTTATACTATCTGTTGCGCCATGTGCTCTTTAGGCATCTGGAGGGGAGAGAAGGGTAACAGCAAAGGGGTGAGGCCAGGCAATCCAAAATGGGCAGGAGTGGCTCATAAAATTAATCTTCACAATCGTCCCCTCCTCTAAGAGGTGCTTCACTATCATGTATGTCAGAAGCTTAACAACCACTGGGCAGAGGCAGTGGCAGCAGGGATTGGGCTGCCAGTGACAGCTGTGGCAGCTATGTCAGCTGCACATTACTTTACAGTTTTATTTACACAGATCATTAATTTATTTTTACCTTTGCTCAAAATGTGCTGTTTGCTTGGGTCACGGTGTTGCAGGGCACTGACCACGTGCTTTACTTCAAGCATGTGAGTCCACCGAGACCCTTCTCAATATGAACAAACGTCTAAGAATCTGGCTCTTGGGGATTTCAGTGTCTTTGTTCTTGTGCTTTTGCAAATCTTATTCTGCCTTGTATGATTTGGTAGACATGTTTTTTAAATGTTACTCTTTTATTCTTTCAAAAAGTCTCAAGTAGCAGTGGGGCTTTTAAGTTTTTTCTTTGTTTTTTCTTTCCTCTTGATTATGACTTGAGATGCTGTTATTCCCATTCTTCTCTCCCTTTGTGTGTCATTGTTACAAACTGATACAGATAAATCTTAAGCATATTTCTTTGCTACAAATCACTTTTTAGCTTTCTTGGATACTGATACAGACTTGCTCCTATCTACAATGTCTGGAACAAAACATTGAAACAGATTCTACACAAAATGCATCCACATAAACAAAGTAAAGGTTGGAGATTTTTAAAATCTATGCTTACAGAAACAATAAATATTATATGGAACTATAATATTTTTAAAAGTTTGAAGATGGAACGGGTTTGGCAGTATTCCTTCAAGTACTACAGACTCATTTTTCCTGCCTAACACCTTTTAATCATGTATTCCATTTCCCCCTGCTTTTGACATGGTGACTTCTATGCCTTTTTTGTGATCACTTGCATTGTTTTAAGTGACCAAACAAGGTAGGGGGGTAATGGAGAATTATGTCCTAAAATAGGTGGTACAGTGGTGTTGCAAAGACACTATTCCTAACTGGACTTTGTAAGCTGTACTATCATTGCCAATTAAAATAATTCATTACGTTTTCATTCAAAATGAAGATAAAACAGAGAAGAGAGGGTCTGTTTGAGGCAGATAGGGGAAGCCAGGGAGATAAGATGCAGGAGACAAAAGTTAGGATGACTTAGATATGATGAGGCAGCTGATATTAGTCACCTGTCTTGTAAGAGTATATTTTCAATTAAGTATATAGTCTTCAAAATGTGCCCTTGCTGAAAAATGTCTGGATGGAGTTTTCAGTGGGAAAGTTTCTGAGTTCAAGGTCTCTGGCATTATTTCTGATGATGGAGAGAGGGAGGGAGAAATGAATAAAAAAGCTTGAGCTCTTTTTCATCCAAAAATAGACATTTTTATATTATATTTTATATTAATCTGTTTGCCTTGTGTGTTTGTAGTTGCTGTCTCCTCATGAGGCTACTGCAGTGCTGTGTTCACAAGCCTTTACTGTGCCAGATATACCATGGCTCAACCATGGCTCACATGAGTGCTGGAGGAATACAGTTGTTAGGTTTAAGATTGAGCATTTGATGTGTACCAAGCAGTACTTACCGGCTACTCCCATCTGCCACACTTCTCCCATGGGCTCAAACATTCCATTCTTCCAATTTGCTGTGGCCTGAGCAAAGGGAAAAAAAACCCAGTAAGATTAATTCATAACATATTTATCATACTGCCCTGGGTGACCAGTTTTTCCACAGTCCATTGATCATTCAGTTAACAGTCCTTTGTGGACACTGCTTCCCTTATGCAGCTGAGTAGGTAAATAAGTTTCCCTCTTGGCATAGATCTTCCACAAAGCAATGGGAAGAAGAAAAAATATTGCAGGACCTCCTCAAATTGGACCTGAAAGGTAGGTCTGTCCAATCTGAAACTACTTTTATCACTTTCTAAATTGGCTTTGAGTTTAAATGACCGCATCCTTTTAGTATTTGTAGTGCCAGTTAGAGGATGAAATTTGTTTCATGAAAATTTTTTAGGTTTCAAAATCTGTTTGTGTTCTGCATTGCTTTTTCCTTCTCTCCTCCTGAGCTATGGTACACTGGGCACAACACTGAATGTTGTAAGCATAGCTCTGCAGCGATGCCACTATGGACCCACAAAGTAATGATTGAGAAAACAGGGGGGGAAAAAAGCTCATAGTCTCAAAACTCTGCAGTTTATAGTAATTTTAAATGTTACTTGTAACAACTGTAACTATGATGTTTTTGGCTAAGCATGACTGGTGTTCATGCTTCTGTAACGCTGCTGTCCCTGTCCAGTCCTTGGAGGTGCCGAATATCATCAGTGCCTATTAACTTTTTTAGGAGTGTGGAGGTCAGTTCCTCCTAGCATCTGATTCCTAAAGTAGTATTCCCGTCTTATAGCTAGAGAATAAGAAGCGCAGGAAATAAAGGACTTGACTAGAGCTGTGTTCAGCCTCTATCCTTGGGAAAACCTTTGAAAAAATTATTAAGGATCATATTTATGGGAGTGGAGCAGGAAAAGTAATGCTGAAGGGCAACCAGCATGGGTTCATAGCAGGTAAATCTTGCTTGACTAACCTTGTTTCTTTTTATGACCAGGTCACAAAATGCCTGGATGCAGGGGACAAGGTAGATGTCATCTGCCTGGATTTTAAGAAAGCCTTCAATATGGTATCTCATCCTATTCTCATAAATAAACTGAGCAGCTGTGACATAGGTGATTATACAGTCAGGTGGGTGGCAAATTGGCTAATGGGATGCACCCCGAGAGTGGTGGTGGATGGGTCAGTATTGACCTGGAAAGATGTGAGCAGTGGAGTCCCACAAGACTTAGTCCTTGGACCTGTGATATTCAATGTCTTCATCAGTGACTTGGATGAGGGTGTGGAAAGTACTCTGTCCAGATTTGCAGATGATACCAAATTATGGGGTAAAGTTAACACACTAGAGGACAGGGAATAAATCTAGGCAGATCTGGACAGGTTGGAAATGTGGGCAGAACAGAATAGGATGCAGTTCAGCAAAGACAAGTGCAAAGTGCTGCACCTAGGGAGAAGGAATCACCAGCACACGTACAGGCTGGGGAGGACATTCTCAGCAGCACAGCAGTGGAAAGGGATCTTGGCGTTATCGTTGACACTAAGATGAATGTGAATCGTCATTGTGACGAAGCAAGTAGTAAAGCTAACTGCACTGCATCATGCATTAGCAGGTACATGATGAACAGGTCCAGGGAGGTGATGCTTCCCCTCTATGCAGCATTGGTCTGGCTACAGTTGGAGTACTGTGTCCAGTTTTGGGCAACACACTTCAAGAGGAATGTGGACAACCTTGAGGAGGGCCACTCATATGGTCAGCGGCCTGCAGGCAAAGCCCTGCGAGGAGAGATTGAGGGACCTGGATCTCTTCAGCCTCTGCAAGAGAAGGCTGAGAGGGGATCTTGTGGCTGCCTACAAATTCATCGGCGGGGGGGGCAGCAATGAGTAGATGTTATGTTTACCTGGGCATCCCTTGAAGTAACTTGGAACAACGGCCACAAACTGACAGAGAACAGATTTAGCAGGGCAGGGGGTCGGACTCAATGATATACTGAGGTCCCTTACAACCTAAACATCTATGAATTTATGAATTATTTAGGGTCAGGAGGATAAGGAGAGCCATAAGAGAAGATACACGTAATGTAATCTTACTATATATACTAGCTTATTCTCCAAGGTACTGTTATGACATGCCTTTATAATAATATCTGTATTAAGTATGAGACCAATACCTTGCTAGCAAAAGAGTGTTCTTTATCACTTCTGTTAGATATTAGATCTTTATCATTGTAATGCTGGATGACTGGTTTCTTGATATGTCATTTGGGATGTTCACTTATCTGGTTTGCAGTTTCCAAAAGTATGCAATCAAGTACCTCTTATTCCATTTCTTAAATTTAATGAGAGTGTTTTTAGTGCTCAAAAAGTTTTTATCTTTAGGTTACTTAGGATATAGGCCAGGGGCTGGCAATTGTTTTCAAGCTGTGAGCTAGCACAACCTGGCTCCAGTCCAATGTGGGCTCAGTGGCTTGCATGGTGCATCAGCAACAACGGGTTGTGTGGGCAGTATTTCCCTTGCACCAGGGCCACACAGTTAGATGTGTTGTGCAATGCTGCTTCTTCTCCCAGCCCTTCACTCCCTGGTTGTGAGGGGCAGCATACAATCCACAAGGTTGTAGGCATTTCCTTGTGTCTGTGCCCATGCTGGAGTTGGGTATGGGGTGACCACCTTTTCAAAATGGAAAGGGGGAACACATGCCCACCTCCTCTGTGCCACCCTAGTGGCAAGGCTAGAGCAGAGCCGTGTGGAGTTCATGGGGAATGGGAGGATGCAGGCTGCCTGCTGTGGGCTTGGGGCTCCCTGCCCTGCTGCCTTCTCCCCAGGAACCCCATACTGGCTGTACCACTATGGCAAGTCGCCCCCTGCCTGCACGGCAGCAGCAGGGGGCACAACTCCATATTGCTGCCACCCCAGCTGCTGCCAGGTGGGCAGAGGTGCCTTGCCATGGTGGCACGGCTGGTGTGGGGCTCTTGGGGGAGGGCAGCAGGGTGGGGAGCCCTGAGCCCTTCAGCAGGCAGCCAACATCCACCCCTGCCCCATGCACAAATATGGGGGGCATATGCCCGCCCATGCTCCTCTCCCAGGAGTGCATGTAGTGGCTGGCAGCTGCCCATGGTTCCCTCCCACTCCCCAGCAGTGCCCCGTAGCTGCATATCCCACCCCGGCCCTGGGCCCCATGCAACACCCTGGCTGGGCAGCACCTCCAGCCCCAGCCCCTCTTCCTCCCTTACTATGCGGGCCTCAAACTGCCCCTCCCCTCTACCCCATAAATTTACCTTCAGGGAGCTGCTCTCCACTGCTGACTGGCTGTATTCCTGGCCACATGCATGTGTGTGTGTGTACACATGCGTGGGACATCCCCTGTGTTCCCCCTCCTCAATCAGCCCCTTGCTGGAACTCTGCCAGCTTGCAAGGGGAAACTTACTGTTTCCCGCATTTTTCTGTGGCAAACAGAAAACCTGGATCCCTGCATAAACCTGGGACTCTGGGACAAATACTGTCCCAGAGTCATTCAGCCCAGGACTAGGACTTTATGTTCACATTTTGCGACTGTCCTGCCCAATTAGGGACAGGTGGTCAGCCTAGTTGAGTAGCAAGGAGCTGCACTGGGGCCAGGGAGCTGGGAGCTGTGTCCATCATGCGGCTGCTTCTTTACAGCCATGGGGAAAGGGGGTGAGGCAGAGAAAAGTGGTAGCTGTGCAGGCACAGCTCCTGGCTCCCTGGCCCCAGTGCAGCTCCTTGCTGTTCAGACCCAGCATAGGCAAGAGCAGAGTCAAAGCCCTATGACTCTGTGGGCCTGATCCAGCTTGTGAGCTGTATGTTGCTGACCCCTGGTATAGACAGATAAAACAATGGCACTAAATTAAAACCAGTGGGAATTATTGCTTATAAGTATGAGTTAGCTGATCTGTTGTGACAGTTTAATGTGCCTGCTCATTTCCTGCAGTAAATAGAAGCTAAACTTGTGTCCCATGGTAGCTTACCCTTTGTCATTCAGTGGTAGATTATTGTCATTTAGTTTCCACTTACAGTGGGAAAGGGCTGACACATGAAACAGAACATATCAGGTTTGTGTGAGAGGCAAGGGTAATATCTTTTGTTGGACAAATTGCATGGTTGGGAAAGAACTTAGACAAGCTTTTAAATGCAAGCCCTCCCCTGCCTGGTCCCTTTTAAATCAGTATAATTGTTTCATTCCTCAATACCATTAGAGAGAAGAGTTTTGTAAATGCCTCTTAGGCCACAGTACAGAAAAGCACTTAAGCACATGTTTAAATTTTAGTTCCCATTTAGATGATTCATTTATTACAAATCAGACAAGTGCTTAGGTACCTCACTGAATCAATGTCTTAGTGAGAGCCTGCAAATGCAGTTGGGCACTTGGTAGTTGGACACACGATACATTTACAGTGAAAGTATGGGGAAAGAGTACCTGGTGAACCTGCATGTATATGTGGAAGGAAGAACTGTCCTCTCTAGAGCTAAGTACAGACAGTCGAAAGCTCAAGGCTATATCAATTCAGTCTTTACAGGTTAGTCTAAGCTGCAGAGATTAAACTGAGAAACACTGGACAGACATTTACTTTTGATTCAGAAAATGCAGCCACATGCCTGCAGTGGCTCAGGCCAGAAGCTGGGGAGTGCTAGAGTACAGCTCTCTGGCACATAGCCAGCATGGGCTCTGTTCACTTCCTCTTCTTGCTGCCCCCAAGGTCTCTGGGATTTGCAGTTCACAATCACAGCAGCAGGACTCTGCAGGTTACTAATCACTTCCTCTTCCTGCTTCCAGGTGCCTCTGGGATTTGTAGTCCATAGTCACAGCTAGCAGTAACTTTCAGTAAATTTAGTAGGGCAGGGCAGATCTGTGCTCGGGGGAAGCGGGGTTTAACCAGGGGAATGGGGTTTAACCCCACTCCCTGGCCCAGACCTCAGCTGGGGTTTGCCTGGGGTAGGGGGCAGTCCCTGCCTCCTCACCTCCCCCTGCCTGCCCCGCCCCCAACCCTTCTCTGCTGGAGCAGATAGCCCAGCCCAGGTCTGGAAAGCATGCTGGGATGCTGGGTGACTGTGATTTAACTTGAACCAGGGAGGAGTCTGGGATAGAAGTTTCATAAACTGGTTTGACCCAAATCAGTTAAGTCTGAGACTACATTCAACCAGGTTTATTTTAAACCAGGTTCAGCCATTTTGAAACTGGTTTATGTGCGTTTAACTTCTGTTCTGTTACAGGTTTAAATCAGTTTCTGATCACTTAAACTCGTTTATGTGTAACTTCTGCCCCTAGCCTGGAGGACTTTCCGTTGACTCTCCAGAACATCTTCTCTAGAATTCTGTGCACGCTGGAATAGGGGAGGCTAGAATAGGGCCAGGGGACCTATATGGTCATCACTCCTAGAAATGCTGATGTGGCTAAATACCCTGTAGAGGCCCATGACAATTTACCAGGGAAATTAAATTCTGGTTATATAATCAAATACTAGTCACTTTCTCTTTCCATGTGTTGGAAATCCTTCTCTTTGAGACCATCTCTGTGAGTGGTGATATTAAAGGAGCACCAGCAGTTGGGAACCCATGACAAATAGAAAGTGTCAGAAAGTCAGTGCAGAAGCAGATGGCTCTCAATTCTGTAGACCTTGGAGGGTCCAGTGGCTTTGGAGCTGACCCAGCTGTTTTTAGAGGATAGACATCAATATTTATAGAAAAATTCTTGAGCAGAAACTCAATTTTCTGCCCTTGTCCAGTAGTAGTTTGTATGGGGGATGTAAGAGCCCTAAATACAGTGGATAAAAATCATCCTTGGCTCCCTTAGAATGATAAAGGATCAGATAGTGTAGCATTTTTTAATTGTATAAAAATCTTCTAGTGTCATGAATTCTTCTCCACATGGACACTTGTGAAATACTGGACTTGTTCAGATTAAGCTAGGATGTGGTTTAACTGCATGAGGTCTGTGTTCAATTGCTTTGGCAAAGAGGGTGAAAATCAAAGCACAGGGACACATACAAAATGTTGCAACTCAGTTCCTGGGGGAGGTAGGAGTGGGGGAGAAGGGAGTGGCAGGGAGAGGGAAGACAAATTAGGAAATTATTTAAAATTGTGTTTATCTTTTGAAATTATAGTTATTCTATATAAATTGCTTCTCATATTCAGATTTACATTTTCTGCCCAGATCTTGGCCTTTCTTTACAGTTCACACACATCTGACAATGCTAACCTCAAGTAAAGAAGTTGTGTGTGAAAATTGAATATACAGTAATGTTCTTGTATACTGGAGTGCAGATGTTTTATATGTTAAAATATTAGTGCAAACTGAGATTTACTGTCAGATGCTATCAGCTGCCAAATAGCTTTCTTTTAGTTAATTAAGTTGTCACTTGAAAACTTGCACTTGATATAGTTTTGAAAGAGGAATCATTCTCTTTTTTTTAAATCCTGGTGTTTCAACTCCGTGGTAAACTTAAGTCTGAGTTTCTAATAGGCATGTTGATAGTAACTGTTCTAGCCAGGGTTGCATAACAGACCCATTGTAAATCCCTTTCTTCACATAGTCATCCAGCTTTATTCACTAAAAAGGGTGAAGTTTCTATGGTTCATTTTTCCAGCACAAGGGCTATGCTTTTGAATGCCAGAACAAAAATCCCTTTAGCTATTCTTGAGAGCGAACAGCATGGAAACAAGATGTACTTTGCACTATTCTAAAAATTCCAGCTCCACTTGTTTATACAGAGCTGGTGCAAGAACAGATGAAGTTTGGGACCTGAAACTTGGGTCACAGCAAATCCCTGCTCTACCACTGACAATTTATTAGTGGTCTTGGAGAAATCACTTTGTCTCTCTTTGTCTTCAGCTTCCAGTTTGTTAAACGGGTATAAGAGTAACCTACCTGCCTTATGAGGCCTTGTGAAAGTGTTTCAATATTTATGAAGCTTTTTAATATACAGAGAGATGTATAAACGCTAATGTATTTTTAGAATAATTTTCTCATAATTGAATTTGTATATGTTGTGTTCTTTCTAGAGTTATCTAGTTGACTGCTAAGCTATTGAGATAAACTGATGAACAGCCATGATTTTTTCAGGGATCTTGCAAAAACATGCAACTAATAAATACATATCTTTTTCTTTGGATGGGGTGTAGAAAAGATGTGTGTATCTTGACTGAAGCCATAAAGGAAATCTTATTTTCCAAGAGGTTTCTCATCTGAGGATTAAATATATTAGAAAATTAGAAGATTTTTATTAGAAGATTTGCACTCTATCAATTAATATTTTAACAATCCATGTATTTTGTATTTGATCATAGTCTGGTCTTTATTGTGCATGCTGTGCCTAAAATCAAAGTTATTTACCTTGCCTGTATACACATATCTGCATTTGTACATGTAAACCCCCAGTAAGTGTTAACTGTTTTTACATAACAGAACCTGATGTGCATACAAAATTACACTGTTTAATGTTGTTCTCATGCATTTAAGGACTCCTGGCAAAAATAATAGGTAAAATGTCCATATAATCTTTTCTGAGTGGGCAGTAAGAGCACAAAATCAGCTCCTTTTTTGAAAAATTGGGCTCCTTTAAATAAGTAATATTCTTGGTTTCAGAACATCTTTGATAGCCATTTCTGCTATGTCTATAGGCTATATAGACAGCATATACTACACAGTTGAGTGTAATATAGGTACTACTGCTAAGAAATGGAAAAGCTAATATGGAAACAGTTTAAGATCTTCAGAGCTGCCTAGGAGATTAACATGCGCTGTTTCCATTAATTTTAAATGGGAGCTGTGTGTTCCTAAATCCCCTCCGTAGCTCAGAAAGTCTCATCCATAATGTATAATTTCTCTGAAGCACAGTCAATATTTTATATTCTGACTGTAATAAACAAGAATTCTCTTTTTCATATTAATGAGACAATTGTATTGCCTGAGAAGACATTAGAGTTGTTTTTTTGGCCCATTAGAGTTGGGTTTTTTTGGGAAAAAAAGTATTAAAAAAACCCAAAGCATGGCCTTTAAGATTGTCGTTGAATGTTTGTATTTCAAGAATGTCAGGAAATATTTATTTCAAGTCAGCATGAAAACACACTTATTATGCTTCATGGTACCAAAATAATTAGGATGCAGTAGGTCAAACTACGTTTTGAGCATAAGAGGGTCACTAATATTAATGGAGTTCGGGCTAGATCTTTAGTTTACTTTTGATAAACAATTCAACAAAATAGAGTGGTTTTACATAGTCTTTGTGGACACTAACAGGTGTGACCGGTTCTCACATGGTCAGCCACTGAAAACACTCTACAGCTGTGCACTGACAAGTGCATGGCTGCAAAGTGCTTTTTGGTTTGTGCCTTGCCTTGCTCTTAACTCCTGCAGAAACTGTGCTTCCTGGTTTGGTCCAGCTGTGCCTGATTTCCTTATTGGCTTGCAGGCAGCTGAGGCCAAGATTTTCAATTGAACTGTGGTCCATCAATGCTCTGTATGGATGCAACTTCTCTCAGGCTCTGCTTTCACAGTTCCTGCCTTGGTTCTTAACTTTTGTATTGGCTTCAAATTCCTGGCTCTGCTTAAGTTCCTGATTTCTTGGCTTGTGACTTCCACTCAGTATCCGCTGTTTGCTGCCAGCCCTGCTCTTCAGGTTTGTGACTTAGCCCTCATGATGAGTTTAGGTTACCCAAGTGTAGGTTTGTTAGGATATGAGGCCTGACTATGAACTATCGAGTCCTTACTCTGCTCAGTTCAGTGTAATTTGCAATGAAAACTCTTCAATTTTGAATAGCAAGGACTTAAATCTGGGTTATCTGCATCCTTGGCCAATGCCCTTATCACCAGAACACAAGGACAATTGCACTCCGGTTTGGGAATTAAAAAAACAAATGATCCCTCCCCCCAAAAAAAACAAACAAACAAACAAAAAACTGTAGACACATAACATAATTCTGTTTTTGCAAAAAGAGTTTTTATTAATGTGTTTATTCTGTTAAACAAAATGCTGAATTATTGATATTTGCTAAAAGCTGAATTATGGTCCCTCTAGCTGTAACTGTTACTTTGACATGTACTGGGCAAAATTCTGCTCCATTTAACTTCCGCTCCATTACTACTAAAGTGCAGTCCCTCATAGAAATGGTGACAGGAAAAAAAAGAAGCTTCTAAATATTAGTGACTGATCACTGTTCCTAGATCTGAGTCTCTTGTGCAGACCTCTATATCCACCACCATTCTTGGGCTGTGAGCTCCCAGTTGTTTTAAACCAGGGCTGCTTGACCTTTTGGTCCCTTGGACTGGATGAGTGGCATGGGGCTGGTCTGTGAACCATCGTATGAGGCTCTGTAAGCCAGAGTTGGGCCCCCACCTAGCCCTATGAGCCAGCCCCAGATGGCTCTGCATGCTTGGATCAGGCCTGTGCTACGTTCACCTGTCCCTGCATGTTGGGATTGAGCCCCATGCTACCCAGTGTGCACTGCCCTCTGTACCTGATCTAGCATTCAGGGTCCTGTGGGGTCCTCCCACCTCTGGAAATTTGGTAGCAGGGGGTAGAAATTTGCTGTAATTAATGCTGCTACTGATTCCTGGCCACCACATTTTCAGACTTGGGGAAGCTGTGGGGTCTGTATTGCATGGGTCTTCAGGCTGGGGTTTGAGCACCCCCGTTTTAAATATAATTTCTGCTCTGTTTTTTTTATTAACAGAGGAAACTTAGCAGATGACCATAAGCAGCTTTAGCAAAATGTTTCTTAATCGCAGACCCTTAATTCTTAAATACTACACTTGAATGTTATAGAGGCTTGCAAAACAAACACACAAACAAAAACCCTAATAAATATCCCCTTCTTGCTCTCCTTGCCTATTTCCCCTGGCATGGCATGATGGACAGCTCTCATGCTTAGAGAAGAAGTATGCTTTTACAATGGTCTTTAACTTTTTTTGGACATGTGGCTTCCCCCTGCACCCAGTACCAAATAACTTTCTAAGTAGAAAGACAGAGCAATTGGCCCAAAATAAATTGTTCCTCAAAACCCTGAAAATGCTTGTCCTTAGGCCCACAGCAGCCCCTGTGAGGCCCAAAGGGACAAGGATGTTTGAACAGTGAGCCTTAGGCTGAAGGCATCATATGGTGAAAAAAGAAGAGGAACTTGAATGCAGTAGCAGTGGTTGCCAAGAGGTGATCCTGTATAGGTGGAAACATTCACATACAAAGGCAAAGCTTCCTTCACAGTTGTACTTGACAGTGTTTTAGAACAATTTTTTCCTTACTTTTTTTTTCTGCTTTCGGAACACACCCAGTTTGGTTTCCAAACCACTGTACTCATCTTGAAAACATAACCATTACAGACAATATTGCTGTATTGACTTTTAAACTCCAGGCTATTTCTGTGTACCCTTGCCTCGTTTTGAAAAGAAATAGAGGAAGAGAGAAAAGTGGGCAACTTTTTTTTTATTTAAAGAAGAAAAACAAAACATATATTTGGTAGGGAAAAAAAGGCCTTGTTTGCATGATGACCTGATTCGTACAACAACCACAATAGTAGTAATAATGTAAATTCTAGGCTGCATTCAGTAAGTGTAGTGTTGTCTAGTGGAAGAAATGGTTCATACTTAGGTTTGGATGTTATTACTATTTTGACAGAGTTCCAAAAGTCTGCTGCAGTCGCATCAGCTCTTGTACCTTTCAGTTAATGAGGTGCTCAGTTTTCAATAGCTTGTGTCCCTTAGAGAAAGCACATCATAGGTGAGATTTTCAAAAGCACTCAGCATTGGCTTCTGATCCTACTGAAGTCAATAGCAAATCTCATGGGATCAGAATTAGACCAATGCTGAGCACTCTTGAAAATTCCCAGGAGTTTCTTTCTTTCTCCAGTAGCAGGGTTCAATATAAAGAGAGTGCATTACTGTCTTTATCTTGAGTAGTAATACATATTATTGCAATAGGACATAATAATTTTTAAAAAATTAATTAAGAAATGTAAATGAAGCATTTAAGATGAGGCATGATGAACAATCATTTCTTGCTTGTCATTCTGTCTGCCTGAAGGTGGGGTTTAGTTATTTGCATAGTTTTCTTTGCCAGTACAGATTAGGGCTTTAATTTCTGGAATGTTAACAAAAGTGGCTGTACTCCAAAGTCCCAGTTGTTTTCACAGGCTAAATACAGACGGTCAAAAAGCCTGAGGATGACTGATTCAATCTTTGCAGGTTAGTCTAAGCCAGTATTTCTCAACCTTTTAAGTAGCAAGTACCTCCTCAGTTCTGAAAATTTTAATAAGTACCCTAACACTCAATTTTCCAGGGGATTTTATATTTACAGACTAATGTGTGCTATATGTTGGAAGAAGGGCTGTGTATATAAGGCCATGATATGACAGATGTCTGATCTGGTGTGGATAGGGTTGCCACCTTTTATACCAGGGGTTCACAACTCAAGTATGTACCTGAGCTAGAGGTAATGTTGTCCAAACCTAGGAGAGCTGAACCACATTATTACTGGGTAATTTATTTATTGGCTGAACCAAATTATTACTGGGGAATTTAAAGCCAAATTTTTTGCCATAGTTTTGAGAGGAAAAGGGTGCAAGAGAGAGAGTGTTGGGGTACCCATGTACCCCCTGCCTGTGTCTCGCATACCCCCAGGGGTTTGTGTACCATAGGTTGAGAAACTATGGTCTAAGCTGTGTAGATTTAACCAATAAGCAAGTGAACAAACATTCACTTTTGATTCCGGAAATGCAGACACTTGCCTGCAGTGGCCCAGGCCAGAAGCCGGAGGGCAATAGAGCATGCCTCCCTGCTGGCTGGATCAGACAAGGGTAGCCTGTGCACCCTGCAGGGGGGAGAAGGGGTTGTGTGGGAGGTGCAAAGCATCCTTGGAAGTTGGGGGCCTGGGAGTGAACTTGCATCTGGAGGGGATCTGGAACAGAAGTTCAGTAAACCAGTTAAATCTGATACTACATCCATCCAGGTTTATCTTAAACCAGTGTCAACCATTTTGAAAGTGACTTATGTGTACTGAACTTCTGTTGTGTTACAGACTTGAACCATTTTCTGATCACTTATACCAGTTTATGTGCATCTTCTGTCCTAGATCCTCTGTGGATTTAAGTTAATTTGCAGTCCCTCAGCATCCCAGGGTGCCTTGTGCCTCTCCTACAAGCCCCCCCTCACAGGGTGGGCAGGCTAGGGCCAGCCCAACCTGTTTGCTCCAGCCCAGGAGGGAGGTATGCTCTAGTGCCCCCAGCATCTGGGCTACTTCAGGCATGTGGCTGCATTTCTGGAATCAAAAGTGAATGTTTGTTCACTTGCTTATTGGTTAAATCTACACAGTTTAGACCGTAGTTTCTCAATCTGCGGTTTGCTGCAGTTTAGACTAACCTGCAAAGATTCATCCTCGGGCTTTTTGACTGTCTGTACTTAGGGCAACAACTCATCATGGCTATCTTAACTAAGCATATTCTTACTTCTCTTCAGCCAGTCACTTTCCATCTCTCCAGTGAGATGTTTGCTATCAGTTTGTAAACCCTTGCAGGTAGGGACTAGGCCCATTTTTCTCTGTACTGGTATTCCTACAATATATTTAGTATGGTGATATTAAAAGCGTACACTTTATTGACGGACTAAAGTTTTTTTTAAAAGGTTCAGCTTTTGGTCACATTTTATTTGTTTTTTTTCACACCAGATCTTGATATGCTCATTCATGCTGACTAGTACCTTAGTATACTTGTTAAGTCCTACTGGTATCACTTGGAAGCCTTTCCTGGTACTATGAAACTTGAGCAACAACATCATGATTGCATGCATTACAACTCCTGTTTATATTTGTGTGCAGGATTTTTTGCGGTTTTGCTTTTGTTTTATTCTAATTGAAAACGTCTCCATTCTCATTACTTCTGAAAAACTACGTCTAGTCAAAGCATGTAAACTAACACTTATTAGCATAAAAAACCCTGCTATTTTTTCTAATTGGAAAGGGAATCTTTGCAAATTACTGCTGAATGTTTATTTGTGAATCTGCAGTCCAAGTAAGAAACCAAACTATAAACCAAGATGTCTGATCAATTCAAACTGTATTTTAATGTAACATAAATTATATCTAAACAGTGCTCTCTTACAGTATTTTTTTGCACTTTTAGGTAAAATTATTTTTGCTTTGCAGAACATAAAACAAAAATTTCAGTCTTATATTTTAATACTTCCATTATAATACAAGCAAAATAGTAACTTTTTCAGTGTAAAATTGCTACTGTAAGTATAAAATCAGATTAGCCTACTTAAATAAGAAATTATATTTGTGTATTATTCAGGAGGACTCTAAAAACCTCCCTGGATTAAATACCTTTACTGGTTGCAGTTAATATACATATTTGTTTTTTACTGCTAGTGACTTGTAAAATAATAATTGACCATAAAAAGCAGTAGGGATTTGGAATGCAACACCAGTATAGACCAATAAAAGGTATCGTCTTTGACCAAAGAGTTTTAGAATTTTGCATTTCTTTTCATTTCAGGCCAACATGGTTACCAAATGCATCCCTGAAATGGGGGGAGGGGAAGGACTTAGTCCATTTGTAGAGAGCTGAAAGCTTACTAAATGAGGGTAAAGGACTACAAGCATATGCTAGCTCCAGAAAGTCAATGAAAGACTTCCACTGATTTCAGTCTCAATGGGTGTCTTTACACGTGCTTGGGGTGGAGGTGGTGAGCACTTTAATTAGAGTGGCTCTTGGAGAGCTGCTCTGCCTGCACCATCACATGTATTCAACATCCTCAGCTGCAAAATGGCATCTGGGGAGCTTTAGTTAAGTGCCCATGCTGCTATTTTGAAGCTAATTAGCACACTCCAGCAGACGTCCAGCACGTGTATAGGTGCCCTATTAGATCAGGCCACTGCACCTCTACTGTGCATCCTTTGATTTACCTGTTATGCAGCTGAGCTCAAAGAACCATCTGGTCCTCTATATTCAGAAGCACAGCGATTACATGCTTCCCATATGTAAATAAACCTTTTGTTTACAGTGGTTAAACCTAATTGAGGCAAAAATAAATCTGGCTTCTACAATCTCTTGAGTCAGTTGGAAAAAAATCAGTTTTTTTCTAAGGTGACTTCTGGGTGTTTGGACCACATGTATTTTGGGATAATTAAACTCTTAGTCACTTCTGAAGTACAAATACCTTTGTTTTCCCATGCATAAATTATGATTAATCCCAGTGAAGTCCCTGAGCCTTCTATAAGGTATGTCTAGAAAAATCCCTCCAGCTAGCCCTAGTACACTTGCAAAAGTAGGGTAGGCTAGGCTTCAGTGCATCAGAGGTGGAAAGCCAAAAAATGGTATATGTGTGGTTTATGTACTGAATCCTACAATTCACTTTTTAAGAGTTACTATTTTGGGGATCTGTACTTTTAGCCCTCTGAGTACACCTAACATAGTTTGTTTGCATGTAAAATAAATGCCAAAATCTAAGCCTGCCTTACGTATCTACAGGAACAAGATTAAAACTCAGAATACAGACCCAAAGATATTACTGACCTTATACACTTCATCCTCTCACACAACAATTTCACTTTTAATAATCAATACTTCCTCCAGATGATGGGAACAGCTATGGGCACCAAAATGGCCCCAAAGTATGCCAACCTTCTTATGAGCCACCTGGAAGAAGACTTCCTCAAGAACTGCACCATCAAACCCTTGCTATACTTAAGATACATCGATGACATCTTCATCATTTGGACTGAAAACCTACAATCTCTGATTGAGTTCCATCAGAAATTCAACAATCACCATCCCTCCATCCAACTTTCTCTAGAATACTCCAGCACCAACATCTCCTTTAGACACGATGATCAGTATCCAGAATGATAAAATATAGACCACGTTATACAAGAAACCCACAGAGCAACCTACATATCTGCACAGAACCAGCAATCACCCTGAACACACCAAAAAAGCTGTGATATACAGCCAAGCCCTCAGATGCCACTGCATTTGTACTGAAGAGAACACCTGGGATTGCCACCTCAGCAATCTTAAAAAGGCTTTTACCCAACAAGGACACTCCTCCAGAGAGAGAGATTGCACATTTGAAAGAGCCACCCAGATACCACATGAAGAATTGCTGCAGTACAGCAGAAAAAACCCCATGAATTGCACACCGCTGGTTATGACATATCACCCCTCCCTTGAACCTGTATGGAAACTCCTCAAACAATTGCAACCCATACTAGAAAGAGACCCTATTCTTAAAAAGATCTTCCCAGAGCCACACATCCTGGTCTTCAAATAAGCACCGAACCTCACCAACCTCATCACCAGAAGCAAGCTTCCTCAAGCCCAGAACACACCAAAAGGATCCAGACCGTGCCATGACAAGAAATGCAAAACCTGCCAACACATCTCCACCACCCCCACAATTACTACACCCCACAACAGAGCCAGCACCATCCCAGGATCTTACAGCTTCACCTCCAGAAATGTAATATACCTCATCCAATGCACCAAATGCCCTGATGGAAAATACATAGGGGAGACCAAACAACAACTGCACACCAGAATGAATGCACACTGGAAATCTATCAAAGACAGAAATACCCAATTACCGGTGGGGGCACATTTGTCACAGGAGGGCCAGTCTCTCTCCAATCTCTCAGTCCTGATCCTCAAGGGAAACTTACAAAACACTTCCCAGAGATGAGGTTATGAACTCCACTTCATCAACCTCCTAGATACTAAAAATCATGGACTCAATATAGACATTAGATTTATGACACCTTATAACCTGCCTGACATCTGACTCCCCAGGTACCTCTCCACTATTCATCCTCTGTCTCTCTCTTCCCCACCTCCCCAGACTGTCTCTCACCCATTGACTTCTCAATCTACATTTTCACTGACTACCTGTCTTGTATGCATACCAGCCCAGCCTTTGGCTTTTTTACTTTTCATTCCATCCAGGAAGAACACACACCAACTGCTGAAGCTTCCTTAGCCTGACGAAGGGTTTTTGAATCCGAAAGCTTGCTTAATAATTGTTTTCCAACTATTTAAGTTGCTCTAATAAAAGATATCAGATTCACCCAAAGAACCTATGTCGTTAGACCAATACGGCTACAACCTACACCCCTATGCCAAAATCTTCACATTTTTAGTTGCTAAAAGTTTACTTCGTGTTCAGCTAAATAAGCTGGTCTGACTCCTGATGATCAGACTTCCACAACTTCAGTGTAGATGTGAGTATCTTATGTCAGGCACTTGTGGTGAAAAATGTCAGCCACGTCCATAAACTTTTAATAAAGTATTTAATGAACATAAAACTCAGTTGTAAGAAGTGACGAGTGTCTCGTCAGAGGCTGTAAACTTCCCCTAACTCTCACTGGGACTTGAGTCCACTCAACACTTTTCTAAGCACTATACTTTCTAAAATTAATTTTGTAATGAGCAAAAAAAAAAAAAAAAAAAAAAAAAAAAAAAAAAAAAAAAAGGCAAACCTTCCTTTAGCACAGTTGGAGAGAAGGTGAAACATTTCATGCCATGCTGGTCACTAATGTACTGCAGAATACAGTAATGCCAGAAGCTAGCTTCTGTGTGCCAGATCACCGGCTATACAGTCTTTACAAAGTCCTGGCTTCCTGGCAAATAATAAGTGAAATTCTAACTGCCATGTTAAAAATATGCAGATGAATATGAGTATCATCAGTGCAGGACTGTCACAGAGGCGGCTTTGGGTTTAATTAAACATGGTTTCTATTTTCTCTTTCATGCACCTGTAAATTCCTCATTTATCCAATACTTCATAAGCATTTTCCAATTTGAGGTATTTAATTTCTTCTAATTCAGGGGCTAGTATTCAGAGGGGCTGAGCATTTACAATTCTACTGGGAGCTATGAGTACTCAGTACTTCTGAAAAACTGAGCCTTTTGTGTCTAGTTGGGAATTTAAAATTAGTGGGCACTTGAAAATGCGGACATTTGGACTTGCATGCAAAATAATCAAGAAGTGAGTCTGAACTCCTTGTCACTGTTCTCTCCTGCCAAGACAAAAGTTCTTCCTTTATTACATTAGGAAGCTATGGTTTTATTTAACAGAACTCAAAGCCTGTGCCAGCACTACTTTGAAAATATTTTCACTGGACTCACTCTTATGTATAACTGCTGTGGGGCTGTCCCAGGCTTTTGTGTGCATCTTGTTATGGTTTAGGAGGTACTGTGATGCATGGGGGAGAATTCTTTTGGTCTGGTGCGATTTCAGTGAAGTTGGTTTAAAGCCACATTGATTCTCTGAATGTTGGTTTCTGTGTCTTGCTTTGCATTTGAATTTCCCTTTGACTAAGACCACTTTTCCATAGGTGCTTATCTCACCTCAGCAGATCTTGCCCCATAGCTTTCATTACTTTGCATCCTGGTGGTGCAGCTAGGAAAGAATAGAGCCATATAGCTGGATTCTACTCTTTCTCTTTCACTATCAACTGAATGGTTATATTTCCAACCAGAGAATCAAATCATGAGGACAATGGGACTGCATTGGTATGACCCGGGGCAAAATTGGAAGATGATGGGGTTGCATAGGTTCAATTAAGAGGGGGACTTAATGATGGACTCTTTTACATTGATGTAGATGTAAGATGAAAAACTCATTGTACTTTTCAAATACCAGACTAAGGTGGCAGAGCTGATATTTCTTAAGCATGTTTATACTTGCAGAATGAATAGATCTGCTGTGGAAGTAATTGAGATTCATAGGTTTTCAAGGCCAAGAATAGACCAGAACGATCATCTAGTCTGACCTCAGTAAGCATCACCTTGTACGTGCCACATCAAGCCCATAAGTTGAGCGAAAGGTCATTTAAAAAGAGATGAAATATTGATTTAAAAGATGAACAATCTGCTACATCCCGTGACCCTATTAAAATGTGCACCTTATCTATAGACTGTATCTGAAGCCAGAGAAATTTTCACACGGTTAATATCCAAAATGTGTTAGGTGCTGTTTAGGCATTTAAGACAACACCGTTATTGCTCTGAACTGCTTCCAAATAAAGATATAAATAAAAAAACCAGCAGAAGTGATAGGGCAAGGAGAATTAGAAGGGCAAAGCCTGGTACATACCTTTTTATTCCTACAGCTTTTCATTTTGGTATTTAAACTCTTTCCAGTTGGAATGGCATATCCATTCCCCATGTGCTAGCCCCTGAAATGGAAGTAATGAAACCCCCTTAAAGCAGCACTGTTCATATGCTACAGAGCACGTCTGAGATAGCTTATTGACACATAATTTACACTGCTCACAAAGTAACTGGTGCATCCACTTCAGGGTATAGCACGTGGCCTCATTTCAGCACTTTATCGCAAAATCTTGTGGTGTAGACATGCTTTTCAACAACTGACACTTGAGTTATATCTGAGCGTCTAAACCAGTGGCCTCCAAAATTTGCTGGTCCACAGGTAATTTCTACAGGTACCCTGGAAAAGGGCACTATAATACAACCCAATTACTCTGGATGTCTGGGTTGGTGGTGGGGGGGGGGGGGGAAGTAATTAACAAAAGCATGTGCTATATGATTATAAATTCTAGCTGGCATGGAACATTAACTTATAGCACACCATATATGGCCAGTTGGCGTGCAGTTAGAAAAATATATCTAGCTCCAAAAAATGATACAAACAATTTTAAATTAAACTTTCCCCTGTCAATCTTATTTAATTTCTTAAACTTGTGGTCATGAGCAGTGTTGGAGAGTTTGGTTGTTTGCAAGCCATGGGTAGGGAACCACTATTTTAAAGTGTCAGTCTAGTTTGGCATCACTGAACTAACTTCCTTCTGTTGAAGTTAAACATTTCCTGAAAATTTTTTCCTCTGAATTGACAATATCCAAAAGTAAGGCATGAGAGAAAGAAATGTATGGCTAGGTCAGGCAAAGGAATGAGGATAACTTGCCTTTCAGTCTTTCTTTTAGGCTCTTTGGTATATTGTGCCTCTCTTGACACTTTTTGCTAGCACCTGCCCACAGTTCAGTGCAAGAATATTATTGAGATGGCCAAATTATATCAGAATAAAACTTAATAAAGCTCAGTTAGTATGAGACACCTAATTGAATTTGCTTGCAAGTAATTTGGAGCCATAATGGAACATGTTCCAGTGCTTGAGGCCTCTTATCTCCTGAAACCAATGTTCTGCTACCGCTTTATTGCTGCATGTGATCATGCATTAGAGCATAATTGTTCTGAAAGGTTAATATTTTTTTCCAGGGACCTTCCTGAAAAGTTGTTAGGAAAACAAAGGTTTCTTATTTCTGCATTTCATGCTGTCAGAATTTGGATACTGGCATTCTGATCTTGTGCAGACCCCTTGTTTAATCCTTAGCATCAAGTATTTTTTCTGTTTAAAAAAATGTGCAATTAACCCCTAGTAGCCTTTTAAATACTTCCTTATCCCTCCTTGCTCAGGTCCTGATTTTTTTATTTTTTTGTTGTTCCTCTTTGTTTTGAAACTTTCCCTTACTTGTTCACTGAGAGATGCTGTCTCTCCTCCCTGCCCTGGCTCCCAGAGAGATGACTATAACTTTTGTTTTACCGAATTCTTTCATTCTGGCACTGAAAACACCAGTGGCCTAGTCTGATTAAATGTAATCCACTGCCATGTAACATGACAAATGATTTTGGTTCAAGCTGAATAGCGAAGCTTTGGCGAAGAGGAAAAACAGTTGTCATCTGTCACTGTTCCCGGCACCAAACGTATCATGTCAGGACAAGCAGACAAAGAACTCCATGAGGCACATGGCATATCAAACAGAGCACCGGCTTTGGGTACAGACAGATCTATTAAGACTTGAGTGGGTTTTTTATGAAGACTTGTTTAACCAGCAGTAGCTAACACAGGAAG
The DNA here is from genome assembly GCF_030867095.1 of Alligator mississippiensis. Lineage (NCBI taxonomy): Eukaryota > Metazoa > Chordata > Crocodylia > Alligatoridae > Alligator > Alligator mississippiensis. Next base: position 125,811,114 of record NC_081825.1, on the reverse strand, counting down.
TGGAACAACTGTCATCAATTCATAATAGGGGGACAAATGATCATTTCTTCTACAGAGAAGCCTGTAAACTGCAAAATTGCCCTGATAACATGCAATGTTATGGTGTTGCAGGATTTGCAATAGGGTCTAATTTCTTCTGTGTCTAATTAAATGCCACCATGCTGACAGGAGGGGTACTTGAGATTTTTGTGAATGTGCCAAGAAGTTGTGCTCTGAGGAGAGATATTTTGTTTGTCTATCTCCTTGAGCAGGACATTGGTCCTGATGGGGGTTTGAGCTATTAATTGTCCCAGGTTGCGTGGTATTTCATGAAGTAACCAAGCACATCAAGAGCATGCTTTGAGCAAGTCTATTTTGTATCCATAGAGCCTCATCATATGAAATGTTTGAGCCTCCTAGAAGGAGATGAGTACATTAACTAGGCCTTAATGCAACAGTCCTGAGACCTTGCTCCAGCACGTGCTGATACCACGGTCTGAGTAAGGATCTTCAGGAACAATTTTCTTTTATGCCAATTCCAAAATTTCAGGGAAGAATCTGGAAGGGAAATCCTTTTTTTCCTAGGCCTTTAGACCCTACCCGCTCCCACAATGAGAAGAAAGAGATGGACTAATGGAGAAAATTTATTTTAACATTAGACTGGTGTTCTGTGCATCCTTGATAAGCTCTCTTTTTGCAGTTCTGTTTTCTATCATGCATTTAAATAAAGTGTTTAAAACAAGAAACAAATAAATACTGTTTGTTTTTTTCCTTAGATGATGCGAAAGACTTTTAAAAAAAATTAGAGGGAGAGTTTTGGTTTTAATTATATTCTGATGCATGTAAATGGATTGAAACAGCATTTTGTGGGGGATAAAGTCAATGCTCTGCCAAATTTATGTGTAATACTGCAGAAAAGAGCACAAAGTTCATTGGCAAAATTTTGTTTTGTCAAACAGTCAACTATGCAATTTCAGTCAACTATGCAATTTGACATTCTCCTTGTATGGGGATATAGGGAAAATAACATCAAGGTCCTATACTTGCTGGGGCTCTAGGGCTCCTTCTATACATTATATGTATTACACAATTATCTTGTTAATTGCACAATAAATTCAGACGGGCTACATGCACAAATTAACTATGCACCTTAAAAAGTTCCAGCCAACTATGAAGTTATTACCTATTTTTGGGCAATAACTGTATAGAGCTTAGTTTCTATCCAGCTTTAATTTGCACGTGGGCAGTCTGTGGCTGAGAGAGTGCAACTGCTGAAATCTCCCAACCATTGTACTCTGCGGGGTGCTGGGAGATTGCAGCTGTACCACTCAGCTGCTAGGGCAAGGAGTCCCCACAGCTAATGGGACCTTCCGCCCTGGCTGGATATGGTCCCCACAGCTGGGTGCCCCACCAGCAGAGGGGGCTCCCAGGCACAGGAGCCTGATTCTTGCTGATACAGGGGAAGCCCAGTATCCCGCTCCCCCTGTACTGGCAGTAAGGTACAATGGGATCTAATGCACAATCCCACAATCACGCCTCCTGTCATGCATTTGTGGCATGGCAGGAGGCACGATTGTGTGGATTGCATATCAGATCCCATCGCACTTTACTTGCACCTGTAAAGGGAAGCTGCCATGCTGGTGGAATTTGTATCGCTTGATCCAAAACTCTGTTGTCTCAAATGGTATCTGGTGGAGTAGGTTATTGTCTACAGAAGGTCGTGCCTTTGAACAGTTAGCCTGTAGGAGGCCATGCTGCTCTAGCTTTGGTTTGATTCAAAACAAATCACTTGAAACTATTTTAAAGGTATTGTTTTTGATGGGCGGAAGGCGGTTAGGGGGAGAATTGACCAAAAACTTAATTTGGCTCTGAAATGCTTTTCAGGCTATTTTAAAAACCTTCTTTTAACTTTATTCCTTCCTAATTGGGCCAGATTGAGTCAAACCACCATTTTTAAATGCTCCCTTTTGAAAATAGGCAGACAAGGTTCCTTGGGTGAATGTGATATCTTTTATTAGACCAACCCAAATAGTTGGAGAATAGTTATTAAGCAAGCTTTTGGGTTCAAAAGCTTTTGGGTCAGGCTAAGGAAGTTTCAGCAGTTGGTGTGTGCTCTTCCTGGATGGAATGAAGACATTTTCAAAAGGGGTGAAGGTTATTTGTCATGTGCTATTTTATTTATTTTATTTTACTCTGGGTGAAACCATTGCCCAATTTGCAAATGGTTTCAGTCCCTTTCTGCTCCCAAATTCCATATTGTTGGTGAATAATATATTCGTGGGAAGGGGGATGGGGAGGAGACCTGCCTATTTCTAATTAGGAAAAGAATCCAACATTTGCAGTACAACAACAACACAAGAGAGATGAGGGGACAGATTCAGGCTGTCTCTGTTTCAGTCTGTGGTCCCCATGGGAGGATACAGTAAACTCTCTCTGAGGTCTGTAGCAATTGCTTGCATCCTCTGGGGAGATGTGGAACCTGTTTCTCCTTATTCACAAAAAAATCAACTGAAATAAACAATTTGTGAGTGTAGAGTCAATGAGGTAACTTTTAAGTGCAATAATTCTAAGTAGTGATTTTGTACTATAGCTCCAGCCAGCTGGACCCTGCCAAGTTAAAAAAAACACATCAACCTCTCCTGGAGGTTTCTGTAGGCAAATCATGTTGAACAAGCAAATGTGTACCAGGAAGGTCACAGGTGGCTTAAGCCCTCAAATTGCATGTTCTGGAGATGTCCTCCTAATTATATTTTCATAACATGTTAATGGTCCTAGGATTTCTTTCCCCTGGTTAGAGAAGAAAAAAGGTACCAAATACATCTGTGATAAATAACATGGGAAATATCATTTAGTCCTTAAAATAACACCACACGATGACCATATGCCTTCATAATGAACATCCTTTCCTCAACTAGAAATGCCTTTGTGACCTTCCATCCTATCTATTCTGCATCACAGCTGCTAGGGAATTGCAGTGGCTACTTTGAGTTATGTAATTAATATAACATTGCTAATTTCCACCACCCCCTCCCCTTTGTCCATAAGAATATTCAATACATTGGGAGATGATAGTAAAAAATGCTGGCTGGCTGATTTTTCCAGAGGTTTGAGCTTGCCGATTTGGGGTCCATTTTTCAAAGTAGCTCACTTCCAGTTTAGCTTTGTAAGGAAAGTGGCCTGTTTTTTCAGAAGTGCTCAGCAAGCCACAACTCCCATATGAGCAAGGGGATCACCCAGGTGCTGGCCAGCTCCTTGGAGTCTAGCATAGGCAAGGTGAGCAGCTGTGTCTTGGGAAACCAGGAAAAATATATGCTTTTGCGATGGGTGGCAGTGGAACTGCCCACAACATGTTTTAAAATGAAAATGAGATTCCTTACTTACTTGTGGTGGGTTACAATTGCAAGTACTAGTTCCAGCCCCTTCAGGTAAAATTTTTCAAATGGGCTACATGTTGGTCATCTTTTGCTTCATGGAAGTCAATTGGGTGTGGGTATAAGGGCAGTTATCAGTTTATTAATAAACGTCTCTGGGAAGCAGGATTAACTTGCTAATGCCTTGCTTCTCACATTCCCTGGCTACAATGACACTTAAGACTCCTGAGTCTTAGTTCCAGGAAGAGCACACACCAACTGCTGAAACTTCCTTAGCCTGACGAAGGGTTTTGGAACCCGAAAGCTTGCTTAATAACTATTCTCCAGCTATTTGGGTTAGTTTAATAAAATGTATCAGATTCACCCAAGGAACCTTGTCTGCCTTAAGACTCTGAGCGCATTTATAGAGACCTGGTGAATGTCAGCCTGTGCTGACAGGTAGAGTGGTTTAATGAAAGTATCTCTCTATTTTTTTTTTTCCCTTTTGACTCCTCTGACTCTAGAATTTCAGAATCATTACAGGTTGGGTTCTCTTGTCCTATGAGAAACTGGTGCAGTGTACCAGTTACTCACATGGGTCCTATAGTAACAAGAGCTGTCCAGTGGAGTACTTCTATGAAGAGAGCTCTCCTCTGACATTCTTCTGGCCTACACGATACCACTACCTTCTACACAGCTTGTGCTCAGCTACCAGTGTAAAGAAGAAAAGCAGTTATACTGGGAATGTCTCAGAGGCAGGGCTTGGATAGCACTAGAAAGCAGGAATTGGAATATTGTTGTAATCATGATTGTCCAGGAAATAATGTGAGAAGCAAAGTTGGTATTTTTTGGGAAATCTTGTCTATTTCTTTCTCAAGCTTCTACTATTTAATATCTGTTAGCACAGCTTGGATGCAGGAGAGAACTGAGATAATGAGGGCTAGATGCAGTGCCTCTGGAGAAATAATAACAGTGAAAATTAGCAAAATCTGGAGGTGGCCACTTAAGTCTCCAGATCAGTCAACATGGTTTTATTACTGGAAGGTCTTGCCTGACCAACCTTATCTCCTTCTATGACCAGGTGACATATTGCCTGAACAAGGGAGACGAGGTTGATGTCATTTATCTGGACTTCAAGAAGGCCTTTGACTTGGTCTCCCATGATGTCCTTACAACCAAGCTGGGGAACTGTGGCCTCAACAACCTCATGGTCCAATGGCTGAGGAACTGGCTCTGAGGTTGGACCCAAAGGGTACTAGTTGATGGGAACAAATCAACGTGGCACAAGGTTACCAGTGGAGTCCCCCAGGGCTCAGTATTCAGGCCGGTACTCTTCAATATCTTCATTAATGACCTGGATTTGGGCATCAGATGTGGACTGGCAAAGTTCATGGACAATACTAAACTATGGGGGAAGGTGGTCGCGTTGGAGGACAGGTTGGGGATACAGGCTGACCTGGACATGCTTGCAAAGTGGGCAGAACAAAGCCTGATTGCATTCAACATCGACAAATGCAGGGTACTCCATCTTGAGAGATTAAAAACAGCATCATACTTACAGGCTTGGCAGTGCTACGCTTGCTAGCACCATGACGGAAAGGGACTTGGGGGTCTTGATTGCTCACAAGATGAACGTGAGCCCCCAATGCAATGCCATGGCCAGCAGAGCAAACCAAACTCTGGCATGCATCTACTGATGCATCTCAAACAAAACCAGGGACATCATCCTTCTGCTTTACTTGGCCTTAGTGAGGCCGCAGCTGGAGTACTGCATCCAGTTTTGGACCCCCCATGTCAGAAGGGATGTGGATAAACTTGAGAGTCCAGAGGAGAGCCACCTGTATGATCACAGGCCAAGAGAGCAAGCCTTACAAGGAGAGGCTGAGGGACATGGGACTCTTCAGCCTGGTGAAGAGAGGTTTCAGGTGGAACTTAGTGGCTGTGTATAAGTATATAAGGGGAGTGCATCAGGAGCTGGGAGAACAGCGGTAGAGTGGGGGGAAAGGGGAGTGCCTCCCCACTCTGTGGAGAGGCAGTGTGAGGTGGGGGGGCAGGGGGAGTGGCCCCAAACCCAAAATGCTGGGGGGGGGAATGGGGTCAGGCCTGAAGTGACGGGGGAGGGATGCAGGGGAATAGAGTCAGGCCTGAATTGGGGAGAGCAGGGCTGAATGAGGGAAGCAGGGGTGCAGGCCCAGAGACTGGGCTCTGTCCCCCCTGGGTGGGGGTGGAGGAAGTGGCCCCGGCCTCAAAGCGGCAGGGACAAGGGTGGGGGTAGCAAGCCTGGACCTGGGCCTCTGACCCCACTCACTCCCCCTGGCAGGCAATGAAGTGGATGGGCCAGCGGCACTGGTCCCACCCCCCATCTCTGCAGGCAGCAGTGACAGAGTGAATGGAAGGAGGGTGGGCCAGCAGGACTGGCCCTGTCCCCCCTGCTCCCTGCAGGCTGCAAAAACAGGGAGGACTGGGGGGGGGGGGGGGGCAAGGCCAGCACTGCTGACCATGCCCCTCTGGCCCTGCAGGCAGTGGCAATGGAGCAGATGGGGGTGGGGCCAGCAGATGGAGTGGGGAGGGCAGCCTGGCCCTGGTCCCAAAATGGTGTGGGGGGGAAGAGGGGAAACGGGCCTGACCCTGAAGGTGGGGTGGGGGGGGAGCAGGGCTGGACGCAGGCCGCTGACCCTGGCCGCCTGTCCCCGTCATTTTTGACGGGCACTTGGCTAGTAATCTCGTATTTCCACAGCAGGTGACTTCAGTATAGTATTTAGGAAAACACTGGTATGTTTGTGTCTAGTCTTTTGCTTCCACTTTAAAAGATCAAATTAAGCTTATTAAATAATAATTTAATTAGAATTAATTCTAAGCAGGAGACAAAACTTGCAAATGAATTTTATATATATTTAGTAAGAAATAAAACGTTATGCGGACTGTAAACTTGAGAGTGCTGCTGTGAACAGAAGGAAGTAGCAAGTTTCTCTTCATTATCAAAGAAGCAAAAATACTGTCCTCCACTTTTCTCCAGGGGATTAAATAGATTAGTAATGCTCGGATTTACTTCTCCAGGCACCTTGGAGCCAGATATTACAGACTTTGGCACTTTGATGCTTTTAAGAGTACTGATGTAATCTCAGGAAAAGAAACCAAATGAAAATACTGCATTATAACTCATAAACAAAAAGACTAGATCAGATTGCCATTTGGAAAATCTGATTAAACACAGAAAGATCAAGATTGTTCTTTAATGTGATATTTAATGTCTGTTCCTGCAAGGTAGTGAGTGATCTCAATACACTCACCCAATTGGGTCCTTGGAAGGTTAACAATATATAACTTTTGGGGTGATGCAAGTAGGAGGAAGAGACATAGGGTTGGATCCTGTAAACCTAAAGCAGCATGAATAATGCTGCTGATTTTCAAAGTGTTCATAGATTCAGGCCCTATGATATTTCAGGTCTGTTAAGTATTTATTGACCACCAATTAAATATAAAAGCAAACAACATTTGAATATATGGTTTTTTTGTGTATATAGTTTTGCAATGAAAACTGCCCAGAAGACTTGTAGACTTGGATTACATGTCAAAGTGAAAGAGTTCATGCTGTCAGTGCCTTAATATTGGCCATATTGTGCAATTTCAACTGTCTCTAATTGTATCTGTGATTCAGGCTCTTGCTGTGTTCCAACAAACCTTCACAAAGACAGCATTTGTTCTCCGCCTTTGTGACTCCTGTTGATTCAGTTCCAGGCCAGTATGCTGAAACTATTTGACACAGAAGAAAGGAGCTGGTTTCAGAATGGCTGAAGGGGAATACCCAGGGTCAGCTGGCTTGAAAGAGTTTAAGCAAAGAAATGGGTATATGAAGGCTTTCCCCTTAATTTATAGATCCTAATTCCTTAGAGACTTTTGTTGGAAACACTTTATTGTGAGAGCTACAACCTAAGATTTGTATCCAGTCCTTATTACTCTGCATGGTGTTTATAAGATACAGACATTTCATGCTATAGAATAGAAAAGGGTAGCAGCTGAATATGTTGACTGTAGTGGGTTATGGAGAGAGTAGAGCACCACTCAGCTCACCCACAATAATTTTTTTTTGCAGAAATGGGAGTTCAAAGCAGAACATTTTAATTGCCAATCCACTCTTTCTCTTGCACATGGATATATGAAATACAGGCAAAGGTTAAAAGAGAAGCCCCCAGGAAATGGCCATCCAATCTCAGAAACCTACATGGCAACTGGGGACTCTATTTCTCCTTGTAGGCTTATCCCTCATATTACTGCAGGGGTAAGAATATGGAATAAGAAAAAAGGTTAAAAGCAAGCTGACCTGAACACATTGTGTTTCCCCGTGCCTACTATCCAGGTTGTAGAGATTAAGAAAAGTTGCCTCCAAATGAGACATATTAACTGTTGACACTTCCTGAGGATCATTGGCAGTATTTATGTGAGCAAAGGTTAGCAGGTTTAGACCTGTGGTTTCCTCCTCTACCTGCTACTGTTCTCTTCCAGGAAAGGAATGTAAATACCTGTTCCAGCCCATTAATTAGATTCTGCAAGCCAGTAGTGAGGCTTTACCCCTACATATGAAAAATGTCCAGTATTCTATGAGGAAGTCCTGTCCCATTCCAGGTCTGTTCTGAGTTCAGCTGAATGTGATCTCCTCTGAATTCATCTCTATGAACTTTATGGTACAGGATGTCTCTTGCAAGAGGAGTATATACTGACTTCTGAGAATAGTGGTGTGATGTTGTCCACCTACTGCCTAATTTTATCTTTTATATAGATTTCATAGACATTAGGGGCTGGAAGGGACCTCATGAGATCATTGGGTCCAGCCTCCCCACCATAGATGGGAAGTCAGCTGGGATCAAGTGACCCCAGCATGAAATAAATCCAGCTGTTTTTTGAAGTAGTCCAGAGTAGGTGCTTGCACCACCTCTAGGGGGAGTTTGTTCCAGATCCTGGACACACACTGTAAAGAACTTTTTTCTTATGTCTAGTCCAAATTGGCCTTCCTGGAGTTTATGGCTGTAAGACCTTGTTATCCGTTGGGGAGCTCTGGTGAACAGATGTTCTCCCAGGTCCTGATGTACCTCTCTTATGAAGTTGTAGACTGCCACCAAGTTCCCCCTGAGTCTTCTCTTCTCCAGACTGAAGAGTCCCAAGTCCTTCAGCCTCTTCTTGTACAGCCTTCCCTCCAGGACTTGGACCATATGACTGGCTCTACTTTGGACTTGTGAGGGCCGGGTCCCGATCCCGCCCTTGTCGCCATGCGCGGCGGTGATTCCGATCCCATTCTGGCCGCCATGGGCAAGCCGGGAGCGAACCAGGGTCGTACCAGACCTGTCTTCGGTGCACACACGGGCTGTGGCCAGCAGCCCGGGCACGCGGGGCGGGAGAGAACCGCGGGGCGGTTTAGCGCACGCGAGTTAGAATTAGTTACGGAGGCGTAATAGTTGATTGAAAAGATTATTTACTTACACCCAAAGATGGCATTGGTGTAGGCTGGACAGGTTTCCAGGCACAGCTCCTGCTTGAACCCTCGTTGGAGGACTCTGACAAATCGATTGCTCCCACGGAGTTTGCTAGGCTCCGCGGGTCCGGTAAAGTTGGGTTCGAAAAGTTTCCCTGGAGTTACTTAGGCTGTGCAGGTCCGAAGTTACAGGAAAGGGATAAATCTAGGATTGCGCTCGGTGACGGGGAGAGGTGAGAAGCGAAAGCTCCGTAGGCTCGGTTCTATTGCCTCTATTGCCTGCTTAGGGGAGGCACGCCGGGTCCGCGAGGGTCCGCAGCGCTTGGAGATCTTCACACAGAATCTCTCTCTCTTCCTCCCTCCTCCAGCTTGGGCGGAAACTACCCAAGCCTTTTGTACGGCTAGCAAGCAAATCGCTAGCCGCCACGTGTGCCTAAATTAGGAATTGGCCGATAACATGGCGCTGATCCTAATACAAATGGCGGGAACTTCTTTACAGCGTGCATCACTGCGGTGCAAGAAAGAGATGCACACTGCAAAGAAGCTGCAATCCGGCGGGAAATCCCCTGCTGCACCAGAGCTCTCTCTAGCAGCAGAGAACTCTACCGTGCAAAGAAAGCGACAAATTGGCGGGAAGTAATTTAGCGGTGCCGAAGCACACGCACAAACAAAAAATCACAACTTTGGGTTGTGACAGGACTCTCTCAAGCTTCTCCACATCCTTCCTCAAGTGGGGGTCCAATACTGGACGCAGTACTCCAGCTGTGGTCTCACTAGAATCGAATAAAGCGAGAGGATGACTTCCCTGGTTTTGCTTGAGATGTATTGGCGGATGCACGCCAAAGTTTGGTTAGCCCACCTTGAGTGTGTGCAAGTCCACCTGTATTCCCAGCCTCTCCTGCGGTGTGACGGCCCTCCCCCATAATTTGGTATTGTCTACGAACTTGGCCAGTTCACAGCTGACTCCCGAATCTAGATCATCGATGAAAATGTTAAAGAGTACTGGCCCGAGTACTGAGCCCCAAGGGACTCCACAAGTAACCCTGTGCCACACTGATTTGCTCCCTTTAGTTAGTACTCTTTGGGTCCAACTCTGTAGCCAGTTGCCTAGCTATTGGTCTGTATGATGATCAAGGCCACAGTTCCCCAGCTTAACATCATGGGGAACTAGGTCAAAGGCCTTCTTGAAGTTCAGATATATAGGGTCATGTAGTCCCTCTTGTATGTGGGAGGGAGGGGGGGGGGCAGGAATCACCAGTGGGAATTAGAAGACTTGAAGGTTCTGTCTGTGGTGAGTTGAGTCGTCATGTTGGCAGAGATGTGGTGTGTGTGGGCTTCTCCTCTGCGTAGAATGGATGGAGGTGAGATTGACCAAACCAAATGGTGTTCTTGAGAGTACAGGAGGAACTCTTGTAGACCTTGGGATGCCTGTGAAGAGCAAGACCTTGCATAGCAAATTCTCCAGGACTTTGGCTGCCTGCTTTTGGTCACTGTGGTGTGATGACTTTCAGAATCGACTCTTTCCTTCTTTCTCCAGGCGGGAGAGGGAAGCACCCCTGCATCTCCTGGTGCAGAGGGGGATTCTGTGGAAGAAAGTGCTGGTCAGTAACATATGGTAACTTTGGAAAGATAGAAGCTGGAGGTTCCCAAAATAACTTGCATAGGGAATGAATACATACATGTGTGTGTATGTGTGTGTGTGTGTATCTGCATGATATACCTGCATCTTATATCATATACTGCCCTTTATGGCAGTACCGCCATGTGTATACAACTGATATGAAGTCATTCAACATTAATGTAGAAAGTTGGGGAAAGCGCAGAATCCCACCTGATGCAGCACAATATTAAGCTGGTTTGATCCAGATGATTGAAGCAAAGCAAGAAAAAAGAAAGCAGTGTGCTGTAAACTTGGGCTCCAGCTCAGACAACACATGGATCTGTGAAGCTTGTAACAAGCTGTGATGCTCTTGAATTGGGCTTGTCAGCCACAAGTGGATGAATTGGGCGCCTGACTAGACCTTACACATACACCATGATCCAGAGGATCATCAATTGCCTATCATTATAAACAAATAAAAAAACATGATCTCATTTATATAACCCCCACTTTCAAATCCTCAGTTACTCATGTCAAACCTATTTGATCCCTGATGTACACCTTCTTAACTTGACTCTGCATCTTCATCCCCACCAGGAGAAAGAGATGGTAGCTAAAGGTGGGTTTCCAAATCAGAAAGGAATCTCTAGGGTGCAGACTTAACAAGGTGTCAAGCATTATCTTGCACGGAGAAGCCCTCTGAATCAGGGGAGGGATGGTGTTCTTGAAAACATGCTCCTGCCCTAGCTATTTGTGTGGCAGGCATGAAAGGCATATCTATGAAGCTCTATTTTTTCCACAGGGAATAGTGATCATGCAGTGGGACAGAGGAAAAAGCAATATCCCCCTCTTTATGCAAGAGAGAGTCAAATATTTTCAGCAGCTGCAGTTGTAGGTGCCTACTTGAGTTGCTCAAGTTTCATCTTAGGTGGTAGGCAGCAGCAAACTAAGTGGTGATTAGATGAAGCAAGCTAGGATGATTAGAACAGAAGCAGAACTAAAAAGAGTAACTAGCCTGAGGATGCAAGTTGAGCAAATGAGATAAAAGGAGATTAGTACAATACAGTAAGACTTTACAAACCATTGCTGAATCTTTGCAGCAGGCATATTGGATGTAGGTGGGTTTTATAAGCCTAATTGTATGGGAGGGGAAATGAAGAGGGTGAGGGGACATGCCTTGACAACACACGCTGGATCAGAAAAGGGATTTAAACTAAACTGTTCTTGGCTTAAACCTTGTGCCTGGCTAATAAAAATATGGTTATATGTGTCAGTTATAGAAATCTTTAATTCTTGCTGAATAGAAGTCCAACAAGAGCTTTAGAAGATCACATGTAATTATTACATGAAGACAGAGCTTCATCCACTAGCACAAAACCTATTTCACATAGCCTTAGTTTTTGAGGTACTGTATTCTTTTTCTTCCTAGCTCGTTATTATTGTTAGAAGAAATTTACCCTTTTTTGTAGGGGTGCATTGCTAAAGATTTTTTGGGCCTATACTGATGGCCAATTATCTAATGAGACATATTGACCAATACCGATCCAATTGCTGATATGCAGCCCGGCAGCTTGGAGAGCAATATATGGCTGGTAAGTCTGTGGGGGGGAGGGAGCGTGGGGGAGGGAAGGGGCATGCTGGGGGGCAGATTGAGGCCCGTGCGGAGATGGAGGGAGTGGGGCAGGGGCTGCCCGGCCAGGGTGGGATGGAGCTGCGCAGCTTGTCTGGGAGGGCACGGAGATGGATCCTGCTGCTGTGTGCACCCCTGGGGGAACCATGGGAGGCATGTGACCCCCGGATCTGTGTATGGGGCGAAGGTGGGCTGCCAGTGTGGGCCGGAGCTGGGGCCAGTGCCAGGGATGCACTGGGGCAGGCAGCAATGACACTGGGAGGGGGGGCCACAGAGTGGGCTGTGGCCACCCCAGAATTCACTGTAGTCCCCTCAAACTCTCCTTCCAAGCATCTCCTGCCCGCCCCAAATGCAGCCCCGGCCCAGTCCCCCCGCTGTCCCTGGCCCCAGTCTACAATGGTAGCCCGCCCTTGCCCCACTCTCAAATCCAGGAGGCACATGCCCCCGTGCCTCCCACTAGGGTGCACGCAGCAATGGGAGCTTCCCCCCCTGCATCCCCTGAACGCCCTGCCATGGCTGGGCAGTTCCTGCCCTGCACCTGCCCCAACCTCAGCCCCAACTGCAGCCCTACTCCCTCCCTCATTGCAGGGGTCTCTATGCCTCCCCCATATCCCATCCTTCCCCCAGCCCCTTCTCCCCCAACAAATTTACAAGCCAGAGGCTGCTCTCCAAGCTGCCGGGCTGGTTGTGTGCATGTTATGGCTGCACGCACGCATGCATGCGGCATTTATCAGCGACATTATTGGCCACATGAGCCAAAAATTGACATTATCAGCAATCTTCTTTTTTCCTTTTATCAGCGCCGATATGATATGGACCAAGGTATCGGTGTACCTCTACTTTTTTGATGATTGGAAGAAAGTTTGGTTTAATTGGAGTGGATAGATAAAAGTGGAATTATGATTTATGCTGCCTCTAGACTTATGTCCAGTATCTTTTTACCATGGCTAACTTTGTTTAACATGCCTAAGGAAATATGTGTTTTTTGTTTTTTTTTTAATTTTTCAAGTGATACAGAGTTTGTAGTCATGTAGGTTAACAACCATTAATGCGTGGCATGTTTGGAATATTTTTACCCCTCTGTCAGACATTACACTGTCTCTCTCTGATCCAGTAAATATTTAGTTATATAAAATAGAAGTGCTTCAGCAGGAGAAACTTGATATAGAACACCCCAGACTATCCAGCAGCCTGATGATTAGAGCACTTGCCAGGCTTTTGGGGACCCCATTTCAAAGTCCCCTTTTGAGTTAGGCAGAATCCTGAACCTCCCACTTGGAGGAACACCCATCTGACTGTTGTTTATTCTAGTGTGGGCGCTTATTGTTTTGAGCAGAAATTTCACTCTGGGCCTAAGAAGCCATTCCAATTTGGATGAATTGTGGCATTTTGCTCTGCCCCTACCCCCAAATTATTTTTTTGAAATCTTTCCAGACTGCTCTTGAATAGACCTTATTGCTGGCTGTATTCTTGCTGGCTGTATTCAGTGCTTCCTCTGGATTGTGCACACAGCACCTTTCCAGATGTTTGGCTCTAGTTTAACTACATGCTTATGTGCTTTCCTGAACAAGCACAGACTTCAAAACAGGCTAACACCTTATGTTAGGAGACCAAGTGACATTTGTGAAGTCTGACAATATTTCATGAATAGGAAGATTATTAAAGCAAGACAGCCCCATCTCTTCGTAGATGTGCTTCTAGAAATAATGTTGCTGATTGGCTTGGTGCTGTATGAGGAGAGAGATCAGGAAAAAATAGGCCACATTAAGATAGATGAGAAGCTTAAAACTGATTTGACCCATGCAGTTCGTTTCACATATAGTTCCATGTACCTTAGACTGCTGAGGCTCATGTGTGGGAGATACTTTGTCAGCCAGTGAAGAAAAGAGTAATGTTTTACATGCAGGAAATATGGGGTTTGTTACAGCTTTGTGAATAATCTCTTCTCTAATCTTATAATTTCTTATGTAAATTATTTTCAGACTGAGAGAGAGCATACCAAATGTGAATCAGTAGAGCATGCTAAAGTAAATCTTTCGCTGTTTCTACTGCAAGATGATTACTATAAAATTAGGGTAGTCTAATGATTAAAAAATTTGATCAGGGATTTGATTAGTTGTGTGATAAAATAACTAGTCGCAATTAATCACAATTTTAACTGCACAGCTAAAAATTCAAAATTATCCTTAGTAAAACTCAAAATTATTCAGGTACTTTATATGGTTGAGGGGGGGGTGTGGGAGGAAATTTGTGAAGGTGTGGGGGGCTGTGGGTGTGTGTGAGGGTTTGGAGCCCAGGGAGGGAGGGGTCTTTGCATGCCCTGGCAGGATGTACAGTACAATGGGTCAGGAGTGAGGGTTAGTAGCAAGGCTGGGGAGGCTGTGGCTTGGAAGTGAGGGGCACACTCAGGCACAGACCAACAAATAAGTCTGTGGAGGGAGAGGGAAAGAGTAGAGGGGGCAGACTGAGGCCCCCATAGTGAGGGAAGGAGTGAGGCAGGGGCAGGTGCTGGGGTGAATAGGGCCCCAGGGCTGGGGTTGGTTGTGGGACAGAGCCATGGGCGGCTCATCCAGGGGTGTGGGGGGATGGCTTCCCACCACTATGCTCTCCCTTGGTGGAAGCTTGGGGGGTATGTGCCCCCTAAGTTGTGTGCAGGGTGGCAGTTGGCTGCCCGCTGGAGGCTTGGGGCTCTGCGCCCTGCTGCTTTTGCCCCAGGAGCCATGCGCTGGCCGTGCTACATTCCCTGTCCACCCGGCGGGAGGAGGCACAACATGGTGTTGTTCATCTCCTGGGCCAAAGGCAGCAGAGCACAGAGTCCAGAGCCTGCAGTGGGCAGCCTGCCTCTGCCCCATGCACAAATCCAGAGGGCACGTGCCCCCCCATGCGTCTCATGAGGGTGTGCATGGCAGTGGGGAGTCGCCTCTCCCTGCACCCCTGGATGAGCTGCTCGTAGCTTTGTCCCATGACCTGCCTGCCCCACTCTCTCACTGTGGGGGCCTCAATCTCTGCCCCCACCCCTTCCCTGCCCCTCCTCCTGCCCCCTCCCCGCCACATACTTATAGGTGCGGTGCTGCTCTACATACAGGGTGCAGGCTGCAGTACACCTGGGCTGCCATGCAGTCCTCTGTACTGTCACTGCTGGCCTGCTAAGCAGCCTGGAGGCAGTGGAGCAGATCCCAGTTGTGGGCTCCAAAACCACATGTACGCTTAACGCATTAAAAAATATAACACAAGAACCAACTAACATGTGAATCACTCAGGTTAACTGTGATTAATTGACAGCCCTACTATAAATACACAACATGAAGTCAGCCATGTTGATTTTTTTGCTGCTTTAGAAACGGTTCATGTAGAGGAATCAGTGTACCACTTGGCAACTAGTGTACCAAATGGCAAAGGACAAAATTGTTAGATGTAAAGAGACCAGAATGTGTACTATGTGGCCTATTCTATTGGCTCAGGCTGCATTCCAAAGCCAAGAGGCATGCCTAAGACCAGGACTAACCATGCTGGGATAGGGATAGTCTAAAGGCTGGGGCCAAGAGGTGAGCCATGATTGGAAGCCTGATGTAAGCGTTTAAGAAACTGACAGGCATTGGGAAATGAGCAAGTAGTGAAACCAGCTGAATATGAGGAGCAAGAGAACAGGAACACCAACTGAGCACTAGGGCTAAGTACAGACAGTTTATACGGTTGAGGGGGTGTGTGGGAGGAAGTTTGTGAAGGTGTGGGGGGCTGTGGGTGTGTGGGGGTGGTTTGGAGCCCAGGAAGGGAGGGGTCTCCGCATGCCCTGGCAGGATGTATGGTATTGTAGGTCAGGAATGAGGGTTAGCAGCAAGGCTGGGGAGGCTGTGGCTTGGAAGTGAGGGACACACACATGCACCAGATAAGTCTGTGGAGGGAGAGGGAAAGAGTAGAGAGTAGAGTCAAAAAGCCTGAGACTGAATTGATTCAGTCTTCGCAGGTTAGTCTAAACTACACAGATTAAATTGAAACAGAAGTGAACAGACATTTACCTTTGATTCAGGAAATGCAGGCAGGCTCAGGCTAGAAGCTGGTGGGTGCTAGGGAATAGCTCTCTGGCTGTGTGTTCACTTCCTCTTCCTGCTGGCCAGAGATCTCTGGGATTTGCAGCCCAGACTTACAGCAGCAGGACTCTGCAGGGTTGCTCATCACTTCCTCTTCCTGCTGCCAGGGGGCAGTTCCTCCCCTCTCCCCCACACCCCTCCTCCTGCAGACTGGGCTGCATTCCCAGCTGGATTTGCCCCTACCCACCCACCCACTTGTCAGCCAGCCCTCACTGCTCCAGCTAGCGAGCAGAGGGGAGGGGCCAGCCTTCCTCTCTGGAGCAGACAGCCCAGCCCAGCCCAGCCCAGCCTAGGGCTGCAAAATGCTGGGAGACTTTGATTTAACTTGAACCACTAAGAGGTCTGGGACAGAAGTTCCATAAATCAGTTTGACCCAAATCAGTTCAGCCTGATACTACATCCAACCAGGTTTATCTTAAATCAGTTTCAGCCATTTTGAAACTGGTTTATGTGCACTGAGCTTCTGTTCTGTTACAGGTTTAAACCAGTTTCTGATCATTTAAACTGGTTTATGTGTAACTTCTGTCCCTAGCCTAGATGCACAAGAGCCTGTGTTAACTGCCCTGAGTCCTACAGCTAAATGAAGTTAAAATACAGGGAGCAATTTTCAGCAGTCAACCTCATAACATCCCAGATAGAGTAGTGGCGGGTAGTTCTCTTGATGTGAAATTGTTATTGGCCCAAACTGGAGGAGTAATCTGTGACCTGAGCTATCAATATGTTGGCTCTGAGACCCTGATATTGCAAAACTGAACTGTGTTTTCCAGAGAGAGAAATCTGAATTGTATATTGTTGGAAGATTTAGGGCTTTTGTATTGCAGATCATTTGAAGCTGTCTCTGTTTCAAACTTCCAATAAGGCACTGCAAAGAATGGAGAGGAAAACCAAAAAGAAGCTGGTAGGTCCTGGCATTATTTTCATCATCCCTGCAATGAATAGCTGGATGGGAAAGGGAAGAAGCCGTGGAATATCCAACACCCAGGGTATCTGGCACATATCCTATGTGGTAGAGAACAAGCTGTTTAATGTTGCCTTTCTGTTAACTTTGAGGAATGCCCTCTTTCTTGACAAAGGAGCAGGGAAAAACACTGTTTTCTGGTGCATTTCATCACCAATAGATACGTTCTGTCATATGCCAAGAGAACATTGAATTGTCATTCTGAAGATAGAGTGCTTATAAGTACTTTTTAAATCCAACTAAGCACGTTGCCTAATTAAGGGAAAACTAGCCTTATAAAATTTGAAACAGGCCCATGTACAGGAGAAGTCAGCGAACTGTGGCTGGCAGTTACAGCTTTCTTGAAAAGGACTAAACATGTCCACAAAGAGAGAGTACTAAAGGTTTTATTTTCTATAGGGGATAATGCAAGTTCTGTCAGCAAAGCTCTGCTTCTTCAAAGGCAGAACCATGCAGCTCAGCAGGAGATGGAAGAACTTGGGCAATAAATGTGTGATCTGGGCAGCAACTTGAAATCTTGCCTAAAATAAAATTAGTTGGATGCAGGCCGTATTATTGTTCAGTCTCTAAGCTATGCATCACACAATATTTGATTGTGTGTTTTATTCCATGTTGTGTGAGCTCCAAACTCCGCCACGAACTTTGCAGAAAACTTAGAAAAGGTAAAGTTAGGGGAAAAAAAATTTCTTGTGGGAAATGCCATTGGCAAAGAAATTGAAATGCTCACCCTCAAACATACAAGTTGTTTAGGAGGTTGTTTCTTATCATTCTTGGCTTGTTGTACTGATCTTACCAGCTAAGATTGCTGGGTACTGGTAGCCCCAAGGAATACCCAGAATGGTATGGGCAATTCAGCACATAGCGTTCTCCATGTGGGATTTGTGTTGCTGCATGGAATATGCGATTACTGTTCATATGATGCGTAAAATTATTTAGAATGTCACAGAATGTATTTGTAAACTCAGGCTGGATTGTATAATCAATCTAAGAACAGGCAAGAATATAATAAATTAGATCTATAAAAGAGTTGGGGGAGTAAGACCAGAATTGTATTAATGAGATTGTCTATTTCAACTGTGTGTGCGTGTGTGTGTGTGCATTATGGTGATGCTATGTCAGATTTACTTTTATTTTGTGTATGTTGAGGGTTTTTTTTTTTAATTATTTGGGCTGGGAAAGTAAGGGTGAGGCAATCAAGATGGTACAGAAAGGGATGAAGCTATGTGAAGAAAAGAAATGGAGGAGAGTCTGAAAGAGCTGGCTAGAAATAAGTAGGGAGTAATAGGTAAAGGACGTGAACAGAAAGGAGATGGGTAAGGCAAACAGAGGTCTAAATATGGTGGCTGTCATGATTTCCTCTTATCCTGAAATCCTGTTATCCTAGTTCTGTCATTGTGGTTGGCTTGTTTGGAGGAGGTATTGTAAGCTGGGGTGGTAAGCCTTTGCTATCGAGGCTCTGCTGTCTGGGGACATACAACCATTGGAGCCGGTACCCTGTAGCACATGCTTTTGGGTCTGATGTGAGAACACATAGGAGAAGAGCTGAAAGGTTTTGTATTCACTACTCCCTTTCTCTCTCTAGGTGGAGGCTGGTTTTAGAGGTTTTGTAAGCAAAGCCACAGGGTGGGCACTGCTGAAATAGTTGTTTCTTGGACACACAACTGTGTTCCATGGTACTAGTCCCGTATCTGGCTTGTGTTTCCCCCTGGTGGTGGTTGGGACTAATACTCCCTCCAGCAGTGCAGTAGGCAGCTTTCTACATTTGTTTACCGCTGTTAGTAGTTGGTGGGTCTAGGGCATGTTAACAGTGAAAACAGACCGTGCTACCTTCAAGCATGTTCTGCTGCTCCACCCATCCTATCTCCCAAACCAGAATCAGTGTAGCTGCATTTATGTGTTGTTGCAGGTAGGCTCTTTGACATTGAGTTGCTAATGCAGACATCTGTGGGTGGGGGGCAGGCAGGGGAGAATAGGCTGGGAAATTTATTGGATCTACTAGGGGTCAGTAATGTCTTCTGGAGGGACCAGAGTGACCCATCTCAGGTTGGAGGCATGGCAAGCCCTCATTCTTCTGCTTCCCTCCAACTGGAACCTGTGCTGCCCAACTACAGAACTCCCCTTCCATTGGAGCCCCATGCAGCTGACTGTGGCATTGTGTACAGAGGCCCCTGCCTCTGAATACCACTGAAGCAATGGCTATGGGGACTGGATGCATCTTGTGGGCTGTAGGTTGCTGACGTTTGATCTAAACAGAAATTATGTGTAATTTACAATCCACATATCTGAAATTCACTGCAACTAGTTTTATCTATATAATGTTAGCTGTACTGAAGTGTTATCAATAGTACGGTAATGAATATGAAATTTTATTCTGAAGTGAGAAACCTAGAATGCAGTCATGCCTGTAAACTGAAATTACTTTCAGTCAGGAAAGGAATGTACTAGCTATCGTAGAGATTTTTTTGGTGTGCCAAGAAGTAAAAGGGAAGAAGTTATGCAGTGAAGAGAGTAGAGATGAATAATCATCTTTTTGTATGCTTCCTGTTAAAGAACTTCATTGCCAACAGTGGACAAAAACTTTTCTCTTTAATTCGCCATCAAACCGTCTCTCTGAGATGCAGATCCCAGCCCACAAAAAAGACTTAGCATTTCATAGTGTTGGCTACAAAGCACCAACTCACAGGATCATCATAAAATTCTAGTTTATTGGATGGATGCAAAAGTCAGACCATAAACCTTGGTGCTGATCCCCTCAAACACGCACACATTCACGCACACACACACACACACACACTCACAGTAGCTAGCTCTGAACACTAAGCACTGGTGTCAAGATATACCTATCCCCAAGCGCTGGAGTCCACCATCGATGGCCAGTCGAGGATTCTTTCAGTGCGACGTTGCTGCAGAAGGGGGTCGCTGGCTGGTCCTTCTGGCTGGACAGGCAGGGTGCTGGTCAGGTCAAAGAGGGCACCATTGGGGGTCATTCTTCGCTGCCTTTTATCCCTCTCTGCCAGACTTTGGTGACTCCCCAATTCTCGGGCTTACCCAATCCAGGGGTCGTTGACCTCGAGGGACGTCCCTCTTGGTAGCTGCTGGATGGCAGCTGTCAGCGCCAGGGGTCACGTCCTCACGTACGTGCAGTCTCAGGAGTCTGTTGATGAATTTTGATTGATTCACTGCCATGATGAATAGAGTGAACGTGGTTGATCAGGGGGTATTTCAGCCCCAAGTGTCTGTTTTCAGTGTTGATTAGTTCAAACGGGGGTTTCCGTACCTTTTAACAATAAAGTTTCTGGGAGTTCCTGGCTCTTTATTGATTGTTTCTTCTCCTTGGTCTCTGATTTTGTAGGTGTTAATTGCTGCTCATTAACATACTTATCCAGACTAGCTACTGTGTTACACAATCAACCATGATTCATTCAGGGACCTGCTCCATATAGAGATTCCTGCTCTTGCTAACATTGTTACATGGTATAACTTACTTTTAAACTTAAAGTACATTTGTAAAAGCATCTACAAGCTCTGTTTTCACTACAAATACACCTTATATAAAAATAATAATGATATGATAAAAGAAAAAGAGAGAGGAAGGAAGAAAAGGTAGAAAAGAGAAAGCATCCCCCAAAGGGGGCAAATACTAAAAGAGGGGCTTTTGCCATATGGAGGAGCTTCACATTTGGGGGGGGGGGCAGACAAAAGCGTTTCTTGCTACAATAGCAATATTTTGTCCACCAATCTCAAAGAATCTGACAGAGGAAGTCAAGTATCCCTATTTTACACATGAGGAAACAGAGAGGTGAAGTAATTTGCTTGTGGTTACCCAAAAGGTACAGCTGGGAATATATTTGTGTTGACTTTATTGAAGTCACTGGCAAAACTTGTTCCTCAGGTTCTGAGGAAGAATGTCTTGCATTCAGAAGTTTGTCTAACTTTGCCTCCCTCTACATGTTACAGGTATTGCACAATTAATTGGTTAATTATGTAGTAAAAGAGCAGCTATTCATGCAAAGTACTTATCACACAATAAAAAACTCCAACCAGCCATGAAGTTAGACCTCAAAAATGTGTACTAACTTTATAGCTGGTTACTATCAAGCTTTAATTTGAATGTATAGCAGGGTGTCCCCTGTGACTGGAAGCCTTATCAGCTGTGGGCTCACAGCCACAGGGGTGCACCTTGCCCAGCTGGGACTGAGAGTCCCGGCAGATGCTGGATCCTGGCGGTGTGCCTCCCCAGGGCTGGGACCCACTTGGCAGCCACAGGGCAGAGCTATGATCCCCCTCCACCCGGGGGGAGTGTAAACCCCTCCCCCCTCAGGGTGAACGGATCACCTCACTGGCTCCCACTGCAGGGACATAAGGTGCATCTAATGTGTGATCCCACAGTCCTGCCTCCTGCCAGGCATGTGTGGCATGCCAAGAGGCACAAATGTATACATCACACATTAGCTCCCATTGCAGCTTTACCTGCAGTTGTTGAGGGGGCCTTTATCTCAACTACATAGTTGGTCCAGTAAAAGATATCACCCTAAGAAATCTGTGCAACCCTATCTACAGCAACGCAATGCCTCTCTAATAGGTTTATATATAATAGCTGTTAGCAAGTTGCAGAAAATACCGTCTGTGTTTGAAGATCATATTGAGGAATTCTTGCCAATCAGTCATGGAACTAGAGCACATATTATGACTACAGTTATGTCACTGATCCCAAGTATAAGTATATCCCATTTCACACATGGAATGTGAAAACCAAATTCAGAAAAGCATTAACAATGTTTTATTTAAGATATCAGTTGACAGGGATAATTTTGTTTAGTGTTACCTCAGAATTTACTGCCAAATGAATGCTTTACTTCATGAGAAATGAGCAAATTTCACCAAAATTGTAGTGGATCAAAAACAAATCAGGTCTGCATGGATGTTAAGTATAATGACTACAAGAAATGTATTTAAATATATTGGAAAATTCTTACTACTTTTTCTTTTTTCTAGGTAAGTAACTGAACAGGGACATGAAGAATTGACATTTCAAATGACCACCATGCTGCAAAAGGTACTTCAGCATTTTGTTTTGGTGCAAAGGAGAGTTTACAAAGAATTCAGTTGCATCTGCATATTTGCTATGGGTTTTTCTTTTTTTTAATACCGGCTTGTTTGTTGAGTAAATGAATATAGTACAAATTATAATATATAAATATATGCCCAACTCAAGTATTTGTGTGTGTGTGTAAATGAATTGTCATAGCCAAGGGAATATCTGGGTGTACACCCCCACCCCCCCATTTACTTCATCTTAACAGGCTGAGTTCTATCCTTTGTCTATCCCACTCATGTCAATACGTGAGTCTGCGTGGCCCAGTATCTAAAAGCTGTGTGAATGTGAAGCGGTGTGATGGCCTTTCATTAGAAAGAGGCAGATTTAAAGAGGGGCAGATTGTGCAGAATTCTTTAGTGGGGAGTAGCTGAACATAAAGGGCAGTTTCAGTTGCCTGTCCCTACTTCTGGATCACAGTACTTGTCTTTGTGGCTCTAAAATGGCCTGACCAGTCAGTCTGAGTGTTCTGCCTTGTGTCCTCACATGATGGTCAGCAGATTAGATTTATTTATCCAGTCTTATTAGCCAGCATGTTACAATTGGTTAATTTGTGGGAGGGAAGGAATAATAGGAAGGTGGGAGCAGTGGCAGGATGACCAAAGTGCTTATGCATCATGTTTTCCTGCCCCTCTGATTTTTCTTCCATTTTGCCTGAGGCCATATGAGGCATTGTTTCTTCACTGTTAGTTGCTTGAAAATCTGTCTTGGATGCTGATCAGGAAATTGATTGATTGATGTGTCATCTCTGCCTCTCTAAGAGATGACATAACTGAGTAACCTTGAAAAAGCCAAATGGCTCCTGTTCCCTAGACAGATAGCTCCTTGCCAGCCAGATGGTTATTTAAGAATGTAAGTACTTATCATGGGATGAAAAGAGGTATCTGGAGAGATGTTAACAAAATTATGATATTTGTGCATATGACTGCTACGCACAGCTTTGGAAGCCTATTCTGCTATATAATTTGTTTGCAGAACTTGTCTGGCTGGGTATCTTTACAATCATTTGTAACATCTGACTTGACTTCTGTAGACTGTTGTCAAATTCACACAAAAAAGAGTGGAGATGATGGGGAAGCAATTGTTTTGTAATGTAAATCACATTTTTGTTAAGAAGAATAATATATAGTTAACAGATAGGCCCTTTAGTAGATCTGGTTGGAAAACAAGAATTTAGTAAACATTTTTGAGAGTTTGCCATTTGGTTTTACTCATAGTGAAAACTAGATCTTTCAGAACTGTTGGCAGAGAAATGGGGAAGAGAGAGGGATTCACCCCATCCAGAATAGCCAGTAGTTTAGTGACCAGGCCACTCAGCTTGAATATGGCAGACTTGAGTTAAAGCCCTGGCTCTAAATAGGACAGACAAATGACATAGGCCTGGATCTTCTACTTCCTGGATGAATGGTCCCAGTTACTGAACTATTCTGGGCTGGATATCTCCCTTTCTGCTTTGGACCATAAATTTAATTTTAAACCCCCCAAATCCCATCAGGATACTGTTCCACTGTTTCAGTGGAAAAATTTCCAACCGGTTTTACCCGCTAGGCTTTTCAAAAAATGGCATTTCCTAATGTTTCATTTGTCAGTGCTCCTCCCTCCCATGCATGTGCTCTTCTTTTCCCAATTTCTTCTTTCATTTCTTATTAGTGTGTGACCTAGGCAACTTTTTAAAAATTTGCTCACGTGCTCAATATGTGGTGGTATCTCTTAATACATTGGCTTCACAACCTAAACAGATGTTAGAACAGCTGGTTCAGTGTTTGCCTGTTGCAGTCAGTAGGTATAAAATGAATGCAAGTACATCTTATATGAGGTTTGTGTCTTATGGGTTAAACTGGGAAGTATTGTGGGGGGGAAGCAAGATATAATAATATAAAAAGATAAAATAATAGTGATTCATTTCAGACAATTTAGTTTATTATTTCTGACATGTTAGCAAGCTTCTGAAATCTAACTAAAAGCTTCCTCTTGGAAATGTATATTGTACTGTCGCTGTCAATACACCATAATGATCATCTGCAGTGCATTATCACTACCTCACTGCAGCTGTGCGCATTCTCTAAGAAGCTAGGGCTGCTGCAGAAACAACATTCCTTCGATTTCTGAGAGAGAGACTCTCCCTTTCTTTTTATTCAGTTATGTCCTGGTGCTCAGTGAGCCTGTGGACTATGTAGCAGTCTTATTCAACCTATAATATTAGTATTTGAAATTGTCAGTTTGATGGACAGAATTGCATGCCACAGAACAGCTTGTCAAACAACGCACACTAATTAAGCAGTCTATAAAGGATGCATGTTAAACTGCGTACTGAGGATACATAGTCTTGTCGTTAGAGAACTAACAAACGGTATCCTGTAGCTCAGGAATTCTTGGCCTGTAAGTGATGACCCCCTGCAACATAGTGAACAATTTTTTTTTCACAATAGTTAACCACCTTCCTATCCCTTTCTCCTTTTTACCCCTTCACATTATATTTATTTTACCCTTCTACTGATAAAGCTTGTGTGCGTGCACGTTCTCTCTCTCTTTCTCAGTATAGTTATAGTATACTTAGTGAGTGTGTATGTGTGTATGTATGCACGTATTTATCACTGGTGTGCATGTATATGCAACAAGACCTGCCTGAAGCTTCATACAGGGTAAAACAATAGCTTGAAGAGGGATGAGGTACTCCACTCTTCTTAATCAAGGCCCTTGGGATGTTACTTTTCTGTACCTCAGAACAGCTCTTTTTGGTAATGTCACAGAATATGATTTTTTTTTTTTAATAATTCTCTCTTTTACAGTAGCTGGGTGCCTTACACTTTGGTTTGTCTCCTTGCCCTGCTGGGATCTGCTGACTTTTTTGGTCTCCTGTTTTTCCTTAAATGGAAATGAATTTGATTTATAGTGCATGTTACCTGACTTTCATCTGTAGCGGGCTGCACTACCATGCAAATGCAGCTACTCTTTTTCCAGTTTAGGAGTTGACATACGCAGAGGAGACCTATGTGTGTTTCAGTGCACAGTTGTCAGGCACAGGGATTTTTCTGTGCTGAGTTGTCCTGTGACTAAAAAAAACTTGCTAAGGTGTGTTAACTGGGGATGCACTGATTGTGCTCTATGTCTTAGTTAAAGTTATTTTGAGATCTGCTGTTACCAGGCAACTCAAAGCAACAACGTTCTCCAATGTAATGGATATAGAAGGTGAAAACCTGTATTATTTGTATTTAAGTTTAATGTGATGTATAGAAATCTGTAAGCAAAGTTTTCCAGGCACCTTTCAATAGAATAAATGTTGTTTTTCTGAAGTTCCTAGGAAAAAAAATCAAGGATCTCTTCTTATTTTGGTACTAGCAAGTTTATATTGTTATATCACGGTGCAGGGAAATACTACAAGTTGACCTATGTTGCTAAGAAAAATTGTACAACTTTTTAAAAATGCCTGAAAGAACAGTGAATGTTATTAGAGTGGGCAGTTATCCTCTATCAGCAGCTTTCGCTTTTGTTCTGCTCTACCTGGAAATGTAGGACTCCAGATGTCCAAGAGTACTTGAGATTTCTCTCTGGACTTGTGAGGAAACAAAAACCTGAGTGTTTAGTTGCACACCTGACACCTACCACTACAAAGCAAAAATTGTATGTGTGCCAGTGGGCAGAAAAAAGAGAGAGGAATAAGAAAGGGCATTTTTCTGCAATGTTGTGGTTTGCTTCTTGGCACAGACATAGCCTAAGAGGGATGCTGTACCATAATTTTGTTGATTTGATGGCGTATGAAAATTTACGTTGTTGAAAAGTAGCTACAGAATGAGGTAGGTCCATTACTGCATGACAGTGCAATTATTTTCTTTTAACTTTTTTTGCAAACAAATAGCTGTGCTTTTGTTTTCTACTGCTGAGAAACCCTAAGGCCAACTTTGGAAAAGTCCTATTAAAAGTAACTTTGTTTCCTCTGTTTCTCGTGTTTTTGTTTATACTTACACTACTTGAAACCCAGCAATCACTGGCACTGAGGATGCAAAACAAAGGAACTAATGAAAGGACTGCTCCTCTAAAGCAATGTAATGCATGTTGACATGCTGTAATCACATTGTATATATGATCTTTGTCTCCAGCTGAGAGTTTTTTATAACATGGTTGTATAGTATACAATACACATCAGCATGCAACTCCTACGCAATAAAGTGTGTATGTGTGCATGAATACATGTGTAGTTATGATCTTTCTGTCCATTGAAAAAAATGGTATTAAAGTCAGGATAATTATTGCTATCTTAGAAGAGAGAGTCTCTGGGTAATTTGATACTGGAATTGTTTGATATCTTTTTAATGGATGGTAGTAACGGAAAGGTCACAGCAGAGGTTTCAGGCAATGAAATTATCATAGGAAGAACTTGATTCTAAAAGTTACAACTGCATTTATTTTGTCTCTGTTTTTGAAATAATAGTTACCTTAATCACATGCTCTGCATAGTTTGACAAGACAGTTTTCAAAATTATGCAGATGAGGTTTTAAAACAAAGTTTAAAGGGGATGCGTCTACATGTTCATTAATGCGCTGTAGTCACGGTGCATTAAGTTTAATACTTGATTAACTAAGTACTAAATCAATGTGCAGTAACTTGCACTACTGCACAGCAGCGCTGGCACATGGGTTTTTAGTGATGGTTACTGCTTAGTAGCCTAATAATAGCAAGCAGTAGCATATTAGCACCTTTTATTTCCCTGGCACGCTACTGTGCAGTGTTATTAGGCTACTGCATAGTTAGTGTCTTGTGTAGACATGTCTAGGGACTCAAAAGCATGTGAGTAGCAGATATTAAATGAGAAATAATCGCAGATTAAATGAAGAACCCTAAAAATGCTGGGTTAATAAAGCAGCATCTGGTGTAATAGGTCATGATTGATTCTCTCTTAGACAAAAAAAGAAACGTGCCTGATAGATACAAGTCCTGAGCTAGGCAGGTGATTCTGTAGGCCAAGGGGCCATCTATAAAACTTATTGTGCTTAAAGTAAGCTAGAGCAAAAGGAGACATCACTTTGTTTCCCATTATGCTAATCTTAGTTACTCCCCTAACCAGTTATTCCTTTGAAGAAGAGAAAGCAAAGGAGGCAAGGTTGGGTCACTGTCTAGTACTGATAGTGGAAGCTGTGAGAACCCCTGGCCCATTGGTCCTCAGGACCTGACTGAATCCTGCAGTTTAGTTCAGAGTGTTTGGATTTGAACTGGTTCTCGCAGGTTTTGTTGGAGATTCATGTTATAACTAGGGTTATTTAGCCCAGAGCAGAGAAAACCGAGGGGAGGATTTGATAAGCCTTCAAATGTCTGAAGAGTGATTATAGAGAGGATGGAAGTGGGTTCTCATAGCTTCCACTATCAGTACTAGACAGTGACCCAACCTTGCCTCATTTTTCTGTGACAGTAAGATTAATGGCCTCAAGCTTCAGCAGGGGAAATTGAGGTTGGAGATTAGAAGGAACTTTTAGACTATGAGGATGGTCTAGATTGAAACAGGCTAACTATAAAAATCATGGCATCTCCATCTATGGAAGTTTTCAAGGTTAGACGCGCACTTGCCTGGGATGGTTTAGTCAGGGATGATTCTGTCTTGAACAGGGGGCTGGACCAGATGACCTTGTGAGGTCCCTTCCAGCCCTTCTTTCCAGAGATATGGAGCGGAAAATTTTCCATGGATAATTTTCCAAAAAGAAAAATTTTCCAGTGCTTAATTTTTCCATGGAAAATCTTCCGCCCCACATCTCTGCCTTTAGCGAAAGAGAATGTGGTTCAAGTAGTTTTGAATAAGATTTGCTTCAATCTGATTCTGAAATGGCACTAATAAGTAGTGCAAGTAATTCTACAGATAGCGACAGTGAAACTGGAGGTGCTGCGATGACCTCAGTGGAAGAGAGCTAAACTCTGTCGAAATAGCTAAAAGCAGAGGTGTGGGGCGGAAGATTTTCCATGGAAAAATTAAGCACCGGAAAAAAAAGAACTTTAGGTGTGCTAACATGAGTGTGTCAACAGTTTTCAGTGCCTTCATTTTTTTTCTTAAATTTAAACAAACAATGTAAGGGTAACATGCTATTGTGTATTGTCTTTACATTTTTACAAGTATTCCAATAAAAATAATTTCTTTCCACATAAAGCTTTGAATTTGTTTGACTATAACATTTTAACCACATTAAGTGTTCTGTATTTAATTTTTTCCCTAATAAAATATTTCATAGATCCATAGATGTTAGGGTTGGAAGGGACCTCAGTAGGTCATCGAGTCCGACTCCCTGCTCTGGGCAGGAAAGAGCGCTGGGGTCGGACAATTCCAGCTTCAGTTCAAATACGTGTGGCTATTGAAACATAAAATTAACATGGGGGTACTTTTTTAGTTTTATTTGACTTACATTTTATAAAAAAAATGCTGAATCAGGTCACGCTCTATTTAGGGCATTGGAAAATTTTCCAATTCAAAATTTTCTGGAAAACCCACATCTCTGCTTCTTTCCTATGATGATCCCATGATGATGTTCAGTGAATTAAAATATCTAAGGGAACCTCCACAAAAACTTCTCTATCTACTAGCATCTGTCCTAGATTTTGGAGTAGTATCTTATCATTAGAATATCTAAGCACCTCTCTACATCCTGAAATACTCTGGGGCCCATATACACGTTACACTTAAGATGTGATTAACCAATTAATAATGTCTTAAATTGTGACTCAGCCATGCATTCAATCAGTTAACAGTATGATAAAACAAGGAATAAACCACAAAGTTATTCTACAAAAAATGTGGAATAACTTTGTGGTTCATTCTTATCACACCATTAATTGAACATATGGCCAGGTGCTCCCCTGTGGCTGGGATCCCCATCAGCTGATGGAGATGCAGGGATGCACCATGGACTGCCATGCCTACAAGTCCTGCAACTGATGGGGCTCATAGCTGTGTGAGTGTCCCATGTGCTGCTGTGCCTGTGAGTCCTGCAGCTGATGGGGCTTGCAGCCATGGAGGTGCTTTCACAGCTGCAAGCCCTGTCAGCTATGGAACTTGCAGCTGCAGGAGCATGTGTGGGGGCTCCACTGGCTATAAGCCCTGTTAGCGCTGTGCTCCCAGCCATGGGAGCTTGCTACTTGCTGGTGCAGGGGGACCCTGGGATCATGATCCTGAGCTCTCCCTGCGTGGGTTATAAGGTATGATTGGATATGATGCTGGATCCCACAATCAGGCCTCCTGCTATGCATGTGTGGAGTGAACTTCTGGCAGACCCGGAAGATTTTTCCTGACTCTCCACCCAGCCGCTTACTATCATGGGTGGGACTGGAAGGTGATGGTCATTGTATATGTAGATAAAGAAGGTGGCTGGCTGACTGGGGGACATGAACAGAGAATATAATCTATTTGTCCAACTGGGGGCAAAGCATAAGGTTGTTCACAAATGTCCTGGAGCCTGGGTTCACCTCTAACCCTAGTTGAGGGCAAGTGCATTACACTTTGACTTGAGCATATCGCACAGCTCTATTGATTCTGCTTTACATAAACAAACTCTTCCACTACTAAAAAATACGTTTATAAGCCAAGGGCATGTATGTACTTTAGAAGTGATTTAGTACAGTTAGCAGCTGAACGTCTTGATGGAATGATCTCATGTCTGCACTTAGGACAAAAAAAAAAGAAGCAGCAGCTATAATTAGATTTTCCCCTCCTTGAAATGTGCATAAAGCACTTTTGGTTTTCTTGTCTGTTTACTTGTCAAACAATAGGCTAATACCTTTCTTAATGTGCAAATTTCTCTCTCTCTCTCTCTCTGTCTGTCTGTCTCACTCATGATGGAGCCAGTGGCCTGACCTCGCTCCCTGCCACCATGTGCAACTCATGGGACTGCCAGGAAACAGGAAGTGGGGCTTCCCATCACTTCCGGCAGAGTCCCATGTGCTGCACATGGTGGCAGGAGGCGGGGAAATAGGGTGGCCATCATAGAAGACGGTCTAGTTGTCCTCTATTGATATGAAACCAGACACCTTTATGTCTTCTACAGAGGTGGTAAAGACATCAGGTTTCATATCAATAGTGGACAGAGTAGCAGAAAACTGGTATGTCCTCTGTGATGGCGCCCTATGGGGAAGGCAGCTGGTTCCATCGTGCAGAGCCTCCCCCAGGTGGTCTGTAGAGTCCCAGGAGCGGCACATGAGCCGTGTGCAATGGAGGTGGGCTGGACTGGCTCCGCTTCTTGCTGCCACCTGCAGCTCCTGAAATTGACTGGAGCTGCACGCTGTCCAGCTGCTGCACATGCACGGGCCTTGAGCATCCTGAGGGCCTGCCACCTGCTGCTGCCACTGACAGTGAGGGCTGTGTGCCATGGTGGGCGTTCGGGGGTCCCCACACCCCCCACCTTCCCTCACCCACAAACCCCACACACACCCACACCCTGTCCATATGCCACCACAAGCCCCTTGCGTATACACATACCCCCAACATATCCTGCACCCCCTACAGCCCGAGCCCAGCCACAGTCCCTCACAACTCACCCCATACACCCACCCACATACACACCCCACATACACCATACATACGGACCTATGATGGCTGGGGGTGGGGCACCTGTCAGGGGACACAGCTACTGTTGTGGCCCTCAACAGCTCATCAAAACTCATTAAGCAGCCGTCCAGCTGAAATAATTGCCCACCCCTGTCCTAGAAGTTATTTAGTCAAGCCTGCTGCTCAAGGCAGGAACATCTCTCTAAATACCCTCAGGAAATTATTCATGTAATTTTTACTTAAAGACTTACAGAGAGAGAAACTTTACAGCTTCACTTATCTGTTCTAGAGTTTAACTGTCTCTGGACTTTGAAAGTTCTCTACCTAACTTAAATTTCCCTTGTTGCAATTTAAGCTGTTTACTACTTGTGCTGTCACCAGTGAACATCAAAAACAATTGATAATCTTCCTCTTGGCAGCAAGCGCTATATTTTAAGACTGTTATCAAATCCCTTCCTCTGCCCATTCCCCTCCAGATTAAGTAATCTCTGTTTGTCTAACATTTCCATATATGGTATGTCATGTTTCCAGACTTGTAATCATTTCTGTTGCTCTCTTCTGGGCTGTCTAGTTCATATTGTGTGGTGCCCAAAGTGGGCACAGTACTCCAAGTAAGGCCTCACAAGCACTGAATAGAATGGAGGACTAGCTTCCCATGACTGACTGACTGACCACATTATTTTCCAATAGACAGGTGTCTATTTGTTAACAGTGCAAGTTAACTGTGAATGAAAGTACCATTTTTCAATGAACAGGACGTTCTGGATGGGCATGGAGAATGAATTATCGTTTGACCAGGGTTGTCCCTGGGGGGACAAATTGGGCTGACCGCCCCAGGCCCCACGCTTTGGGGGAACCCACAGATAGCTCTGTACAGGCCCTGCCGCAGCCACCATGCACCACCACTGCCAAGTGCTGCTGACTCTGCCACCGCCATTGAGCGCTGGCCGCTCACCACTCCCCACACTGTGTCCCCTTCTCTGGGCCCAGCACAGGCTGATATGCTGTGAGCTCCACACACCCCTAGGGATGGCTCTGCCTTTGACTCAGAGTCCCTCCAGAATACAGGTAAAGCAAAGGCAGGAAATTAGTATTTATTAATGGTTCTCTAAAGGACTTTATTCTTCAGGATTGCCAATCTGGCATGATTATTAAAGTTGCAGTAATGAAAATGAATACAAATTAAACTTATTTTCACCCCAACCCCACACAATACCAAAGAAAACCCCAAACCTATTTCATTATAGCTAAAATGAGAGAACACAAAACTGTGGGCCCATATCCAACCCTTGTACCACAGTTTTAACAGGGGAAAGGAAGTGCCAAAGACTCCATGAAGTCCACCAGAGGCATAACTGTTGCTATTGATTTTTTTTTTTTTAATGTGCTGTTACGACGGGCAGGTAAGATGAGGGTTAAAACAGGTTCTGATCTTTCAGGGTGCTGAAGCCAAGTGGATAGTCTGCATCTTTTAATAAGGGTTTATCACTTCATGCGTCTAGACCAGTAATGCCCCTGTCATGAGCTTGATAGGTAGGTCAAAGGCGGTATATTAACCAGTGTGTGGATATTTATGGTTTGCAATCATGGTCAAAACAACTTTCAGTTTTGTAGTGTAGGGAAAAAATAGGTATGGCAAGCATTCTGCTCAAAGATGTGGCTGCTGAAAAGCAAGGCACGGTTCTTCTCTGACATGTTTTTTTTCCCAGTAATAAGGAGGGATCCTAGTTTTCCGTGATTAAAAAAAACAAAATTCTCTGATAAAGAAAAGACACCCCCCTCCCCAAAAAATCCACATTTTTCCACGGTGATCTCACCCCTCTTCTCCCAGCATTGATTTATTGAGGGACCCCAGTGGTGGCTCCAGCCTTCACTGCTGATTGGCTTAGAGGGCTGCTGTTTATGTGGCCCCACCTTTCACTGCTGATTGGCAGAGTGAGGTGGGGCCCTTGGCCAATCAGTGGCAGAGGGGGCAGCCACCATCTTGACTGCTTCCCTATGTGCTGGTGGCTTCTCCCCTCCACTGTGGGTTCTTGCAGCTGCTGTGAGAACTGCTGGGTCCCACTGGCGAGCTAGCATTTTATTTTCACTAAGTTTTTTTTTTCTTTCTGGCAATTCTAAAGTTCCTTTGTAAAAATGCAAATTCTGCATTTTTCCATGGCAAATGGATTTGTAGGATCCCTGGTAATAAGAAATAGAAGGAAGAAATAGCTGTTCTTGATAGGCTAAGCATTACCAAAATAACTTCCTTTTCTCTTTTTCAGATGCATATACATTCTGAGGAAAATAGCTGATATAGTCTTAAAATGCTCCATAACTCACTTTTCCATTCTCTGAGTGAGATTACATATGTGAAGTATTGTCTGAAAAAGACAAGATGCTAGCTGCCAAGATGTTGTTTTTATTTTTTAATTTGCCATAACTTTTCTTAGAAAAACTCTATTTTCTCTTCTTGCAAGTATAGCAATCAAGAGAGCATTATGTTTGTTTCTCTTAACTGTGAGAATGGTTTAGAAAAGGAACTGTCCTTTCTCAGACATAAATTTCCAGAATTCTTTACAGGTGCCTTATAAAATATGTCTGGCTGGCAAGAACTACCCAATCACTGTAGTTTCCTTTTCACTTCTACTGGAACAATAACACAGCTCTGACCTCCTTTACAAAGTCACTTTTAAACATGTTTCTGTCTTCTTCTAGTGATATATTTGATAATTAAAAGCCTTGTTTTTTATCACACTTGCTGTACAAAGCTCGCATGTATAGTTAAATCCATTAAAGGTCCATGCCTGAAGCCACAACGCCTACGAAGGGAAAATAGTTGTTTTGAAATAGGATTTGTATTAACTAGGGAACCAAACTGGGACAGAAAACAAAAATTCTGTGTTTTTAATTGTATAGGTTTGTAGCCATGTTGGCCTACAGGCAAAAGCAATTGGAACTCTTGGTAGAAGCGATATCTTTTACTGGACCAATTAGGTATTTGCAAAAAAAAAAAATTCTTTATTTGCAAGCTTTTTGTAAATATCTAGTTGGTCTAATAAAAGATATCACGTCTACCAAGAGTTTTGACTGTGTTTTCAACTGCGCTGAACAAATAGCTAGATAACAATATTCTGCAGGTTTTTATACAGAAAGGTATCTGAATAGCCCACAAACCTTACCCTACTGCCAACAACCATAACTGGTAACAAATCAGTTATGAGGCCATAAATACAAGCAAGAGTATGTCATGCATTTCTCCTGCCACTGTATCTTTCCTCCAAACTTCACAAACTGAAGGTTTTTTCTTTCTTGATTCAAGAGGCCTGGAGTCTGCCCCAAGAGTACTCTGCCATCAGTGCTCTCTCCTTGAGCACTTTGGCTAGGGACAGACGTTCAAAAAACCTGAGGCTGAATTGATTCAATCTTTGCAGGCTAGACTAACCTGGCTAGGCTGAACCGGTTTGTAACTGAACACACATTCTTTTTGGACTGAGGAAATTCGGGTACATACCTCCAGTGGCTCAGGCTAGAAGCTGGGGGGTGCTAGAGCAGCCCTCCCTTCCCTTCCACAACTCTGAGCTGAGGTGGGGCATGGCCATGCAGGACGTTCTGATTAATGAGGGGTGTAAACCCCTACCCTGCCTGCACCATTCTAGACTTTTCCCTGCTGGCTGCTCAAGGGGAGGGGTGTTGTCAGCCCTGAGCCCCCTGTTAGCACTCTGAGGCAAGAGGGATTGTACAGCGCATGCATCTGTTGATAATAAGAGCTTTTCAATCTCCCTCTCCCTGCTTGTTTATACTGTCTGCAGGAAACTGACAGGTAAGCAAGCCAGAAGGGGGCTGATAACAGTGTTTATCACCTCATCAGCAAAACAATAGGCTCTCTCCATTATTTCAAACTCTTCTTAAACAGCTTACTGCTGACCTGTTGATTAGCTCCAAATAACCCTAAGTGGCCACTGTGCCTGTCCCAGTGAAACTGGAGAGAGACACATACAGACACCTCAGCATTAGCTAGCAGACCACATGCCTAGGGTCCGTGGGGCTGGTGTCTACTGTAGGAGATAGGAGGGAGGTGGGGATTCCTGCTTAAGCAGTGAGGGGATGGGGTAGGGGGGGATGGAGAAGCCAGCAGACTCTGCTGTACCTGCAGTCTCTACTGGAGCTGCAGCCAGGGAGCAGAGGGGTGGGGCCAGCGCTGCTGGGGAGCAGAGAGCCCCACCCAGCCCAGAGAGCATGCTAGGACACTGGGGGACTCTGGTTTATATTAAACTAGCAAGGGGTGTGGGGTGGACATTGCATAAACCAGTTTGACCCAAATCAGTTAAGTCTGATACTACATTCAACCAGGTTTATCTCAAACTGGTTTCAGCCATTTTCAGACTGGTTTATGTGCACTGAACATCTGTCCTGTTACAGGTTTAAACCAGTTTCTGATCACTTAAACTGGTTTCTGTGTAATGTCTGTCCCTAGCCTTTGTCTGTAGCACTTTACTTCCTTTTACTGCTTGCTACACTTTTGTGTAGTAAGGCTGCTTCAGCTAAAAGTGTCATATTTAGCCGGTCTGGCTGAAACATTTTGAACAAAAAATATTTCCTTGTTAGAAAAAGGAGTTTTGGGAATTGTCTTTGCAAGAACATAACAGGTCATTGTTAATCTCAGCATTTAGTGCTTTGCATCCTCATCCCCTCAGGACCTGCTCCTAGCTGGACTGCATCAACCTTGATACACCACAGTCTCTCTTTGTTGCTGGCTTGTATACCAGTAGCTAGAGATGTAATGTATTGGGATTCTTACAATGGAATCTAACTGCCATTACTGTTGCTTCTGTGTTTCTTCTCTCAACTGATTCCTTAGTGGGTGTGGGGGAGGGGGGAGGCGGGCAGGGCGGGGGGATGACAGAAGAGAGGGAAATCACACAGGTGCAAATTTGAGATGAGCTCAAGCTGCAAAACTTGGTTCTGGATTTCAAACTCCAGCAAAAGTTTTGGGGGTTCAGAACCATCCTTTTGGCTTGTGCCTCCTTTTCCCTACCTGCATCCTGTATAAGCTTTCTATCCTAAGTGCTACTTAAATGAACTGATAGAGCATGTATTTTTAAGTGCATGTATTTCTAAGTGCTTGATCAATGTATGCTTGTCCTAAAGATTATTATTTCATTGGCTGCATTTCAGAAGGTACTGTGGAATCACTTTTTAGTAGGATTTGCATTTTAGCAGGCTGCACATTTTTGCATTGCAGAAAGTACTAGTGGTAGAGAGGTTTTGACTAACATATGTGGTGAAACTAGGTCCACTTTGGTTGCTTTAATTAACCCAGCACAGCAATGAAAAAAGTTTCAAAATGCCACTTGTATTTATCCGTAATCTTAATTGATCGAAACCAACCTTCCTGGGATTCAGGCTGGGTGAGCAGTGTGGGGTTGATCCACAGGCTGTATCTGGTGCATGGGATCATTTGGTGGGAGTAATCTGGTGTGTGGCCTCAGCCACACACCAGGTCCACTGCCATGGCCCTGGCCCTAGGCCCAGGCATGCTGGGTGGAACCCTGGCTCTGGCCCTAATCCCAACCCCAGCTCTATGCATGTTGGCCCAATCCAGCACATGATGCTGTTTCATCTGGCCATTGGGCTTGGAAATTTGGCATTAGGGGGAGCTTTGGCAGTGGTAATTGCCACCACTCCTCTACTGCTGCATTTCTGAATGTGGGGAGACCCTTGGACCAGATGACACAATTCCACAGGCTGGAAGTTAAGCAGCGCTGATAAAATCTGTGGAGTGGGTTCCCCAGGCTGCTGCTTTTAGACAGCCATGGGCTATGAAATCAAATACAACTTTTTTTCCCTCCTTTATATGGCACTGAAATACCGACCTGTGGAAGGTATCCTTCTCAAATTGGGCATGCTGACCATTCATAAACTGTTGCATTAAAGTTCATGACTCCTCATAAATATATTTGAAAACAAGCAATTAATCAGCTAAAAATCCCAAGGTTTTTATTTATTTTTTTAAATAAGCATTTAGTTAGAATTGCTTTTAGTGCTGTTTTGCTAATTGGTTAATATAGCATGTAATTGCATCCTGGTTGAAAACCATTTCAGTTTCCTGTTTGCACCAACACCTGCCCCCTCCTCTCAATTGTATAAACAATGATTTTTATACTTTTGTATGCAAGCAAAATCATTTTTGTTTACCTTTCTTGGGTCAGTGCAATCCTGAATCTTCCACCCTCTGGCCACTCTTCCAAAGACCCAGTACCTAGGACTGGTGAAACCTAGTTTCATTCCCCCACCTCCAGCTTCAAACCCACTGGCATATATTGCAGAGTGGCTGCACAATGACTCCACAGCCTTGGGCTACAGTAGGACTCTTAGAAGTGGATGGGAGCTCTTGCATGTCCTTGCTGTGGGCATTGTGACTGGTCCATGTGTATAACTTTGAATCTGATAGTCAGTCATTAAAATACGATAGATTGAGACCAAGGTGGAGAGTTTGAGACAAAGGTGCAAAGACTCCCTGACTTACCCTTGCCCCTCATTTCTATGTCTCAGTGTAGGGGTAGAGAATTCAGCATTTCTGCTTCAAGAAGACTGTAAACAAAAGACACTGTAACTTGTATGCATAATTCTTGCCTCCTAACGTTCCTTTCTATGCCCAGAGCCATTCTGCTTAAGTAAAAAGCTGGTTAAACTTGGGCTGCTTAATCATCTACTCCTATTTGCCCAGACCATTGTGTCAGGCCATAATATTACAGTAATTTGTCTCATTAATTTGCAGCCATGAGAACAAATTACAATCTTCTGACGTAGATGATGATAACTGAATTCCACTTAAAGGTCATAAAAGATGATAGGAGAGGAAGTTTTTGTTTTTGCCCACTATATGAGTGGTATAATTAGTACTTCTTTCCCAAACGATTTATTAAAAAAATAATTATACTTCCTGAAATTAAAGTAAAACATCTTAATAGCATGTTGTTTTGAAATGAACAAATTCTGTTTCCAGATAAAAACTTTGAGGTACAACCTGCATAGCTTCTGTAACAGAAAGATATGACTTTGATCTATTAGAATTCTTAGAGAGTCTGTAACATATTGGAAAGAGGGAAGAAGGTTCACATAGCTAAAGTGGACATGAAAATAGCCTTTGATGAAAGTCCTTCCCAAACAGCTGTTAAGGAAACCAAGTAGTTGATGGATGGCAGAGTTAAAATGTAGGAATAAATAATTCTTTTCTAATGGAAGAATCTCTTGCGAGTTCATAGATTACCTCAAACACTAGGTGATTACCTAGTGTTTGAGGTAATCATCTGAATGAGAGAGTGAACAGTGAAGGTGCAACATTTGCAGATGCTACATATGTCGCTAATTTATCTGATTTTGTGAAGAACTACAGAGCATTATCTGACTGGTATAGCGGAGTACAGCAGCAGTTCACAATAGAAGGATATTTATTGCAGAGATCTGCAAGGTATTATGCACATTGGAAAGAAAAGCTGGAATAAGTTAAACAGTCTAAATTTGGTAGCTGTTCAGAGAAAGATCTAGGTGTTATTCTCAATGAGAACATGTGCTCCATGTGTTGCAGCAGCAGCACAAACCAAATAGGATACTGAACTTCATTAAGAATTGGATAGATAACTAAAAATATTTTGCTGCCTTATTTAATTGATGGCACATCCTCAGCAGGCATAACATATTGAACTTCAGACATATCTTTACTCTGGAAATTAGCATTTTGCTTAAATAAAAGGAAGGTCTTGTACAGGTCTTGCGGTACCTTGTACAGGAAATATTCAGATCCACTATTCTAGAACATGGGGACTCTCCCTACAATCAAAAGACAGAAGCTGTAAAACTGAGAAAGAAAACCAGTTTAAAAGAGGCTGTGGATAGTCGTCAGTTTAAGGTGCTTAATACCCTCTAGTCTGTTAGGATAAAAACAAGGATTATGAGTGCATGTTTCAGTGCACAAGCCAACTACTAAGAAATAACATTATCTAGTGAGCAAGTTATTTCCTAATAACCCAGTGTAGTGTTTCTTGCATCTTTTTGAAAGTATCTGCTGCTGAGCCCTCTGGTAAGATCCTAGAGTAGAGTTTTTATAATAAATACCCGAGGCATTGTTCTGGCATTTGGGAGCACACTATCCATAACATAGTTCATAGTCCCCAAAACATAGAAGGAAGGAGAAGGGAAAGAAGTGTAACATATAAGAAAAGGAAACAGGTACAAACACTATAAGTATCTAAGTTCTTGTATGCCTCCAGAGGTCATCTAATCCAACCCCCTGCCTGGGTTAGGATCACCCCTATTCAAACTATTCTATACAATCCATAATTTAAACCAGAGGTGGGCAAAATACAGCCCACCGAGGGATTTTGTTTGGCCCGTGGCAGGTCCCTCGGTCCTGCCCAGTTTAGGCGCAGGGGGCAGCCCGGGTCATGGTGAGTGCAGCTGGTCCTGCCACCCCCAGGTGTGCAGCAGTGCTGGGGCAGCGTGGCAGCCGGATTCACTTCCTGGTAGCCCTGGTAGCAGCAGCTCCTGGCTGCCACTGCTGCCGGACCTGCTCCCACTGCCCAGGTACTCTGGACCATCCTCCCTGCACCTACTGGGGGTGGGAGCCACGTGTGCAGGGTGCACGGCTGGGTGGATGGGATGGAGCTGTGGGTGGGCGGTGAGTGGTGTTCAGAAGTGAGACGGCCAAGCAAGGCTAGGACTATGGGGCGGGGATGTGGGACAGTGACAGTGTGGGGCTGGTGCTGGGGGAGAGCCTCAATCTGCTGCTTGCATACCCCTGTGGGCATGGGTCCTGTGGGCAGGGGTGTGTGGGGAGCAGCTTGTGGCTCTACCCCAGCCTTGGCCCCATACTGTCACTGCCCCAAGATCCCAGACCTGGCCCTGGACGCAGCTTTCTGCCTGCCCATGGCCCCATCCCATTCACCTGCTTGCCTGGGTCCCTCCATCCCTCCATGGAGACCCCAGAATCATGGGGTAATAACAGTGCAGGCCTGGGGCAGAGCCGCGATCTGCACCCTGTATGCCCCAGGCTGCAAAACCAGCACCTATTGCAGGGGTATGCAGGCATCACGTTACTGCTCTGCTCCACACTCGGCTGGGATGGGGCCCTGGGCAGGCAGGCTGAGGCATCTGGGAATGGGATGGGCAGGTGGGGCTGGTGCTGGAATCATGAGGTGGTGACAGTGTGGGACTGGGGCCCTGTGATCCCAGTCCTGGCCCCAT
Source organism: Alligator mississippiensis (assembly GCF_030867095.1). Lineage (NCBI taxonomy): Eukaryota > Metazoa > Chordata > Crocodylia > Alligatoridae > Alligator > Alligator mississippiensis. The sequence continues at coordinate 125,771,203 of NC_081825.1, read as the reverse complement.
CTGCTCACCTATCCTGCTCCCAGGTGCTGCTCCCTGCCCACCTGGGGCCCCCGTGTGGAGGGGAGTTGTGATGCATGTTCCTGCAACAGGCACCAGTTCTGTGGGCAGGGGCATGCAGGGAGCAGATCACAACTCTGCTCCAGGCCCTGGCCCTGTGCTGTCACTGCCACACAACCCTAGGGTCTCCATGGAGACTGGCTGGGACCTGTGTGGGCAGGATATGTGGCTAGTGGACAGGAGGGGGTCACTTGGGGGGTTTTTGTGAGCTGTTGCACAGGGAGGGGAGGGGAGGGGAGGGGGTGGGAATAACCCAGCCTATGATAGCTCACCAAAACTCCCTATGTGGCCCATGGGCCCAAATAAGTGCTCACCCCTGATTTAAACTCTATGTAAGACTACTGTCAACCTTGACACAACACAGGCCTAACACCCTAACCTGCCACATGTAAAGCAGGGGAACCACAGCAGCCCATGTACTGCTTCTATGAAATGTCAATACATGCTCAAGAGATCCTGAGTAGAGGCCCACACCCCCTTCTAAAGAGAAAGGCAACCCCCCCCCCTCCCACCCCCCGCCTCAATACATGACCTTGAGTTAAATGCCTTCCTGATCCCAAATATCACAATTGGTCTGACCCTGAGTGAAGGGGCAAGACCCTTTAGCCAGGAACCTCTGGCTTTGATCCCAACAGGAGGAGCATTGGCACACTGGAAAGTCCGCAGCCTTGGCTGTAGCCAACACCCAATGCCTCTGAGGAAGGTTTGAAAACACGCAGATACATGTAGCAGAAAGGTTGAGGAGGTGGGGGGAGGGAGTAACCAGCAAAGCCCAAAAGCAGGGAAGGTACCTATAGTGCAACATAGTCAGAGCTACACATACGTGCTCCCTGACCAGCAGCTGTCCAACCTCTACTTGAACACCTCCAGTAATGGAGAGTCCACAACTTCCCCAGGCAGTCTGTTCCACTGCCTCACTATTCTAACAGTGAAGAAGTTTTTCCAGATATCCAATCTAAGCTTCAAGTCACTGGTCTGCGACCTACTGTCTGTAATGAGAGAGAAAAGGTGCTTTCCCTTTTATTTATGGCAGCCCTTCAGGTATTTGAAGACTGCTGTCATGTCTCCTTTAAGTGCCTTTTCTGCAAGCTCATTGAGTAAGCATTGCCTATCATGGGCACTGAATAAAGCAGCCCTCTCTTGAAGTATCAGAGTATTTAGTAATAGCTGAAGGCTCTTATTTAACATGTGGCACTGCTGTTCAGGAGACAAGACCTTCACATTGCCAGTGGGGTGTTGGCAGCTATTTGCTAGACAGGAAAAGATGGACTTGGGAGTAGTTGATTCCTGTCCAGACGTTGCAGTGTGTAGTGAGTGATTCTCAACCTTTTTAGACTTCCAGACACCCCTCCTTAGACTCAAGCTGCCCCTCAGAAAATGCTAGCTCTTAGTTTTAATTTTTTTTTTTTTACTGCAAAAAAATTGCTCTTTTTCTGTTGTGAAGTACTTGGGAAGGACAGCTGTTGGTCAGACTGTTTTTAATGCTGTGGATTCCTATTTGGAATAACAGTGCTAACCTTGTTTTGCACCCCGCAATCACTCTTGAAAGGATCTCAGAATACCTCTGGGTGCTATTCTGAGTTGAGAATCACTACTGTCCCAATTTCAGATTTTTTTGGTCAGTCCCTTTCTACTCCTATCTTCACTTTTCCGTTCCAGCCCCTGACCAATCTCTCAACTTACTTGCTGTTTATATTCCTCCCTTGTTCATCCACAGCTCCTATCCCTCCCTCCACTTTGTCTGTCTGCCCCCTTCTTCTGCAGCTCCTCACTCATCTGCATTCATGTCAGTTTGCTGATGCAGTGCCTGGGTGTTAGCAAGGGAAGTATTTAGAGCACAGGAAAGAGTCTCTTTACTCTCAGTTGCATGCCTGGTGCCACAGATGTTCCTTGCTGCTACAAGGAGCAATTGGAGGGAAAGTCCTTCTCAGCTCCTGAAACACTGGGTAGATAGAGCCTGCTCAGTTGCCCTGTGCTGTGTGTTGGTGGTGCATGTGGATTCAAGTGGCATATGGGGATATGAGGAGATGGAACATGCCTAGTACAGACAGAATCTTTGGATAATTGGAATATCAACATTTACTACATCTGTAGAATGTTTTGGATTTATTGGTGAAAATAGCTATTTAAGAGCTAAATAATATATGTAAGTTGCAATTTTTAGAAGCTTATGATTTGGCCAGATGTGGTAAATCCCTCGGGAAGGCAAAAAGCAGATTCCTGATACTATAGAGCCCTTTCCCTTTTATCCCTCTTCTTCGTCTTGAAATTTCAAGTCTTTATGCAAAAAGCTTGAAAGTGTTAGAGCTTTCCAATGGATTTATTGCAAGAACCTTTTTTTTTTTTTTAAATCTTTGGCAAAACTGCATATTTTCCCACATGTCTTTCTTGAAAATGGCTGAACTGTTGTAGCTGAAACTTTTCAATAAAGCTTCAGCCTGAGGCAGTTGCCCAGTATGGACATGGTTAAAGTTTGGCATAGTTATAAATGCAACTGAAAACATGGCCTTGTAATGTACATTGTCTGACAATCTTTATATGCTCCTGGGTGCTATAATTATTAATACAAGAGTGCAAACTTTAAAGGACCCAACATCAATCAGTTTATAGAAGACTTCATTAACTTATAATGCTGATCATGCAACTCATCTAATTTCTATTACACAAATGGTATGAAATATGGCATGTGTTTGATGCATGGTATAGGGGCTATTACAAGGTCACAGTGATGTTGGATGACCTGTCTGTAGACGATGACATTAGAGGGTAAAAACCATGGTCTGTGTCCTGGGTAGCAGTGGCAGCAGTTATGGTGGCTGCAGGAGTTGGCAGTAGTGGTGGCTGTCACTCTTGTGCCCCCTCTACGTGGGTGAATGGACCCTAGTCACACATGCTGCACCACAGACTAGTGTCTTCCCAGAAATACATAAAAATATAAAAAGTTGCAGAAACTGTCAGGCTTAAAAGTAATTCCAGCTTGTGAAAATAGAAGTGGAGAAAACTGGAGAGAACCTTCTGTGGTTCTGATGTAAGGCAAAACTAACGACATCTAGAAATACTCCCAAAATTTACGACATTTTTTTTTCTGGAGGATGTCTCATTAATTTTAAAAACCAAATATATTTGCCTGTTACCAAGAAACTGCAATTGCAGGGGTTCTATTGATCCTCTCCTCTCAATTTTCGATGACCGGGGCAAGAATCAGCAGATTTCTTTAGCAGAAGTCAGGAAAGCTGTTTGTATATTTGTTGGTTTCTTTAAGCTTCCAACTTGCTGCAAAGCATTATCTGAAAGATGAAAAAGAAAACCCGATTGTGGTTGTTTAGCTTGGCTTTGCCAAATTATAATATCTTTTTAAACTGGTGATATATTATGTTTCATTTATGTGGGTGAGGTAACACATTTCTAGCTGAGGAAGATACAGGAAGCCTCTCTTTGTATAAATACATCATGTTTTTAATATCCTGTTTTTAATGCCTGTATTAGTGCAAACAAGAAAGTCTGACTTTTCTTTCCTATGAGCTAAGGAAATAGGAATATCCTTTATAGTTTAATTTTTATTTTTTTTTAATAATCTGGTTCAATTTTAGCTAAAATTGAATGGAAGTTGAATTTGATTTGGGCCTCAGAATAACAGTGAAACAATCAAAATAAACATTTGTGTAATTTTATTTAAATAGAAGCAAAGCTTTTTCAGACATGACGTTCTTGTTTGTCTGGATATTTGTTCTTTGGAATAAGATTTACTAATGCGTGGGCCAAATTTATCGTCAATATGCACATCCAGTTCTCTAATAAATTAATGTTGATTGTGTTGTGTATATATGGGAACAGAATATAGTCTCTGTAGCAGTCTGTGAATTTAAGGGGCATGCAAGGTCTTTCTGTAGTTCCACACTCTTGAGCTAAGTATAGGCAATCAAAAAGCCCAAGGCTGAATTGATTCAGTCTTTGCAGGTTAGTCTAAGGTGCTGAGATTAAACTGATAAAAAATTGGACACAAGTTTACCTTTGATTCAGGAAATACAGACGTGTGTGTGCAGTGGCTCAGGCCAGAAGCCAAGGGGCATTAGAGAACAGCTCTCTGGCACGTAGCCAGCATGGGCTATGTCTTCGCTTCCTCTTCCTGCTGCCTCTGATGTCTCTGGGGTTTGAAGTCCAGGTTCACAGCAGCAGGACTCTGCAGGGCTGGTTATCACTTCCTCTTCCTGCTTCCAAATGCCTCTGGGATTTGTAGTCCACAGTCACAACCAGCAGTAACTTTCAGTAAGCTTAGCAGAGCAGGGCAGATCTGTACTGGGGGGAAAGAGGGTTTAACTGGGGGAAGCAGGGTTTAACTGCCCTCTCTGGCCCCAGACCCCAGCCAGGGTTTGCCAGAGGGGGGCAGTCCCTGCCTCTCTCCCCCCACACCCAACCCTTCACTGCTGAAGCAGACAGCCCAGCCCAGGGCTGGAAAGCATGCTGGGATACTGGGGGACTGTGATTTAATTTATACCAGGAAGTGGTCTGAGACAGAAGATTCATAATCCGGTTTGACCCAAATCAGTTAAGTCTGATACTACATTCAACCAGGTTTATCTTAAACCAGTTTCAGCCATTTTGAAACTGGTTTATGAGCACTGAACTTATGTTTTGTTACAGGTTTAAACTAGTTTCTAATCACTTAAACTGGTTCATGTGTAACTTCTGTCCCTAGCCAGTGTCAAGATTTAGAATTGTACATAAAAACAGGATGTAATGGATGTGACTGTCACAGGGAAGCAGAGGTAGAGGCAAGGAGGCCTTTCAGGAAATCTCAGGGCACAGTCAGGCTGAGAGAGTTCACAATGAGGTTTACATTATCTTGTTTAAATTACTGATAAGCCAGACCTTGAAAGGGATTAGGTATAACTCACTAAAACTTGTATATATTTCATTTGGGATAGGCAGGGAACACCACCTGCTCGCAGTCCTTTAATAAATGAGGCTTGTGCATTAGTGTCAAGAACTGTTTTGCTCATGTAATGAGGAGAAGAAATGAGCCCCTCAAGCTATTTCTTATTTTCTTACCTAGATTTGGTCAGGGCATGTTCTCAGAATGACATTTTTCTTTTTTAAGACCATGTACCCCAAATTATTGTTATCACTTGTGATGGAATGCAGAAATAAATAGATCATTTATAAAGCCAGATGGATCTTTTCTTGTTTCAAAATACTACATGCATTTTAAATGCTTCTCATCTGTAAATGTCATACAGATGTTTAGCATTTAGTATGCTGAGTTCCTGCATATGGGCCAGCAGAAGCATGGCAGCTGTATTATCTCTACCAATTTCCACCTTAATAACCTGTGAATTGAAGTGCCTTCCTATAGACCTTGACATAGTATGCTTGGACTTGAACTACCAATTACTGTTTGTTGCATCAGTAATGTTTTGAATTAAAGTCCCCAAGTAGTGATGTGCTAGATAATAGTTCCAGAGGAATCTTCAATGTCTGTAGCTTACAGCCTGTAGTCAGGAGCCCAGTGTGTAATAGTATTAAGTGGCCAAATAAATGGCAATATAATTATAGATTATTTTTAAATGGAGCTCCCTGAATTAAAGCTTGCTTCATTTTAAACCCAAGAATTAAATTTCTCTCTTTGTTATAAGTTTATAGTTTGCAAAACTGTCTTAGTATTGTGATGTCTGCTGAAGTATCAGCTGTTCCCATTCCTTTCAGCGAGATGGTGATTTTGAATCCTGCCTCTGATAAGTTTTGTATATCCATGTGAAGAAATACCAGCACGGGACAATGCCAGCATGGAGAAATCAATCAAGCCAGGAGAGTGGCATTTTAAAAGCAGCTTCTTCCTGCTTATAAAGGAGCTGCAGGAGAGAGCCACATGGCAGGAAGGAGTGGGGGAAAAAGGGTGGAGTCTCCTGGAGGACGGCAAACGAGGAGAAAACCGTGGGGATGGGATGAGCCTGGAGGTTGGTCCAGTGAGGGAGAGAAGGCTGGATGAAGAAAGGCAGTGAGTGTATCCCGAGCAAGGGAAGGATCACCCTAGAAGGGAAACGGAGAAGCTGCAAGAAGTGGGGACAGGAGCGGATTCCCTGGATAAAAAATAATAAGACAGCGAGAGAGGAGAGAGAGGAGTACAACAAAAATGAAAAGGAAACCTCACCTTTGATTTTTGGATTTTTAGTTGTTGACTATCTCCAATGAGGGCTTGTGGACAAAACAAAAAAAATGAAAAAAAAAATGACTTAGCTGAAAGTTAAAGGCAGAAATTTCAAGGTAATCCCTGGATTGGCTTTGAAAGGTAGACGGACTGATCAGGGCATCAATGAAGATAAGAATACTTTGAAGGCATTTCTGGGGAAAAAAAAGTCGTTGTTTTTTTTTTTGTAATGGGTAAGAGTGTAACAACACTCAAAGGACAATAAAAGGAGTTACTTACTTGTGACCGAGTGTGATGTGAGTGTCACACAAAATCCCTTGTGTCATTAAAGGAGGCAACGAAAAGGCGGGACCACAGATAAAAGGGGTTAGCGTTTGCCGGTAGCCTACTGCGGTAGATACTACCTCCTGACTAATAACATCTACAGTCATCAAGATGTGGCAGGCGAGAGTTGGAAAAGATGCAGGAGGTGAAGGCCAAGACTATCAGAGCTAACCTCCCCCCTCCACAATCCACATAAACAATTTTAGCAGAAACAATAGCCACTATATTTTCCTTTCATTGCTGGATGTGGGAATAAAGTGCACTAGGGCAGATTGTTGGGAAACAAGAAATTCAGAACTCTCTTCCCATCAATACGAAGTCATATTCACCACTGCTTTTAATGGGAAAAGAAGAACAGATGAATCCCATGTCCAGTATTGAATTGCTCTGCTGCCTTTTGGATACCTATAACCAAGATCTCCTATAATACCTCTTCTGAGGGTGTGAACAAATGACCAAACTATAGCAAGCTAGAAGGACACAGATTTCTTCACTATATAGCAGAGAACTGTGTTGCAGCAGTGGTGCAGTGTCTGCTCTTACCACAGGGTAAATGAAAGCTAAACTGGGCCAACTTAGCTCTGTTTCATTCAATTGTAAGCTGCTCTGGATTAGTATTCATTTACTAAAAAAAGACAGACATTTGCTATAGAACAGCTGACAAGGTCTTTACCACCTTCTAACTCTCTTCAATCTGATGTTTGATCCATACTTTAATGCAAAGCCCCATCAGCTCAGCACCCTGCTGTCAGACTTCTGAATGACTTTTCTCTCCTTCAAAAACTCATTGTCAGTTTAAAGTAGCTACAGCGCAGTGTGCACTTGATATAAATAATGCACAGAATATTTGTTCTGATTAGGCAGGCACTGTGTAGTGTACTTCCCTATGTGAATTCAGGAACTCCTGTCCAGAACTGTAAAAATGTGACTAGGGATCTTGGCTGTTGCAGTATTTGGACTTTAAAAAGGCTTGAAAATGTTCATTGTTCATGGATCTATTTTTGGACTACTTTAAATCAGAAAGCTTATTCCTCATTAACGATGGTAAAGTAGTTGTTCTGTTTTGTGCAATTACTTTTTATTTTTGAGGATCACATATGTCCACAGAAGTAGATAGCTGTGTTAGTCCATATTAGTTAGTCTGTAAGGGTGTCTGTACATGTGCTCCAGGGTGGGGGTGGGATTTTAATTAGAGGTTGAGAGCCCCTCTAATTAGAATGCCTGCAGTGTCTTGTGTATTTAGCATCCCGCATTTCAAAATGGCAGCGGGGGCACTACAACTAAAACTTGTTCGACAAGATTAGTTAAAGCGCCCCTGCTGCCATTTTGAAACGTGGGGACACTGAAGACATGAGATGCCGCAGCATGTTGGATTAATCGAGTCTGCTCTAATCAGAACGTGTCAGAGCATGTGTAAAAATGCCCTAAGGTGCTGTAGTATTTACAGAATCAGTTTTAATATGTGATAGGCATTTATAAAAGTGGACTGAGATTTGGTGGTATCAAATGTGGATAAACAATAACTTAGGGGAAAACTGATGGTGAAAAACATTTAGGCCTAACATGTAAAAAAGTAAAATAAATAGGTTGTCATATGCATGGCCTGACACAACTTTCATGTGTGTGGGTGTAGATTGGGAGCAATATTACTGAAGTCAATGGAATTTTACCCATCATCAGTACAGATACCACACTGTCTACTGTTACAAGAATACAAAATCCTGAAGAGAATATAAGACTTCTCTATGGCCTGAATTCAATGTTGTCCTTACTACTTATACAGTTAACTACATGCTTAATTATCTTGCTGGATGACAGATCTTGGAGATCTCATTGAGGAAAGACTAGAGGAGAAAAGGGGTGATATTCAATAGTGACATTAAAATGAAGCAGAATACAAAACAAAATAAGTTTGTATTTAGAAAACTTCCGCTGAATTTCTTAATCTAGTTTCAGATTTAAAATATGAGTCCTTCACTATTACGTTTTCTGCATTGCCCTAAAAAACGAAAATCAAGTAAATTATGCCCTTAAAATAAACTCAAGGACTATAGTATCCCTTTTTAGACAAATGGGAAATCAGTTAAAGATAAGGAACATAAAGACTTAAAAAAATGAACATCTGCTGAATTCACTATCATCTGTAAAGTATTTAACAGCACCTGTGCTTTAATGTCTTGGAAGAAAGCCGGCAGCACAGAAGGAAAGTTCTTAAAATATTCTCTTTAGTGGAAGAGAGAAATGAAGACCTTACTGTGCAGTAAACAATTAAGATCAAAAGCTAAGATACTTTCTTCATGACCCCTTTCAAATACTCTAGAACACCTGTATGAATATTCATCTCTCTTGTAGTTGTGATGTAACTCCCTCAGCTGACTTGCAGTGAAAAAATAGATTTTGGAAACAAATCTGGTGGTTTGTTAGCACAAAGTAGGATATGAAGCTAAAAAAAAATATTAAAATAGTGCCATGAAAGCAAACTCATTTTAAAGTCTATTGTTTCAAAGAGGCTTTTAAAATCTTGTGGTGAGTAAAGGAATAAGAAATGTGGACCATATACAAAGGGTCAAACTGTTTTGTTACATAGCTTCCTTTTCACTTAAAAATACTTAGATATTTATCTACGTAGCTAAGATCAGCATTTGGTCCTCGGTGTATGTTAAAAGGAAAACTTCCCTTCTGTTCTTTGATACTCAGTATGCTTTTGCCACGTGTGAATCATCTGCGCTCCAGCTGCTGTCTGTATTCATGCAGCCTTTTTTCAGGAACATAAATTTCCCCCATTTTGTAAATGCTCTTGACCCTTCAATGAGTGAAGCTTTGACCCTGCCAGGGGATCTGGCTTCCAGTGGATATGTAAATTAACGGCTTTGTAGGCGACACTATAAAATCAAAGTTTATTTTGCAGTTTTTCTTGGACATAATTTTGTTATTTTTTTTTGTCATTTCTCTAGCATTGATGCAAGTATTGTCCTCAAACCTGTGGACTTGGAGAACAGCTGTTGCTTGCTGACAAAACATTTTTACTACTAAAATAACGGTATCACTTACTCATTTCTGTGTGTCTCTTATTTTTTTTTCTAGCTATTTATTTGCATAGAATAGAAAAGCTTATTTCAATCTTTAAAAATATTATCTAGTTTCTAATTTTACAACCCTATAGAACTTTTTTTTTGCTGGCTGGATAGGAGGACAGATATTCTAGAGGCTATTTGAGAAAGGAAGGGGAGTAACAGAATCAGCAAAGTACAACTAAAGGGCAAAAGGTCCCTTAATGACAGTGTATGAAATGGCTGAAGGAACACTGATGATCTTCAGAAGTGCCAGAGTATGTCTGCACAACATAATTCATTTTGATGATGGGTGCTAGATCAAAATACTCAACTTTGATCTCTCTTGTCCAGTCTAGACTCACTGCAGGGTCAATTACTGTGTCTTTGCCACTCTTGCGCTCACCCATGTGTTCTGCTAGGACTCACTTCTGGGAACATAACCACGATTTTCTCCACGGCACTCAACTCAGCCACTCTGATTTCTTCCATAGTGAATTCTCATAGAACTTGTTTGTCCTTTGCAGTGAAGAGGGGAAATTGGTGGAAGGCATTAAAGGACTGCTCTCCTCTGAGTGGCGATATTCTCACTGAAAAATAAGTTGTTACTATTTCAAGGGAAAGACTTATGATCTGGTGTGCAGGTCCTGATGAGTCAGGTGGCCCAGCTTTAAAGTATGACCAAATTCTGGTGAGAGTGTTTTGTAAGTTATGTGGGTTGGAGGAAAGTTTAGATAACCCCAAGTTAACTTTCACTTGAAGGCCTTCTGTTGATGCCATAGGAGTCTATAACTTCCATATTCAAAGTTGACTGAGCATACATCTTGTAATTTTGGCTTGTATAGATGTATCTAAGTTCAATTTAAAATTTAAAATCAACTTCAATTTTAAGTTGACTTTAAATTTTAAATTGAACTTAGATACATCTACACAAGCCTGAGGTACAAGATGTATGCTCAGTCACCTTTGAATATGTGAGTTTTAGACTCTTGTGGCATCAAGAGAAGGGCTGAAACCCCCCCACAAGGGATCTCTCTCCCCTCCCTCCAGAGAAAGCAGCATGGCTGGGCTGCTGTTGCAGTTGGATCAGACAGAAATTAATGAAGTTGCTTTGCTTAGAAGTGGTTTCATTTGAACCCTCATATAATGATGGTTAATATGTTGTGCAATCGGAGGGGTTTGCAGCTGTGCTCTTCTGTTTGGGCATGGCTTTAGAGTACTTTAAAGCTGCACGACAAATATCATTTCTGACTGTGGCTGTTAAAGCTACGCAAGAAGTTGGGCAAATATTTAGTCAGTTAGCATGATTGAGGTCTATACTGTCATAGTTACACTGCTAGCACTACTTGAGCAGGCTAGTTTAAATTGAAGTCAGTTATGTCTGCATGAGCTACCGTTATGCCTTTGGTTTCAGTGTGGGCATACCTTTAGGTTCTTAGGACTTTAGGAGATATCACCCTTAGACATCCCAGTACCGTCTCAGCTCAGGAGGGTGGTCAGTAATCATGGCAGTGGTTATGCAAAGATTCCTTTAAAACTGGTTCTCAGGGTCCTGAGAGAACTTGCTGGGGTAGGATAACATTTCCTTGTGTGCCTTGGTTTTCAGGGGCACATGGAGTCCAGTTGAGAAGGAGCTGCAGCAGAGGAGGTGCATCTGGCTGCCTTACATTATACAGGCAGGTGTGCTGCTTCTGGTTCAGCTCTTCCAGGTTCAGCTGATGCCAAGAAACAAGTGGCTAAAGTAGAAATGTCATATCTGCCTGTATAATATAATAGGTTCAGATATGCCAGCTCTGCTGCAGCTCTGTGGCAGTCAGTTTCCATGCATCTCCTGAAAACCAAGGCACTTGGGGCAATTTCACCCCTCAGTGGCAGCAGCCTGGAGATGGACACTGCTGCCACCAGGTAGAACTGCCCCATATGCTCCGTTTGAAGCACAGGAGAGCTGAATTGGGAAGAGCTGCAGCAGAAATGTCATGCCTGCCTGCATAATGTAATGCAAGCAGAGTGCCTTTCTGCTGTAGCTTTTTCAAGTTTGGCTCTAATGTGCCCCCTGAAAACAAGAGATGTGCAGGATAGTTCCATCTGCTTCTCGTGACTCTGTTTCTGGGAGGAGCTGTGCGGGAACAGACCAGGAAGGGTGGGGAACAGTGGTGTCCAACCTTTTTGCCCTGTGGGCCTGGTGAGGCATGCCAGGTCAGTTAGTGGGCTAGATCCAATCCATGGGCCCAATCAAACTGTAGGACCTGGAATTTGGCACCAGGGAGTGGTGGCAGCATTAGTTACCACCGCTTCCCCACCACCAAATTTCTGGACCCATGGGGAGCCCCGTGGGCTGGGTGACATGGCTCCATGAGCTAGAACTGGTCTGTGGGTTGAGCACCCCTCTTGTGGAAAGATCAAATGCTTCTGCCACAGCTTCTTTCCAGTTGGCTCTGCAGGAGGTGCATGGAGAAGATCTGTTTGGCTGCAACAGCAGTGGCAACAAGGGGAGCTGAGTATAGGGATCTAATCAAGGAATAACGATTAAATAATTAACATTGCAATTATGTTTGTATTATAATAGTCATAGTATATTTATATTATGCATGGGGTACTGTGAAATTTTGAAAGTTGTGGAGGGGCCCCTCAAGTCTAAAAAGGTTAAAGGCCACTCTTTTAAAAAATAAACATGCTAGTCTTGTATGGTAGGATGGCGCGTCATTCGTCTCTGCCCAAACCTCTGGAGAGGGAAGGTGGTGTAGGGCAGCCCTGTGGAGAAAAATAATTGTGACAAACAAAGTGGACTGTACAATTCCTCTTATTATACTGCTGGAGACTTATGTTGCCAAAATCAGAGCCAAACCATGATTTTAAAGAATGAATGAGCTAAAGCTGAGTGAGTTTTTTTTTTTTCTTTTTTCCCATTTGTGACACCTCAGTTTTTTTATGTCCTCCTTGTTTCCTTTCGTCTGATTTTGATTTGGTAGACACTGAAAGTATGACTAATTTTAACACTTAACTGTAATATTCTGATTATACCACCTTTATTAGTGTTTATTTTCAGTATCCCAAGAGAACCAGCTGTTTAACGCTAGAATTATTCTGACCCATTTTGGTGAGCAGATAATATCTGAATGGTATGTCCAGAACATAATATAATTTGCTTTCTCCCTTAGTACCAGCTGGCAAAAGTGTAACTTAGTTCAGTGACAACTTTGGGGTTCATTGTAAATGCTGAACAGGACAAGCATAGAGCCTATGATGTCCTGTGTTGTTCCTCTCCCTCTCTCCTTCTTTCTCTCACCCATGAAGCACAGTTGCAATTAGGGCCCTGCTGAACAATTGCACCAGTGCACACAGCCATTTTGGTTCATCACGTGCTTGGGCCAGGTTTTGAGTTAGCTGCAAATTGCAAGAGGAGAATGAAGAAGGGATCCCTTTGGATAACTTTCCCATTGGGACAGGCTTGGAGTTATTTCAGGTTTACACAATGTAACTGAGAGCACAGTTAGGCCTTATATCGCTAAGCTTTTTTCTGTTTGGGTCATGTGCAGTGTGACCCACTGTATGTGGGATATGGTAAATGTTTTGCATAGTTGTCATGCCTGGCAGTTGTTTTCATGCATGTTCCCTGTGTGCTACAGTGACTGCTTTAGTCAATGGCCCTCAACATTTTTAGAGTCAAGGCACCCCTCCAAAACTTTTCAGCAATGGACTCCAGGACACATGACTCCTGGAGGGGATGAGGAGTGACTGGGGCAAGTTCTCCCCTTAGTTTCTACAGTGATTTCACCTCTCCTCCTCCCCCTGCCCCGTTCTAGACCTGGGGCCCTCATAGACAGAGTCCAGGGACACCCTGCCAGTAGGGATGAGGTGCTGGAGAGCACCTGCAGCACTTTGGGAGCACTTAAGGGGTGGGAGAGGAGACAGAGGATGGGCAAAAGAACACATGAGGCCTGGGATGAGAGAAGTTGTGCCATGGTACATGGTACACCCAAGCTGGTGCCACCACGGGGTGAAATTGTGCCACACGCCTCAGTTTTCAGGAAGCACATTGTAGTTGAACTGGGAAGCAGCTGCAGCAGAATGGAGAGCTGGCCTGAATTACTTTATGTAAGTAGGTGTACGGCTTCTGCGCCATTTCCCCATTTAGCTCCAACACCTCCTGAAAACTAAGGTGTGCGGGGCAGTTTCTCCCTATGGTGGTGGTGCTAGCATCATGGCACCCCGGCAGGTTCTTGCAGCATCCTGGTTGAGAACCACTGGTCTAACTGATCAACTTAAAACAGTCCATGATGTAGCAGCTCCTCAAGGTAATAGATCTATTGGTGATGTCCCTGGACATAACTGTTAGAGTTTTGCAGTCTGAGTGGGTGTGTCTACATGAAATGCTGAATGTGCAGTAGGTGAAAAATACTGTGTGGTAGTGCATCACAGCACAAGCAGTGCTAATACACTACTGTGCAGTATTATTAGGTTACCGCACAGTAGGGTTACCTAAAAGAGGTTCACTGCTGCTCCTGCGCAGTAACTCCAGTTACTGCACATTTATTTAGCACTTGTATTAGCAAGACGAAGCCTGTCAGCAGCCCACAGAGAAAAGTGGCATGTGGCAGTAAGTGGTGGTGACAGTGGTGGTGGCAGCGTGGGGTGGTGGGTGGTGATGGCAGTGGTGGCCATCCCCCACTGCATGTGAGCCCCCCCATTTGGCCCTCCCCTCCCAGCACTGCTGCTACGCACACCCCTGGGAAAGCATGGGGGGGGGTGCGTGCCCCCGGATCTGTACGGGCTGCCACTGTGGGCCGAGGTTGGGGCCGTGCTGGGCTGTTCCCAGTGGCGGGGAGGGAGGGGGGGGTTTGGCTGCCCTGTGCTCGGGCTGGGCGGTGGCGGCACTGGGAAGGGGGTCGGGGGGGGCTATGGTGAATTCTGGAGTGGCTGCAGCCCCTCCTGTAGCCCTGCCCCAAGCACAGCCCAGCCCAGCCCCCTGCCAGGAAGAGCCCCACGCTGCCCTGGCCCCAGCCCACCCCACACGCAGATCCGGGGGCTTGCGCCACCCACATGCCCTCCTGGGGTGTGTGCAGTAGCAGGAGGCACTCCTCCCCTGCCCCTGTTCTCCAGACAAGCCGCTTGCGGTTCTGTCCCATGCCTGGCTGCTCCTGCCCCTGCCCTGGCTATGCAGCACCTGCCTCTCACCATGGGAGCCTCAATTTGCACCCCCCCACCTAAAAAGAAGAAAAAAATATAAGGGGGTACAGGAATTGAAACTTTGAGTCAGAAGGGGTAGACTTATTTAAAAAGGTTGGACTAGGACATGGAAACTTATTACCACCAGGAAAAAAAGTTATTAAAATTAACTCTGCCCCAAGTCAGGATGAAAATTTAATGGGGAAAGGATTTCCATGAAAATTTCATATTGGGAGAATTGGAATTAAATTCTTTTAGCTAACTATTGACTTAGATGATAGTGATTATTTTCACTTTCTCCTACAAGCAGAAAATGAAACTGATAAAAATCTTCTGTACTGACAGTTGCCAAAGAGGATCTTTCCTCCCCTCATGATTTAAATAATACTCCCATTATTATTAATTGAAAATGGGCAGTTGTATAAATACACAAATAAAGCCAAGAAGCTGTACACTGCTGCCTCCAAATGTGTTTGCCTACTTTTTATTATGTGGTCTTGGTTATGTTTATCAATAGAAATTTATATCTTGAAAAAAATTACACTTCTGTCTGAAAAATTTGTACTTGCACTGTTTGGTTATTTTTCTTTGTATAGTTGACATTATTCGCATATAAGAAGTTTCACTTCTTGTTGCTTACTTCTACCCTTATTTAAAAAAAAAAAGAAAACTTGTACAGAATAGTGGAAAAATCCTTTACAATATATATATTTTTAATCATAATTTTTATTAAAAATTTTGCTGCTACTATTTAGAGTTTGCTCTATCCCAAACTGAATTTACAGAAATGCACATTAATCGTGTCCTTTTTACTTGGTCCTGATATTAACATGATTTGATATTCCAAGCAGGTGTATTTAAATCTTAAACAATACCAAGGCTTTGACTCAAGAGTATCAAGGATAGTTATGTGGAATTCAAGTACAACTTCTCTCTCTGACAAAAGCCTGTGTCCGGGGATGAAGGTTAAATGAGAGTGGTGATCCCTTGCCAATCCACCTGTTTTGGAAACGGATTCTTAAAACTCAGTCTCTATTTCAGTCAACAAGCAAGGACAAGGAGTAAGTAGCTGGTGAATAGCTCTCATCTATAACCTAGTTGGTCAGCTGCAGCCATTATACAAGTGAGTCAAAGTTATTTAAAAATTACTGTTAATTAGGAGTTTGGCAAGTTTTATCTCATAAAAGCAGGCTACTCCAGGCTGTGTTGGGTGACTGACTTGTTAGCTATAATGTTAAAATGCAGAGTCCCTAGTGAACAGTCTTTCCTTCCTGCTTATTAAATCTTGTTATCATTGTTACATGTTGCCAAATAACAATAGAATATTCCTGGTGTCAAAATGAGTCAGACTCCACTTTTTGCTTTCAAAGTACCTGCAACTAAATGAGGTGTGTGTGTGCATGTGTGTGCCTGCATGTTTTTTTTAATAGCTTATGGTGGTATTTAGCTAGTTTCTCTTGGATATCATTGTAAACTCAGCAAGGCCAATGGAAAAATGTCTGTCTCTCTCCCTCTGCCCTCTCTCTGGAAGGATTTTTATAATATTATTATCCTGAAATGACCCCTCCCCTGTCCCCAGCATTAATAAAAAATCTCTCTCTGGTTTTTGTCATTGTTCCTGATTCATTTTTGGTTTAATATATCCATCCTTAAAAAAAAAAAAGTCAATATATTTTATAGTTTGGTTTGAAAAGGCAACAGAAATATTACATTGATTCTTAAAGAATGAATGTGCAAGTGCGAGTTGTATAATTTTATACACATTGGCTTTTTCTTGTGCTTTGGACCAGATCTATGGAATTATGTTGATTTACAGCAGCTGAAGATCTAACTCTATTTCCAAAGGATGTATATGCTGAAGAAAAGAGAAAATGTAGTGGGTTGTTGAAGAGACAGGTCATTAGTGATAGGATGTAACTGATTCTGAAGGCAGTGGAAGTTGCTGTTGTGGAAGAATAGGCCCCAAGGAGACCCATGTAATTGGGTGCTAAGTACACCACAACTTCCACTGATTTCCACTGGAGCTATGGCTGCTTGGTGACAAAAATCAAGCCCCAGGTGTCTCCAACTAACAGGTATAGTAAGCATGCACTTTAAATGTTCTGTTAAGAGACAAAGAGAGAGAGAACAAACATTCATATACATAATTGCCTTACTTTAGGGCAGGGGTTGTCAACCAGGGGTGCGTGTACCCCTGTCGGTACTTGGACCAGTCCTAGTGGGTACACATGGGCAGGTGGGGACAGAGTGCCGCCACCTCCCAGGAGCAGGGCCGAGGTGGGGCGAGGGCAGCGGCACCCCTCTATGGGGTGGGGAAGCTGTTGCTGCCACGTACCAGTACAGTGAGCTTCTCTGCCCCATAGAGGGGCACTACTGCCCTCACCCCAGCCCGGTGAGCTTTCCTGCCCCACCCCGGCCCTGCTCCTGGGAGGCAGCAGTGCTCCATGCCCGCTCACCCGTGTGCTGTCTCCACCTCCCTGCTTTGTGTCTAGCCACAAGCTACCCCTCTCCCCTGATCAGCGTTTGGCCATGCACTACACTCACCCCCCACATCCAGCTCAGCATCCAGCCTCCAGGGGTACTTAGACTAAAAAAGGCTGAAAACCCCTGGTTAGGGTTTAAACATTTCAGTGGTAATTCAACACATCTTATGTAAAGATTCCAAAGGCAATGGTGAACAAAACCCTTCAGCAACAGAGCAAACAATCTAATTTTAGGAAGGGCCTAGAACAGTGGATCTCGATTGACTGGTGAGTCGTGGAGCCTTTGACAGTTGATCTCAGTCTTTCAGAGGCTCCACAATCGGAAGTGGCAGGATGCACGTGGCGGGCCTAGCCATGCCCCCTGCCATCTGGGCTGGGCAGGGTGAGTGGGGTCAGAGTCTGAGTGGATTGTCCAGGAGGTCGGGGGGTGGGGCGGGCAACGGGAGAGGCAGGGGAGGTGGGGAGGGTTAGGGTGGGGGTGGTAGATCCTGGGGTGCCCTTTACTTACAAAAAGTGATCTTCACCATAAAAAGGTAGGAGACCTCTGGTCTAGAAGAAGCAGAGCGAACCCCAAGACAATAAGACGTGATGCAAAAGGGAAACAGGTAGGTCAGAATGCAAAATACAGGTTTCTCTCTATTTATGTGGATTCACTCTTAAGCCATGACCCTTTTGTATCTGTAATTTGTTATATGGGAGGTAAACTGGCACATATGCAATCGGCATGTGCTTAGAGAATGCCACATAAATTGAATTTGCATAAAACGAACCTACTTTATAATATAAGAAATAGGGATATGTTCCTGTGTCAGCTGCTCCCAGGACTGCTCAGCAGGGGCTGGGGTGAGTGCGGACAAGCAGAGCCCTGGGTGGTGCAGGGCATAGCACTCACTGCAGCTGCAGCAGCCCCAAACCTGCCGGGGCTCTGCCTGTCCCCACTCATCCCAGCTCCTGCTGCAACTGTCCTGGGAGCAGCCAATGCCAGCTCCCCATATCTGCTGGACTGCACCATGCCCTAGTGCAGGCAGCTGGTGCCGGCAACTCCCAGGGTCGCTGCAGCTGGGGCTGGGGTAGAGACAGGCAGAGCACCAAGAAGAGCCTGGAGCTTGTCCAGCTGCAGGCAGCTGCCTGCCCCTGCTGCAGCCTTGGGAGTGGTGGATACCACCTGCTTGCAGCTGCTGGGCTCCACTATGCCTGGGGGTTCAGGGCACGGTGCCCCGGGGGAAGCAGAGCCCCGAGGGGTTTAGGGCATGGTGCAGCCCAGTGGCTGCAGGCAGCCGTTGCTGGTAGCACCCAGGGCCATTGCAGTTGGGGCTGGGGTGAGTGACGCGCCCCGCACCACCTGGGCCTCAGCTTGTCTGCACTCACCCCAGCCCATGCTGGAGCAGCCCTGGGAGCAGCTGACACGGGAACCTATCCATATTTCTTACACTATAACGTAGGTTTGCTTTATGTGAGTTGAATTTGTGCAGCGTTCTCCAGGAATGCATGTACTGCATAAATCGAGGGAAACCTGTATATCTGAAGTAGGTATACAAATGTGAAAAGCATGGGGAACAAATAAGATGAACTGGAAGTAACAGCCTGTGAAAGGAATTATAATCCGATTGGTATCACAGGGTAGGATATCTCTTCTGACTGGAATGTCAACATTGAGGGCTACACTCTGTTGCAGAAGGACAGACCTGGGAGAAAAGGTGGTAGAGTTGCCTTGTATGTTAAAAACACACACACTTTTCTCCCTGGTTTAGGAGGAAGAAGGTAATAGAACAAAAAGTATGTGGGTAAAGATAAAAGAAAATAGACACATCACCAATATAACAGTGGGGATTTATTATAGACCACCAGACAGGAAGAAGAAGCACACTTCTAGGAGATCCCCAAATTATCCAAAAGCTATGGTAGGAGACTTTAGTTTTCTGGATAGCTGCTGGAAAAACCATACAGCCAAACATAAAATATTGGACATATTCCCAACTTGTGTGGAGGACAACTTTCCATTCATCATCTATCTTGGAGCTTGTACTGACCAATAGGGAAATCTGGTGGAGGTTGTGAAAGGGATGGGAAACTTGGGAGGAAGTGATCACAATAAGATAAAATTTATGATCCTGACATTGGGAAAGCTCGAGGTCAGCAAATCTGAAACGCTAGATTTCCAAAAAGGCCAATTTCTTCCAACTTAAGGAGTTAGTAGGCATGATGCCATGGGAAGACAGAAGGATAAAGGCACCCAGGAGGACTGGCAGCTTCTAAAGGGCACAGTATTGCAAGCCCAACAATAAACTGTTTGACCATGAAGGAAGCATAAAAAGCATGGCAAGAGACTAATGTGGCTGCACAAGGAGCTGCCTCAAATGCAAATGGAAAGTGTATAGGCAATGGAAAGATGAGAAAATGTCCAAGGAAGCAGATCAGGAAATGAAAGAACTTGCAGAGACAAAACCAGGAAGGCAAAGGTAAAAAAATGAACCTCACCTGCCAAGGCAGGTTAAAGACCACAAGAAGAGGTTCTATAAATATGTTGGCCAGAGAAGAAAGACGGAGGAAGCTGTGGGTCTGCTA
This sequence comes from Alligator mississippiensis, assembly GCF_030867095.1. NCBI lineage: Eukaryota > Metazoa > Chordata > Crocodylia > Alligatoridae > Alligator > Alligator mississippiensis. Next base: position 125,751,413 of record NC_081825.1, on the reverse strand, counting down.
TTAAATAGCCAAAGCAATCCCTGAACAGAAGACACAAAGAAAGTGGAGGTGCTCAACTGCTACTTTGCCTTGGTCTTCACAAAAAAAATTAGGATGCACCCAGGCAGCTGAGAGGATTATATGGATAAGGCAGGGGACGACTTCCCTTAACCACATGAGATAGTGCCTCTCTACTTAGATGTGGTTAGGCCTCATCTGGAGGATTATGTGCAGTTTTGAGTTCCATATTTTAAAAAGGACATGCAGAAGTCAGAAAGGGTCCTGAGGTGAGTGACAGAAATGAGGGATGAGATAACAAAATAAATAGAGAGTTTTGATGGGTCTGAATTAATTCAAGTCAGCAGGGTCTGATGATCTTTATCTCATGGAATTGAAGAAACTGGCAGAGGCGATCTCTGAGCCCTTAGAAACAATACATACAAAGTCATGAAAGATGGGCATGGTATCACGACTGGAAAAGGGTAGTGGCTCTCTTTAGATGAAGTAGAAGGAGCCAAGGAACTATATATTGGTTACCCTCACCTGGAAAGTTACTGATACATATCAAAAGGAGGTCCGTTTGCAAGTATCTGGAGAAGGAAAGGCTAATCACAAGCAACCAGCTTGGATTTACTATGAACAAATTGTGCTAAACAAAGAAATCTTCTTCACCAAGATAACTAATTGGGCAGATGCAGGGAATACTGTGGAAATAACACATCTGGATTCCTGCAAAGCTTTTGACAAGGTCCCACATGACCTTCTCAAGAGGTCTCGTAAACCAACTGGAGATATGAGGGCTAGAAGAAGCTACTATAAGGTGGCTGGACAGCCAGCTCAATAGCTGCAAGCAAAGGGTAATTAATTATAAACAGATTCATGCTGGAATGGCAGGAGGTTTTAAGTGGAGTTCCACAGGAGTCTGTCCTGGACTCTTTATTAATGTGTTGTTAATCATTTGGATGCTGGAATAGAGAGCTTCTTGAGAAAATATGCAGATCACATGAAATTGGAAAGGATTGTGAAGACATTGGAGGACAGGAGCGCAATTCAGAAAGATCTCGAAAGATTGGGAAGTTGGGCTAGAACCAACAGGATTAATTTAGTGCTGACAAATGCAAGCTGCTACACATCAGGAAGAATAATGGAAAACACAAAAACAATATGGGTAGGGACCAATGTTCCCTCTAAAGAGTAGTGGTCCCTGAGCGTGCCGCTTTGGTGCCTGAGCGCGCCGCTTTGGTCCCGCCTCCCCCTTTCGGTGCAGCGTGGTCTGCCACTAAGTGTCCCAAAGTAAGGGAACTGCTCCGCTTCCCAGCCCTGACACCATGTGCTTCCTTGCTCCCCAGGGTGATGCAGGGGAGTGGAGCAGTTGCCTGGAGCCAGTGGAGCAGTTCCCCAGAGCTGTTGGAGCCTGCGCCAGCCCCAGCCCCCATCCCTGTCTCTGTCCCTGCCTCCGCCTCACCTCAGGGATGACCCGCTGCCTGCCCTGCCCTGCATGAGGAGTGAGGAGCTTACCTTCAGTAAGTGTCCCACGCTGGCCCTGGTGTCTCCACCGTACTCCACGCCCAGCTTCTCTCCGGGTGGGTGTATGGCCTTTAAAAGTTTGTGCGCAGCAAGATTTTTACTTGTGCGCAGGCGCTCATGCACACAGCTTAGAGGAAACAGTGGCAGGGACCTACCGAATTCATGGCATAAGTGGGGTGCATGGCAGTTCCTTTAATCTTGCAGCTTTACCCGTACACCCCTTCACTGCTGATTGGTGGAGAGGCTCTGCTTGCAGCTCCCTCCTGATCAGTGGGGAGGCAAAAACAAAAACCACGGCCTGTTTAAAACTGTGGTTTTTGCTTCCCTGCCAATCAGGATGGAGTGGTGGGGCCCCTCTGCCAATAAATGGTGTGTGGGAGGGGCACATGGGGATCATGAAAGAGTAAAGCAGCTGCTATGCACCCCACTTTTGCTGTGAATTTGGTAAGTCCCTATATAGAAAAGAATCTAGGAGTCTTGGTGAATCACAGACTCAATGCAAGTCTGCAGTATGATGCAGTCGCACAAAAGGTGAATGTGGTTTTGGCTGTATCAATAGAAGTATTAGGTGTAAAACATGAGATAGAGCCTCTATACTTAGAAGTGGTTAGGCCTCATCTGGAGGATTATGTGCAGTTTTGAGTTCCATATTTTAAAAAGGACATGTAGATGTAAGAAAAGGTCCTGAGGTGAGTGACAGAAATGATAAAGAGTTTGGGAGGCAATCCATATGAGGAGAAGATGGAGGAAATAGGCATGTTCTGCTTATGAAAAAGGTGCTTAAAAGGAGACAATACTGGTCTTCAAATATCGGAAGAGCTGCCCTGAAGATGAGGGAGAATGCCTTTTCTGTGTACCTGCAAAGAGCAGGATGTGGACCAAAGGCTTTTAGTTGCAGCAAAGTGGGTTTAGACTGGATATCAGGAAAAACTTCTTCATTGTTAGAACAATGGGGCAGTGGTATAGACTGCCTAGGGAAGTTGTGGAGTCTCCATCATGGGAGGTGTTCAGGAGGAGGTAGGAGATGCATTGGTCGGAGATGATCTAGGAGTAGCTATATACCTATGTTCTACTATGGATATTTCCTATACTTCTGGGGTTTCCTGCTGCTACGTGAGGCTGGGAAGTATTTTTTTCTAATAATGTCAGGGTTTTTTGTTTTTTTTCTGTGGGTTTTTTCCATTTGTTTTTTGCCTTCCTCTGAAGCATTGGGTATTGGCTGCAGCTAAGGTTGGGGATTTTTCCTGGGGTGTGCTAGTGTTTCTGTTGGGTTCCAGGCTGGAGGGTTTTTTTCCCCTCCACTAGGTCAGATCAGTTGCCACCTTTGGGGTCAGGAAGGAATATTACCCCCAGGTCAGATTGGTGTGGATTGGGATTTTTTGCCTTCCTCTGTAGTGTGTGTGGGGTGGGGAGCTTGCCTCTCTTCCTTGGATCTTTTGTGTTATTAATAACCCTTGCAGCAGCAGGGTATTGGCCGCCATTGTCCCCATGCTTTACCTATGGAAGGTTAAGGTGCTGTGCTTTGTGGCTGTGACAGGGTTGCCTGTGTAGTTTTAGTAATAGGTTAGACAATGACTTGCTTGGGATGGTTTGACTAGAAATGATCCTGCCTCAGGCAGGGGAGTGAACTAGATGCCGTCTAGAGGTCTTTTCCAGCCCTACATCTATATGATTCTAAAGGAATGCCTTCTAGAAAAAGAATATGTGAGCACGTTACATAATACATATTTGAAATTCTTAGATATCTAAGATATCTTTCAAGAGCAGATTAGATGGTGGTTTGGCTGGGATGGGTTAATCACAGATGATCCTACCTTGAACAGGGGGCTGGACTAGATGATTTCATTAGGTGCCTTTGAGCTGTACTTTCCTATGATCTATCATATTCTTCCAGCAATTTCCTTGAGCATTTGCTTGATATTTGTGTTAACGTTGAATAGATAAATGTGTAAATATCGTAAACTTATGTGCATCATCAGGTCTCTAAATTTTGCAACTCTCAGAAGCATACAGTTTGTTTTGTTGAAAGGGAACAAAATGACTTCACAGATGTTCGTCTCTTATAATGTGCATTTTGGAATGTAATGCAGACAATAGCGAGCTCTATGTGGGAGAATCAGGTTTTGTAAAGAAATATTCATAATTGAGAGACCTTGTTTGTTTCCTAGTATGTTTTATGACTGCTATTATTGTTCACACTTTAAAAATTATTAATTAGCTGTGCCTAAACATGTTACCTATTTTTTTTTTAAATGTACTGGCGTTTCCCCCCGCGCCACTTTAAACATTAAACTAATAAACTAAGAAAACACAACAACCCTGTCTTTCCAATATACTCCCACCCCAATCAGCAAGGAATCTAATAAACAGTCAGACAGTGCCATCTTGTGGGCATAAGGAAAAATAGAACTTAGATTTTCTTGTCCAAGGTTCAACATACTAAAAGAAAAGTTGGTTCAATGACATTTCTTTGTTGCGCTAAAGATTATTCATGTTGAGTCTTTGGGCTCAATTGCATAAGATTTTAGTGATGGTTTTATTTTATATTTTAGTAACTCCTTTATATTGTGTTTTCTAAATGTTAAAACACTTTAAGCCAAACCATTACGCTAAAACAATCCTCACTTTTGCATTATTTAATTCTTTGCATCATTTAAAATTTTAAACATGGTCACTGAAAGAGTCTTAAAAAAATTAATTTACTTCTGGCTGCTTTTTGGTATTTCTTCCACCCTCCCCCCCCAATAATTTTAAAATTATGGTAGTCTAGTTTAGCACCAGTTTTACTTCTGAGCTCTGGTGTCTTGCCAAAATACTGTGATGTTTCTGTTTCTAATGATACAGAAGAATGTTTTAAGTATTTTTTTAAAAGTTTGTTATTAAATTGATTAATCACTGGGCCTACTTTAAGATGACAGCACTCCTGTTCATAGATTCATAGATGCTAGGGTCGGAAGGGACCTCAATAGATCATCAAGTCCGACCCCCTGCATAGGCAGGAAAGAATGCTGGGTCTAGATGACCCCAGCTAGATGCCTATCTAACCTCCTCTTGAAGACCCCCAGGGTAGGGGAGAGCACCACCTCCCTTGGGAGCCCGTTCCAGACCTTGGCCACTCGAACTGTGACGAAGTTCTTCCTAATGTCTAGTCTAAATCTGCTCTCTGCTAGCTTGTGGCCATTATTTCTTGTAACCCCTGGGGGCGCCTTGGTGAATAAAACCTCACCAATTCCCTTCTGTGCCCCCGTGATGAACTTATAGGCAGCCACAAGGTCGCCTATCAACCTTCTCTTGTGGAGGCTGAAGAGGTCCAGGTGCCCCAGTCTCTCCTCATAGGGCTTGGCCTGCAAGCCCTTAACCATACGAGTGGCCCTTCTCTGGACCCTCTCCAGGTTATCCACATCCCTCTTGAAGTGCGGTGCCCAAAATTGCACGCAGTACTCCAACTGCGGTCTGACCAGAGCCCGATAGAAGGGAAGTATCACCTCCTTGGATCTGTTCGTCATGCATCTGCTGATGCACGATAAAGTGCCATTAGGTTTTCTGATGGCTTCGTCACACTGCCAACTCATGTTCATCTTGGAGTCCGCTAGGACTTCAAGATCCCTTTCTGCTTCTGTGCCACCAAGCAGGTCATTTCCTAGGCAGTAGGTATGCTGGACATTTTTCCTCCCTAGGTGCAGCACTTTGCATTTCTCCTTGTTGAATTGCATTCTGTTGTTTTGTGCCCATATGTCCAACCTGTCCAGGTCTGCCTGTAGTTGTTCCCTGCCCTCCGGCGTGTCCACATCTCCCCACAGTTTTGTGTCATCTGCAAACTTGGACAGAGTACACTTCATTCCCTCGTCCAAGTCGCTGATGAAGACATTAAAGAGTATCGGTCCTAGGACCGAGCCCTGCGGGACTCCACTCCCCACACCCATCCAGGTCGATACCGACCCATCCACTATGACTCTCTGGGTGCAACCCTCTAGCCAGTTCACCACCCACCGGACTGTGTAGTCATCCAAGTCACAGCCTCTTAACTTGTTCACCAGTATGGTGTGGGATACCATATCGAAGGCCTTCCTGAAGTCTAAGTAAATGACGTCAACCCCTACTCCTGCGTCCAGGCATTTTGTAACCTGGTCATAAAAAGAGACTAGATTAGTCAGGCATGATCTACCTGCTACGAACCCATGCTGGTTTTCCCTCAGCATAATTTTTCCTGCCGGGCTCTCACAAATGTGAGCCTTGATAATTTTTTCAAACTTGTTAGACAAATTTCTGGGAAAAAGTTCAATGCAGACTAAAAAGCCAAGATTTTTCAATACTGTGCTTCTAATGTTAAAAGTGAAATTTTCAAAAGTGCCGAAGAGGCTAGGTGTCTAATCTCTGTTGATAGTCAGTGGGGGGGGAGAGAGACAATTTGATTAACCACATATGCAAATCCCCAGTGAAGTCTAAATTTATGTACCTAAACAGGTGTTTGACTTTCAAAAGTTCTGAGTTTTTGCCACTTGTTTAGATTCCTGAATTTGGATTGTAAACAGCCATTACTGAAAAATGTTCAAGTGTGTTTAAATGTATGCATACACTCTCTTTTGACTAGATATTTATATAGCTTATGCAACTGTAATATTCTTGTATTTTAATAATATTTTCCAGACAACTTTAACCATCCTGTTTGTGTATTATGTTCACTAATGTATCCTTAGCCATTCCACGTAGCTGAACATCTTAAAATAAATTAACAAGCAAAACCCCCCAAACCTTATTTTTTCTTCCAAATCTGGAATCCTTTTTGACAAAGTAGTACTTGTTTGAGTTACAGAAGCAGTAGTAGTAGATTAATGATAGTTTTAGAGTCTGATAATTTGGTCTGGCTGGACTAACTATAAAACCTTATATCTTTTTTGAGAGTTGAGATTCCCCATTCTCACCTCTTCCCCTTCCCCTTCCCCTTCCCCCCCCCCAACCCGCCAACACCGAGTGGTCAAATTAATTACATTTTTTTAATAATGAAAAGGTATTTAAGTTTTAGTTCTTTTGTTATCTACTATTTAATATATATTTAGTTAGAAAAATGTTCTCCTCACCGTCAGTACACACAGTTAAAAATAGGTTTTAATGCAAGGTAGGCAGGTAAGACAAATCAAGATATTCAAAGACTGGGAGAAGTTAAAACTTTGCAGTCCATAATTATAGTACACTAAGGTCTTCTGAACATTGGGGTTGACATGGTAAGGGCATTGAATGAAAAAAGCATAGCCTTAGGTATGAGGTATATATAAAATGTTACAAAAACCGCCCTCCCTTTCTTGCCAAGCCTGTGCAGAAAATCAAATGTTATAGTAAGAGATACTAAAAATAATAATAATTTTATTTGCAAACTCTTTAAAAATAACATTTCTGGAAATTGTGGCATATATGGAATGCCTGTTGATGACACATACACAAAGGTGTTTGAGAAAGTAACAGCAATTTCAAAATAAAACTGTTTTGTATGTAGCGAGTAGGGAAACTACAGCAGTGGGGAACTGTCGCAGAGCACTGGGGTGCCCCGCTCCTAGAGAGTGGAAACTGCCCGGGAGAGAGCCCTGGCAGGACATAACGAGCACAGCTGCGGGTTGCCAGGGCAACTGGAGGCAGTGAATGACCTACACCTGACAGCGGTTAGCTGGCTGTCAGGGGCAAGGCCTGGCCCTTATAAAGCCCAGAGCTGAGGCCAGGCTGGTAGTTCCCTGCTAGCAGCCAGAGAGGCAGGAGCTCCCTCAGCCATGATACGAGAAGCAGTGAGAACCGCAGGTACTGCCTAAGCCAGATAACAGAAGGCAGCTCTAAGATGTTGGAGCAATGTAGTTACAGCCAGGCAGCTTATAGTTATATTGTAGCCTAGGGGCTTGTGTTTTGTTTTGTTATTACACCGGTGGCTAGGGTGAGGCTATAAGGGGTTGGAGGAGGCCTCAGGGGCTACCCCCAGCGGTGGGGGAACCCCGGCGCCAGGGAGGGCGCAGTGTACTCATTGGGGACTCACAACGAAGTGTGAGGACCCCGGCACCAGTGAGGGCGCAGTATCCTTAAAGGGGCCTCACAGCGGAGCGTGAGGACCCTGGCGCCCAGGAGGGCACAGCATACAGGGTGTATAGACCCCAGCCCTAGAAAGGGGCACTTTTGAGAAGCCCAGGCGTGGGCGTGGCGAGCCCCAGAGAGGGGACCATATTGAGTAGCCTAAGTTGGGCACAGCGAGCCCCAGAAGGGGGGGTCGCACTTCTGAGAAGCCCCAGTGCGGGTGTGGCAAGCCCCAGAGAAGGGGTACTACTGAGAAGCCCCAGGGCGGACGTGGCGAGCCCCTGTGGAAAGCAGAGTACTGTGGTAAACCCTGGAAAGGGCAGAGTATTGCGGTAAACCCCGGTGAGAGGGGGTAGTGGTGCGGTGAGCCCTAGAGAAAGGTGGTAGCAGTGCGGTGGGCCCGGGAGTCAGGTGGCGTAGCCGAGAAGTCTCAGAGGGGGCACAGAAGTCCCCAGGAGAGGGGCGGCATTTTAGAGAGGTCCCCAGGAAAGGGGCGCTGGTACAGAGAGCCCCAGGAGAGGGGCGACGTTACAGAGACAGCCCAAAGTGGGCGCCGAGAGCCCCAGGAGAGGGGCAGCATTAGAGGAGCGCCCCAAGAGAGGGCAGTTAGACTGAGAAGGCCCAGTGCGGCCGCAGAGAGCCCTAGAAGTGGGTGGTTTGATTGAGGAGGCCCATAGTGGGCACAGGAGGCCCCAGAGAGTGGGCGAGCGTACAGAGGAGGCCCGAGAGATGGGCGGTGTATCTATAGAAACAGACCAACGTCTATCCCATCTGCGAGGCTTGGGGCGTGGTATCAGGGGAGGTTGGAGCCACGCATAGCCCATAAGGCTAGGGTGCTCCGAAGCACCCGTTGGCAGGACAAGACCCACGAGGGGTCCAGGAGTCTACAGGACTAGAGCGTACATCAGACCGTGTCCAAGAAGACGTGAGGCAGCCTCCCAACTTTACCTAAACATCAAAGACGTGGTGGGCGAGATATAGAGGGTTCCCTTGGGCCACCTTGGCACGGAGAGGGGGCCTTAAGGAGATCACGGCCCTCCTGTAGGACCCCGCCATGACAGGAACATTACTTGTGGCACTGTCGAAGATACCTATCGTTTACAGCTTGTAGAGAAGTGTTGTGGTCCAGTAAATGATTGTTGCACACACAATAGTTTTATTTTGAAATTGCTGTTAGTTTTTGAAGCATCTTTGTAAATACATTTTTCACTTGATTTGTTATGAGTGATGTAGTCATACAAAATTCATGCTGAAATTGTGCGCATATGTTTGGGGCAATGACAAGCATTTGATTTCCAATAGGGTCTGACACGCACTTAGATTTGGCACTCCAACCTTTTGATCTTGCCCATGTATATTGATTTGCCTCATGCATATTACTGACACCTTTGCATTACTGCATATTTTCTCTGAGATCACATTAACAGTTCTGTTTGTTTGTGCAGTGATTAAAACGTTAATATGGAAGAGGAACAACATCAATTTTTTTTGAGTTCTAGAATGTAAAACTTTGTTTGAACAATGGAGAGGGCCTTTCTGCATAAAGGTTAGCTTGTATTTTTTAAAACTGAGACTTGAACCACCTCCCCATAGTGAGCAACCTTGATCTCTCTTCAGTTAGCTTAAAAGCCCTAAAATCACAAATAAATGACATGGCCAGTATTTGCACATCACATCAAGAATATAGAATTTATTTAACTATTCTAAATCTTTGACCATTTTTATGGGGAACAGCAGCAATTTCAGTTTTGACTACATAGCCCATTTATTTTTCCTGAAGATTTCTGCTTGGTGGGGTTAAGAAAGCATACCATGACTATTTAGCCCGTCAGCATTTATAATTTATTTATGGCCAAAACCACTGCCTCTAATGCTTTCAGTTCCATTAGACTCTTTGACACTCTCAGAGACAAAGCATAATAGAAACTTTAAACTTCTTTGCAACATACTGGTTTAAAATCTTGGAAGTATACCCCATGAGATTTGTTTTAAATTTAATGGGTATATTATAAACTCCAGTAGCTAAACTCATGGGGAGAAGGGAATAGAAGAATCCCTGTGGTGCTCCTTGAAAACAGCCAGGGGAGAGCAGAAAAGGAGCCACAGGATGTGACGGTGAGCAGCATCCAAAGATAAGCTCCTGTCTATCTAGCTGTCACTTCCCTTCTTCACCTCTGTCAGCATGACCACCTGAGATATTATGCTGCTATTGGTTCTTCTGCTTAGGCTTGCCCTGTGCCCTGCTTTTTTAGATACCAGAGTAAGCCACAGGCTGAGGTTGCTTCTGAGCTATAGCACAGTCTATCTAGTATTATAGATGGTGCAAAGGGCTCTGAAGTAGGAAAGAACCTCCTATGGGGAGCGGGGAGGGGGGTTGCTGCCCCCCCCAGCACATTTCTACTTGAGTTTTACATCTCCTTCCATAAAGAAAAAGAATTATTGACCTTTCAGGCTCTGGTACAATGAAGCCCCCCTGAATGAAACTAGGAGCACGAGCACAGTTCAGTTAAAGTCCGTGAGGCTGTCCACTTAAGTAGTATGCAGATGTGCTTTGCCATTTTGGATAGTAACAGCACATGTGGTTTATTTTGGTCCTCATTCAGTAAAGTACTTCAGCGTGTACTAAACTTAAGGCATTAGAGTGTTTCTTGAATGGAGAACTTCTGTGTGTTTTCATAAGTTGGTTAGTGTGGTCTACATAATGTATAATTGAACTTGATTAATCAACTGCATAAATTCTTTAAACTGAAACATTTAGGAGACCTTTGATTTTTCACTTCATAATTCTATACATATAAAGGGCTTAGTTCGCCTGTCTGTGTGTCTGCCTGTCTGTCCATAATGCTTTTAGGGGGTGTGGCTCCAGCCAGTGCTGCGTCAAGAATGACGGGTGGAGCGTGGCTCCAGCAGAGCAGGCCAGGCGTATGTGGGAGTGGGGTGGCAGTGTGGGGCCGGATGTGGAGTTGCGGGAAGGGGGTGGTGTGGGGCTGGACATGGAATGGGAGGGGGCGCTTCTGCGTGCAAGCTTTCCCCCTTCCTCCTGGGAGGCGGTGGCACGATCTCACTCACTGGCTTCCAGAAGTGGTGGCAGCGCTTCTGGATGTGGCCACGGTGCTCCCACTCTCTGGCCAGCCCCCCCCTGCCCATTGCCTAAGCAGGGAACGCGGCCTGTCAGGGGGTACACCAGCGCTCTCAGGGGGTTCATGTGCACCCCTGTGCATCCCCTACGTGTTGCTGCTGGGAAGGGGCAAGCTGAAGGTAGAGATAAGAAAAGAGATGGTAAGAGAGTTTTCTTGGGTCTGAATGAATTCAGGTCAGTAGGGTCAGATGACCTTCATACCAGGGTCCTGAAAGAACTGGCAGAGGAGATCTTGGAGCCCTTGGCAATGATCTTCATGAAGTCATGGGAGATGGTCCAGGTACTGGATGACTAGAAAAGGAGCCAACGTAGTGCCTTTCTTTAAAAAAGGGAAAAAGGAGGACCTGGGGAACTACAGACCAATTAGCCTTACCTCAATACCTGGGAAATTACTGGAGCAAACCTGAAGGAAGGCCATTTGCAGGCATCTGAAGGAGGAAGGGCTGATCACAAGCACCCAGCATGGATTTATAAAAAGCAAAGCATGTCAAAAAACTTGATCCCCTTCTTTAACAAAGTAACTACTTGGGTGGATGAAGGGAATGCTGTGGATATATTTCATCTGGACTTCAGCAAGATTTTTGACAAGGTCCCACATGACTTTGTCATAACCCCCCTTCCCCTGCCCCCCCCAACCCTCCCCCCAAAACCTAGAAAAACCTACTATAAGGTGGATAGATACTACTATAAGATGGATAGATAAATGGCTCAATAGCAACAAGTAAATGATAATTATTAACAGGTCCATATCGGAATGGCAAGAGGTTTTGGGTGGAGTCCCACAGGAGTCTGTCCTGGGCCAGGTGCTGTTCAATGTGTTAATTAACTATTTGGATGCTGGCATAGAAAGCTTCTTGAGCTTGCAGATTATGTGAAACTGAGAAGGATTGTGAACCTTGATTGTTGGAGGATGTGAGTGCAATTCAGAAGCATCTCAACAGATTGGAAAGTTGGGATAGGGCTAACAGGATGAAGTTCAATGCAGAAAAATGCAAGGTGCTACAATTTGGGAGGAATAATCAAGAACACAAATCTAAAATGGGGGACGTGGCTGGATGGCAGCTGTATGGAAAAGGACTTGGGGGTCCTTGTAGTATGATGCCACTGTACAAAAGGCAAATGCAGTCGTGGGCTGCATCAATAGAAGCATTAGGTCCAAGACATGGGAGGTGATGGTGCCTGTACTTGGCACTGGTTAGGGCTCATCTGGAGTACTGTGTGCAGTTCTGGGTTCCATATTTTAAAAAGGATGTGGAAAAATTAGGATTCAGAGGTGGGCAACAAAGATGATCAAGGGCTTGAAAGGTGAGCTGTATGAAGAGAGGTTGAAGGAAATAGATATGTTCAGCTTGTGGAAAAGATGCTTAAGAGGGGACATAATAGCAGTCTTCAAATACTTGAAGGGCTGCCATAAACAAGAGGGAAAGCACCTTTTCTGTCACTGCAGAAAGGAGAATGTGGATCAGTGGCTTGAACTTGCAGCAAAGTAAGTTTAGATTGGATATCCACAAAAACCTCTTCACAGAACAGTGAGGTAGTGGAAAAGACTACTTAGGGAAGTTGTGCACCTTCCATCAATGGAGGTGTTCAAAAAAAGGTTGGGCACAGCCACTGCTTAGAGATGATCTAGGGGTAGTGATGCCTACTTGTGGGTATTTTTCTTGCTTCTGGGTTTTGCTGGTTCCTCTTTAATGGTTCCTCCACCCCTTCCTCTTTCTGCTACGTGTAAGGGTGTTTTTAAGCCTTCCTCAGAGGCATTGGCTTCTGTGTTGGCTACAACCAAGGCTGGGGACTTTGAGTGGGGTGTGCCATTGCTTCTGCTGGGACCAAAGCCAGATGTCTCTGGCTGGGGGGTCTTGCTCCTCCACTGTGGGTTAGACCAATTGCGATATTTAGATTCAGGAAGGAATTTTACCCCATGGACAGATTGGTATGTGGGGGTTTTTGCCTTCCTCTGTAGTGGGGTGTGTGGCTCCTCTCTTGAGCACGTACTGACAACATTTCACAGAAGCAGTACAAAGAGAGTTCATACAAAGAGAGCTTCTGTGGTTTCCCTGTTTTGCCTGTGACAGGTTAGGGTTTTAGGTCTCTGTTGTGTTCAGGTTTGATGGTAGTCTTATGTAATAGTTTAGATTATGGTTTGGATAGGGATGACCCTGCCTCAGGCCAGGGGTTGGACTAGATGAGTACTGGAGGTCCTTTCCATTCCTACTTCTCTGTGATTCTATGAAAAGGATAAAAGAAATGTGATTAAATAAAATCAGCTGTTTATACTATTTTTTAATTGAAATTCTGGAGCCTGCGTATAACAGGCCTCGCGTGGTCTCAGCTCTCATTGAATTTGGGTCCTTTTAAAGAGACACTTCTCTCTCTCTCAAAATCACATATTGTGTTTTAGAATTATATCTGGCATCTGCTTTTTACATTCTGGTCCCTTGACAAATAACTGAGGAGACATTTTGGGAAAAGCAGATGAAAGTGGATGCATAATTGAATTGACATTTGACAGTTTTCATTTGGGCATTACAATGGCCATGCAGAGTCATCCTGAAATCAGCTAGTACTCCAGGTACTTCTCAATTGTTTTCAGCCACTGAGCTGCTAATTATAGAGGTCTTTTATTGATCAGCGAATTCCTGACATTTTACTTTGCACAGTTGAATTTCCTTTTATTACTATTGTTCCAGTCCTAATGGCATGTAACTATTTCTGTGCAACAACTCCAGCCATCTTCTGTATTGATAATGCATTCCATTTTGTGCCATCAGCACACTCCAGCTCTTTGTACCAAAGTCATAAATGAAAATATTGAACAAGATTTGGTCCTAAAATTGATTCTTCTAAACTCTACTGATAACCTGCCACCGAGCTACTTATTATCTATTCTTGAGCTAGAACCTGACCTACTTAAAATTCCTCTTTTTATCTCCTTCTCCAACCAAAATATTAGTTTCCCATGTGACACTGTATCAGATGCTTTGCTGAAGTGCAAGTACATGAGCTCTATTGCATTTTCTTTGCCTGGAAAAATAAATTTTCTTATCAAAGAAAGCTACGTGGTTATTCTGGCATGATCCACCTTTATTTTATTCCCTTTACCCCTGTGTCTTTAGTGTTGTCCTTTCTTTCAAAATCTGTTCTAAAGCCTTACATACTACATTTATAGGCTGGTAGTTTCCTGGATTACTTTCTCCCTGACCCCTTTTTTAGAACTTGTCACTGTCTTTGTTATTCCCCAATCATATGGTACCATGTGGTAAAACTCAATAGATTTATTAAAAATAAGTGATATTAAATTTTCAGTTTCATGTGTCACTTCTAGGATGGCGGTATGAAAATCCATTTATTCCCACTGACCTGAGGGTATCATTACGGTCTTTGAGTTTGAGGTATGCCCACCCCCATGCCCCATTTGGAAAGTGTGCTTTCCCTTTCCCTACCACCATTCCTATTATCCATCTTGCTTTTATGCCAGTGTTCAAGAACAGGGATGTTCAACCCCCAGGCCACAGGCCAGATCCAATGTGAAGAGCCATGTCACCCCCATGGGTCCAGAAATTTGGTGGCAGGGAAGCAGTGGCAGCATTAATTGGGACTCCACTGCTACCAAATTTCTGGAGGTGTGGAAAGCCGGATAACATGACCCTGTGCACCAGATCATATTGGTGTGCAGCTAGATCCAGGCACATGGGGTCACACTGATGTGCAGCTGGATCCAGGTGTGTGGTGTTGAGCAGGTGTGTGTCTAGGCCCAGTGCTGACCCCACTTGGGATCTGGCCTGTGAACCAACCCCACTCTACTCATCCAGGCTGCAAGGTCAGAAAACTGGACACCATTAATGAAGAAAATCTTGCTTACTGAAAAACTGAAGGAAGGAAAGTTTTGTATTTCATTTTTGCCCTTCCCCCTCTCCCATACACACTTTTTAACCTTTATTTCCTTTTTTCCTGCCCTAAGAGACTTGTATTCCAGTCATGATTGCTGTTCCACTATATTTCTGTTATATGTCATTGGGAATTCAAGGTCCTTCATTTTGTTGTCCAGGCTCTTGGCATCTGTATATAAACATTTCAGTTATTTCTTATTGACCGTGTCCTATACCCTAGTGGGATTATGTCTGCCTAACCGATCTGTTTAATCAATATTAGCACTGTCTTTTTGCTGCTGATTATTTCTTTATCCATTGTCATGCCTTCATTTATCTGATGGTTCATCCTCTTTATTACAAAACCCAGGTGAGGAGAATACAGGATTCTCCTCATTTTTTTAGTTTAAAGCTTTCAGCAGTTGTACCAATCTTGATTCCAGAAAGCTATTTTTCTAGTTCAGTGTTTGGAAGGAGCCCCCCTTCAGTGGTTTGTGCATGCCAAAACCTTCCTTCTGTAACACAAATTCTGACCCGTTTGTTTGCTTTTCATTCTTTTGTCATGGCTTCCCACTCCTTCTGTAGAGACTGGAAGAATTCCACTGAAGAACATGTAAACTGTCACTTCTTTTAAGCATCTTCCCCAGCTTAGAATTTAGTCATCTTTGATCAGTTCCCATGGGACTGTTGCATTCTCTAGTGTCCCCACATGGGCAAGAATCAGCTGGCTCTTCTTGATCCTTTCAGGATTCTTTTAACTTCGCACACACATCTTCTATTTTCACTGCTAGCAAACAGTACACCATTCTGTTTTCTCAGTCTGCTTGGGTGACAGGCCTGTTGATTCTCTTTGACAAGGAGTCCATCATGGAGATCTATCCTACCCTGGTCTTACATCTTCTCTCTTCCATTCTGCTGTTTGCAAGATCAACCTTTCTAGTCTCTCTCAAAGTTGTATATATCATCCTGGTTCATACTTGGACTCCAGTCCCTGGCTATCTCAGTGGTCTCTTCCTCTGAACTTGTTGGTCTATCAGCTTTTATTAACTGACTTAAAATGATTTGTAGCACAGCTATGTGCCGGGAGGCAATGCTGGCTCCTGTTATGCTGATTGCAGCAGCATGATTAGCTGCTGCTGCGTCAATGGCTGCTTTTGTACCCTCAAACAAAGGTGGTGCCTGGGGCTCCTGCCCCAGTCACCCCCTTCAGTTATGCTACTGATTTGCATCTATTTAGTTTCACAACCAATTTAAGAGTATCCACAGAAACCTTTGTATCAAGTGAGCTTAAACTAATTTAAAAATGAAGTGAAGACTAGGCCCTGACCTTTGTTCCAGGATAGCAGGAGAGGAAGAATAAGATTCTAGGTGATCTGCATTTTGTAATTTGTGCTTTTGCTTATACCAGTAATATTGGTACTTTGGATCTTGCTTTTACAAGCTTATGTAAGTGCCCATTCAGATGGACAATTTCCTCTTCCTCTGATTGTTACTCTTTTCTTTTATTCTGCAAAAAGTAATAATATTACTAAGTGATTAACTCAAGCTTTGTGCATCTGTGCATATGTGCATGTAGTGAGATGCTTGTGTCTGCTTTGAGGAAGGGAATGGGCTCTGAAAACTTAAGGGCTGCAGAACTCTTATCAGGCTGCAAGCCTTTAATCTCACATAAACCAAGCTATCTGAGGATTTACGTTCTCTTTCTCCATATTTTCCAATTAATCCAGTAACTGCTGTTCAGTATTTCACTCAGCATGCATTCCCTTTGAATGTGTATAAGTGGATTTATTTTCAGTCCTTTTTTGCTTTGCTTCTTGACTCCTACCATCCCTTGTACCATTTTTTTTGATTATCCTAACTCACTACTAGTCAGCCTTTCTTTCCTATTGTCCTACTGCTTAAGAATTTGCTCTACTGATCTTACATGACTTCACTCATCCACCCTTCGCTCCATGTCTTCATTCCTATCCACCTTTTCTGTATTGCCCACTTCCCCCATTCTCACTCAATTTTATACCTCTTCTGTTACTTCCCATATCTTTTCTTATCTACTTTGTTCTTCCTCCAGAATTCATTAGTCTTTTACAAATTCGAATGAACTACCCAGAATGATTGCAACCTAAACAAAACAGTACATCATATTAAGTTAACTAACACATTTTTCAAAAGTTGGTGCTACTGGAACTGAAAATGTCTCCTGAAGACAAGGCCAGAAACAATGTTGAAGTGAAATGGATCATCTGTGCCAGCAGCACAATTGATCTGCTGCATTGGGCGAGACACATTGCTTATTGTCCTGCCCATTGATGCCATGTGACATGTTCTCCCAGGGCTTGAGGGCCCTGGTCCTGTGTACCTCAGGAAATGTCATACAGAATTAGGTCCCTCAAGACCTGGGAACACCTGCCTGGCTATTCCCACTTAGAGACAGGCCTCCAGGGTCTCCAGGGCACATCTTGGTGAGTGTGGAAATCTGAGGTTTTCCCAATTTAACTGTAAATTAGTTTCAAAGTAGATTGGTTAAACTGTACTGAAGCCCTGTGTAAACACTATAGAATTTTCTCTCTTTCAATGAGCAGAGACAAGTAGTTAGCCAAGTTAGCTTGAAGCCAGGCAGAAGACAAGGTAGAGATGCATTTTGTAGATTAACTAAATTAGAGATGCATAACTTTTCGTGTGCAAGAGAAGCAAAATCTTTCAGTTGGTGTATAAGGTGCATTGCTAACCTGCCTTTTGCCTCACTTTCAAGGTTAGTTAAGCTAAATTGAGGGAAGATTGAAAAGAAGGGAGTAGTGATTGTGAGTCACTGTGGATACTGCAGTAAAATAATGTGGGGGGGGGAGGGGGAGGGGGCCTTGTAAGTAGGAAGCAAGAGAAACGTGGGGCCAGGATTACAGGTGGTAGGAAGGAGGTAGCATGTAGAAGCTGGAAGGAGGGGAGCATAAAATCCACAAGCAGAACTTTAAATTGCTCTAATCCAAATTGTTGTAACCTATATGCCACCATCAAGGACAGCTTCATAAACCTTGGGATTACGTCGTCCCAGGCACAAACAAGTTGTGATAGGAATACTGGGTTGTTCAGCCTTCCCAGGATAAAGTTGCTTGCACTGAAACGTGCCAGTTCATAGAGTGAGCAAACAGCAGCACTGGGCCCCAGATGTGTGTTTGAGACATTCTCTCTTCTGCCAGAGCACAGAGTTGCACATTTTATTATATTAGCTGCAACATAAGGTTTTTGGTAGGTTTTCTGGTTTTTACCTTTAAAATTTCCTTACATCAACAAAGTATTTGTTTCTCTGAAGAAATGTATTTCAGAGAATTCACTGTCTTAAAAAATAATAAGAGAGGAGCTGCTTAGTTTCTTTAGGGCAAATGGGATTTCATGGCTCTAGATTTGAGTAAGGGCATTGGTGCCTGAAAGCTTGTCCAAGAGCCCTCCATTTGGACTATACTTTTGGTTCATTGAAAGATATCAAGAAAGTTTTGCCTCACTCGTTTCCTGGGCCATCACAGCTACAACACTTCAACCCTTCCAGAGCTGCAGTCATTATAAAAATGCCAGTCCAACAATCCTGGAGATTTGACACATCAAATGTGTATGTAATCTACATAACAAGCCTGTTGAGTAGTGACAGCTCAAGCTTGTCCAGCAAACCCCATGAACGTTGGCCAGCTCTTAATTGCAGGGAACGAGCGAGTAGTTCAATTTCCCTGTCTCACAGCTGAGACCAGGGCTAAGTGTAATGCTTGTTGGGATTTTCTGTGATTTGACATGTCTTGACTTGGATCTGGGATGAAACCATCAATATAGGTCACAGAATAGTTAGTGATAGTGCCTGACAATTTTCCTTTCATCATATAAAGTTACCTCTTTTTCTCTTCTTGTAACAGCTTCTCAGTAAATAATCCTTTCTTGGGTGAAGAGGCCAACTCATCATTATTATAATTATACAAAAAATACTTAAACCTGAAAAGGCTTGAAGACTTCCTTTGCTCATTTGTTTCTGGGTTGTGAACCACTTCATTATTTGGTGAGAAAGGATTACATATGTTTTTGTGTATGTTAATTATGATGCTATGGCATTTGTTTTTCCCATGGGACTCCCTTTCTGGATTATATTCATTTCCTACCAGAGAAATTAAACTTTTTGCGCTGTTTAGAGAGATACCTAACTGATTTCTTGTTCCCCACAGTTCACTAGCCAGTAGCTTCTTAATCTGCCCGTTACTGAATATTTCCTGGTAAACATTATGTTGAGTTACAGTTCTCAGCATTTAAATCTCACAAACTGGGATTCTCT
Organism: Alligator mississippiensis; assembly: GCF_030867095.1. Classification (NCBI taxonomy): domain Eukaryota; kingdom Metazoa; phylum Chordata; order Crocodylia; family Alligatoridae; genus Alligator; species Alligator mississippiensis. The sequence continues at coordinate 125,732,548 of NC_081825.1, read as the reverse complement.
TCAGCTTGTCACAAATTGGGAAATGACATGGGGATCACAAAAGAGAATGTTGGTACAGATGCCCGCTTCAGTAATATTTGAGGTCTTGGAAAACTGTGCTGGGATCTGGATTTCTTTCACATAATGGCTGTATTTATTTTTTTCTGTCTTCTCATCTGTAGCACAATATTGGCAAATACATTTCAGTAGCTGGCTCTCAATTGCTTTTGTTTTGCAGGTTACTCTGTCCCAGAACCTTCATGTGTCAGAGTTTAATGAAGGGCTGACATTTAGTCCAGCTTTGACATTTTTTCCATTGGTCCAAATTAAACTCTTCTTTGTGAAGGTGCATTTAAAGGGGACCACAAAGAGGTGGTCAGAGGGTCAGCAACATATCTGATGTAACTTTTGACTTTTAGTTAACAGAATTACATCAGGGTTGAACTGGGATGCAGTCTCTTTATGAAGCTGAAGAAGCTGCCAAGAACTTTTAACCGAATGACTGGAACTCTACGCTGTCATTTTGCTCTTAGTTTTCTGTTCAAATTATTTAAATTGTGAACTCTGCTTTGGTGATAAAAGTCCTTCATTGATTTTCCTCTAAGGGAAAGAGGAAATGTTTTAGTTGTGATAGGTATCTGATAGTCCTGTCAGTGTTGTAGACAGAGCTTTGTTGGATATCCCAGCATGGCTTATTTTTTTAGAATATGGCATTATTCAGGTTTTAGATAAAGTGCTTAGTCTATCAGAAAATATCTGCAATTTCATGGACCAGTGAAGGCTAGCTCTTAGAGCATATCCAAGACCAAAGCAACCATGACAACCCAGTGCATGATGGAGCTAGGTTTTAGGACTAGTGAAAACGAGTGATTTGTTTACTTCATGAATTTCATATATGTGCAGCATGTATACATTCAAGACAAGGAGAACCGTTTATAGCTTTTGAATTGGTGTAATAAATTAAAAGCTGTATCTGGGAGGAAGTTTGCTGCTGCAACAAGTCAACAAGCTTCATAAGGAAATTTTGGAGTAGGTTGAGAATTGCAAAACTTTCTATGAAGTTTTTCTTTGCATGACCTATGCAGCTTACTCCTTGGCATGCTTAGTGTATACAGAAACTGTCTCCAGCTTTTTCCAGAGGAGCACATGAGCTCAAAGGCAAAGATCTTTTGGGGGGTGGGGCGTGAAATATATCACTTGTGGCTTTGTCCTGATCCTGTTGCACACTGCAGACATCTCTATTTAACTATCTAGAAAAAAATGTATTGCAGGTGCTTGGGCTGCATCAAACAGCACTATCTATATTTCCTTGATGCATTGGTCAGGAGTCAAAGGTTGTTCCCAAGAGACCGTGGAAAATGTATGCATACTCAGGAATTAAGGCTTTCAGATTATGGGATCCCTTTTGTACCAAATCCAAAAGCTATGCTAAAATGACATTGCACAGGTTTTCTGGGTTATAAAGGGCAAGGAAGCTCTTGTTTGGAAAGCAAGCATGAGCATTTTGAGGCTGTCTCCAGGAATCAGTCAGTGCACTGGGGTGACTAACAGTGGAACGTTAGTATTAAAACTGCAGCGTGTCAACATATTGAGCATTGTTTTGTATCATATGAGCTGCACAGATACTAGAATAAAATGTTCTTATCTTGCATCCACAAGACAAAGTCATGGATTTCAATTCACTTTATCTGATGAATGCATGCTTTCTTTCTCCCTGTTTATCCTAGAGGGGGTTCATAGTCGCATACACAGAATTTTTTATTTGGAAAGCAAAATTAGACTAAAATGAAAAGTAAAAGCATAGGATGCTTGGAGCATCCTGCCTCTATCTTGAAAAGAAACAGGCAGGCCAGGTTCTTTGGCTACATGTGATATCTTTTCTTAGACCAACTGAGTAGTTGGAAAAAAAGTTCTTTGCAAGTTTATGGGCACAATCGCCCTTCTTCAGGCACTGGGAAAGACTGCTGTTGAGAGACTGTTTTCCACATGTTACCTGGAATTGGAGGTCAGGATCAGAAGAGAGGGAGGTCTATGTAATGTGTTGTTCAAAGGAAAGAACTGACTGGTAGGGCTGAAAGCAAGCTCTGACTGGGCTTCTTTCTGGCATCAACAAGGAAGGGAAAAGAATGATCTTGTAGTTCCAGTGCAGCACAGGGAGTCGGGAGCCCTGAGTTACATTCCTGACGTGTATAAACTTCTTATATGCCTTAGAGCAAGTCACTGAATCTTGCCCAGGCCTTAGTGCTCCTTTGCTAAAATTGAGTTAATAGTTTGACAGTGGGGCACTCCAAGTAAATTCTCATTTCCAGTGGTGGCTGGAGAAGAGATTAAGATGAAAAGCCCTGTAGAATTGTAACTTATTGTTTCTAATATAACTGGTTTTGTACCTTCTGACATAATGTAAGGATTTAATTTGCCTGGAACAAAACCAGATAACACCACCTGTCTCTGTAAAGCTTAATACATTTTCTTAGTTTGGTGCTGGGTTCATTAGAGTGATTGAGGACGTGTCGAACGAACTTTGAGCAACAGAGGAAGTCCACAGATGGTGCTAGGACTCCTTGCATGCTTAAAATGAAAGCTGAAAGCTTTAAACATATACTTAATTAGCTTGCTGAATCTGGGATTTAGTAAAGTCTTATTTTGGCTTTGCCCACTGGCCTATGGCTTGAAACAGAGCTGGGCGATGGTCTCAAATTCTGAAACAATGAAAAAGCATTCTGGGTGTTTTGTGGATATTGGCATGTAAGTCAGTGCATGGTTCAAATGAAAGTTATCAGACTGACAGTACTGGGAATTTGAAATAATCCATTTATCCCCTGACCTTCACAGCACAGGCAGCAACAGCTCAGACTTACCCAAACCACCTCACCAATGCACCTCAACACTTTACTTATGGTGAGACTATCAGCCAACGGAACCAATTAGTGCTAATTAAGGTAATGTTCTCCGTCATAACTCTGTGTCTTCTAGTAGGCTGTGCCCCTTTGGAACACATGAGGATAAGGTTTTAAAACAGGATATGGCCACTATTTTCTGCAGTGCATTCACTGCCTAAATAATCAGGAAATGCAGCCATGTGCTAAATGTCAAGAGGAGGAAAAAGTTGATGCTGTTAGACTTCAGCAGCCCAGTATTCTTTCCTGTTTCTCACTTAAATTTTAAAAGCCCAAATAACAATGCAGGTTATAATGGGCATTAATAAATAGTGAACAAAAATAGAATAGCAGTGCTGTCTGTTCAGTGAATATTTATTTTTTATTTTTTGGTTTGGGTAGAGAGAAGTCCAGATTTTGACATGTATTTTCCATCAGATAGAGTGACTCTTGCTTACAGAGTCTTACCACTCTGAAGCCTACCTGATGGAGGCAGTTTCTGTGAGTTTTAAGAACATTTTTGCAAAATAAAATAGTATTTTAAAATGCTTCCTAAATGAGTTTTTGCACTGTTCCTAAATTCAGGCTCATAGTTACTTGGTGCCCTGGTTTTCATTTGCCGCACGTACCTGGGCATTTGGAAAAATCTCCATTTCCAACAATATGAGCTAGATATATTCTTGTTAAAGATACAGAGCTCCATTTCATAAAGCACCCCCCACCATCCCTATGGGCTTATGGTGAACTGCCTTACCCCACATGAAGTTTACTGGTCTGTAAGGGAGGGAGCATCATTCCAGAACATTTCTCTTTGCATGCCAGCCCTGTTTCACGAGCAGAGATGAAGGAGTTCAGAGTTGTTGAGTGCTGTCCCACTTTGCTTCCTTTTGGGCACTCCAGGGTAGGACAACGAGAGCTATTCCTGCACATTCTATGTAGATTTCCCCCTGGGCAGCAACCAGCCTGATCTGGTGTGCGGGGTTAGTCCAGTGCATTCTGCGTACGGCCTGTGGGCCCAATCTGAAACCCAGGGGTAACACTGCAGGCCAGATGAAGGCTTATAGATTCATAGATTGTAAGGTTCTGGAAGGGACCCCGCAAGATCATTTGGTCCAGCCCCGCTGCACTAGGCAGGAAAGACAACTGAGGTCAGGTGACCCCAGTGAGGTGACTGTCCTGTATCCTCTTGAAGATTTCCAGGATAGATGATTGTACCACCTCTGGAGGGAGTTTATTCTACAGTCTAGACACTCTGACTGCAAAGAATTTTTTCCTAGTGTTAAGCCTGAAATGGTCTTCCAGGAGTTTGTGTCCATTACTCCTCGTTTTCCCCAAGGTTGCCCTGGTGAACAGTAGTTTGCCAAGCCCTTGAGATACTCCCCTCGTGCAGCGGTAACCTGCTACCAAATCTCCTCTCAGCCTTTTCTTTTTTTAGGCTGGAGAGTCGCAAGACCCTCAGCCTTTCCTCATATGGCTTGCCTTGCAAGTCTCTGATCATATGAGTGGCTTTTCTCTGGACTCTCTCAAGCTTTTCCATGTCCTTGTTGAAGTTTCAGGGCTGTAGGTTTTAGCTGTGTTGGTCTAAGGACATAGGCAGACAAGGTTCCTTGGGAGAATTTGATATCTTTTATTAGACCAACCCAAATGGTTGGAGAATAGTTATTAAGCAAGCTTTTGGGTTCAAAAACCCTTTGTCAGGCTAAGGAAGTTTCAGCAGTTGGTGTGTGCTCTTCCTGGATGGAATGAAACGCCTCTCCACCACCCCCACTTACTACACCCCACAACAGAGCCATCAGCATCCCAGGATCTTACAATCTTACAGCTGCACCTCCAGAAATGTAATATACCTCATCCCGCCGCGCGCGGGTCGGGAGGGGTGATCCGCAGCCCGTCTTTCGAGCACGCGGGCTGTGGCCGGCAGCCCAGGCACGCGGGGTCAGAGAGAGCCGGCGGCGAGCTAGAGTTAGTCACAAACGCGTAGTGGTTGATTGAAAAGATTGTTTACTCGCACCCAAAGATGGTATTGGTGTAGGCTGGACAGGTTTCCAGGCACAGCTCCCGCTTAGATCCTCGCTAGAGGACCATGACAAATTCGATTGCTCCCACGGAGTTGTTTAGACTCCACGGGTCCGGTTCGGTTGGGTTCGAAAAGTTCCCCGGAGTTAAGACTCCGCGGGTTCGAAGTTACAGGAAAGGGATATGTCTGGGATTGCGATCGGCAACGGGGAGAGGCTAGAAGCGAAAGCTCCTTAGCTTCAGTTCTATTGCCTGCTTAGGGGAGGCGCGTTGGGTCCGCAAGGGTCCGCAGCACTTGGAGATCTTCACACAGAGTCTCTCTCTTTTCCTCCCTCCTCCTTTCTCTCCCTCTCCGACTTGGGCGGAAACTATCCAAGCCTTTTGTACGGCTAGCAAGCCAATAGCTAGCAGCCACGTGTGCCTACATTTGGAATTGGCCAATAATGTGGCGCGAATTCGAATACAAATGGCGGGAACTCCTTTGCAGCGTGTATCACTAGTATGCAAAAGAAATGCACCCTGCAAAGAAGCTGTAATTTGGCGGGAAATCCCCTGTTGCACCAGAGTTCTCTCTCGCAGCAGAGAACTCTACCGTGCAAAGAAAGCTACAATCGGCGGGAAAATAATTTAGCGGTGCCGAAGCGCGCGCACAAACAAAAACCACAACTTTGGGTTTTGACAATCCAATGCACCAAATGCCCTGATGGAAAATATGTAGGAGAGACCAAACAACAGCTGCGCACCAAAATGAACGCACACCAGAAATCTATCAAAGACAGAAATACCCAATTACCGGTGGGGGCACATTTCTCACAGGAGGGCCACTCTGTCTCCAATCTCTGAGTCCTGATCCTCAAGGGAAACTTACACAACACTTCCCAGAGACAAGCCTATGAGCTCCATTTCATCAACCTCCTGGATACTAGAGATCATGGACTAAACACAGACATTGGATTTTTGATACATTATAATCTGCCTGGCAACTGACTCCCCAGCCCAGCCCCTGGCTTCTTCACTTTTCATTCCATCCAGGAAGAGCACACACCAACTGCTGAAACTTCCTTAGCCTGACGAAGGGTTTTTGAACCCGAAAGCTTGCTTAATAACTATTCTCCAACCATTTGGGTTGGTCTAATAAAAGATATCAAATACACCCAAGGAACCTTGTCTGCTTGTTGAAGTTTGGCACTTCATGAGCCAGATCCTACCAATGGGACATACGTATCTGTGATGCCTCTGACATAAAGCAACAACATATACCCATTCGTTGGTGGAGATCAGCTGTGCCGTACCTTCCTCTTTAATCTCTGAAATGGGTTGCTCATAGAGGTTATTGTTTGGTCAAAGGACAAACAGCTTCTAATCCCTAAACTATATCCTTGAAAATCCTTCCTTGGCCATCCCTAATACAACTACCTAATAGAACAGCTCGAGTGGATAAGGTTGCAGGAAAGCCCTGATACAAGGCTTGGTCTTTGCAGTCATCACATGGCTTTTCTGTAGAAGATATCAGATATCTGCCCCTCAGCGGTGGGGGGCTTTTTTCAGTGAGAAACAAAGGCAGGACAATAACCAAGGAAAATAGCAAAATCTAGCAAAAATGGATGGATGGATGGAAGGAAGGAAGGACAAGATGATGGAAAAGGAGAGATGGATTAGATGGCGAGGAAAAAAAGAATGGAAACAGGCACTTTTCCAGGGCATGTTACAAGGTGTGGCAGAGCTGGTGGAGGGCATGGCACCAAAATGTCACATGGTTGGTCTCCTGAGGATGTAAAAAAGGCTTGGAGCCACTGAATTAGATTTATATGTAACTCCCATGAGAGAGAATATTTTGACTTGTACCTTAGTACAAGCCTACACCTTACAATAGGTGAAATTTAAAACCAGCCAAACATAAATTAAATTGTCTTTCTAACCTTTATTATGGTGCTGTTTCATTGGATTTTGGTTAAGAAGTCTGGGATAGACATGAATTCTCAGGCCAGAACTAAACATCCCATGAGCCTGACATCAGGGAGCACCTCCCCGATCTTGAACTCATTGCCCCCTGGATATTTAAGAAGTGGATGTGCAGCTGGGCCTCCCACTTCTTTAAGTTCTGAGGGTGCCTGTGGAAGCAGCAGCTGGGGATGTGAACTCCACTCCCAGCTGTTGGCACAGTTTTGTGGTGTGGGGCATGGGGAGCTGCGAGTTCCCAGGTCCTCAGCCACTTTTGTCCCACACTGTAGGTCTTGGTGCACAGGGAGCTTTAAAGAATGCTGCTGAGCTGGCTCCCCTGGGTTTGTCCACCAGGAACTTTAAATTCCATGCCCGGCAGCTCTGGTTGAGGGATCAGAGGCTTCAGTGGGATTTAAAGTCCCTAGCAAGGGAAGGTCTTTGGCTGCCCCCCCCCCTCCTCTGGTAGCCTCTGATCCCCTGTGCCTACCAGTCTTGAGCCCTTGAATCCAGGGCTGCCACACCTGGGGCCAACAATCAGCTGGATATCAGCTCCAGCCTGGGACTGCACTGGGGACTCAAACCAGCCCCAATCAGATCCTGGCCCCAGGCTGCACTGGAGCCCATTCATATCCCCAGTAGGATCTCAGGGATCAGCTGACATTTACTCAATTTTCAGTTAGCCTGGACCTGTTGGCAGTACTGTTTCAATTTGCTGGTGCAGGGGAAGTCTAGGATTATGACCATGGGCTCCTTCTGCACTGGCAAATAGAAATGGTGAAATTAGAGTTGATCCCTGATTTTTCTTTCCCCATCCCCACTTTGTGCATGTGTGGCATGGCAGGAGGCACAGTTGTTGGAATCTGGGATCAGATCCTATCATGCCAGTAAAAGAACATGTGCCATGGGCCTCAGAACAAATATTTTTCTATTCTCTTCCTTGTGAAGAAAGGACAAGAAATTGCCCATTTTTACAGATGTGATTGTCAACTTGTCTGGTGAGGCTGGACATAGAATCACATAGTCTTTTTGGACTCTTATTGACATTCCACAGGAGGCTTGCTATATAATCACATTTTTTACCCATTTGCTTTAACAACAATATATTTAAGCAGTTATCCCCCATTTATACCTTTGAAGCTTGTGTGCGTGTGTATTTTTTCCCATGAAGAGTCAGTCAGTGCAGTAATAAGTTCTGACATCTGTTTTAAATTAATCTGTTCTGTTTGATACTGTTGATCTAAAATATTTTTTCAGCAACATGGATGGGATTTTGGTACATGTTTTAAACTGTAGGTGGTTTTACATATTGCAGTGCAGCTGTCTATAGATAAAGCAATGAGTCTGCAGCTGACAGAGGAACTGCAGAAAGCAGCCAGCAGGGGAAGAAAGGAGTGGAATCCTTCATTTGTACTTTGTACCAACAGAGATCAAGCACCTTTTAACTCTTTCCCACTGATTTCAGTTAACTTTGAATCCAATCCTATGTTACACCTTAGAAATAGCACCTGCAAGAACTTGTATAGAGCTATATACTGTTCCAATGTATCAAAATCCCAGCTCATCTTTCTTTTGCAAATTCAGCACAGACATCTTCCATAAATAAAAATATTACTTTTATCCCAGTTTTAAAACTGACAGCATTTTTAGTTTTTGCATAGTCCTTTCCATATTTTTTGTCTCAGCATTTGAAAAAAAGGAGAAAAAAGTGCTTGATTCCTTTCTTCAAGCTCATTTTTTAATGATTTTGGAATTGTTTCTCACATTAACGACTTGTGTCCTGTAAGCCAAGAACATTCTTTTCTGGGAAGTAAGTTGGCTTTGCAGTCCTATTAGTCCTTTCAAACAGCCATCAGCTTATTGAAAGGAATCCAGTGAGATGGTAGCTCTCAGGGTCAGGTAGAATAATCTTTGCAAACCACATGGTTTCTGAATCTCTTTCAGCTTAAGTTAATAGAAGAAATCCTATTGACTTTGATCAGGGCCAGACTAGACATCACTTAGCATTTCTTTTGCTTTGAGAGATAAGAAATACTGGAGACACTAGCCTTTGTATAATCAGAATATAAACTATTATGTACAAATATGCATTCTTAACATGTTAGATTTCTGCCTGCCATGCCTGGGCATACTTTTAGCGTTATTATGCTTTGTCTCAAAGCCATTTTTTTCTTTTTATTATTATTATTATTATTATTATTATTATTATTATTATTATTATTCTTACTGTCTGGCAGCATTCAGTCTCTCTGACACTAACTGAACACTCTAACTTTTTGCTAGTTAGATTGACTTTTACTGGTAGCTATATTTAGAAAAAATACTTAGTCCTAGTAAACTCAGACATGCACAAGCTCACCCACCTGTGCAGGGAAGTAAAGGGTGGAAGGCATTCCCTAACATCTTGTTCTTATGGCTGCTGAAGTCATTGACTTAGCTTTATACAGACATTGTTTCTCCTGGGAGAGTTGCTGTACAAACCATGAACATACAGATATTCAGAATTTTTCTCCCAGAGTAAGAATGGCCACTCCAAGAGAAAAGTAACCTGGGAACACCCACAGTTAAGACTCTTGGGGTGCGTCCAGATGTGCATGGATATTTGGTTCCCCAGGGACAACTAGCAGTGGCACACCTTGCATTGGGGTCAGTAGGGGAGGCTGGAGCCAGCACTGTGCTGGCCCCAGCAGCCTTACCTGGGGATCTGGGGGCCTCTGGGGATGCAGCCACAGTGATCCTGCCAGGCGGAGCCTGGCCGGCAGCTGCAGCACAGCTCTGGATGGCCTGGCTCTGCTTTTCAGCAGCGTGCGCTGCCTGTGCATATGCTGCTCCATTTTTTTAGCCCGTGGGTTTTTTTGACCCCTGGGTATCTATGCGCATACTCAAGCAGTGTGCCCTTGCAGCATGGAGAATACTGGATTGTGCGGTATGTGGAGCTGCAAACGTGTGTGTCTGGATGTGGCCTTGGGGTGCATCTACAGGAGATGATTACTGCCCAGGTGATTAATGAACTGCACAGTAAACATCTCAGTCTCTACACGTGCACCCCTATTAGGGTGCACAAAATGAATAAACTCCACAGCAAGGTAGTACTTTGCACTGCAGTGCACATGTAGACACTGATGAGCTGGCTAGGGCATGAGGGTGCTTTAGTGCAGGGGCTGCCTGCTTGCTAGCCCTGCACTGAAGCACTGTTGTGCCCGAGCCAGCCCCTCCACAGCCCATTGAGCCTGGTTGGAGCAGCCCTGGGCTGGCAGGCTGACCCCAAAGTCCCCCTGTCAGCCAGGGCTGCTCTGACCTGGCTTAATGTGCTATCAACCAGGCGTGTACAGTTTATTGCTGTGCATTAATAGATTGTGTAGATGTGCTCTTGGAAGTTTCTTCTGGGAGAGTGAATGCCTGCGAATATTCTCTTCTGAGAGATATCACAGTACAGCCCTCCAGCATCCCAAGGTGTTTTGCCTCATTCTCCCTTATACACTCAAGGAGACAGTATGCTACTTGCTGGACTTCACTGCTTCAGCTGATCAGGGAGCAGAACACACCTCCTTCACAATCCCCGCATTGTGTTGCAGGGACACAGGCTGACTGAGCAGTCTGGGTCAGCCAGGGCGGACCTGGGGAGTCTGCAGAGCAGGCTGAGATGTGTGCACAGGGCCCCCCTGGCTGCATAGCATCAGTACTGCAATCTCTGTTCTTCAAGGGCTCACATTCACGTGTCTGTTCAGGTGTTTCCAGGTAAGTTTTTCTCCCAGGAAAACAAACCCTGGGAAATTCTCCCAGATCATTTGAATGTGGATAAGCAGACTTTGTAGTTCAGAATTGAGCTGTTGCTCTCCTGAGCAGCTGGCTGTACTACAGCTCACAGGTCAGGAGCACAGCAGTCTCTGTGCCCATTGGTCCAGCCTCCTGCATAGGTGGGCATGGTGAAGGGGAGACAGAACATATGTGAAATGAGAAGTAAGCTGCTCAAGGAAAAAGGTTGATACAAGGGGCAAGGGGTAATAAACTGTACTAACGCATTTCTTTGTCTGCTCTTGGACTAGTACAGCTCCATTTTGCTCTACTCTAGGGACAGATTGCAAGATCTCAGTTTAGTTTGTTGTATTTTTGCAAAGTCAGTAAATAAAATGAGATACCGTCTTCAAAAGTGCAAAAAATGTCATTTAATGAACTTTAATCTGTTACTTGGCTGATTTGAATTAAAGCATACAATAGATAGCACTCAACAGCAGTCCTTTTTTTGTTATGCTTTAATTCTGGATGACTGTAGGCATTTTTTCCCCAGACATTAAAAAACTATATTTAAATAATTTCATGTGTCAGAATCTTATGTTAGGGTTATGTCTATTTAAAAAAGGTGTCTCTTGGTAACTTTCTTAATACTGTTTTGTACATTTATGTTTAAATGCTACAACCAGATACTCCAGAGTGGTCAGAGTTCTCCATTTCCTCGACTGGTGAAAAGGAAAAGAAGCTGCTACATTTACATAATCTTTTTCCTCATAATCCCTTAGTGTGGCGTGTATGCATGTGTTAGACCCCTTGAGGGAGTAATTATAACTGTACAGAAACTTTGAATTTTAGGGGAAGTGGGGTCTTGGAAAGGACCAGGAAAAAAGGAATTCTCAATTTGGGGCACAGCTCTCATTTCTCAGAAAAGACTGTTGTTTGGTATCATTAACACAACTCCTTGGGGTCTAGAAGCAGAAGTATTTTACTAACACTTGATCCCAGTTCTGAGTGGAGCTTGGTAGATAGGCTCGATGGAGGATGGATAAGGTATTAGGGGCTCTTAGGTAATTCTCACCAGGGCTAAGTATAGACAGTCAAAAAGCCTGAGGCTGAATCGATTCAATCCCCACAGGTTAGTCTAAACTGCATAGATTAACTGGTAAGCACATGAACAAACATTTACTTTTGATCCTGGGAATGCAGCAACATGCCTGCAGTTGCCTGGGCCAGAAGCTGGGGGGTGTAAGAGGACACCTCCCTGCTGGGCTGGAGCAAACAGCTTGGGCCAAGGCTAGCCCACCCACCCTGTGAGAGGGTGTTTGTGGGGGAGGTGCAAAGTATCCTGGGGGATACTTTGCACTGGCCACCATTCTCTTAATTTGTGGCAATGGTAATTTGGTAACCTCAAATTAACTCACTTTGGGGGACTGCGAGTTAATTTGAATCTGGGAAGGATCTGGGACAGAAGTTCAATAAACCAATTTAACCTAAATCAGTTAAGTCTGATGCTACATGCATCCGGGTTTATTTTAAACCAGTTTTGGCCATTTTGAAAGCGATTTCTGTGCACTGAATTTCTGTTGTGTTACAGATTTGAACTGGTTTCCGATCAGTTATACCGGTTTATGTCTAGCTTCTGTCCCTAGACCAGAAGGTGAGAAGGGAATTAGGTACGTGGCTGTCTAAGTAACTGGTGTATGTTGCCATTTATTTTTATGTATCTATTGTTCCTGTGTTTCCCCAAGTTTACAACTAATTTTTCTTCAACGAAAGATGTCTTTGCATGCAGTTTCCAACTGATTGAGATACTCAAGGAAGATGCCCTTTGTTTTCCCAGGTTTCTAAATGAGGGCTAAAGTTGGAATCCCAGGTATAGTGAACCTTTTTTTTTTTTTTTTACATTTGCTCCTGTTAACTACCAGGCAGAAGGGTTAGTGCAGCATACCTAAAAGCGATAGTCTTGTGGTTTGCCATAAATAAGGGCTGCATTTGTCTTTACTACCCATCTGAATAACTGACTCAATATTTCATACAGTTCGAAGTCTTGATGTACTTTTATTAAACCTTCACTCTTCACTACAGCTTTTATGAGCAAGCACCCTTACTTCTAGTTGGCCAGTGTGGGGAAAGTGAGATGTAAAGATATAACGAGTCCAAATATGCAAAGGAAATTAGAGTCAAAAAGCTCACTCAGGTCTGCAGTCTCCTGGCCCTTTGCTTTCACCACTGCACTGGCCACCATTCTCTTGATGTGTGGCAATGGTAAAAATATATTTTGATTTCACAAATATTGAGTGTTATTTAACACATGCAGTTAAAAATCCCGGGCTAGTATCTCACTGTGCTTTATTCCTCTGTAAACTCAGAGATATTCCATTGGCTTACTTTTGAGATCACAACCAGAGAGACTATAAGCTAAATGAAGGTGAGCAGAGGAGGGCCTTATCCCAGATACCTAATTTTCAGCCTGGATGCACAGTACCTACCATGGCAGGATGCAATTCACAGACCCACAGAATGGAAATCTCAGAAGAATGTCCTGGTTTTCATTGATCTCATTCATCATTTTTGAGGGCTTTAAACACCCTCAGAAGGAGTATCCTAACATTTTGGAAGTGTCAGTACAGCCAAACCACATATATCTTGTAGGGTAGGGAGAAAAGCAGGTGCTTTCTCCTGAAGCATCTGAGCTAGTTACTGCTGAATCTCTTGTTTACAATACATCGTTCTAGAAAAAAGCCTATTGAGAAGTTTTTTTCCTCCCTGTTATTTGAGGTCCAATATTTGAAGTCTTCCTGCTGATTGCCAAATTCACCTGTTTTTCCAGCCTGCATAAAACAAAGTGTGTCAATGGGGAAGGAAAAAACCTGATTCCTTCTTAAAAATACTAAAAGAATCATGTAAGAAAATTACAGTCGGAATTATCCCATGTATTCATGGTATTGGTGGAGGCATATTTTTGCCTAATTAGGAACTTTATTTTTGTTTCTTTCGGTCCCACTCAGTCAGTTTTGAGTGTAAGATTCCTGCTGTGGGAGGTGGTAACAGGAAGACACAATGACATGTACTTTAGTTGCTAATTTTGGCTCCAACTATCTTCTCTCTCAGGATGCACTATGCTGACCAAAAAAAAAGCTGTGGAGGATGAGGGAACAAGTGTTCTTTGCCAAGGAAGTTGACTGTTTGGAAGGTGTAAACCAATCTTTCTGAAATTTGACATTTGTTTTTGAATCTTCTCTGTCCCTTTCGTTGTCTGTACACATGCTCCAGGGTGGGGAGGGCACATTTTAATTAGAACAGCTCCTGGATAGCCACTCTAAAATGCTGCAGCATCACATGTATTCAGTGTCCTGCATCTCAACGTGGCTGCAGGGGTGCTTTAACTAAAGCTTGTTTGATGAGTTAATCAAATCTGCTCCAATGTATTCTACTTAAAACATGTTGGACCATATGCATAGGCACCCTTTGTGGCTAAGTAGCACCTTACTTTGAGAAGCTGCATTAAAATAAGATGCAACTCAGTGCGAGTAAAATTGATAGAATATGCAGATTAAAGGCCCAGTTCTGTATGCTAGACAGTGAGAAAAGATACTGAGCACCCTCAGAGAAATGTGCATATTCGAGGTGGTGAAGGTTTCCTTGGAAATTCATTACTTCAAGAGATCTAGATGTGTTTTTACTATTGAAACCATGAATAATATTCCTAAATTAATTTGCAATGGGGAGGCGAGGGGGGGCAGTGGATTCCTGAAATTGCTGTTTAGGGCTAACTTAAGAGAGTCTTTTATCTCTAGGTTATTATTACTGTTAAACTGGTTGATAACGATTAGAAAAGGAAAAAAAAAATGTAATAAGAAATTTACTTGATGAATTAGCCCTGTTTCTTGATTGAAGGTTGTCAGTAAATAGACTACAATTTTAAGAAACTTGTTACTTCTAATAATTTTGTGCATGTTAATTTTATTTTCTAGATTGCTTGTACACTATTGGCTGTTAGGTTTACCTTGAGAAGGATGACTTCACTTCGGCCAAAATCAAATTTCATTTGCTCGCAAAATGATTTTTTTTTCTTTTTAGTCAAATGGATCTCAGCAGCACTTCTGAGTGAATGCAGTGCAAATGGTTTTCCATGAAGAAAATGATGTGAAACATGAACATAATAAGGAGTGGAATACAGCTGAAGAGAAATTTATACCATATTTACTCCAATATAATATGAGGTTTCCCCCTCCCCAATCCATATGGGGGGGAAGCCCCTCATCTTACATTCACACAGGAGGAAACTGCATTAAATACATTGTCTATCTTTGAAATACTGCTGAAAGCAGCATGTGCTCAGTAATGGAAACCAACTATGAAGTTGATTAAATGCAGCCAACTTGGAGCATTGGAGCAGACATGCTGCTGGGAACCTTTTATTTTTTTGAGAGTGGCATCCTATGTGCAAGCACCAGATTCAAAAGCGTTAGAGTTCAGATGCTTTCTAGTCTTGCATGCTCATAGCCAAATGCTAAGGAGCAGCTAAGGGAAAAGTGGGAAAGCAGTCCCCAATGATAGGTTAGTAGAACCCATCTGAATGAGACATATGGTAGTGCCTGTTGAGTGCAGTCCTGAGTGGGGGGCTAATTAGCACATGGATCCTTTGTGGGGGTATCTGGAGTACACACACATATTGAGCAACGTTGAGTTGTGGCGTCACCGTGGTTTGAAATGCTATTGACTCTTCTGGGGCCCAGCCCAATGAACTACATGGTAAATCATGAGCCTTTTGGTTTTGGAGTAATATGTATAGTTTACCCTCTCTCTAAGTAGGTGCTAAAGTGCTACTTAAAAGTGTCTTTAAGCACCTGTGCTAAAACTTGCAGTAGTTTCCAAAAAAGATAAAGTGCATCATCTGGGAGAACTAAGTCTATGAGTGAGAACTTAGTGTTTACAAATGTTTATTTCAGGGTTAGATTTTTAATATTTGTTCTTCAGTTCCATGTGCTCAGGGAGTGCAGGGTCTGACAGTAAGGAAGGGGGAAGGGGCTGCAGAGGGAAGAAGTTGGGGGGTAGAGGGCAAAGGGGCTACCTCCCCCCCCAAGTTAATTTTCCCTGCTATAATAGTGGGAATTTGACAAATTCAAGACAGACTTCCAGTAATTAGATGGTATATGTGGAAAGTTATATCAGATTTATAAATTTTCCATATATAGAGTCTAATTATTGGGGGTATCAGCTTATAATCAGGATCATCTTATATTCAAGTAAATACAGTAGTTAGAAATCACCAAAATGTTTGCATACCATTTTTCTCACTAATTGTCTAGTTACTGAATGATAGTTGGTGGCACCTGATGTGTGCTGTGTAAAATGAGTCTGCTGGCCTAGTGTGAATTCCCATTGCACATATACCCCTCTTCAAAATCACCATCATGGTTTATGGTAATTGTTAGTTGTGAATAGGCATAGAATCTCATCAGTCCTTTCTCCTAGGTTCAGTTCTTCTTAGGTCTGCTTTGGGAAAAGTTATAAAAGCTTGCACTGCTGATCTTCTTGCCATACCAACTGTTATGTAACTATAATGCCAGTACTAAAGTCATTGGCGATATAGTATGATAGCTTTTCATGATCACTATTTGCAGGTGCATTCACTCTCTCTTTTTTTGTTTTGTTTTACTATTTAGGGATCATAGGGGTCTCATTTTCTAGATAAAGCCATGACTGTTTTGTGCTCATAAATAGTGAGATTGACAGTTGAAGACTTACATCTGCTCTTTATCTACAGAAGCAGACTTTTGTTTAGTAATGATTTTTATTAGACCAACTATATAGATTATAAGATGTTTAGACAAGCTTTTGGGCACAAAATGTCCTTCCTCTGGTCTGTGAAAGAAGCATTTATGGCTTATTTAGTTGGTCCCAGAACAGCATGCAGTCAGAGGTATGCTAGGAAGTATTTTGTCTAGCACCCTGAATCTTCTTGGATTCTCCATTTTGATTGGCTTGATGGATGGACAACTGAAACTGCAGATTGGAAACGGGCCAGGAGACCCATCTGCTAAAAGAGAGTGTTGTCTTTCTAATTACAGTGTCAGCAGAGTCTGGAGATAATGACATACCTTTTCTCCTATGAATATTTTCATGAACGTTTTATGTCTCAGGAGACCCCCACAATGCCCGGCTAAATTGGGTCATGTATACGTATATAAAGGAAAGAGCAAGAAATGGGAATGTGTTTCAGTATTATGATTAAAACTCCTTTCTTGAAGCCATTTGCAAAGCAATGGGATCTGACATCTCTCACGAGTAAAACAGGCACTTGAGTTCAAGACATCCCTGTATTCTCTCTGTGTGCACCCATGTGCATTTGAAGTCTAATGCAGTAATGATATTGCAAATTGGATCTGATAATGGGAGCTTCTGTACCTTAGTTATATTATATTTGTATACTTAGTGCATAAACAGTCATCTCAGAATGTTATATTAAAGTATTAAAACATTTTTCTTGAAGGTTGATTATTATACTTTTAACCTGCCCTTGTATTACCCTTTCAACCAACTGAGTACTGTTTACATCTCATGTTGGCTTAATTAGTCTTGATTCTAGCTTTTGGCAATTTCACAATTGCAGGGTACCTGCTTTTGAGCAATGACATTTCTCGGTTTGCTGGAAAAAATTGTCAATACAGCGATAATGATAAAGGGGCTTGAAGTGCATTTATACAGGTCACTTCCAAACAAATAGTTGCACTTCTGTTGTCTTTAGGTTAGCAGATAGACAGTTTACTACAGTATATGCAGTCAATACTTACAACTAATTAAATACTGGTAAATCAAGAAAGGCAGTTTTACTCTGTGACCTCTGTGTTTGCAGTAATTCTGATTGCCCTAATTCCCAGTGCTCATAAATATTCTCCTCTAGCAGTGGCACTAAAGGAATTCCCTTATAGTATTTCATACAAAGCTCTGATTTCTTATTTTGCACAAATAATCTTTCTTTCAGTGATAACATGAAATGGATTAGCTCTTAAATATTGTTTTTCAGATCAGGTGGTCACCTTTTTTGGCACAGGATTAGTGGGTCAAGTAACTAGAATGAGCCTTCCAAGCTACATATTATCAACATGCTCCCTGCTAAGGTGTGGTTCCTTTGGTGCTGAGCATCTTTAGCTACAGTTTAACTTCTTAAAAGCCAGGGACAGAAATTACAGACAAACCAATATAAGTTATCGGAAACCGGTTCAGTTCTGATGGATGTAATATCAGACTGAACTGATTTAGGTTAAATCACTTTATCAAAATTTCATCCCAGATCCCCTCCAGATTCAAGTTAACTCAGACCCCCAGCATCCCAGGATGCTTTGCACCTCCCCTTGCAAACCCCACTTCACAGGACGGGCAGGCTGGCTTTGACCCAAACTGTCTGCTTAAGCCAAGCAGGGAGGCATGCTCTAGTACCATGGTGGGCAAACTGCGGCTTGCAAGCCTCGTGTGGCTTGCCGGCATGGTTTTTGTGGCTCTCCAGGGCTTCTCTGCTGAAGTCCTACTCACTTCTCCCTGAGGAGGCTCTGGGGGACACCAGGCTGCTGCCTTGGGTAGAAGTAGGTGGGGCTTCGGCAGGGCTTTGGCAGAGAAGTTCCCCCTCCCAGCAGCAGCTTGGTGGTGCAGTGTGGGGAGGGGGTGGTCACCTCCACTCTGGGTTGCTCAGCACCCTCCTTCCCCCAGCTTCAGTGGCAAATTGGATGTGGTTCCCAGGGTGAATAACTCTGACCACCCCTGCTCTAGTGCCCCTGCCTTCTGGCCTGCACCACTGAAGGCATTTGGCTGCATTTCCAGAATCAAAAGTGAATGTCTGGTCACTTGCTTATCATTTCAATCTACGCAGCTTAGACTAACTTGCAAATATTGAATCGATTCAGCCTTGGGCTTTTTGACTGTCTGTACTTTTTAAGTGTTTCTTAAAGTGAAACATAGCTTCAGTAAAACAGTTTGCAGGCTTCCTGTCATAATAGATCAGATCCTTATATCCAGTGATCAGAATGACTAATCTGCTCTCTGTCTGTGTACTCTTGACCCTTGCTATGTTACAGGCCTCCTTGTATAGTCCTTTAAGATTGCTTGCACAGCAGCACTTTGATGGGTTTTCACTATTTCCCACTCCATGTTGATTCTTGTATTAAGGTTTCATGCAGGGTGCAATGTTAAGGCCTCTGTGCTTATTTATGTGGATGTCTTCTAATATAAATACAAGTAAATGATTAGACAAACACACTGAAGATCCAGCTTGAACTTTTAATCACTTAAGTAGTGAAAATAATTTACTTTTCAGCTTTTTTAACTGTGCTGATTGTATGATTATTATGAAATATTATTCATTTTGCTTTTCTGCAACTTCTAGTTATATTTTTATAATAAATATATGTCTTTGTTAATTAAAATTTAACATACACATATAAGGTTTTATATTTCTCCTGATAATCTTGTTGATCTTTGTAGTTCACACACAATAAATATTCAACCTTTAGAAAAAAATAAGGTCTAGAGGCCCACTCTACACATGCAGGTAAAGGCACAACTGGATTTAATGCATGATCCACGCAATCACACCTTTTGTCATACCACAGTGTATGGCAGGAGGCGCACTTGTGGGATTGAAAATTAGATCCAATCGCACCTTATTGCTGGTGTAGGCAGAGCCCGATCCTGGGCTCCTTCTGCATTGGCAAGAAACAAACTCTTGTGGCTGGGAGTCCCGACATGCAGCTGGGACTGGGAGCCCCATTATGTGTGGGGCTTCCAGTCCCAGTTGCACATCTGGGCCTGAGGGGGTTTCACGCATCACCTGAACCTTGGAGATCATGGCAGCTGGAATCTCTGGGGCTCATGGGTTTCAGGCAGGGCATAGCGCACTGCTGTGGCTGGGAGCCCTGTCAGCTGATGGGGTTACCAGCCGTCAGAAAGGGAAAATGGGTTGTGGTGGTGGGTTTTTTTTCTTTATTTTTTTTTTTTAATCTTGGGGACAGCTGCTAAAGGGAGAGAAGGTAGCAGCTATGTAAATTGCATACATTAATTATTTAAAAACATAGTTGAATAATGTTATGCATTGCTAACTGTAGCTTCAAACTTGTCTTTAAAAATCATATTTAGATACATTTACTGGACAATAAAATGGAGGAAGCAGCTAATAGTCTACAGGGTTGTCCAACTAGCAGCTCACAGGCCACATGAGTCCCGCAAGTGGCTAATTATCAGCTTATGGGCTCCAGCCTGGGCTCTGTTCCTCTAAGCACTGTTGCAGCTGGTATCTCTGAGCTCCCACTCTATCCTCCAGCTTCCTCCCCCTGGCCCTGGTGATGGAGTCAGGAGTACAGCCTATGAGGCACGAAAAACAGACTGCCTTTGCATTGCGGGATCCAGAAGGTCCCAGGGGCTCTTAACCCATCTGGCTTTCATGGTTTGTGGTCTATGCTTGCTCTGAAGTTGAACAGCCCTGGTGCAGAGCGGTGCAAACAAAGTAGCCTAAGCCATGCATCTGGCCATTTATAGATGCAGGGCTCCACCTCTGCAGCACAAGTTACACAATTGGAGCATACACAATCAATTTTGCTGCCATTATTAGTTTTATAGTACTTAACTGCAATAATTGTTAAGAAGTTTGCTTAAGATGTTTGACATGAACACAGAGATGCAACCTGGACGTTATTCAGTGATGTTCTCTCTTGATTCATCTTTCATGCTAAGGCATTTATGCACATACCTTTTTGTCCCATGATGGGCTAGAGATCAAGCTGATACAACTGCATGTGAAACAGCGCAGTGCGCATAAGCAGGAAAATGCTCCTCAGCGTGCAGAAAATGGCAGCAGTGTGCTTTTGAACTAAAACCTCTGATGTGTTTTAGTTCAAAAGCGTGTCACCACCATTTTCTCAGCGCTGATGCACGTTTTGCCACTTATACAACTGTATGTGCTGCAGTGCCAGGCACATTTAAAAGTGCCTAGCGCTGTGGCGCAAGCATGTCTACAAATGCCCTTGATAGTCAACTCCATTTCCCATACATTAATCCCACCTTAAATACCTGTAAAATTGCCCATTTGTTGGTCAGACAAGTTTGAATGCTCCTGTCAAAGATGGTGATGTCACTCTGTGTTTAGCATTGTTTATTTCATGGACAGCTCACAGAGGGAAGGAAATTTAGTCTGTGGGTAGCAGAACCCTTTCTTCTGAACTTTGTCACCAACGCAGAAATATTTCAGAGGTATGAATATACACCATGGCAACCACTGCATCAGTCTCTCCCTCTCATTTTTGGAGAAAATCTTCTGAAATATAGCAACATTCAGTAATGATCACAAGATATGTCAATTTGTATCAGTTGTTTTTAGGATGGCTGTTTACTGTAATCTAAAGGGCAAAAGTAACAGTAATACAGGGATTTTCGTATTCATTGTAATAATTAGAACTTTAACAATCTCTTGTCAGTGTGGTAGATATATTGTCCTTATTGTTTTACTGCTGGGAAACCAGGCAGAGAGGCAAAGCTTGTTGGATACCACAGCAAGAATAACAGTTTGAGTCAGGATTAGAGGGTAGTACTTCCTGCCTCCTGGACTTGAGTTTGCACTGCTAGCCCTCACACCTCTCTGTTCTGTCAAATACCACCTCCCTTAATAGAAACAAGCAAGCATGCCATTGCTGCCCTGTTTTCAAAAGCCTGTTTCCAAAAGGTTTTGAATGTCTCCCTAACCCTTCAGAAACATAAGGGTCTGTGTTAGAGATTTGGGGGCCCAGTACATCCTGGTAGCTCTCTCACCCAAGTCTCATTTTACAGACAGGAAATAGGGATCTGATTTTAGGGGACCTTCCAAACTGTTTGTTTTTTTTTGGATTTTGTATCTATTTTTAATATTTTAAAAGAATATTTTTTTTTCAATTGAAGAACAAAAACAAGAATTTACAAAACTGAAAAATTCTGGTAGTTGAGGGGCAGCAGACTTGTCACTGTGAATGCAGTGACACAGATGTGACAGGTCTTTTCAGTAGGACTGGGAATTTTTCCTTTAAAAGATGTTAGTGGGGGGTTAATTAGTTGTTCTTTCTGGGCTAATGAACAAGGTGCAACACACTGTAAACATGCAATCAGTCCTTGTTATGGAGAACAGGTTTGGTTTTTTTTTTGTTTTTTTTTTTTTTGCACACGCTCCTTTGTTCACATGAGCTTTATCTTGTGATGTTTTCCTTAACTGAACCATACTGGAAATTTTTTTTTCTTTTTTAAAGATATGAATTAGGAAAACAAAGGAAACATTTAAGTAATTTTTAAAAGATCACCTAGGAGTGTGGATATGAAAATTCACTGCTCTTAACTAAAATACACTTGAAGCTTTCAGTATAATTAACTCAACCACATAATTGTGATGGTCCAAATGCTGCCATCCTTTCTCAACCTAAGGATCAGCTGATCTAACTCCTCTGAAGTCATTTGGAATAGGATGATCTTCAGTGTAATGCACCAGAAACTTTATTTTTAAAGTGATTTACAGCTGTATGCAAGTATCCTGAGAACAATTTTTTTAATTCTTTGTTTGTTTACTTCACATATCCTACTTGGGTATTGCATAAGCTTTAAGTTTGACCCATCCTTTCTTTTCATGCAAAAATGAATAGATGCACCACAGTCATGCTCTTTACAATTTCTTGGGCAGCAGAAATATATGGTGCATATATATTGCAGTTCTACCTTCCATTTAGCACGAATGAGGTGTAGAACTAGACAAATTACCTTGGCTTCTCTAAGACTGCCCCAGGATACCACTGTTGGTTTTGGTGGTGTATTATGATGCAGTCACTTGCCCAATCAATAGGGTCCATCAGGCAGTAACAGCATTTGGTTACTGTCAGACTGTCTGGAGTCTTAGTTGAAAGTTTTCCTGCCCCATCATCCAGTATTCTCTACTATAGATGCTAACTGAAAACAGTGATGGGGAGAGAAGAGGTTATAGAGGCTACAATGGATACAACTGCTCCTTTGTCAGGGTAGTCAGGTACAGACAATACTAATTAATTATTAGGAGAATTATTGCAAATTAGTGACTTTTGCAAAATTGCAAGCAAGTAAACAAATGCATTAAAGGAGGCAGGAATAATGCATCCTAAAATGTATGTGGTTCATTTTATTGCAACAGATGCAGTTCAGTTAATCATTTATAAGACTTTGGAATGTACCAATCAATGTACTGTAGTCTATATTGCAAAAGCAAAATGAGCTTTTAATACAATGGGGCTATACCCTCTGCTTGCTGGAAGTGGGAATTGAAATATTTTTAAAATTAACAAATGCTAGTATGGTGATTTAGCAAAGTCCAAATTAATGAGATGTGTTGCGTTTATAAATAGGATGCTTTGAGAAGCAATTGTGAAGCTTGTATTCCAATCTGTTACCGCAAGGGGACAAGACATGACTAGGGGTTAGATTAACTCCTGGGGTTTGTAAATGTAACAAGTAGATGTAAAGAAAGCAGGGAGGAAATGTAAGAATTTTACTGTATAAAATCGTTACCCAGGAGAGTGGACCCATTGTCAGCAAGCTCCTTGTCTCCACAAGTTTGTGAAGCGTGGCTACTCTCTCTTTTTTTTCCCCCTCTGGAAGGACTTCTACAGGCTGGTGAATTTCTGAAGGAATCAGTCAGCCATGTCCTTAAGTCAGCAAACAGAGTGGATATATCAATTGTGTAAAGCAGAAACCAGAGTTCTATATCTCAAGAAGAGATATCCTGCAAGTGTGTGTTTCTTGGAAGAAAATAAGGCACAATGTAAAAATTGCACTGAAGATGGTATTGAGCTGAAGGGAAAAAAATCTCAAATTTCTTATTTTAATAGTAAATTTTGGTAAATATGTTTATTGAAACAAAGATAGTTAAAATAAGCAATTGTATATATGAGAGAGGGCTTCAGCTACAGGCTTTTTTATTTTTGTTAAAAAGCTATAAATTTTACCACTTTAGCTTTTTAAGGTGTTCAATAAGCAGGCTTCTATAAGGTTTTAAATAAACATTTATTTTTTTTTTGCAGAAATTCTATAGCTCTGTTAAACAATCTCTCTCTCTACCTTGTGTAATGATAAAAACATTATCAGGAAAGGAGCCTAGCTTAGTTTTATTTAGATAGTTTTTAATGGGACATTTCTTTCCACTGAGCACTTCATTCTGTCAAGAGGGTACTGAAAGAAAGGCAGTGTTAGGGCAGGTGCCTTTAGCACTTTGTTTTAAGTTGAAATGGTGATACAATATAGTCTGAAGATCATATGCAAGTTTGATAGGCAAGAGAAACAAGCTTGTTAAATGTAACATAGACTACATGGAAGCATTACGCTTTGAATGCTCCAGGGCCATGGTGTGCAAAACAACAGATCTGGGAGTTTAATGCATAATAGAAGGATGCCAGTGGTGCTGATATCTGATGCAGGTATAAAACTGAAAATTGGCATTGGAAGTTTGTTTTTTATTAGCCAAATAAAACCTTGAAAACAGAAATATAATGGATGTGGTGTTATACGGGTCTTTTCAATCCCTCAGTATTTTGAATGTCCACACTTGGCACTTAAAGTTAGATTTTCAGAAATATTTAGGCACTAAAAGATGCATATAGTGCCTATGCACCTCATGGGTTTTCAAAAAGCACAAAAGTTAGGAACCTAATCCAATTAATTTTAATGAGGACTAGGTCCGTGATTTATTTAGTTGCACTTGGAAAAAACCCTGGCATCTGTCTATATTTTAAGGTTTTTAAATACTTTAAAAATCTAGCTATTATCACAAAAAAGGCAGTCTAAAGTCCTGGTTATAGCAGGGTTGCCAGCATGGTTCTGGGCCAGAATCCAAGTCTATAAAGTGAACCAAAACTCAAGAGCTGAAGATTCACACCGGGGTCAGCTATCTGGAATAAAGGCTTGGCTTTATCACAGGCCACTCAAGGTCTGAGTAAGACATGTAGAGCAGAACATTGTCAGTCTGCTCAGTTCTTTCTGGCTGGTTTTAAGGATGAGGCATGGTCATACAGGAGCTGGGGTTCATATGGGGATGGCCAAACCTGGTTGCCTGATCGTGAGCTTATAGAAATAATTTCTTAACACTGCCATTAACAATCAAGTGGTATGCACCTTGGCAGTACAGTACCTTTGTCCACAGAGGGACAAAGTATTCAGTAAGAAACCAAGAGTGACATAACTTTGTAGATTAGTACAGCAGCTCTCAGGGGACTAACAGTAATGCATAGCTGTAAACCATGCTATCTCAGGTAGAGACAAGAGTACCAAGTTTATCCATAAAATAATGTAATTAAATCATTTTGAATAAAAATGTGGTAAATTATTAGCTTTATATAGTTAAACATGTCCTAATTAGAATATATTAGAATATATTTTGTTTGTTTGATTGATTGATCTAGCTATCACTAGGGGGAGTTGTTTTTCTCAGTAAGATAGCATTTTGGTTACCTTTCTCATGACAGACAGTAATACATCTTTTGCCAACATATTACCCACCCAATGACTATTTGGGCATTAAGGCAACATTTGTCCAGAAAAGAACCTGGGGGTTACAGTGAACAATAAGATGGATATGAATCAGCAATGTGCCCTTGTTGCCAAGAAGGTTAAAAGCCATATTGAGCTGCATTAGTAGGAGCGTTGCCAGCAAATCAGGGGAAGTAATTGTTCTCTTCTATTCTGCATTGGTGAGACCACATCTGGAGTACTGTGGTCAGTCTTTGGCCCACCCTGTATAGAAGGGATGTGGATAAACTGGAGAGAGTCCAGACGAGAACAATGAAAACGGTTAGAGGGCTGGGGCACGTGACTTCCGAGGAGAGGCTGAGGGAACTGGGCTTATTTAGTCTGCAGAAGAGAAGACTAAGGGTAGGGATTTGATAGCAGCCTTTAACTACCTGAAGAGTAGTTCCAAAAAAGTATGGAGCTGGACTGTTCTCAGTGGTGAGAGATGATAGAACAAGGAGCAGTGGTCTCAAATTGCAGCAAGAGAGGCTGAGGTTGGAGGTTAGGAAAAACTTTCTTACTAGGAGGTTGGTGAAGCACTGGAACAGGTTACTTAGAGAAGTTGTGGAATCTCTATCCTTGGGAGGTTTTTGAGGCCCAGCTTGACAAAGCCCTGGTTGAAATGATCTAGCTGGGGATGGTCCTGCTTTGAACAGGGGGTTGGATGACCTTCTGAGGCCCCTTCCAACCCTAATTTTCTATGATTATATGATTTGCTGTTATGGCTCTAGAATTTGTCTTGGAAAGAACCATATCATATTCAAAGACAAGGTAACCTTGGAATTTTTCAACTTCTCTTCTCCCAACTTAAATACCCTAGTTTTTTTTCAGCCTTTATTCATAGTCAGGCTTCCTAGGCCTCTAATCATCTTTGTCACTGCACTGGATACTTTCCAGTCTGTCCATATCCTTCCTGAAGTATGGATCCCAAAACTGAACATAGAATCCTAGGTGAGGCCTCATTAGTGCTAAATAGGAAGAATCACTTCCCTTGATTTGCACATGATGCTCCTGGTAATAATACCCAGTACTCTGTTGGAGCAGGGGTGCAGCCACTCTTGCCATGCAGGTTACTGCTCTTGCACCCCCTTTTATATTATCCTGGATCTACCCACGTGCAAACCTATGGGTTGTGTTCCCAGGAGCCAGAAAAAGTGAACGGGAGCATGGAGTAGTACAGAAAAAGGGTGATAACAGAAATGCCAACCAGTCTCATAAGGTTATCATTTTGGTGCAGGTGCCAGAGCTTGAGCCTTAAAAACAGCAACTTGACATCTGATTCTGGCACCTGAGTGGTAGTTTGCTGTATATCTATTTATGCCGTTGGTCTTTCGCAAGTGTACCTGCAAATTCAGGGGTTGCTGCAGCTCTCCTCTGACCATTAGTTACTTTCAGGGGGAGGGAGGGGTAAAGAAAAGAGAGCAACCGGAGTGGAGGGATAGTGCTCCTTTGGAGTCTTTATGTTGGAAGGCTCAGTGCTTGCACCTTGTCTGTGTGACTGGGCTTTAAATGCTTTGCTTGCGTCTCTTCTTAGCAGTGAATCAGCTCTGAATCTGGGCTGAACATTTTTTTCCCCCTGCAGCCTCAGAGGGACCCATGCACCATGGCAGAGCTGTCTCTAGTGAGGGAATGTGAGAATGGAGTCCTGATTCAGGTTCAACCAGTGGCTCTGGGGACAAAGTGAACAGCGCTCACTTACATTTTTCATAGAAAAAAATATATCGAAAACTGTTGTTTGTAAGCTTGCAAAGAACAATTTTTCCAACTATTTAGTTGGTCTAATAAAAGAGTTCACATTTACCAAAATAACTTTGTCTGCCTGTAGTTGAAAAGTGGTGTTTGTTTAAAAAAAAAAAAAAAAAAAAAAGTGTTATTGATTTATTCCCCATATTTTTGCAGCACTGTCCTTTGACCATCTTTTACTAATGCTGTAATTTGAAATCATTACGGACATATTTCACTTCCCCAAGCAAAATGTTTTCAGGAAGAATATGTATTTTTATATAAACAAACCTGGAGGCAACAGTAAGAAAATAATTCAAATGATGACTTGTATACTTTTCTGGTAAAATATCAATTAAAACATATGAGAAATCCTGCAAAAAAAATGAGAACTGAGTCCCACCCAAGTCTCATGTAATGGAAAAAGCTTCGAGCTGTCAGATTTTGAGAACACTTGGGTTTTTTGATAAGAAGAAATTACTGAAGAAATGAGTTTCTTCCACCCCAAAGGTACAGCCTGTAGTTTCCTATAGGTAGCAGCAGAGGGCACCAGATTAATTTCAGTGTCAGCCACCTTGTGTGAGTGTGCTATGCCTCAGGGGGACACATAAGGAATCATTGCACAGGCTCCTCTTCAGTATGGTCAGCCTGAATGGTGAAGGGCAATCACAGCATCCCTGCAGTATTTCAGGAAGAGTGATGTACTTGGTGGACCAAGCAGGAAAAGGAGTAGATTATTGGTCCTCAGCTTATTTGGGCTCTGCTGTGGGTGACAGGACCCAATTTCTGGAGGGTAAGATTGAGTGAGAAAGAGCTACTGTTGCTTCTGAAGGAATTGGGTGTATGTATGCTCATTTTTGAGGCCAGAAGAACATGTACCAGAACGTACACACTCCTGAGTATTGCAGCCGGTGGTGGTTTCCCTTTTTCCGTCCCTGGGACACTACATTTTCGTGTTGCCCTTAGCTCAGTCTCTTTGGAACATAGAGTGACTTAAGTGAGGATATCTTCCCTCCCCAAACTGTGTTGATTAGAAAACTATTTTGCAGATGTGAAAAGGGAGAGCTACTGGAAGTGGAAAGGAGAGCTTGATTTTGTTCAAGACACTCTACATTCTGACTGGAGCCTTTAGCAGTGAGTGGGGTCATCCTAGGATGCTTTCTGGAAAAGGGAGTTAAGATCTGTTTGTCTGCTTCCCTTGCAACTGTCTGTTCGTGGGCATGAATTTTTCTCTCCTTTTCCTCTTTTCATCTGGCCCCCTCTGTGATTCTAGTGGCTCCCTCCCTGAAGAGGGTAAGTAGAACTCTTTGACACACTTTTCTTTTGTTTTCAAACATTTCTTTTTTGAAAGTTGATGTTGGATTTTGGGCCTGTTCCTCTTGCCTTTTGCAGAATGGTTTCTCTGTACCAGGATATAAGAGAATGAGGATAAATAAGGGAACAGATTGTATTGTAAATAAGGGAACTGACAGCATTCCAGCCTGCAAGGGGTTGCTTAGGACTTCTTGGAGTGGGACACAGGGGGTAATATGCATATGAGCACCTGCAGACATGCATGTGCCCTGGAATACAGCCAGGCAGTGTGGACAGCAGCTCCTTGCAGTTAAGTCTATGGGAGGGGGAGGGGAAATGGGGGGTGGGCAGATTGAAGCCCCCACAGTGAGGGGGAGGGAGTGAGGCTGAGGGCATTACCCAGCCGGGGTGGTGAATGGGGCCAGGGGAGGAAACTCCTGGGGAGGAAAGAGGGGGGCACATGCCCCCCAAATTTGTGTGTAGGGTAGAGGCAGATACAGGCTGCTTGTTTTGGGCTTGTTGCCCTGCTGCCCTCCCCCCAGGAGCTGCACACCACCATGGTGAGGTGCCCCTTGCCAGCCTGGCAGCAGTGGGGGCGGAGGAGGTGGTGGTGTGGAGTTATGTATGTCCCCTGCTGCTTCTGGGTGGTAGGGGGTGTGCGGACAGTGCAGGGCTCCTGGGGAAAAGGTAGCCAGGTGGAGAGCTCTAAGCCCACAGCTCACACCCACCCCCACTGCACTTGTCTCTGCTCCAGGTGTGCCACCTTTCCATTTTCAAAGGTGGTCACCCTACTATCTGTAAAACTATGGGGGTGGGTGGGAGGGGGAGTAACCTGCCGGGGAAGCTACAGAGAACACATGCAAAGTTGTCCTGGGTCTCTGCTGGTCTCTCAGTGCATTCACTGAACTCATATGGAAGAAGGGGCTTGATCTGCCTCTTACTGAACTGAGAACTGATTGAACATGCATTCAGAAGACACAGGGAACCTTAGCAAATAAATAAAGATGTCAATATTGTGTGTAAACCATGCTGTGTTTTCTTTCTGGAAGGTCCCTCACTTTTTAGCCTTGAACAATTAATTTTGCAAACAAGGGAAATATGGAATGACTTCACTGATATATTAGAGCTTTCAGTGTGAGTTACTAATATTGGATGCTATGTTGTAGTTTCTTCTATATGCTGCAGGCATTAAAGGAGAAATTATATCCTGTTTTTGTTAAGCCCTTGGCTACTGGGGGTTGAAATATTGGCATTCTGTTTACTTATTTGCTATTTTATTTTTTACTACTTGTTTCATTTATTCCTATTTTTATAGGTATATTTTTGCTATATGCCTTTAGCTATATTGTTTCTGCTTGCTTCTGTTTCTGAATCTATCTCCACGGTTAATATGAACTTGAATAGTTGTATTACATGTATTCTCTTATTATAAGTTTCCCCTGAAGGAAGTACAAAATGTTTTGGGTTTTTTTCTAATCAAGTAACAAACCAATAACTTTTTTTTTCTGTGATGATGGTTTCTTTTAGTGGATTGTCAGTACTGGTGGCCTCTTGAACTTTACCAAAATTTGGGAGATGGCTACATGTAAGAAGAGGCTTTCCTTGCACCTTCCTAGAACAGACCTTTTTAGTATCCTTTGGGAACAAGCTTGCCAACTGATGAAGAGATGAGCTAGATCAGGGGTCAGCAACCGCTGGCACACGAGGTAATTTTGCTTGGCATGCCACGGCCAGCCCCGGCTCTGGGGAGCTGCTGCCAGCCGAGATCCTGGGCTGCTCCCAGCAGGCAGCTGGGATGCTGCAAGCCCTGTTGGGAGTAGCCCGGGCTCCAGCAGCTACCCAGAGCCGGGGTAGCTGCTGGCAGCCACAAAGTGTGGGCTGGTGGGCAGGGGCTTTGGGTGGGGGGCAAGGAGCAGTAGGGCTGGGGGACAGGGGTTTTGGGTGGGGGCAAGGGGCAGTAGGGCTGGGGGGCAGGGTCTTTGGGTGGGGGGAAAGGGGCAGCAGGGCTGGGGGCCAGGGGCTCTGGGTAGGGGGCAAGGGGCACAAGCAGTGCATCCTGCCATGTACCCCTTGCCCTCATTTTGTTTTTCTGCTATGCTGGCACCTTCTGAGGTAGGCATTATGGTGTTTTTTGGCAATCCGGCCAAAAAATGTTGCCTACCCCTGAGCTAGACAATCTAAATGGCCTTCATTCTAATTTGTATGATTTTTGAGGATAAAAATCCACTTTGTCTAGCCTTTTTAGCTTTGTTTCAGAATGTATTTTAGACACAGCATGTCTTAGTAATGAATGCTTAACATTTTACTGATACACATACAATTGAACATTGATTTTTAAATTTTTTTTTTTCTTGCAGTCAGCCTTTTAAGTCTTTATACATGAATCGCATCTTCTCTTCAGTATCACATTTCCCTCTTGCTGCTGAGTTCACACAATACTTTTTTGCAACTCACCAACAAAGTTCTCCAAGTCATTTTAGTCACAAGTCCATTGTCCAAGAATTAGTTCTTGAAGGTCCAGTTCTGTAGCCATATCCAGGTTGACAGAAAGACTCCATGAGATGTGAAGGTCTTCCTACAGGGCTTTGATGGTATGATTGGGGCACTTGTGAACACCTGCTATATTTAGTTAACAGCATAATTATGGTACTGGCAGAAAGCCTGCCACTGTTGAACTGTACTGTACTTATGACTGAATGGTCGAAAGATACCTCAGCATCAGTTCTGCTGAAACTGAGGGATTTGATCTGGTGTAAATCAGTCCTATGCTTCTGACCGATTGCCAGCCTCTTATATAAGGGAAGGTTATCTTATCAGGTTGCACACAATGGCTGTGTTTACATGAGCATGCACATTCGTTTTGTGGTGCCTGAAAGGCTTTTGAGGTGCTGCAAAACACACCCTGCAAGCATGATTTGGAACCAAATTTAGATACTGGGAAATCCTGGTATAAAAAAAAAAAAGCATGTGGAAAAGAAGTGTGTGGGTACGTGTAGCAGCAGCATGCCCTGCCCAAAACCATAGCCTGGCCGGGCTCCACACACCTGGATCACTGCTGCTGCAGCCCCAGGAGGACCCCAGGTAAGACTGCTGGGGTCAGCCCAGGTGCTTGCCTCATCCCCCCCTTACCTAATCTGCAGCACTTTTCCCTGTGCTAACTCCATTTTTCGGGGTGTATGCTGGGGCAAAAAGCAGTGGCATGAATTTGTACCACTGCTTTTTTCCCTTATGGCAACTGCATGCCCCTGCTCATGGGGACACAACCAATATGTACAGTTCTGAAGATTAGCAAAATTTGGATCATCCCTTTTCAGATTTCTTTAAATAAACAAATTAATTTAGATTCTTTAGTCATTTTGCCTTTATTTTGCATTTATTTATTCTTATTGATAAACTGTTTTGCACAATTGTGCAAGACTTGCCTAGATTTCTACTATTAGGTTTAATAATAACTACTCACATTGGACTTGAAGGAGGGTACATGAATGTTAGGGTGTTACTCAGGTAAGTGATGGATGTTGAATGTCTTTGACTAAGTATCATCATATTCGTTTGAAATCAGTTCATATTTTGCGATTAAAATTTGAGGCACAGCTGATGAGGTCTGTTCTGTTCATTTTTAGTAGCTGCACATTTTAATCTTAGACTTTTCAGGAAAGAGATGCATACTTTGATACCATCTGTCAAAAGGAGATGGGATTGATTAAACCAGCATAAGGGACTATGGGAGGAACACTTTATGTATTGAGTTTTATATATTGGTGTTTGCACTGTTAATTCCAGAACACTCAGATAATCCTGTATTTACTCAAATTCAAGACGAGTCCCACCCCCCTCCCAATTCAATATGGGGGAAGGGGTGGAGAATAGTCCCTTGTCTGTGATTTGAGTATAAGGCAGGGGGTAGGGGGCTGCTGCAGGTCTGGCTTTGGCCCTGACCCAGCAGAGCCACAGCTACTGCCCCATTACCTGGCCCTCCTGCTACTCTTCTCACCTTTTACCCTTAGTCACAGCTATGGCCCTGCTCCAACCCTCAAAATGGAGCACATGGTAGCTCCAGCCTCAACCCAGTTCAGTAGTGGCAGTGGCAGCAGCTTCAACTCTGGTTCTGGCTTTGATCTGGTCCTGTCCCAGGACCAGGGCTGAGGCCAGAGTTGTCATTACTGCAACTGTTGCTGCCTGAGCTAGTGCCAAAACCATGCCTGAGGGTAAGTGGTAGTGGAGGGAGGTTGTGGGGAGAAAGGCACCAGGGGGCACAGTCATGATGGGGAGCACCAAGGGCACAGGTAACAGAGAGGGCAAGTGGTGAGAGAGGGACAGGCAGTAGAGAGCAAGGTGTGGGGGGGCAAAGGGTGGCATTCAGGCTGCTTGACTCCCTTGCTACTGCTTGCCTCCCTGCTGCTTTCTCCACTGGAACAGGGGGAGGGGAGAATAAATTTAAGATGATCCTCCAATAATTAGATTTTCTACATGGAAAATTGTAACATTTATACATTTTCCATGTATAGGATTTAATTACTGGGAGGGGTGGGGCACTCATCTTAAATTTGAAATCATCTTGGATTTGGTTAAATATGATAAATTAATGTCCTTGACCTATCTACATTCAAATTTTGTCTTGTCACACATGTGTAGAACCTAGATATAAAACATTCTAAAAACTTTTAATTCTATCAAAGTTCTATGCAATCCATTACATCTTTTTAATTAGGAAAGTTAGTGCTGAATTTAATTTCAGTTTAATAGCAAAGAAGTGACAGAAGAACTCAGCTGTCTGCTTATGGCAATTTAAACTGAGGCCAAATTCAGTTCCGTACTATACCAGTGCAAATCTTGAGTAACTTTTCTTTCTTCGGTGGGGTAACTACATCTTTACTCGAGAGCCTAATTTAGCCCTTATTACTAATTACAGCTTCAGCAATATTGTTCTGTAAAGCCACTGACTGGAAAGAAGACTTCACAAAGTAAAAGGAGCTGCCTTGATGAGACCGTCAGTTTAAAAACCATGGGGAAATAATCATTAGTGTGTAGATGTAAGCTAGAGGGAAATGAAAAAAAGTGTAATCTACTGCAAAAATCTTTGACCCACAGTCGAATCTCTTGTGAACCCAAACCCTATATATAATATTGCCATTTAACCATATCTCTCACAGGCTTTTTCTGTGCTTTGTGTTACTACACTGAGGAAGCAAGAGTATGGGAGTGAGGAATAGTGTGGATCGCATTTCAAGGGCAGATGAGATCCTCTGAGAAGGTGAAAAAAGCATTTAGTTTAGAAAAGTATTGACAACAAAAGGTGGCATATTTTCTACTTTTCTATCCTTCAGATAAAATTAACTTCTCCACATAAGGTGAGACTGATACCTGCAGAATAAGGTCATTCTCAGTATAAGTAAGGCTGTTACCCTCTGGTGAACAGATAGAGCTAACCTCAACAGTTTTTAACTGCCATAACTCCAGCAGATGATCTGGCTCAAGTTATTGAGATAAGCCCAATAGCAAAGGCTTGAAATGCTGGGATATTCAAGGATCTGACTTCATTCCTTTGTGGTTTTGAAGACCTTGTGTTTCTGGTGTAACAGTCAATCTGTATGTCCTGTTCTGGTGCACCACTTCTGCTTTGCTTTTGCCTTTCATGTTCTACAATGCTCCAGAGCACTGGCAGCACAGCAGGACATGCCTGCAGGGCATCGAGCTAAATGAAGCACCAGTGTTAAAATAACATCAAGATTCATTGACTTCATGACAGATTTTATTCTTCGGCTACTTGAAATTCCATATAGAACAGCAGGCAGTATCCATATAAACATCATGCTCCTGCAGATGTGATTCATGTGGCCAAACTCATTTAACTTCCCTCCAGTATTATATTTAAGGGAAACAGGTTTTAAATAGTAACCAATTCCCGTCCCCCCACCTCCAAAAGGAAAAAAAAAGAGGAGAGAAACACACCACAAAATTAAAAAAAAAAAAATCCATCCACCTAGCAAGAAAGCACAAAGAAATAAAATGCAAGGAATCCATCCAATTACCATTGAGTATTAGATCATCAGAACCCCGTAACAGAAGAAATGATCCTTATATGATATTGTTATACATTTGTTGCAATGTCATTAACTTGAGAGTAATATTTATATAGCACATTATATCTTACACATTGTCTTCTCAGAGGAACTTATCATCTAATAGAGCTAAAGATCTAGGACAACCGTTTGGGGAGGGAGAAAGGTTGGACAGATTATTAATATTCAGAAGATGAGTGATGGGTTATGCGTGTTTACCTATTGTTAATAGAGAGTACCAGAGGTTCCCACATAATAGAATATAATTTATTATTCTCATTGCATAACACTTGTTCCCTTTGGTATTTCATTTACTATTCAATTTTCTTTTATATTCCCCTTCTTCTGTATCGATTTATTTTTCACATTCCAATATTCTTTGATCTTTCTGTTAAATCTTTCCTATGTGTAATGCCCTGCTTCAAACCCACTCACCAATCCTAGCCTAGCACAGTAGCTCTGTGTCCCAGTCTGTCCTTCAGATTCATTTTAGTGCACTGTGTCTGCTCTTCTTTCTGTTTTACATTTAGATTCTGATTTTTCATGGACTTCAAAAGCCAAATACTTATCTGACTTAAATGGAACAAAGTAGGGCCCAGAATGCACTGCTGCAGAGCTGAGAGCTAAACAGCAGGACAACTTGAGGGTATCAGATGAAATGCCCAACACTGAAAACAATTATTTTGCTAGTATATTTATCCCCTGTGGAGAACTCAGTGGCACTCTGTGTGGAATTGCAATGCCTGCCACTGTGACTGTTTGCAGGATCAGGCTCCAGGAGTAAAAGAGGATCACCTTAAGCTTCAGGACATTTCTGTAGATTATCTTAAATTAATACCAATTTATTTCATATCTGTGCTATTAAGGAGGAGTTGAATTCGAACAAGCTTAGCTAAATGTATCGGTTTCTGTCAGGTATGATATAGGGCATATCCCAATTGGTTTCTATAAAATGGTTTAAGAAAAAAGCTGGAGGCATAATAATTTATTGCTAAATTGAGATCTTGAAAAATAAAAAATATAAAGGAAAATATCAAAAAGCTACCGGGATTTCTCATTTCAACTCTTTGTTCTCAAACATGAATATTCTGAGAACAGAATATTAATCAAAATCTTTGTTTAAGAAAAATTCCCAAAGGAAAATTAGTCTGCTCAGCTGCTAAAGTTTCTGTAGGCACCATCTTCACAGAACTGCCTGTAGCAATTTTGTATTCAACCAGAGAAGATCCTATAAATTCACATTTTATCAGAGTTTGTCTGAATATACCATTCTCTGCTTTACATCCACTCTGAAAGTATGATTCAAATTGGATACACCTATAATGCAATTTGCACAAAATCAGTATTCTCTGTTTTATTTTAATTTACTGTTTTTTGACTGTGAAATGCAAAAGCTTTTATTTGCCTCATTACAGAATTCAGATAGATGGAGGTACATTTATTGACATTGCCCTTACATATCTTCGAAAGGTGTGGCTTTTAGTGTGCAAGACCAAAATCTTCACTTACCCATATAGTCTTAAAGGATCAAACCCAGATGTGCTCTGTTAGATAGGCAGCATTTTTCATGTGCAGCATCAAATTATGTATATACATTGGCTATTATCACTTGCATGTGTCATAAATACGTTTTCAAGGCTAGAATGGAATAGGGTGTGTGTGTGTGTGTATGTACAGTTTAAGGATCAGAAGCAGAGGTGCACAGATAAAGATTTTCTTGGCCAATACTGAAAGCCAGTTATTTACCAGTTATATCAGCCAATATCGAGCTGAGAGCAGATTTACAGGAATGCAGCTGGGCAGCTTGAAGAGCAGCATCCTGCTGATAAGTCTGTTGGGGAGGGGAGGGAAGGGATGTGGGGGACCAGATTGAGGTCTCCACACTGAGGGAGGGAATGAGGTAGGGGCAGGTGCTGCTCAGCCAGAGCAGTAAATAGGACCCAGGGCTGGGAGCAGGACAGAGCTGCAGGTTACTTGTCAGGGGAGGGGGAGAGGGCAGCTCCCTGCCACTGTGTGCATCCCTGGGGGAGTCATGGTGGGCATGTGTCCCTCTGCATTTGTGTGCAGGGTGAGGGCAGGCTGCCTGCTTCAGGCTTGGGGCCAGGGGCAATGTCAGTCTCTTCCTAGCGGTGGGGGCTGGGCTCAGAGTGGGTAGGAGCAGTACGGGCTCAGCTGCACAGGGCAGGTGGTGGTAACAGTGCTCGGAGGGGTGGCTATAGGGGGCCTACAGGGAATTTTGTGGTGGCTATAGCCTCCCCAAGCCCCCCCCCACCCCCCCGACAGTGCTACCTCTGCTCAGGGCACTCCATTCTGCTACCTCTTCCTCAGGAAGCCACCACTGTGGGGCAGGCAGGGGACACATGGCCAGTGCAGGACTCCCAAGGGAAACGCAGCAGAATGGAGTGTCCCAAGCAGGGGTGGTACTAGAGGGGCTTCAGGGGGCTATGGCCACCCCAAAATTCCCTGTAGCCCCCCCCCCGTAGCCACCCCTCCCAGTGTCGCCACTGCTGCCACCTAGCCTGTGCAGCTGTGCCCGCCCCACCCCCACCTGGTCTGAGTACAGCCCTGGCCCACCCACCCACCCCCCAGGAAGAGGCTTGCACTGTCCCTGGCCCTGAACCTGAATCAGGCAACCTGCCCTTGCCTGGCAAATAATCCAGGGGACCACATGCCACCCATGCCTACCTCAGGGGTGCATGCAGTGGCGGGGAGCAACCCGCTTTCCCCATGCCCTGGTGCCCTTGGATGAGCCGCTTGTGGCTCCATTCTGCTCCCATCCCCGGTTCCTATTCACCACCCTGCCTGGGCAGTGCCTGCCTCTGCCTCTGCCCTTGCCCCTGCCCCACTCCCTCCCTCACTGTGAGGGCCTCAGTCTTTATGGGTGACATTATCAGATACACCAGCCAATAAAAGCTGATGGCTGATAATGTTAATTTTCCTTTTTTCGGTGCCGATCTGATATGTGACCAGTATATTGGTGCACCTCTAGTCAGAAGTGTTTATGAATTGCAACCTTGACTTCAGATAGTATTTAGGCCTAGAACAGGGGGTAGGCAACGTTTTTTGGCTGGAGTGCCGAAAAAACCACAATGTGGTTTTACCTTGGAAGGTGCTGGAGTGCTGACATGCTAGAGCCCAGAGAAGCTGTTTGCAGCCTCCCGGCTGCAGCCAGTCGATGGAGCCCGGTCTGCTTGCAGCAGGGCTTGCAGCCTCCCAGCTGCTTGCTGGGAGCAGCCTGGGCTCTGTGGCTGGCAGCAGCTGCTTAGAGCCTGGGCTGGTGGTGGTGTGCTGAGCAAAATGGCCTTGCACATCATGCTTGGCACATGTGCCGAGGGTTGCTGACCCCGGCCTAGAATCGAGTCTGTAAATCAGGAAAGTCAATGGAGCAAATAAGGTTACTACAAATATACACCAACCCAGAAGACTTTAGAATCTCCTTTTAGTTTTTAGCTAGGTTTCAGCTAGTAATTTGCCTAACTTTTAAAATATTAAGTTAATTCATAGATTCATAGATTTTAGGGTCGGAAGGGACCTCAATAGATCATCGAGTCTGACCCCCTGCATAGGCAGGAAAGAGTGCTGGGTCTAGATGACCCCAGCTAGATGCCTATCTAACCTGCTCTTGAAGACCCCCAGGGTAGGGGAGAGCACCACCTCCCTTGGGAGCCCATTCCAGACGTTGGCCACTCTAACTGTGAAGAAGTTCTTCCTAATGTCTAGTCTAAACCTGCTCTCTGTTAGCTTGTGGCCATTATTTCTTGTAACCCCAAGGGGCACCTTGGTGAATAAAACCTCACCAATTCCCTTCTGTGCCCCCATGATGAACTTATAGGCAGCCACAAGGTCACCTCTTAACCTTCTCTTGCGGAGGCTGAAGAGGTCCAGGTGCCCCAGTCTCTCCTCATAGGGCTTGGCCTGCAAGCCCTTACCCATAAGAGTGGCCCTTCTCTGGACCCTCTCCAGCTTATCCACACCCCTCTTGAAGTGCGGCGCCCAAAATTGAACGCAGTATTCCAACTGCGGTCTGACCAGCGCCCGATAGAGGGGAAGTATCACCACCTTGGATCTGTTCGTCATGCATCTGCTGATGCACGATAAAGTGCCATTAGCTTTTCTGATGCCTTCGTCACACTGCTGTCTCATGTTCATCTTGGAGTCCACTAGGACTCCAAGATCCCTTTCTGCTTCTGTGCCACCAAGCAGGTCATTTCCTAGGCAGTAGGTATGCTGGACATTTTTCCTCCCTAGGTGCAGCACTTTGCATTTCTCCTTGTTGAATTGCATTCTGTTGTTTTGTGCCCATATGTCCAACCTGTCCAGGTCTGCCTGTAGTTGTTCCCTGCCCTCCGGCGTGTCCACTTCTCCCCACAGTTTTGTGTCATCTGCAAACTTGGACAGAGTACACTTCACTCCCTCGTCCAAGTCGCTGATGAAGACATTGAAGAGTGTTGGTCCTAGGACTGAGCCCTGCGGGACTCCACTGCCCACACCCTTCCAGGTCGATACCGACCCATCCACTACGACTCTCTGGGTGCGACCCTCCAGCCAATTCGCCACCCACCGGACTGTGTAGTCATCCAAGTCACAGCCTCTTAACTTGTTCACCAGTATGGTGTGGGATACCGTATTGAAGGCCTTCCTGAAGTCTAAATATATGACGTCACCCCCACTCCTGCGTCCAGGGGTTTTGTAACCCGGTCATAAAAAGAGACTACATTAGTCAGGCATGATCTACCTGCTATGAACCCGTGCTGGTTTCCCCTCAGCATAATTTTTCCTGCCGTGCTCTCGCAAATGTGAGCCTTGATAATTTTTTCAAAGACTTTGCCAAGGACAGAGGTGAGACTGACTGGCCTATAGTTGCCCAGGTCCTCCTTCCTCCCCTTCTTGAAAATGGGGACCACATTGGCCCTTTTCCAGTCCTCCGGGACCTGGCCTGTGCGCCACGAGTGTTCAAATATTCCTGCCAGTGGCTGTGTAATGACGTCAGCCAGTGCCTTCAGTACCCTCAGATGGAGCTCATTCGGGCCTGCCGACTTAAACGCATCCAGTTCCTCCAAGTGCCTCTGCACCATCTCAGGGTCTGCGCATGGTAGTCTGGTGCCCTGCTGCTGCCTCTCCACAATCCCAGTGAGAGACTTGTCTTGCCCGTCTCTTAGGAACACTGAGGCAAAGAACTCATTGAGGAGTTCAGCCTTGTCCCCCCCTGTCCAGCACCAATTGCTTCTGCCCATTCAACAGGGGTCCTATTCCACCCTGGGCCTTCCTTTTACTCCCTATATATCTAAAAAACAATTTCTTGTTATCCTTTACTTGGGATGCCATCCTCAGCTCCATGGTAGCTTTGGCCCGTCTAACTGCCTCCCTACAAGAGCAAGCAGAGGAGGTATACTCCTCTTTGGTAATCTCTCCCTGTTTCCACTTTTTATATGCTCCCCTTTTAGCTCATAGGCTGATCTGGATTTCTCTGGTCAGCCAGGGAAGCTTTCTGGTCCCTTTCCCTCTTTTTCCTCACATTGGGATCGTCTCCCTCTGTGCCCGAAGGATCATTTTCTTAAGGTACAGCCACCCTTCCTGGGCTCCCATCTCTTCAAAACTCCTACTCTGCAGTGTGTCCTTGACTAATCGCCTGAGTTAATTGAAATCAGCTTTCCTAAAGTCTAGCACTTTCACCCTACTAGTTACCTTACCCACTCGACGTCTTATGAAGAATTCTATTATTTGGTGATCACTGTCCCCCAGGTGACTACCGATCTGTAGGTCCCCTACCATGTCATCCCCCGTTGCCAATACCAGGTCCAGTAAGGCATTCCCCCTAGTGGGACCATGTACCTCCTGCGTCAGTTGGAGGTCATGTACACAGGATAGGAACCTGCGTGAACGGTGGGACTTTGCTGTCTGCGTCTCCCAGCAGATGTCTGGGTAGTTTAGGTCCCCCATGACTACCACCTCCTTAGTTTTTATTGTCTCCGAGAGCTGCCTCAGGAGCCCCAAATTCATAGAGCTTTGAATCCAGAAGGGTCCTCTATGTTTACCAATCTGACTTTCTGCATGACAATTTGTGATTGAGCTGAAGCATGTCTTTTTAAATGACATCCAATTACAATTTAAACACAAAATTGACAGAAATTTGCAGTATCCCTTGTCAGATTCAATTTTGCTACTAAGTACCAGTTCTATGTACTTTTCATATTTGGCCTCCACATGGGTAGGTGAAAGTGGGTGGGAATCAGTGTTTGCTATATAATGCAGTAGAGTTCATTGGCTGCTTTGTATCTTTTCTTGTGATTCTTTTTTGAGCAGGATGGAACGTATGCGATTAGCTTGTTTATTTCTGGTGTTTTGCCATGTGTTCCATGAGAATCTTCTTTGCCAATTGTATAGTAAAAAAAATGTGTCAAACAAATAAGCTAATTTCAGAAGAAATGAAAAAAAATGATGGGCTAATTTTTTTTTCAGAAGGAATCTTGTAAAATGTTTCCTTTAGAGTGAAAAGGATAAGTTGAGTTTAGATGGCTAATTATTTCCATAAGGGTTTTTCACCCCTTTGGGTTACTTTAATTTTATTGTTGTTTGGAAAGAATTGTTTTATTTCTTAATTATTGATTGAAGGCTAGATTCTGTTTTAATTATACTAATTAAAGGAATAATGATCCTGCATTATTGGAGTTGCAAGGAGTCTGACAGCTCGTGTTAATGGATGTAGAACAGGGGTGGGCAATTATTTTGGGTGGAGGGCTGCTTATTGAGTTTTAGCAAGCTGTCGAGGGCGGTATGGGTAGCCCTGCCCTTTGACAATTGCCCTGCCCCCTGGTCACCAGCGTGGGACTGGAAGTCTTGTCCTAACCTCTGACCTTTGCCACTGGAAGTCCCTCCCCTTGCCGCTGGAAGTACTCCTTTTGTGAAGAGGGTTTGCCATCTTAGAATGGAAAAATAAAAAAATTATATACGAAAAATCAAATACCCATAATAATATATTTTAATTTAATTAAAAAAAATTGTCCTGATTTGCATGCATTTGTGCTGTATATGTAGAAGTGATTGCAAAATAGCTCAAAATGCAATCTTACTCTTGTATATTCTGTGGGGTGTGCAGGGGTGTCAGGGGGTATAAGTGGGTTGGTGTGGGGAGCTGTCGGTGGGTGGGTTGGTGTGGGGAGCTGTCGGTGGGTTTGTGGATGTGGGTGGGTGGATGTATTTGTGGGGTGTGTGATTGTGTGTGGGGGAGGGTGTGGCTGGGGAGGGTGTGGGAAAGGTTTGAGGGTAAGTGGGGTGTGCATGGGAGCCTCCCTGCACACGCCCTGCTGAACCGGTCAGCACCCACCCTGGCCCTCAACAGCTCGGAGCCCAAGTGCCCTACAGCACCTCCCCACCACCACCAACAGCACACAGCCCCAGTGTGCCCCCTGCTGCCGACCCTGGGCATGAAGTGGTAGTGGTGGGGGCCAGCATGCGCAGCCACAGCCCTGCATGCCCTGTGCTGGCTCCGGGCTCAGCCATTTAGGCTGAGCAGCAGTGGCAGCAGCAACTGGGCAGAAACTGCTGCTTGGTATGAGGGAAAGTGGCCCCTCCCCCTCCCCGCCTCTGGGCAATTTTTGGTGCAACTGCCCAGAGCCCGCAGCATCCTGGGCTGTCACTGCCACCTGGAAGAACTTCTTCATAGTTCGAGTGGCCAGGGTCTGGAACGGGCTCCCAAGGGAGGTGGTGCTCTCCCCTACCCTGGGGGTCTTCAAGAGGAGGTTAGATGAGCATCTAGCTGGGGTCATCTAGACCCAGCACTCTTTCCTGCTTATTCAGGGGGTCGGACTCGATGATCTATTGAGGTCCCTTCCGACCCTAACATTTATGAACCTGTAGGCTGTCCTGTGTCTGCTCTGCACTGTCACTGCTGCCATGCTGGGCAGCCCAGAGGCAGTGATGATGGAGCCACAGGACAGCTTGGCATGATGTATGCTCTGGGCAGCTGCACCAAAAACTGCCCAGCAGCAGTGAGGGGGAGGAGCTACTTTCCCCCACACCAAGCAGCTTTTTCTGCCCAGCTGCTGCTGCCATCACTCAACCTGGATGGGTGAGCCTGGAGCTGGCACTAGGGCTTGGGCTGCGCAGCAGTGGCATGGGAGAGAAGCTGCTGCTCAGTGTGCGGGGAAAGCGGGCCCTCCCCCTTCCACTGTCAGTTCTTCCTGGTGTAGCTGCTCAGAGCCCATGTGGGGCTGCCCTGCATCTGCTCTGTGCTGCCACTGTGGGGCAGCTCAGAGGTGGCTTACCTGAATTTCCCACTCCAGCACAGCACGTACAAACAGCCCCATGGTCCCAGGCCAGAAGCCTCTGCTAGGCACAGGCTTCTGGGTGTGGGGTGGGGTTGGGCAGGCTTTGCTGCTGCTGTGGCTTCCCTTGGGTCCTAGTGATCCTGGCTCCTGTCATCTTTGACAGGCAGCCAGGGGCAGATAAATATTAATTTTCTAAATTTTGCGGGGGCCCACAGGCTGGATAAAATGTTCTGGCAGGCTGGCTTTAGCCCATGGGCTGTATTTTGCCCACCCTGATGTAAAATTTGATTGTACATGTGGAATGGCACCAGGTTTACACTGGTGTGACTGAAAGTAGAATTGTGTCATTGAGAGAGTCCACTGTAGTTGATCTGTTTGTTTGATGTAATGTATAACTGCGTGATTTTAAAAGCTGTATTTCTTTTAACGCCACTTATTTTAAGTGAACCTCTAATAAATCAGCTGTTTGCAGGTGTTCATCTAAAAGTCACTGCACACAGGCTGATTAGAAATTGCAGTGCTTACCAATGAGCTAAGCTTTTCCCCTCTGGAATTAATGACCATTGGAATCAATGAGGGGACTTTTTGAGAGAGCACTTTATGGTTGCTTGTATGCAAATAGCTGTAGGAAATAAACTAATGAGCTCCAAACGTGGGTTGCTTCACAAATTCTCAGGAGCATCATACGTGATTTTTCTCTATGTCTCTTTCTCTAAAAATAAGCCTTCATGTAGCAC
This sequence comes from Alligator mississippiensis, assembly GCF_030867095.1. Taxonomy (NCBI): domain Eukaryota; kingdom Metazoa; phylum Chordata; order Crocodylia; family Alligatoridae; genus Alligator; species Alligator mississippiensis. Next base: position 125,689,391 of record NC_081825.1, on the reverse strand, counting down.
TTGCAAATATCATGACAACTGATGGGCCAGGCTCTACCCTCCTTTAAAATGGAGTAACCTTATTGTTAGTGAAGGGGTGTGTGTGTGTGTGCAGGCAGAAAAATAAGGATAGAGGGAGGGTAAGTAGCCCTCTAAACCTCTGTGCCTGGTACTTGCATCACCAGACCTTGTATCAGAAGGAGAGAGCAGCTGCTGCATCTTTTTGCATGTAAGTGACCAGGCAGTTATTAGTTAGACATAAGGAATATCAGAGGGTTTGGTAACACCCTGGCCAGACCAGCTCAATTTTTCTTGTGCTGCATTGTGATATTGTAAAATAGCCATGAGCAAGGCAGAGTGATGGAGAGAAAAGGCAGATGCAGTGGAAAGCCTAACATCATTACAGGCAAGTGAGGCAAGAGATGGTGAAAATCATCTGCTCCATCAGCTGTTAACTGAAGGCCCAAACAGATGGAGGCTTAAGAGGCTCAAAATTTGTAAACCATTTGCACATGAAATTCCTGGAAGAGATTGGGGTTATTGAACCAAATCTATGGGCAGCAACAGAGAGGGGTGACCCCTGGGAAAGGTCAGATCTATTCTACGATGTTTTATACTAACCCCGAATGAGTCCCCCATTTAGTACAGCCTTGACAGAGAAGTGTGGGTCTAGCTGAACAGACTCAGATCTGGATATGGACACTTCAAAACAACAGTTCACAAGATGACTGTCTTGGGCAGCCCCTTGTGTGAATGCAGCACAAACAGCACAGCACTTAATCGAAAGCTGCAATCTTTACAGATGGGGTAGATGGAATGAATCCTTACACTGAATGATAATACCAGACAGTGACTCATAGATTTGGAAGTTGATATCTGATGCCATACAAGAGGGAGAAAGAGAGAGTCAGAAGCTGACAGAAACAACTTTTTTTTTATATTATAGAGGAAACTAATAACACTGGCAGTATTGTATGCTGCCCTACTCTTCTCATTATATGCTATTATATGGTTCATCTCACAGCTGTTATATGCTCCATCTCCTTACAGCTCCTCACATATACAGGCCAGTCTGTATACATGCCACCTTTTATGTATTAAGTCAACAAACCTGGGATACAAGGACGATGCCAAAAGAATCCCTCTTATGGCTGCTCCAACCTGAGATAGGACTGAGCACTGAAACTGAGAGCAGGGACTCTACTTCTAAATTCTCAGTTGCGCCCCTACTGGCACCATGGAAGAGGAAACCATAGCTTCCATGAAGAGGTGACAAGACCCGAACTTGGTGGAGGTGGCCAGAGAGAAGTAGAAAGATAGCTTGGAACAAAACCTGGCGAGACAGAACTGGGAATGGAGAGTGGAACTGGGGCTGGTGCAAATTATGTAAAGAGACTGGGATTTGGAGTGTAGTGAGAGAAAAATGGGGAAGGGAAGAGGAAGCCAACTGAGATGAGAAAGGTGGACATAGATTGAGTGAAGGGCTGGGTATAGGACTGGGACTAGCTGGAGAAGAAGACTGGCAATTAATGGGGATAGGCTTAATTACTGGGGGAGGAAAGCCAGATCTGAAGGGAGTTGGATTGGTTTTGAATAGATTCCTGTATGGAGATTGTTTCCCTGCTATGATAAGCCGGATGAATTATTTTATAGTGGCAGAATTTATCTAACAGAAAATTATTTGCTTTCAGTGAGAATTCTAATTGCTTATAAATATGAAACCATATGGAGGACTGATTTTTAACTTAACTTGAATTAAAATCACTTGAATACATTATATGAGATCTCCCACTATGGTGTTTCTAGCACAACAGCCGCATCAAAGTGACCTCAACAGTGAAAACCCCCACCGACTGACATTTCTTTGGTGCAAGAACTAAATGTGGAGCCTTATGTGCATAAGCCTGATGCTGCAACATATGATTTGGTGCAAAATAAATTAAACAGAAATGACTTAGAATGTTATGCAAAAGGCCTGTGGATATGATTTATTTTTTATACAATTTAAAAATAATAAGTGGTCACCCACGTGAAGCACTGCTATTCCTAGCACTTGCCCTTTGCTTTAACCATACTGTTTAGGTTTTTTATCTGTAAACAGTGCATACAAAAGGTTCACTATATTGTCACGCCACAGACACCACAGGACCAGACTGTTCTTTACTATAGGAAGGAATCGGTGTCCAGTGCTTACAGACAACTGCTGAGAAGAAATATGTCAGCTGTGACTTCCTTTTCTAGGCTGTGAAGAGAAATAATGAGTTTTATATTTAGTACACTCGAAAGAAATAATAAAATTTACCCAAATAAACATAAATACAGATAGATGTTTCATAGCACTGTGCTTTCCCAGTATCTACCTGCTGAACAGAAATGTGCAGGAAATGAAGAAATAAAATATGGGCTAGAGCACATTGAGACATCTGTGTCATTAACTGAATTTCTGAGAAAATTGTTGCTTGAGATTGATGCCTGGTATCATTTGGTAGTTAGACTGAGATACTGGGGCTCATTCTGTTTTTATTTCACTGGTAATATTCTATAGACCTCATTGGAGTTGAACTTGATTTATACTGGTGTGAGGTGAGAATCAGGCCTGTTATTTTTCTACTGTATGTTAGTTACTTTTAGATTGTGGTTCATTTCATGATGTTAGATCCAAGGAATTAATTTTTGTGCTAGAGAAGCCCTTGGAGGTTTCAGTTCAGAAAACAGCCTTTACTGTTTGGGATGACAGTGAGAATTTCTCATTTTGGGTGATGGGGTCCCTTTTTTTTCTAGGCATAGTATTTGTACCATGCCTAAAAAATAATCCCTGATCTTGGGTGGAGCCCATAGGTGCCACATTGATGTAAATTACAGTAATACAATATAATTTCCCAGGAGCTGCCCTAGTTTCATAGTAGGTAGGGTCGGAAGGGACTGACCAGATCATCAAGTCCGACCCCCTGCCATGGGCAGGAAAGAATGCTGAGGTCAAATGACCCCCGCTAGGTGATTATTTAGCCTCCTTTTGAAGACCCCCAGGGTAGGAGCGAGCACCACTTCCCTTGGAAGTTGTTTCCAGCTCCTAGCTGCCCTGACTGTGAAGTAGTGCCTCCTGATATCTAGCCTGAATCTACTCTTGGTCAATTTAGGGCTGTTATTCCTCGTTACAGAGTCCCTTGGAACAGGGACTCTGGTAGACAGCCACCAGATCCCCTCTCAGCCTTTTCTTGTGGAGGCTGAACAGGTTCACGTCCCATAGCCTCCTCTCATAGGGCCTGCCTTGCTGCCTCCTGATCATGCGAGTGGCCCTCCTCTGGACCCTCTCGATGCTGTCCATCTCCCTCCTGAAGTGCGGCACCCAGAACTGGATGCAGTACTCCAGCCTGACCAGTGTCACATAGAGGGGGAGGATCACTTCCTTGGACCTGCTCGTGATGCATCTGTGGATGCATGACAAGGTGTGGTTAGCCTTCCTGACTGTGTCCCCACATTGGTGGCCCATGTTTGTCTTGGAATCAATAATGACTCCAAGATCTTTTTCTGCCTCTGTGCTGACAAGAAGGGAGTTCCCCAGCCTGTAGGTATGCTGCTGGTTCTTCCTCCCCAGGTGCAGCACCTTGCACTTGTCAGTATTGAATCCCATCCTGTTCTCATCCGCCCACCCCTGTAACCTGTCTAAATCTAGTTGCAGCCTGTCCCTCTCCTCCAGCGTGCCCACTTCTCCCCACATTTTAGTGTCATCCACGAATTTGAACAGGGCGCTTTTCACCCCCTCATCCAAGTTGCTGATGAAGATGTTGAACAGTGTGGGCCTGAGGACCGAGCCCTGGGGGACCCCACTGCTCACATTCCTTCAGGTCAAAAAAGACCCATCCACCACCCCTCTTTGGGCACAGCCCTCCAGCCAATTTGCAACCCATCTGACTGTGTAGACATCGATGCCAAAGTCACCTAATTTCTTAATGAGAATGGGGTGGGAGACAGTGTCGAAGGCCTTCCTAAAGTCCAGAAAGACTATGTCCACCACGACACCTGCATCCAAGGATTTTGTGACCTGGTTGTAGAAGGCCACCAGGTTGGTCTGACAGGACCTGCCTTGAATGAACCCATGTTGGTTGCCCCTAAGCATGATCTCCCCTGCTGGTCCCTTGCAGATGTGCTCCTGAATAATTTTCTCAAAGAGCTTCCCCAAGACCGAGGTAAGACTAACGGGCCTGTAGTTTCCTGGGTCCTCCTTCCTCCCTTTTTTTGAAAATGGGGACCTTTTCTAGTCCTCCGGCACCGGGAACAGGGGATGCCGGATAACAAAACTTTTACTGTAGTAGTCTTTTTTATGCATAGTTCCAGTATCAATCAAAACTCAATGAAAAAGTATCTGTTTACAAGATTAGTAGGAGACCATTATTTAGCGGTTGGGACAGAAATTACACACAGACTGGTATAAGTGATTTGAAACCGGTCCAAATCTGTAATATAACAGAAGTTCAGTGCACATAAACCAGTTTTAGTCATTTTGAAAGTGGTTTAAGATAAACTTGGATGGATGTAGTCAGACTGAACTGACTTATGTAAAATCGGTTTATTGAACTTCTGTCCCAGATCCCCTCCAGATTCAAGTTAACTCATAGTCCCCCAGCATCTCGGGATGCTTTGCACCTCCCCCGCAACTACCCCGTCACAAGGTAGGTGGGCTGGTGTTGGTCCAAGTTGTCTTATCTGCACTCCCTACCCCCCGCCAGCTTCTGGCCTGGGTCACTGCAGGCATGTGGCTGCATTTCCAGAATGAATAGTGAATGTCTGGTCACTTGTTTATCAGTTCAGTCTGCTCAGTTTAGACTGACCTGAAAAGATTGAATGAATTCAGCCTCAGGCTTTTTGAATGGATCTAGCCCTAGGGCTAGGTTTTACTACCTTTACTCATAGAGAATAATCTTTTACATCTCAAGGAGCCACAGGCATTAGTACTAGTGACAGAATCTTGTCTCAAACAGATAACTGGAATTAAATGTAGACAAACAAGACAGAGTAAATTGGAGTTATACAGGGACTCAATTGATTCAGTTTCCCAGTTCCCAGTTTCTTTGGCTTGTTCAGCATGTCCCTGCCGTGCAAGTGTGTGTGTTTAATACAGGTAGTTGGCTACCTGCTGTTGATAGCACTATCTGTGCAAGAGATAAACAGTTTTGAGAGAGATGCTGATATAACGTGAATAATTTTAATTGCTTCCCTGCTGAACCATACATTGTGTGAAACCCTTTTCCAGTTCTGCCTAATAGACTATGCATCTCCCTTACATCCTTTTGTGATTTCAGTTATACCAGAATTTCAGATGAACACTGTCTCTTCTTGCATTAGCACAGAAGAGCAGCATTGAACCAGTTATTTTAGAAATAAATAATTAATATTGATTTTGCATTATGTCTTTGAAAGCCTGCAAAACCCTGATGCACCTCATTTGGTGTGTGTGAGGATTGAAGGGCACAAAGTAATTAGGTCCAGGTTTTCTAATGCATCTTTTTTTCTCTGAAGCAGCCAGCTAGGGTGATATTCTTCAGGGCATAGTAGCATATGCTCTTCCTTGTGTAACCCGGGTGTACATGGGTTTTTGTACTCCCCTCTCCACTTGAGGGAATTATTGGCAGGGCAGTGTGCTGTGGAGGGACACAGCAGCCCAGTGGCCACCTCCATCCCCTATAGAGTCAGGCCCAGTCAATCAATTACTTAACTATTTACAAATTTATTATTACAACAAGACCATTAAATGGTAAGGACATAGATTATATATATATGTACACATTTACAAAACAGTAAACCCTATACTGTATATATATAAAATACACACACACAATTATTATTAAAAAATGCAAGTGAACAATAGAACAACCCAGAACAAAGGATATTGATTGGGCAACCTTATAATTCTATAAATATACTAACCATTACTTCAGCTTATTTACACAAACTATAAGACACAGTCTACAAATATAACAAACAATCCTTAGACTACCTGGGTGCCCTCCAGGGCAGGGGTCCCACTCCCAAGGTATTACTAGAGGAAAGGAGGTGGGGGGAAATAAAAGAAGAGGGAGACCCCAAAGCCTCCTAAGCACCCCCTATCATTCAGGAGCAGCCCACATGGTTCTCACATCCCTGGGAGGTCCCTCCCCTGTGGGGACCCTCTCTCCAGGGTATCTTACTCCATGGTCCCAGAAGGTTGCCTCCCGTTCTCCATGTCAGGGTCTGTTTCCCACCGGGCTTTCCTGCTGCCCGACTCTGCTGCCGCTGGCCCAGTTTAGTGCTACATGCGCTGCTGTATGTAGTGGGCACTTTGACTTGTGCTAGGGGTTGGAGGCCTGGACAGCCTTGTGTAGCACCAGGGCTCGGTCTGCTCCCGGACCCTCTGTGCAGCGTCGTCTACACTGAGATGCTGCCCCATGCCAGCATCTGTAGACCTGAGCCACCTCAAGCAGCTATCAGGGTCTCTCACTCTCTGTGCAGTGCCTCCTGCACTGAGCTCCTGGCTTTGTGCAGAGGTTGGGGACCTGAGCCACCCAAGCAACTCCAAAGATCCTGCTCCATGCACTGGCCTGTGCACTGTGTCCCTGGCCACATGCCAAAGATTGCAGACCTGAGCCACCTCATGCAGCTCCCAGGGTCTGGATGCCATGCACTGTGTTGTGCACGGAGAACCTAACTGCTGGAGCCATCCACAGCTCCCCACTGATAGAGGTCTTCAAGGGCTCTTCTGGGCTACTGCTTCACCCTGCTGAGCAGCAATCCTCAGCTCTTCTAAGCCCTGCTCTTCTCTCTTCTCCATCCCCAACACGTCTCCCTTGTGCTGGGCACACAGCTCCTTTTATACTCTCCAGGGCTCTGCCCCTGAAGTCTTCTGGACCTGACAGTGTTGCAGTCTGCAATCAGGTCCAGGGGAGCTCCTCTCCCCCTCCCCTCAGGAAAGGGGTGTGACTTCACTTCTCTTGCTGCCTCCTGATTGGTGGATGGGCTCCATCAATCAAAACAGCAGAATCTCAAGCCTGGGACTAAGCCCAAGCTCTGAAACGTAAGCCTGCTACACTTGTTACTTAAAAAAATTACTTGCTAAATGCCCAGACAGGTCAATGAATTGCTACGAATACTACTTCATCCTCACCTTGAGGGCATAAATAGTGCTGGAAGTCAGTCTTGCTATGCATTTTTTTTTAACAACTTGTGCTACATTAGCCAGCAGGCGTAATCCAGGCGTCATTGCGTTGTTCATTAGAATGTTGCAACCTCTAGTGTGAAATTCATGTTAAGCATTGGGATCCACTGTAACAGTAGCAGTAAATGTCTATACAAGTAGTTTGGAGGTAAGAGAAGAAAAAAATATTGCCATTTCTAACCAAAGCCATGTGGAAATTTGCACACTGTATTTTTTTATATTGGAATTTGAATCAGGAACTGGAGAAGCAAATGTACACTGCAAATGTTAACTAAGAAGGCTGTGCTGAAAGCACAGAATATATTGTGTTGTGTCAGGCCTATAGTCCATTTTCTAACTTGACCATCTGCATTATGTAAGAAGTCAAATGCATTTACAATAATACGAGACTTTACTGATCAAAATCTGGGGTCAGAGATCTAAAATTACATCAAAAGAAAAAGTCTATTCAGAGCTGTACAGTCAAAATGTCATATTGTTGCTGACCTGATTTACACAGTCTTGCTCGCTTGCCAGTTTGTGGCAGACAGTATGACAAAGCAAGGGGGGAGATTGAAAAGCTCTGTATCATCAACAGATGCATGCACTTCACACACACCCTTGCCTCAGAGTGCTAGCTCAGGGCTGTGGGCTGGCAACACTCCTGCCCCTTGAGCACCCCGTGGGGAAAAGCCTGGGACCATGCAGGCAGACCTCCCTAATGAGAGAGCCCTGCCAGGGCCTGGCTAAGCCCCCCTCAGCTCAGCTCCTTGCAGAAGGGACTGGAGGTCTGCTCTAGCGCCCCCCAGTTTCTGGCCTGAGCCACTGCAGGCATGTGCCTGAATTTCCTCAGTCCAGAGAGAATGTCTGTCCAGTTTCAAACCAGTTCAGGCTAGTTAGACTAGACTAACCTGCAAAGATTGAATCAATTCAGGCTCAGGTTTTTTGAATGTCTGCCTCTATCACTGTGCCAGGGTAAGATTTTTTCCCAGACTAACAAGTGAATTTGAGGGCTGAATTTGAGGGGCTTGATCCTGCAGGACAACATCCAGGGTGCACCTCTGCAAGCAGGGGAACCCAAGGTGCTCCCAGGGCTTGCAAGTCCTGTGAATTCCTGCAGGAGAATTCCTGGGATGCCCTTGATTGGGCCATGGGAGCGCCTGCCTTGGGCATCTGGAGAGCATGGGCAGCTCCAAGCTGTCTGCATTCTTCTGCCTTGAAGCAAACAGCTGCAAAACAGCTGAACAAATTAATATCCTTTTTTGGCAGCTGTAAATTTTGGCATTTGTGGTGTGGCAAAGGGCATGGATATGTGTTTGGTTTAGTTTTGCAGCATAAAGGTAATGTGTATTTGCAGCCTAAGAAGGTCAAGTCTTACTGAATGAAAGTGAAAACTAATGAAAATGTAGTACTTATGGAAATATCCTCAAGTTATATTCCTCAGGCAGGGAATGTAAGAGAGAAGAGAGTCGCTCTTACCAGCTCATTGCTTTGGCAAAATAAACTTTATACTCGCATTTGGAATGCCAATATGTGGTGTTTATGGATAAGAAAGTTTATGAGCTTGTTGCATTCTAATAGTTCTTATAAAGACTCCTATATATTGGAAACAGATTATCAGTTTTAGTTTTAGGATAAACTGCAGAACTCTGGGGATGGAGAGCTGTGACTGGTTGCTATGAGTATACGATCAGACAGCATTACTATAGCAACAGCGTTGCCAAGAATGAAAAGTTTCATTGCAGTCAGTTGAATCTGTAAGTGAAAGACATTGTTTATTTCAGCAGCATTTAAAATAAATAATAAATAAATAATGAATAGATCTACTTAGGCAAAAACAAAGTTTTACTAATATCTCAGTTAATTCTTGTGTGTATTTGGGGCACACTCTAGCGCATAGAAAAAGTAACTTTATGTCACAAAAACAAAAATCCCATTATTTTAGTACAGTAAAATTACAAAATGTACCTAAGATACTTCAAGTTCTTTCTGTGTTGGTAAGCAAGCACTCTTTTTCCTGTTTATGGCTATTTTGATGTTTTTATTTTTTTGCATTTCTTTTGCTTTGGATGATTACATTATGTTACTCAATTTTATCTTCACGTTGGTTTCTGGACTAAAATCTATTTGTAACTGGTGTTTTTTTTTGTTTTGTTTCCTACTAGATTTTGGTTTCAGGTTCTCATGCATTAACATAACATTAATATATTTGGATGGTGAGCATTGCAAAGGATTTTTTTTCCTTCACTTTTTTTTAAATAACTTTTCTGCCTGAATACTTAAGATGAAAAATTATGAACTGTCATGAACCCACCCTATTTTAAAGTGTCTTTGGAATATCCTTGATTGTTCCCTGAATTAGGTTTACTGATATCAAGTATTTGGTGTTTCTAAACAGCTAAAAATAAGCTATGTCTAGTTACGTTATTTGTATATTTGCAAACAAGTTATGATGTTCGATATAGATGTAGTTCTGTATCCTTGTATAATAGCCAGTCAAAGAAGGCAGATGAATATTCAGGAAGGACAAAGGCTACTTGCACCTAGAGGATCAAAACCCAGGTGATTAGGAGAAGTTAACACTGAGAGTTTTCATTTTATAGCTATCCATATTGTGTACTGAGATAAGGTACCATGGCCTGACCCAGGCAAGGGAATTGCTTCTTAAGGAAAATATTCTATCCAAATAGTGTATGATTAGAACTTGAATATTAGACAAGTAATTTTTGTTTGATAGAATGTGAATATACCTCCAGTCATAAAAGAGTCAGTAAAGATGCCTGATTGGTCAAATGGAGGTACATGAGAGATGCAGGAGGTCATGTGCATAATATTTGACTTCAAGAATTCTGTAGAGAACTGGAACTGGTCACATGACAAGTCCTTAAGCCAGGCCATGGGAGCCAGAGTTAGTCTAAAATTTTCTGGGCATAAGGCACTTTAGTCCCCTAGCGGCTTAGCTGGACAACACAAGTCTGGGAGAGGACTTGCACTTAGAGAGAAGGGAACCTGCATTGTTAGAATTTAGGGCTAAGACAATAAAAAGGCATAAGGTAAAATCATTCTTCTGATATTTTCTTTTGCTTGTTTATTTTTATCTCTCTCTTTTATCTCTGATTTCTTAGGCTTGTTCTCATTTTTTATAATCATTTTATCTTTATAACTCATTGATTGTCAGTGTTCAGTGTGATCTCAGAACTCCTGACCATACAAGCAGGTCTCTTTTCTAGAAAAGGGGATCCATCTCTTCTGAGCACATGACCAAACCAAAGGTATGATCCATCTGGCTGGCAGAATCCCCTTTGCTAGGACCTTGGCAAGACCTGGGTGAGGCAGGTAAATCTGAGGCACCATACGTCAAGGAGATGACTTTTGGAGCATTTTGATCTGTTCTGAGTGGTCAGGCAGCAGATGACAGAGAAGGGTTTGGGGCTAGAGGTCCATTGCTCTGAGATCACCCTGAAGGAGCAAGACTGCCCATAGAGTCAAAGGCACACATGGCCACATCCAGAGTCAGGGCATGTCCGCCGAAAAGCTGGCAAGTCAGTCAGCAACACGGAAGTCCTTGACTTCAGGAAAGCTGACTTTGACAAGCTCAGGAGGCTTGTCAGTGAGGCCCTAAGGGACCATGACCACGGTGAAAGGGGAGTTCAAGAAGAGTGGTTGCTCCTTAAGGGAGCGATCCTCAATGCACAAGCTAAGTCTATTCCATCTCGGAGGAAAGGCAGCAAGAGGGCAGAGCAGCCCCCCTGCCTCTCCAGGGACCTAGCAGACCTCCTGAGGCTAAAAAGAAAGGCCTACAAAGGATGGAGGATGGGAGTCACCTCCAAGGAGGATTATTCTGCACAGGTCCGGTCCTGTAGGGAGCAGACCAGGAAAGCCAAGGCTGCAACTGAACTCCAGCTAGCTTTGAGCATCAAGGACAATAAAAAGTCCTTTTTCAGATATGTGGGGAGCCGGAGGAAAAGCAGGGGCAACGTTGGACCCCTGCTGAACCAGATGGGGCAACTGACGCCCAGGAAAAAGCCAACCTATTAAATAGGTACTTTGCGTCGGTCTTTCATCAGCCCCATGGGACGCCCATGCCCGCTATGGGACAGGGAAGTCCAGGTGAGGGTGATCCCCTGCCCTCCATTGATGCTGACTTCATGAAGGAACATCTTGAGAAGCTGGATACCTTCAAGTCACCTGGCCCTGACAATCTTCACCCCAGGGTACTCAAGGAGCTGGCGAGCATCATAGCCCAGCCTCTAGCACGGATCTTTGAAAACTCTTGGCACTCTGGTGTAGTGCCCGAAGACTGGAAGAAGGCCAATGTGGTGCCTATCTTCAAGAAAGGGAGGAAAGTGGATCCGGCTAACTATAGGCCCATCAGCCTGACTTCTATCCCGGGGAAGATCTTAGAAAAGTTTATTAAAGAGGCCATCCTTAATGGACTGGCTGACGCCAACATCTTAAGGGATAGCCAGCACAGGTTTGTTGCAGGTAGGTCTTGCTTGACCAATCTCATTTCCTTCTACGACCAGGTGACCTATCACCTGGACAAGGGAGAAGAGATTGATGTCATATATCTTGACTTCAAAAAAGCCTTTGACCTGGTTTCCCATAATCACCCCTTAGAGAAACTGGCCAGTTGTCGCCTTGGGTCCTCCACAATCCACTGGCTGGAAAACTGGCTCCGGGGTCGGACTCAGAGGGTAGTAATTGATGGAAGTCACTCATCGTGATGTCCTGTGACCAGTGGGGTCCCCCAAGGCTCTGTCCTTGGACCCATACTGTTCAACATCTTCATTAATGATGTGGACACTGGAGTCAGAAGCTGACTGGCCAAGTTCGCTGATGACACCAAACTTTGGGGAAAACATCCGCACCAGAAGACAGGCGGGTGATCCAGGCTGACCTGGACAGGCTCAGCAAGTGGGCGGACAAGAATCTGATGGTGTTCAACGCCGATAAATGCAAGGTTCTCCACCTTGGGAAGAAAAACCTGCAGCATCCTTATAGGCTCGGCAGTGCTATGTTGGCTAGCACTATGGAAGAAAGAGACTTGGGGGTCATCATTGACCACAAGATGAACATGAGCCTGCAGTGCGATGCTGCAGCTAGTAAAGCGACCAAAACTCTGGCTTGCATCCATGGATGCTTCTCAAGCAAATCCCGGGACGTCATTCTCCCCTTGTACTTGGCCTTAGTGAGGCCGCAGCTGGAGTACTGCGTCCAGTTTTGGGCTCCACAATTCAAAAAGGATGTGGAGAAGCTTGAGAGAGTTCAGAGAAGAGCCACGCGCATGATCAGAGGTCAGGGAAGCAGACCCTACGATGACAGGCTGAGAGCCCTGAGGCTCTTTAGCCTGGAAAAGCGCAGGCTCAGGGGTGATCTGATGGTGATAAGTTTATCAGGGGTGACCACCATTGTCTGGGGGAACATTTGTTCACCAGAGCACCCCAAGGGATGACAACTAGGTCAAATGGTCATAAACTACTACAAGACCGTTTCAGGCTGGACATAAGGAAGAATTTCTTTACTGTCCGAGCCCCCAAGGTCTGGAACAGCCTGCCACAGGAGGTCGTTCAAGCGCCTACATTGAACACCTTCAAGAGCAAACTGGATGCTCATCTTGCTGGGATCCTATGACCCCAGCTGACTTCCTGCCCTCTGGGCAGGGGGCTGGACTCGATGATCTTCCGAGGTCCCTTCCAGCCCTAATGTCTATGAAATCTATGTCATATGAATCTGTTTTCAATTGGTCTCAGCAAAAAAACTCTGTTAAAAAAAACCCATAAATTTTCAGACAGACAGGGTACTAGACATTTTGGATCCAGTCTGGTGAGGAATCTTTGATTTCTCAGGCCCTGATTTGTGTAGGCTAAGGTCAGTTACAGTTCATTTTCCTAATTTCCTGTAATTAAATGAATGCATATTCTTTTGACACCTTCCAAATAACACCCCAATTTAGTTTAAGCCATTGATTATAGGCTAATATGAGGTGCTCTATTATACAAGTGTGAGAACATTGACTAATCCTCACTTTATGTTAAGTTTGGGGACAAAGGGAAGTACATTAAAGAGGCATAACAGGTGTGAGAAGGTTTACCAAAATCAGTTTCTTGCCATCCAGAGGAGGTGATCTTGGTTCTGCAGTTGTGTTCCTTTTATTCGTTGCTTTACATTCACTGAGCAGCACACAGACCAAAGCCTGCCCATAATTACCAGCAGCATCCCTCTTATCTGATCAGTATTTCTGCATTGCCTTAAGAAAACATTTAGAGAGCTGAAATTTGGGATTTCCATTCTGTGGGGAAACTGACATTTTTAAATGTTCTGAATGGGATGGAGGTCCTGTATTTTTTTTTTTTTAAATCACAAAACCCCCCCATAACATTTTCACCCTCCCCCCTTGCTTTTAGATCAGCCAGTATCTCATTTCGATCCCATTATTTAATTCTTCATTTTAATTATATTCAAAGCAAAAAATGGGTGTCCTATTTCTATCCAGTTGATCATATGACAATCATTGCTCTAAGTTTTTTTTTTTTAATACAGTTGGTCAAATTCAACCCTTTCCTATGCAAAGTGTCAATTTTGATTAAGTGGCAGTTTCTGGTGGAAATATGTTGTGTCAGAAACTTTATGCCAGCTCTAAAAATGATTTTCTGAACTTCTCTGCCACACCCAGTCTAATAGCTGCTGTTCCACACATTGCTTGTACTTCTAAGGCAAACAGGAGTAATAATTTTCATTTTCCAGGTCACTTTGCATTGGGTACCTCATTTCCATACTATAGTGTAGATAAGGACAAATTCAGTACAAATATAATACACAAAGCTAGTTTCTGCCTCCCAATACTTCTGTCTCATGAACCTAATGTGCAAACATGCATAAAAGGATACAAGAGAGCAAGTGTTAGCATCCCATAGATGGATGCTAATTTGGTTGTTGTATATAGATATGTACACACAGAAAAGTTACCTGATAGTGTGGCTTTTTAGGCTTCCCAACAAAGGCATAACAACAACCAGTTTCTGGATGACAAGGCAGTTTGTAATTTTCATACAAGTTAGCAGGTGGAGTTGGTCTGTTGTCACTCAAAAAGACCACTTCTCCTTTGCTAGCATTTTGCCTTGAGTTGACTTGAGTTGGGGCTGGGCTGGTGTGGGTGCTAAGGTGCATCATTGACAGCCTAGGGGTCACGAGTTTGAGACCATAGCAGAAGCACTCATGGTGTGGCCTGTCAGATTCCAAGAGATCCGTGAATTCTTCTAAATACCTTGTTACAAAGACATGAAAAAGGTAAGGTTGACTTGAGCTTTTTCTTTTTGACAGCAGAGCCTATATCCCATTATTATTTTGAATGTAAAACATACAAAGGGCACAACAAATGGCAGCAAAGTATCTTCTTGGTCAGCAAGTCCATGCAGACATCACTTCAGTCTGGACTTTTATTTGGAACTCTTTGCAAGTGGCTGTGTACACAATTACTATGATAGTAAAGTTTTGAGGAATGGTGTTCACAAATGGTCAATTATTTACAAACCTGGGTGGGAATCTTGGCATAGTGTAATCACCAGTTTATGTATCTTAGTTAACTTCAAACTGCCCCTCATAGTTCTGCCCTCTCTGAATCACTTCTGGGATCAGCTTCTCTGTAGCTGCGTCTACAAGACTCTGACTGTGCAGCGTTACTGTACAATAACCAGAGTTATTGCACAGTAGCATTGCTTCATGGCTTTTTCATGACACTGACTGCGCAGTAGCTCATTACTACTGCACAGTAGTGTTATGTCACACTTCGTTACCTGTGAAAAGAAATGTAGTGACACACCCATACCAAGGGGCACAGGGTAGAAGGACTCTTAACAATACAAAATGTCTTGTTTTTAAAGTTATGATTCTCCCTGTACTCTCCTCCATTCTCCCCACCCTGTGGGACTAACACAAAAGACAGATTTAGGGGGAAAAACCAAAGATTTATGGAGAAAAAAATATTGTCATGGTGGTGAGTCCTTTGTATGCTAGCTCTGCTTCCATTGTGAATCAGTCTGTCTTCTGTCAGCTGGGAGAGACTAGCAACACATTTTAGCCTGAAGCAACAGTTCACGTTTTATGGTAGGCAGTATTTCAAGCATTACAGCAATTGCAAGTCATTTTCATGAGGTCTAGACTGTGACCTTTAGCAGAAAAACATATTTGCATCTGCTTTCAGTAAATCTATGGATCAAGGCAAAGAAAAGTGAAGTGCTAATTATTCACACTAGGAAAGTCTGTGCTGAAATTAGGACTTTTTATATGGCAGAAAATCATTGTTACTCTAGTACAGAGATGGCTATCCTCCAGCCAGAAGACCAAATGAGGCTCATGGAGCCATAGCATCTGGCCTATGAGTCTCCCCACAGATTAGGAAATTTGGTGGGGGAGAGCAGTAGCCATTAATATGGCTACCCTACCACCAGCCAGATTTTCAAACACCAATCTCTACACAGCCAATCAGAGTCAAACTATATCCCCTGCCCACCCCACCCCCTGCTTCTTCAGTGGGGCTGAGCCACACCCTCTGTCCTCCTTGAGGGGCCAGTTTGGGCTAGACTATGGTCCCTTTCCTCCATGGGGCTGGATTAGACTAGGCCATGCCCCTTCCCTCCTGTTGGGGCTGCGCCATGCTCCCTTCCCCACCATGGGGCCTGGTTGGGGCCTAGCCATGCCTTCCCACCTGCTCGGCCAGGCTACTCTCCCTTCCCTCTGCAGAACCAGGTTGGGTCCTGGCCACACCTCTCTCCCTCTCCAAGGGGTCAGATTAAGCTCCTTTCCTCATTGCAGGTTGTAATGGACCCCTGCTCCCCTCACAGCCAGATGGTGCCTGCTGCATCCACCCTGGTTGCCAACACCAGCTGGATATGGCCAACAGATTGACCAGGCACTTGCCAATCTGACCCACCAGGCAAAAAGGTTGGGCACCGCTACTCTAGTACATTCCAAGCTACTGTATTGGTGATGAGAAAAATTTGCTTTTAACTTCAAGCACATGTTTTGGTCATATGACATTGCTCTGATCATTTGGAAAGTTTACTACTGAAAGCGCATGAGGCATGTACCTCATGAACACCGCTAAAAATACTAATATTGCTGCATTACTCAAACCCTGTGAATTCTGAACTTTTCTATTTTCCATTCACTTAAAGATATGAAACAAAAATCATGGATTACAGTGCTGATATCGGGTAGTGTATAGCAGTCTGTTGGAAATTAGAATCAGAATTGATTAAGGACTAGGGGTAAAGCATTCAAAAATGCCTAAGTGATTGAAGAGCTTAGTACCATTTTCAGAAGTGACTTGTGCACTTAAGATCAGACATTTTAAAAGTATTTCGATGTCTAAAAGTGTCCTAGTGGGATTTTTCAAATGTGCCTAGCTACTTAACTCTCAATTAAATTAATACATTGGATGACATTGAATTGAAGTTAGGCTAGTAGACACCTATCTGCATTCCTAGGTGCCTGTACATTTTAAAAATCTGGCACTCTGCCTAAGTTTTACTGAAAGTCAATGGGAGTCAGGTTTCTAATCCATAATAGGACTGGATGCATGGGGAGAGTTAGGCTTGTAAGTAAAGGTTTTTTTCAGAAGTCAACTAGCTGTTCCCCACAGTTCCCTTTATAAGTAGCCTCCTTCTGTTGTGGGGTCTGGCAAGTAAGAGATATTAGACTGACTGTGAGCAAGCTTACAGGTTCAGAAGACTTTGAGCTAGGCATTACTGTGGTTAGTGTTGGGCTCATGGGGTTTCAGTTGTGGATAGGACTCCAAAAATACTCTGAATCCATAAAGCAGCATCATTATCTAGGTAGCTTTGCAAATACCAACTAGTGAAAACTCAGTCACTTATGGGCCTAGGTTTTTGCACAGAGGCTCCATTTGAAAATGTCAGTGGCGCCTAAATAATGGATGCAAGTACGCAGCAATGGAGATTAGGCACCTAAGTACCTTTAAGCCAAAGGTTGTAAGTGCATAAGTCACTTTTCAAAATAACGCTTAGGTTAAGTCACTTAGACACTTCTGAACATTTTCCCAGGTATCTAGGCTGCACATGATGAAAACATGCTTCAATGAAAGAAGATCGACATTAGGCCATTGACTTGGGCTGTGCATAAATGTTCAAATTAACTGGGAGAATCCTCCCAGGTTTGTTTTATGTGGAAACATCTGAAAAGACATTTGCAAGCTTAGCTCCTGAAGAGCAAAGAGAACATGCAGTGTGTGGCCAATGGGCCCCTGTGCACACATGTTGGTGTACTCTGCAGGCTCCCTCAGTTTGGTGGGACACGGATGTCAGTAGTGTACTGGAAAGCCCAGATTGGATGACCCTGACTGTTCAGGGTCAGCATGAGCAATACAGTGTAACCCAAAAAAGCGGGGTGGAAGGGCATAGCAGGAGCAAAGCACCCTGGGATGGTAGAGTACTGTGCTGTAGTTCCTGCCAGAAGGAAATGTATACAGACATTTGGCCTACAAGGAAAAACTTCCCAGGAGTGATTTAACTCTACTTATTGTTGTATTATTTTTTCTCTCTGACATGGCCATTTCTGCACTATGGGAAAAATCTGGAATAGCTGTAGACAAGCCAGGGGTGGGCAAAATGCAGCCCATGGGTCGGATGTGGCCTGCCAGGCCATTCTCTCTGGCCTGTGGGGGCCCTAAAAAATTTAGAAAATTAATATTTATCTGCCCCTTGCTGCCTGTCATATGGCCCTCAATGGCTTGCCAAAACTTAGTGAACAGCCCTTTGCCTGAAATAATTGCCTGCCCCTGCTGTAGACTCACGGGGCACTTTTACATGTGCTCTAGAGGTGTGAGGGGCAACACCTTTATTAGAGTGGCTTTGAGAGCTGCCGCGTCTGATGTATCAGTGTTCCCGTGCTTAAAAATGGCAGCGGGGGTGCTTGAATGAAAGCTTGTTTGACAAGCTTTCATTCAAGCTCCCCCACCACCATTGTTAAGTGCACGAGATGCAGGAGGCTGCTGGAGTGTGGCTGCATGGCAATAACCATGCTCCAGCCCACTTGATTATTTGAGTCCTTTCCAATGCACTGGAATTCCAGTGTGTTAGAGCAGCCTCCACACTCAGGTGTAGGCACCCTTGGTTTCTCCTGGGAGAGCAGTGACTCTCCTAGGAGAAACTGAATGTCTGTAGATGGCTTTGAGTAGAGCCAGGTTTTAACTCCACGCATTCTTTGTTTGGAAAATAAGCACTTTCCAAAGATTAGAGAGAAGGCAAGAATGTTTACTTTTTTGTATTTCCTTTGTAACTATTATGAGTTTTGTAAGACTATAAGATTGTTTGGTTGACTAGAATGGGCCTCTGCTTCTTCTTGTCGTAAATAATTTACTTGAAATATAAATGATGTAATATTAGACAAAATAGCGTAAAAAATAATTTGCTTTCCTATTACTTTCATAGGGTTCAGACGAGTGTTACATGAAATATTATAATAAGATTTATTTTATATTTAGAGACTTGAGGCCAGCAGCTCCTCTTCTGGTGCAACTTGGTTTGCTACATGATCCTTCAATTTTAAACAGAAGTTGTTTATTACAAATTAGTAAGAACTATTTTTGTCTGATACAATTTTATTTGACTTTTGGTAATGGGTGAAATGCCGCATATGTAACATTGGACATATCACATTTGTTCCTTGTTTTTTGCAGTAACTTTGAAATGAAAATCACTGTTTATTGAATTGTATAATTCCAGTTCTCTGGATCTCTGGTCAAAATCTAGCATAACTTTGATCTCAGTACAAATTACTATGTGTATCAGGAGCTAAATTAGTTTCGATTTCAGCTCTGAAGGGTTACCACATTTTCATAGCAGGTATCAACAAACCACGGCACTCAAAGGTACGGTAGACTCCTAGCTGTATTGTTAGCTTTCCCTCAAACTTTTTCAGCTGGTTTTCTGAAGCCTCTTGGATCCTTTTGGGGTGTGAATCAAGAGGCTTTAATAAAAGCAGATTTTGTAAGAGGCTAGTCTGTGGGAAGGAAGTTTGACTTAATAAAACAAAGAACACATGCCAGTGTTTCAGGTATGTGTCTAAGAAAGAGTGGCATCCATATTCCAAAGACAAGCAAAGAGATTTTTTTAATTGATTGACATATATATGAATTGATCTTTGTAGGAGTTAAGGATTGAGAGATGACATAAGATGTGTTTTAATAAATACATCATTTTTGAGAGACAAACACATATATATTTTGCAATGAGATTTTAGGTGCCTCAGGTTTTCTCTGACTGTCATTACTCATTATAGGGACATAGCCTACTTTTTTTACGTGTGTACATAGTCTTGCTAAGTCAAGCCGGATTTAGTTCCCCCCAAACTTTTGTAGCCAGATTTCATTTCTAAGAATAAGTTTATTTAAATAAATAAAAAAATTACAGATCATTTAAAGCAGCAGTGGCCATCTTGAACAGCCTCACCGCCAATCATATACATTCAAACGAGGCCACTTGTAGTACCTGGCCAGACTTATATTGGGAGTGGAAAGTTAGTGCCGGGTATGCTTCTCCTGGCGTTAGTCAACTTGTGCAAATGAGAAATCTCTAGGTTCAGACAAATCCTGCTTCCTCCTCCCTCAGGGCTCCCACAGCCCAACAGGTAAGGGGGCAATGGAGCAGCCATTGCCTTCCTTCCCCTATGAAGCAGTAGGTGGTCAGCAGTTGAGGTTTCAAGCATTCACAGAATGGAAGACACAACAGCTGCTTGAAGTATAGACATGGTGGCAAGAGTAATTATGTGGATTGGGGTGAGAGTGGTAAACCCTACTGCCTGTGACAGTGACTGGCCTGATTCAAACCTCTTCAGTTTAAATATCACAGGGATGACTTTTCAAATATGAATGTTCTTCACACAGACATGCCCTTGAAGATCACTGTTTAGATAGGTAAGGGTCAAAAGCATCCATGAATGAAAATAATTACTTTTTAGGATAATTTTACTAAACACACTTTACAACAATATTTACATTTTTAATCTTGGTTCACAGTGCTTGCTGTTCTGTATGGTACTGAACATTGTGATACCAATCTGCCTTACACACCAACTTCATTTTATAGGGCGTTCCTTTTAGTAGGATTTCTCATGTGCTTGAAGTGAAACATGCTTACTGGATCATTGTGGGGGAGATCAGCCTCATCCAGGATCAAGACTAATGTGAAGGTGGGAAGTAAGAAAAACGTAAAAAAGACATGGATTAAAATGTCTAAGGAAAAAGCAAGATGGCTTTTGCTCCCTGGTTTTGGGTGAGCCAGGTGCTTTATTGCTTGAGAAAGCAAGAAACCAAGAGAAGTGACAAGGTGAAGTGTGATACAGACAGCTCCAAGCAAATTTTGCTAACTAGCTCTGTCAGTAGATCTCTGTCATCACTTGCAAAATCTCTCTCCTATTCAAATGTTGGGCCTCTGTTCAAGATAGGATTCCTATCATGATGAATTGTGCTATGCTGTTTTATTATGAAAAAAATGTCCCCTTGGGGAAAGAATTGAGGCTGCTAAGTTTATTTCTACTTGTAAGGAATAAGGATTTGAACTCATATTTACATAGCAGACTGAGCACTACACTTGTCTCCATGAATCATGATCCACCCCCAATTTTATCAGTGTGCACTGAATTGTTAATTTTATGTCAGCAGCTTTACCCTGCGTCAGTAACTGTTAAAGAGAAGGGATAGTTGGGAATAATAGTAGTAACACCTACATGTTGTCAGGCTCTAGTTAGTCCTGAAATGAGAGGTTGAAACTTCTTGATGGGTTAATTAGAGAGTGGAGCAGTGGTAGCAAGTACAGACTATGAAACTTATTCATTGCGGGCTAAGCAATCATAGCCTATGGAGGGGATATTGAGATTTCTTACAGTTTGACATCCCAGCTAGTTGTATCGCTTTCAAAGACTTGCACATTCAAGAGCAGATTTTGTTTCCTTTTATTCATGAGGTTTTAACTGGCATTAGAAGCATCACTTTTTGCTCCCTAGTTCATCTTTTTTCTTTTAATCTGTTTCCTGTAACTTTGCTCATGATGCAGTTTTGGTATGAAAATATTCTTTACCCTAATATGTAGAGAATCTGTTAATGGGTTCTTCTTTAGAGGCTTCATGGGCCCAACTTAGAAGAGGGAATAAGTGTAAGGAATACAGTAAGTTCATTTGTTGAAGAAATACTAAGTACCACTGAAACATTACCACTGAAAAAGGAAAATGTTTTCTGTTGCACTTCATTTCTTCAACAAATTAACGTTTCTGAGTAGGTACCCTAAGCATCAACTAGTAAAGAGGTCAGATAAAACACTCTGAGGAATTTTAAATTTGCAGCAATCTGACCAGAAAAGCAGAAAGCTTGTTTTCACTGCAATCCTGAAATTGAAGGAGCAATGATGTAAACCCTTCAAAGATGAAAGAATAAAAGGGGATTTTTTTCTCCATCTAATGAAAAGAAGCTTTTGTTAGTGAAGAGAGAATTCAGAATGTCCTGCAGTGTCCGAGAACATGTCGTTCTTTCCCCTAACTGTCATTATCTTCATTACCCCAGCACTAGGATTTCAATTTTTTCTCGGTTGGCTATGTAGCAATAGTTCTATTCTTCTCCCAGTTAGCATGTACAACTCCCATTAATGTTAAGTAGAGTTGTACAGATGCTAAAAAAAGGAGTTGTTTAAATATTAAGTAAACACTGGTTTGGACTGAAATGTCCAATTCTCAGGATTATAGAATTTAGGGCGTGTTTACACGTGCTTTTACGAGTGCCTAAACTTCATGCACATTTGTCTAATGCGCATTAAAGTGATTTAGGCACGCGTCTACATGTGCATGCACTAAGGTGCATTAACACGGTGTGTGGACCAACTTGGGACTAAAGTTAGTCCCAATAGCTTTAACGCACTTTAGGACGTCTATATATGTGTTAAGGCACTTTAGCTATTCACTCCTAAATTTGATACCTGCAAAAGCCATTTTCATGAGGTCTAGACTGTGACCTTTAGCAGGAAAACATATTTGCATCTGCTTTCAGTAAATCTATGGATCAAGGCAAAGAAAAGCTAAGTGTTAATTATTCACACTTGGAAAGTCTGTGCTGAAATTAGGACTTTTTTATATGACAGAAAATCTTAAGTGCACAAATCACTTCTGAAAATGGAATGAAGCGCTTCAATCATTTAGGCATTTTTGAATGCTTTGCCCGTAGTCTTTAATCAGTTTTGATTCTAATTTCCAACAGACTGCTATAAACTACTCAATATCACCACTATGATCCATGATTTTTGTTTCATATCTTTTAAGTGCATAGAAAATAGAAGTTTGGAATTAACAGGGTTTGTGTAATGCAGCAATATTAGTTTAGGGTACCTACTCAGAAAGGTTAATTTGATGTTTAGGGGACCTACTCAGAAAGGTTAATTTGATGTTTGGGGTACCTACTCAGAAAGGTTAATTTGATGAAGAAATGAAAATGCAACAGAATGCATTTTTGCAGGTATCAAATTTAGGCAGGAATAGCCTGAATCACCATTTTTAAGGTGTATTAAGGGTACGCATATGTAGATCCACACTGTTAATGCGCCTTAAATCGGCACGTGTAGATGTGCCCTTAGAAAAAGTAGGGCTGGAAGGCATTTCAAGGAGGTCATCTAGTTTAACCCCTTGCTCAAGGCTGGATCATTCCTTAGTAAATCATTATAGCCAAGTGTTTGTCTAACTTGCTCTTAAAATTTTTCAGGATGTAGATTCTACAAACTTTTTGGGGAGCCTGTCCCAATGCTTAACTGCCTTTAAAGCGAGAAACTTCTTCCTAATCTCCAACATAAATTTCTTCTGCTGCAGTTTAAAACTGTTACTCTACTTCACTGAAGTGGAAGCCAGGCATATTAGTTCTACATCATGAAGCTAGGTGCTCAGGAGCCATAAAAGCCCTATGTCAAGCTGAAGTTTCCAGACCCCTGGAGTCTCACCATAGGGAGGAGGGGGCCTTGGCTTTCCAGCTTGGGGACAGTCCATGTAACACACATCATTACTAGAGCTACAGAGCCAGGAAACAACCCAGAAGGTGCCAAGCATGAAGAGTTAGACAGACTTTAAAACCTTTTTTCTATTTTAATAATGGACTGTGTATTTATTGTTTGGAAAAGATATCTTGAAATTTCTACCTTCAACTAAACCTAAAACCTACCTGAAATGGAATTTGGAATCTTTAAAGGAGAATGATCTGTTTCAGTCTTCAAAACCTAAATGCATTTTGCTTGCATTTACAGGAGAGGTCATATTTGAATTGACACATGTATGTGGCAATGGTATAAATACACCATTGCCAAATATCCATATTCTCCTTCCCCCATCCCTCAAAAAAATTACAAAAAATTGGTCTTTGAACACCTAAAATGAGTTTGCTTGGACACAGGACTTTGGCTCTACATGTCGTATGAAGTTTGAATCCATAACTGGAATCAAAATCTGGACTGTTAATAAAGTTCTGCCTCTATGTAAACCTAGAAATAGTTTCCACTTGGCTAAAAATGTTCTTCTTTGTGCGCGTTGACATGGATGAGGACAATGGGGGACTGTTGGGCCAAATGATCTTTGAAAGTTATCTTTGGTAATCTTTTTATTTCATTTATTTATTTAATATATTGTATTTAATATTTTTTATTGTACTGTATTTTTGGTCTACTTAATCTTCAGGTCCTTTACTTGGTGATTTGATTCTTCTGTGCAATTTTGTAGGGCGGTAGAAATCCAAAGGCTTTGTCTGTAGCTGCTGATTGCTATTTGGAGTAGAGCTTTTTTTTTTTTTCTTCAAAAATGGAACCAGAAACTTTGGGGTAAACTTATAAGTGGAACAATCTAGTATTTAAAATGATACTTTCTGGGTTGCATGTTTTCATAATCTGTAGAATTTTCTCTTATAAATACTGCAGGAATTTTTTTAGCTAAAACCCAACAAACTGAATACCTGAATTAAAAATTCATGAAGGTATCTCTGCCAATACAAAATTGGAATAACAAAACAGCGTTACAATCCAGAATCTACACTTTGAGCCTACACTGACTTTGATAATAACTCTGTTATTTCAAGTACAATATAATTATATGTATAGAAGATCCTAAAATAATATTCATTATTAGATTCACACTTAAGAAAAGGGCACTTGGATTTATTGTTCAGAGTAAAGGAGCCATTTGATTCCAGTCAAGGTTTCTAGTTTCAATGGCACTTTTGTGGGGCTAGAAAGCCATTTTATGTACTGTTGTGAATCAGTGTAAAGCAGGAAATCTGATGCTGTCAGTCTATAAAACCAGCACGGTATCAGATTCCATTCTGTTGAAACTTAGAGCTGCAGTTTGCAAATGTTGATTCTGACATCCTGCAGGAGGCAGAACCAATAAATAAACCTTCAGTAAAAGAAATTGTCTTTTATGGGCTTTGCAGCTGTTGGGTGAAGGTTCTGGAGCTTTGATGCAGCTTAACGCTGCCTCAGGACTCGAGATCTTTTCTTTCATGCTGTGGCTATGGCACACTTCGTACTGTGATGGCATGTTGTGTTTTAACGTATATTTTAGGCCCATTAGATACGATGCGTTTCTGAAATATTTTTTAACATTTGGAGGTGTGCTAAGAAGGGATACTGTTCTGCTGCCTGGTTAATAATAGCTTAAAAAGGGGCAGAAGAAAAACTTGTGGTGCTTACTCTCTGCATTAATTTGATAAATCACTATAAACCTGTTGCAGATGCTTCCTTAGCCTGATGAAGGGTATTTATACCTGAAAGCTTGCAAAGAAAAATTTTTCCAATTATTTGAGTTGGTCTAATAAAAGATATCAGTTTTACCTAAAGAACCTTGTCTGCCTGTGTCCTTAGACCAACACGGCTATGCCCTATACCCCTATATAAACCTGACTGACTCTCCTCTAGTCGCTAGTTTCCAGTTAATGTGCTTATCTATTGCTCCTGTTTGTTTTGTACTTCAAACCTATTATGTTAAATCAGAGTGGAAACTTATGAAATGAAGCTTGATAGTACGATGAGTAATATATTTTTATTGCAGTAGCATCTTAAGGCTGCAGGTGCTATCATGGTATTCCATCTTGTTTAATGCTGTATGTGCTCTTATTGAAAGAGTCCCTGATCCAAGGAGCTTTCAGTCTGAGTAGATAAGACGAAAGGGGAAGATTATTCAGATTGGGGACCAGGAGCTTATTGAGAAGTTATGATTTATCCAAGGTACCTCTGGCTGTAAGTAGGTGATCTGGGACCTGAGTAGAGTCCAGTCCAGTGCTTTAATGATAAGCTTTCTCTCATTTGTCCTTGACAATACTCCAATGACATCCATAGACTATTTAGTAATACAACAGGTAGAAGGGCTTTGTAATTCATATTCACATCAATCCTTGTTAAATTAAACTAGTAAAGGGCTATTGAGTATGGGAACCTAAAGAGTGTATGGTATAAGAACCCTTTAAACAAATTTCTTCAGTGAATCTATCTTCAACAGATAAATTACTGAGGAATGGGGATAATACTTGCTTTGTCTGTATTGTGAAGTGCTTAGCATTCTGCTCCCATTTAAGCCAGTAAGAAAACTCAGGTTGACCTAAATGAAGCAGCGTGAGGCCTACACACAATGCATATATATATCTTACTCCAAGCCTAATAGATGATATTTGATCCATCTTAATAATATATTGCACTATATAAGTGTTTACTGTGGAGCTTTGATTACCACCAAAAATAGTTGCCAATATAATACAAGTTAAAAACATAAGTCATACATTTTTAAGATGTCACAAAGAGTTACAATGCATGATTATGTTAAAAATACAATAGCAATTCACAGGCCAGCTAACTGACAGTGAGATGAGTTTTAGCTAACATGGATTAGATACTGCAAACATGTGTACTTGTGAGTAACTTTATTTGCATTAAGAGAGTTGCCCGCACAGGTAAGTCTTCACAGGATGGAGCCTTTTTTTCATATCAGGAAATTCTTTGTAGTTCGCTTCTGGTTTAAGTACTACATAAATTAGATTTAGTCCCTTTTCTTAAATGGATGTGTTTTAACAATAAAATCTCATTAATTTAAACCAGGGGTGCTAAGATTTGGTCGGTGAAGTCATGTCAATCAGCCTGTTGAGTTTTCCATGGGTCTGCAGATTTGGCAGTGGTGGAACTGTGGCAGCATTAATTGTTGTGGCTGCTGGAGGTATAGCAATTAACAATGGCTCCACTCATTCTTCTGCTAGATTCTGACCTGTAGGGAGATTTGTGCGCCAGATGATGTGACCCTGAGCATTGGTTTGGACCAGCAGTTGCCACATGTCAGAGTGAGCTATTGGGGGGTGGTGTGGGAGAGTGGGGCAGATATGTTGGGCACGGCTGATTTAAACAATTATAAGTAAGGTACTCTCCTCACAGCATGTATACTAGTTCCAGGTTTTTTTTTTTAAGTAGGAAAAAGTAACTCTGCAAACAGACCTTCCATTGTGTGCGGGCCGGGAGCGGTCCGAGGCCTTCGGGGGGTTTTTCTCGTGCGGCGGGCTGTGGTCAGCAGCTCGGACACGCCGGGTCAGGGAAGACAGGCGGCATGCTAGAATTAGGCACGGACACTTAGTGGTTGATTTAAGATTATTTTACTTACACCGAAGATGGTCGCAGTGCAGGCAGGAAAACTTGCTTGAGTTGCGGTTACAAAACAAAACAAAAAACTCGAACCTGCACAACATAAGGGTACGTTGCAATGGGGTTTTGGCAATGGGAGATGAACAAAAACCTTGAGAGTATGTTGCAATGGGGGTTTCGGCGACGGGAAGAAAAAAACTGCAGGACTTGAACCCCGGGTAGAGCTCTGGATTCACTCACACAAAGTTTGCTAGGCTCCGTGGAACT
Organism: Alligator mississippiensis; assembly: GCF_030867095.1. Lineage (NCBI taxonomy): Eukaryota > Metazoa > Chordata > Crocodylia > Alligatoridae > Alligator > Alligator mississippiensis. Next base: position 125,662,322 of record NC_081825.1, on the reverse strand, counting down.
TGCGCGCAGGGAAGGGTACGTCGAGGGATCAGGCGGCGACGGGGAGAGGCGAGAGGTTGATCAGACCCCTATAGCCTTCTTGATATACACGCTGGGTCCAATAGGCTCCGCAGCGCTTAGAGATCTTCATGAGACGTGAAGTTCTCCTCCTCCTGATAGTCGTGGAGTCCTCCAACTTGGGCGGAAACCACTCAAGCCTCTTATACGGCTAGCAAGCCAATTGGTAGCCGCCACATAGGAATAATTTAGAACTGGCCAATAGTGGGGCATGAATCTGAATACAAATGGCGGGAACTCCTTGCAACATGCATTTCTCTGTTGCAACGAAGAAATGCACCCTGCAAAGAAAGCTACAAGTGGCGGGAAATAATTCAGCAGTGCCAAAGCACACACAAACAAAAATCACACCCTTGGGTTGTGACACATAGTAGCTGATTTTTCAGGAAAAAAAATCTTTTCATGTGCTACATCGTCAGTATTCTCATTAAAAAGCCATGGCTTTATTGTTAAATTTCCCTTATTTAAGTAAATGTGTACCTGTAACAGAGTTGCTGTAAAATAAGCACTAATACTCCATTGCAAATTACTAATGTATGTAATTTTCTATGAAGCACATTACGTATGTTTCCTTGTATGGCACCTTTTGGTGGCTCCCAAATATATTAGAAATTTTATTTTCTGAGCTATTCATGTCTTACTTCTGTTCAGAACACAGACATCATATTTAACTCCAAGAGTTTAAAAATAAAATGTCAGCATTTATATTTTCCCTGACTTTATCAGGAGCCAACTTTTCTGAAGAGTTCTTTTATCTTATCCAATCCCATTGACTTCAGTATAGTTTTTCTGGTGCATTTGAGGACAGAATTATGCTGCTTGTATTTGATTTCAGTTGGGCTTCCTTTTTTGCTACTTTGCCTGCCAGTGTAGCAGTGGCAGATTCTTTACTGCTGTTATCCTGGTGCAAATATCTGACACGCTGTCCTCAAGGTTAAGTGGATCAGAAACTTCGGTGGTTACATCAGAACTATTCCTATGTATAGTAAATCAGACTGATTGGTTCTTCAGCTTGTACTGGACCACAGTTCAGACTTTGTAGCATTAACGCTCATTTTCCCAATTTTTCAAATTGGCTATTCACAGAAAACTATAAAATGCTGCTAGATTTCAGTGAAAGAATCATTTAACACAGGGGTTGGCAACCCCTGGCACGTGGGCTAAGCATGGTATGCGAAGCCATTTTGTTCGGCATGCCACAGCCAGCCCTGGCTCTGGGTAGATGCTGCCAGCAATGGAGCCCGGGCTGCTCCCAGCAGGGCTTGCAGCATCCCTGCTGGGAGCAGCCTGGGCTCCCAGCTGGCAGCAGCTACCCAGAACCGGGCCGGCTGCAGCTGGGAGGCTCCAAACAGATGTGCCTGGCTCTGGGCTCCGGCATCAGCTCCATACCAGCGCGTGCAGGTGCACCTCAGAGTGGGTAGTGGGGGAGGGGCCTGAGGCAGCGCAGGCCTGGTCTCTACCCTGCTCCCAGTATAGAGGTAATGGCAGGCTTCCAGAGCCCGGCGCAGCTGTTTGTAGCCAGCCCAGGCTCTGGACAGCAGCAGCAAGCAGTGGGCAGGCTGCAAACAGCTGCTCCGGGCTCCACAGCTCCGGCATCAGCTCCAGGCTGGCAGTGACTGCACACGCACCTCTGGGTAGACAGCAGGGCAGCACAACCCGCCCTGAGGTGCCCATGCAGTCGCCACCAGCATGGAGCTGATGCCAGAGCTGTGGAGCCGGGTGCAGCTGTTTGCAGCATGCCCACTGCTCACTGCAGCTGCCCAGAACCCAGGCTGGCTAGAAACAGCTGTGCCAGCCTCTGGAGCCTAGTCACCAGTTCTGTGCTGGGAGCAGGGGAGAGACTGGGGCTGTGCTGCCTCAGGCCCCTCCCCACTGCCCGCTCCGAGGCATGCCTGCACATGCCGGTACGGAGCTGATGACAGAGCCCTGCACAGCTGTTTGGAGCCTCCCAGCTGCAGCTGGCCCTGGCTCTGGGGAGCTGCTGCCAGCCGGGAGCCCAGGCTGCTCCCAGCAGGCACCTGGGACACTGCAAGCCCTGCTGGGAGCAGCCTGGGCTCCAGCAGCTACCCAGAGCCGGGGCAGCTGCAGACAGCCACAGAGCCCAGCCTGGGAGGCAGGGGCTTTGGGTGGGGGGCAGAGGCAGCAGGGCTGGGGGACAGGGGCTTTGGATGGGGGGCAGGGGCAGCAGGGCTGGGGGGCAGGGGCTTTGGGTGGGGGGCAAGGGGCACAAGCAGGGCATCCTGCTGTGTACCACTTGCTCCCATTTTATTTTTCTGGCATGCTGGCACTCTGGCACCTTCCAAGGTAGGCATTGTGGTTTTTTTGGCACTGCAGCCAAAACACGTTGCCTACCCCTGATTTAACATACCAGAATTCCATAAGTCTTTAGTTAATACTTGCATATAGATTGGAATTTTTTGTTCAGTAGTACAGCTGGGAAAACTATTTTGCAAATAGCAAATTTTCCAAAAAAACTGCAGTTTTCATTATCCCAAAACTATTTGGTCAAATTCACCCAATAACTCAAGTGGGTTAAAAAAATGGAGATTGGATTTGTGGTACTGGAGAGGGAAGAGTTGTAGGGAGGAAGTTTTTATCCACTATACTAGTGCTAGTTTCTCCCAGAATGTAAAAAACCCAGGTTCATTTCTCTCTTCTGCTTGAGGGATTTGCTTCCCACCTCTTAGGATGATGCTTCTACCATCAGGGCATAGGGAATGGGTGGAATATTATCAATCCCTCCTCTTAATATGGCTTCACTTTGGATTAATAATTTTTACTAGAGTAGGAACTGGATCCTGGGTATCCTACCTCCTAGACAAGTAGCCTAACTGCTTGGATAGAATGTCAATTTCCTCGTTTTGCTTTCTTTCTCAATTACTATTGGAGAATGTATAGAAAGTAAAACAGCTCCAAGAGGTAGGGATGGAGTGAATCATAGCTGTTGAGTTATAGGTATCATACATGCTGATATCCTATAGCTTGATGGCTAGGAGTCAAGGAACCATATCAGTTTTCTTTCTGATTTGAGGCAAAGGTTCATTGGATTGCAGACCAAAATATCAGTTACCACACAACCCTTATCAACAAAGCCTAGTGGCTGTGGTGATCTATAACAATTTTTATGGTAATTGTAGCAGGTTGTTATCATTCAGCTTTTGTTTTCCCCAGGAAAAACTTGTCTCCACGGGAAACGATATCAATAATAAAATAAATATACACAAAACCAAACCTGTGGTTCTTCCTTGAACCTGAAGAGGGCAACCCTGGCTCAGTGCTGCCTCCTCAGCCCTGCAGCCTTCCCTCTGTTCCCCCAGCTCTTCTTCCTGGGAGCTTTTAACTTCCCCTGGGGCCAGGCAGTCATCCCTGTCAACTGGTCCCAAGCCCCTGAGGAGGCAGGCTATTACTCATTATCCTCTTCCCTCCCCCCCAGTGTTGGGCTCCTGCCCATGAGCCATGCATCCAGTTACAGTAAGGTATACGCCAGTGGCAAAATAGGTATTGTGACTACTTTTAATGTAACTAAATTAGTTCAGCTTACTCTTTCTTGAAGGCTTTTTTCTGTAAAAATGTTATTTTTACACTAGTGTTCTGGTACATAGGCAGTGGTGATGGGGGAACATAAAAGTACACAGAGAGTAGGCATTCAAGAGATCATCATAGCCTGAATGTTGCTCTGTACCAGTATGTATTAAAATAGAGCAATATCTACACTCTACGTGGTTTTGAGAATTTACCTACTTGAACCAAAGGAAAATGTTCCCATGTTGACCAGGGAATGCAGCATTTTGCTCAGTTAGCAGAACTACTTATTTTTTTTCCAAGTGTTCCCTTTGTCATAAGAAAATGTCATTATCTTATAGCTTTTATGTGAGCAAGTGGAAGACCATTAGCTATTGATGCTTGCTTTGGCTTTGCAGAAACTAGAGGTACATTTGACTGACTGAGAAAGTCGGACTTTTGTCTTTCTCCCTGGGCACGTCTACATGAGACGTTTACTGTGGAGCTGACTGACTAGTTCCACAGTAAACGTCGAACATCTGTGCATGTGCTCCTATTAGACTGGAGTAAACTAAACTACACAAGAAGATAATACTTGTAAATACTTGTAAATACAAGTGCCATCCTGCTGTAGAGTTTTGCATGTAGATGCTGCCCTGGCTGGCTGGGGCATGAGGGTTATTCAGTGCAGGGGCTGCCTTCTGGCTAGCCCTGCACAGGAGCAGGAGTACTCTCATGCCCCTGCTGGCCCCTCTACAGCACTTTAAGCCAGGAGGGGGGTGGTGAAGGAGCAGCCCTGGGCTGGCATGCTGACCCCTGGGGCCCTCTGCCAGCTGTGGCAGCCTCAGCCTGGCTCAACATGCTGCGGTCCCAGGTGCACATTCAAACGGTGTGCCCAGAAGCAATAAACTCCAGAGCAGTAGGCCCCAGAGTTTATTTCTTTGCATTAACTGTGCATGTAGATGAACCCCCTAGGTCAAAGTCCCCTGTGTATCTTAAGTGCAAATAGGGACTAGCTGTAACATCTATGAGAACAAAGGTTCAAGTCATCGCTATGCCCCTGGTAGCCAAACTGATTTTCTCCTTTGCAGCAGGGAAGGGCATTTTAGAAGGCTTCCATAAGTGGGTTTGCCTAGTCTGCTAGCTTTTACAGTGAGTTATGTTCCCTGAGGAATTCCTTAGCCAGTCCTCCCATATAAAACTCAGTCTTTTAAATAAACAAAGCAAGCAAAACAATTCTTCTTTCTTGCCCCAGACACTAAAGGCACATCCAGATGAGCGCACACATGTGGTTTATGGTGCCGCAAAGCCCAATTAAAAAACAAAACAAAACCTACCACTAAAAAAAAGTGGTGCGGTGCATGTGGCATCGGTGTGCACTGCCAGAAGCACAGTCTGGCTGGCCAGAATCATGCTCTGGCTGCTGGCCAGGCTCTCAGTGCCTGGATTGGCACTGTTATTACCCTGGGAGGCCTCCCAGGTAAGGCTGCTGGGACCAGCACAGGTGGCCCCAGGTAATAGACTACAGGTGCTGGCCCCAGCCTTCCCTAACCCACCCAGGTCAATTTGGTGCGTGCCGTACCATGTGTGCAAGGGCGTGCCCTGGGGAAAAAAAAGCAGTGGCACACATATGTGCCACAGGAAACATGCACCCCTGCATGTGTGCCCTCATCTGGACACACCCCAGGATGGGAGTCCCTTTGGTTCTGCCTCTAGCATAGCAGCCTGGCCTCTCTGTGCAGCTAGTGGTTCAGTCCACAGCTTGCCTGCTTCCTCTGCTCTCCCCTGGTGTTTGAAGTTCCAAGTCGGACACTCTCTCATTTAAATGCTCTGCAGTGGGGCTCTCTACTAGGCTGGCTGTTTTCTCCTAAAGGGACATAACCTGTTAGAGCATCACTCATATCTCTGTTTTGGGTAGGTACAAACAGAAAACTTATTCTTATAGCAAATGTGTATGGACTGTCACTACCCAGCATGTGAAAGGGGGCCCTGTCTTAGGTGAGGGAAAATGTACTGTAGAGACATTTTTGTTGAACTTTTTTTATTGTCGCTAGAATGATTCACCATGTTATGCACTGTAGGAGTGTTAATTGCCATGTTCTATCCACAGTGCTACCTCTTCAAGGTATTTTAGAGACTATCTGGCTGTAGATTAGGAGTAACTACAGAGAAGGTATCACTTCTATTTCTTTCAGAAATAGAGCTATGGAGAAGTGCATTTTGTTGTTTAAAAAACTATTTACACTTATTTCTTAAGACAGACCATTACATTTTGCTTTTATTAATTTTTAAGTATAACATGCTATAGGCAAATCCTACATATCCAGCACTGTGTAGAAAGGTTATGATCTCACTGTATTACATGAATGACAAGACTGCAGAAAGGAAGAATCAAAATCAGGAAATGAAATATGGCTTTTGGGCCTTCCTATATGGGAGACAGAGGGATTCTGGGTGAACTGTTTGGGGCCCCATTTGATGATGTTTGCCAACCATTTAAGGCTGGTTAAGAAACAGGAATCATTGGAAAAGGGAAAGAAAGGTGCAGTTCAGCTGTGGGAGCGAAGGGGAAATCTACATGTATTCAACGTAGTGGTTCACCATGACTTTCCAAAGAATTGGTGGAGGGGGACTTCATTCAATGGGCGCTGCCATATATCTTATTCAGATGGGTTGCACTAACCTGTCCCTGTGGTAGGTGCCCATCAGTATATTTGCCCAATATAGGCCATGTGATTTATAGTCATGCTTAATGTTGGCTGCATTTAATCAGTTCCATAGTTGGCTTCCATTACTGAGCACATGCTTCTTTTAGCAGCAGTTTAAAGGTAGATAATGTATTTAATGTGGTTTCCTTGTATGCGAATGTCAGATGAGTGGCTTTTTTCCCCATGCTATCTGGGGCACAAAACTGTCACAACCCAAAGTTGTGATTTTTCATTTGTGTGTGCTTCGGCACTGCTAAATAATTTTTCCTGCTAAATTGCAGCTTCCTTGCACGGTGGAGTTTTCTGCTGCAGAAGAGAACCCCGGTGCAATGGAGTATTCCTGCCAATTTGAAGCTTTCTTTGCATGGTGCATTTCTTTTGCATCTAAGAAATGCACGGTGCAAGGAGTTCCCACCATTTGTATGAAGATTCGTGCCACATTATTGGCCGATTCTAATACATGCACACGTGGCGGCTAGCAATCGGCTTGCTAGCCGTATAAAGGGCTTGGGTGGTTTCCGCCCAAGTTGGAGAGAGAGCAATTGGAGTTCGAGAGGGAGAGCATGAAGATCTCTAAGTGCTATGGATCCTTACGGACCCAACACATTTCTTAAAAGGCAACAGAGGCCTGAACAGCCTCTAGCCTCTCCCTGTCGCCGATAAATTCCTAGACGTATCCCTTCCTGCATATTAAGATACGAACCCGCGGAGCTTTAACAACTCCGGGGCAAGAGAACCGAACCAAACCCACGGAGCTTCGGCAACTCCGTGGGAGAGAAACTACCAAACCCAAGGAGCTTTAACAACTCCGGGGCTAGAACGAATTTGTTGTAGTCCTCCAACGAGGATTTAAGCAGAGCTGCACCTGGAAACTGTCCAGCCTACACTGCGACCATCTTGGGTGTAAGTAAATAATCTTTAAATCAACCATTACGCCTCCGTGACTAATTCTAGCTCGCCCCCGGTCTCCTCCAGCCCCGCGTGCCCGGGCTGCTGGCCACAGCCCACGTGCGCAAAGACGGGCCCGGCTTGCCCCCGGCCCTCACAAAAACCTTGTCTTGTATTTGAGTAAATACGGTAATGGACATTAAGCCCCCATGTCAGCATGTATTTAAGAACATCCATATTCAGCAATGTACTTAAGTACCTGATTAAATGGATCATTGAACTGGAGCCTAAGTAAACACTAGACTTAGCTGAGGATGGAGATGTAAAGGAGCCAGCTTAAGCTTACTTTTCATAGCTGCATAGATTCATAGATTGTAAGGCCCAAAGGGACCTTGGAAGATTATTGGGTCCAGCCCCCCTGCACCAAGCAGGAAAGATAACTGGGGTCAGGTGACCTCAGCAAGGTGGCTGTCTAGTCTCCTCTTGAAGATTTCCAAGGTAGGTGATTGCACCACTTCTGGAGGGAGCTTATTCCACAGTCTGGACATCCTGACTGTGAATAAGTTTTTCCTAATGTTGAGCCTGAATCGGTTTTCCAGGACTTTGTGGCCATTACTCCTAGCTTTCTCCTTGGGTGCCCTGGTGAACAGTTGTTAACCGAGCCCTTGATGTACTCCCCTAGTGTAGCAGTAAGCTGCTACCAGGTCCCCTCTCAGCCTTCTTTTCTTCAGGCTGATGAGTCCCAGATCCTTCAGCCTTTCCTTGTATGGCTTGCTGTGTAAGATTCTGATCATATGGGTGACTCTTCTTTAGACTCTCTCAAGCTTGTCCATGTCCTTGTTAAACTGTGGTGCCCAGAATTGGACACACTACTCCAGCTACGGTCTCACCAGTGCTGAGTAGAATGGAAGAATCACCTAACTTCCTTGGTTTTGCTGGAGATGCATCGATTGATGTGTGCCAGAGTATTGTTTGCCCTACTGGCTACAGCATCACACTGTCGGCTCATATTCATACTGTGGTCTATTATTACCCCCAGGTTTCTTTCATTCATGGTGCTAGTCAGTTCAATGCTGCCAAGCCTGTAAGTGTGTTGGGGGTTGCTTGTCCCGAGGTGGAGCACTTTACATTTCTCGACATTGAACTTCATCAGATTCCGATTCACCCAACTTGCTAGCCTGTCTAGGTCTGCCTGTATCTGTACCCTATCTTCAAGCATGACCATGCTTCCCCATTACTTGGTGCTGTCTGCGAACTTGGCTATTGAGCTCTTTACCCCCACATCCAAATTGTTAATAAAGATGTTGAAAAGTACTGGACCAAGCACCGACCCCTGTGGGACACCGCTTCCCACTTGTTGCCAGGATGAGATGCATCTGTTCACTACAACACTCTGTGTCTTATCCTGCTGCCAGTTTCTCACCCACCTGACTGTCTTGGAGTTAAGCCCACAATCCTCCAATTTTCTTGTGAGGACACTGCGGGGTACTAGATCAAGGACATCATAGGATACTAGATCAACATTGTGGGATACTAGATCAACTTTCTTCCATGTTATTCACTAGCATGGTTTTGAGCAGCCTCTGAGACCTATAAGGATGTTATACTGACTAGGAAAACTGGAACATAATGTGTTCTGGCTTCAGTCTACTTGTTAAGACAACCTTTTCCTGGAGCAGCATGAAGAGGGTTTAGGCTCGGCCAGGTTCCTAATCTTATATTTAACAGTGCAGTTAACAATGCGCATAAAACCTGACCAATTTGTATTCAGAAATTCATATATGTGAGTGCCCTAAGGCTGTGGGGACCCACCTTTTTGATAGGTGTGCCACAAATTAGCCTCATGCCCTCCCCGGATGTCACTCCGATCCCTTTTCCCTGCCTGATCAACCTGTATAGATTGTGAAAACAGTTCTTAGTAAGAAACGCGTTGCAGTTTTTAATAGGTGCGATGCCCAAGGTGAAGGCTGCAAATGCTTTATTTTCAGCTTTCTATTTTTTTGAAATCTGTATTTAATTCACTTTTATTATCATACAATTGTAAAGAAGAGCATGCTGTCTAAAGTCATTACTCTACAGGAATATAGCATCAGGATGACCTACTTCAAGCTCCTCAACACAGGGTAGGAGTAATGTGTTTGCATAAATGTGAGGCAGTTTCTTTTGGATATGCATTTTCAACTCCCCTTGCAATTTGGAAGAACTGTGTCTATTCTGAAAGGTCAGAAACTGGTCAAAAGATCAAACTAGTGAGAGGCTGAAAACAGAATAACAGTGAAGATAAGAATGTGGATATTGTAATCTATTGAGACATTAACAAAATGTAAAGCGTTCTGAAGAACACTTACGGTTTGACATGTTAGCATTTGGTGCCATCATGGTTTTCATTGATTAGGAAAGCACCTCATTTTTTGCTCTAGCACTGCAAGTCTTCAAAGTGTAATTGTGTAAGTGGGAGAGACATGTGAGAAGTATGACTCAATGGTACCTTTGGTTCCATATTTAAAAATGAAGCTTTCACACTAGTAATTTTCCTCAAAGTATTCTACAAATGTGCTTAACTTTTACCAAGGAAGAGCTGCCAGGTCAATGTTATCTATAATAATAATGACTCCTGGAAAAGCATTTGAAAAATTATATAAATTGATAATTAAATATAATCTGTGCAGTATCTCCAGGGCTGGTAAGTAAGTATAGAAACAAACTCAACAGTGTGTTTTTTGTGTCTTTGTCCTTTATTGAATGGGATCAGAAGCTGCTAACCTCTAGGTGATGTGCCTTATATTGTTAATAGTCACTCTCTCTCCATTCAAAATGGTAGGGAGCCTGTGCTTTGGAGTAGAATAAGCCAAGTTCTATCCCTGTGCTATTGTAATGGTCTGTGTGGCTATTGTATATAAGTTAATAATGAAAGTAAAATTCCAGGAAGCAATGGTAATTTTATCCTCCTATTTCAGGGAGAAAAGCCAATATCTTATTTTGTTGAATGGGTTGCTCTAGGCCTCATTTACTGCAGACTGTTCAAACTTTGTTCCAGAGACCAAATTATGACTTTCTACATGGGCCTTTCTGTGTACTCTGTGGCAGAAGCATGTTTTTCAGTTCTTCAGGGTGACATTCAGCTGCCTTAAATGTATTATCTTACTATATTTTCTTGGCTCATTTTACTACACAATTTCCAACTTCTGCAACTGAAAAAGTGGGAGTCCTAAAAAGACAACAGCCTCTTCATTCCCACACCTCTTTCTGATCCCCATAGCACTCAATCCTGTGTGCTAAGTGAGGTAGGGATTTCATGTGAAAAGAAGGGTATGGTATTACATAATAAAAGGATACATCAGGCATGCACATACAGGTACAACGTAAAGAGTGCACAACACTTAATTACGGAATTTCTGGACTTTTGAGTGCTTGACTGTGCAACTTCAATAATGTTCTTTTAAGTTTTTGTTTGTAATTTCCTAGATTAATAAAAAATGAAATCCTATCCTCCCTCCAAATTCCATCAAATGGGATTATATTAACCCTGTGGATGGGTAGGCACTATGACTGAAATATTTAGACCCACCAGACAGACCTCTGCCATTTGATCTAATGGTAGTAGTAACGGTAGTATGTTGTCATGTCTTACCTCCGAGGTTCCTCATTCCTGCCCCATTTTTCTCACATTGCCAGTCCCAGCCTCTGCTCCTCAGCTTTCTCATATCAGCCCTAGCATTTTTTTACAGTCATTCCCCTTTCCAGTTATTTCCCTCTTGCCTGTTTCTCCAGTCGCTGCCACTTACATTCCCTATCCCCACTTGCTCCTGTCCCATTCTGTCTTCCTGAGTGTCTTGTCCAAATCTCAGTTCTATCTTTCTTCTACATCCCTTCCTCAAGTATGGCCAGATGTTCATATAGATGGCCAAAACATGTGCATGACATACAAGCTTACTTATTCCTGCCGTATTTCAAAACTCTATTCCAAAGCTTGGGCTTGCAAGACATAGCCAAAGGTATAGTGACTAGAACTTTTTAACATTGGTAAAAGAATTTTCCCTCAGCCTCTTTCTTAGAAATGGTTGAATCTTTTTGGCTGAAATTCGGTAATGATTCCAACAAATTGTAACTTGCGATGAAAAATTTCAACCCAGGTGAAATTTTGTTTAACCCAGGTGGTTAAACTTTGGCCAACTCCTGAGTGACTTAAAGCAGATTCATCTAAGGGAAATGTTTGGCAACTTTTAATAGGTGGTACTGTTAGCATGACCATAATATTTTTGTTTTGTGAGGTTCATATAGTTCATGGCAAGGAGGCAATACTTAATAGAAATGATTTTTATTTTGTTATAGTATAAGTACTTCTTATAATACTTGCAATATATACATATTGCAAGTATTATATATATATATATATATCCAGCAATTTTAAGACATTACACCTTTGGAATCCTGACAACTGATGTTCTCTCATTTTCTCTTATATTAAAACTGATTTCTGATTTTACTGCTAATCTTTGCTTCCCCAAAGAAGCAAAGCATAAACATCTCCTAAAACAAAAATCCAAGGCATCAGAGGGAATGCTCCTAGCCAGACACTATCCACACCAGGTGTCTGGTTACTATAGCAATTGTCTTTTGGCACGAGGCCAAAATGATAATCGCAAGGTGAAGAGCCCTTTCTTTTGTCTCTTTGCAAAGTGAGGGCTGAAAGTTTAATGTCTTTGAAACAGATGTGTCATTTGAGGTCACATAAATTCAACTAATATTATGGAAAAAGAGCATATGGGTGGATGCCTGATTTATATGATTGCTTTGCAGCTCCCATTGGGCAGAAAATAGTGCATTCAGTTCACAAGTTTTAATTTATTTGAACGACTGTGTGTTACAAACCCTGCAAGGAATTTCCTTTGCACAATTGTGCAATCCAAAATGCTCGATGTTTTTTGTCTGTATTTTGACTGGCAGTTCAGTTGTGTGGGAATCTGTTGTATACACATTTTCTGGAGATCTTCAGTATATACACAGGCAAACATCATTCTGAATAACTTGGCAGGAAGTTGGAATGAAACAAGATGTGGTATGCGTATAACAAACGAGGCATTAATATAACTGGGCAAAGTGACTGAGGCCTTTGTGAAAGCAAACTGATTGCATTTTAAAGCTACTTAACATCAGTGTTATTTGATTGGATCTTAGTGAATCAGGTGGTGTAGGTATTCCAATTCACCCATCTCTACTAAAGGAAGGATCTAGTGCCCATACTATTTGTGTACCACCAGAATCCCTGAAAGATGTAAACACCTTTTAGTGGGCATTAATAATATTATCACAACATATAGGACTACTATGTCGGGCAATCATGAAGCTGTGTTGTAAGTGTTGCCAAGGATCCAGTAGTCACTGATACTGAAACAGGTTCCTTTTACACTTTACCATTTCCATAGAATGGCATTTGCTGTGGTGCTAAAAGAAATACATGGATGAATCCTTAGTAATTCCAAAATGAAAGTAAAATGTGCCTTAAATGAATGACTAACAAAAAGTCAGAGCTAATAACTAATGCACAAATGAAATGCTGGTATGGATGTGTTCTTGTTTAGTCTTGGTGATATTTGTCCCTCCTTAAAGGGCAAAAATTGTTGCAACAAAGATCAGTGTAAAAGATGTTGTGGTTAGAGTGGTATTCTTCTACTCCCAACCCCTGCTACTCATGACTCATTCTGTGACCATGGGCAAGCCTGTCAACCTGCACACCACCATTTAGTTGTCTTGGAAATGTGTACATCTGTGCTCACTGTGTGGTATTGCAAGGCATCTTTGCAAAGCCTGTCAAATTTTTATTCTGTATTTAATACAAATACAGAATAGCATGATTACATATTAATGAAGAGACTATATGCCTTAAAATGTATTAATTTCTCTCCAGAAATATCTTGGTGACTGATTTCAGTAGCTGCACTAAACGTAAATAGGTTCAGGCAGGAGTATTGCTTTAGACTGTACAAAGGTGCTGCAAGCTCAGTTTAACTGTCTACATAAACCAGGTTTTCACATGAGCAGAGCAAGTTGTTAGGGTTCATCTCTGTACGCGATGTCTTGTCTTGTTATTTGAAACTAAGCAACTACTTACTATCACAAACTAGTTTCAGAACAACTCTTTCTCTTTGTGATTTTCTTTATTTTATCTTTAATAAGTAATACATTCACTCTTTTATTTGAGTAATGGTAACAGAAATAAGGTTCATTCTAAAGGCTTAACTTGCACCAAGAACCAAGCGCTTGATGTCTTTGCTGTGATCTCCTGCCAATAGCAGATACACAGCCAGATGAATTTGTTACAGAAACCATTTACAAGCTTTCTAGCATGCTGATGAAAGAAACAATTGATTTCTGTGCCACATGACAACATCATGTAAAATTATTCTTTTTTTATCAGAAGTAAACAAAGGGTGAGCAGTTCATATTTATAAAAGTGTAAAGCAGTGGTTCCCAAACTGTAGATTGTGACCCCAAATGCAGTTGCAACATCAGTGGATGGGGTTGAGGGGATGGGGAGCTGTGAGTTGGGAGTGAGGGGCCATGCTAAGGAAATGGGACCATATGTGGGGACTTGCTGAAGAAAAGTTTGGGAAACACTGTTGTAAACAGGTCTACTTTGCCTTGCTGTCCGTTGCTTTGGGTGCTGATACATTGGCAAGAAAAATGGATTTATTCACATTTTAAATCTTTTTTTAAGGGTGCAAAGTATATCCAGACAACTTTAATTTTATCCTGTTGGAGAAATAAGATTGTTATAAAATAGATTATGATTTATTATTCTGAGTTGTATGCACAAGTCGGTCAATTATAGTCATGTGGTATAGTTGTGGAAGGGAAATCATCTAATGCCAAACCTTTCAGGTTGAGTACACCACCATTTAGTTGTCTGGGAAATGTGTACATCTGTGCTCACTGTGTGGTATTGCCTTTAGAATGAACCTTATTTCTGTTACCATTACTCAAGTACAACTTATTTTTAAGTGGAATTTGATACTATTTTTAATGGAAAAATGTGGTTAGGATGTTAGGGATGTTAGGGGAAAAAGTGTTAAGGATAAAATAAACTCCACTGAAGGAAGGAGTTGTTTAGTGGGACAGGTATTCAAAACTTCCAGGATCAAAACTTCAGCCTATATAAAAGGGTACAGCTCTGTTGACTTCAATTAAGTACTGTTGGTTTACATCAGTTAAGGATCTGACACCAAAATCAGATTTGCTCTGTAAATTGAAAGGAGTAAAAGTAACTCTGCTGACTATTTTTGACTCCTATTAATAACAAAAATTAGCAGTGGCTGTTTTTTTTTTTTCCAGAGAATACCGACTAGGTTTGATAAATGCCCAAATCCCTATCCCACTCAACCATTTTAGGATCTATATATGTTTGAAGACAATGCTAGTATTCTCTTTATTTGCAGAAATGTTATGACCACTGCCTATTTTTTATCAGGGTAGATTCACTTATATACAATTTCCCTTAATTCAATATTGCAAGTTTAATTTATAGGTTCCACTGTCATGGTTTGGATCCAAGTGTACCCTGGGTTGGAGCCCCTTCAATGCAAAGGGGTCTTAAATGTGGAAATAACAAACCCCTGAGAGTAATCCAGATTTTCTGGTCAACACTGAGCTAGAGTAACGCTTGCGGACAGTCTTCTCTGCCCTCAGCATGGGGCCTGGGAATGGGGAGGAGTGTAGTTGGAATATTGCATTGTTTTTTTTTTGTCTGGTGTTGTCATCCACTGCAAAGGGCACTTAGTTTATGGTTTGCTGTGAGTTGTGCTTCTGGCTTAGCTTTGAAGACAGTAACATGAAAAATCTCATGATTTGCCTATGGTGAACCTGAGTGTGCCTAGTGATGGCTTTGTAATACAATCCAAGGCATTTAATTGTTTTTAATAAGTATTTTTTTGTCTTATATGTGCCTCTGCTATCCATTTCAAAATTTTCTTTCTTTCTAGTGCAGTTATATTGACTAATATATCATTGGCCATTCAGTGTATGGTTTTAGGATTACATTTACTAAGTTTTCACCCTGGTGGCATTTTTCAGAATATATATTTTTAAAAAGTAATAACAAAAAATAATTTAAACATTCTAGGTTCTTCAGTCCCAGATCAGTAGCTGTCACATTCACAGTGTGCTATGCTTTTGACCCTTGTGAATACATACTCCTTGGTGGCAGGTCCTGAGCATTCATGTTGCTAAAGGAGGAGTCCTGTGAAAAAACTTTGCAAAGACTGACTGCTTGGCTTCAACTGATCAGGTCATTATGGCTAAAGAGAGAAATTGCACATAAACCAGTATAAGTGATCAGAAACTGGTTCAAACCTGTAATACAACAGAAGTTTAGTGGACATAAACCACTTTCAAAATGGCCAAAACCAGTTTAAGATAAACCTGGATGGATGTAGTATCAGACTTAACTATTTTTAGGTTAAATTGGTGTATTGAATTTCTGTCCCAGATCCCTTCCAGATTCAAGTTAACTGAGTCCCCCAGCATCCCAGGGTGCTTTGCACTTCTCCCACAAACCCCTCCCCCTCACAGGGTGGACAGATGGGCTAGCTGTGGCCCAGGCTGTCTGCTGAAGCTGACCGGGGGAGTACTGTAGCATCCCTCTGGCTTTTGGCCTGGGCTACTGCAGGCATGAGGCTGCATTTCTGGAATCAAAAGTGCATGTCTGTTCATTTGCTAATTGGTTCAGGCTATGCAGTTTAGAATAACCTGTGAAAACTGAACCGATTCGGCCTGCGTTTTTTTTGATCTCTAGTTAGCCCATGGCTTCTTTGGCAGGTGCAAATGAGATTGAAACCCTTTTAGAGGGTTACCCTCTTGGGAGCTGTGCAACTGGCAAACATTTGCAGCAGTACAGGACAACCTTTTCAAAATGAGATTTTAGGTTAATGGTAAAGCAAAGCCTAAATTTGTCACTTGTGTAACTTTGCTAAGTTATTTTGGCTTATTAAGGAAGACCTCACTTTGTCTTGGATTGAGAAACAGACTGTCTGCCTGAAGTCAACCTCCCCAGTTTTTCCACACCATCCTAAACTAGAGTCCTATTTCTTGGAAGAACAGGATTATCCTACGTGTCTCCTAACAACTTGTTCTTTCTTATTCTTTTATCTCATGTTCCAGCCATACCTTTCTCCTCTATGTGCACTGCTTCTCCCTGCTCCCCTCTAGGAAGGGGTGGAAGCTGTAGTCAAACTAAGTAATTGTACTGTTCATGTCCAAAAAAAGTCCTTTGTCCAGCAATCATTTAAATTTCTTTTAACTTGGAGATATACTGGTCTCCTGGTAGATCTCCAAGGTAGCTTTATTTACATGTTGACAGTTCTCAGTAGTCAATTCCTTCCATTTCCAATATATCTATGTAACCTAGCCCCTGGCCATTTCATTCCTTGTCAGTCCACCAAGGGAATACTCTGTCTGAAAAGGAAGTAACCACTTCAGACCAAGAGGGTAGCAGTACAAAAGTGAATGAGGAGATCAGTTTGTACATGATTTTCATAAATATACTATTAATTTTTGTTCCGTAGAAGTTCCCCATATTAGGAGCATCATTTGACCCTTTGATGTATAGATGCTGTCTGTATTCATATTATTGGGAGTCACTGGTGTGTGGGCAGAAGATAAAACTTTGGTCCCATTTAAAGTCAACCACAGAACTACTGACTTCAAAAGAACCAGGAGTTCACTGGCCAGTTGTGGGAATAAAATTGTTGCTATTGCTAAGTTTTAAAAGAATTAAGAAATTATAATGATTTATTTACTGGGCTTAGAATCATTCACTTGGGCTCCCTTTCTGCCTATCCTTTCATGCCCCAGCTATTGGCCCCATTTGTTGCGTACTTATGGGTGCATCTATACATGCCCTTTACTGCACAGTAGACTAATTAGCTGCACAGTAAAGCATCACCAGCTACACATGTGCCAGTATTAGGGCTCAGTAAACTAATCAACCCCACCGTAAGATAGTACTATCAAAGATGGCGGAGTAAGTAACTACACTGAAATGCACGTGTAGATGGTGGCAGGGGCTGGTGCTAAAGTGTGTGGGCCTAGCCACATGGCTTTGCACTTTAGCACCCTTGTGCCCCAGCCAAACTCTCCACTGCCCAACACTGCCACTCAGAGCCCAGGGCTGACCTCTTAGGCCCACTTCCAGCCTGGGGTTGCTCCACCATGGCAAATTACTGCTGTCTCAGGCACATGTATAGGTGCTGTGCCTGGGAGCAGTTTCCTCTGGCTCAGATGACTCCAGAGTTTACTGTGTCATGTTAATTGTATGTATAGATGCACCCATTGTGGAGAGAATGATTGTTGCTGAGGACATAGTTCTGTAACAGCATGCAGAAGTAGCCTGGTTTCTGTGTCTGTAGTTTAACTTCAAGCTTCCTCCTTAAGGAATTGCAATAATTTAACAAGCCATTTATTCCATTTTGAAAATATAATGAAAAATACCATCTCATTCCTGGGTTTTTTTCCCCATTTTGGTTTGATTTGATAGTTTTAGTGATAAATTGTAGCTGGGTCCCACCCCCGCCACTCTGTGATTTGTACTATTGTTCTCTCCTTATCATAGTGGGACAGATGCAACCTCAGGGTTTAGGTCAAAGTGAACAGTAGAAACCCCTTGTTAAAGGAGAGCCAAGGAAAATTGCAGTTGATCATCCCAACCAGACTATTTAATAAGTACAGAACAATTAATGAATATGGTAATGTGTCATGTTTTTGCAATACTAAGCACAGAAGTTATTAAAATACATATATTAATCTTCTGAAAAACAATACATTTGCATTTATTGAAGTCAAACACAAAAGTGTTTTAGTGTTAGCAATAGTTAAATTCATTTTTATGCTTAAAACAGCTATGAATCACATGCTTTGTATTCCATGGAATATTGATGCCAGGCTGATAGGTTCAGCGTGAGAGAGTTTCTTCATAACAGGTACAAATAATGTTACAGTGGAATGAGAAATAAGCAGCATGTGTGAGATGTAAAATGTAATACCTTTTAAATAGTGTTTTCCTTTTGACTCTCATTCTCTGTAATGACTGAATGTATAGGGAATGTATATGGAATCCTATTGAATCCAATGCTTTGTTGCTATTGACTGGAATGAAGATGGATGTGGGATGAAGGATTATTACTGTTGTTCCTGTTGTTGTTGTCTTGATAATAACTAGGCCCTGGGTTATAGATGAGCATCCAAATGAGCTAGGTTCTGTCTGAACACAAAATAGAAAGGCAGTCCCTTGAAGAGTTTACAGTGAAATTCACATCTGGGTGGTAGATCAGGTAAGGCCAAGTTAAAAGCATTCAGACCTGTAGTTTAAGTACTGTATGTACTTGCATAGTATACTCACCTATTCCCCAAAAACCAGCTTTCCAAAATTGGAGTACATGTCTTAAGCAGCGAAACTTATTTTTCTGCTCAGAATAAATGCACAGAGATGCTATAGGATGGTTTTCCTTCACTTCCCTTCAGCAGCTGCATGGAGGGGTGAGGGGGAATCCAGCAGGAAGCAGAAATAAGTGTGAAACATTTCTGGGGCAGACAGGCTCCTCCTTGTCCCGACTGGTGCGAGATACTTGCTAGGGTGGGTAGGGAGCTGGTGCTGGAGGAAGGAACCAGTGTACCACCTGCACTGCTGAGCCTGGCATTTTCCACAGCACCGTGCAGCTCTGGGGCTGTCCCTACACCTGAATCAACCAGGGATAGTGGCAGGAGGCGGGCTGCATCCACACCATTGCACTCCTCCAGTCTTCAGCAGCTATGGTTTTAGCTTTCGGCTGAGCATTCAAGAACTGCTAACAGTTTAGCTGTGAAAGGGTTAAAACTGATTTTCTTCCCTCCCCCCCTCTCTGATCAAGGAAGTGAGGGGTGAGTGAGCTGAAGATTAGGCACTGTCCCTATGGAAAAAATACTTTTTTTCCTTCCTTCTATCTTCCCAAAAGTAAGGTACATGTGATGCTCCAGGGGCTTTAATCAGAGCAGTTCTCCAGCCACTCTGATTAAAGCCACACACCCTCCCAGAGCCTGTGTATAAATGCCCATATTGCAAGGGGATACGATGGCAAATGAAAGACCAATAAGGAATTTTCTGTTCTACATTCTTTTTTAAAAAAGCATAAAGGCATCTGCTGGTGCTGCTTTTAGCATCTGTGGAGAGCAGCTTATTATCTAATGTAAAAGAAGAGTGTGACACAGTATGTTAAGGTATTGGAGGAGAACAGTGCTGCTCCATTTCTAAATCCTGATTCAAAGACACCCTACCAACTTTCTCCTCTCAAGTATGGTTGACCTAGAACTTTGCCTAACAGATTGTCACGGATAAGGTTGTCAGCTGTATGCTAAAGGAGATTAATGTGAAAGAAAAGATTCTTTAGAAAGTGAATGGAGCAGCACATAAAAAGAACTTCCTGAGAAGCATTGTGTCTCTCACCCTTGTGCTGTCAAAATGCTGTTTCAACTGTTTTTATTATTTGCATAAATTTTTCATGTGTGGCAAATTCTTCAATAATTTTAGACAAGTTTAAACAGATTGTTTGCTCCCAAATTTTGGTTGGATTGATGGAAAAGAATGTGATCTAATATTAGGGATATGGAGCTTCAAAATCCAAAGGGAAATTCACTGTTAGTTAATGCAACCTGCAGAGCTAACGCTTGCCATTTTATTTCACAAGAGACTCAAGTCATACTGCAAGTTGGTATTTCTATCATAGAATATATTGGACACAGCTGGTGTAAAGCAGTGAAGTTCCATTGATTTCAGTTTGACATCTTGTCTCCATGTTTTTGCTTTATTGGTAGAATCACCTAAATGACTGTATTTTGTGTGCCTCAGAAACCTCATCACTGGTTGAAGCATGTGTCATTCCACCACTGACATGTATTTTGGATGAGTCCCAGTAGATGGTTCTCAGAAGCCAGCTGTCCGTGAAAAGCTATGCTAAGTGGATTCATTTATAAAGGCTCGCAAAAGCTCATGACATGTTGTTGACTTGCCTGTGTGATCCACATTTGAAAGGTTATACAATGAACACTTGCTAATTCGCCTGTGGGACAATTACTAACGGTTTAATTTGGTAGTGTTAGAGTGATGTTAGTACAATAAAAGGTATCACCCAAAGAAATTCTTGCCTCTCCTATGGTATAATTTGACATAGTTCGGATTCCAGTCTATCTTTCCCTACTCCTTCCATTTTCAGTTCCAGATAATTGATCACTATGGGATAATCCAGTGTATAATTCACCTGATTTGCATTTTCCTTGGAGAGGTGAATTTACCAGGGCTTAATGTATATCCCTATACCAACTCCTAAGCCACCCAGTACCTCCTCCTTTTACCTTCTATTTTTTATCACTGGTCAGTCTCTGCTTCCTCTGCCTGTAGTTTGATAACAGAAGCTTGAGAAGGGAGAGAAAAGCCACTCTTCTTTGCTAAAATTGGTGGACTGAATTTTCAAATGTGGGTGCTTAAATTTGGGTTCCTAATTTCAGATATAGGCACCTAATATCAGATAGCTGATTTTTTTTTGCCTCCAAAGGTATAGAATATCTGCAGCCCTGATTAACTTCATCTGGACTTGGGTTTGCTTGGTGCCTCTAAGTTGTCTGGGGAAAGTCTGGTTTCGATCCATATCAAATCAAATTAAATACTATTTGTAGGCTTAGTTACATGAGCTGCCCAGCAGGGACATCTGCGTGCTTACTACTCAGTCTAAGTGTATCATCTCTTATTCAGGGGTGTATGCTGTTCAGCTACCAACCACTGATCCTGCAGGTGTTTCGTGGGCAGACAGCCTTTTTTGTAAGCTGATAAGAGTTCATCATGTATATGATTGCAGCATTGTGCTGTTAGCGACTTAACAGCTCAATCCCTTTACTATGTAATTCCCAGGACATCTCTATGTTCAAGGACTGGCAGCTTTTACAGAATTTTGTCAGCTAATTCATTGTGCTTTGTGAAGTAGACTGCAATCCATGACACACAAATTTGGAAATAGCAAATATCTCTCGTCTGGGGCAGTTGCACATCCGTTAACTAGGAGTATACTCCACAGGCCAGCCTTTTGAAGAATACTAAAGGATAATTGAGGCTTTCAATACATTTCTCTTTCACTTAGGGGGAGCTGAGTGGTGGTAGGAGTTAAGCATGATTAGTTTGCAAGTACGTTCTGAAGCTAGACGTCTGCATCCCCGTTTATCAATTTTCATGCTGTATTTTTAGGATTATAGGATATTATAAATTTGAAAATGTCACACAGTGAGAGCATCTTTTCTCTATGATTGCATTTAGGATCCCTTTGCCAAAGATGAATGCACAGTTTGGGGAGACAGGCTAACAGCAGTTAAGGTTAATGAGAATGTCATCCTTCAATGAGTTTGTTTATTGAGTCCCTGCTTTTATAGTGTTTCCCATTAATAAATATTTGATATGGTTGTCACAACTTTATTTTTTAGTATATTCTTTTTGGGGCATGGTCACAGAATGCTTCTTATTTCCCATAGAGTGGTTTTGCACTGCTGCTGTCATCCGCAGATGAGACAGGAAAAGCATTAGACCAGACATGCACAGTTTCTTTGCACACCGCCTACTCCCAAGACCTAGTGATCTATTTAGTTTGCAGTTTTATTTGCTAAGAGCCATTTCTTCCCCTGTATAATTTATCCTCTCAAAAACTCACCTGAGGGTGGAGGTGCAAGAACCCCATAAAACTGACCTAGTCAAAGATCTCAAATCTGCTGCGTCTTAACAGCCCCGACGGATCCTTGGGTATACTGCAATGACACTTGCATTTCACTCACCTTGTTTATTCTTTTTCACCTGGCGTCAGCTTTATACCACACACATCTCTTGGGAAAGCCTGCTTCTCACAGAACTCTTCTATAAGCCAACTTTCCTTTTTTTTCTGGCTCAGAGATCACAGTCGACGTAGAATAAAATTTGTGATAGCAGTGCCATCTTCTATGGAGGTAAGCCTTTGAGTCTGAGATAAAGATGATCCTGGGTTTCTGAGTTAAACTTTGTTCCTGCCTTTTAATCAATCATTCTTCAGTCATGGGGTTGCTGTGATCTTTAGATGCAGTATTTCTGTCTGTCTTCATGTTTTGCATAAAAAAATATGGCTTACGCATATCTAGTCTAGGAGAATTTGGCAGGAGAAATTCATATTGGAATAAAGCAAACTCTATATCATCCCAAGGTACATGTTACCCAAGAAGACAGTTTTCAGGAGGAACATAAACCCACCAGACCATTTAAAAAAGTTTGTCTTGCAAAAAAAAAGGGCTGAAAGGGAAAACAGCTCAACATTGAACATGGAGAGGAAATTTATATCTTTTCATAAATTACAATCTCATACAGTGTTAGTCTGTGGATGAAAGAGAAGCATGTGCATGACTTAGTTTCACAAATGATTTCCATGAATGTTTGACACTGATAACAAGTGACTACTCCATGTTTTTCCCAAACACGTACCGCAACAAATTGTGGTTGTAATTATGGCATAACAGATGCAAAGTAATGTAGCATCTGTCTCATTCAAGAGTTATCCCTCTCTTAATTATATAGGGGGATTCCTAATTCTACTAAAGAAAAAACATATAACAACAACAACAACAACAACAAAACAACTTACAAGTAGACCAAGCAAAAATAGTGGTAGACTTGCATTTTGAACATATTGTTATGCTGCAGATGCTCATTGTGTTAACAGCAGATTTAATTGTGGGACAGCACATTCATGCCTCATTGGTTCCTTTCCCTGTTCTCAAACCTCCTCCTCCTCTTTCACTGAGTAAACGGTTAAAGTGACTCTTTCCCTTTTGTTTCCCTAACCCTAACTACTGTTTAGGAAGGAGGGCAAGTTTTTCTGTTTCTTTGTTCAGTAGTAAGTGGAGCAGTATTTTTGTTGGCTTATTCACTGGACGAGATGAAAGCACATTGCTGTCCCTACACACATTTACATCAGAATGTTTCTATATTGTCTTTTCAAAACACAGTAGAAGTGGCTTAGTCTAGAAACATCTGCTAGTCCTGTGCAAACCATTTTAGCATTGTTTATTTTTTATTTTGCTAATTACACTGGTAATCATCATCTTAGTCTTTTGACAATATAGTTGTGACTCAGAGGCATAACTACCAGAGCCTGCACCCTGGGAGGCAGTGACAGTAGTGATTGGGCTGTCTGCAGCAATGGCAGTGGCTGGACTAGCAACGGCTGCTGTTCTCATACCCCCTTTAAGTGGGTGATGGGGGCTGGTGCTATGGTTTCCCACCCCT
This sequence comes from Alligator mississippiensis, assembly GCF_030867095.1. NCBI lineage: Eukaryota > Metazoa > Chordata > Crocodylia > Alligatoridae > Alligator > Alligator mississippiensis. The sequence goes on along the minus strand of NC_081825.1, from coordinate 125,638,853 downwards.
TGTTAGGCCACTTTCCTGTTTGATTGTCACATGAATATGCATGTCTCGAGACACCACATGTATTTGTACAGCACGTAGCACAATGGGAAATCTATATTGCTATTGTATTCAAAATCAAATTTCTTTTCACACAAATAAAGATGTGGGATAGAATGCTAGTGGACTGTAATAAACACAATAGCACCCAAGAGTGGGAGCTTTGCCTGTTGGGTTCAAGAAAAGATCTATTCACCCATAAATATAATTTAGTTTCTTCGTTTAGACTAAAAATGACATTACAAATCTAGGCTCAATGGCCAGTAAAGAGCTTCTAACATTCTTTTTGAGTTTACCAAGAAGAGAACTGGATAGTATGAAATTACTTTTTAAAATATGACTACTATCTTTGTGGATTCCTCTTCCAATGGAGAACAGAACTTCTCAGTCTAGTCTTAGCGTGTTAAATGTTGCTGTCAGTAACCATGCTATGCAACTCCCTGAAGAAATGTGTTTGGGTTTCTAGTAGCATGGCAAAATTGTGCTCTCAGTTACAACTGCATCCTTTCGTTGCATGCAGTGTAATGCATCTCCTTGGCTTTGAAGCAGTGACATGTTGCTACAGTGATTGGTTTGCATTGTGTCAGTTCTGCTCTGTTGAAGTGCAGTCATATACAGAGGACCTTATGCAGGCTGTTTCCTACATTTCCTAAAAAAGGAGACTGTATCAAGCACCAGCTAGTCACCACGCAAGTCCCCAAACTCTGAGACCCTGGCAGTCTCAGTCCAAGGCTTTCTTCACTGTAAAGCAACCAGACTCTGGTGGTAATTGGCTGAATCAGATTTAACAATGCAGTCAGATAAACAGTTGTGGCAGCTGCTGCCATGGCAACATCATCATGCTAACCCTCCCAGTGTGCCCTTTTCCCTCCCCCACCAACACACACCCCTCCTTCTCGCTAGCAAGTGACATACCCACTAATAGTCTGTACAGTCAGGAGGGTTTAATGGCAGAGCAGTTTGCTTTCAAAACTGTTCAATATGATGAACGAAGATGCAGCTCAGAAAAGTGATGGTGGTGAGAAATACAACGGCAGTAATCAGAGAAGGAAAAGACCCAAGAAGGTAATGTTGAATGGGGAGAGCAAAAATGATGTGCGAGTAACCCAGTGAGTCTATAGGAGTGGTTTAGAGACAAGGGATGCTGAAGCAGTGAACTCCTTTTGCTGAGGTGTTGAGATACGGTGCTTATGCGATGTATAAGGGAAAAGCAGGCATAGCATTTTTTTTAATGTGGGAAAAAACGAGCCAGCAATGGGTGAGCTGACTGAGATACTGTGCTGCCTACAAAGCCGAGGTGTGTGGCATATGGGAAGCCATAGAGGGATTTTGTTCCTGCTGCTGGTGGATGGCACCATAGCTAACGTGGTGAGAGAGAAAAATCCTAGGGCTTCTGTGTATCTTGCCAGGTGAACTAGTAAGGTTGTGTTAACCAAGCTGAAGAGTGATTTGATGGGTTTCTTTGGCAAACAGACACCTGTTTTGTTGTATTAGTCTTGGCTTCGTTAGGCAGCAAATGCCTTTCAGCACTGGTGTCAGTGTGTTCCTGTTAAGCAAGAGAGCAGCTTTCTGTGACAGAAGAAATGTTAAACCTGGATGTTGATGTTCTTTTGTCTCTTTTTTTTTAAAGAGTATAAATTTGGATTTATCTGCCTTCCGTTCGGTTTGTCCAGCAAGTTCTGTACCTCGTATGCTGGGTTAAGCAAATGGCTGAAAAGGTGTACAATTAATAAAAATACCATTGAGCTTTTTGTAGAAACCTATAGTAATTTGATGGTGCTCATGAAAACCGGTTAAGTAAAAATGTAAAAACTGTATGGCCACACCCAGTTTCCAAGATGCTCTTGCTTTACAGCCAGCCTGTCTCTAGTGGGTGGTTGATTCTTTACAGGTCCCTGCATCCAACAGTTGATTCCTGACATTTGAAGTCATTTGGTCTTAATTAATAGTTTAAAGAGTAAAAAAGCTAATTGCTCTTTTCTGTTGACAGGAAGGGTTGTAGAATAATAGAGAGACAGCTACAGTTTTACATACTCTTATTAAGTCTAATTTTCTCTCATTGTGGGGAGGGTTTACTCTAAGAAGAATCTAGTTCAGAAACAAAATAAGCAGTGTATCATCAATTCATTTTTCAGTTTCCAGTTTTAACCTCGAATAGGATTTATAACATTGTGTTCCAGCAAAACACAATATTATAAAGACACACTGATAAAATATAGCAACCACAACAGAGACCTAAACATACAGATCTTTAGCAGGGTTTTGGACTGGAAAAGAAAGGCTCCTAAGTAATGGGTAGCATATGATAGGTGCGGTTCTATCACAGGGAGAAGCTTGTGTTTTGAACAACTAATAGGATGTATCATTATCCAGCCAAAGCAAGAAAATTAGGGTGAAGGTAAGATAGCCTCACCCCACCCCATTGCGTTTGGAATATTACCCGAGTCTCCACATAGTGGGTGATTTTATGTAGCGCATTGGTTTTTATACCTAAGCACAAATGAACAGTAGAAAAACCGTCTTGTCTCATCTTAAATTAAAATTTGAAGGCATAATTTTCAAAGGGCCTTTATTTGGTTCAGTGTATTTTTAAAATTCACTGTGTGTGTAAATTGGCTATCAGTTGCAAAATTATTATATCTATGGTGGTTAACATGAACTGGGTATAGCTGTGCATTGATTAGAGGGATGAGGTAACAAATGAAGCAAAGTCTTCTCCATCCTTAATTTTTACAAATAATAATCCTTAAATAAAAATAATCCTTACTTTTTATAAATAATCATTCATTTAAGTAGATTTTAAATCTAAGTGTCTCAAAGCCCTTTCATTGCTCAGTTGCTGGTATATTGCATTCTGCTTCCAGTCGCACAAATACATAAAAATGTGTCTTCACAATCTTATCCCTTGGAAAACTATCTGCTTTCCCCACAAATTTAATAAATTGTTCATGGCTGTTTATTTTTAAGTCATCTAAAATTAATTTGAGCAATTTCAATTTATTTAGATACAAAACAATTCTTGAAGTGCTTAAATTGCATGCATTATTAGACATTGAGGTTTGGAGCTTGCAGAGGGTTAGTAGTCTGAACTATTGATTGCATGTGAAATCTCACTTGACCCCTTGTGGGACTACAGCTCAGAAGGTAACGGTCCCTTTGTACACACTAGGAATAAATTGCTGAGACCTGAGCCAATCTATTTAGAACCTCAGGGGAATTTTTTAACCAGGGAGACCACACCCCCTAGAATAACCATTAGCCTGATGGCTAGAGCAGTCTTCTAGACTGCTGGAGAATAACAAATAACAGAGACTTGAAACATCCCCAGTGGGTGCCCTAATAGCCAAGTTATCGGCTGTTTTGGGATCTCTCGCTCTTTCTTTCCTTCCAGTCTCCATCAGTGTTTCCATGAAAATCTTCAGCTTCATCCTGATGTGGAAAGGAAAACCTTTTCATATCTTGATATTTTTTATGGGACAGTGAAGTTGCTTCTTATATAGCTGTAAATGTGATTCCTGGTTGTCTGCGCACTGCCCAGTTGAAGGCAAACATTCTCCCTGGCTCAGGATCCAGCTGTGTGGGTCAGGTGGCAGAATTCGAGCCTCGTTGTCTAGCTGATTTATTTTTCTTTTTGCATTTTCAATATGGATAAATACTGGGGTTTTTTGTTTTATTTTAATTGCACCCTGGCAGGAAAAAGTAGTTCTAGGCTTCAGTGCTTAGCAGTGAAACATTGGATTTATTATGAGGAAGGTGCAGAGGTACCCTGAATAGTTTCATTGCTTGGTCTGCTTTAGTGGAACACACAGTAGAATTATTTCAAGTGGAAACCCAAACTTTCAGAGTGACATAACTGGTACATAGAGTAGTACCTGATGTCCATTAGTGTAATGAATGTGATGAGACAACATGCAACAGCCATGTTGTACAGTAGCACAAAAAAGTCATATTAGTTCCTATAATTATCCATGACTTGTGGGACCTCATCCTTTGAAGTACTGAACAATTTTGAAAGGAGCTAAGTGTCCAAAATTCCCGCTCTAGGATATTGTGAGTTAACCTTTTGATATACTACATTATTAGCATGGGAAACGGGTTTTCAATTGTAGAATGTGTCTGTTGGAAAAAAGCCAGTGGTCTTATTAAAATGTGAAAAGTAGTTCTTTGCTAATAATAAAATTCTAATAATAAAATTATTAATTGCAAGAGGTTTTTCAAAAATCCATAGGTTTATACTGAACTGGTCATCATAAAACACATGCTTTGTTCTGTCTGTTGTGATGTGTTAGCTCTTAGCTTGTTGCCTTTTTCCTTTAGCATAGCCATGTCTCATCAGTTGGCTGGCCTCCCAACACTACAGTGTGATTCCTAGGTCAAGCAGCTGTCAACAGTACTCCTTTCTTTGGTCCACACTTTTCCATGGATAGTTTAACTCCACTACACTTTTCTACATGAAGTAGGTTCTCACAGAATCCATTGTGAAGCATCTGGAAGAGAGCAAGGTGATCGGGAACAGATAGCATGGATTCACCAAGCACAAGTCATGCCTACCAACTGGATTTCAGAGAAACATAGAAGCATAGAAAATGAGGGTTGGATGGGACCTCAGGATGTCATCTAGTCCAACCCCCTGTTCAAGGCGTGACTTCCTAACTATATCATCCCAGCCAAGGCTTTGTCTAGCCGGGTCTTAAAAACCTCCAAGGATGGAGATTCCACAACCTCTCTCAGTAACCTGTTGCAGTACTTTACTACCCTCCTGGTGAGAATTTTTCCTAATATCTGAACTAAACTTTCCTTCTGTGATAAGGTGACAGACTCTGTGGGTGGAGGGAAATCAGTGGATGTAATTATGCCTTGACTTTAGTAAGGCTTTTAAAACTAGATTAAAGTACTGTAAGGTGGATAAATAACATTGTACTCAACAAGTTGTCATCAGTGGCTCAATTTCTAGTTGGGAGGAGTATCAAGTGGGATTCCTCAGCAGTCTGTTCTGGGTCCAGTATTGTTAAATATCTTCAGTAATGATTTGGGTAATGGGGTAAAGCACATATCTAGTGAATTTGTGGATGACATTGAATTGGGTGGACTTGCAGATACTCCAGAGAGTAGGGCTAGGATCCAGCATGACTGGAGAAATGATCTCCGGTCAATCTGATGAGATTCAACAAGGACAAGTGCAAGTCCTGCACTTGGGGTAGAATAGTTGCATGTACAAATATAAGCTGGGGAATGACTGGCTAGGCTGCAGTACTGCAGAGTAAGACCTGGGGGTTAGAGTGTAAGCTGTGTGAGAGCCAGTAGTGCATTCTTGTTGCTAAAAAAAAAAAAAAAAAAGCCAACAGCATACTGGGTTGTATTAACAGGAGCGTCACTTGCAAATCAAGGGCACTGATTCTTCCTCTCTATTTAGCACTGGTGAGGCCCCACACGGAGTACTGCATCCAGTTTTAGGCCCCACACTTTACGAAGGATGCAGACAGTTTGGAAAGAGTTCAGCACAGAGCAACAAAAATGTTCAGGGGCCAGGAATAATAATTTACGAGGAAAGGCAGAAAACTAGAGTTATTTAATCTGGAGAAGAGAAGACTGAGAGGGTATTTGATAACAGTCTTCAAATACCGGAAAGTTAATTACAGAGAGGATGGAGATGGGTTTGCTCTGTGGCTATAGGGGACAGGACTAGGAGCAATGTCCTCAAGCTACAGCATGAGAAACTTAGGCTGGAGATAAAAAGGAACTTTCTGACTATGAGGGTGTTCAGGCATTGGAAATGGTTACCTAGAGAAGTTGTGGAATTTCCATCCTTGGCGATTTTCAAGAGCAGGTTAGGCAGACACTTGGCCGGGATGGTTTAGTTAGGGATGGTCCTGTTTTGAATGGGGAGCTGGGCCAGATGACCTTGTGAAGTCCTATCCAGCCTTACTTTCTTATGATCCTAAGTTTCTACAGAATGTATTTTTTTTTACTGTTGAGTGAGAGAGTAGTAGCACCAATTTGAATAAGTAATTTCTTTTTATCATTCATGATTAGACTGGGTAAAAACACTAGCATAACATCCAAACGAAATGTAGGATCTCTAATTTATGACAATTCACCAGTCTAGCAATCTTAATGTTTTGATGACTACTGCTAGTGCTAATACTGCCTTAAATCTAGGGCTCTTTATTCATCTGTCACTTCTATCAGGTTCAAAGAACTGTCTCTCCATTGTTTTTGGTGGATTTATTACCAATTTACATGAAAATATATGAGAGGAGCACTGGGTATAAGTGTTTCTTTGAGAAAAATCTGTGATCTCAACCCCCTCCTTATTTCTAGTTCAGGCTAAAAAGCATACATATAAAAGATTATGATGGATCAAAACAGCTATAACACTAATTATTCTGAGATTAAATTCTGTTTTCCTTTGCTCTGCTCTAAGTCAGATGAACCTCTTTTGACATTCTGGCATAATTGAGATCTGGATCTGTCCCTCATCCCTGACTAGATTTAGATTGAATTAAATCCTTGGTATAAAATTAAGTGCCTAGCTGCAAGTTCATTTCTTCTGCTTCTTTTTAATGCTTTTTTTTCTGCTGCAGCTTCTTGCTGCTGCTGCTGCTTCTTTCTGCCCCTTCTCCTTTCCCTCATGCTTCTCCCTCTTCCTCTTCCTCTTCCTTTTGGTTTGTAATGTATAGAAACAAAACAAAGAGAGTGTTTGGTTTATTTTGGTAAGGATTGGAAACATTCTCTTACTAGTACTATGAAACTAGTGACCAAAGGAGTATTTACTACATGGTGTGGGGAGGTTAGTATTTTCTAAGCACTGGCAAAAAGAGAAACCAGTCAGGTTTGCTTCTTAGCTGGGGTAGGTGCAATACATCTATGTTAAAAGAGAACTGTATTTTAATGCTATTTTTGGGTTATGTTCTTTCTTTTTGCTGAGAAAGTAAAGTTGCTCAAGAAAGTAAAATTGACTGTTCCACATAGTATTTAAGTTCAGTTGTCATATTCTCCTTTCACCTCTTGATCCAGTTGGAGTTTCATGTATGAAAGGAGAACAGAACATTGACTAAGACCACATATCATGAGGACCTAAGAGGAGAAATCCAAGGGAAACAAATAGTGGCAGGAACGACTACTTATCCTTCTAGCATGCCTTTCAGCTGATTATCTTGTAGCACTTTGACAGACTGTACTCCAGCATGTGGGGACATCTGGGGACATGTTAAAGAAGGAGAATCTGAGGTAAAGTTAGCTAAGTGACTTTCCTCAAGGGTCACAAATGATGCTTTAGCTGGTGTCCTGATTTTGTATCCTTGATCTTACTGCTAGATTACAGGGTCAATACCAGTCATACAGAACCTCCTTTCTGTTAGGATTACACTAGCCAATTGCCCGTCAAGAATGATGGGGGGGACAGGGGGACGGTGACAGTGGCACCACCCAACTCACCATGCTGCCGCTGCTCTGCCTCTGGCCCAATGAGTCATGTGTCCTCCCCCCTCCCCCCCCCCGTTGTTCTTGATGGGCAATTGGTTAGTCTTTAAAATATGCTGAGCATGTTCAGTAATATGGAATTTTGCCACATCGGGTCCAGGCCTGTCACCTCCCCCTCCCCGACCCTCTCTGCCTCCAAGGAGCAGGGCCGGAGAGGGGAGCGAGGCTAGAGCCGCTGCTGTCCTCCTCTGTCCCATTCCCCCCCCCCCAGACCCTTAGTCCCTGCTGTCATGGCAGCACCGTCCCCTCCGTCCTCCAAGGAGCAGGGCCGGGGGTGGGTGGTGGTGAGGCCTGGCCTTGTCTCCCATTCCGGCAAGAATAGGACCACATACCTTACATAGATTAGAAAACTGCTCCATATATAGCAGTGGATAGAGATCAACTGAAAATAAAATGAAGGATTTGTATACTCCTGTACCTTTCAGTTGAGAGTCAGATCAGAGTTTGCAGGTTAGCCTGACTGCTAGGTTTGTATTTATTTTGCGGGCATTCATTATAGGTGTCTGTCAAATTTAAAACTGTGAAGAATGAGGTTGGGGCTCTCAGTTCTGCTAAAGCAATGAAAAGTAGTTTTAAGGTGGTTATTACCGTGCCTTAGTGTGAAGTGCTGTGTAACTTTAAGCATTGCCAGGCCCTGACTACACTGGAGAGATGCGTACTAGTGTACGACGGCACTGGGATACTGTATTTACTCGAATATAAGATGAGGGTTTTTCCCCCAATCCGCATGGGGGAGATGAGCCCCTTGTCTTATATTTGTATATAAAGCAGAGGTGGGGAGCAGGCGGCTGCTATGGCTCTGACTCTGGCCCTGAGTGTGGGTCAGGGCTAGAGTCAGACCTACAGCTGCACCCTCCCCCACATTTGCCCTCTGCAGCCTTTTCCCCCCACCAACTCCTTTCCCTCACCCTTACCAGCAGTCACAGCTCGGCTCTGGCTAGGGCTGGGATGGGATCCTTCCCCTTTGCAGCCTATCAGCAGTACCTCCCCCCAGTCACTGCTTTCCCTACTGTAGTAGTGGGGGATTCAAGACAGCCCTCCAATAGTTGATTCTATACCTGGAAAATTATAACACATTTATAAATTTGCCATATATAGAATCAAATTATTGGGGGGAGAGGGTCATCTATTCTGGGTCATCTTATAAATATAATGGCACTGTGCATATGGTAATATGCACAGTGCATCATGTCTGCATTTGGGCTTTCCCCATGGGAATGATATTGATATAGATTTACTGGTGCAGATTTCTTTAACAGAGACATTGCCTCAGACACAAGGACATAAAGATCATTTTGGAAATGAGAAAATTTAGATAATGTGGAAAAAAATTCTCTGATGGATGTGCTGAGGATATGTGACAGGGGCATAGAAAAACAAGATCCGCTCAGTGGAATTCTATGCACAGCTCAAGTGACTTACATCAGTGGATAAGGGAGATAGTTGCAAGTTTGAGCTCTTGCTCTATGTGAGTTGGAGCACAGTGAACTAAAGTCTTCTATAATCTGAGCAAGTGTCCCTAGGCACCAGGCCTAGAGTTTTGTCTCTCTCTTCCACCCTCTTATCCCAAAACATTCAAATATCTCCATAAAGTGGAAGTTCTACCTGGAGAGACTGGGGTATAGAGCAAGTGACACAGGAGAGCCTGGTGAGTGCCTTAACCACTGTGCTGGTGGCTATTCTGCAGGATGTATGTCAGTCTCCTTTTCTTTTCTCTTACTTTTTAATCGAAAGATTTCTAAAGTTTTTGTTCTCTATTGGAAATGAGCACACATTTTGAAACATCAGTATTTTTGCAAAATAGGATTATTTTCCCAGTATCCCTATTAGTGCCAGACTAAAATTTAGTAAAGTATTTCAATTGAATCTCCTGGAAGCAACTGAGTAAGAGAGGGACCTGAGGCCCCCTCTACATGTTACAGGTATTGCACAATGAACGGGTTAATTGCACAGTTACCTTAAGACCAGCTACATGTGCAAAGTAGTTATCACATGATAAAGAGCTCCAACCAGCTATATAGTTAGACCTGAAAAACGAGTACTAACTTTAGAGATGATTGCTACTGAGTTTTAATTTGCATGTGCTGACAGGGCTCCCAGCTTGCAGGGGTGTGCCATGCCCAGCATGAAAGCACAAACTCAGGGGATCATGGCAGCCATGATCCCCAAGGCCCAGGGGTGCATGAAACTCCCTATGCCCACACACACAACTGGGACCAAAAGTCCCACATGTGATGGGGCTCCCAGCTGCAAGGGAGACCCTGCTACACGTGCAAATTATGCTCAATAGCAACCAGCTATAAAGTTAATACACATTTTCAAGGTCTAACTTTACAGCTGGTTGGCGAATCACTTTCATATTGAACTGGAAAAAAGATTATGGGAGAGATGAGATGGTAAGAAAATAAATTCTGGCTTAGTACTCATTGTGCGTAATATGCAGATCAAATATTTGCCCGTTGTGGTATAGAGATAACTCTTCTAGCATGGCAGGCTTCTGGTAATCTCTTGTTTCAGGCTTTTGTATGCTACTGACTTTTGGGGACAGGGTCAGGGGTCACCTTCCCCTGAAGTGTTGAAACACTGGCAATAGCTAGGGTTGGGATTTTTTTTTTTTTTTTTTTTTGACTGGGATGCATGGATGCTTCTGCTGGCACAGAAATTCCTGGCTAGAAGGTATTTCTCTTGTTCTCAGTGTCATACCAATTGCTAAATTTTGTGTCTGGAAGCTTTTTTTCTTTTTCTTTTTCTTTTTTTGCTTTTGTAGTGTGGCCTATGTCTCTCTGCCTGTGATAATCTGAACATATATTAAACTACTTCCCTTTTGCTGCAGTTGTATGGCATTGATAATAAACTGTTGTCACCCCTTCTTGCAGCAGTGGCATGTTATAGGATGTCCTTGGTTTTTTGGGCATCCTAGTAGTTGCCTATGAGAACTTGAAGCAGCATTTTTGGGAAATGCTGGGGGAAATGGTTGCCTGCAGACACAGAAGACTGGACCTGATAGCTCAGTAGAAACCTCTTGTATGTTTCTGCTGGAGTTTCATCGTTAGTTTCTGTAGTTGAGTAACTGGGACCCAGTGTAATCAAATACTTAGTTGCAGGTTAGTTTCTTTCAATGCATAGCGATATGATATGGGAATACACATTATTCCATAATGAGAAGCAACTCTTTTAGACTTAATTTGCAGCTACGCTACTCTTTCTACAAATGGCCTAATCCAACCTGTTGTACCAGGATCTTTTTTCAGCATCCCCAGCAGCAGTATTCTTGCAATTTACCCTTTACTCTAGAGCATGTTTTGATGAGCAAGATTTTTACATACAGCTGCCACTGCTGTACATCTGTCTCTCTGAATTTCTTGTCTCCATCAGCAGGCTCAGGATTTAAAATAAACCTCATGGTGGTTTCATTTACACACATTTTTTAGTTCCTTTCTCTCCCCTTGATATTAAAGGAAAACCACCCCTTACATTAGCAGTGGTGAGTGTTTCAGGAAGATTGAAGCCTAACAAAATGCTACATCTATTGATAATAACTTCTGTCATTTATTTATGGCATACTTTAGTTTTAATCTATTCCTTGCTCATTTAAACTGTATAATATATTTTTTCAGTAGCTGAGTAGCTTAAGGGAAGGTTGAATCCTTTTAGCATGAAAACTAGTGACTTTGAGCAAGTCCTATATTTCATAGAGGAGACAGTATCAGTACAGAGCAATGAGAAGAAAATAATTGGGTTTGTCTGACTATTCAGCATATCCCCTGATGAGAAAGAAGGATTTTAAGCAAAACCATGTGAAATATTCACACTGAACCCAGGCCCACCTGACCTAAATATCAGCACCTGAAGTGTTCATAGCTTTTTACTAATGTTTACAGATGCTTCGCAAACAGGGACTGAGAGTCTTGCAATTGGGAAGCTAACTATCCTCCCCCCACCTCTAGTAGCCTTTTGCTTTATGAATCTCAGGTCCTAATACTGACCTCTGTCATCCCAGCCAACCATCCCTTCAGATACACCCCTTTTAGCCACCACCCTCCCACCCATCCAAGAGCTCCCACTGAGCAACCCTATACACAGGACCCAGTCACTCCAGCTGACACTCAGCCAACTATTCCCAGATACCATCATGACCTCTAGCACTTACCTACCTGATCTAGTGAGATCTGCCATTTTTATACAGAAATATGGCTACTCCCTATTAGTAATTAGGAAGGGTCAGTTAACCAGCAGCAATGTGAAGCAAAATGTGCTTATGTGCACATTTTCCAGGTCACAAATTGGAATATACATATATGGTGTATAGACACCTAAGGTATTCAAAATTAAAAAGTTTATAACATATGAGAAGCAGAGGGCTACAGAGTAGGTGGCCTTCAGGTTTAACCTTCAGGATTTATTTTCTAACCTTTGTAAATTAAATGTTTCTTGGTGAACTGGGCCTTGGAGAAGTTGATTAGGTCTGACTTTGTTTCCACTGTTATTTCTGCACTGTTATGCTTTCATTACTTCAGTTGCAACTAAGAGGTCCCACTCTTCACTGCACAGATACCTTTGAGTGTATACATTAATGCAACCCCAAATCCTTAACCAGCTGAATCCCTATTCAGTAGGTCTGCCCTGTGTCAGACTATTCTGCTGAAAAATCATAATGCAGTAAGGGGGTCGGCCATTTTTTCAGGTAGCTTGTAACCAACTTCTGAAGTCGAACAAACAATATTTGAATGTATTTACTCAGCTCATGTTTTCACATATTGGAATCAGTTAAAAATAAAGTACTCAATTTGCGTGTCCAGTTTTTCCTCTAGGTATTCAGGGCTAAGGGATGAAAATCATATATATATGTCTTCATACATATGTCTTTGTTGTGCTTAAGAAAACAGTATTGTAAAGATCTTTTAAGTCATTAGCCTGAACATTGACCAGGTAGACCTGAGAAAATAAAAAAATGTCCTTGAGAAGAAATGCATAATAATTTAGGTAGGTGACTGAAATGAATGTAGATGCCTGTTTGAATTTTCTCACCTTTGGGTTGATGAATCCAGCTGGCCAGCCACTGTTATGTGCAGGTAGGCAATTTGTAACCTAATTACATTTTCTCTACAATTTAGCTGGCATATACACAAGCACAGTTGGTCCATGAATGAAGTGCACTCTAGAGAGAGGATTTGTGTGTAAAATGTAGGCTGCTAAGGAAGCAGTGGAATAAATTGCAGTAATTGTGGTTGGAATGACTGTCTAGGTTAAACAGTATAAAAGTTTCTGCCACATGCTAAATTATTCAAAATGTATTATACTTAATAAAATATAAATAGTCTTGCATGGCTTATTCTTACAATGTCCTATTACTGCTGGATCCATGTGCACTTGCATATTGCTTTGAATACACAAACTTCTGTAAAACTGTGCTGTGCTAAATACGTTCCGTTCACTGTTCTACTCACATACTTTCATTTTAAGATGAACTAAAATACATTTAGACCATGTCTAAGTCTGTGAAGAACTGTGAGGATTATTCTAAAATATCTAAATATAGGAGTAATATAATGCAAAAGATGAAAAAAATAATATTTTTTTCTACAGAAGAGGTGATCCTGCATCTTTGCTTGATTTCACCTTATTCCATTAAAATAATCCAATGCAGCTATCTTGTGTTCAAAAGGCTCTGCTGTTCCTTCATTACTGTAACTATCTTACATCAGAGACTCTAGAGTGAATTAGGATATCCTGGGTTTATTATAGCTGTTGTTTATTATGCAACTATAATAAAGATGATCTGTCTGATCATCCTCTTACTTCTACTGTTATGAGTGAGACAAAACAAGTTATACTAGCATATCCTTAGCATAAAGGAGAGGAAAATCAAACAATGCATATGTATGTAGGTATGTGTATACACATAGTACAATTTAGTTTGCATATCTGTCCTTGCACCTTTCTTTATGTTTGATATGGGGCTACATAAGATAGTGCACCAGATGCCCAGCTTGTGGTAAGAATTGGTATGAACCCATGACAGTCATTGGGGACTCTGCTAGTTTACAGCCACTGAAGATCTGGCCCCTTGTTGATGCAGGCCTCTGTAACATATTAGAATGGAACATATTTATTATTGGGAAACAGAAGCATTGGAATGGGTACAGCAACTCCAACCAAGATGTGATTCATACTCATTAGCTTTGAAACATTGAAAAAAGAAGCTTTATGAGCTGGCATTTCCATCTGATTTTTAACTGTTTTACTCAAATTGATTGCACTTCAATGACTACAGCCTTTTCAGAATAAGTGTGAGAGCAAGCAAAGATGGGAAACGTACTGTTTTCCTACTCCAAAGGTCACTATCAAAGACTTATTGCTGCAATTAGGGAACACAGGCCTCCCATTCAGTTGCTGGGAATGGGCAACAGGTTACTTTGGGAGAAATGCAACTTGCATGCATACAGTATGGACTTGAATTGTGCTTGACCTTTGTATGGGTGTATTTCAGGGTTAGGGAGAGCTGCCACAAGAAGACTTTCCACCTCTCCTTGGACAGTATGCACAAAGGCCAGATATCATTCTTATAACTGTATTTATTTTTAATAATTTTATTCTAGTAGCTCTGAAGGCACTTTCCAGAGAGTTACTAGAGCTGAGTACTAGCTACTGTAGTTGCTATGTTTAGGGATATAAATTAATCTTTGTATGTACATATATTCTTATGTTTCAGTCTGCGTGTGTGTTTGTGTCATCTTTCTTGCATTTGTTTGTGTGTACACATAGTTTACTTTTTTCTCTCCTTTTTTACATTGCTTCTGATAGTGAAATTTCTTTGTGTCATTTGTGCCAGAATAAGTAGCAGGACAATGAAGTAAATAAACTTTATTTTGCATGAGGTATATGGTTTGCATGAGATCAAACTCCCATAAACTCATGATATTATGTCCAGATTCTAAAGTTTCAGGGAACACAGGGGCCATTCTAAGCAAGTAGTGTAAAAGTCAAAACAAAAGAGCTTGTTTGCAGGTAAGGGAGCCACACTGTACTGTCCCACTGGTGGCAAGATGTGTACTTCTTATTATTCCTGAGATGTATTATCCCTTTTGGACATCATGGCTCTGTGCCAATCAATATATGTCTCTTAGGAGATTTGAGCAGAGTTTGGCTCAAAATGTACATGGCCTAGGCAAAAAGAAAAAGCTTTTGTTGGAAATCTCTTCTGAATAACTTGACTCCATCCAGATGAAAGCAAGGTAAGTTTAATTTTAAAAAGTCATTAACAGAAAATAGTTAAAGGAGTTGGCCTTTTTTTCTAGTTACAGCAGTTGGCACACACAACGGATATAAGAGCAAAAATAGTTAAAGCTGGTTAAGAGTCAGTGGAGATTCAGTGTTTGTGGTGTGTTCTGAGAACCCACAGTTAGTACACTATTCATATGGGTAAGTGTATTAGGAGTATGTTGGGGCTTTTGTAAACCCTTATAAACTCTCTTCTGGAGATTATTGAAAGGATGCAATTAAAAAATCTTTTTAAGAAAATGCATGTAATGTTGTCTAGAAGCAATGTAAACATAAAAAATGAAATTTAGTTTATCTCCCAGATACTGTGCCATTCCACCTTGCGTAAATAAACATTCTCTGGAGTAGGGGCTGATGCTCAGGTGCCACATCTTAAACTCGTGCTATTTAACAAAGGCGCTATAACAAAATTAAACACTGCAAGTTACCCTCTGTAAACACTTAGGAAAGTTATGACATTTGATTTCATTATGAAATGGTTTTGAAATTAAATTCTGAGACAGTATGAAAGAAATTGGGTCCAAGATCTTTTTAAAAGAGAGGAGAATTCTAGTTCAAGTTCACTATCAGGAAGATCCTATAAAAACAATTATTAAAACAAAAACACAGCTTTAATCATTTTATGGTTTCCCCCCCCCGTCTAAAGATGCAATCTGTAACAACATTTCATATTACTATTATTTACATTATCAATTCCAAGATGAGGTCCCTCCCCCCTTTTACATGGCGGGGGTGGGGGGGGCTCATCTTGGAATCAAGTACGAGGGAGCAGGGGCAGGAAAATGGCAGCTGCTGCAACTCTGGCTTCAGCTCTGACTCTGGCCTTGGCTCTGGCTCCAGTTCCAGCCCCAACCCTGGAGCCACAATTGTTGTCTGCTCTCCCACTTCCTCTGCACTCACTGCCTTTCCCCCTGACCCCCACCAGCCTCAGCCCCTGCCTCCCACTCCCCTTCCGGTATCTCCCTCTCATGCTACTTCTGCCTCTCTCCCCACTGGGTTACCTTTGCTCCAGTGCTGGGAGGGTGCATCCCTACTGCAGCCAGGAGCTTGGAGCATGACCCCAGCCCGGCCCTGTAGCAGCAGTCCTAACTCCATGCTGCTGCTGTGGGGCTGGGTTGGGGCTGTGCTCCAGGCTGCAGTTGAGATGAAACCTACCAGCAATGGAGCAAAGGTAAGCTGGGGGGTGGTGTGGAGGGCAGACAGGGGCTAGGAGCTTCAGGAGGCAGAAGAGGGGCAGGGACCTGAGGCTGTGGGGGAAGATGCACAGAAAGGGGGAGTAAATGGTGGGGGACAGGCAACAGAGGGCAAGCTACCTAGCCCCCCACTGCTTGCCCTCATACTACCACCCACACTGCCTGCCCTCCCACATGCCCCCCACCACCTCCCCTGCTGCCTGCCACGCTACTGCCCTCTTCATCACTAGGGGTCTGCCGAGCTCAAGGCAGCTGCCAGCTCATTTTGAGGGCAGACTGCGGTGCTGGCAGCCATTTTCATGGGTGGAGCATAGCTGGCTCCCCACATTTCTTATTGACCAAGGAGCCCCAATGGCCTAGCCCCTCAGCACTGATTGGCCATGGGGGCTGTCAGTTATACAGCTCTGTCCCTCGTTGCTGATTGGCTGAGAGGGCTGTCCATCCTGTGGCCCCACCCCTTGCCCCTAATTGGTGGGACAGACAGCCCTCGCAGCCAGTCAGTGTCAGGGTCAGCAGACCTATTGCTGTGCTGGTAGCCCCCCTTCCCTCTTTTGCCCCCTGGTAGGCTGTGTGGCTGGGCCACAGTGGCCATGAGGACTCCCAGAGGGAGCCAGTATTTTATTTTTGGTAAACTTTTTTTTTCAGGGGGCCCACCAGAAGCGCAGAGCCCACACTTTTTTGTGGAGTCTGCCCAAATCATGGTTTCCATGAACTAGTGATTTTGGTAGGTTCCTACTTATCACCTGTCCCCGCATTGCTGTCCCCCTACTGCCTACAGTGGTGAGGGGGCACAAATTTAAGATGATTCTCCAATATTTAGATTCTGTGCATGGATGATTTATAACAATGTAATCATTTTTTCATGTATATAATCTAGTTATTGGGGGTTTTCTTAAATTTAAGGTCATTATATTCAGGTAAATATAATAGTTTTTCCTCTGTGAAATTGGGATCTGATTCTGCTAACTGAGAGCAGTACTTTTAGCTAGTACTTTTCTGTATTAGATCCCCAGCTGCTTTGCAAAAGAGGTCTATAACATTCTCCCAATTTTACAGAGGCTGGTGCATAGAGGGATGAAGTGATTTGCCCATGGTCAGCCAGTAGCAGGGTAAGGAATAGAACTATGTTTTCCTGAGACCCACCAAGGATCCCCATAAACCTGTTTTTTAAGAATCCATATGGCTCAAAATACTAAGAGTGTTCACAGCATTACAGTTTCACATGGTATCTCATGTGCCCACACCTGAAAGCAGAAAGTGATTACATCCATACTAGAGAGCTGAGATTGGTCTTTGAATATGGAGCCAATTACCCGCTGGTCATAGGTTCATGTGTGGCAAAAGGCTGGTAGTGTGATCATTTTGTTGACCAAATTTTAGGGCTCTGAAATGAGCAAGTTTCTTGCTGAGATAGAAATTTAAAAGAGCAATTCCATATTTTTAGTGTTGTTCATCATGTGCAAAATCTTCACAAATGTTGTTGACTTTGAACAAACATGGCTAGAGGTGCACACAGCTAGTTCTGCATGAAGCGATCCCAGTTAATCAAGCTAGTTCTGTTGCTTAGGAACAGCTCCCTTGACCTTTTTCCCTTTCTCTTTTAATACTGTGCCTTTTCCTCTCTGCTGCCTACATCCATATTTTGCATGTAGAAAAATTCTGAGTCCAAAGTCACTAATCTTTGCTTATGTGGTTGCTAAAAATAACCAAGGGCTGGTACAAACAGACTTAGGAATTATCATCCCACATTTCTACAGGTTCTCTGCCACCGAGAGAAACAATGCTCAGTGGAGCTGGAAGAACTTCCAGTGACTTTAATGGTTTGAGATAAAGCCCTTCATTGCCTTGGGATTAAGCCTACAGGTATACCTCAAACTGTAGTTTTCCTTGTCTATCCTTCTTGGTTGCACTAGTGCTGTGGCACTGATTGCTGAACTGGGGCTCACTCCCAGTATAGGTAAGGACAAAGGCTTTAGTATTATGTTCTTGGGCCATATCATTTGTGTTTAACGCACATCCAGTAGATTTAAAATGGAAAATTATTACTAGTAATTGCTATAATATACATCATTAACACCTTCATCACAGTAGCAATTGCCACTAAATTACCAAATTAGCATTAATATTTATGGTACTGGGGAAGAGAGATAATGGATTGTCTAGATTCCAGTGGGCAGGGCCTCATATCACATACTCAAATAATACCAGGCACATATTACTGAAGCATGACAACTAGTCTTGAAAGTAGTACTATGGTAGCATTATGCTGGACGAGTCTACATGACACACCATAAAGCGCAGTAGCCTATTCTACTGTGCATTTAGCACATCATGGCAAAAACCATAAGAATGCACAGTAGAATTAGTCTACCATTAAGTGTCACAGAAAAACCCATTTACTTTTGCTTTTGAAAGTTACCTTGGGCTAATGTGCCTTTATGTTGTCCCTCATATTAGAAGTACTAAACTTAATGTGCAGTAGCAAAAGGTGCATTAATGAACGTATAGTCATGCCCACTGTAGCCCAACTAAAACCCTAAGGGTAAGGTTAAGGCCTCCTGTGAAGGCTGGAGGTGGCATTATAGGTGGTGAATTATTTATGCCAAATGGAATTAAGACAAATTCTTCTAGGAAGAGTGATTTATTTTAATTGATTTCTTTTGCTTTTTTAAAAATAATACATCATATTAAACAGGTCCCTTCATTTTCAGCTGCCTAACTATCATCTATTGCAATGGGGGGCAACCCTTTTAGTAGGCATTCCACAAGTTAGCCTCACACCCACCCCAAGTGCCACTCTAGTCCCATTTCCCTGCCTGATTGGCTGCTCTGCTTTCACTTCCTGCCCTGTGCTCCCTAACCAATATGCTCCTCTGCTTTCTGCTCCCTGCCCTATTTGCCATTTTACTGTCTGTCCCCTTGCCTGATCTGCCATGTACCACACAGAAAGGGTGCCTGTGTAATGGCACAAATGCTGCAGGTTAGCCATCCATGAACTATGGTTTGTTTTGTATTTGACTTTATGCCATTGGCAAGACAGTCATCAAGCTGTTTCTCCCTGTTGTTTCACATTTAAGCTATGCCTGCAGAGCACACACACTTACTTGTGGAAATTGAAACAATGCTTTTCTTTTGGAGGGCATTGCTAATATGTATATGGTCAGGATCAACAGAGGTGAATGATGTGGGTGGGTGGATGTATGTGTGAGTGTGGTATTTGTGGGGTGTGTGATTGTGTGTGGGGGAGGGTGTGGCTGGGGAGGGTGTGGGAAAGGTTTGAGGGTTAGTGGGGTGTGCATGGGAGCCTCCCTGCACACGCCCTGCTGAACCAGTCAGCACCCACCCCGGCCCTCAACAGCTCGGAGCCCAAGTGCCCTACAGCACCTCCCCACCACCAACAACAGCACACAGCCCCAGTGTGCCCCCTGCTGCCGACCCTGGGCATGCAGTGGTAGTGGTGGGGGCCAGCATGCACAGCCACAGCCCTGCATGCCCTGTGCTGGCTCCGGGCTCAGCCATTTAGGCTGAGCAGCAGTGGCAGCAGCAACTGGGCAGAAACTGCTGCTCAGTATGAGGGAAAGTGGCCTCTCCCCCTCCCCGCCTCTGGGCAATTTTTGGTGCAACTGCCCAAAGCCCGCAGCATCCTGGGCTGTCACTGCCACCTGGAAGAACTTCTTCACAGTTCGAGTGGCCAGGGTCTGGAACGGGCTCCCAAGGGAGGTGGTGCTCTCCCCTACCCTGGGGGTCTTCAAGAGGAGGTTAGATGAGCATCTAGCTGGGGTCATCTAGACCCAGCACTCTTTCCTGCTTATGCAGGGGGTCGGACTCGATGATCTATTGAGGTCCCTTCCGACCCTAACATCTATGAATCTATGAATATGGTATAAAAACTTAAGTTTCAAGGACGTTAGGGAGGGCATATTAACTGCAAGAATCGTTTGAAACAGTTTCATTTATCATAGAGTTCCCCTTTCAAAATGCAGACAAAAGGTTCCACTTAGTGTATGAATAATGTCAGAAAATGTATCTATATTCCTCATGCTAGTGCTACTGCAAAATGAGCCTGTATTTTATTATACATCAGAAAATTTTCAAGTGATCTTGGGTCAGGCGTATTTTACTTTGCAGGTTGGCAGGGGCTGAGACTGGTAGGGAAGGTTAACTTTGAAGATGAGTCTCAAAAATCCCCTTCCAGCTGAGTGTGGTGCAGAGTTGACAGTCTCTAAGTACTTTATTTAGTCTGACCTGATTCAGAGGGTAAAAGGTTAGCATCTGCAGAAGTGCGACTTGTAACTTTGAGGAATTGTGAGGAAAAATATAAAGCTCATAGATTTGAAAACTGATTTGGGGGAGTAAAGGAACTGTGCGTCTGAAAAACCCCCAAATATTTTAATTCGTGTCCAGTATGATTTTCAAAAATGAAGAGCACTTTTCAGGCAAATGCCACCTCCGTAGAAGTTGGCAAAAACTCCCTTGAATTTTGCTGAGAGGAGGAATTCCATCTTCATCTCATGGTACTGATGCTGTAGAAAGACTTAAATTTCATAATGATTAAAAAATACACAGAACTTTAACAGAAAAGCCAAACCCCCATCTCCCAAAATCCCTTCCTTTAATTTTAAAAATAAATTATCTCTATTTTTTTGCTATGCAAATGCACAAGGTTATTATATTACCCAAAGAAGTCCCTACATAGAATAGTTAATATTACCAGTACCATATAACTTCTTTCTACATATTTTTTAAAATAGCAAAGTCAGAAAAAAAATAATTATTTTGGTTCATCTAGAATTGGGGTGATTTGTTAATGTCAATTAGAACCTTGGGAGCTGATTCCCAAAGAGGTGCTAATGATTGTTCACTACCTTTGTCTAATACATAAAGGCTAGGGACAGACATTACATATAAACTGGTTTAAGTGATCATAAACTGGTTTAAATGTGTAACAGAACAGATATTCAGTGAACATGAGTGAGTTTGAAAATGGCTGAAACCAGTTTGAGATAAATGTGGTTGAATGTAGTATCAGACTTAACTGATTTGGCTCAAACTGGTTTACTGGTTTATGTCTGTCCCAGATCCCTTGCTGGTTTAAGATAAAATAGACTCCCCCAGCATCTTGGCATGCTCTCTAGGCTGGGCTGGGCGAGGCTTTCAGATCCACAGTGGAGCTGGCCCCTCCCCTCTGCTCCCTAGTGAGAACTCCAGCAGAGACTGCAGGCACAGCAGGGTCTGCCTGGCTTCCCCCTACCTTACCCCCACCTCACTGATTGCTACTGAAGCAGGAATCCCCCCCTTCCCATCTCCCACTTCACAGCCCCTAGCCCCATGGACCCTAGGCATGTGGTATGCTAGCTAATTCTGAGAGATATGTGTGTGTGTGTGTGTGTGTGTCCAATTTCCCTGAACCAGGCAGACAGAACAGGGACTGCTTAGGGCTTTTTGGAGCTAATCAACAGGTCAGCTGGTAAGCTGTTTAAGAAGAGTTTGAACTAATGGAGAGAAACTATTGTTTTGCTGATGGAGTGATAAACATTGTTATCAGCTCCCTGCTGGCTTGCTGGCTTGTCAGTTTGCTGCAGACACTATAAAGAAGCAGGAAGAGGGAGATTGCAAAGCTCCGTATCATCAACAGATGCATGGGCTACATACCCCACCCCCCCTTGCCTCAGAGTGTTAGCAGGGGGCTCGGGTCTCCCAGCACTTCTGCTCCTTGAGCAGCCAGTGGGGAAAAGCCTGGGATGGTGCAGGCAGATCTCCCTAATCAGAGGTCCTGTCGGGGTCTGGCCATGCCCTTCCTCAGCTCAGTGCTATGGAAGGGAAGGGAGGGCTGCTCTAGCTCCCCCTGGCTTCTAGCCTGAGCCAGTGCAGGCATGTGCCTGAATTTCCTCAGTCCAGAGAGAATGTCTGTCTGGTTACAAACTGGTTCAGCCTAGCCAGGTTAGACTAGCCTGCTAAGATTGAATCAGTTCAAGCTCAGGCTTTTTGAATGTCTGTCCCTAGCTGTAGGGTGCCCCTACACGTTGCCTTATGGTGACCTAGTGTTCACTAGCTATGGCGCTGTAGCAGCACGCTTCCGTGGGTATAGCATACTGCTATGGTGATGTAGCAGCAAAATCTACCTTTGTGCTATGCACGCAGCACAGTAACTACCCGTAATGTGTCATGCTTTAGTACTTCCAAGAAGAAGTACTAAAGCATACCGCCATAGCAACATCGCTATACAGCAATGTGTAGGTGTGCCCATAGTGTATTAGTCCTCTTAATACTCAGGAAATTGTTTTCAAATGTTAAATGGTTCCAGAATCACCAAGTGCCTGAGTAAGGAAACAATTTTTTAGCTGTTTTGTGTTCAGAAATTCAGTAGCTGAAGAGACTTCAGAACTGGGCATGTAATATAAAATATCTTAACGTTAAAATGGCGCCCACAATATATTTCTGAAGGAAAACAACATTAGATTGTTAAGAAAAATAACTTTTAAACCCAAAATAAAGAAACAAGTCTTAGCATGGATGTATGTTTTTCTCTATAATCAGCTCCTTATCAGCAAGCACATTGTTTCCTTTTTGTTTCTGAAATGTAGATTTAAATATGAGATTTTGCTGCTTTATCTCTTCCTCTGATGCATCTTTAGAAATATGCTTAAAATCTTCATCTCCAGTGACCAGGCTGCTATCAGAGTATTTTGTTCAGATTTTATTATGGGCTTTCACGCTTCTATCAATCACTTTTTCCTTTGTGCAGGTGCAGTTCTTCCTCAGAGCACGCATAACAGCAGGTGGTAGCAGGCTGGACGCTGACAGCCAATGCTCAAGATTAATGAGTTGTGTATGGCTCAAGTATCTGATGATAGCATCCCATCTACCTTTTGTTTTGTCTCTGAAAGAACCTTCCCTTCATGAATCCTGCATCAAATCTTTTATGTGTATAAACAGGGAATATCAATTGGAAAATATATAAACTAACAAATCTTTTATGTATATAAAGTGATGAGGTCTGAGTGAATACAAACCTATATTTTTAATTACACATGTGTTTCATGTAATTATATACCATTCATATACATGGATGAGGTCTGCATATTTAGGGTTAAACGCAATTATAAAAAAAGATGGCTTAATGTTGATATATTGCTCATTGTTGCCTTTCATATTCAGTGTTTATGGTAATATTGTAGCAATAGCTATTGGCATTATTAACATGTTTCAGCTGTATTATGGAAGTGTCTGTTGGAGCTTTGTAGTTATGGCTGCCTCGGGGTTTCCACTTAAGATGGGATTTAAATTGCACTGTTTTTCTGTTAAGAACAAGGAGGTGTCAAAGGAGCACAGCGTTGTGAGAGCTTTTGTTACTTAGTATATTGTTGCTCTCAAAGATATAAAATCAGAGACAAATCTATAAAATAAAGAGACTGACCTTGCATGTTGCTAAGTAGCTGCCATTCTCACTGACTCTAGTGGTAGTGGTTTGATAGTCAATACCTCTCAGAATCAAGGCCTGAATAATTCAGGTCAGAAGGATGCATCACCTGTTTCTACAATAGAATGAGTTGCTCAAAGAGATTCAGGAGTTCTTGAATTCCTATCTTGTGACTGAATACAGTAACAGAAATTTGTGTATTGTTCCAACATATTTTCAAAGTTTCAGGATTAGCTTGTCAACTAGGACAAACTGCAGATCTCTTAGCTGAGGGAGCAAGGCTTTCATCTACAAGTGTTTTAAAGAAAAGGTTCTTAAAATACCAGTGTTTGCAGGTAGGAGAGGGCAGTATTGCAAACTGGCATAACCCAGCAGGAACTCTTCTTCTATTAAGAGTGCTCTTGTTATCTTACAAAAGGACTGAAGCAAACCTTTTAGTCTACACTATGGTCATCCAAAGTCAGACTAGCTCCCTGGAGGAATTTCTGACAAAAATCTCATTTAATCTAAAAACAAAAAGTTGAAATTTAGAATTTCCTGAAGAAAGAAAAAAAAATCCTTTTGAAATAATATTTTGGTTTAAAAATTTCTTAATGAAATTTAGCTCTGCAACCCCAGGCTCCTGGCAGCCCAGGATAGATGGAATAACTGACTAGTGGGTTACTTGGAGCCTAAAAGCTGTGGGAGTCATTGCTGAGCTTAGAGCCTCCAGTTTGTAAGTCATATTCTCATCATTTCTAGGTGCTCCGCTTTATGGCAGAAAGCTTGGAAGCCTTCTCATCTTGGGTTATAAGGCAGTCCCTGCAACAAGGTTGCCCTGGAACAATGAACCCTGAAAGACCATGATCTGTAGGAGCCTACCATGCACGAACATGGGAGATTTTGACCATGTTCCATTCAGCAGTTAGTCTTAATGAGTATTTTCCATGACCACAGCTAGCATTTTTCCTGAAAAAAAACTGGTATTGCAATATATTGCATATGCAAATAAAGCACTGTGGAACATTTTTCATACTTCCTTCCCTCTTTAAAATTTCGCCATACTTCTAGTATATTGAAGATAAGGAATTCCTTAAGGGGGAGATAACAGTGTATTATTTTTGAAGGGAAGGTACTGAGCTGAAGGGAGGCTACTAGTGGAACAGACTTATCAAGAATTGACCTTGGTTCTGATCTTACTTTCATTAATGATGTTGGTAATAAAAGTAGAACTGTGCTAATGATATTTACTGAAGACACAAGTTTTGGAGAAGGTTTGGAATATTATATAAGAAGTTTTGAATGCCCTTAAGACTGGAATAAAAGAAATGTGATGAAACGTAATTCCAAATATAAATACAGTGCCTTTATAGTAGAAGCTCTTATCCAGATCTAAGCAGTGAGCCTGTTAGTTGAAAACATCAATGGAGATGAACTAGCTGACTAGAGGATAACTGTGGCTGCGAATACACATTGCATTTGTTGCAGGACAAGTTGTTTCTGTGGTTGTCCCAGAACAGAAAAGTCCCAGGATTGGTGTGTACATACATCCCCCTTCGAATCAGGGTTTAGCAAGTAGCTGAATGTACTACTGCTTTTCTGCCATTGATTCAATGATACAGTCTCGGGACAACCATTCATGTGTTCCAGGACAAACTGTGAGCAGTTCTTATCTCACGAACCTTTTTATGGGTTTATTCTGGGCAACAGACATGGATGTCTGAATGATCACACTTTGTCCCAGGAGAAAAATGGTTACTTCTGGGATAATGTTATGCCTGTTTATAGCTTGCAAGACCTGAAGTGATAGAAACATAAAAAAGCAAGTGAGATCCTAGGATGTATCAATCAAGATACTTTATAGTCTTCCCTAGACCTAGGAAGTTTAAGGTCATTAAATATTAGTAAGATATGAAAATACTGTATACAGTAGTGATCATCCATATTCAAGAAGAATTAATCCAAACTAGAACAGGTGCAGAGAATGGCTGCATAAGAGGAGGCCAAAGGAGTTTGGTTTGTTTACCCTAGTAAATAGAGGGCTGTGGAGGACATTTGATTGTTCTTTACAATACAGTTGCAGGTGAGCACCAGGAAGGGAGAACTATTTAAGGTGAAAGACTGTATTAGGTATGGCTGTTCATAAATTTCGGCTGCAAATTAGGAAAAAATGTTTCTGATCAGTGAAGTGCAAGTCTAGTACACTATTCCTATTGGATAGCAGGGGCAAAAAAAGTTCTAGTTTTAAGATGGACCTCAGTTTATGAAAGGATCAATTTGATGTGACTGTATGTGATTTTAGGGGACCAGAGTTGATGACTTAGGAGATTGCTACTAGTTCTGTGCTTTTTGTTCCTATTCAGATGGAGAAACTGAATCACAGGTATGTAGGATAATTTTTCCAAGGACCGAAGCAAATATGTGGCAACGTTAGTAACAGAAACTAGTTACTAACTTACAGCCCAGTCTTCTGTTTGCTAGATCACCTTGCCTCAAATGATGGAGAATCACAAAGATTTTATAAGTGCTAAAGAATGAGAATTTTAAGGCTCCCTGAGTTTGGAGTTGATAATATTTTTTTTATATCTGCTTTTATAGTGAAAGGTCAGAAGTGCACTGGGAGCAAACAGCTTATGAGAGTGAACCACTCCATTCAGGTTTACACGCTAACTGGAAAACATGCAGCTCTCTTGTTCATTCTTCTTAGCCCAGGCTATGAGCAACTCCACTAGGTACTGCTTAGTTATGGCAAGTTTGTTGGGAGACCTCATTTATGCCGTCCTCAAAAGGGGCGATCTTTGTTCTGTGTTCCACTGCTGTAGATGGAAGTCATAATTCATGGTTATTTCTGTCTTAATTCAACACAACTGATGCAGGGTGTCTTTTTTATTTTCTTTGTGATTGAAGCTATACTCTCATCCTGCTAACATTTGTGCTTACCCTGCCTATGTCTGCCAGATGTTTTCTCTCTTTTGTGTGAATGAAAGTGTTGCTATAGGAAGCAAGTGCCTCTTCTCCCCCTCATTGTCTAGGAATATTCTATTTTAAGATGCAGTGAATACTTAAACCAGATTCCCTTTGCACCAGTCATTTTCCAGATACTAATCCCCAACTTCCAGTGTTAAGATTTCATAGATGTCATAGACATTAGGGCTGAAAGGGACCTTGGAAGATCTTTGAGTCCAGTCCCCTGTCCCAGGGGCAGGAAGTCAGCAGGGGTCACAGGATCCCTGCAAGATAAACATCCAAATGTCTCTTGAAGGTGTTCAAAGTAGGTGCTTGAACCACCTCCGGCGGCAGTCTATTCCAGACCTTGGGGGCTCGGACGTCAAAGTTTTTCCTTATGTCCAGCCTGAAACGGTCCTGGAGGAGTTTGTGACCATTCAACCTTGTCATCCTTTGCGGTGCTGTGGTGAACAGACAGAGGTTCTCCCAGATTCTGGTGAGAACCCCTTATAAACGTATAGGCGGCCAGCAGATCACCCCTGAGTCTGCACTTTTCCAAGCTGAAGAGTCCCATAGCTCTCAGCCTTTCATCATAAGGTCTGTTTTCCTGACCTCTGATCATGTGCGTGGCTCTCCTCTGCACTCTCTCAAGCTTCTCCACATCCTTTTTGAATTGTGGAGCCCAAAACTGGATGCAGTACTCCAGCTGCAGCCTCACCAAGGCCGAGTACAAGGGGAGAATGACGTCCTGGGATTTGCTTGAGAAGCATCTATGGATGCAAGCCAGTATTTTGCTCACTTTAACTAGCTGTAGCATCACATTGATCGCTCATGTTCATCTTGTAGTCAATTATGACACCCAAGTCCCTTTTGTTCATAGTGCTAGCCAGCGTAGCGCTGCTGAGCTTATAAGCATGCTGCAGGTTTTTCTTCCCAAGGCGGAGAACCTTGCATTTTTCACTGTTAAACACCATCAGGTTCTCGTCCGCCCATTTCCTGGGCCTGTCAAGGTCAGCCTGGATCGCCCTCCTGTCCTCAGGTGTGGACGCTTTACCCCAAAGTTTGGTGTCATTGACAAACTTGGCCAGTCGGCTTCTGATACAAATTTCCACATCATTAATGAAGATGTTGAATGGTATAGGCCCAAGGACAGAGCCTTGAGGGACCCCTCTGGTCACAGCACACCATGACGATAGACTTCCGTCAACCCTCTGGGCCCAACTGTGGAGCCAGTTCCCCAGCCAGTGGATTGTGGTGAAGCCGAGGCCACAGTTGGCCAGTTTTGTTAAGAGGTGATCATGGGATACCAGATCAAAAGCTTTTTTAAAGTCAAGATATATGACATCAATCTCCTCTCCCTTGTCCAGGTGATAGGTCACCTGGTCATAAAAGGAAATAAGATTGGTCAAGCAAGACCTACCCGCAACAAACTGGTGCTGGCTATCCCTCTGTATGTTGCCATCAGCCAGTCTGTTAAGAATGGTCTCTTTGATAACCTTTTCTAAGACCTTCCCTGGGATAGAGGTCAGGCTGATGGGCCTATAGTTTGCTGGATCCACTTTCCTCCCTTTCTTGAAGATAGATACCACATTGGCCTTCTTCCAATCTTCAGGCACTTCACCAGAGCTCCAGGAGTTCTTGAAGATCTGTGCCAGGGGCTGAGCTATGATGCTAGCCAGCTCCTTGAGTACCCTGGAGTATAAATTGTCAGGGCCGGCCAACTTGAAGGTATCCAGTCTATCAAGGTGTTCCTTCACAAGGTCAGCATTGATGGAGGGTAAGGAATCTCCCTCACCCAGGCCTTCCCATCCCGTAATGGGCAGGGGCATCCCTTGGGACTGGTGAAAGACCCAAGTACCCATTTAGCAAGTTGGCTTTTTCCTGGGTGTTGGTTGTCAGTTGTCCCATTTGGTTTAGCGGGGGTCCAATGTTACCCTTGCTTTTCCTCTGGCTCCCTACATATCTAAAAAAGGACTTTTTATTGTCCTTGATACTTGTAGCTAGTTGGATTTGGATTGCAGCCTTGGCTTTCCTGGTTCGCTCCCTGCAGGTCCACAGCAGTGCAGAATATTCCTCCTTGGAGGTGGATCCTGTCCTCCATCCTTTGTAGGCCTTTCTTTTTAGACGCAGGAGGTCTGCTAGTTCTCTGCAGAGCCAAGGAGGCTGCTGTGCCTTTTTGCTGCCTTTCCTCTGAGACAGAATAGATTTTGCTTGTGCATCCAGGATCGCTCCCTTGAGGAGCAACCACTCATCCTGAACTCCACTCCCCTTCCGGTTGCGTTCCCTCACTGAGAAGCCCCCTGAGCTTGTCAAAGTCAGCTTTCCTGAAATCAAAGACTTTTGTATTTCTGACTAACTTGCAGCTTTACAGCAGATGGTGAAGGTGATCAGCTCGTGGTTACTGTCACCCAGCTTCCCATCAATTGTTTGGGCACTGATTGGGTTGTCACCCATTGCCAGTACCAGGTCGAGCAGCACTTTACCTCTCGTCAGCCTGTAGACTTCTTGAGTCAGATAGAGTTCATCCATGCATGTGAGGAAGCTTTGTGACCATTTGGATTTGCCTGAGTGCTCTTCCCACGAGCTATCTGGGTAGTTGAAGTCTCCCATGACAACCATGCACCGGGAGCGTGCGGCCTCAGCCAATTCCCTGGAAAACTCCTGGTCAAGCTCTTGATCCTGAGTGGGAGGTCTGTAGTAGATTCCCACCATCATGTCCCCTGTGCTGTGTTACCCACAGATTTTAACCCAGAGGGTCTCCAGTCATCCACCCTGGGCGCCAATGTCAGCTTGCAGGGACATATATCTCTCCTAGGGCAGGGGTGCTTTCTGTGAGTGGTCTCCCAATACTGCTGTAAGCAGGAATGCCAAGCCCACCTCTGATCTGGTTTGGGTCATTCTGGGCCACTGGTTGCCTACCTCTGCCTTAAAGTGTTATTTGTGTCCTTTTCCTCACAAAAAATATCTAATATCCCTTTCAAATAACAAGCTTGCAGGCCACATGTAGCCCAGCTGAAGTAATTACTGAACTTCCATGATGGATCCTGCAGAAAGCAAACTTTCATGAGCAGAAAAAAATGTAAGTGATTATTGACATAGAACATTCTTTACAAACATTTCAAAACTGATGCTAATCTATGTGATAATTTCAAAATTGAAATGGAGTTTTTTTGCAGTAATTTACATCAAAGTTACAATTCAGGAGGTACAAATCCAAGCAAGTTGAAATTGAACTAGTAAAAGAGCAAAAGGTTTTGCAGAGACCTAAATATGGATGATTTGAGGTACCTCAATTGTAGTAGAGGCCATTGTGCCATTTCTGTTCTTCCTTTGGCTACCAAGTTATCTGCTAGCCTCTCAGTTTATCCTGTGAAGTCTTGAAGAAAAAAATTGCTCTAGTAGCTATAACCCATAAATATTGTATAAAATGCTTTTACATCCTGCTGATTTGTATTGAGACCCAGCCCCTTTTTACAACTTGTGTAGCACAAAGGAAGTAACAACTTGTTTCAAAAATGAGATTTTCTCTACTGGAGAGCAAGTTGTTGCTGATGCAGGTAATCCCTTGCTTTGGGACCAGTTTCTTTTTCTCTCTTCATTCCTGTTTTACAGACTAGATAGGATGTAATGCTTTACTTGTTCTTAACTGATATAAGGACCATCTAAGGGTGGATCATTAGGAGAAGACTGATGGTTTATTGACTACCTTGAGTGCTACCTTGAGACAATCAATCATTCTCAAAGGTTCAATCCTGCTCCCATTTGAGTTAAAATTATTTTGCTCATGTGATATAATTAATAGCTGTCTGTTACAAGCAGTAATTATATATTACATTCTCTCATGGGCTCTTTTTAGTTTGCTTTTCTGTAAAAAGTTCTATAAATGAGTCTCATTAATATATCCTTTTTAAAAAAAACCTTCTTTCTTACACTGTTCCTTTAAAAGATGTAAATTTCCATGATTTCTGAGATGCCTCCAATTAGGAATCCATCTGTCATATTCCTCCTGTCTCCTACTCACTCAGATGTATTCACACTCCTAGCTCACCCACACAACTCCTTTCCCTTATGTGCCAAGCTTGGTCTTTCTGTGGCTTTGCCTGATGCTTATCTTTTTTGTCAGGCTGGAGTGTTCAGGACAGTTTGGGATAAGTTGTAGGACCAGTGGAGTTTGAAAATGGATGTAAAGGTACTTCCTAATGGTCCTCTTCATAAAAGAGGATGAATATTTTCATACATGAGGCCAGTCCAAGCACAATGAATTTCTGTTATGGGAAACAGGACACGTGTACATTATTTTGTGCCTGTTATGCATTATTATCAATTTGGAATCAACTTGTAAATTGTAACTTGGGCTCATTGTAAATAACATGGACTTTTTTCCTTATGAACTGTGGTCTGTCTCCATTGAGAAGTAGCAGATATATCTGGACCACGTGTAAGCTTAAAGATCACTGCATCAGGAATGAATAATATAATTTCAGTGATGCTTAATTAGATCATACAGTGCTTTATTTGCTATGTGATGTTTGAATTAATTTGGATTGCCACTTTAAGATAAAAGAACCAAGTAAAAGTAGCACATTGCTTTCTCTTGCTCTTTAATGAGCAGTTAGGTTAATATGAGGCTAATTCCCTCCAAGAATCAGTTTTCTACATTTCCTTGTTGAGACAAATAGGGGGATCATCTTAATTTGGCCATGACATTTTCAGATTCTCTTTTTGTAGACGTATGAGTTCATTGGCACATTCATCTAACTACCAGTCATATATCAATTACTTTGACTAGAAATAAATTAAAACAATCTAAGCCAGATTTAAATGTTTTGAAGAGATTAGACACAGGAATTTGCCTTAAAAGCATGCATTTAGATAAATCAGTGAAAATTGTTCATCTACCCCTTAGAAATTTATGATTAAACTATGTTGAGAATACCTGAAAGAAATGTTGACTACTAATCACACAAAGCTTGCTGGATTTTATGTTACTGAACTCAATATTTCTGTTACCCATTGGTTTATAATCTCTTAATTTTCTTCAATAAAATGGACAGCACAAAACCAATTTTGCCATGCAATACTGTTATCTTATCTGCATAATATAGGTATGGCTGTGTCTTTGAAAGAGATTTCATGCTTTGACAACTGCTTTCATGTAGAGACAGCAGCATGCTGATATCAGGCATTATTCAGAGCCACGAATTAATAGAGTAGACCATGACTAGCTATATCACAAGTCACAAATTTGGAATTCAGAATTGTTGGGAAATAACTAAGACTTCTTAAAATGCCTTTGTATTTCCACAGGCAATTTAATTTAGGGGATTTCTGGGGCTGATATATTTGCTTTGGAACCTCATGCAATTTTTAAACGTTATTTTGCCCTACATGTGTTATTCACCTGACCAGGCTAGTCTAGATCAGGGCTCCATTGTGCTAGGCCCACAAAAGGGATGAATGGTGAAAAGAATGTTTATCTGCATTTCCCACTGTTAAGCCTACTCACAAGCTTTAAAAGTTTTGCTGAAGAAATGTTGTATTGTTCATGCTTTTAACTTCCTGGGTGCAGTGGCGGATTTACTGGGGCCCTGGGCAAACAGAAAATTGGAGGTCCCCCACATCTCATTATAAACATGAAAGTATCATGAAGATATCATGCCACTCCTCCCCTGCAGCTGAGCCCCAGGTCCTAGGACCTGCCATGCTACTCTTTCCTGCCATGGCAGGGGGTCGAACTTGATGATCTGCTCAGGTCCCTTCCAGTCCTACCAACTATGAAACTATGACTCCAGCAGGATGAGGGGCCCATTCCCATCCTGGTGCTGCAGCTGGCAAGGGTGGGGCAGGCTTCTGTGCCCTGCAGGGGAGGCTGAATTGACCCAGCCAGGTTGGGGGTGGAGTAGCACATGCCTGGCTCTCTTCCCTGCTCCCTGCTACCTCTCCTCCCACCACGGCCAGAGTGGAGCCAAACGGATGCCCAGAGTGGGGCAAGGACAGATGCGGGCTGCCCACTGCAGGCTTTTGGGGCTCTCAGCTCTGCTGCCTTTGCCCTGGGGACCCCATGCTGGCTTTGCACCCCCTGCCTGCCCAGCAGTGGGGAACACAATTTGTCCTCGCCACTGCTGCTGGGTGGGCATGGGGCATGCAGTCAGTGCAGGGCTCCCAAGGGAAAGGCAGCAGAGCAGAGAGCTGTGAGCAGCCCGCATCTGCCCCACACACACATCTAGGGTGGGGCACATGACACCCCTCCCTGCC
Source organism: Alligator mississippiensis (assembly GCF_030867095.1). Classification (NCBI taxonomy): domain Eukaryota; kingdom Metazoa; phylum Chordata; order Crocodylia; family Alligatoridae; genus Alligator; species Alligator mississippiensis. Next base: position 125,606,261 of record NC_081825.1, on the reverse strand, counting down.
TCTCCCAGGGGGTGTATGCAGCAGTGGGAAGCTGGCCCCCATGCCCTCTGGATGAGCCACCTGTGGTTCCATCCTGTTCTCTGCCCCAACCCTGGCTCCCATGCACCGCCCTGGCTGGAGAGTGCCCTCAGCCCCTACCCCACTCGCTCCCTCACAGTGGGGTCCTCAATTTGACCCCCATGCCCCTTCCCCTCCAGAGACTTACTTACTGCAGGGAGCTGCTGTCTATGCTGCCCAGCTGTGCTCCTGGCCCATGCATGCATGCGGCCGTGCACGTGCATGCAGCGCCCTCTGCATCTTGCTCCCAGTAGCCCCAAGCAGGACCCCTTACAGGCTAGAATGCTGCCTGCCTGCAAGGGGAAACTTGCTGTTTCCTAAGGCCCCTGGATCTGTCTAGGCCCTGTGAGCCCATCTGTTAATTCGCCTCTGCCTGGGTGTATCAAACTCTATGTTGCTTGGCTTAGGTCACATGAGGCCTGTGTTACAGCCAGCAGTTGAGACTCAGAAAATCCTAATTAACAAATTAGATCATATATTATTTCTGGTTTGTTTTAATATTGTTTTATATTTTGTGAGGCACCCTGAGAGCTTTGGCTGAAGTGCAAAACAAATGAAAAGTCTGATCTATTGCATATTGATTTATTCAATTTTTCAAATACAGATTAGAGTTAAAGGAATAAGCCTTCTAAATAAAAATGTCTCTGACCTCCAATTTCTGTCAATATGTTCATTGTAACTATATCATACTGCACAATGCAGACAGTTTTTGAGGCTTCTCTGCTTCAGCCCTTAATCAGGTAAAAAACCCATTGAATTTGTTGGGGAATTTCTCCTGCAGTATCATAACTGAGGGGGGAGCCAGGCCCTAGCTGGCTGCCATCAGCACTGCAATAGCCAGCTCTGTCCTGGGCATCACTTTGGCTTAAGGCACGGAGCTGCCTTGCTATACTTCTGTTCTCTTGCAGAGATCCTGGTTTTCTCTTTTCCCTATTTAAAAAGTCACAATTTTTTTTTTATTAAAACCCCCCAAATATATGATTAAAATGAAAAGTCACTATGTATATATAGGTATCAAATGAACACAATGTTTTATTGATATATTTACAATTTGGAAGCCTACCGGTGCCTCAATCACTATAATAAATTCTAAATACCTATAAATTTCGATATTTGATTTTGGGTTTTTTTATCATGGAAAATCAGTTCCCCCTGTCTCTTTCACTCACCAGGATGCAGGTCCAGGGCCCTCACTCCCAAGCCATAGCCCCCCAGCCATGCTGGTGCCCCTCATCCCCCCACCCAGACCCCCCCACCCCTCCTAGTTCTGCCAGAGGGGGTCCCCAGCTGCCAGGGCTACAGGGCCAGGGATCTGGATCCGCAGCCCTCTGTCCTACACAGCAGTGCCCAGGCCTCGTCTGCTGCCTGTGGGAGGTGGTAGCTGCTGCAGCAGAGTGGAGCATGGAGCCCGGCTCCCCCTCCCCCATGGGCAGCATGGGCAGAGTAGAGTCCATGACAGGAGTGGGCAGGGGAGGTTGCCTGCTGCGGACTCAGGCTCCCTGTCTTGCTGCTGTACCCCTGGGGCCTCCATGGCTCAGTGGATGGGACCCAGCGTGACAGAGCAGGGAAGCTTGTTGCCATCACCGTGAGCCCTGTGCCGCCCTGCTGAGGTGTCCCCTGCCTACCTGGCAGCAACAAGGGGCACAACTCCGCGCCACCACTCATGCTGCTGCTGGGTGGGCAGGGGGCGCCTTGCCATGGCAGCGTGGGGCTTTCAGTGGCAAGGAGTTTTCCCACCTGGCCCTGCTCTGCCCTGCCATGCTGGGTCCTGTCCACTGGCCTGTGGAGGGCCCGGGGAGGTGGGGGGGGTGGGGCAGCAGGACGAGGAGCTTGAGCCTTCAGTGGGCAGCTGGCTCCCGTCCCCACCCCACACACGGATCTGGGGTGCACATGCCCCCCCTGCCTCTCCTGGGAGTGTGCACAGCAGCAGGGAGCCAGCCCATCCCTGGATGAGCCACCCACAGCCCCATCCCGCTTCTTGCCCTGGCCCTGTGGCTGTGCATTAAGCCCCAGACCCCAAGCCCCACGCATCTCCTGGGCTAGGGAGCAGTAGTAGCCCTATCCCCAGTCCTGCCTAACTCACTCCCTATGTTCCTCCTTCCCTATGAGGACCTCAATCCCTGTCCTGTCACCCCCGCCCCTCCCCGCCACACTTAACTGCAGGAGCTGCTCTCTGGGCTGCCTGGCAGCCATGCACATGTGTGAACGCGCTCATGCACATGGCATCCCCTGCCCGACTGCCCTCCTCTCACTCCCCCCAGCCCCTGGCAGGCTGGAACTCTGCAGCCTTCGGAGAGCTTCTTTGCAAAAATGGAAACTCTGTGTGTTTCTCTGTTAAAATATCTAAGTATATATATATCTGTTAAGTATATAAGGGGTGTACGTCAAGATCTGGGGGAACGCCTGTTCACCAGAGTACCCCAAGGGATGACAAGATCAAATGGTCATAAACTCCTCCAAGACCGTTTTAGGCTGGACATAAGGAAAAACTTCTTTACTGTCCAAGTCCCCAAGGCCTGGCATAGACTCCCTCCAGAGGTGGTGCAAGCACCTACTCTGGACTCTTTTAAGAAACATTTGGCTGCTTACTTGGCTGGGATCCTTTGAACCCCACTGAATTCCTGCCCCTGGGGCAGGGAGCTGGACTCGATGATCTCCCAAGGTCCCTTCCAGCCCTAATGTCTATGAAATCTATGAAAATGAAACATTCTCATTTTTCTTGGTCAAAAGGGAAAACCCACATTTTTTTTCCCATTTTTTCATGGGAAATGGAAAACCCGGATCCCTGCTGATCAAAGAGTAGAAATACGGCTTTTGGTGTCTGTACATTAGCATGTTAACGTAGATTTCAGAACAGTTTCCTAGATTGTTGTAATACAACAAATCAGATTTGTTGAGCCCTAGAGTGCTGCTCTATGGAAGAATGGTTTCCCTGCCACTTTCCTGTTTTCAGCTGTGGAATAATCAGAAACCTAACTACTTATAGACTTTGTGGAAAGTGACTGCTTGCTAAACCAGGGCAAGGTTTCCAAAATGTTTAAAAAATATTTTCACTCCAAAAGTAAGCAAATATTTTACTAAAATATTAGAAAATATTGTTATAAAAACTGTTGTGCCAGAAGTAGAAATTTAGAACCAGATCTTTGGATTCTGTTGACATCAGCTTTACACTTAGTCCACACAGTCAGTAAAGGAAGGACTCAAGTCCCTTGGTTTCACAGAACCCCTACTCTCTCCAAGTCAATTCATAACATCTGTCCATTCATAGCATAGGCTGTGTTGCCTATGGTAGTTTATACTTGTTTGAACAAGTTAATCTCCCAGGTGCCATTCTGCCCTGCCTTCTGCCTGACTTCAGATTAACCTGTTTAACTACCTCTCTCCCTATACTTGGAAGTGGAAATCATGACCAGATCTTAATCATACAATTGCTGCTGACAGCACCATAAGATTATCTCTTGCTGTTAGTATAGTAACAGACCCAGGAGTGTGTCATTACACTATATCCTTGTTTTGTATAGGTATAGGCAATACTTTTTCTAGAGGAGAACCCAGAAAAGCAAAAAGTACTGCAAAGGAAGAGTTTGCCATTTTGGACAGACAGTCCTTCATAGTTTATCCCAGAATCTTACAAATTTCCACAATTAGGGAAGAGTTTCTAAATATGTAAGTTAACTAGGATTCCTGAACAGGTTTACGTGTACATGCTTGTGTCAATACATAGATGTATATGTTGGAGGAGGTCTTTTTAATATATAGGTGTGTGTGTTGGAGGAGGTCTTTTAACTTGCCTTTAACTTTAGCAATACGATGGATGTTGCAAAATACTTGTTTTAATATATTGCAGACACAGGGCAAAACCATTTATTACCATGAAAAATGCATTCTGTCCTTCCCACACGCAAAAAATAAATGATAGCTTTAAATGCAAAAGCGAACAAACAGCAGACGAGAGCTGCTACGTGATCAGAATGGACATCAGTGATCTTTAAAGTGCAGAAAACCTTGTCATGGCAACGTGGAAAAACACCACATGAAAAAGCGCAAATTATATATATATTAACTTGCCTTTCAAAAAAGGTGGTTCTCTATTCATCTCTATTTATAAGTAAGCAGAACAGGTCTGAGCAAAATACAGAAGCTCCCCTGAAGAACATTGACTTCCTAAGTAGTCATCCTGCACACACTGAATAGTGGAGTATTTAGCATTTATAACTGGGAATGAGAAAGTTGAATTGTCTCATGATACATTCCCAGGTTTACACAAGACTAACCATCAGAAGAGAGAGGTCAAAATTCAGAAGTCAGTCCAAACAGAGAAAGAAGCTAAGCTGGTGTAAATGATGCAGTTTTTCAGTCCCCCCTGGGTTAATTTAGATTTCCACAACCAATGAGCATCTCATGTGCATCACCTCAGAATTGTGTCTGTGGTGTCCTACTTGGTATATTGCACATACAAAGGGGATGGAGGAATCTAGCAAGATCTGAGAAGGTTTATTAATGTGAGCAGATTCACACTATATCTCCTTACACCATATTAAGGTTCACAGTAGATAAGCTATACCCACAGAGACTCCCAGATTTTTTTCCATTCAAACATTCAGGCCATTGGAGTAGCATCTAGTGCTGTCTAATCTACTTCCAGAGCTCTTCATATCTTTGTTCTATAGAGTACTTCCTTGTACTAGGCTAGACAGCTCGTAAACAGCAAATTGTCATTGATTTGTTTAATTTTATAAAAGCTACTGTACGTTGAGATGTAACTTGCCCAGGGTTTTCTGTTTTAATTGCGCTAGCTAAATTGGATGCAAAGTAAATAAAGTGTGTGCATTCCTTTTTAGAGACTTTCATGGCTTTTTTTGAAAAAATATTTTATTCTTAGGAATTGAGTTTTCTAGAACAACTTAGGAAAATAATGAAATACTTCTGAGTTTAAATGGACATACTGAATCAGAGGAAGTTTTTGGTTGTGGTAGTTGGAATAGTTATGAAATTCTTATTCCTTTGCTTAATTAATATTTTCTTGGGTTTTATATATATAGATTAAATATTACATCAAATATGTAAGCAAAGAATACATAAGTAATACTACCCTTTGCAGATATCTACTACATTAGGCCAATTAACATTAATAGCTATTATAGCCTGTTTTATAACCATCACTTCTACTCAGTGGGATAAACTGTGACAATTCAGATCAGTACTATTCATCACAAGTGACATTTGTAGACCTGGGATTACTAATGACCAAACCCCTTGCCCAGTGAAGTCTATGGGAGATGTTTTTGTCCACTGAGATCATTAATAGTAGGACACGGTCATAAGTTGCAAGTGCTACTCTGTTTTGTAGTTTCAGGTCTAAGACACCTATGTTCTTGCCATTCCTTTGCAACTGAAAAATGTGTTCTGTACTGACATGTTTCAACACCTTTGTGTTTTTCTGTGATTTTTTTTTTTTTTGGTGTGCGGGCCAGGCCCTGATCCCGCCCTCGTTGCCATGTGCGGCAGTGATTCTGATCCCATTCTGGCTGCCATGGGCGAGTCGGGGTCGTACCGGACCCGTCTTCGTTGCACACGGGCTGTGGCCAGCAGCCCGGGCACACGGGGCTGGAGAGAACTGCAGGGCGGTTTAGCGCATGTGAGTTAGAATTAGTTATGGAGGCGTAATGGTTGATTGAAAAGATTGTTTACTTACACCCAAAGATGGTTTTGGTGTAGGCTGGACAGGTTTCCAGGCACAGCTCCCGCTTGAATCCCCGTTGGAGGATTACGACAAACTCAGTTGCTCCCGTGGAGTTTGCTAGGCTCCGTGGGTTTTGTTATTCGGTTCCCAGGCCCCCGGAGCTGTTAAGACTCCGTGGGTTCGAAAATTGGGCTCGGTCCGGGTTCTAGTCCCCGGAGTTGCTGAAGCTCCGCAGGTCCGGTTCAGTTGGGTTCGAAAAGTTTCCCCGGAGTTACTTAGGCTCCGCGGGTCCGAAGTTACAGGAAAGGGATACGTCTAGGATTGCGCTCGGCAACGGGGAGAGGCGAGAAGCGAAAGCTCCGTAGGCTCGGTTCTATTGCCTCTATTGCCTGCTTAGGGGAGGCACGTCAGGTCCGCGAGGGTCCGCAGTGCTTGGAGATCTTCACACAGAATCTCTCTCGTCCTCCCTCCTCCGGTGTTCATGGAGTCCTCCAACTTGGGCGGAAACCACACAAGCTTTTTGTACGGCTAGCAAGCCAATCGCTAGCCGCCATGTGTGCCTACATTAGGAATGGGCCAATAATGTGGCGCGAATCCTAATACAAATGGCGGGAACTTACAGCATGTATCACTACGATGCAAAAGAGATGCACACTGCAAAGAAGCTGTAATCTGGCGGGAAATCCCCTGTTGCACCAGAGTTCTCTCTTGCAGCAGAGAGCTCTACCGTGCAAAGAAAGCGACAAATTGGCGGGAAATAATTTAGCGGTGCCGAAGTGCACACACAAACAAAAAATCACAACTTTGGGTTGTGACATTTGGTAGAGTATTTATTTTTATAAATCTGCTTTGAAATGCTTATATTGTTCAGGAACATTTTTAATGGTACATCATCTCTTCATTTTGGTCAATAAATATTTATCATACTGTTCAGGAGAAATTTAGCAACTCTTATTCTTCACTTTTTTTTGGTACTCCCTAAGTAACAATGGACAGCACTGGAAGTTGCCATGGTATGGTGAATTGTAAGAAATGAAAATTTGTAAATTCACTGCACTCCTGGTATACACCACTCTGGCAATTGAGCCCCAAAAATGCATTCAGTAATTATAGACAACATGCTGTCATTGCTCCATTCACCCAACTTCTGCTGAAGTCAAAGGGACTTGAATGATGTTTGCCTGCAGGTAAGGCAGCTGGCCTGTTTCACCAGGAGTCAGTGCCTTGGCCCAAATCTCTTTTAGAGCAGTTTTATTCTTTAACAAAAATGTTGGCAAAACCTCAAACAAAAGAGTACCTCTGCCCACCTAAGGTTCTGCCTCCCACAGGCTACATCCCTTCAATCTGTTAGCTTTAGTCTACTGCACATCCTTGTCTCCCTCCTGCAGCTTCTCTCTCCCCTCCTTAATAGGAAACAGCTGATCACTTCCCAGCTATGGCTGCTAATTGAACAGGGCTGGCCAGCCCTAAGCTCATTATTTTATGAAGGGCAGGCCCCACTGACTTTTTGCGTGAAAAAGTGACAAGGTAGCCTTACAATTTACTGTGTCGGATTATATGGTGTCCTTATAATGCAAACAAAAATCAATCTTGCCTAATTTGATCCAAGAAAAATTTTAAATCTTTTTGTCTACACTAAGTGGCTTTATTTCTATATTGCGTTTTATTCGGGGTGATGAGGAGTACTGGTATGAAGGAGGTGCATTTAAAGGCTTTTTACTTGTAATTCTAGTGTCTCAGCAGAGCAGTGCTGATTTTCACCAACACTTGCCCTTCCCACATTTTTTTGTCTCTTGCTTGCTATTTACAGAATTTCACAAACTCTTCAACAAGCAAGACAACCATCAATATGCATAAGTAAATATACTCGCACTGAAAAATGAATCTGCTCTGCATCTTGGATTCCAGTAACAGGTGGTTTGTACAAAGAGACAGCAACATCGATGGGCATTGATTCATTGATATGAAATGAGAGCTTTTGGGAAGGGGAACAAAAGCAGGATCTGAATCCAACTGGTTTTGTGTTCTCCCTGCTGAACTAGAAACCTTGGAGCCTGCCATGGTAGTGGTGCTCAAGCCTGGGGACTAAAGAAAGTGGCCCAGGGGCCAGTGCTGGGCTTCAGTGCACAAGCCAAACATCCAATAGATCTTAAGAAGGTCTAAGGCTTTAAATTATATCAAGATCCAAATATTTCACAGAGCGCTAGGTCTTGCTGTCAGTCAAGTTGGTTGGAATACTGGGTAATTATGCTCAGAGGTTTTGCCTTGAAATCACCTTAGGCGTGTAATAGGTGAACTAGGATGTGGACCCTACTGCTTACAGAACTCCTTATCTTTTACAGTGTGCAAGTTAGTGTTTAAAATTTCAATTTTCCCTTTCTGCTGTTGTAATAACAACAGGACTGAACTCATTGTCAACTGTTTCTTGTTAGCTGAGGACCAGCAGAGTTTACTTTATCAGGCTGCTCACCTCACAGAGTTCTCTGTTATATCAACTCAAGCAATCATCTCAGGAGAACCTGTACTTCTCCATCAGTCCTGCTAAGTCAAGATGCAGAGCCAGTGACCTCATGAGCACTTGTGCCTTCACAACCGCTAAGCAAGATAGAAATATTTAGTTACTATCTTCACAAAGCTCTTTTCCTTTGGTTTTATTACAGCAAGTTTAAGCTTTTTAACCAGCAACCTTACAACTCTACAGTGACCTTATTCAGTGGCATTTACTTCACAAAGATTGTTTTAATTCCAAAGAACATTCAGATATTTTTAAAGTATATCTATGGATCAGTCTCTGTCCCTTAAATGACAGAAGGTGAAACCTGCTAAGGAAACAATGCCTAAGCAGAAGGCTGTGCTCCTGTTCTTTCCTTCTTGTTACAGAAAGCGGAGATTCTGCACTTCTAATCAGGTCCAACCTCTAAGTGACAAAATAGGGGTGAACTAGCCACCTATCAAAATACCGCCACTAAATCAAAACAGAAAGAACCAGTGACACAAAGATGACACACAAAGAACCAGTGACAACTGAAAATTAAATTTCAGTTCTTTATGAACAGGTGGCATCATTCAGATGGTCCAGTGGCTGCTTGCATGGTAGCAGGTCATCACTGGGGTTTGTCATAAAAGGCTTCTTCTATCTTGACATTGCAGCAGTCACAGGGTGGTGGGGTGATGAGTGCACAGGAGAAAGATCAACTTAGGAGATCCACTGTGTCCTCCAAAAGATCCAGGGTCTCCACAGCACCGTTGCACTTTCTGGGAGGTTCAGTGTCTCTTGCTTCTCTTCAAAGAGTACTTTCTCACTGAGAGCTTCTTCACTGGCCATTAACATCAGCTTCTCCTTCTGCAGTCACTGCCCCCCAGAATCCCAATCTTCTGGCATTCAATATTCAGGCCTATTCATTGGATAATATCTGAAAACTATTGTGGATGAGAGTACTAATTTGGAGCTATATTCTGATCTCACTCAGACCAGTGTATAAACAGATACACTCCTGAGATCAGCAGAGTTATTCTTAATTTGCCCTTTGTGGCCATTTCCACATGTGGTGTGGATGTTTGGTTCTCTGGGGACAAGTAGCTGTGGTGCACCTTGCGACGCTGTTACTTATCCCGGGGGAATGCCCATGTTGTGTGCTCTGCTGTGCGGCAAGTTACCCCGGGTGGGGTAGAGGAGGCTGGGGCCAGCACTGGGCAGCAGCGATTCTGCCACACAGAGCCTGACTTAGCCTCAGCGTGGCTCTAGGCGGCTTGGCTCTGCTTTTGAGCAGTCCGTACTTGCTATGTGCATGCTGCTCAGCTTTTTTCTCCATGAGTTTTTTTTTTTTTTTTTTTTTTTTGACCCCTGGATATCAGAGGGTCAAAAAAACCCTCCATGCTGTTCTCTTGCAGCTTAGAGAGCAACTGAACTTGCGGTATGTCTGCAGCGCCACATACTTATGGCCGAGCTTGTCTGGAAACGGCCCGTGTGCTTTTTGGTTTTGCCAGGTTTATAAATCTGAAACTTAGACTGGCAACAGAGAAGTAAATAAGTTCAGTCAGTTTGGAAGAAAATAATTCATAATTTAACTGAGTTGAATTAATGGCAGAGTGATGTATACACTTGGATGATTTAGTTCCTTCTTTTTAAAGGTGGAAAGAATTCTACACATGTTTTGGCTTCTAAGCTTTTTTGCCATTTGAAACATACTCTGCATATGGACTGAGGTATTTTCTTAAGTTTCTTTCACTGATACAGGACAATCTCATATTTATCCTTATAAATTGCAAAATCATTCAGAAATATAAGATCACATTCCAAAAAAAGTGTATAAGACAGTAAGTGCTTTCTAAACATTATCTTCTGTTGTTGTAGTTCAATTATTCAGAATCCTTTGAAACTCCTTCCCTGCACAGTGGTGCAATTTGAGAAGTGTTTATGTTCAGACAAATGCTTTTTTGTAAGCTTAGTTGGGGCCTTTGGTTTCACTATGAAGTGGAAATCTATTAGGTCAGCAGCAATAAGATCTCAAAACTTTTGGGGGCTCATCATTTATACTTGCACTTTTGGAGAATTGTAAATGTACTATCAGTCATGTTCATGATGTTTTATACACTGTACTGTGAAAGAAAGGTTCACTTCTGGCTTTAAACAGAAAGGATTTTTTAATGGATTTTTCCTTTTGAAATAATTTCCGACTAGAGATACTGCTTATACTTTCAATCTAAAAAAATTACATAGTTCTTCTGATCAGGGTAAGGCACTATATAACCAATAGTTTGGCATATATATATCTCCAGTAAATATATATATAAATTATTTGTATGGTGACTATTTAGTAAATTTTGTAAAATTAGAGCTGTTAATGCAAATACTGGGACCATTCATTTTTCAGTGATCCAGCTGCCTGGCATAACGTCAAACTCTTAAAAGGCCTAAAAAAGTTAAAACTCAGTCTTCCTATGTTGGGATTTATTCCACATATATAACTTCTGGAGTATTAATTTTTAGTCATGGTAGAGAATGAGCGGGTAAGGTTGTTGCATTTTTCAGTGTTAAACACTATCAAGTTCTTGTCTGCCCATTTGCTGAGCCTGTCCAGGTCAGCCTGGATCACCCTTCTGTCTTCAGGTGTGGATGCTTTACCCCAAAGTTTGGTGTCATCAGCTAACTTGGCCAGTCCACTTCTGACTCCAATGTCCACATCATTAATGAAGATGTTGAACAATATGGGTCCAAGGACAGAGCCATGGGGGACCCTGCTGGTCACAGGGCACCATGACGATTGACTTCCATCAATTACCGCTGTCTGGGTCAGACCACAGAGCCAATTTCCCAACCAGCGGATCGTGGTGGACCCAAGGCCAAAATTGGCCAGTTTTGCCAAGAGGTGATCATGGGATACCAGATTAAAGGCTCTTTTGAAGTCAAGATATATGGCATCAATCTCTTCTCCCTTGTCCATGTGATAGGTCACCTGGTCATAAAAGGAAATGAGATTGGTCAAGCAAGACCTACCTGCAACACACCTGTGCTGACTGTCCCTCAGGATGTTGGTATCAGCCGGTCCATTAAGGATGGCCTCTTTAATAAACTTTTCTAAGATCTTCCCTGGGACAGAAGTCAGGCTGATGGGCCTATAGTTTGCCAGATCCACTTTCCTCCCTTTCTTGAAGATAGGCACCACATTGGCCTTCTTCCAGTTTTCGGGCACTACACCAGAGCGCCAGGAGTTTTCAAAGATCCGTGCCAGAGGCGGGGCTATGATGCTCGCCAGCTCCTTGAGTACCCTGGGGTGTAGATTGTCAGGGCTGGCTGACTTGAAGGTGTCCAGCCTCTCAAGGTGTTTCTTCATGAGGTCAGCATTGATGGGGGCAGGGGATCTCCCTCACCCAGATCTCCCTGTCCTGTAATGGACATGGGCGTCCCATGGGACTGATGAAAGACCGATGCAAAGTACCCATTTAATAGGCTGGCTTTTTCCTGGGCATCAATTGTCAGTTGTCGCATCTGGTTCAGCAGGGGTCGAATGTTACCCTTGCTTTTCCTCTGGCTCCCCACATATCTGAAAAAGGACTTTTTATTGTCCTTGATGCTCGAAGCTAGTTGGAGTTCAGTTGCAGCCTTGGCTTTCCTGGTTTGCTCTCTGCAGGACCGGACCTGTGCAGAATATTCCTCCTTAAAGGTGAATCCCATCCTCCATCCTATGTAGGCCTTTCTTTTTAGCATCAGGAGGTCTGCTAAATTTATATAATATTATCCATGATCCTATAATCAGCTGGTTATTTATTCCAGTATACTGCTCAGGAGTAGAAACTATATGCATGTGATGCTACCATTACTTTTGAAAGCCTCCAATGACAGACATTCTACAATCTCTGTAGAAAATTTTTTCAGTGCTTAACTATACTTAGAATTAAGTCCCCTGTACATGTGCAGGTAAAGGCACATTAGGATCTAGTGCACAATTCACACAATCATGCCTCCTGCCATTACACATGTGCATGGCAGGAGGTGTGATTTTGGGATCTCACATTAGTTACTATCATGCCTTACTGCTGTTGTAGAGGAAGCCTGATCCAGGGCTCCCCCTGCACCAGCGGGAAGCAAAGCTCCCACAACTGGGAGCCCTATGTACCCCAGTTGAGAGGCTCCCAACTTCAGGTGCACTCGATGCAGCTGGGAGCCCAGTCAGCTAATGCTGTTACATGTGCAAATTAAAACTCGATAGCAAACAGCTATAAATTTAGTACATTTTTGAGGTCTAACTTTATAGCTGGTTGGAGCTTTTTATTCTGTGATAGCTACTTTGTATGTGGAGCTTGTTTCTGGGTAATTATACAATTACCTGGAAAATTGCACAATACCTGTAATGTGTAGCAGGGGCCTTAGAATGCTTTTTCCTACTATTTAACTTAAATATATCTTGCTCTAAATTAGGTTGAATAATTCTTTTTTTAACCTCAGGAGATAAATAGCCAATTATTAATCACCATCTTCTCTATAACAATATATTACCTTCTCTCCATTCAGTCTTCTCTTGTTTTGGAATAAATAATCCCATTTTCCCCCATGCTTTCTAAATTTTATGATTTTTTTTTTTGTCCTTCTATGGGTTTTTTTCAGCTTGGCTACATCTTTTTTTTTACTGTCGTGCACAAATCTCTACACAATATTCCAGCTGAGGCCTCACCACCGGTGAGTAAAGTAGAATAATTGTAACCCATCCCTGAACAAGATATGCCTTTCTTGCAACAGCATCATTTTGATTCACTCAGTTTGCAGTTCACTGTTACTTTGGGTTCCTGTTTTGGGATATTCCTTTTTATCTAGCTCTTCCCTTTTTTGTATTTGTGCATTTATTTCTCTATCTTAAGTGTAGCCTTTGTACTTGACTTTTCTCAGTTTTACCTTATTGACTGCAAACCATTTCTTCAATTTATCAAGATCATTTTGAATTCCGATCCTGTTTTCCAAAGGGCTTGCTAACCCTCACAGCTTTGTCTCACCTGTATGTTATCTACTCTGTGACCTAAGTTGTCAATTAAAATACTGAATAGCATTAGATCAAGACTGATCCCTATAAGATCATGCTTCATATGTTTTTCCAACTGCTAGCCAACCACTGATAACACTTTTTGAGTAGTTATAACCACTTACACATTCACCTTATAGTAGTTTAATCAAAACTATGTTTCTCCACTTTGTTTTTGACAGTATTGTATGGACAGTATTCATTCTTACTAAAATCAAGACGCATCATATTAACAGCTTTCCCCATATCCAGTAGGCTAGTGTACTATCAGTGAAGGAAATTATATTAATTTGATGTGATTTGTCTTGGATAAATCTATGTTCGCTGTTTGTCAACTTACATCATCCTCTAAGTGGTTAGAAACTGATTATTTAATAATGTTTTCTAGTATCTTTCCAAGCATTGAAGTCAGACTGACCAATTTCTGATTCTCTGTGCCCTGCATTCCTCTCTTTTTTTTTTAAAAGACAGGTGCCTCATTTACCCTTTTGCTATCCCCTGGGCCTCATCTTCTTTTCATGCATTTTCTAAAATTGCTATAGTCAAGTTCTTAAGTTCTGTTCAGTAAAATTCATCATTGGCTACACAGGATTTTAGTGTTTGTAAGGATAAGGAAAAAGAATTTCATGTGATGCATAAAGTACTTCTGTCTTGTAAAGATCTGATAGCTGTTGCAGAGAAGATTTTCTGTGATAAGGCCTAATGCTGATTCTGCAAGTGCCTTATTAATTTTAGCACTTTTGATGTTGAATGTAAATGTGTACATGTTAAAATTAGAGTCTTTTATGTTTTGTTAAGTAAAAATCAGTTCCAGAAGCTGTTCTCTGAAAATATGCTTATCTCTGTATTTCTAGGTCATCACATTATTTTTTGGATTTCCAGCTGGAAGTCACATTAACTGGAAATATGAAAAATAAGCCAAAGGAAATATATATCAGGTGGTAGTTACTATTTACTGAGTATACCCAGCTCAGCAATTCAGAGGAATTTTACCCTAAAGCTTGCTGTCACTTCATCACTACTTTTGATTTCTTGAGATTGTGACACATAAACAACACTTCAGGAGATGATGATAATTAGCCTAGTTTCCCAAATAAAACTATTCAGCTTAGTGCAATGGTTTAAGCCCATTGTAGAATCATTGCTACTCTTCTGACATTTACCAAGGTAGCAAATATAGTCCTTAATTTTATAAGCAACCAAGTACAACTACTTGAATTTTGCCTTTTAGACGAAGGTGCTGTCTTTGTTCCACAATTCTTCCTTCATATAATAACGTTCGGGGTGGAAATGGATGTTCACTTAATATCGCTCCATTGACTTCAGTGAAGCTATATCATTTTATGCCAACTGAGGACCCTGCCCTAGGTACATTCCTGCTGCAGTGTTATTTAAAATAAAATATATACATGTGTACAACATCTTTAGTTTCAGTTTGGATTCTTACTTATACAGATGTACTGCTACTTTGGAGCTATATCTTTATTTGTGAATATTTCACTTGTAATATGAACTAAAAAAGTCTTAGGATATTTTAAAGAATGTTAACTAAAACTACTTTCCCAGAACTTTATTGGCAAAATCTGGTGCCATTTGCCATGATTACATCTCATGACTTTTAAACTTTTCATGTAATTTTTACCAGACTCCTCAGAAGAGCTGTATAATGGGCTGAGAGGTATAATTTTAGGAGCTCTTTTTGGCGGAGGTGGAGGGGTTGGTGTAACAAACTTTTAAATGGAGAAAAGAATTGGAAACTTAGTGTGTGTAATAAGGGGCAAGTTTCATCTTTATCTGTGACTATGGTTGTTCCATCATGAGTTGTTTATCTACAATGTCAAGGAGTAAGTGCAGAAACATGAAGTCTAGGTTGGCCGCATTCTCTGTTTTGGAATCTAGCAAAGACATGGAACATAGTCTATTTTACATCTCCAAGGAGAAAAATGCTCAGTGGATACCTATAAGCTAAATGCTGCTTGGTTGTTTGTAATTGGTGAATAGTGACCCAACTATAAGCGTATTGTTGCTTGTTGTTTGCATTATCATAGCACTTAAGAACCCAAGTTGTAGACTAGGAAAACATTGCATTAGGCATGAGACAACAAACTGACACGGGCAAACAGTAGTACAAAAAAACAATAAGATACTACTGGTGAATATTATAGGTAGTAGATTTATGGATAAAACAATTGCCAAGATTTTGTAGGCATCACAGCAAAGGAGAATTTTTAGGAGGGTTTTGAAGAACAATAATGGAGTGGCTTTGTGGGTATTTCTGGGAAAACTTCCAAGGAACCATAAAGGCATTTAAACATTTTAACAACTGGATGATGAAGACTGACATCATGGGCTCATCTGAAGTGGGAGTTTGAGCCTTCGGTATGGAACAAGAGATGACTAGTGTGAGGATAGTCATAAAAGGTCTTAAAAGTGAAATCAAGTAGCTTATGGCACATGCAGTAGAGAAGGGGCACCCCAGGGCTGTAAAGAAAGGGGGAAATGATCTTTACAGTGGCATTCTAGATGGATATGAATGGGGCAAAATTCTGCTTGTGAAGACCAAAGAAATGGTTGGAGCAGTAATTGAATGATTAATTTGATCACCAGTGGAGTAATTGAATGATTTTTGGCAGCTTTCTGAGCATTATTAAGTCTCTTTCTTTTGATCAGCATCTTTTTATTACAAAGAACAATACTCTTTCTTCTAGTCTTTGTTTTTCTTAAGGGGTATAGATCTGGAGCTCAGTGAAGTTGATGGCAAGCCTCCTGTTGACCTCAGAGGGCTTTGGATCAAGCCCTAGTGGGATAATATGATGGTGATCTGTTTCTCTGATGCATTGTTTGGATGATGGATCTGAATGTACATATTTGCAGAGAAATGGATAGAAATAGTCCTGGACTATCAGAAGAATGGCTGTGGCTAAAGTTACAACTCCCAGGTTGTTGAATCCAAAAGGAGGAGCAGCAAATAGGGAGCAAAAGAGATTATCTTTCCTTTAATAATATTCTGATAAGTCTATCCTAGGTAGGTTATTAGGGCTATTCATTATAGTTCGCTAATTTTTTTTATTCCTAATTTTATTTGCGAATAACGCATAGAAAAAATAAAGGATCTGAACTACCAATAAAGGATACCAACAATTGAAATAAAGGAGCTGAAGTACCAATGAAAGATAACTGGTGTGGCAGGGGCCTCAATTTATTGCAAGTGAAATGCTAACAAAACCATGTAAGATAAATTGAAGGCAGAGGAATAGGCGTTCTCACTTCAGCAGTGACATGAGGTTTCTCTGGGGAGTGCTAGTCCCCTCCAGGAGATGAAGAGCTCTCATTCTGCTCTTAAGAGTGGTGGTAATTAAATCCCCCTGGGTGCGTCTACAAATGAATTAATGTGCTTTAGTTAATGTGCATTAAATCTAGTACCTCGGGCACCCATACTCATGCAGGGAGGCTGCTCCGACATACTGTAATTACAGTGTGTCAGAGCAGACTCAATTAATTGAGTCTGTTGGAGCGTGGTAATTGCCGTGCTCCATCAGACTCCAGAGTCACATGTATCAGCATCCCCACACTGAAAAATGGTGGCGGGGGTGCTTTAACTAAAGCTCGTTTGAGGAGGTTCAGTTAAAACGCACCTGCCGCTATCTTTCAGAGCAGGGACACTGATAGACGTGATGCAGCTTTGGAGCCTCTCTAACTGTGGAGCACGTGTATAAATGTCCTCCATTGTGAGGTACTAGGAAATTGTGCATTAGCCTGTCTTAATGTACATTAACTAAGAGAATGGTTTTTAAACGACACTTTCTGCGCATTCACCTATTTTAATGCACATTAACTAAATAGCATGGTTTTTTTAAGTGATACTTTAATGCACATTAATATAGGCTAATGTACATCAAAGCACATGAGTAGACATGCCTGAAATCTTTTCCTTTCACCTTTGTGGTTACATCCAGCCAACAAAATAGAGACAAGGAAGAGGGAGGGATGGTATTCAGTGTATCAGAACAGCAGTTAAGAAACAAAACAAAACACAGTATGTTACTCTTTGATAAGAAAGAGTATAACAATAACAAGGTACAATAAGCAAGTGCTGTCGAGAAATGAGAAATAAACGTGAACGTAGAATGCGTGTATCCTACAGCAAAGAAAAAGAGAAAAATGAAACTTTTACCTAGACTACTTAAAGTGTCTGAAACTACAGACTAGTACATTCAACCCCAGACATTTATTGCATGCAGCTAAACAAAGGCCATCAGTTTCATGATATATGCAGAGAACAGAATGTTCTGCAGCCATACTCATATAAGGTGTGATGTTGTCAAAGGTCATAAACTAATCTGGATTTCTTCTGGTTAGTTCTTGGATGGCAAACTTTGAAGGCAAATTTGAAAGCTTTAAGAAGGGACAGTAGGCTCCCAGGTAACACTGCTCACTAATAACCCATGGTGCCTAGGGTGCTATAACTGGGAGTCAAATCATTTGGATGCAATATAATCAAGAAAACCTGCCTGCTTGTAGTCAGTGGAAATTCTTATGGCACTTTTGCAATAGTGGGAGTGTGTGGGCAAATTTCCAAATGGCTAATTGCATTCTCTTGATTTAAACTTCACTTTCAATTCAGCAATTGGAAGTACTCCTTTATTTCAGTTGCTCCATGGTGAAGCTGTTTTGTATCCCATTGCTCTTCTCACTTACAGTTGGATTATGTGATATACATGAGAATGCACTGTCAGGAAGAATCCTACATCAGCTGTGTAGGATGACCTGACAGGCAGCATGAGCTGTTAAATACAGTGATAAAGGTAAGCATATTAAGCTAAAGAAATAGAACTCATAGAAGAAATTCATAAGCTTTCTTTTTTTAAATAAAAGGCTATGAATTAACATAAGATAAAATAATAGATTTATGATGATTATATATGCAAGTAATGCAACATATGTGCAAAATGGCTGAGATACAATGATGAATGTAAATAGTATAAACACATTGGTCTTTACATCTGAAAAGGTCTTGGTGTATTTATTGATGGCACAGGACCCTGGATGGCTCCATAGGTCCAAAGGAGACAAATTTTCAATAATCCTTGGCAGAGATATAGCACTCCTCTGCTCTGCCCAGTGCCCTAAATGTCTTTGCAATAAATAACGTAACCCTGACTTTGAGGCTAGGTACAGACATTCAAAAAGCCTGAGGCAGAATCAGTTTAGTTGCATAATTTTCTGTAAGCAGCATCATTTAAATTGGTAGCAAGAAAAATACACATTCACACAGGGAGGGGGGCCCGTGGGGTGGGAAATCTTAAACTGGGTTCTGCCATTTTTAAACCAGTTTATTTGTGCCAAACTTATGTTCTTTTACAGGTGTAGACCAGTTCTGCATGCCAAACTTCTGTTGAGTGACAGGTATAGACTGGTTTCCAATCACTTATACTGGTAAAACTGTAATGTCTGTACCTGGCCTGAGAGTTATTTTCCATCAGTGTAATTCAGCTGAACTACTGATACATCCAACTTCATTCAAAATAACATTTAAACCTGCTTAACATTTAAGCCAAGTTGTTCCTTGTTCATGTTAACATAGAATGACACTCAAACTGTGTACTTTCTTCTCCCTGCCTGCCGCTCCCCCCGCCTTGTCTCCCCCCAAGCTCACTGCAAGAAGAAAATATGTGTCCAGAAATCCTCTTGGAGCTATCACAGTTATAAGAAGTTTGCTGCTTATGTGATTCATTTTGCAATTAATTCTAATGACTAATCTCCCCAATTGGTACTTCTTACAACAGGAGACTTTAAGTAATAAAATATTCAGGGGTGCTTTTATGAAGGGAGGTTGGTAGAAGATAAGCTCAGAGCTCTGATTACCAAATCAACATGTTTTGCCTCTAGAGTTTTGGAGCTTGAAATTTTGTGTTGAGAACTGGTTTAGGGCTTACAACGCCCTTGTGAGCACCATGTAGCGTTTTAGAATTCCACTATGATACATACAGATAAGATGTAAACTAGTACTTGCATAAATGCAGTCTAATCCACGGACCTTGTTATACTGGATATCAGTAGAATTGCTGCTTGGATGTCAGCAGAATTGCTGCTTGTAGATTTCAGGACAAAATAAATGGTGTTTAGTTTGAATAGCGTTTAAGGCTTGTTTACAGGGGGACACTAGAAAAAGTTAAGGCAAATCACTTAAATGTGTGACATGAATATGCATAACTGTATGGATCTAAAATCTCTTTGTGGTGTTCATGTTCTGGATGGATCTAAAACCTGTTGTGGTGTTCCTGTTTAGGGGCTAAATAAATTTAAATTAATCTAGCTTAATCTTCCTATACAGACAACTAGGTAGCTATGAGTATACGTAATAGACTATAGAGCTTTTCACTTCTCAGCTATTGGTTCATTTCCAGTCCAGATTAGTAATAAGTAGAGCACTGAGAAATATTTACTTTGCAGAAAATACTAGGGGGTGAAAATACCATCAAGTTATTTTTTTGTCCATATTTTGTCCATATTTTTCATATTTTTGCCTTTAAATAGAACATTTTTTTAAAAGGGATTTGGGGTTTTTGAGAGAGAGCACAACATTTTTGCCCAAAACTGAGGGTTTTTTTTAAATAAAGGTTTGCTTTATTGAAAAGAAAAAAAAAATCTGTTAAAAAAATTGCAGCAGCTACCTTTTAAACAGCTTTAGTACTGACAGAGGGCCACTGGTATTTGATAGTCTGTGGAAATTGTGCTGGCGCTTACACCTAGTGCATAAGCATTAGCAAAAACAGCACCAGCACAATTATCTTTCAGTCATATCAAAGCATCTGAAGAACAGTAGAGAACAGCTTCTCTCTCTGTTATTCCCAGCCCCAACAGTTACTGGTGTTTCAGGTCAGAGGTTGAGGTATTTTGGTAGAGCAGGTTTAGGAGCCTTTCCCTTCTGTTTTCTGGCTGTAATTGCATAATGAATAGATAGAGGGGCTCAATTTATATGGCTGCCTTTCACAAATAGTCAAAGTGTCACAGTTAAAAAATAATAATTTTAACATTTGTATCTCACACTGCATGTATAACTGACACAAAACTTTGGTTCAAGTGGAATCTTGGACTTTGCGGTAAAAGACATGACTGTGACATTTTGAAGATAAATGATCATGCTTTTCATTGAGCTCTTTCGTAGTCTGAACTAATTTTTAAACTGTTGAAAACACACTTCTTTTGTTTTCATCTTTGTCCAGTTACAGTCTCTGAGACCTCTCCCAAACATGTATGTCCCATTCAGCTGTGTCCATACGGATTTGACGTTTATGTCACATTATGTATAGATTTCTGTTGGATAAAGGGACTCTGTTTTGGTGAATCTGGAATGCTGACTTTGGTTCCCCCATCAGGAAGAGTTGCATTTACAGACTTTTGACAGCACAGTGGTATATGCATTCACAAAATATAGACTCTTATACAGATGGTTAATGCCCCAGTGTCATGTGCTGATTGTAAAGAATACTAGAAAGAGTCCCTTTCTTTAATACTGAAGAAGGAACTCTTACAACAAAGGAAAACAGTAGCAACATAGTCTGCTGTCTCTTTTTTATCCTGCCTGAAACTTTTCCCAGCCCCTCCCACCTGACTTCCTTTTGTCAGTTTAAATTAACAGGGCCTGTATCCTCCCCAGCAGGGTTGATCTGAGTAAAAACTCCATGAAAAAAACTGTAAACTGTTTACTACAAACAATGATAATGAGTTACTTCTACACCCTCCCCATTATTGGAAAATTGTAGAATGTGCAAATGTTTGCTAAAAGGAGGAAACAATTTGATAATTTCTTTAATAAAAATGGGGGAAAGCTCTGGGTTTGCAAGCATTTGGTCTTGGCGTCTGTCAGAACCCCACTCCATTCTAGAGTGCTTGGCTGTTCATTATGGGTTTGATTCAAAGGTTGTCAATTATAAAGGTAAGCCTAAATCACAAAACATGATGGCATGATACTCTTTTCTTCTGCTTTTCACTGGTGTAACAACATTGTCTTCACTGGAGTTACTCTGGGTTTAGGCTGTTCCAAATGAGAGCAGAATCTGGCACGTGATTTGGGATAACACTGAAAATTTGTCTGTCTCCCAAATTTTGTGATTGTCAGATAGGTTCCTCCAATTCATGGAGAGCTTCAATAAAAGTATTTTTATAAACCAATGTGAATTTATGAAATGATTGTGCGGGCCGGGCCCCGATCCCGCCCTCGTCGCCACGGGCGGCGGTGATTCCAATCCCATTCTAGCCGCCATGGGCGAGCCGGGGACAAACCGGACCCGTCTTCAGTGCACACGGGCTGTGGCCAGCAGCCCGGGCACGCGGGGCAGGAGAGAACCGCGGGGCGGTTTAGCGCACGCGAGTTAGAATTAGTTACGGAGGCGTAATGGTTGATTGAAAAGATTGTTTACTTACACCCAAAGATGGTATTGGTGTAGGCTGGACAGGTTTCCAGGCACAGCTCCCGCTTGAGCCCTCGTTGGAGGACTCTGAAAAATAGATTGCTCCCACAGAGTTTGCTAGGCTCCGCAGGTCTGGTTAAGTTGGGTTCGAAAAGTTTCCCCGGAGTTACTTAGGCTCCGCGGGTCCGATAAGTTTTCCCCGGAGTTTGCTAGGCTCCGCGGGTCTGGTTACAGGAAAGGGATATGTCTAGGATTGCGCTCGGCGACGGGGAGAAGCGAAAGCTCCATAGGCTCGGTTCTATTGCCTCTCTCTGCCTGCTTAGGGGAGGCGCGTCCGGTCCGCGAGGGTCCACAGCGCTTGGAGATCTTCACACAGAATCTCTCTCGTCCTCCCTCCTCCGGCTTGGGAGGAAACGACCCAAGCCTTTTGTACGGCTGGCAAGCCAATCGCTAGCCACCACGTGTGCCTAAATTAGGAATTGGCCAATAACATGGCGCGAATCCTAATACAAATGGTGGGAACTTCTTTACAACGGGTATCACTATGATGCAAGAAAGAGATGCACACTGCAAAGAAGCTGCAATCCGGCGGGAAATCCCCCGTTGCACCAGAGTTCTCTCTTGCAGCAGAGAGCTCTACCGTGCAAAGAAAGCGACAAATTGGCGGGAAATAATTTAGCGGTGCCGAAGCGCACACACAAACAAAAATCACAACTTTGGGTTGTGACATCCCCCCTTGCTGAGAGCATAGCTAAATTATGCCACACTCTTCCGAGCAATCTAGAAGTTTGTCGTAATCATCCAATGAGTAAACAAGCCATCAAACAAATACACAAACATAAAATTCGCTGTCCTGGGATCAAGTTACATAACAATCAAGAAATAATAACCAACATAAACACACAATCTGATTCATGACAAAATTGTACGATCAGGGCTTCAGTGGGCGTCGTGACAAAGTCGTACGTCAGGCCCTCACTTCTTTCAGTGGTGTCATCCCTCTTAGGGCTCCTCCTCACCACGCGCTCTGAATTCCGGATCTGTAAACAGAAAACTCTCAAAACAGATTAATGACCTAATTCAACAAACTTAAAAAATTTTAAACGATTTTCATGGCTTAATTAGACAAAATCATCGAAGATTCATCATCTGGCTCCTCTAAATAATGGAAACCTAACTCATAAGCTAATTGCCATTGGCCTGCGTCCCCTAAAATCCGAAGCTGCCGCTTGTTAAGTCCGGAACACTGTAGGAGAAATCCAAACATGTATCGCTCCTCTAGGGTTCTCGGTGGCAATGGTGGAAGATCGGATCCACGTCATCTGGTGCCCTGAGGCCTAGTCGGGTGTTGAGAGGCCCTATCATAAGACAATTTTGGCTCCATCAGGATACGCAGTCTCGGCAATTGACAAAGAAGATTACTCACGGGTTGGTTTACCATTGGACTGAGCAAAATTTGAAGAACGACGATGTTCTTTTGTCCGTAGATCTCGAGACAACTGTCTAGGCTGTGAGAGGTTAGTGGAATGGTTCCAGGATCTTGCAAGTGACGATGAGGCCATGGTCTTATTCACTGGAGTGATGTTAATCCTAGCGCACATGCTCTCGGATTCTAAGCACAATACGAGACACCAATCATTGCCAGCATAAGGTGATCTGCGCCGGTATATTCAGGCCGTCCTGCATGCCACACGTGGGCCTTTTGACTAATCAGTCCTGCAACAAGCGCTGGTAGTGGAATAGGCCAGTGAGTATTACATGTTATCATGTCGATGTCGGTGACATGTCCTCTACTCCACGAAGCTTGTCTGACTAAGAAGCTTGCTTCTTCTTGGTTCAGCAGGTCGGATCCAAGTTCTATGACTAAACGACCTAACCATACAGCTAGAGTCTCTTCAGGTTGAATTTTTGATGCTCTACATAAATCCTGCAACTCAGTTCTTGTGCGAGCATAATAAGTAGTAGCAACTCGATTAGTCATTGTTGTAGAACAAGCTGCTCCTTCGGGAGATGATGCTGTCATAGGCTGAACTGCTGCCGCGGGGGATACTGCTGCTGTTGCTGCTTCAGGCAGGAGGGGCGGATGCTCTCCTCCGCTTGACTCTCTCCTTCGTCGGCAGGAAGGCGTGGTCGGCCGAGACGCTGCTGCGTCGCTAGGCGGGGTTGCCGGTGACGACGCTGCGTCGAAGGGCGGAGTTGCTGACCGAACTCTCGTGGGTTCGTTAGAAGCTCCACCCTTCTTTTCCGGTTCTTCCACACGGTCTCCCTCTTGCTCGGCGCCATCTTGGACTGGTGTTCCAGGCTCCTTTCTCTCAGCCGCTTCTTTGACCGATCGAATCGCCGTCTGCAGCTGGGTTTTCAAACTTAAATTCCTCTGCATTAGATTCATTATAGTACGAATAGTTGCACTTCCTTCTCCCCCCTTGTTGTACCGCAAGGCCATTCTTTCGTCCGTGGGGCATTCCTCTGTCTCTAGATGTTCGCGGAGCTCGGATGGAAGCTCTACCCCGTAATCTAGACATTATCATTCCCGGAGACAACGGGCCTATGGGCTCCGGTTCTTCATTCTCCCGAGCATATCGTAGGCATCGGGCACACTCCCGGGTGAAAGTCGGGTTCGTTTCGCCCGCCGGGTTGGGTTCAGCGAGGGACACAGTATCGAGGGGCCTAAACAGGACCCGCTCATCTCTCATTATACACCCGAACGCCGCAGGGAGCAAGTACACTTCCCTTTCTCTCGGGGCTCCGTCTTCGGAGATTCCCTCTTCTCCCTTTAGCGACAAACGGCCGCTTACAACTCTTTCACCCATTCCGCCCGCCTGGTGGTAAGCGATATGGATCTCTAATTCTTTAAAGCTTTTCACTTGGCATTGGTTATCGCGCCAAGGGCAATTCCTAACCAATTCTAACTCTAGCGTGTTCTCTCTTAATTCCATCTGAGTTGTTATGTGCGCATTCTCTCCCGATACCAATCCCATCCTCATCGCCATGTGCGGGCCGGGACCCGATCCCGCCCTCGTCGCCACGGGCGGCGGTGATTCCGATCCCATTCTGGCCGCTATGGGCTAGCCGGGGGCGAGCCGGGGTCGAACCGGACCCGTCTTCGGTGCACACGGGCTGTGGCCAGCAGCCCGGGCACGCGGGGCGGGAGAGAACCATGGGGCAGTTTAGCGCACGCGAGTTAGAATTAGTTACGGAGGCGTAATGGTTGATTGAAAAGATTGTTTACTTACACCCAAAGATGTTATTGGTGTAGGCTGGACAGGTTTCCAGGCACAGCTCCCGCTTGAACCCTCGTTGGAGGACTCTGACAAAACGATTGCTCCCATGGAGTTTGCTAGGCTCCGCGGGTCCGGTTCGGTTGGGTTCAAAAAGTTTCCCCGGAGTTACTTAGGCTCCGCGGGTCCGAAGTTACAGGAAAGGGATACGTCTAGGATTGCGGTCGGCGACGGGGAGAGGCGAGAAGCGAAAGCTCCGTAGGCTCGGTTCTATTGCCTCTATTGCCTGCTTAAGGGAGGCGCGTCGGGTCCGCGAGGGTCCGCAGTGCTTGGAGATCTTCACACAGAATCTCTCTCGTCCTCCCTCCTCCGGTGTTCATGGAGTCCTCCAACTTGGGCGGAAACCACACAAGCTTTTTGTACGGCTAGCAAGCCAATCGCTAGCCGCCACGTGTGCCTAAATTAGGAATGGGCCAATAACGTGGCGCGAATCCTAATACAAATGGCGGGAACTTCTTTACAACGGATATCACTACGATGCAAGAAAGAGATGCACACTGCAAAGAAGCTGCAATCTGGCGGGAAATCCCCCGTTGCACCAGAGTTGTCTCTCGCAGCAGAGAGCTCTACCGTGCAAAGAAAGCGACAAATTGGCGGGAAATAATTTAGCGGTGCCGAAGCGCACACACACAAACAAAAAATCACAACTTGGGGTTGTGACAATGATAACATTTCCTTCAAAATTGCCACATTGTAAACATTTCCTGGTCTATTTTTGTTTCTGTGTAGGGTAGAACATTTCAAGAACATTTTGAAGCCAAGATAACATAAATTTTCAGTTCTTTCCCTTTGTTCCTGGGGGCAAAGTTGCTCCTGGTGGGAGAGTCGCTTTAGCTCAAAGTTGCTTGCATTTTTGTGTGCCTATACATGAGCGCAAAGTCTGCTCCAACATGCTAGAATTCCAGTGCGTCAGAGCAGACTCGATTAATCCAGTGTGTTGGAGAGTGGCAATTATCATGTTCCAGCAGCCTCCTCCATCTCATGTGTCAGCACCCCCCCAGGCTTAAAAATAGCATGATTGAGCTTAAGTTCATCAAATGAGCTTAAGTTCAAGTGCCCCTGCCACCATTTTTTAAGTGTAGGGATGCTGATACATGAGATGCAGCAGCGCTCTAATTAGAGCAGCTCTCCGAGCCACTCTAATTAAAGTAACCCCCTCCCCTGGAGCATGTTTAAAAATGCCCTTTATTTCTATTTAATATTTAATGTTTCTCATACAAATGTATGAAGACCATTTCTTTGTTGTTCAAAACAACAACAGAACCTAAATAAAAGGGTGTATATATAGCATAATAGCACTGAAGCAGATATAAGATTAGAATAAGCAGGACAGAGGCTCTAGCGTATTGTTTTGATATGGGGTATAGCCCAAATGTGGGATCATGTAGGTTATTCCAGTTAGAAGCAGAAACTGGTGGTCAAGTCATGGTATCTGCCATTCTGGTTATTTCCACAAATGCGCAATGTCCTGTTTTGTTTAATACAGGAGGAATCAATAGTTTTCCTGCTTATAGTAGCAAATATTTTTAATCCAATGCCCCAAAACAGAATGCTTGCTGCCTAGGTTTCTCTCAGGGCCACGTACCGGTACAGTTATTTCAGGCATCTTTTTCAGAGTACATGGCAGTCACTTTAGCGCATGGAGGCATAGCCAAGACAGTTTCAACTAATTAGGTTGGATACTGCTTGCCATATAGCCATGGTACACTGCAAGCTCAGCATGGGCTAACTGCTAACCCAGGGTTTCATGTGGGTTTTGCAGTCCTCCTGGAGTTCTGGGCTGTCAGGCTGCATTGTGAGAAGTACCTGCACCATGAAGTTTTCAGTTACTTCGGGTATATCTAGAGTCTAGAAAAGCTAATGTCACAACTGGCCATGTCTACACGAGAGGCTGACTATGCAGTTGTTACTGCACAGTCATTTAGTACATGCATACAAAAGTACTAAATGACTGCACAGAACCAGAGTTACCGTGCGGTAGCACTCCCAAATGGCTTCTTGGTGCCACTGACTGCACAGTAGTTTGTTATTACTGTGCAGGAGCTTGTTACTACTGCTCAGTAGCATTGTATCACACTTTGTGCTACACAACACTAATGCGCAGTAGTAACAAGCTACGGTGCAGTCGGCATCCTGTGTAAATGCGGCCACTGTGACTGAAATTTGGACATATCCTTAACATTTTCTGAATTCTGTCTCTGCTTTTCAGCCTGAGATATATCTCTTCCATATACATGTCAGCCCACAATAATGCCCAGCAAAGCCCCTCTGCCCACATTCAAATTCCTGATTAACATTGCGCACACCTTTATTTTGGGTGGAGGTAGTGCCCATTTCTTGGGTTTGGAGACTGTTATAATTTCTGCTTTCTTCTTCCACAAAGGTGTATATAACCTCTTGAATTATGCATACAAGCCCTAACTATGTTTAACCCAATCTATAAAAATATATTTGTATTTCTACGATGTCATTGAAATTTTGATGTATAGCACCAGCATGGAGGCCCTTATGAAGGACCTTTTTGGTTTCACTGAGGTGAATGGAAGTTTGCTTGTTGAGAGCAAAAATAAATTTATATGCTCCCTTTGACACGCACAGAGAATTCATCGTAGCATCTGTAAGAATTATGAGCTAGAGTCAAAGCTTATAAAGTCAATGGAAGTCTCTAAGTTAGCAAGTTTTAAATCTGGCTCTGTGAATATGTAAAATGGAAAACATACCCCTTAAGATAGTATTTACTGATTCATTTAAGAGTCTTGCTATATTTTCTTTCTATAGAAGTACAGAATAGTTGTGCTAACTAAGCTGTATTCCTGTTTTGAGCAGTTAGTCAAATAGCAATGGACAAATGATGCCTTGTTTCCTTGATGTATCCGTTTCCTTGAGTTGAGCTCTTCTGTTCTTGAATTCTTTTTTCACTAAATAGTAAATATATTTTGATGGTTAAGGAAGTGAGATTTTGCAGAACTGTATGTTTTGCTGAGCCAACCATTTAAAAATAAAATAGCCTGTAGCATAGCTTCCTATTGTAGAAGATTGGTTTGTTGAGGAGCTGAGATGATTAAGCCTGAAGGACTGCTTTCTGAGAGCTCAGTGTTGTGCTGCTGTCTCTGTATTACCACTGGTGACTGTTTAACACAGATCCTGTAACAAGGATGAAGTTGTTTTCAAAGATATATTGGGTTTTGAACCATAGGTTCATGTTTTTACTTTAATTTTGGGAGGAAAATGGGGATTGCTTCAGGGTCATGACTGAAAAATCTAAGATTACATCAATGATCATCAGTTGTGGATACTTTTGTTCAAGAGTGGGGACGAGTTCATTTTACCAGCCATTGGTATGCATTTAATTTTCAATCTAATTAAATATTTACAGTTTCTCATTTAGTATTCCACACTATAACATGCTAACAGGGCTTGCTTAAAAATGCACATGACTACCCCTTCTGACTGCAAAACCAATGAACAGACAGGTGAATTTTTTCCACTTGTGCTGCTCAATTCAAACAAGTATTTTAAAGCCTTGCAGCATTCTTTTACTCCTGAACAATGGTCAATGAATGCTCTATTCTCTTTTTTTACTTTCATTTAACTTTTACAAGATTGTATCTGCTGGATATGGAAGACAATAAGTAAAGGAATACACTGAGGTCAGGCAACCTAGAGAGGTTTAGGAATCTTCATCCTTTGACATTTTCAAGAGCAGGCTAAACAGACATTTAGTTGGGATGGCTTAGTCAGGGATAATCCTGCTGTAACGGGGAGTCAGAGTTCACTTCTGCTACACTTACCTGGCGGATGAGCCATCACAGGAAAGTGAGCAGTGAGGCAAGAGTAAACACAAATGTGGCCCCTTTAAACCTGATGCAGGAGAATGATGTTGGGCACATGAAACTTAAAAGGATGCTCAGACTCTGGGGAAAGGAGGAAAGACTCCCAATTGTGGGGAGTAGAGGACGGACCCTGGAATTGGGGTCAAGCCTGGGGACGGTACTTCCCTGTGCTGGTGCAGAGGTGTTGGTGGACAAATGCCAGAGCAGCAAACTTGGCAGGTGATAGTGGACCAGGCCAGTTTACTGGAGCTTCTAGGGATGCTGCCAGGATGAGATTTTCTGGACCTCTGGGAGAAGAGACAGAAGAAAACCGAAAAAGGTGGTTTTGGGCAGAAACCTTTAAAGTAGGGAATGAGACCTGAGGACTTGTAATTGTTCTTGAGTGAGCACCCAAGTTCAGAGGGCAAACAAGACCATCGCAAGCCCTAACTAAAAAATCTGTTGACCGACTGGTGCTGTTATGATCTGAGTGTGAAGACAGACACGGTGTAGGGGATGGTGGAGCCGTGTACTTAAACCCTGACATCAGGGCCACATACCTAAGGCAGACTGCCATGCTGCATTTTTTCAACAAGTAATACATCAAGATATGGCAGATGAGGGTGAGACAGGCTGCCCACACAGGAGAATGCATTCAAGTGGCAGGAAACACTTGATGAAAAATGAAAAGAAATATCTACTAATTTACAGACCACCACAGACTTAAGGACTGCTTGATATGTTGTTTGCATTTGGTAGTGAACCCCTTACCCCCAAACCTGTTGTTTCAGAGAGATTTCAGTACGCCCATTGGCAAAGATGCTGATTCAAACGCTTTGTTTTTTTGGCAGAAAATATGTTCCAAAGCTAGTCTACTTAATTTATACTTTATGAATAGAGTTAGATTGCTTGCTGATTTTAGGTTCTTGCATAGCAACATGAGCAGTACCTTTTCTCTCTTCCCATTAGCTAGAAAACATTGTCCTATCCTGGCAGGAAATAACTTGGCCTTTGTTATTCAAGCTTTCATTCCTTCTGGCCAGACTATAACAATACTATGTACCTGAAACCTTCAGTGGTTAGAATGCAGCAGCTATTACAAGAAACTGCAGAGCACTTCCTCAGTGATACAGGCTACAATGAATATGTCAGGTCTGTCCACTTTCTACAATGCCTACCCAAAGACTTTGGAATTAAGTTCAATGTTGAAATCCTTTTGAGCTACAGAGCTGAATTGTAAGGTCTCCAGGGCATGGAGACTGGCTATATAAAAGGCGGACTAAAGTTTCAGGAGGAAGATTGAAGTTGAAACCTATATTCCTTAGACCCAATGCTACTCTACATAGTAAAGGTTAAGCTCTAAAGCTCACATTTACAGAAAACAATTGTCTTGGGGTGATCTGAGACTATGGAATTAACTAAGCACCATAGCAAAAGTCATCACCTTCCACTCTGAGTGTAAAGGCACATATCTTTTAACTGTGTGTCTTCTTCAAGATAAATACACAGCACTGTATACATTTCTTTAAAAAGCGGGGGTGGGGGGGAAAGGGAGGTGGGAGGAGAGGAAGAAGAAAGAAACTTCACTGCAGATCCTGTTCCTAATAGGGGGAGGATAAGAAAACAAACATGTCAGATGTTAGCAAGGTTACTTAATATGCAAATAGAAAGTGTTTCAGGAAATATGGCGGCACAGTACAAACCTACTTCGAATGTACGTTTCCCTCCTTCCCCATCTCACTACTTCAGTAAATGTGCTCATTTTGATGTGTTTTGTGTTGTAATGAATCATATCATTTGGTTATTCATTTATTTAGCCATGCCAAACTGCTTCATTTTCTTTTGTAGTTCAAGCTGTGTCAAAGACTATCAAATTTTTAATCCATAATTATACAAATAAAATATTAGAACAAATATTCATGTTTCAGTAATTCCATTAACCTTTTAGGCCTGTATTAAAGGAACAGAATCTGTTTAGCTTTAACACTAAGAAAATCTATATAAAAATGTGCAAATTCCAAAAAGCAAATAGTATTTTTCTTTTACAGTAATTCGTCGGTGATTCAAAATATATTGTGGACTAAAAATGATTGATTTGTCAAAGCAGCTAAATATGGTGCTTCAGTTCTTTCAGATGGGGATAGACTTAATCATATGGCTGAAGTTAAGCTCGCCCTTACCGTTCAAGTTTACTGAATTGGGGCCTAAAGGAAAACCTAAGATGCACATGTAGATTTATATGCTGTCTGTCACTTAAAAAAAGGTATAGTGAGTTGTTCTTAGCAGGTCAGTCCTCAGAGTCAGAATTTCAGGTTCTGTTTTCTATTTTTATACATCCAAATTGTTGTAAACTGCAGTTTACAATGAGTTGCACAGTTCATTTGTTGCCATGCTTTTGGTCACTTTGACCAAGCCTCTTGATTCATTAGCAGAAATGGGGACTGTTAATCCTATTTAGTCGTTACTGACTTTAGAAACAAACATCAATAAGGTCAAGAAATTCTTTGGTTTTTGAAGACCCAGTTAAAAATGTGCCCTTCAAAGTATAGTTATTGAAAATATTTGGAATTTTTTATGTCACAGTATGTTCCTGGTTCTCTTAAGAATTCATGTAACAGTAGTGAATCACAAGAGGGAGAGAAGAAACAGGAAATGCAGAAAGATGGTTCAACAGTGAGACATTCAATATTGTCGGACAATTTCAAAATGTTTTATTTTATATTGTCTATTCAGTCTGCAAAGACTGATTTAAGAAATCATTAATCTGTTTCTCCTTTTTGTACTACCTTAAAATGATTTAATTAAAATGTAGAGTTAAAAATGTTGATATAGCTTTCTAATTTGTCATAACATTTCCTTGGGCAGCTGTTATTGTTATTCATTTTGACATTTAATTTTTGCTTGTT
Organism: Alligator mississippiensis; assembly: GCF_030867095.1. NCBI lineage: Eukaryota > Metazoa > Chordata > Crocodylia > Alligatoridae > Alligator > Alligator mississippiensis. The sequence continues at coordinate 125,574,597 of NC_081825.1, read as the reverse complement.
TTATGAAGGATGAGTATTTGTGACATTTCTGACATTAGTAGCATTTCTATATTATTAAAATCAAATATATACTACTGTCAGATTGGTTTAGTCTGGTTGGAATCCATATTACCACATGCATGGAAGAGAGAAATTTGAGCTAAAGGAAAGGTATGTGCTTGAATCTGGTATGTGATTATATTCAGGGAAAAGCTTGGAAGTCATTTTAAAATAGCTCAAGTACTATACATGTATGATACCCATATATAGCCCAGAGAATATCAAAATCTGAGCAAGTTTGGAGTATTTTAGCCATGATGGTCCAGGAAATATGGGAGAAGTTAGCAAGGGTTTTTGGTGACCTTTTATCGAATCAAATATATGGCTGGGAAATATATTAGACAAGTCCTGCTGTTGCTCAGTCTTGGTCAACTTCAAAGAATCTTTAGGAGGTATATAATAGACATTACAAGAATGCTCCAATGGAGTAGCAGAATTTGTTAAACCATGATATTGGTCTTAATTAGCTCTAATAGGATCACTCTGGGCATGATTTTTTAAATGAATTTGAATGAAGAGACATGTTACCTTGCTACTTTCTATAAAGATAAAAAAATGTACATCTGGTACGTGATGCCAAAGAGCATATGTGGGTTCATTATGCAGACTAATTTAACATATCACCTCTTCCATTATCCAGTGGTATCTTCTTTACAAAGGGATGATTAAATTACATCTAGGCTATTTTGTCTTGAGAGCCATCTGGAAGCACGGTTAGAATGAATCTGAGGATGGCATGGTGAAAGGGTATTTACTAATATCCCATTAATCTTCATAATGGCAAGAAGGGAAGAGCAACAGCCATATTTAGCAGGTTGACATACCAGTTTTGTAATGCTGCCCCGTATATTTTGTGGTTGTTTTTTAGCTTATAGGCTTTTTCTCTTTATGGGATTTTTTTATGATCCTTGAATTCTGCAGAGACTTTCAATTTTTAAATGCTTTATTAAATAATTCATGGATAGGGAGCAAGTGAGAAAGTGTGTAAACTGAGTGGAAGCCAGGTCTGGACTCTTTTCAGGAGGTAAGAACAGAAGAGGACTAGAAGAACTGAATTTATTATTTTGCTAAAACAATCAGCAATGAAGGAGTTTATTTAGCTAATCTCTTTACCACTAGCTTTCAGAGTTAAAAAGCTATGTATGAAGGATGTTCTTGTACCTCTCAGCTGCTGTTTCAAGTTGCCTTTGAATTTTGGATCACAACACTGCACTGGTTTTCACTTGGTTCACATTTTCAAAGTTATTTGTTTACCCTGAGAGATTAAAGCATAATCATAGAATCATAGGAAGGGCTTTGATGCAACAAGGGGTGAATTACATACTCAGATTTGTGGCTGGAGAGTTCAGAGGATCCCAGTTAAAATATATATTGGACTTTTTTTGTCTTGATTATATTTATAATGGCTCCTTCCCTAAACTCTGCATTTAATTTGGATTTTTTTTTCTGAAATTAACTTATAGCTCAATCTTTTTTGCTGATTTTATTTGTTCCCCATAGAGGTCACTGATTTTACATTCTTATTTTGCTGCTTTCTTTTTTGTATTCTTCACCTTTTCTCAGTTAAATATTCTATCTATTCTGTGTTTGTCACCAAGGCAAAAGAGCACCTCAGATCTTAATTCATGATTTTGATGTAGATGATTGATTTTGTTTGAGGAAAGACCTATGACTTTTACGCTCTGGCTAGCAACAAGTGCACTCTTAATTACTCAGCAAGTAAGAGAAAGTAAGTCCTTGTGAATCTATATTGGTTGAAATAGTTCACTTATACTTAGGCTTATATTTAGTTCCTTTGTAGGAAATACTTTATCTTCATTTCAATGTCATTGTCAGCCCACTTAAATGAAATGGTTTAGGTCAGTGGTCTCCAACCTTTTTAAGTAGGAGATCACCTTTGGCATTTACAGCAACCCAAAATCTACCATGCGCCGCTGGAAAATGAAGATAGGTGCCTCGCTTTTCAGTTTCAGTTTTTATCCATGCTTTTTTATCATTTTAATGGACCTAATATTAAATAATTAGCTTTGCATAACTAAAAAATCTGGGAAGAACTGGATCTATGAAGGTCTTCTGAGGATCTAAATGTGCAAGTAAAGGATTTAAGGGAGGTAAATCTTATTATCCACGCTGTACTGAAAGTGAAGCACAGGGGGCTTAAAACACATAGGTCAGGCCCAAACAAGAAATCAGCAGCTGAGTCAGAATTTAGAACTCAGAAGTTCTAACTACTGGTTCCCTGATCCAAACAGGGCTAGACTCTCCAAAGAGTATCAAAACTTGTGGCAGAGGTGATATCTTTTATTAGACTAATTAAATATTTGCAAAAAAGTCTTTATTTGCAAGCTTTCGGGCGCACACACCCTTCTCAGTCATAGAAGAATGCAAAAATTGTAAAATATTTCCTAGGTGGAAATGAAAATTCATATTTTACAGGAGAGCTGAAGGTGTTATCTCCAACCAGGAGATCTTACGTGACCTTCAGCTTTCCTGTGAAATATGAATTTTCATTTCTACCTAGGATAAATTTGACAGTCTTTGCATTCTCCTATGCCTGATGAAGGGTGTGTCCCCCTGAAAACTTGCAAATAAAGACTTTTTTTTACATATAGCTAGTTGGTCTAATAAAAGATATCACCTCTGCCATGAGTTCTGATTTCTTTTGCCTGTAAACCAATATGGCTGCAACCTGTATCCCCAAATAGTCTTTGCAGTTTTTACACTTACTAGGTGGAGTGCGAAACAAGTTTGCGAAACTGTGGGAGTTCAACCGGCCAAGTTAACAGAGTGTCTGAGCAATTAGATAAACCCCTCCATAAATTCAACAAAAACGACCAAAAAATCCTGCAAACTTCATGCAATCTGTCCTGTGGGAAGCCAAGAGTGATAGTATTTATGTTGCCTATATCATACATTACGTTATGGTTTTAAAATGCTGAAAATTAAATGCTGAGCAGGAGAACAGCATGTCGCTATGGAAACAAAGACTTCCTGCAGGGATAATTAGCCCTAAGATGCATTAATAACCGTACATAATCCATGGGGATATGCAAAATGGACCCAGATTTGGTCCATTCAGTGATCTGCACTGAACCCATATGTTAGAATTGGAGAGAATAAGTGAAGCATTTCTTTGGCATTGCACACACCGTGCATTTGTTCAACATAGCAGCTGTAGCTACCTCTCTGCTGGTCCTCAGGTGTCTTGACTGGAATTTTCTATGTTTTGTAGTATATTGCTACCAAGGGAAAGCATTAAACCACATGACAATTGAATTCAGAGAAGCTAGAACTAAGCAGGGAGTCTGACACAGTTTGCTACTAAAATAAGGGATACTTGGTGATAACACCTGATGCCTGCTCTGAGAAAAGCAGTATCCTTTGTTACTGGGAGTTTGGGCTTCAGATCAAAGGAAAAAGTCTTGGAAGGATTTCTACATAATAGTGAAGCATTGAGGAAGAGGTAGGAAGCGTGATGAGTGCCAGGAATCTGAAGGAGTACTGGGCATAAAGGATTACATTTGAGCAGAATGGGGAGAACAGCCTGCTTCCTAGAGTATGCTTCTTCCTCCTAGAGCCCATGTAGCATTCCTGAATGTCACTATGTCACTGCTGTGAAACCCACAAAATGTCCCACCCCGTCTAGTCCTGGCACACACTGGGAGCATCTACACGTGTATTAATGTGCTTTAGTGCATATTAAATCTAGTACCTCCACTGTGAGGTACTAGGAAAATGCTCATTAGCCTGTCATAATGTGCACTCACTATAGAACATGGGGCGTTTTTATATGTACTCTGGGGGTGGGGTGGGGATGCTTTAATTACAGCAGCTCTGAGAAATGAAAGCACCTGGAGCATCTCAGGTATCAGCATCCCCATGCTTCAAAATGGCAGCAAGGACACTTTATCTAAAGCTTGTTGAATGAGTTTTAGTTAAAGCACACCTGCCACCATTTTGAAGCAAAGGAAAGCTGATACACAACATGGGTAGGCTGGCCAGAGCACAGTAATTACAACAGTCCAGCAGTTTGTTTCACTGTGCTGTAATTACAGTGTGTTGGAGCAGTCTCCTGGTTCATGTGCAGGCACTCACAGTTTTTAACTGATGATTAATGCACTTTAGCCTATTTTAGTGCACATTAACTAAATAGCAGATTTTTTTTTCAGTGATGCTTTAATGCATGTTAAAATAGGCTAATGAAGATTAAAGCACATGTGTAGATGCGCCAACTGAGAATGCCTGCCAGCTACAACTAAAGGTTCCCATCCTATTAATGACTAGTGGGCATCAGTGTGATGTGATATAATAGAACTTCTGCTCTTTTTGTTCCACTTCACTATTTTAAAAGCGTAACAAATGTTAAAAGAACATTAGCATTGCAGAGTCAAAACCCACTGGTTATGAAAGGCCAGAATTAAGATTTCTGGTACAACATAAATTTATCTTCCTTTGTATTTATGCACAGTGGTACAGTCTTCATCTCCATGATCACATTATTTTTCCACAGGATCCTTGTCTTTTTCATTGTATGAGATGGATTGTGCTCTCGGGATGAACTAGAGCTATGCAAAGGAGCCTGTTGTCTGTAGGACCTCTGCTTCATTTAATACAGGAAGTAGATGTGAAGTGCTTGTAGCAGAGGCTTGTGGGAAGACAGTGGGTGGTTTCAGGGTTAAGGCAGTTGAGTAGTGCCCTAGATACCTGTCTGCTATCCATGCCTCTGCAAGAGTTCTTTTATTATGCTAGTCAAGTCACTTAAATCAGACCATCTAATTATGTCTTCCTCTTTTTTGGGGCACCAGATTTAAGACTCCAGTCTAGAATCTGATTTTCAGAAGTTCTCAGTACTCACAGTTGCAACTGATGTCAATGGGAGCTGTGTTCTGAACATAATTACTGTATAATGTAACATACCTTTAAAAAAAATCACATACTGGATGTTTCAGACTGGACTGCCAAAATTGCTGGATACATTTGACTGTAATCTATTATACCAACCCTTCATATCACAGCACCATTTTGAAAATAGATATATTAATGATGCAATAAACTAGTTTCTTACTGTATTGATGGAAAAGCCCTGAGAGAACCCCATGAGAAAGTGTAACAATTTTATTGTCAGAGTCAGTAAAGAAGCCTTAGGGCCATGTGCTCAGCAGTGGAAAGAAAACAAAACTTTGAGTGATTCCCCATTTGGTGAGCACCCCCCACCCTGTGCATTGAAGAGAAAGAGGTCCTATGAATTAAACTGTATGCATTCATGTTATTAAAGAGTATAATAATGTACATGCACAAAGGCGCTGATTAAGATTGCAGCCTTAATTCTGGCCTGGCATGGGCATTTTAAATGCCTTACTTGTAACCTTCATGTTCTTTTACTATAGTTTTTTATATTAGTTTACATATCTGATAGGAGGAATAACAGAATGTTCCAGAAACTGCCTTTAACATTTTAACCATTTCTATTTGTGAAATCTCATGTTGGATCACATTCAGATTTTCATTTGTGTCAGTTTATGAAATCCAGACTTGAATAGTAAAGAACATTACTAACTAGCAATTCAGAATAACAAGGCGCAAATGGAATTTGGACCTGCAATAAATCACCTCTTTTGTTCTGCTATTGGCTCTCTGCATTTGCAGAGCTGTATTTTTATGCAAAGAGCAGCTATTGGAGACTTGTCATAGAGCTGCACTGCTCTCATTTTTCATTTGGAGTGTTCTTGTGTTTAGCTCCCCTGTGATTTGGACTGTTATCCAATAGGAGACTGTATTGATTTCAAATTGTCTGTGAACACGTAAGAGCAATAGCTCAAGACCCACCTTTTTATTACCCATGCAACTGCTAGTATTTTATTTAATTCTTCCTCTTCCTTCCTCTATATGTGCATGTTCTGTCACACAACTTTCATTTGGCCTACCTGCCCTATGATCTCTCTCCCTCCTTTCTTCCCTCCCTCCTTCTCTCTTTTTGTCATGTTTCAGCCTTTATTACATTGCAAGCATGGTGCATCATAAAATACACCTACAATTAAATTATCTTATAAGAGGCAGGAATGTGCAGAAAATACTGCTGACTATCTTGCATTTCTGTCCTAGAATCTTCTGTGTTAGCATCTTCTGCTGTTCCTCAGACATAAACAGGTAAAAGAATGACAATGGTAAATGAGTGAGAAAATTGGCATTGCAGGACAAAGTGACCATTACATCACTCACATTCTCCTATATCCAGTGGGATGCATATCAGGCCACTTGAGTGTGAATATACCCAGTTTGTACACGTCATCTTTGTATGAATCATATACAAATTAGGGGTATGATTACCTGTGCTTTTGCCTATGCAGGTATGTACACAATTAATTAATAATTATAGCCTTAATACATGATCTTGGGTATTGCTCTTAACTCTGTGCTTCAGGAATGTGAAAAACTTAGCTCTTAGAAAGTTGGCAATACTGCAGCAGCCACAACACTGAGATCAGAATAGGCTTGATCTAATACTGTTGGATCAAATCTATGGTTTCTTCTTTATACTAACTAAACACTGTTTTCATTCTTTCTATGGGAATCAGTTAAATTATTGAGGTAACTATCATTATGGTTTATAGGAGTAGTATTCTTAGACTTGACAAAATGATGGTCTTATCCTTTGTGTCAGGTATCCAGGTTGTAGCTGTATTGGTCTAGAGGAAAAGGCAATCAGGATTTGTAGTAGAGATGATATCTTTTATTAGACCAATACAATTTTTGCTAAAAAAAAATCTTTAATTGCAAGCTTTTGGGCACAAACACCCTTCATCAGGCATTGGAGAAAAGATTTTAAATGTTATCTTGGGTAGAAATGAAAGTTCATATTTTATAGGATTACACAGAGGAGTCAATAGATGGAAAACTCCTCTGGGCAGTCAGTTCATAGCTGGTATGGAGCCTCTCACCTTCTGTGAGAGGTGTTTGTGCCCAAAAGCCTGCAATTAAAGAATTTTTTTTGCAAAAATCTTGTTGGTCTAATAAAAGATATCATCTTTATTACGAGTTCTGATTGCCTTTTCCTCTAAAACAATATGGCTACAACCTGGATACCTGACACATGGAAGATACTGAATTTTAGCTGATTTTTAAAATGAAATCTTCATATTTTCCCAAGCAGGAAGCAACTGTGATCACTTGAAACCAGAGATGCTGCTCCTGCCTTTGTTTCAAGGTAATTTCCCTCATCACAGATCCTCACAGGAGGTGAGAGGCTCCATACCAGCTAGAAACTGACTGCCCAGAGGAGTTTTCCATCTATTGACTCCTCTGTGAAATTCTATGAAATATGAACTTTCATTCCTACCCAAGAGAAATTTTACAATCTTTTCTCTGATGCCTGATGAAGGGTGTTTGTGCCCAAAAGCTTGCAATTAAAGATTTTTTTTTTTTTTGCAAAAATCTTGTTGGTTTAATAAAATATATCATCTCTACTATGAGTCCTGAATACCTATCCTCCTTTGGATATTAATAAAGGCACTGAATACTTAACCCATATTTTCTGAAAATGATTGCTGTGCTTGTTAACCTGTGAGTTTGCACCTGAATTCATGCTATTCTTTAGACTGCCTTTGTAATATTGTGCTCAAAGCTGAACTGCAGGAGTGCTGATGCAACCTCCTAGAACAGACAGCAACAAGTATGGAGGAAAGAGAGATGAGCATGAGCACACAAAGGCAGAGGGCTCCCTACTCTCCTCTGCCTTAGGGCTGAAACAGGGGTCTAAGGTCATGGAAGTAGGGAAGCTGAGTTTGTCATATATTCTACCAGCATTTTTGAATGTCTGAATAGTCTCCTCTGCAGAACTGCTATGCACATAATGGCAATTCAGAGTGTAGAGGTGGTGAGCAGTATGGTAAGTGGTGTTCTCTTTGCCATGATTGTGGAAACCCCTTAAGAAGTTTAGTGCAGCTGCATTCAGATTGACAGTTTCTATCTGCCTGTGGGAGACTAGTTCTTGGACAACCAGTGACAGGCCTGCCACTTGCTATGCTGCTAGGGGCATGTGTTTATGGGAAATCAGGATACCCATGCATTTAGGCAGATGGTCCATCTAGAAGTTCTGAGATCTGCTTTATTGATGACTGGATTTCACACAGATCTTGGCTCTGTGTGTTTAAAAGACTGTGCCCTTTTCCCCAGCTCTAATCATTCTCCTTAGGGAGATAATATGTCAATTTCTCTGCGGAGAGAAACACCTGATGTTTTACGATTTGCTTTTCCCCCTTCTGCATGTGTTTTCCATGGCAGAATGAGATAAAAAAGATGGAGACTACGGTGGGTTCTGACATGAATTATAAATTGAAAATTACAAAAACATATACATCTGTACATTGAAGAAGTCCAGTGGCCCTTGTCATATGTTAGGGGTTGAGCATCAAGATTTAGGGGAGCACTTCTTCAGGAAGGCACCTCAAGGGACGACAAGGACTAACGGGCACAAGATAATAGAGAGAAACTTTAGGCTGGACATAAGAAAAAACGTTTTTTCCATAAGGTTTACCAGAATCTGGAACACACTCCCAGCAGAGGTGGTGCACTCGCCATCCTTGGACGTGTTCAAGATGAGGCTGGATAAACACCTTTTTGAGCTTGTTTTAGCTCAATAACTTCCTGCCCATGGCAGGGGACCGGACTTGATTATCTTGGAGGTCCCTTCCGGTCTTTTGATACTATGAGTCTATAATCGAGAATTATCCTGTGGTGGTGACCAGCATTTGATACTTCAGAAGAAAATTTCCCCAGAGAAAGTTTAAAATGAGTAAAACTCTAATTTAACTTTAACTTTTATCCCATGAAATGTCATGACACCTGAGATGAAGACCCAGCTACAAACCATTGCCCAGTTGGAGCCAAGTTGGACTCTTGTGACATTTGCTGATGGTTTATTACAGGTTTCACCAAATGTAGAGCAAGTCATATGGCACAGTAGGCAGTGTACCATATGCACAACCACAATACATGACAAATGAATCTAGAAAATGCTATGGAGCCATATGGTTCAGGTAAAAAAAGAAAAAGTTCTGCCTTCAGACTCTGTAAGACTAATTCAGAGACAAAGAGAAAAATATGGTTCCTGGAGCCACCCCCAAATGTACTTTGGTGAGCAAGCCTGTTTATTTACACTGCTATCAGATTTGAGACGGCATAAATTACAGTCTACTTACACTGTCTGAACATTTGGAAAAAAAATGTTTCTTGTAGCGCAGTTCTAGCTGAGACTATTGTATTAGGCTTCTGTAAAAGGTTTGTGTGACAAATTTTTTCTGATTGCTTGGTAAATGATTCATGCTCTCTCTGCTTTGAACACAGCCAGGTTTAAGTTGAGGTGTGGTTATTAGACATAGATATAGCAGGAGTGCCCTCTCCTGGAAACTCAGAAGCATAGCATTATTTGAAAAAGAATTTACTCCTGCAAATTGGAAATTATCACCTGGAAATTACTGGGCAAGATTAAAAAGAAAAAGAATAGCACAACGAGTAAAATACTCAAGAAATTTACCTTTAAAAATGAGAGTTAAGAAACCCCTGAGAAAGCAGTAAAGTGAACTCAAGGCTCTGGAATGAGCTTAGATTCTGAATCTTTCTAGCATAGTCACAGAATTTTGATTGTTCCCTGTTGTGGAAGACCACAAAATGTTCACTTTTGGCACATGTCCTGAGCTGCTGCAGGTCAATTCAGGCCCAGGATCAGCACTGGGAGCTGAACTAGAGGGCTCCATGGACCAGATCTGACCTTTGGACCATATGTTTGACACCCCTAATCTAAATGATCTCATCATAAATTGTGGATGGAAATCTGCTCACACATTTAATGCAAGAGCGCTGTTCTCTATTATAACCCTATATCTACATGTGCTGTTCCTATTGACATGAATAATCATTCCACTCAGTGAATTGTGTTTGTAGTGATGAAAATAAGGTATCCAGGTTGTAGCCATACTGGCCTAGAAGCAAAATAAATCAGAGCTCATAGTAGAAACGATATCTTTTATTAGACCAACTAGATTCCTCACTGGGAAGGGTCTTGTGCTCCCCCACATTATGACAGGGGTTGCTGCCCCCAATAAGGGGCCTGCCTCCTCCCACTGCAGTGTTGGGGAGTGGGCACAGCCAGGCAGGGCCCCTGTGGGGGGGGGGGAGAGGAGGAGATGGGGGTTATTCCTCTGGTCTCCAACAGAGGGGACAGCAGGGGGCCTATTCCAGGCAGGGACTGAGTGTGGTGGTGATGGGGGGCAGACCCAGCTGTCATTGTAGGTACAGGGGAAACTAACTCTCCTCCCTGCCCTCTCTGCCTCAGGGGCCATGGTGTGTGCTGCTGCAGCAGCGAGGGGGGAGTGCTGGGCAGACCCAGCTTGGGTCCCTGCCGGTGGCACAGGGAGGGGCACTTAAACCCCTCTCTGGCAAGACCCTCGTCCCTGCCTGTCCCTGCTTGGGCTGGGGAGCAGAGGCAGAGCCAGCGTGGCTGGGCTGGAGCAGAGAGCCCTGCCCAGCTCAGAGAGTATGCTGGGATGCTGGGGGTCTCTGGTTTAACTCAACCCAGCAAGGGGTCTGGGACAGACATTGCATAAACCAGCTTGAGCCAACTCAGTTAAGTCTGATACTATATTCAACCAGATTTATCTAAAATGGGTTTCGGCCATTTTGAAACTGGTTTATGTGGACTGAATGTCTGTTCTGTTACAGGTTTAAACCAGTTTCTGATCACTTCAGCTGGTTTGTATGTAATGTCTGTCCCTTGCCCTGTAGCTCAAGTGCAGTTTGTCCACACTACTCCTCACAAGTCCACTTGTGGGGTAGTTAAAGCTGTAAGATTAGTTGAACAATGAAACCAGGTTCTTAGGGGAGCTGTGGAATCTCTACTATTGGATGTTTTTCAGAAAAAGGCTGGATTAGCATCTACTCAAGGATAGTCCAGAAACAGCAGATACTCTATCTGTAAAACTTGCAACCCTGTGACTCTCTGATTCTCATTTTAAAGATGGACAAAGAGAGGGCAAAGACTACTACGTAAGCCACTGTTACAGTGAGTAGAGACATGGCGGCATGGGTGACTGGTGCCACCTTAGGGGGGCACATGCCCCTCCAGCAACCAGTCAGTGACCACGGGGGTCCCCCTGTGGCCAATCTTGTTGACCAGGCGGGAAGAGGTTTGCCTCCTGTGGCCAAACTTACTGACCGGTGAGCGGTCGCAGCCTCCATCCGGCGCTCCCACTCCCTGGCCGGCGCTCGCAGGGGGGGCACTGGCTCTCCTGCCTGCCCCCCCTGCCCATCACCTAAGTGGGTAGCATGGCTGGTCAGGGGGTGTACCAGCAATCTCAGGGGGTGCACGTGCACCCCCTACACGTCTCCACTGCATAGCGGGTCTAAGAATAGAACTTTGCCATTTTCACAAAGTCCTCGCACTTGGTTGTTCCTGGTTTTTGGTATGCCCATCTGTCTTTCTGACCTGTAATTCCTGTACTACTAAAAAAAACTACAGGTGGATTTGTTTTTCTGTCTAGCTAAGAACCTGCAGAATATGCTCTGCCCTGCAGAAGTACAGCTGTACCTCTAAGACCTCTGCAGCACTGCACTAACTGCCTCTCTCTGCATAGATGATGTAACATTTCTTGAAGCTTTGAGGGACTGCAGCTATTAACCTTATGCAGACAGAACAACAAATCATACAATAGCAATGTAAGTTATGTTACAGTCCAGTGAATGCTGCTGTTCTGAATTTCATTGACTTTTAGCCAGATATAATTCTCAGCCTCAAATGGTGATAAAAAGAGTGACTATTGCAAAGACTCCCTCCCACTTGCATGATGGCATCTGGGAGTTTGTGAGAAGTAACAACAGAGGAAGTATTTTCTTGCACAACTTGATCTTTTCTGAAAACTGCAAAAAGTTTAGGTGTTTTGGCAAAATTTTCTTGAATTCATAGCAAAACAGAGTCTATTCAGACCTACTTTCTGAGATGAACCCATGCCAAATCAACAGGCAAATAAATCGACAGGCAGTTGTGTTACTGCAGTGTGAAGTACACAGAGGCTGTGATTGATTTATGCTGCCTGTTTTGGAATAACACCACTGACAAGATGGTGATTTTTTAGAGTGCAGCTAGAAAGAGGTAAATTTTTGCCATTTTATGTTATAGTTATTCCCATAATAATGAAATACCAATGCAATCCAAAAAAAAGCAAGCACCATCTGGAAATGCAAACTTTAGTAAAGAGCCATTGGTATGAAGTCCAAAATGGCTGTTTATTAATGGGAACTCCCATTAATGGGAAGATGGGAGGTGAGAGGACTTGTACTTGATTATTAAGATATTGTCAGATCCAGGTGAAAGTCTGAATAGTCAAACTACATACCCAGGCTCAGAGCATATTCTGCCTTTACAGCATATAAGTGATGTTTACGTGATCCTTGGGGTGAAATTATACGTTACTATTAGACAGTCTTAAAACTTGAATGATCACACATTAAAGCTTGTTAACAAGTACTAAGTGCTTTCTAGGAATCCTCAAGTCACTCCACTTCAGGCAAGGATTATCTCTGAGCTGAGCTACCTAGCTTGAAATAAGTTAACTTTTGGGTGGGTTCACCTCAGATAAAACAACCAATTTGCAGCCCTCCGGTATCAGCAGAGGAACTGCTTCCAAGTAGACTAGGTATCATCCAGGACAAACAGCTGGTAATAGTTGGGCAGGGAAGGGATGAATGGTGTGAGAGGGAAAGGGGGTGAATTGGGACACAAGTGGGTAGGGAGCTACCAGGCTACCAAATTAGTCCTCTGACCTCTGAATTACCCGCAGCCCCACTCCACCCTGGATTGCTCCCCTGCTACCCCAGCCATCCTTTCAAGCCCCTGATCACTACCGGGCCATTCCAATCAGTGCAAGAGCAGTGGAGGCACCAGTAGAAGGGTTTACCCTCCCTGCCTGCTCCTAGGGTCCCTGAAGACCATGTAGACCCAGTGTGCCCAGATCTAGCCTCTACTGAGCCCCACAGCTGAAGGAGCAGGGAGAAGGGGGTTGACGGAGGCAAGGTGCAGGGCCCAGCGGCGGCTGGTTCTGGATGTGTTGGGGCAGCATGGACTGTCGGGAGCAATCCAGGAGTGGAGGGGCCAATCGAAGAGTGGAAGGGGGGAGCAGAGGGGGCTTTTCCTTTTTTACGTCCTTGTGACAAGGTATTTAGCAGAATTTGCAGATACGTTGGAATATGGCAGGTCATACTATGAGCATTTCTGCTGTGGCCTCAAACTTGCAACCTCTGGCCTGTCAGTCACACTCCTTAGTTTCCATACCACCCCAGACCCCACTGGGGTTAGATGAGAGGCAGCAGGACAATTTTGGGAGTGGAGGGAGTGATCCAAACAGTACAGGGGTCCCTTTTCCCAACCCCTCCTCCCTGGCCTATACTGTTGTCAGCAAGCTGGAGAGCAGGGCAAGCACAGAGGCCCTCTAGCAGCAGGTCTGAGCAGTGTACATTAGAGAAGATATTAACCCTGAATATGTGACTGGTCACTTATTAACCTTAACACAGACTAACATTCTTTAGAATTAGCACTTATTACTCTAACGTGTCATCTCTCCCTGAGGCATCTAAATTACAGAATGTGATCCTATTCAACCCCCCACAGCAGCAACCATGAAACTGCCAATATATCTAGATGCATCTCCATTTTACCCTGTAGAAACTGCTATTTTAGCAGTAAGCAACTGCTATTTTGTTTTTGTAGATGGTTGGAAGTGATCCAGAATGGCTACCTAGACAACCTCCATCCAATCTGTGTTGTGATCCAGTTCTATCTAGGAAGTACATAAACTTGGCATACGTTCCTGATTCCTTGAATGGAGAAAAAACCATGCGAGTGACTGAATCTGGTGCCATGCATGAAGCAGTGAGGAAGAGGGGCTACCTACCTTTAGCCCAACAGTTTATTGGCTTCGTCACTTGCCCAGGAAATGGGAAATCTGTGTTTTAGACCCTTAACTACTAGATAAAGCTGATGGTACCCTACATCCCTCTCATTTGGAGCTGGGCCATGGAAAAAGAAAGAGTCATTAGGAACAGAAGGAAAGCATGCTATGTGTAGCTGTGCACAGTGAGGAGGGCAAGGGAGGAATCCCTGGTTCTGCTTCCAATGCTGTTTATAAAATGTATAATCAGCATTGGGGATGGAGGCCAGAACTCTCCTTTTCTCTCTCCCAAGAAAGTGCCTTCCTCACTGGGCTGTACAGTCAGGCTCCACTTTGTATGCTTTCCTTCTGGCCTTAAATGTTTTACATTCTGTTGGCCAGCTTTGATAGGAGGATGGAAGGATTCCCTCAGCCTTGCCTATCCCATAGCCTAGTGGCTAGGGCACCTTCCAGGGAAGTAGGAGGTATAGACATAATCTACTCTGGTTTACAACCAGTTTCTCATAAAAACATAAGAGCTTCCATTTATTAGGTCAGACTGTAGGTTCCTTTTGCCTAGTTTCCTGTGTCACATAGTGACAGAGAGTGGATGCTGAAAAGGAAAGTGATCAGGGCATGCCCAGGGTTTTTTCCACTGTTCCTCTCCCACTTGCAGCCAGCAGCATTTAAATTCTAGAAAGTTCTGATTCAGAGGCTGTATGCCTAACTCCCATGCGCAATAGCTACTGATGCCCCTTTCCTCCAAGAAAATGTCCAGTTCAATTTTTTAATTTGGCTAAACTGTCAGCTTCCACAACATCTATTAGCAATGAGTTCCACGCTTGAATTATATGTTGTGTGAAACAGAACTACCTTTTCTTAGTTTTAACTAGTTACTTTAATTAGTTACTCTTGCTTGCCAAATGTCTAACTGCTACTGGTATAATATTAGCCAAAAGGTCTGTGGATCCTTTTCTTTCACCCCCAAAATTGCTGCTGCCTGTCAGGTAGATATACTGGTTCAGGTAGTTGCCTTCCTTTTAAGGGATTTGTATCATGATAAAAGAGCATAAATCTATCCCATAAAAAAGGAAGAACTTTTTGCCTCCCCAGGTGATACAGAAATACCCTCTGAAGTTGCCTAAGGCTGTCCATTTCTAAAATAAGAGTACTATGCATCTCTGGAGGGTAGAATAGGATTGGTCTCTGAGGACATGCTAGGTGGAGCTGGCATGAAGACTGGAGAGGTAAATGTTTTTATGGGTTGGATAGGATTGTACTTCTGAGGCTATTAGCAGCAACAACTTGATTGTCTTAGAGGCAGGAATAGGATCTGGACGTTAGTGTCTTGTTATTTCACTGCAATAGAGAATAGTTGCTGATTCTTCCATGTCAAAGGCTAAATTTTACCCATGACTCACATTGTCTTCTATCACTCCATCATAAAAAGGATGAGAAACGTATAAAGACTTGAGTCTGTTTTCAACCCAGCATATCTGGACAGTAAGGATTATAGTTCTCATTTAGCTGTTTGGACATTGGAGCTACACCTTCCCTTACAAGAGTCCTGACTTGTGGATGTCTTACCAAAACAGAACACAGCTGAAGAGTTGCTCATGTTCCAGTGCTATGTATTGTGGTGTATGAACTTGCCTTCTTCTGACTAAAAGCTTTCAGTGATCATTGATTGACTTGTCTGGAACCAGAACTATTTTCCTTACCACCTTTAACTGACTTGGGCATATTGCAGTTAACTCCAGAAAACCTGTACAAAAGCTCAGGACATATTCATTAACCTCATGTCTATGTATAGGAATTAATCTCTTGTCCAGCCAAAAATTGGCATTGTCAGTACCAAACCGGAAATATAAAGTTACATGATAGAGGTGCACTGATAGAAATTTTTGGTGCCAATACCGATAGTCGATATTTAAGGAGGCATATTGGCCGATACTGATCTGATTTTAGATACAGCTGCCTCCCACTGGTAAGTCTGGTGTGGTGGAAGGGGAGGGGGGAGAGAAGGGGCATGGAGGGGGCAGATCAGCGCCCCTGTGGTGAGGGAGGGGGCTGGGGCAGGTGTAGGCGCTGCCCACATGGGGCGGGGGGGCAGAGTGCTGCAGCTCTTGGCGGGGGAGGGTGGCTCCCACTGCTGCTTGCACCCTGGGAGGGCATGGGGAGGCATCTCCCAGATCTGCGCGGGGTGGGCTGCAGCCAGGGCTGCATGGGGCTCTTCTCGATGGGGACTGGGCTCAGAGCAGGCTTGGGCAGCTCTGGGAGGATGCTGTATCCATCACAAATTTTGCTGCTGCTCCACTTCCAGCTGCCCAGTGCAGCTGCCACCACTGCCAGCTGCCCAGGGCAGCCCCAGCTCAATGCCCCGCCTTCACCCATGTGCCAGGAAGAGCTGGGGCTGCACTGGGCAGTGCTTGAAGTGGAGCAAAGACAAAATTTGGGGTGGATGCAGCATCCTCCCAGTGCCACCAGTGCCCACTCTGAGCCCCACCCCCTGCCAAGAAAAACCCCATGCAGCACTGACTGCAGCCCGCCCTCCCCTGTGCAGAACCAGGGGGCACATGCCCCCCCATGCCCTCCCAGGGTACAAGTAGCAGTGGGAGCCACCTTCCCCACACGAGCCATGGCTCTGCCCCCTCTCCCTGCCACCTGGGCAGCACCTACCCCTGCCCCCTCACTCACTGTGGGGGGTGTTGATCTGTCCCCTCCCCATGCCTCTTCATTCCACCCTCTCCCCCTCCCCTTCAACCACACTAGACTTACCAGCTGGAGGCAGCTCTTCATGCTGCTGGGCTGTGCTCCTTGCTGCCTGAGTGGTGTGTTGTGGCTGTGCACAGCATGGGCATTTGTCAGCCAAATTATTGGCCCCATCAGTCCGATATCTGATACAGCCAGTTTTTTTTTTTATATTGGTACCGATCGAATATCGGACCAATGTATCAGTGCACCTCTATTACATGGGTCTTGCAGCAAAGGGAACAGATTTCCTTTCAAGTTTTTTTCTTATTCTAGGTCACTTAAGAGCTCATCAATATACTTAAAATCATACATCTGTTCTGCCTTTGAGAACTACAGAGAGATTTATGCCCACAGTTAGATAACAGACTCTGACAACTGCTGATTTTTATGGTTCATGTCATTCAAAAGCATGCATATGTATGCCTGTTCAGAACTCTTAAAGGGAAGCATTCTCTTTCACAGTAAAGTTTGCGAAAAGGAATGGTACAATCATGCTCACCACAATTTTTAACACTAACATCTTGATAAAATATAAAATTGTTAAATATATAGCAGCAGTCAAGGGGGAATGTTTGGTGTAGTTGGCTGAATTACAATAAGACTTGCAATTATTGTCAAAGTGCTATCCCTTTGAAAAGCTACATTTCTTTGGTAATGATCTCAGCAGTAACTTTTAAATCTCCATAATAACAGAAGGTTGCCTCGGAAAGTGGTTCTGAAAGTTCCTCTTTTTGTGTCTTCACAAAAGTTTTAATCCCTAGGCTCCCAAGAAGCCATATAATGCTTTTCTCAAATTATTCCTCTCAACAAATCTGTTTTTTAACTAAGACAGATAGTTAATACAGCTATAATGGTGTTTTCATTTTAGCAATTCATTTTATATAAGGTTATATATCCGATGGGGAGTTACTGAGCATCTTCTAGAGCAAATAGAAATAGGGGAGTTTTATTCCCCTTCAGGATCAATCTCGTGGTAATTTGTACATGTGTCAATATTTTCAAAGGGACATGTTTTGATGATGGGAAGCACTTTGATTGTGATGACTAAGTAAAAAATTTTATTTGCAGACTGTTACGACAAACCAAAGTAGAAAACGTATGTTCCATTTTAACAGTGAAATCTGTGTCCCCCCCCCCCCCCCCTCTCAAAGTCTTCTTTCCTGCATCTCCATTCATCTTGATTATAAGATTAAATACATTTGTCTTTGCGTGGTCTCAGCCCTGGAAGTCAGTATACACATTTTTTGTTTTTAGTACAGATCAAGAATTGCTCTGATCACTCCAGTCTAATGTAAGCATAGTTCTTGATGACTATGCTGACCAACTGATGCAGTATACTAACACCATTTCCCTTATCAATTTGATCTATTGCAGTAAGAAAATAATTTACTGAGGGTTGCAGTTCTGCTTTCAAATACAATGTTCTGCAACTGATGAAAGAGAGTTTTTGACAGGAAGCCAAGCTATTACTTGACAGATCATTCAAAAAGGTTAAAAATTAAACTTTTTAATACCCAGAGTGGTCTCTTAAATGTCTAAATGTAGCACAATGTTTAGTCATTAAGGATCCTGCTTACCAAGTAAAAGTAATTCTCCAAAATATTTGAAATCCCCACAAATACTAGAATTGCATTAGCATATGGGGACTACAACAGTGTTCCCAGTTGCTCTTTTTTATTGTCCATGAAATTTTAAAACCCAATAAACAGGAATACGGAACTCGGCTGTATTTTTTTTTTAAATTGCTGTAGTCTGTATTTTAGTAGAGACCAGGCCAAAGGCCAAGTTTTTAAAAGAAGACCTGTACATTTTAAAGTTCTAGAACTGCAATAAATCAGACCCTTCCATGATTATTGATGAGTTGGTATCTCTGTGTGACTTAACAATGGCTTCATCCTTGAAACTGCTACTTCACAGAAAAAGTAGCTTATAAAGGTCACTGAGGGCTTGAAAATGTTTATCAGGCCTCTATTAATCAAGGTACTAGTCAAAGACTCATATAAATAGTTAGGTGTACCTTCTCCAGCAATGTTCAGAAATAAAGCCCAAGTCAAAAAACCTACCCATATAGATTAGTTAGATGCAAGTCAATTAGACACAGCTCAGTGGTCTTATCTCTGACTAGTCAGAATCTGAAAAACTGTAAGTGTCCCTTATCCTACCTCCTTGTTTGTGGCTACTGGAAGGTAGAAGAAACTTTCTCTGTTTTTGCTACCTTGGGGGTCTCTGGATGCTATAGTCTGGTATCTCTAATAGTCCATAACACTCCAAACCTTTTTACTGACTGGTCCTAGGGTGCTGGAGGAATCCCTACTACTCTACTGGATTCCAAGCCACAGACTGCTGATGTGGTTAAGTGAATGGTGACAGACTGTCTCTGTGGCCATGTCTACATGAGACATTTACTGTTCAGTAGCTCATTACTACTGCACTTGGTATGCAAGTACTAAATGACTGTGCAGTAACAACTGTGGTTTGGGTGTCTCGTGTAAATGTGCTCAGTATCAACTTGTCCTACTACAGCAGGAGTGGGCAAAATGCGGCCCGGGGGCCGGATGTGGCCCACCAGGCCATTCTGTCCGACCTATGGGGCTCCTAAAAAAATTCAGAAAATTAATATTAATCTGCCCTGGGCTGCCTCTCCTGTGGCCCTCGATGGCTTGTCACAACTCAGTAAGCGGCCCTCTGCCCAAAATAATTGCCCGCCCCTGTACTACTGCATCCCTCCATTTTATATATTATTTCTCCCCAAGCCTACTGAATAGCTCAGTGAATAGCACCAGTGTAGCCTCTCCTGTTTTTCTTGAGTTAACAGCAAAAGATAGGAACCTTTGAATTTTAACATGGTAGGTTTCTTTAATACCATTCTTTATGGGAAAGGGGGCACCTGGATCATGTTTGAAAGGTTCCATTCAATTACTGCACAATCAGGTGAATGTAAAATCTTATGTAAATACTACAAAGATGATTGTGGCATTGTCCTGCTAGAATTTACAGTGTACATTTAATTGAGATGTGCCATTTGGTAAGGTATTTCAGAACCTTTCATACAGGTCATTTAGAGTTATAACTATGGGATTTTGAATGGCATGAGGATTCCTGTCAGTTTGACTACTGACTGCAGCACTCCTACCAAAAATTCCACTGTTTTAGTGTTGTTATAGTCTTATCTTAGGGGTTGTGATTAAAACAGTAATGCTGCAAATCCTGTGGCCTGTCACTGAAAAGAAGCCTTTGCTTCTAATAATATACTCTTCAGAAGTTGTTTCTATTACTGGTTTAGCAGCACTTGACCAGCAGGGGGCTACCATTCTCCACTCAGTTCCCTGGCTGTACTTGGAAATCCTGTGTGTTTGTCCATTTTATCTGACCACATTTCCAAAAGATTAGGCTTATGCCACAATATAATGATCTGGATTCCAAACATGAGCTTGTTCAGACCTGCAATTTTGGTCCAAGTTTCTCTTGCACATCCAATCATCCTTTGGTATAAAGTCCATATTTGACACTTTTTATTAAATATTCATTGATAAAATTCAAATAGTCATTCTTAGTTTTTTTCAGCTTCCTTTCTACGGCTAGAGTATTTGAGCAATGTACTATGTAGATGGCCAGATTGCCCGTGCACTTTGCATAGAACTGCTGTTCTATGTGCCATTCATCAGTATAGCAGGGTCCACTCCTCTTTTAAGTGCACTGAGCCAGAGCAAACTCATGGGAAATCATCTGTGTAAACAAGGGCAGGATTTTATCCCCAAAGAATTACTTTTGTTAGAAATTAAGAAGCATTTTTCAATTTTTCCAGTGTTTATTTATCGTTGCTTTAACTCATTTTAATTTGAAGGATTTGTATAGTTGGGGTAGATTTTGGCCTGCCCTTACATAAAGTGGTGGGAAGAATGCACACAACCCTGTCCCTGTGTCTAGACATAGGAGCAAGACACTAAACCAGATTTGTGCTGTCCATGGTGCTAGACCCCACAATAATTAGGGAGGATCACGCCAGGCCTACTTAGAAGAGCTGACTTACTGAAAAAGGCAAGGTGTGCTCCATTCTGTCAAAGGATTGCAAAGATACACCCCTACTGTGTGTTTCCTGGTAACCCTGGGAAGAGTTCTGATGAATCAGACAGATTTCATCCTGAGATTCATGCTGTAACAAGGCCCCTCCATCTTCCTCCCATCCCCTGCAAAGAAATAGTGTGTACTGAAAACAATGTTTAGCTACATATGTTTAGTGTAAGAGAGTTCAGCTGAATTGTGTGTAGCTGATCTATTTTTTTTCCTGTAAGCAGAGACAGACTTTTTTGTCCCTTGAAGTCCATAACCTTTGTGATTTTGGGGGGGGAAAAATAGAAGTAAAGCATTCTTAGCTTTTAAAAAAAATAATTTTCTAGGGAATTTCTTTGTAAAATGTAAAGGTGAAATAATAGCTGGTGTGGAAAGGAATAAGGTAATGAGGGAATAAGGAAATGACCTCTACTCTTCCAACCTGTAATATTTGGATACTATGATTTAATTAAGTTTGGAGCATACCTCAGATAATCATATTTAATTCTCCTGCTTTTCTCTGAGTCTCCTTGTATACAGGAATTGCTGTTGTGAGAAATGACAAAAACTTGATATGAAAGAAATCCTAGCAATGTAAAGCAGGCTTTGCCTAGGTATTACATGAAGTATTGCAGTAGAGCATTTAACTGCTTCATTTAGCTTTGCTTTCACTAGACAGGAGGGACTTATCTTTCTTTTCTGAGCATTCTAGACCTTTGAGAAGCTTCAAATATAGTAAACTTTTCATTGTTGGTTTGGGTGACCTGAGCACATTGTTGCTGGTTTATCTGGACATGCTCTCAGTAATCTGAGTCATGCCTATGAGGAGAGAGTCATTTGGAGCTCATGGACAGCTTTATGTACTTACTGTCAGTGTGGTATCCACTTCACTCAGATAAAGCTCAAGTATTCAGGCTCTACTCAAATGCACTGCAGAACAGTTTGGTAAGTGCAATCTACCCTTATCATTTATCCCGGTTTTATACAGATAAACATGGTAACTGTACTGGAGCTCCTAGACCAAAAGGCACAGCATACAGTCATATTCTGGCTTTCCCATTTTTAAGACCGAATACATAAGCTATAGAAATTACAGATTATTTTGTCTCATTTTACATTTACTTTGAAATATCCATATTGTTTTGGATTAGTTTAGGGTGTGGAGTTTCTATCCCTAAAAGTTTTCAAGAGCAGAGTAGGCAACACTTGACTGGGAAGGTGTAGTCAGGGATGATCCTGATTTGAGCAGGGAGCTGGACTAGGTGACCTCATCAAATCCCTTACAACCGCATAATCCTATATATTAAAAACCATTAGTGTGAATTGCATGCATGGCCATCTTAATTTTCATATACCAGTATATTTACCTGTGAAAATTTAATTGAGGGTTTGCATGGATTCACTCAAATGTGTACATAGATAAGTTGGTCCTGTGCAAACCAGTTTTTCCTAGAACTCTTTTTGTTGGAAAGGCACATGATGATCAGATTCATGTCCATTTTAGACAAACTCTGAGGAGAAAAACAAAAAACTTTTCTATATTTTCTGTCAGTTCACTTGGAATGTAGCCCTTCTTTCTGGGAGACCAAATCAAAATAGTTTCTCTTTAATCACAAAGGATAGACTCCCCCAGTCTCAGACATAAGATAAAGTAACTTTCAGCATTTTACTTACCTCCTGTAACTATAACCAACCAATTAGCTTTGAGCATGAAATACACCGTATTTCATAGTTTTAACTCATGGGTATTTAGCCAGGATGCAGAAACTTCTGCAGGCAGTTCACAAGCTTGGGCATTATTTAATAACCTATCAGAACTTTCAAGTGCTTACTCTTTGGGTAGGAAAGTTAAATGTGCTCCTTCTCATTAGTCTCATGGTGTTTATTTTCTATCTTGCTTGTCCCTCAGAAAAGACCAGTGGTTCTTTCTCTGCTTCTTAAGACTTGACAGTAATAACAGTGAGTGGAAATGAAATAAGGTAGGGGTAACAGCTATGGAGGAAGGAGAATGAGAAGGCACAGTTAAGTTTGGAATTAAATGGCTATGGTCCTGATCCAAAATCCATTGAAATCAATAGAATAGCTACCATTGAATGCACCAGCTCTGGATCAGTTTATGTTTGATTTAGTGAAAACAGAACGCACAGTCAATGTTTTTAATCAATGCGAAACTAAAATAAGGAGATTAAGTTATATTTACAGCTAATGCAATTTTACTGCAGTCAGGAAACTGCAAAATGTGCACTACTGTCAGTTCTCTAAATCTATAATTATGTGTGAGGAAAAGGTACTGATATGCTGTTCCTTCCCTGCACACTTGAAAGTTCTTTGCTGCATATTTGGGGTGGAAATTTCAGAAGTGATGTATGAGTACCAGTCTGAGCTGAGTGCTGGTAACATCATTTAAGTGCTTTTATGAATCCCATCCTTTGTGTTCAAGAATTTGGAGAGGTGTAAGAAGCATTGTTGTGTTATGCTTGGTACAGTTTGGATGCCAACAAAGGGTGACTGGGGATTTTTATTAACTGGAGATTAACAGTTTTCATCCCTTTCTCTCTCCTCTTGGATTATATAAATCTGTGACACCATCCATTTGGGCAAATTCTGTCCTAGTTTCCCTATCTATAATATAAGAATAATGCTAAAGTATTACCAAGGAAGGCTGTAGACTCCCCATCCTTGAAAGATTTTTAGAGCAGGTTAGACAAGTACTTATCTGGAATAGTTTACACAGCGATAGTCCTGCCTTCAGCAGGGATTGGGCTAAATGATGTCCTGAGTTTCTTCTGTCCCCATTTTTGATTCTGTGCCCCACTGATCATTTTTTTCTATTTCATGTTCTGTGTTGCTTGTACAGGCAACCCCCGCTTAGCAATCTTAATTGGTTCCTGAAAAAATGAGCATTAAGTGAAATGAGCATTAAGCAAAACCGAAAGTATTTGACAGCCCAAGATAGCGACCACAATTTTTTTTAATGACCCAAGATGGCAACTGCGAGCATTATAATGAAACTCACTGAGCGCTAAGTGAAATCAGGTATCAATTTCAAATGAACGCTATAGTGAAATAACGCTAAGTGAAACAGCATATAGCGGGGGCTGCCTGTATTCAATTAATAACAGAGATGTGATTTAAAATATAGAAAAAATATTGGAATATAGTTCCATGTTAAATCTCTTCTGTGCCCATTCAACAAATGATAATTGTCAGTTTAGACCTTTGTGGAACATTTTGTTTTCACATGTTCAGTAATGAGCGAGTGGGAGAGGAGTTCTTCTTTCCTAGTTTTATATTTTGTTCTTCCATAAAGCATCAAACAATTACACAAAAAATATACCCTATAATGTTTGCCAATTTTCTTGAAGAATTATTTTAAGTTTAAAATGCTAATTGATATATGGCACTAATATGCACATATATTATTTAACTTCATAAGAATATGGGTTACATAGTAGCATTAATAAATATAGTATGATGAGTTGGAGCAGGGGTTCTCAACCTTTTAGATTCAAGAAACCCCTAGTTAGATTCAGTGCACCCCTTAGAAAATGCCAGGCCTTATCTTTCACTCATGTTTTGACTATGGGAAAATAATAGTCTGTTGCAAAGAAGCACAGGAGGTCAGAATGTTTTTGATGCTATGGATTCCTTTTAGAAATCTCATGGTTTACCTTGTGAATCATGTGTAGGAGTTTGCACACCTAACAGTGCTAATAATGTGCGGCACCCTTAAACAGAGTCAGAGTCCATGGAGCATAAGGGAGGCTCATTTATCTCTGGGAGTTCGCCCTGGTAGAATAGTATGTGTAAAGTGTGCATTGCATTGTACCTGTGAGCAAGCCTGTCATAGTTTCATAGATATTAGGGACTGGAAGGGACCTTACAGATCATCGGGTCCAGCCCCCCTGCACTTGGGCAGGAAAGACTGCTGGGATGGAGAATTCCACTCTGTCTTTCTCCAAGAAAGTTCCCTTTAGGGCTGGAAAAAACTGAATTGCCTGACTCTTTTCCTGTGCCTGTCCAGTCCTTTTTCTCCTTGGATGTTGGGAGGTTGGGGCTGATGAGATCCACTTCCACCCTGCTAATGAGAATTGCTTCCCATTCCATTATGCCTCCCCTCAACCCTACTCTTTTGCCCTGGCCACGTTTTACTAAAATATGTTTCAGCCACTTGTCTTCTTTTCCACTATTTGAGGATAGCCCAACTTTAGCATCTAGACCCTTCCTCCTCTCACCCATCCCCATGATTTTTGATAGATCCTTAATCTTCCTCCACAAAAATGGCTGATGTGGTCTTAGTGACATCAATGGCTCATCCTTCTCTTCCTCTGATGTTCTATTACCAGCTTCAGAGAACAGAGCAGGCTGGGGGTGGGTGTTGGGCTGTGTAATTGCTGTTTTGCTCAGTCCTCTTCCCCTGTGCCTGCGAGCTGGCAGATGAACCAAGTGCTGATCAAAGCTGTGAGCAGTGCAGAAGAACTGCAGTGCAGGACCTTATTGTCTCTGCTTATGGTTCAGGCTGGTTTCCTTAAGCAGCAAATTTTATATATATAGTATGAGCAGGGGATCAGGATATGAGGGTAATTATTTCACCCCACATCCTAAACCTGACAAACTGGAACTCTGGCTTTAATTAATTACCCAGACAGCTAGCAGGCACATAGCACATCTAGGGACCCTGAGGTTCAGGGTGGAGTTATAAACCATATGGGACATTGTACAGTTCGAACTCGTAAAGCCATATCATCCCTGGGGGAAAGCTATGTGAGCCAATGCAATTATATCAGTGAGGTATCTGGGTCCCACATTCCAGAGTTAACGGTGACAAAAGTATTTCAAAAAAGACATATTCTTCTTTGGTGTTATGTTCTCTTTGTCTTACTGCGCATCTGCCTACTCTCCCACTCCCCTCCTACATACCGTTTGTGGCAGAGTTACTGTATATGCTGTTTTCCTTGTGCACTGGCCTCAGAGTTTGGAAACTTCCTAGGTTTAGAGGAAAAGCACTGTATGTAGGGACTATCTACACTTTTTTTATTGAACAAGATCTTGAACATTCAGACTTTTTGATTGCTGTCTGCAGAGAGATTTATTTTTATTAAGATCAATGAAATGCTGCATACAGATGGCAATGACTAGCCATTTTCTACTATAGTTAGTCAATTTCCCCTTCTAAAGCTAAATGTTTTCTTTCTTTAGGGGAGCCAGCTTTAAGTTTAAGGGAAAAGTACCTAATGTTCTCTTCTTGTGAACTGGACACGTTCCTTCCCAGGCAAGACAGTCATTTGGCACAAGACAAAGACAAACTTTTATCTCTGTGTGGGATTAGAAGGGCCATTTTTCTGGGGTGTGTGAATAATTGAAATACAGACTCATAGGGATAATCTTAAAGCTTTGCTCAGTGGTATCCTGGAGAATATATACTGATATGACTTGTCTTACTTACTTTCAGTTGTTTTAGATTAACTATCTAGAGGTTCTTAAATTTGTTGGTAGTATGAACTATATTCTCAGGCAGAGATTGTTTCTCTGAACTGTCCCATATGTGACCTCAGCCTACCTGTAGTAATTAGTAGAGGACCCCTTAGTATTGTAGTTCTCAAAAATATATACATCTGGTCCTGACAAATCTGAAACCTAAAAAGATAAATGTAAACAAAAGGTAGGAAAGGGATATAAAATACAAAATGGTTCAGGTGAAGCAATGCTCACAGCTTATTTTGAGTCATTATTGGTTTCGATTTAGCCCTTGCTCCATTCCCTAGACTCAGTTGATTTTATATATTTAATCTTTTGTCTTTAACTATTTTTTCCTTCTTCATTTGCGGAGAACCGCACCTTTGTATTTTTAAATACACATTTTAGGATGGTAAATTGACACTTAATGATTGTTTCTTTTCTTCCCCTCACCCATGCACATATCAGTACCCTTGGTTAGCTTCTTAACCTTCGACAATGTAATCATCTCCCAGCATTCATTCGCATAGGTTGGTTTTGAGTGTTGTTTCTGATGACATTGCAGAGTGTCAGCAGTCTTATTCTGCAGAGTGTGTCCCATATGCTCTCTATTGTTATTATATACCTTTGGGAAATGGAATCCCTTGTCTAATGTAGTCTGGCAATAGATAAGGGGACTTAGTTAGCAGGTCCTTCCACTCTAATCCCAGCTGCTTCCCAGTTTTCACCTCAGTGCAGCAGGTGCCTCCTGTGGAACTGGAGGTAATGTTTCAAGCCCTTCCCTTGGCGGGGAAGTTTCCACCATTTTATAGATCTCACTTTTTCTTTGTTACTTACTATTTTGAGCATTCCTGCAATCAGGTGGAAGTTAGGTGTAACAATCAGCAGCACAAAAGTCCCTTAGTTAATATTTTTAAAATTTATGGGGGGAAAAAACAGTCATGTGGCTGTGATGAATTGATACATTCCCAGCAGCTTTCATCTAGGGATCCCAAAGTGCATTGCCTCTATTTACATGTTTCCCATTGGAACCATTTTGAAAAGACCAGTAGGGGTGCACCGATAAAGATTTTTTTGACCAATACCCATGGCTAATTATTAACCAGCCATACTGACCAATACTGATCCAAAAGCTGATATGCAGCCTGGTACCATAGGCTGTGTGTAGATGAAATGAGAGGCATGTGTGCACGACACTTTAAAGCAGGTTAAATGCTTTTGCACTCCTTTAATGGTGTTGGTGTTTGCATGCCTTGGCAACGTATTGTGCATTAATTCCAGCTGCTGTAGGAAATTCAGTGGTGTAATACACCTTAAATGACTTGGGGCGCAGCAAACTAAAACTCCTTTGAAGAGTTTTAGTTTGCTGCCCCTACAGCCGTAGAGCTGTAGCTCTACAGCAGCTCTGCAGGAAGCCCTACAGGCAGCCTGGCAAAATAGGCTCCCCACAAGAAAAGTGGCAAGCCTGATATCACCCCCCTCCCTCCCAGAGCCTTCCTGCGTGCCTGAGCTATATGGAGGCCCGGTGCTTCCCTCCGTGGCTGCAGTGCCCCCCAGGACCACCCGAGCCGGGTGCCTGCGGGCAGGTGCTACCTGTGGGCAGGCTGCTACTACCACAGAGGGAAGCACCAGCCCCCTTTGCCGCCCTGGGACCGCTTCACTCACCAGCAGCCTGCCTCCCCTCCCTGCTGGAGAGGCAGGTAAGTTAGTGGGGTGTGTGCACAACACAGAGGTTTAATCAGCCCTAAATTGAAGCGGTGATTTTTGAAACCCACCACTTCAATTTAGGGCCCCCATTCCGTCTATACACGGCCATGGAGAGCAGCATCCAGCCGGTAAGTCTATGGGAGGGAAGGGGTGTGTGTGGGGGCGGGGGGTAGATCAAGGTCCCCACAGTGAGAGAAGGAGTATGGCTGGGGCAGGGCATGGGATGGGTCTGTGGGTGGCGTAGGCCCCACCCCTATGCCCCCAAAAGGAGCCACCTGCACTCTATCCTGTGCCCCATCCTGCCCTGGCTGGGCAGTGTCTGCCCCTGCCCCAGCCCCACTCCCTGTCTCACTGCAGGGGCCTCAATCTGCAGCCCCATTACCCTCCTGCCCCCACAGACTTATTGGTCAGATGCTGCTCTCCAAGCTGCCAGGCTGCATTCCTGGCCCCCCGCACGCGGCAGCTGCGTGCATACATGCAGCATTTATCAGTGACATGTCAGCTACTCTGGCCAGAGAAAGCTGATTACTGATAATGCCAATTTTCCTTTTATTGGTACCAATCTGATATGGACATATATATTGGTGCACATCTAAGGACCAGAGTGGAGAGTGCTCAGAGCTTTCTGGAACCGAGCTCCTTTTAAAGCATTGCCATTTGACCACCTGAAATTACTAGTCATTTTTCCCAGTATTGGTCAAAATGTCCATTGACTGCTTTGCACATACTTACTCTGGAGCAATAAATTTGTTCTTTTGCCCTTATTCCCTTGTATGCCATTTGATTTGCAGTGTTTATCATGTCAAGGAGTAGCTGTTGGCTTCAAATGTATTTTTGAAAGTGCTAAAATGGTAGTAAGAATATTGCTGTCTCTTTGCATCAAGAAAATGGAGTTCTAGAAACACAACTGCTCCCATCTGGCTTTATAAGGAGATGCCTATTGATGATGCCAATATAGTTCATAAATATTAACTTGGAAGTAAGACTACGCTCTTGGCAGTTCATCTTGTTTTCTTCCTTTGAATTTTACTTCTTTTACTACTTCCATTTTTTTTGGTGTTGGCTGAGTCTTATTTTCTAATTGTGAAGGTACAAAACAACCGTCTTACAAATAGGAGCAAACAAGAGAACACCAGGCCTAGTGTGTGTTTAGGGGCTGCCATTGTTGAATAGAACAGTAGTCTTATATAGAGTTTAGATTATGGATTGTATAGGATGGTTTGGATAGAGATTAACCTTCCTCAGGCAGGGGGTTGGACTACATGAGCTCCGGAGGTCCCTTCCAGCCTCGCTTCCCTATTAATCTTCTCTATGAATAGTTGACACCTTAGACCCTGCAGCTTCTTCCTTTCCTTTTTTCCCTACCAATGAGCTGTGCTGTTGTCATATCAGCCTGGCTTTTATTTAACCCTTGCCCAGACTGACAGACTCAAAAATAGGTTTGGCATATGCTATGGCCCAGCCTACTCAGTACTGAGGGTGGATGTAGCAGGGTTCAGGTACCTAGCATTTAGGTAGACAATGACACAGAAGTAGGACTGAGAAAAGTTTGTGATAAACTCATGCATCAGTTGGGCAGGCAGGCAAGACTATTGTGATACTCAAGTAATTTGTGCTGTGACCAGTCCTCTTGAACACCTTCCTTAATATGATATGGAAGGGAGTAAACAACACCTAATGAATTGTGCAGATGTTGCTAAGCTGTGAGGAATTGCATAACCCAGGGAGGATAGAGGCATACTATAAAAGGGGCCTTGAGAAGTTATAGACAAGAAAGAACAAACTAAAATGTGGGTTGGGGAGAGTGAACACAAATTACTGAATTCATGAGAGTTTTAGGGATTGCAGCATGGATAACAGTCTTCACTCCTACCACCAGTTGACGCTGTGCATAAGGAAAAGTCAGGACAGTGGGGCCAACCTGGAGATGCACTAAGGTGAAGTTCCTTTATCCCTACCTATGACTTCCTACTCTCTCAGGGTATGAAGAGTGGTAATGAAAGGGAGTGCAGATCTTAAGGGATCTCCCTGAGGTGGTAGAGGTTTGGTGCTTGCAGAGGGATGGAAGATTATCTTCTGGGAGATGGGGAAATAATTCCCTGCTGCCCCACTGAAATTGGACCTACTTTTAGGGTGTTCTTTGCTAAAGTGGGCAGCACACTGGTAATGAGTGCAATATCAAAACTTTGCATATGATATAGTAAATATTTAGTAGGCCTCAGCTCTGCACCTACTTTGAAAGTACAAAAGTTGGGTGTACCTACATAGATAAATGATACACATACAGGTAGATGCCTGGCTTGTGTATATGTGTATGATGTTATGTATGAAAATGTGGTCCTTTACCTTGGTAAGATTATCAAAGTGGAATTTGTCAGGAGAAAGAGAATCGGGCAGTAGCTCAACATTTTTTCTCTGATTAAAATGGGCATTGAGTCTCCTTTATTCACCAATGACATTGGTTTTACATCCATATTAAAAAAATATGTGAGGTCAGGATTAGCCCCAAACATATGAGCCATTGTCACATGTACAGCTCACAAGACATCTGTGCATGTTTTAGTGGTGCCACCTTACAATCAAATTAATAGTTTAGTTCTAGTAGCTATTTTTTTTTTTCAAATTTATCTTTGGCAAAAACTCCTTGAAATCAAGGAATATAACCTGGGGATGAATTTGGCCCATCATTCTCTCTTCTATTTTGGTGATTTTTTTTCCAGCTGGTGACAGTGAGCTGCAGTATCTGTATCTTATTTGTGGATAGTGTGAGTAGGAGCTATGCAACCATCTCTGCTGCACGTCAATGCAGCAATCTTCCCCTCCCCTAGGGTCCTGTCTGAACCCAGCCTTAAGAGTTGTATGAGGAGACCGGAATGTGGTCAAATGTCCACCAGGGACTTCTGCAGAGCTCTTTTTAACTACACATGTCTGGAAGTTTAGCATCTCCTATTTTAAGATAGTAGTGCTTAACATATTTGCTATAGCAAAACAGATAGAAGAAGGTGGGACTGGTGTCGTGAGACAGTAGCTTTAGCTGAGGATAAGCTGTAGGGGGATGGCAGCCCCATCTGTCCCTGATATTAAAGTTAAAAATGAATGTCTGCAATGTTTAGGGAGCAGATGATGATTTTTTTTTTTTTAATTAACAGGATGTTCTCTCTGTCTCTTCTGGCCTCTCTTTTTAGTCCACAATAATAATCCCTCTTTATCCTCAACGCAGTGTTTCATAAGTTGTCATAGCAAATGGCTGAAAGTAGCCTTTGGCAGTGAATAATAATAACGGATATATCTTATATATATGTTTTTTTCCTGTGTAGAGTTCAGCTGGCTGGGGCAGGCTGAGCCCAGATTATTCTCTGTACCTTCCTCTCCAATGTGTGCCCCCCCCAAATCTGCATTTGGTTTGCTGCTTAATGCAGCTCTGCTAATGCAGCCTCACGTGGCTCCAGAAACGACAGCGAGGACCTGGATATTTCAAGCCTTTTCCAGGCTTGCTCACCCAGGCTTGAGTTCAGAAGTCACTACCTGCAGGTGAACAGGCTGAAGGAGGTCTCCTCTGAACACAGCCACTTTTTGCTCTTTTCTTTTTAAAACTGAAATCTTAGAGCAAGGGCAGACTGACAGGAAGAGAAAAGGAAAAAGGCATATCATGTGCTCTAGCACAGGCAGTCGCAGCAGTAGCAGCAAGTCATTAAATCAGACTGCACCATTTTCTTCTCACCCTGCATAGAGGTGATGCTGGAAGCTGAAAGGAGCTGTCCACTCTCTACCTGATGGTTACGCTGAAGTGGCTTCTTCCTGGGTCTAGTCAGAAGACACAGCATGTCTGAAGGAGTCCCAAAAGACCTTTCTAATTTGGTGATGTGTATTTAAAGGATGGATTTTTTTTCAGCAGGGCTGAAGCTTGTCTTCACTTGTAGTCACAGCAGATCTGAAGTGATTTCAGTCTGGTGTCGGATACTTTCATGACTGATTCTTGTGTGCTCGTGTGCCTCTGTATGCATGCATGTGTGTTTGTGGCTCTGATTTTGAACATGTATGCGCAGTGCTGAATTATGGGTGCTGCAGAGGCTGGAACAGTGCTGTGACCTATCACAGCGTGCTGGCAGAGAAGGAGTGGATTACACTGGGAAGTTCTGGCTTGCAGCCAGCGCCCTTGCGAAAAAAATAGATTACCTGGATATCCGTGAAGTGGAAACCGATTCCTTGGAGCTGGTGTTTCCTTCTCCAAAATGGCTCATGCTGCTGCTTCCATTAAAAAAGTTCGGGAGGCCGAACTCGACGAGAGAGAGAGAAATCTTGAGAAGGAGAGGAAAAAGCAGCGGAAAATCCCTAGGGAACGGGTAGATCGGAAACGCAAGGTATGAGGAAAATCTCCCACCCTACACCCTTCCCTCTTTGCAAAGGGCATGTGCAAAGGTGTCCACAGCAGTCCTTGCAATGCTGTCACCTTCATCCTTTTCCTTGCTCTTGTTCCATTCCCCCTGTTTGCATCCCTTCGCATCGTTTCTGTGCTCATACTGTACCTAGCTTCGCTGCAGTGAGCTGAAAGTGCTCCCAGACATGGCAGCCCATAGCCACATAGATACATGCAAATAAAGATGGCCAGGGGCACTAATATTCCTTTTCGTCCTTCATCCCTGAAAGGGGGAGAGACCAGTTTATCATTCAGGAACCAGGTGTTTCAAACCTCCAGCTGCTCAGAAGCAGTTGCTGGGGAAGGGAGGGGGCTGGCTGTGCACTTTGCAGTAAGAAGCTATGTTTTGTGCTTTGCAGTATTGTTTTCCTTCCTCCTCTGTTCCTTTTCAGTCTCTTCTCTCAAATCACTAATATGCAGCATTTTCATCAAAGCTGCTACCTGGAGACGCCTGTTCTAGTGCTAGATCTATAGTTTGGGTGGTTATTCAGTCAGGCATCAGTAACTGATACCATGTTTCAAGCTGCAGTTCAGTGTATTTACACTGTATACTGCAGGTGATATTTTTTCCTCTCTTTTTTATTTTTTTTTTTTAGCTCTGGTTTGAAACACAAGTCTGCAGTCTTTCATTTTCTCTCTCTCTCTGCTGCCAGCAATTCTTGATTCTCTATGGGAGACAGCCTTAGTTGCTTACATATTTGATTGTAGACCATTTCTTTTTATTCATAATGAATTGCTTACTGTTCTTTCACATTGAAAATGAGGAACTAGGTTCAGTTGGTAGCTTTTAAAAAGCAAAACCAAAACAGAAGAAAAGATGCATGTAAATTACATAGTTGCCAGATCATTATATAGTTTCCAAAAATGACATACACATTTTATCAAAGTATGGAAAAATAACAGGAACTATGGTTTGTACACCTGAACTTGCTGCTCTTAAAGATATGTATAGGACTAGATTGCACTGGGGATATGTCTGCTCTCACTCAGGCATTTATGGCTGTTTCTTTTTCAACTATATCAGAAATCTCTAGATTTTTATGTTCACTAACTCATTTGCTGACACTGCCCTTTGAGCCATTCTCAACAAATTGCTTACTGCACAGTAATCAGGAAGGATCATTTCTTTCTCTTTGCACTGTGCACATAGTCTGTCTCTCTAACCAGAGGTTTGCCTGAAAAAAAAAAAAAAGGTGAAAGAGCAGGATCCAGCAATGCAGCATTTTGGTGTACAGATCCTTTTAGCAAACCCGCCTCTTCTCTTGGCCTATAGAAAAACTTTGGAATTCATCTTATTTCTATATTACATGTTGTGGAATGAATTTTTCAGGCTGTATGCATTAAAATAAATAAATAAATGGAATTACTTATTTATGAGGCGGCTTGATACCAGAGGACCACTCTGGTATAGCCTCCTGTACTTTTAAAAGGCTTCGTTTACAGACTACATTAAGGTGCATCAGAATTCCCCTTATCAGAATAATAATGTAATTTCTAATAGTGCTTGCCTGCCTGGAATGGAGCTGCCTGGGACAGATTGTGATTACTGTACTTATCCCCTAAATGGGACACTGCAGCATAAGATAGTTTTTAGGATTACATTTTTGACCATGGCATTCTCTGTAAAATAGTCTGCTTTCTTTACAGCCTGTGTTTGTCCTTGCTGGAGGGCCTTTTGTGTATGCCTAACACACTTCCTCCCCATTTCCCTCCCCAAATACATGATGTGGCAACAGATCAGTTGTTTTTATTCATTTGTCTTTCAGTTTTCTTTTACTTCATTAGTTTTTCCTGTTCTGTAAATTAGCTCATTTCAAATGCAATGACTTAAAGGAAAGCTGGGCAGAATTAATGCTGTATACCTCTTGGTATCTCATTTCCAGGAGTACTGCACAGCCTTGATTGGAACCAGACAGACTCAGGGCGTGCACTTATCAGTGATATGGTAATGCAGGTACTTCATCTAATTTTCATGTCTAGGAAGCCCCAGTCAATCACAGCTTGGAAAATATACACTATTGTTCATTTTTGTTCCTTTTTAGTATTCATCCACAGACCTCCCTCCTGTCTCTTTTTCACTGCAGCTGCACACTCACCGTTACGTAAATAGCCACTTAGGTTGCACAACAAACTTGTTTTCAAGTAGGATGGGTGTGGCTTCGATTAACATCATTCTTTATTTCTTGCTGTTTTTGTACGAGATGAATATCAGCCAAAGCCTGCTGGGCTATATGTATGTATGACGCTGTGAGTGATGCATTGTATAGAACAGATTTTTTCTTTTCTGTTCTAACTGAGGATGGCATATAAATCTCTCCAGTGCAAAGTAGTGACCATCTCTTGATAGGTGCTGAGCCCACTCCTTTTGTTGGAGGCTGTTGATACATAGTGGGTTCGGGCTAATAGAGACTAAAATTAGGGACGTACATCAGGGTCTGGGAGAGCATCTGTTCACCAAGGCCCCCCAGGGGAGGACAAGAAACAATGGGCACAAGCTGATTGAAGATTGCTTCAGACTGGACATAATGAAAAACTTTGTAAGTCGAGTGCCGAGGGTTTGGAACAGGCTACCCGCAGAGGTAGTACAGTCATCCACCCTGGCAATCTTCAAAAAGTGTCTTGATGCCTACCTTGCTGGGGTCATCTGGGCCTAGTAATCTCGCCTGCACATATGCAGAGGGGCTGGATCCAATGATCTGTAAGGTCCCTTCCACCCACTAACAACTATGAAACTATGAAATGAATGTTGCTTAGTTGTGTGGACAAGTAGTAAGTGTGTGATTGTGGGAATAGAAGGTATTGGAGACTGTCTTGCAAATATTCCCTTTGAAGGCATGTCATATGCTATGTCTGTGAGCCAGCCCTATGCCAGTCTTGGGACGGAGCTTTCCCTGTGACCCTGAAGCTCTCAGTTTTCCAAAAGGACAGTCTGGTCCATTAGCTTAGCTCTCAGCTTCAGCTGGTATGTTGGTGTTTCCTTGCTACCCTCTCTGCCTCTGGGATGTTGCAGGTGTGTTCTTTGCAGCTTTGCTTCTTCCTTCCCCGGCTTCAGTGTTTTGATTTTGGTTTGCAGCTCCTAGGTTTCCCAAGTGATAACCAGCTGAAATTGGCACAAATCTTCTCAGTCTTATGGCTATTTACAAGGTTCTGAATAACAGGAGGGAAATAAACCAGAATCTTCTTAATTTCACTAGTGCTGCTCAGGAGAATTCTGGACAGTACAGGTTCTGGAGAGGTCTGTCTGTAGCCTTAGAAGGATGTCACTGCATCCGTCTACCCTGTTCTTGTGGTGCAGTTATTTGCAGATCTTCTTCGTAGCCACTGGACTAGAAATCTAATTTTGATTAAATGGAAATGTATTATTGTTTAGGATCTGGTGGATTAACCCTCATCTTCACTAATAGCCTACTTCAAAGCAATGAATAGATTTTTTTTTTTCTTTCCATAATCTACTCCTCTGCAATCTACTCCTCTGCAGTCCGCTTACCAGTTCGGGGCCTTACTCTCCTTTCATTTATAATCATTTCACACCAATTTAGCTTTCCTAGTGTAATGGGGAGGAGATTCATAGTCTTTGTCAGGATCTTTCTGTATGCAAAAAGAGGTGAGTCAGTTCTGCTGTCCTTGCAGCCAAATGGGAATATTTCAGTTTTATTTAAGCAAAAAATCATTTTATAAAAGGTGCACACGCACACATGCACATGCATGTGCACACACACACAAAAGCAACAGCATGACAGAGTGAATATTTATGCTGGGTTCTGGTCTGCTGAAAAGACTAAAACTGAGTTCAAATGACATAAATGGGTATATACAAATATTTGTATTAATAAAGCTGAAAAATGACTAATCACTTCATAGCAGTGTTTGCAATAGATAGGGTCCAGCTCTTCCTGCTTCACCACAACTTTGCCAGATTAGGTGAATATGATTCCCATTTTACAGAAGGGGAGAATGAAAACCAGAACAGTTGCCTGATGGCTGTTCATAGGAATCCGTGGCAAAGCTGAAACTACAATCTTGGCATACCACTTCCCAGCCCTTGGAAGTAGCCATTGCATAACACTTACTCACCCTTGTCCAGTCAAACTTCCTGTTTTCCTGTATTCCAAATAAGTATAGGAGCTTTTTGGTTTAGTTGGTTTTGGGGGTTTTTTTGTTACCTGAAATATTTTTCTTGCTGCCAAATAATAGCAGAAATAAAACAGTTCATATTCTACATGATCCACAAACATGATTGATCACTTTTACGACTTCTAGTGTCACTGACAAGGACAGATAGTAATTCAGTCCTGGCTGTATTACTACTGAGCAAGCACTTAACTAGCATTTAAAAATGCACGCGTCAAACAGAAAGCTATGGCATAGTAGTTCTGTCTACTTGAGATAGCTTTGCCAAACTATCCAAACATCAACAGTACAACACCTAGCTCTATCAGTCCAAGAAAGGAAAGGGAAAGAGCAAAACTTCTGTTGCTTCTCTCAATATCCTAAAGGCTGTTAAAGCTCTCATTGGACTTTGGCTATTAGCTAATATCCACAGAAGGATGGACAGAGGGAGAAACAAATCTCTATAGCTGTCAGCAAACTTCAGATTTGCAGGGGGAGCAGAATTTAGTACTATGTTATCTTTTCATTCTTTGCCTTCCCTCAAGAGAGGAAGTATTGAACATGCTTTTCCTTTAGTAATCTCATAGAATGGTACAGTTTTAATGGGACAAACTTCAGGAAGAAATCATGTGTCAGGAAAATTTGTCATTTTTTTAATGTTTGACTCATGAAATCATGTAGAAAAACAGGCTACAGGAAACAGGCTACTCTATGGGATAAAGTTTTGTGGTGTGATTTCTGGGCCTATAAGAGTGTTGGTCTAGGAAAAGGCAACAAAGGAGGCAGAGCAAGTTGGACACAATTAGTGAATGCCCTTGTATTCAAAATCAGAGCATAGTCTTGAGAGAAAGGAGCTTGAGGGAGTGAACTTTTCTTCTGGTCTTGGCTTATATAAGCCAAACTGGTCCTTTCTGGTAAATAAGATGTAGTACTTTGTATGCTGTATTAATTTACTGTTTATATTTGGCTATAAAAAGAGGAGACTCTCTTACTATTTTGCAAAAAAACCCACCTCTTCCGTAGCTCTGAATCTTTACAGACATCAGAGCCTATTGATTGACTCAGTTTGGACCAACATGTTAGAGTAGCATTGATTTTTTTGGTTAATTTTCCGTACAAATAATTGTATCTTATAAGCTTCAGCATTTTGTTGATCATGACAATTTCCTTCCAGTTTTTAAAGTTTCAATGGCTTGCTTGGCTCCAAGGAAAGTTTTTGGTATTTGATACCTGGTAGAAATAATAGTAACTTTTATTTGGACGGTACTCACATCTAAAGGCCCTTGAGATATAACTGGACTTCAGTTAATGCACATTAAATCTAGTACCTCTGGACATTTTACACATGCTTTAGGTACTAGATTTAATGTGCATTAACTAAAGCCCAGTTATGTCTTTAAGGTCCTTTAGTGCCCGGAGCATCTCATGCATCAGTGTCCCCATACTAAAAACTGGTGGCAGGGGTGCTTTATTTAAAGCTTGCTGAACAAGCTTTAGTAAAGCACCTCCATCTTCTTTTTGAAGCACAGGGATGGAAGATGGCTGGAGTACAGTAATTACAGTGCATCAAAGCAGCCTCCTGGCTTGTGTATAGGCACCCTCTATTGTGAAGTACAAGGAAAAGGTGTATTAGCCTATCTTAATGTGCATCAACTAAAGAGCATGGTTTTTTAATGACGTTTTAATGCTCATTAAAATAGGCAGTGGGCACATCTACACATGTGCTTTAATGTGCATTAGCCTATTTTAATGTGCGTTAAAGCACATGTGTAGATGTATCC
Source organism: Alligator mississippiensis (assembly GCF_030867095.1). Classification (NCBI taxonomy): domain Eukaryota; kingdom Metazoa; phylum Chordata; order Crocodylia; family Alligatoridae; genus Alligator; species Alligator mississippiensis. The sequence goes on along the minus strand of NC_081825.1, from coordinate 125,536,366 downwards.
ACTGCCTATTTTAATGCACATTAAAAAACATCATTAAAAAACCATGCTCTTTAGTTGATGTGTATTAAGTTAGGCTAATGCACATTTTCCTAGTACCTCACAATGGAGGGTGCCTATACATAAGCTAGGAAGCTGCTCCAATGCACTGTTATTACAGAGTGTCAGAGCAGACTCGATTAATTAAGTCTGATGGAGCGTGGTAATTACCGTGCTCCAGCCAGCCTCCATGTCTTGTGTATCAGCATCCCCACACTTCTAAATGGCAGTGGGGGCACTTGACTAAAGCTTGTTCAAAATATGGATGGAAGTTATGCTTGTCTTTTTACAGCATCATCTGGTGAAATGAGCAGAAATTCACAAAAGCTTATGTTCTATATTTATCTTAGTTTTATAAGGTGCATCTCTACCCTGCCTTCTGCCTGACTTCAGACGAACACTGCTAAGTACCTCTTCCAGCTAATTCTCAGGTCCTCTCTACCTGTTACAGGTATCACGCAAAAAAACCCCAACAGGTTAATAGTGCAATTACACAAGCTACACATGAAAAGTTCCTTTTTCTATGATGCACACTAAAGGCAGATTCTCAAAGAAAGGTGAAGATTGTATAATTTTCTTGTTTTCTTATGTTGTTTATGAAGATACAGAAAAAATTGTTGTTACCTTATCCCCTGATTCCATGTCATTTCTACAGTGTATAAGACTATGTTGCTTTTTGGGATGATGTTGATGGAGGTTATATGTTTTTTGCTTACATTTCCAGATTAAGTGCTCACACTTTCCTGTGACAAATCTTAGCTATGTCTAACTTGTCTAATTTAAGTTTCACAGTTCAATGAGGAGAGTAAAATGCTTTGTACCTTGAAGGTATTTTATAAATAATTCTGATACATGAGATGCTCTGGGTGCTAAAGGCCCTTGAAGACATAACTGGGCTTTAGTTAATACACATTAAATCTAGTACCTCCAGGTGCTCTGTGCCCAGAGTATGTGTAAAAACACCCAGAGGTACTAGTTTTAATGCACATTAACTGGGAATGAAGTTGTATTGATTCATTGGTTTATTTAACAGCTAAGCTATTGAAAATGTAATTTTGGAATTTGCTTGCTTTCTTTGCTGATAAAAAAAAAAATTATGCTTTTCCATCCATACCTTTTTCTTCTTTTGCATATCAACTTATAACCTCCAGTCCAAGTACCTTTTTGAGATTCCAGGCAGTTGTCATGCATGTATATGTAATTAGATGATGGTCCTTTTCCTCTTACGGCCTGCCTTATTGCAAACAATTCATAATATTTAGCATAGAACTTCTGTTTTTAGCATGTAAACATATTGGTTGAGGTAGAGAGAAGACATCATATAATTTCTTTCCTTCTTGACAAAAATGAGCTCTTGGGCCTTGTTGTTACATTTAGGAGTAGATTGATTTTTGTTGTTGTATTTTCTAATTGCTTTGTCCTGAGACATGTTGTGAACATGTAACCAGGGGCAGAATGATTGTGGGGGGTGCAGTGGTACATTTGTACCCACTTTGATTCCTAGTCCACCCAACATTTAAAACTAGTTGCCTGACAGTGGCAGAAACATTTTTGTTCATGCAGCCAAAAACATTAATTAAGGTGTGGAAACATTCTCAGATAAATGCCAGCTCAGTGAACTCAGCTAACTTTCAGTGAAGTATTGGATGCAGTGTCAAGATGTTCAAGAAGGCTAGAGTTTGATTTATAAATCTGAAAGAGATGTATATTTAATTCTAATGACCACAGGACTAAAGAAACAACATCTTTTGATTATTTTTCCTAGTTCGTTGTGTTTTAATACATGATACATGATATAGCAAATTAATGCATACTCCAATATAGTTATATTTGCTTTTGCTTTTGTTTTTGAACTGAATAGTATAGCACTAGGTCCCTAGCATATTAATAAAGTCTCTAGTTTCTTATTACCTGGAGACACTTCTATGTAATAGTGCTCTGTGCCATCTGCACCCCCTCCACCCCCCAGTCAAAATCCTAAATTGGCCCATGCATGTAACTTGGCCCAATTTTAGGGGCTCAGCACTTCTCAGGATTGTGTGCTTAATTTCTCATTCTACTATGTCAGTGAGGTTGCTTGAGAATATTTTTCTTGTGTTAGGTCTGTGATATGCAATAATTTACTAACACACTGTTCTCTACAGTGAAATTCATACTGGGCAAAGGGCTATGCACTAACCAAGACTCATTAAAAGGAAAGAAGAAAACCTTGTGCTATATCAAAGTGAATTTATCCTAACAGTGCCACTCAGAACTTCTTTCTCAGGGAAGAAACTTGTTGACTTCAACCTGGGGTTTACTAATGAGGAGTACAAAACAGGGCTTTGAAATGCTTGCTTGAATACCTATTTAAGTTCTGTTTGGCCACCTGGAGAGGAAAAGTGTTACAATAATGCCAAATATTATTATTACTTTCTCATACATTTTTCCTTGAGAATTTCATACTGTATATCACAATTAAACTGAGAACAAAACACCCAGCATAGGGAAATTGCAAAGGGCAGGAAATGTAGTTAAGGCTGCTAATCTCCAGTTCTTTTGGCTCTGAGCAAGAAGGAATTAATTTTCAGTTCATCTTTGAATTTCCTGGACTTTTTGCTGGTTTACAGTCCAACTATAATATTATTCAGATATTAAATGGTTATTTTTGAAAGTCAACATTCATTCTGTTCCCATAGAAGTTTTTCAAGACGCATTTTATCTATGTTGGTGAGATATTGGTCTCGTGGGTAAATATACTTTTATGCATCTTTTAAGTTTAATTCGTACATATCCATGTTTCTTCAGAGGTGCTGTGCTAAATTTCCAGTAGACAGGAACAGTGTGTTGGTCATTCGATAATGTAGCCTTGTAAAAACTGTGATTGTATCCCATATCTAGTTTAAGTACAGTGACTTAAATAAAACTGCATTGCTGTTGTTTGTAGAAATATAATGGTTTAGTGTTGATACAACATCTGAACGAATTATTCTGAAGACCGCAGGTTAAGGAGAATTATGTTCTGTCTCATGGTCATATTCCAATGCCAATATACAATTTTAGAAACTAATGCCAATTAGTGTTTGCAAAATAGCACTACAACAAGCTTAAAGATTAGGGGTATGTCCCTACATGAGGGAAAAATCTAGTATCAATAATTAAGTGTTCTGTTTTCTTATGTAACAGAAACTTTCTCCTTGAAATATTTCCTTTACTGTTTTTCCTGTGACAATTTAAGACATGTTCCAAAATAGAAGCCTGAGCCCATTGTCTTTACTCGGAGAAGATTCCCGTGACGTCAAAGGGAGTTATCAGTAGAAAGACTGCAAGCTTAGTCCCTTAATATTGTATCACTAGCTTCCTAGAAAAAGGTTTTTTCCCCTTTGATTGTGAAAATATTTTACTCCATGTACCTTTTTTCTTCCTAAAAATAACTAACATATTGTTTAACTCCTGAATTACTTGTTTTAACGTTTTAACATTTTAATTTGCTTTTCTTACTAGCTGAAGACCAAGTTGTCTGAGCTGTTTTTTAAAATTAAGGTTTTATAGTTTTATTGTGAGCGAACCTTAGAGTTGACTGAATGATTCACAGTGAATAACATACTTTACTTATTTAGGTTTCCTTCCTGATGACACAAATACCATATCAGCTTAAGTTTTTCAAAATGTATTTGTTGCTTGCAGTTCTTTTTAATAATTCTTGGTTTGTGGATTGATTGTGACCTTTTGGGCATGTCATTCTAAACATTAGTAAGATTTGCTTGGGTTTGTGACATTATTGAGCTCTGTGCTTGGATGCGTACAACTCCAGAAATCTGGACTTTTATGAGAATGTGCACAACTTGCAAGTTCAAATATCACTTCCTTAAAATATTTTTAGTTTCTGTCTCAGATCAGTTGGTCTAGGACTTAATTCAATGACCAAACACACTGCTGATATAGGACCAGCTCCTAAGTTTGTTTTCACTGCAAATGCACAAAACTAAATGGATTGAATTCAAGTTTTCTTGGTGCAACTAGGATAAGAATCATTTCTACTCGAGGAATTTGATGATTTGAGTGTAGGGTGGCCATCATAAAGGACATTCCGGTTTTCAGCTACTCTGTCCTCTATTGATACAAAACTGGATGCCTTTATGTCCTCTCTTTTTCTCTTCAAGAGAAAAATAAAGGACATAAAGGCATCTGGTTTCATATCAATAGAGGACAGAGGACAACCGGACTGTCCTCTATGATGGCCACCCTATTTGAGCCACATTGTGGACACATTGGGAAAAGCCAGGGCTTGTGGCAGGGGGGGCGGGGTCGAATCCTATGCAGCACGGTGCGGTACTCTGTCTATGAGAGATTTCCCTGGGTGTGCCTGCAAGCACAGAGGGGGGATCTCCCATAGGGTCCCCCCACTCTGTGCTTGCAGGAATGCCTGGGGAAATCCCCCTGCAGAGGGATTGCCCCTGCATACCTGCAAAGGTAGAGGGGGATCCCCTGTTTGAGTCCTCCCCACCCCCCCACACTTGCAGATGTGTGGGAGAAAGTCCTTTGTGGAGGGATTTTCCCACATGCACACCTGCAAACACAGAGGGAGGGACCCCTACTTGAGCCCCTCTTCCCCCCTGCCCAGCCCTTGCAGGCATGCACAGGAAAATCTCCTGCAAAGGGATTCCCTTGTTTGCATCTGCAAATGCAGAGGTGGGAGCGTGAGGTTCCCCCCCCCCCCCCCCCCCCTTGTTTACAGACGCACACAGGAAATCCCATGGAGAAGTCCCTGTAGAGGGATTTCCCCATGCACATCTCTGCAAGGTAGCAGGGCAGGGGGGCCCGCTTGAAAATATGCCCATGGGGAAATCCCCTGCAGGAGATTCTCCCACTTCCCATGGGGGGCAGGGGGATGGGGCTGCACCTACTGGGGGTGTCATAGATGTCCCTGGAGTCCAATTATCTCAGCACAGCTGATTACACTTCACCGGAGATGTCTGTTTTTAGCCTTAATCTCCACTGTGCTCCCTGTAAAACTGTTAATGTATCTACATCTGTACTGTGCTTTCATCTTAGCCTTGAGACTAAGACTCAAAGGGCTGCAGCAAGGAATATGACCACCCCATGTTTTACACTAATGGTATTCAGGGTGGTACTGAGATGAGAGGCCTCAGAACACTAAGGCTCTGTCTATACAGCCTCTGGAGTGAACCCAGGAACATGACCAAGAGATCAATTTTGCCTGCTCCAGTTGCACAAACCAGGCAGTGCATGTTCACTGTTTCCCTGTTTCTGGGAAGCTTGAGCATGATGCTGGGATATGACTCAGGGCCATTTAGGTGTGTTCCCAAGCTATTTACCGTGACTAATTTTTGTAATTGCTTATTGCAGAGTAGCCAAAGGTTATCTCTTGGTAGTGTTACTGGGCTCCCTCCAGAAACCATCCTGATATATCCATAAACACCATTAGAAAGATTAGGGACTGTATTAAATGTTAACTACATGGCTGAAAACAAAGGTTGTAATACACATGTTTTCTTAGTTACCTTATCATGTATCTCCATGTCAACGGTAATGGAAAGTTTATGTTGTTGACCTTTTTCTATGGTAGAATATTTACTAGCTGTTTAGAGAAGAGCTAGAGTATCTGCAAAGCTAGTAGAGTTGATCAATGTAAATATGCAATATGTGCCATTCTTCTGTACAGGGGGAAAATCTGCTAAATATCTGTATTTTATGCATCTTAGGTAAGATAGAAGAGTACTCAGCATGCCAGTGCAAACTCAACAGAATTTGTATGTGCAGCTTGCCAGAGGGTCTGCCTGTCGCGCATCGGACTCCTAAGCCATTCAAGCTGTGGTAGTACTCAGTATCCTCCCAAAAGTGCAGATGGCTGCCAATGAATGATACATCTGAGGACTAATTTTATATAAGGTCTTGTTCAGGATCCTTTCCATGAATAAAACTCTCGCTTGAAGGTAACTGGGCTGAGAGGGGATAACAATGCAATCTTGTTTATCTCCCCTTATGGCTTTTCATGACATTTGAAGTCACTAACATAGAAGGTATGATGGGATGTATAAAAATCAAGAGGGGCATAGACATCCTGGAAGTGGATATAACCAAGGGATGTTCTTACATCAGGTACCATTTTGGCTCTTGAAATTAAAAAAGACTTTAGGGTGGCCTAATGGTCACCTAAAGGCCTAGGGCCTTCAAGGTCTCAGTTACATATATGTAAAGCTGGGATATCTCTGCTGAGTCAGTTTAGTTACTATGGATTCACACATCAAACTATAGTTTAAATACTGATCCATGTAGCCTCCAGGAGCAACTTGTGCAATTGTAAACTATAGAATCATAGAAAAATAAGGGAAGAAGCCTCATGAATTTATCTAGCCCAGCCCCTTGCTGACTGCAGGAATATCCGTGTGTAAACTGTCCCATAAACATAGTAGCACCTGAGTCCTAAAGTAAATAAAAGCAACTATCTAAAATGAAATGTAGGCCATACTATGAGGTCAAACAGCCCTTCTGAGGCTAATCTATAAAGAAGTACAATAAAAAAGAAAGTCAGAACAGTACAGGCAGCTAGAACAGATCAAGGGGAAACTGCCTCAAGGTACTGACTCTGGGAAGCCACAAGAAAACACACCACATAACGTGACATAAGAGGAGTATGACTTACAGGAATAAAGATGGTACTGATATGCATTAAATAGAAAAGGAGCCTAACAACAGATTCATTAAAAAAAGACAAAGAATAGTATAACACAGGGAAAGCTGGTAGGAGCAGAAATTTGTTACACAAATAGAAAATGGGAAAAATATTGCACTTTCATCAAGTGTTTTTTTCCCCTCTCTTTCTGTTATATTCTGTCTGTCCATCATATCTTTCATACTGTAAGCTCTTTGGGGTAAGGGAGAGTTTGGATAATATGTAACGCAAGGGACTTAGAGCACTGGTTGCAGTTGAGGACAGTGGTTCTCAACCTCTTTGACTCAAGGCACCTCTTGTTAGATTCAGAGCTCCTCTCAGAAAATGGCAGTTCTTCATTTTCACTCATTTTTATACTACAGAAAAACAATAGAACAATTCCTTGGTTGTAAAGAGCTCAGGAAGGCCACAACAGGTCAGAATGTTTTTAACCCTATGGATTCTTATTTGAAATCTCTGGGTTTATCTGGAGAAACTTGTTTCTACACCTAACATTGCTAACAATGTATGGCATTCTGTGGCACCTTGAAAAGATCTCGAGGGATCCAAGGGTTCCCTGGTTTAGCATCACTGCTTTAGGAGGTACTAGAATATAAAGAATTCACAGATTCACAGATCTGCAAGAAGTTTAGGGCTGGAAGGGACCTCGTGAGATCATCAGGTCCAGCCCCCCCTGCTCTGGGCAGGAAAGACTGCTGGGGTCAAACAACCCCAGCCAGGTGTGCATCCAGTCTCCTTTTGAAGATCTCCAGAGTAGGTGCATGCACCACCCCTGCTGGGAGTCTATTCGAGTCTAGTCACATGAATCGTGAAGAAGTTTTTCCTTGTATCCAGTCTGAAACCTTCTTCTAGGAGTTTATGACCATTTCTCCTACTTTTCCCCTGGGGTGCTTTGGTGAATAGTTGTTCACCTGGCACCTGATGCCCTCCCCTGATATATTTGTAAGCTGCCACCAAATCCCCACAAAGTCTTCTCTTTTCTAGGCTGAACAGTCCCATATCTGTCAGCCTTTCCTCATATGGCTTGCTCTTCAGGCTTCTAATCATAAGTATGGCTCTTCTCTGGGCTCTCTCAAGCCTCTCCACAACTTTCCCAAAGTGTGGCACCCAGAAATGGATGCAGTACTCCAGCTGTGGCCTCACAAATGCCAAGTAGAGTGGGAGAATAACTTCCTTAGTTTTGCTTGAGATGCATTGGTTATAGGCCAAGGGTCTCTGTTTCAAGAAGTTCAGTGCATAGCCATATAACTCAAGGTTAGCAGGCATCTCTGATTTTAGGCACAACAAAACACACTTAATATATATAGCTGCAGTAATTATTTATCTCATATGAGATAAATAACTACTGCAGCTAAAGAATTAAACCTATAAACCAATATTCACATAAAGAGTCCGAGCTGAAGGAAAATGTGAGTACCCAGGTGAGGAAGAGTTTTTATAGATTTGGTTCTTTAGTAACAAAAATGCTTCTTTATACATTGTTAAATATGATTATTTAAATAAAGCTGGCAATAAAGCTCAAAATTCTTTTAGAAAATCTTATCCATTTTTTTTAATAGAATATTTTTTACAAAAAGTCGTTTTGAAAGGCTGTGGATGTTTTGATGGTTTAAAAAAGAAAATGAACATTTATGTATTTTGTGGGTGTTATTTCATTTCCCCCATGCTTTCTCCCCTGTTTTCTAGCAAAATAGAAAAATAGAAATGGGGGCACATGGAGGAGGGAAAGAAATAGGGAAGAGGAGGGAGGAAAAAGAAAAGGTGAGGACAGAAAACTGAAAAAAGAAAAGCTTCTATCATAGGATTGTAGGAAAGTAGGGCTGGAACAGACCTCATGAAGTCATCTAGTTCAGCCCTCTGCTCAAAGCAGGATCATCCCTGACTAAACTGTCATAGCCAAGTGCTTGTCTATCCTGCTCTTGAAAATTTCTGGGGATAGAGATTCCACAGCTTCTCTAAGCAGCCTGTTCCAGTGGTTGACCACGCTCATAGTCAGAAAGTTCTTCCTATCCTTCACATTCTTCTTGGTACCAAAGTCATTTGGGCTAGGGATAAAAATTACACATAAACTGGTATAAATGATCAGAAACCAGTTCAAATCTGTAACACAACAGAAGTTCAATGCACATAAACTATATTCAATATGACCAAAACTGGTTTATGATAAACCTGGATGGATGCATTAGACTTAACTGATTTAGTTTAAATTGGTTTATTGAACTTTTGTTCCAGATTCCCTCCAGAAACAAGTGAATTTACAGTCCCCTAGCATCCCAGGATGCTTTGCACCTCTCCCACAAGCTCTCCCCCCCATAGGGTGGCTTGGCTAGCCTTGGCCAAAGCTGTCTGCTCCAGCCAAGCAGGGAGGCATGCTCTGCACACATCCCCCCCCTCCTTACCCCGCCCCACCCCCAGCTTTTGGCCTGGGCCCCTGCAGGCATGTGGCTGCATTTCTGCAATCAAAAGTGAGTGTCTGTTCACTTGCTTATTGGTTCAATCTATGCTGCTTAGACTAACCTGCAAAGATTGAATTGATTCAGCCTGGGCTTTTTCACTGTCTGTACTTAAACTTGGAGATTATCTAGGAAGAAAAGGGTTACAGGAACAGACCCTAAACAAATTATTGTGCTTCATATTTAACAAATCATAAAGAAACATTTTTGTTACTAAGAACCAAATCTGCAAAAACTCTTCCTCACCTGGGTACTCACATCTTGCTTCAGCTCAGACTCTTTATGTGAGTAGTGGCTTATAAGTTTAATTCCTTAGCTGCAGTAATTATATATTTTTTCCACTCTTTATATAATATGGTCATCCCTCCTTTGGAACCTTAATACCTATTATCATAGCATAAATATGGCTCACTGTAATGCTACAGTACACATCCGTAATCAAGGTTTGGTGAGAGGCTCAAAATATATTTTGGGTAGCCCAACAAAGGTTAAAAGCACTAGTCAACTTCAGTACCATTAAGTAACCCAAATGAAAAACCTTCCTGTTTTATCCTAGGTTTAATAATTCAGGCTTATTTTTCATTATTTATTATTTCTTCTTAATTATTTAGTGCTTCTGGCTCACGCCATCCCAGGATGTCACATAAAGACATGTCACTGCTTGAAGCCGCTGAAGCTGACAATGCAACAAAGGATTTGAATGGATAAAGGGCGAAGTTACACTGTTCAATTCAAGCCCAGTTTTAATCAGAAACATTTAGGCTTTGTTTAGCTTACATGCTGTTGCTACCTATTGTACTGTGATTACTGAAACAATTGTGCTGAGGAGAGTAAAATAACTGAACAATGGTGTTAGGTAGAGTGGAAAGACTAGAAGAACTGAGAGTATTTGATATAACCAGAGACAACTGCTATCATAGATAATGATCACAAATTAACAGTCACCAGAGCCCAAAGTTTTGATTGGCTGATTGAGCATAGTGTTTGCTCAGCAAACATATTCCATCTTCTGCTGGTGAAGATGGTGCTGGCCACTGTTAGAAACAGGATACTGAGAACAGAATCCATTGGTCTGTCATAGTACAATAGTTATTTTTGTACTTACTTTCTAATTGCAAGGTCATTTTAAGATCACTGCTAGTGTTTGAGTACAGGGAGATGGAACCCTATTCCTCTTGCAAAGAATGTCTATGCAATGTCTGTTGTGCTTCCATTAAAAAATATATATGTGCTAATAAATTTTGGACATTTCTGAGCTGCAGGAACATGCAAAGTTGAAAGGTACCTTATTCAGAGTGAGCTAGACTGGGAGGTTCTAACAATCCCTGCTGTAGGTGCATCAATAATTCAGAAAAATTCCAAACACTCATGTTAGTCGAATCTGAGAACCTACTAATAATTGACATGCCAAGCTGAAGAATGCAAGGAAGACTTGCTGGTTTTAATGGTTTAAGCATTTTCAGCTGTCTGATTAAGACAAAAAAAAAGTAAATTGGATATGAGGGAAGAAATTAAGTTACCCAGCATTCTCCCTTGCAATGGCAAGTGGTATGTAAATGACTTAGCATTTTGCCTGACTAACGTATGCAGGCTCCATAGCAACAAGCTCAAATGTGCAATCCAGCCTTATTACACCTACAGTGATTTTTGTTAGTAAGCCAGCATTTACTGACTGTTACCTTCCCACGATACCTATTCTACGTAGCCTATCAGCCATGGTAAATGGTTACTTTACAGAATCACAACTGTCCCAGAATTGGCTTTTAGGAGCACAAGAAGAGAATAAAATACAATCCTGGAGTTGCCTTTGGCTGTCACAAATTATTAGCAAGGGAAGACCGAACCTGTTGCACTGTCCAAAATGTAGAAAAAATCTTTGGGTATGTTGCTACCCTTGTTATAGTTTATACCTACAACCTTTTACCTGTGACAGGTGCTAGCTATGCCTGCTTCCCTGGTGTGGTTCCTGGTTGTAGCCCCAGGAAAGGACCCTAAATACTTTTTCATTATAGAGAGCTCATTCCAGAACTGTGCTCTGCATGATGGTGTCAGAGATTGGTTAGACTCGAAGAATTCCCACTCTTAGCTATGGCTGCCTATACACGTGCTCAGAGGTGGAGGGGAGGGGAGCATTTTAATTAGAGAGGTTCCCATACAGCCACTCTAAAACAGTTAACCGTCACATGTATTAAGCCCTCCATGTTTCAAAATGGCCGTGGGGGCACTTTAATTAAAGCTCATTCAACAAGGTTTAGTTAAAGTGCCCCTGAGGCCATTTTGAAATGGGGTTGGGCTTCAAACATGTGACAGCGAGGCGATGCTCAGTGCTTTAATTAGAACACGATTGAGCATGTCTGTAGGCAGCCTATCAGTCCAGTCTTGATTATGAAACATGAAACTTTGTTGTAATCAGTCAGTACCTATCTACAGTTTATCTTCCCCTGATGGCCTACTGGACAAACATTTTCCAAAGTGGATGATCTCACTGGTGGGACAGCTTGGCGGGGAACAATTCTTGAGCATCTAAGGTTCTACTTAGATCTACCAAATAACCATGCCTTCATCTGGCATGATGTAGGTCCACTGATTTCAGTGGGATTGCACTGATTTATACCAGACATAGGCCTTTTCAAATAACGTTTGTCGGTTAATTACACCCACAGACACAGGATTCTAAGGAAAGGATTGATGAATATGTCTTTTTCACAGTAGTATATCTAATAACCACGTTGAAAGGGAAGAGAAAGGCAATAACATAATGGGAGAGAAGCAATGTATTGCTTCTGTTTGTGAATATGTAAGAAAGGGGGCAAATTACCATCATGTTTTTGTTTAGGCTTAATTTACTTATTTTTGTAACTTATTTGTGGAAAACATAGCAGTAAAATGTTCTTTTTGTTGTATCAGTACTTGATATTTGCAGCAATAAGCCATGGTTATCTTGTAGCATCTAAATCACTGGCAAGTTGTAGTAATCATCATCATTTTAGAAGTCTGGGATGTAGGATGAGGTCCTTGATCACTTTGAAATGCCTCTTGCCAAACCAAGTTTAATATGCAAACATAATGTCACAAGACCACAACACTTGAGAGGAACAATTCTGTTTTTAGAACTGATTGTGGATTTAATAAAATGTAAGATTATAGACAGGAAAATGTGTCTGTTTAAATGGTGATCAAGGCAGGAAATAGATAAATAGAAATGTAGTGTGAAATCCTGAACTCATTCAAGCCCATGAAAGTTACATGGTTAAGGGACACTTATGTTCCTCGGGCCCAAGTCTGCTTTTGTCCAAATTCTTGATTATACAGGATCAAGATTTTCATTCACAGTGGTTGAAAGATGAAGATAACAACTTCAAGTTTCATAAGAAGCTTGCATTATAAATATGTTTAGCATTTTATATCTTCATCATGCTTTAAAAATACTAGCTCTCAAAACATTTGTTGGTAGGTAAATGCTAACTCCACCTTTATAGAGGGAAAACTGAGGTTCAGAGATCAGCTTACCTAAAGCAGCAAAATAGTATCTGTTAGAAATTGCTACAGCTTTTAAATTCCCATATTCAGCTTATTTGGCCATACTACTATATAGGAGTGAAAACAGCTTAACAAATGTTGTAATGAGAAATACCATGAAATAAATGCTGCTTTTAGGACCTGCTCCTACAGAACTTTCCTTAGCCAAGTCATTCTTTTGCCAATAGTCCCTCTGAAGTCACTACTGCTACTAGCCTGAATTAGTTTTGCAAGAATGGTGCCATTTATGCAAATGATTCATTTACATGCTTAAGAATACAGTTAGCAAGGCAAGTAATTGGTAGGGGGAGAAAGATATCGAAAATTATAGGTAAAACAGGGGAGAGGAATACAGGTGAGAGGGAGCCAAAGGGCATATAGGCAAAGGAAAGCTCTTTCCAACCTCAGGAGGTTCAGATGTTCATAAGCTAGGAATGTAATGCCATTAATAATCGAATGCGTGTGTCGGTATTTGCACAGAAACCTAATGTACTTTGAACCCCTTGAAGATAAATTTTACATATTCTTCCTGCGCCTTTATTTTTAAACTATAATTGCTGCCATCCTATTAGATTCCATCATAGTGCTCTTTCTCTCCTTTATAAAATGTGCTTAAATATAAATGTTAGATCAGTGGTGTCAAAGATACGGGCCACAGAGCCTTATCATCCAGCCTGCTGTGCCTACCTGTAGATCTTGAATTGGACCAGCATACCACACGAAGTGCATGCTAGACCTTCCCTGTGCACAGCATGTGGCACACTGATCAGTGACATACAGGGCTGGATCCAGAATGTGCTCCCTGCAACATGGGGGGCTGGTTCCAGCACTTGCATAGAATATAGGGACAGATCTAGCTGTGGGTCTGATCCATCCCATGGCCCACTGAGCTTGATGAGTTTGACACCCCTGTGTTAAACTATTCAGACATGTTGCTATATTATAACAGATTTCTGATGGTTTTTATTATCTCTTGCATAGTACTTGGGAGATAATAGCTTACTCAGTGTTTTAGTTTACAGGCTCCTTGTTTCTACAGCTGTGTGTTACGATTGTTTATTTGGTACATTTTCACCTTCTTAACTCCAGAGGCAAGGCCTTCTACCCTTCAATTCCATGGGTGTGCTCATATGCATAAACTTTTTTGCCAAATGGATATCTAAAGAAGGTTATTTCCTGATCAATGTGATAAAACTTTATTTTTTCTCACAATCAATGTCTTTCAAAAGAGGGAAACAAAATGAGAGACTCAGCAGAAGTTACCATTTCTTAAGCACCTTTCTAGGGCATCCATAGCTTTGCTGAGAAAAAATGTTTGCGAGGAAACTGAAAACTAAGAAACCTTCCACCTGATAAGGAATCCAGTAAACTATGACATCCTAATTGATCACTCATTGACCAGTTTGAAAAACCAGCCACATTAGATATGCAGAGCCTATGGTGTATAGGTAAATGTCTTGGCACAGGCATAGTGATTTTATAGGAAATACTATTTGGGGGACAAACCACAAAATTACCTTAATATGAGTAATTTTAAATTACTGTTTTTTGCAAATGTATTGGACAATTCTTTCCAATAAAACATGACATTTTTCAAATGTTTCAGTACTGAGCTGTGTACTTGGGAATGCTGGGAAAGGACCTGTTTTAGCAAAGCAGTAAGGATGTGCTTAAGTCCTTCCTAACACTACCTGGCTTTCTGCTTTTACTTACTGCTTAAATGTTTGTGCAGAGTTAGGACCCTTTGTTCTTACACAAACAGAACTCTCATTGTCTTAAATGGAAGTTTGGATATTGTAAATACTGCCAGATCAGCCACTTGACATATGTACTAATGAAATGCAGACTAAGGCTCCAAGCCCACAGTGTGCTACACATGCATATTACTGGCTTGGGGCTTAAGTCCTTCTCTTCCCAAACTAACCCTTAAATTTTAGCACACTTTTATGCAAGCGCTAAAGAAAACATTACAAACACAAAAGAAATTGTTTTTTATATCCTGCTAAAGGAGTTAACTATTCTGATCATTTATTTTTTTCAATCACTGATTTCTTTTTTTTTTTTTTTACCTTATAATTCTTTTTTTATAACAAACTATCATGGCAGTATAAGTATTAATTTCTTTTATAACGTGAAAACTAGTGTTTTCTAAAATTGTTTCTGTGTAGCATATATTTATGATGCTATATTGTACTGTGCAGCTCATGGAAAGCATATGAGAAAAGACTAAACGTACATTAAGGTGTGGATTTAGTTCCTTTACCACCGGCCCCATAGCCATCTACTCTTGTAATTACAGTGGGATCCCAATTCAGCAAGATACTGAACAGGTTCTGAGAGATGCTGATGTCCTTGGCTCACATATACTTCAATGGGATACTCAGCACTTGCTACCTAACAGGATAGCTGTTCCTAAGCTAGAAACTTTTCACAGAGGAGCGTGGTGGCAGAATTTATGCTGGAATCTGCCACTTGCATTTTTTTTCTATTCATGCAGACTATGGTTAAGGGACACGTCTGCTTTTGTCTAAAGGCAAAAATTCTGATGATTTCAGTGGGAGTACGGGCAGGGACTTCGAGATGTATATGAATAGCCAAATGTTTACCTAAGCAGGCAGCTGCTTTCCATATATATGGTAGCTGATATCCTCCCATCAATGAGTCATTCCTTTGCAGTATTAAAAAAAGAACTTCTTTTGCCACTTTAATTGCAAGAAGGCTTTTCAAAACTTTCACACATGATCTGGTTTCTTGCACTTAATATTTCATTTTTCCTATGTAACTTTAGCTTCTTATTTTATTTTATTATATAATATAATATTAGTTCCTTTTTTTAGAAAACCAGTACATAATCTTTTCTTGCTACTTATTTGTTTTCGTGGCTGTAATTTAGAATGTTTTCAGGCATTTTCCCTTTCTGTAATATAAATGCAGACTGACTTGCTGAATGACACTGAACAGTTTCTTCACTTGCTTATGCCTCATTTTCTTTGTCTCTAAAATGGGAGTAATTATATTCCTGGGTAATGCACTTTATGATCCAGTATTAGCTATACAAATGCCAAATGTTATTGTGTGAAATACTAATCATATTTTCTACATTTTATCATCATTACTATTGACAATGTAGGCTGTTGGGAAAATTTTAAAACGGTTTATTAGAAGTCTGGCATGCAGCTTTCTTTTCAGAATTTATCAGATATGGAGCCTTTCTATCTCATATTTCCCTGTATCTCTGTTACCAGTATTACATCCTAAGCAAATATAGTGCTGTTGCTTTAAAGACTGGCAGACTTGGGGTTCTAAAGTAACTTATCTCATGGAAACTTTGTGGTCTAGCACAGGCATGCCAGACATCTTCGAAGTTGCTCAAGTGAGCTGAGAATCTTGGCAGTTGCTTTTAGTTCTTTTTATAATGTATTGTAGGCCCCACATAGTATGAAATGTTCATTATGAACTGCACTGACAACCTAAATCTTTAAATGGCTCTATTCTGTAGCCATACTTCATCAGGAAATCCCTCTATCTACTTCTCTTAGACTACTTGCATGAGTAAATCTGTTTTCTGAGACTAAGGATTGAAGAAATGGGCTCATATGAATTTAAGCATTGCTCTGATTCTGCCTACAAACAACTGAATTTATGTAAATGGAAACTTACTCATATTCCATTGCCTAAAGTCCCTGTCCTACCTAGCAAAATTTTACAGCTGTGTTTTGAAAGAAGGAAGAGTCACAGGTACCATATTAAAAGAAAAAATAACAAGGAGCTGTGGCTTGTGGAGTCCAGTAGCCTACTTTCTCACCCTGTGGCAGAATTTTGGTGCTTTGCTGTAAATTATGAATAAATGAGCTGTGAGCAAGTTCTAAGTAATTCATATACAAACTCAGTTTTCTGAAATGAAGACTGCTAGATATTTTGAGTAGGAAACATCATGATAATACTATAAGTTGAATCCATAACTGATTGGATCATCATACTCAGTGAGTAATCATCAATGGCTCCATGTCTATTTGGGAGGAGGTATATGAATATGGGAGGAGGTATATGAATATATAGAATATGGTATATGAATATACCTCCTCCCAATATTCATATACCTCCTCCCAAATAGACATGGAGTCATTGATGATATATATTGAGGTATATGAATATGGGAGGAGGTATATGAATATTGGGAGGAGGTATATGAATATAATACTTGTATATGAATCAAGTATTAATCCTCAGAGGCTGTCCTGGGTCCAGAATTGTTTAATATCAGCATTAAAGATTTAGAAGATGAAATTGAGTGCGTGCTTAGCTAATGTTGGGGACAACACCATTGCTCCTAGTCCTGCCCCTTAAGGCCATAGAGAAAAGCCCATCATTATCCTCTCTGTAAGTACCCGTCAGGAATTCAAAGACTGTTATCAAGTCAACCCTGAGTCTTTTCCTCTCCAAGCTAAATAACTGAAGTTCTTTCAGACTTTCTTCATTAGTCTTGCTTCCCAGATCTCCAGTGATTTTTGTTGCTGTGAACTGGACTCTTTCCAATCTGTCTGCATCCTTCTTGAAGTGTGGGGCCCAAAACTGGACACAGTATGTAGGTAAGGCCTTATCAGCGCTGAGTAGAGTGGAAGAATCACTTCTCTTGAATTATGAGTGATGCTTCTATTAATACAACCCAGTATGCTGTTGGCCTTTTTTTTGCAGCAAGAAACACTGTTGGCTCATATTCAATTTATGGTCTACTGGAACCCTGAGGTCTTTCTGTGCAGTACTGCACCCTAGCCAGGCATTCCCCGGTCTATATTTGTGCTTGCAACTATTCCATTCCCGGTGCACGACTTTGCAGTTGTTCTTGCTGAATCTCATCTGGTTGATTCAGACCATTTTTTTTTCAGGCTATCAAAGTAATTCTGGATTCTAACACCACCCTATGGAGTACCTGAACTCCACCCAATTTGGTGTCCCTAAATTTGCAAAGCCTGCATTCAATCCCATCGTTGAAATAATAAAGATAGTAAACAATACCGGACCCAAGACAGCCACTGAGGAATACCATTTGATACTTGCTCCCAACTAGACATTGAGCTATTGATAACTAGACATTGAATCTGATGATTCAACCAGTTATGTAACTGCCTTATGGTACTTTCATACAGTCTGTATTTGCTTAGCTTGTTAATAAGAATATCATGGGAGATAGTATTAAAAGCCTATCTAAAGTCAAGATATATCACTTCCACTGTTCCTTCCACATCCTGACTGATAACAGACTGAAGGCGGATAACAGTCTTCAAAAACCTGAAGGATAATTACAAAAAAGATGGAGATGGGCTTTTCTCTGGGGCCATAAAGAATGTGACTAGGAGCAATGGCTTAAAGCTTCATGAGGAAAATTTAGGTTGGGAATTAGGAGGAACTTTCTGACTATGAGGATGGCCAAGCATTGGAATGGGCTACCTAGAGAAGTTGTGGACTCATCATCCTTGGAAATTTTCAAGAGCAGGTTAGATAGACAATTGGGTTAGATGACCTGGTCAGGGATGATTCTGCCTTGAGCAGATGGCTGGACTAGATGACCTCATGAGGTCTCTTCAAGTCACACTTTCCTATGGTCCTATGATCACCATCTTAAGTTAGTCTGTCTCTGATGCTTCCACCAACTGCACATTTATTTGGAAAAAGTGCATGTAAAATCTGTTGTAGGGGAAAGGACAATCACCGCTAAGAATTTCAGGACTGTGGTTCAACTTTGTGACTTTATAGAGTCAAGAAACCTCACAACTTATGGAGTAACTTATTAACTTAATATGTAGTAATGATCCATTATTGTGGATATCCTATTACCATATTTACTCAAATATAAGACAACCCCCCCAACAATTAGATTCTATATATGGATAATTTTATAAATTTGTTATAATTTTCCAGGTATAGAATCTAATTGTTGGAGGTTTGCCTTGAATTCGTCCCCCTTCCACTGCTACTGCAGGGAAGATAAATCTGGGGGGAGGTGGGGGTCAGGTACTTCCCTTGACTTCTGCCTCCAACAACTTTTTCCCCCTTCAGACCCTCCCTTCCTACCCCTTATTTTCAGACCCTGCTTTCCCTGAGTATGTGAAAGTGAGGACTAAATTTGAAAACAGTGACCTTGAAATAAACATGCCAAAGCATACCTGTAGTAATTTGCATATAGGCAGATTGCTAGAGGTAGTCAAAGACTTGGTTTATGCAGAATTTATGCATTTTACCTTTTTTGAAACTGCTTCAAATTTTAGCACAGGTACACCATAAACACACTTTGAAGCAACACTTTTGTACTTATTTATATATAGTACAAGCTATGCATGATATTAATCCAAAACCAAAGACTCATGATTTACCATACAGTTCACTGGGTGGGATCCCAGCAGAGTCAACAGTATCCCAAGTCATGGTGACCCAACAGCTCAGCCCTGCTCAGTTTGTGTTTGTACTCCAAATACCCCCACAAAGGATCCATGTGCTAATTACCCCCTACTCATGACTTGTGCCATGTAATTTTGTCATGAGTTCTGGGATCCTACAAAAAATTATATGTAGATGAGGCACAGGGCAACCTGGTTCAGTTTTACCTCATTGAAGTCAGGGCCACACTAATCATATGTGACATTCTGAGGAGGGACAACAGAGGGATTCTGGGTGAACTGTTTGGGACCCCATTTGGTGATGTTTGCTAGATGTTTAAGGCTAGTGAAAAAACTCAAATAATTGGAAATGGGAAAATAAGGCACAGCTTAGCTGTGGGGGTAAAGAGGAAGTTGAAACATATTTAGTGTTGTGGTTCACCAAGACTTGAAACAGTCAGCACTGAGCGGGACTGCACTGCAATGGGAACTACCATATATCTTCTCCAAATGGGGTATACTAACCTATCTATCTTTGTGGTAGGTTCCCATCAGTATGTTTGATCAATGTGGGCCATGTATTTTAGTCATGCTCAGTTGTATTTAATCAGTTTCATAGTTGGTTTCCATTACTGAGCACATGTTGCTTTTGGCATTAGTTCAATGATAGACAATCTATTTAATGAGGTTTTATGCATGCAAATATAAGATAAGCTTTTCTCCCCATGCCAACTGAGGGGAAAAAAATCTTGGCTTGTATTTGAGTAAATATGGAAATTCAAAATGTTACCATCCCCAGCCTTGTCAGAGTAATTTTACATTTAAAAAGGAAAATATAGTCAGAAGAAGGTCACTTACAAAATCTTTCAGACTTTTATGTTAAATAGATCCCATTTTATTTGTTTTATTTTAAGTTAATGGAGAGAGCCCTCTGCTAAAAAATTAATTTTGTGTTATTTGATTAAACTTTAAAGCAGCCCTGACCCTTCAGCCTCTCCATTGGGTAGATGGTGAGCTAGCTTTGAACTTCTTTCAAAATATGCAGCCCAATTTGACCAAAAATTCTATGTCAATAAATCTGAAAAAGATGATGGGTAGCCTAAGGTACAGTTTTGCTTCAACTATTAGCAATTGTGTATCACTTGTGGAGTATCCTGAGCCTAGAATTTCACTTCAGTTCATTTGGGCTAAGTACAGACAGTCAAAAAGCTCAAGACTGAATCAGTTCAGTCTTTTCAGGTTAGTCTAATCTGCATAGATTAAATTGAAACAGAAGTGAACAGACATTTACCTTTGATTCATAAAATGCAGCCACATGCCTGCAATGGCTCCAGCCAGAAGCTGGGGGGCACTAGAGCTCTCTGGCTGTATATTCACTTCCTCTTCCTGCTGCCCCCAAGGTCTCTAGGAGTTGCAGTCCAGAATTTCAGCAGCTAGACTCTGCAGGGTTGCTCATCACTTCCTCTTCCTGCTTCCACATGCTTTTGGGATTTGTAGTCCACAGTCATAGCCAGCAGTAAGTTTGAGTGGGGAAGGGTGTTTAACCCCCCTTCCTGGCCCCAGACCCCAGCTGGGGTTTGCTTGGGGGCGGGAGAAGACTAGGTTACATCCCCAGCCAGGCTTGCCCCTCCCCCCCGCCCCAGTCAGCCAGCCCTTGCTGCTCCAGCTAGGGAAAAGAGGGGCAGGACCAGCCCTGGTCTCTGGAGAAGACAGCACAGCCCATCCCAGAGTTGGAAAGCATGCTGGGATGCTGGGGGACTCTGATTTAACTTGAACCAGGAAGGGGTCTAAGACGGAAATTTCATAAACTGGTTTGACCCAAATCAGTTCAGTCTGATACTGCATTCAACCAGGTTTATCTTAAACCAGTTTCAGCAATTTTGAAACTGGTTTATGTGCACTGAGCTTCTGTTCTGTTACACGTTTAAATCAGTTTCTGATGGCTTAAACTGGTTTATGTGTGATTTCTGTCCCTAGCCTTACACTCCATTTTCTGGGTTTAGAGTCATCATGGAGGCTTGCAGCCCAACTCATTGTCCTTGTTCTGAGGATGAACCAGGCCAAAGAAGAAGAAAGCAACTTGTTGTTATATAGAGAAACTGTCAAACAAAAAAGTCAAAATATGATTGTATGTAATGGAAAGTCCCATTTAATCAGTTGTACTGGGTACGTCTGCACATGAAATTGGTGCAACATAGTAAGCTGTGATACCAAGTGCACTGGAATGTATTGCTCCCAGGTGCAATGTTTACACATGTGCCCAAAACCACAGCACATTGAACTGGGGCAGTGCAGCCCCAGCTGGCAGGAGGCCTGGTGGGGGAGGCGGGGGACAGCCTGCCAGCCCAGAGCTTCTCTGGCCCAGCTCAGTGTGCTGTGGAGAGGCTGGTTGGGCACAAGGGTGCTATAGTGTGGGGCTGTCTGGTAGGTAGCCCTGCACCGTAGCACCCTTGTGCCCCAGCCAGCCCCAGTCACCATCTACATGTGTGTTGTGGCAGAGTAAATAACTCTGCTATAAGATAGTACTTGTGTCAGGCAGTACTAACCTATGATGGAGTTAATTAGTTTACTCCAGCCTAATAATTTTGTACTTGTAGATGGTGATGCTTTACTGCAGAGCTAATTTGGCAACTCCTCAGTAAGCATCTCATATAGATACCCACACTTAGATGCATTGTAGGCAGATCTGCAAAATATTATGTATGGCTTGTTTACATGTAGGTGCCTGATTTACCCTTAAATTCATACAGTCTTAGCTCTACTAATTCTACTTAATAAATCAACCATGGGGCTTTTAGTTTGGGAGCTTTTGTCAGTAAATAGTCAAATAGCTTACTCCATATCCATCCATCCTTCAGTGATCTGCAATCTCTCAAACTAGCTCTCCTTTACTGAGATTTCACTGCTGTGTTGAGGGCAGTGGTTTTCAATCTTTTTAGACTGAAAACACACCCTTCCTTAGACTGAAAACACACCTTGGAAAATACCAACTTTTAGTTTAACTCATTTTTTACTATGGAAATGATAATAAAGCAATTCTTTTGTTGCAAAGAAAACAGAAAGCCCATGGCAGAGTATGTTTAACTCTATGGATTCCTATTTAAAAAGTGCATGTACTTCTAAAAGCATGTTTTATTGTATTATATAGGGAAATTGTAAAAACCAAAAAGAACCCTCCACTAAAAAACAAAACAAAAACAAACTTTTGTCAACTGATTAAGCTGAGAAGAAGAAAGTGATAGTCTGCTCTACATTTTGAATTGCAACATCTACCTTAAACAGCATTAGCTTGCATACCACATGCTGGCTATGGTCCCTGCCATAGGAGACAGGACAGTGTCGGCTTAGGGCTTTTTGAAACTAAGCAACACGTAGCTGGTAATGTCCCTCCATTCCTTCCTTGGAAAAAGTTGTTTAAGAAGAGCTTGAATTAATGAGAGAGGCTTTGTTTTGTTTGATGGGCTGATAAATGGTAACAATTCCCTGTGTAACTCCCTACTGTGTAACTCAATGCTTTGTTATCAACAGTGAGGGGGGGAAGGGACCCCTCCATAATCTGAGTGCCCTGCCAGGGCCTGGCCACACACCCCCTCAGCTCAGCACTGTAGGAGGGATGGGAGGGCTGCTCTAGCACCTCCCAGCTTGTAGCCTGAGCCACTGCAGGAATGTGCCTGGATTTCTGGAATGAAAAGGGAATGTCTATCCTCCTCCAAATTGGTTTAAGCTTTGCAGGTTAGAGTAACCTGCAGAGATTGATTCAATTCAGGCTCAGGCTTTTTGAATGTCTGTCCCTAGCCGGGATGGCCCTGAAACACGAAGTGGAGCAGTGTCTGCAAAACATAGCTTATGCATTAGATCATGATATGCCAGATCTCTTTTATAATGGATTCTAGACAGACAAAGGAGATTTTCCAGGGATCTTGGACTGCATGTTTAAGAGCAGTTAATGAATACATGTTAACAATTCTACTAGATCAGAGGTTTTCAACCTCCAGCTTCCAGGCCAAATCCAGCCCACAGAGCCATGGCATCTGGCTTGTAGGGCTTCCCACAGTTAGGAAATTTGGCAGTGGGCGAGTGGTGGCATTGTTAATTGACATTGCTCCCCCACAGTCAGATTTCCAAGCTCCACATGCATTGGGCCCTAGGCTGGGCTGCTGCCACATAGCCAGATCAGGTCTTGGCTGTGCCCACCCCATGCATCAGATTGGCCCCTCACCATACCTGCATCATGCATTGGATCAGACCCTGGCTTTGCTTTGGACCCCAGATTGGGCCCTGACTGCATACAGTCAGCTCCCTGCCACATGACCCACCCCCCACTCCCTCAAATAACCAAAAACCGCACACAAAAACTTTCTTATATTTGTCTTGGAATCAGCAATGATTTTAGACTAAGAGATGAAATATTTCAGTTACAAACTTTTACATTGAAAAGTCAGTGCTTACCCTGTACAGCAAGTGGATCTCCATACCAATGAATTAATTTTGGAGATGACAGTATAATTTGGTGTATTGTGCTTCTCTCTTCTCTATGGCTTGATCTTTTATGATACTCTTACCTCTAGCTAGTAGTCCAGGAGCCGGTATTACTGTCTGTTCACTAGTGAAGTGGTGCCACTGGTGCCATGAGAAAGTAGGGCTGGAAGGGATTTAATTATACCATCTAGTCCATCTCTGTGCTCAGACCAGGGTCATCCTTGATTAAACCATCTCATCTAAGTGTCTGTTTAATTTGCTACTGAAAGATATCTTAGGTATCTAAGGATTTCAAATTTGTATTATGGGACATGCAAAGTGCCCTCCTATGAGCATACCCTAGTTAGGAGTGTAAGCACTTTCTGTTCTTAGATTTGGAGTTGGTGTAAGTTGCCTTGGTCACATTGGTAAGCATCTAGGGTCCCCGGCACACATTCATGTAATGATGTGATGAGGTCTGATCTCTGACCCCAACAATACTGCTTCCTGCCCTGCCATATGTGCATGACAGGACACACAATTTTAGGATCAGGGATCAGATCACAGTTCCACCACTACTAGTTGCCACTGCAGAGAGAACCTGGGATCATGAAGCTGACAACTGGGATCATGCCTGCAACATGGTATGAACTGGTATGGTCCTGGAGCTGGGACCAGCCCAATTGACTATGAGTTCCAGGCCCAGAGGAACTGCACTAAAGCTGTTTTGGTTAATCACATCTGTCTGGGGCCTGTGTCTCACTCTCCTAAATATTTACAAGATACAGTTTTTAGATTAGGATTTCCTATGCTCTGAATAGACCCTTTTTGTGAAACTCACACTATTAGATGCTACTGCTCAGTTGCAGAATAACTGTTGGGATTGCTTTTTAAATGTCATGGGCTGTGATTTCATTTAGGCACACAGTAGACTGTACTATTTTTTTTAAAGTGTCTTTTGAAAGGGCAGGAGGAAAGACATTAATTTTACTAGTTTTGCAGCCTTTCCTAAAATCCATTTATGTTATACCAGTACTGCACTAACAGTGAAAGACCCTAAAACTGGTAGGTTTTTCAGTGTGCCTTTGCCTTGTAAGCATCATATGTTTCTTATGGAAATGCAGAAGTCATTATTAAAATCTTGTTTTACCTTTTGCCTAATAACTACAATATGTGTATTACTAATATTGTGTGTGTCACTGTATCATTAATCACTTCAAAATGGCAACTGAAAAGACTTATGGCATCATTTTTATCTGTGGAGTCTAAGCTAGGCTAGCCAGAGACATCATTTTTGCTGTGTAATCACTAGATTTATCATGGTGTATAGGAGTCAGCATCAGGGGAGACATATTGGGCATAGTCTTTTGAACTCTGATGAGAAACAGTACTGAAAGCTTATATTCCCTCCAGCATCTGTTTAATAAAGTTGTGTTTCACATTTACAGAGCCTGGGATATGGTGTTTTACTTGGAAGCAATATCTTACATTACAGGGAAAAAAATAATTAGCTGAGTAAGTTGGGTCCCAAGACGCACAGCATTTGACCAAACATGACATAGGTCATTGCTTTAGGACTAAGTACAGACTCAAAAACTGAGGCTGAAATGATTCAGTCTTCTCAGCTTAGTCCAAGCTCCATAAATTGAACCTATAAGCAATTGAACATCTACTTTTGATTCTGGAAATATAGCCACATGCTTGCAGTGTCTCAGGTCAAAAGCTGGGGAGTGATAGAAAAAGTTTCCTTGCTCCACTGGAGCAGATAGGTGGGGTTTGCAGGAGAAGTGCAAAGCATCCTGGGATGCTGCGGAACTGGGAGTTAACTTGAATCAGGAGGGGATCTGGGACAGAAGTTCAATAAACTAATTTAACCTAAATCAGTTAAATCTGATACTACATCCATCCAGGTTTATGCCAGTTTCAGCCATTTTGAAAGTGGTTTATGTGCACTGAACTTCTGTGGTCTTACAGATTTGAATCAATTTCCAGTCACTTATACCAGCTTATGTATAATTTCTGTCCCTACCTTAGGAGTGCAGTCACATCTTCTCAGTTTTGTCCATTTTGCACGCACCATAATTTAAAATAGATCTGAGATAGTTAATCATAACTTTTCTCTCTTAATATCACCCTTTTATTTCTGAATTATCTATAATTAGATCCTAAAATTCTTCAATATTTTTAGATGTTCAGAATTATTGGTGAATTTTTTACTTAAGTCTGGAGTATCAATCATTCATGAATTGAATATAGGCACAATTTGTGTTCTGAAGGTTGTATAAGCCATGCAGTGATGTTTTTGAGAATTCAATGACTAGCCTAACTAATAAAAACATGTCAAGATTTAGATCTGATTTTAACGTTTTATACTTTATATTTATTTTGTAGTTACAATAGTCATAGTTCATCCCGTCATATAAACTCAGTAATTAATTTTACATGGTGCTCTGTACCTAGATTGAATGATTTATATAACTAGAGGGCAAAAATTAGGAATGTCCTAATTAAATGTGGTGGTGCTAAAGTAGTGGTCTAACCATCATTATCCAGGAAATATGAGAGAGGCAAGAATTTTTGTCTGGGTTATCTTTTATTGGACCAACTTCATGGTTGGGATGGTCTTTAGACAAGATTTCAGCTATCACAGTACCCTTTCTCACGTCTCTTAATCAAACACAGAATTCGAAATTCAGCTTTGAATTTTGAAGGCTAAAATTAAAATTTTACAAGAGTATTGCACTACCCAAGTTCAGCTGTTTATGGAATGCAAATTCCTAGAGGAGATAATATGCACCATCTAGAATTCACATGCAGATTCAATACTATTCATTATATACATTTAAATTGGTATTGATAGGTTCTTTTCTTTCTATGAACCCCATTAAAATGCTTACAGAATTTACAGAAGTGCTTTTAGAAATTTGTCATTTGTACTTATCACTCACCACAAGTTATTT
This sequence comes from Alligator mississippiensis, assembly GCF_030867095.1. NCBI lineage: Eukaryota > Metazoa > Chordata > Crocodylia > Alligatoridae > Alligator > Alligator mississippiensis. Next base: position 125,509,890 of record NC_081825.1, on the reverse strand, counting down.
CAGTCTGGAAAAAAGGTACTTAGAAGCAATGTACAAATAAGCTTCCTAATTAACATATGTAGGTGTATGAGAATCTGTGCAAACTTTAATTTCATATTAAGATAGGAGAGATGAGCTTGTTTGAGTTGACTCTAAAGAGAACTTTCTGTGATCCATTGGTTAGAGCAAAAGGCTGGAATCAATTGATCTAGGTTCTGTTTCAGTTCCGCAAGTAACTTTCTGTGTGGCTTTAGATAAGTCCCTAAACATCTATATGACCATTTTCCCTACCTGGAGATAAGAATGCTTAACTCTGTCATATAGTTGCTGTGAAGCTTATAAGATACATTAATGTTAGGGAAGTCCTTTGAGACCCTTGGATGAAAACTGATACAGGAATATAAATATGTTATTAAACATAATACAGTATTTTTTATGTGATCTCTGCTGCTTCGGTAAAACAGCATCATTACTGATTCATCTGTGGTTAACAAGACTGAAAAAAGCTGATAATATTTTTTCAAGGTAAAATATACTAGCAGGAATCCTACTGAACATAACATTCAAATATTTTATTAGCTGTAGTCCCATTTTCCACAGCCTATTTACTGTCGAAACAGATATGCATGCATGCCCTTTATATACATTTGTATACCAATCTACACTCAGGTCTCTATGTGAGGGTTGCATTCCAAAAAACCTGGCATAAAGCGAATCCATTATTACATATAATTGATAGGGATACATACCAGCCTCATCTACTGTCCCCCGCAAACCATGACAAATTCAAACAGAAATCACACAATGCATAACTGCTGCACAGAGAGTCTGCGAGCTCTGTGCTCCAAGCAGCGGCACACACAGGGAGTGCGTTGTCAGGGCAGTGTGGGGTGGGCTGGAGAGGCACCCGGGGGAGGGAAGCAAGGTGGCAGAGAATGGCAGCTGATTGCTGCTCCTGGCTCTGCCCTGCTTCCCTTTTCTGGGTGCCTCTTCAGCCCGGTGGGCGCTACCCAGTGCAGCTGGGAACAGCGGGGCTGCATGGAGAGTCTACAAGCTCCCTGCTGCAGGGAACAGCAGGGCTGGGCAGAGAAGGTGCTTACCCTATGCTGCAAGCAGCGGTTCATGCAGTGGGCACATTACCAAGGCAGCTCAGGGCGAGCTCCTTCTCTGCACAGCCCCACTATTCCCTGCTTCCCTGCCCCCGAGCCTCTGCAGCCTGGTGGCCATGACCTGGTGCAGTAGGGTACTCGTAGCCTCTCCGCGTAGCCGTGCTGTTTCCAGCCATGCTGGGTCGTGCCCACCAGGCTGGAGAGGCACCCAAAGCAGGGCAGCAGGGAGTGGCGGCTGCTCATCCTGTGCTGCCCTGGGGATATGCCTCCTCTGCCTGCTGCTCTTTGAGGGGCTCAGCCCCGCACCTCAGGAGGCACTTGACCAGGGCGGTGGGGTGTGGGGCAGTGGGACCAGACAGGGAGAGGAGCTAAGCCAGGCCCAGGATTGGGGCCAGGGCCCACTGTGCCCATGCGAACGCCCCTTCCCCATGGAAGTGTGCTCAGCAGCAGGGAGCCAGCCCTCCCCCTCTCCTGACGAGCCACTGGAGGATCCGTCCTGCTCCCCCTGGGTCCTGCTGCTGCACACTGGCCCTGGCCCCCAAGCACCTCCCAACTGGACAGCAGGCTGGAACTCTGGCAGCCTGCAGGGAGCTCATTGCTGGCCGACTTTACATAAGATCGAATTTTTCTCGCACAAATCAAATTTCAGTATAAATAAGCTTATTGCATATAAGCAAATTCTCACAAAAGAAATTCACATAAAGAGAGACCTGAGTGTGTATAAATATGTGTTAGAGTGTCATTGGATATGCATACCTCAAATAGAAGCTGTCCAATAGCTTTAGCTTAACCTTATAAAGAGCAGTTCACTAATATATATTACTAAATATTCAATGGACAGTCTTTCAGTATTGTATATGAATGGGAACCCTAGTTATGCTAGACACGTTTAACACACCATGAAAAAATAGGTAGGCTCAGAAAGCAAAGTAAACTATAAAGCACAAAGATGAGCTACTACTCTGTACATCATCAAGCATTAAGTACTGCAGGAGATACAGGAGAGCAGAATCTTACCTCAAAGGGTAGAATATTAGCAGAAAATACTTTATTCCATAGTAGGTGTATCTACACAAGCAATTAGTGTGAAGCAATAAACTCTGGAACCGTTGGAGCTACTTCCAAGCATGGCATCTACATGTGCACCTGAGAAAGCAGCAATTTGAGCTGGTGGGGAGGGGGGAGGGGAGACCCAGGTTCCAGGTAGCGGCATCAGGTAGCAGAGGGGCTAGCTGGGGTATGAGGGTACAAACCTGTGGAGCTGTGTGGCTAGGCAGTAGGCAGGAGTCAGGTCCCCAGCTGACTGGGATGACTGAGTTCAGTTTACACCTGCAGTCACCGGCTACACATGTGTTTCACCACAGTTAATTACTCTGCCATAAGATAGTACTGTCAGGGACAGCCAGTGGCAATGCATAGGGGGTGCACAGGGGTGCACGTACACCCCCTGAGAGTGCCAGTGCACCCTGTGATGGCCACGCTCCCCGCTTAAGTGATGGGCGGGGGGGGCAGGCGGGAACACTGGTGCCCCCCCTGCAAGCACTGGCCAGGGAGCAGGGCCTCCAGATGAAGTGGCCGTGCTCCCAGGTGGTGCACAAGTGCCAGCTGGGGAGTGGGTCCGCCAGCAGAAGCAGCCGTGGCCACTTCTTGAAGTCCCATGGTGGCTTTTTGGTGAGTGAGATTGGCCGCGGTGGGGAGGGGGGGTTGTCGACTAATCAGTGGGGGAGGCACATGCTCCTCCCTGACTCAAGAGGTACCAGTCACCCATGTGGACAGCACTATCTTACAACAGATTTAATTATTTTACTTTGCCCTAATATCAGTGCACGTGTAGACAGTGATGCTTTACTGTGGAGCTAATTAGTCTACTTCACAGTAAAGTGCACATGTAGATGCACCCACTGACTCCTATAGGGTAAAGAGTTTAGATAGACGGCAACAGAGGTAGAAAGAAAATGAATATGAATGAATGGTTTCCACGGAAAAATAATGCACTGGAAAATTTTCAGAATTAAGGTAGAAACTCTTTATAACTGGGGAAGAAGGATGACCTTGTGGTAAAGTTGCTAGACTGGAACCTGGATGATGCACATGCCATTCCTTGCTCTGCCACTGATATTCTACCTAAGTTTGAACATGTGATTTAGGACTAAATCCTGTTTCATTTTACATGCCTAAATAGTAATTACTAGGGACCTACCGAATTCATGGCAGAAGTGGGGTATACTGTGGCTCCCTTAATCTTGCAGGTTCCCCTGTGGGCTCTGATCGAGTAGGTTTGCACAGTAGGTTTGTACTCTGATTTTACAGGTACGTGATGCTCTGCTCTTACCGCCCAGAGATGATGCTGCATATTTCTCGTGATGCCTAATATTTGTTAGTCACACACTAAAAAACAAACAAAAAATGAGCAGCAAGGATTTCTTAGGGTGATATTGTTATTACACCAACTGAAGAAGCTTGTTTAACTCTATCTCAACTATACAGTAAATAATGCCATTTTTAGAAAACCTTGCTTCTTGCTTAGTTCCTGGGCCATCATAGCTACTATGAAAAAACAATTAATCCCTGAAATCCAGCTAAATCCCAAAATTATAGTTAGGCAAAAACCCATGACTAGTGAATTTTAGATGTATGTAGGAAAACATTCAGACTAAAAAGCCCCCTCTGGGTGAGGGAGGGACCCTAGTACTGGGGTCTACTGCTTTTGGGTTGAGTGCTCTAATCTCCAGGCTAAGGTAATAAAATTGGGAAGGCCATCATTGTCCATTTCGTTTCTATAAGGTAGGTGCAGAGGTGTGCAGGGTGATTTTATTTTATTGGGGGGGAAATAGAATCTAAGTATGTGCAAGTGCCACAAATGGCACTTACATGACTGGGTAAGTGCCATTTGAGCACTTAAACAGAACTAGGATTCTGCCCTTAATTTCTCTTTGTGAGACCCATGGAGCAAGTGTGCTCATCATGGATTTTACCAGATAACTTGTAACTTACAATATGTCTAACCTTATTGACACAAATAAGGTGTCAATATGACAGTTCCAGTATGAGTGACTTCCATACCCTGGGCATCATGGAATGGTTTCTATAATATAACATTTTCATGCATTTAAAACTGCTACATTGACATTGGAAAGCAAATTCAGTGTCAGTTTCAACTAGAAATTTTGATTCTTTTAACAGTTTATAAATCAGACTCATTTTGAGTCTGGTTTTGTCACTGTTTGTCTTTAGAATTAACAAGATGATCTTCAGTTACCATGGCTAGGTCGGAGTGGTCGCATTGTTTCCTAACCTGTATCTAGTAGGGATTACGGAGACTTGATGGGGCTCCTGACATGATTGTAATATAGCCATAGAGGGCTATGCACAAAAGGAACTGAGTAGGGAAGAAAAGTGGAGGTATAGCTCTCTATGTGAGGGAGCAGTACACCTCCTTGGAGGCTGACATCAACTCCAAAAAAGAGTGGCTCAAAACCCTTTGGGTCAAACTAGCAGTGAGAGAGACCTAACTGTAGATATATACTACAGACCACCAAACCAGGGGGAGGAGCTCGATCTGGAGTTCTCTCGAGAACTGGCAGAGGCAGCACGCACATGGTACATGGTCGTCATGGGTGATTTCAATTACCCAGACATCTTGGGGGGGGGGGGGGGGGACACTTGGTTAAGTCGGATAGGTTGTGTTGTTTCCTGACCTGTATTGAAGAACTCTGCCTGACTCAAGAAATGCACGGATCAACCAGAGCTAATGCTCCCCTAGACTTGGTCTTGGCCAAAGGAGATGATCTGGTGAATGACTTGAATATAGAGCGTAACCTGGGCAACAGTGACCACAAAACTATCATGTGCATTGTCCGTCACAAGGCAAGCAAATCAGCTAGCAGGTTTGAAGTTTTGGACTTCAAAAAAAGTGAATTTCAACAGGCTCAGGGCAGTAGTAGGGGAAGTGCTCCAGGTGGTGCAATCGCCTACCCTGGAAATCTTCAAGAGGATACTGGACAGTCACCTTGCTGACCCCAGTTGTCTTTCCTGCCTAGTGCAGTGGGGCTGGACCCAATGATCTTTCAAGGTCCCTTCCAACCCCTTACAATCTGTGAATCTATGAATCCTACAATGTCTTTCATGCAAGAAAATCAGAATTTAAGCAACATGAGCTAAGCCCTTAGGCAACCCTGCAAATCATTCATATATCATTTCTGTTTTATGTGTAACTGAAGTGAAGGGCAGGTAGGCAGAAGAGGACCTGGGTATAGAGCCTGTCAGCTCAAATGTTTATTATAATTGTATTAGATTATCCAGAATGATTTTTGGCAATCTTTTCAGAAATCTACCCTTCATTCATTTATTTATTTATTTATTTACTGTGCTTTTGGAAGTCTTCAAATTGCAAGACATTTATTTTATGGACTTTAATTAAAAACCTAAGTGGAATCATGTTATAAATATATTTATTATTTAATCAATACTCCCTCAGAATAAAAGGAAAGCTTTGCAGAACTACTATATTATAATTGATGTTCCCCTTGTAAGGTTTTATTTTTGTTTTGTAGTGGATGAAAATGTACATGCACACAAATGACCTGTTTTTGAACTATAGGAGGACTAATAGCATGTGAGTTTTAGTTAACATAATTTATATCTGTGAATTGCATACCGCTATTCATGTAATCATTAAATGAATTGAAATCAAATCTCACACTGTTTAACCTACACTTCAAAAGGCACATTAGGCAATAGGACTGTGCAAGGCTTCATAGATTCATAGATTCGTAGATGTTAGGGTCGGAAGGGACCTCAATACATCATCGAGTCCGACCCCCTGCATAGGCAGGAAAGAGTGCTGGGTCTAGATGACCCCAGCTAGATGCCTATCTAACCTCCTCTTGAAGACCCCCAGGGTAGGGGAGAGCACCACCCCCCTTGGGAGCCCGTTCCAGACCTTGGCCACTCGAACTGTGAAGAAGTTCTTCCTAATGTCCAATCTAAATCTACTCTCTGCTAGCTTGTGGCCATTGTTTCTTGTAACCCCCAGGGGCGCCTTGGTGAATAAAGCCTCACCAATTCCCTTCTGTGCCCCCGTGATGAACTTATAGTAAGCCACAAGGTCGCCTCTCAACCTTCTGTTGCAGAGGCTGAAAAGGTCCAGTTTCTCTAGTCTCTCCTCGTAGGGCTTGGTCTGCAGGCCCTTAACCATATGAGTTGCCCTTCTCTGGACCCTCTCCAGGTTATCAGCATCCCTCTTGCATTGCGGTGCCCAGAATTGCACGCAGTACTCCAACTGCAGTCTGACCAGCGCCCGATAGAGGGGAAGTATCACCTCCTTGGACCTATTTGTCATGCATCGGCTGATGCACGATAAAGTGCCATTGGCTTTTTTGATGGCTTTGTCACACTGCCGACTCATGTTCATCTTGGAGTCCACTAGGACTCCAAGATCCCTTTCCACTTCCGTGACACCCAGCAGGTCAGTCCCTAGGCTGTAGGTGTACTGGACATATTTCCTCCCTAGGTGCAGCACTTTACATTTCTCCTTGTTGAACTGCATCCCGTTGTTTTCTGCCCACTTGCCTAACCTGTCCAGGTCTGCTTGCAGCTGTTCCCTGCCCTCCGGCGTGTCCACTTCTCCCCACAGCTTTGTGTCATCTGCAGACTTGGACAGAGTACATTTCACTCCCTCGTCCAAGTCGCTGATGAAGACATTAAAGAGTATCGGTCCAAGGACCGAGCCCTGCGGGACCCCACTTCCCACACCCTTCCAGGTCGAAGCTGACCCATCCACTACGACTCTCTGGGTGCGACCCTCCAGCCAATTCACCACCCACCGGACTGTGTAGCCATCCAAGTCACAGCCTCTTAACTTGTTCACCAGTATGGTGTGGGATACCGTATTGAAGGCCTTCCTGATGTCTAAGTGTACGACATCCACCCCTCCTCCTGTGTACAGGCATTTTGTAACCTGGTCATAAAAAGAGACTAGATTGGTCAGGCACGATCTACCTGCCATGAACCCTTGCTGGTTTCCCCTCAGCATAATTTGTCCTGCTGGGCTCTTGCAAATGTGAGCCTTGATAATTTATTTCAAAGACTTTGCCAAGGATGGAGGTGAGACTGACTGGCCTATAGTTGCCCGGGTCCTCCTTCCTCCCCTTCTTGAAAATGGGGACCACATTGGCCCTTTTCCAGTCCTCCGGGACTTGGCTCGTGTGTCACGAGCGTTCAAATATTCCCGCCAGTGGCTCTGCAATGATGTCGGCCAGTGCCTTCAGCACCCTTGGATGGAGCTCATCCGGGCCTGCCGACTTAAAGGCATCCAGTTCTTCCAAGTGACTCTGCACCATCTCAGGGTCTACGCATGGAAGTCTGGCGCCTTGCTGCTGCCTCTCTACAACCCCAGTGAGAGACTTGTCATGCCCCTCACTTAGGAACACTGAGGCAAAGAACTCGTTGAGGAGTTCAGCCTTGTCCCCCCTGTCCGTCACCAATTGTTTCTGCCCATTTAGCAGGGGTCCTATTCCTCCCTGGGCCTTCCTTTTACTCCATATATATCTAAAAAACAATTTCTTGTTGTCTTTTACTTGGGATGCCATCCTCAGCTCCATGGTAGCTTTGGCCCGTCTAACTGCCTCCCTACAAGCACGAGCAGAGGAGGTATATTCGTCTTTGGTGATCTCTCCCTGTTTCTACTTTTTATGTGCTCCCCTTTTGGCCCTTAGGCTGCCCTGGATTTCTGTGGTCAGCCAGAGAAGCCTCCTGGCCCCTTTCCCTCTTTTACCTCGCACGGGGATTGTCTCGCTTTGTGCCCGAAGGATCGTTTCCTTAAGGCACAGCCACCCTTCTTGGGCTCCCATCCCTTTAAAACTCCTACTCTTCAGTGCGTCCTTGACTAATCGCCTGAGTTCATTGAGATCAGCTTTCCTAAAGTCTAGCACTTTCACCCTACTAGTTACCTTACCCACTCAACGTCTTATGGTGAATTCTATTATTAGGTGATCACTGTCCCCCAGATGGCTACCGATCTGTAGGTCCCCTACCATGTCATCCCCCGCTGCCAATACCAGATCCAGTATGGCATTCCCCCTAGTGGGACCATGTACCTCCTGTGTCAGGTGGAGGTCCTGTACACTGGTTAGAAACCTGCGTGAGCAGTGGGACTTTGTCGTCTGTGTCTCCCAGTAGATGTCTGGGTAGTTTAAGTCCCCCATGACTACCACCTCTTTAGTTTTTATGGTCTCCGTGAGCTGCCTCAGGAGCCCCACATCTATTTCTTCCCCTTGATGTGGGGGTCTGTAGCAGACCCCTACCACCAAATCCCTTTCTCCTTGCCCCCCATGTAGCCTAACCCACAATCCTTCTACTTCCTCATCCTTGGATTCCGTCTTGATGAGGGTTGACATATATTGCTCATTGACATAGAGTGCAACCCCTCCCCATTTTTTCCCCACCCTGTCCTTTCTGTACAATCTATAACCCTCAATATGTACCGCCCAGTCGTGGGACGAATCCCACCAGGTTTCCGTTAGCCCTACTAAGTCGTAGGTGTTTTGTGCAAGCAGGAGCGCTAGTTCATCTTGCTTGTTTCCCTGCTAGTTCATCCTGCTTGTTTCTGGGCTTCAGACAGAGCTCCGGATCTGGAGAAGCTTAGGACACTTCAGCATCTGAAGCAGCATGTCTGGATCAAAGCACTGGCTTCGTTAGGCTTTCTGAAGCGGTTTGGAGCTTCTGAAGCACTTCGGAAAAGCTTTGGAGCCTCTTTGGAGATCCATCCTTAGGATATAATGGGGAAACAATGAAATATCTATAACTTTGTTGTTGTTTGTCTGATTTGGATGAAATTTACAGGAATTATAGTCTCTTTTGAGAGCATGAAGCCTGCCAGGTTTCAAGAAGATCGGTGTAGGGATTTGGGGGGAATTGCACCCCAAATTCTTGAAAGCAAAACTGATGTCGCGTCTGTGTTACACCACAGGGGGTGAAAACTGCAGGGGTGGTGGCTCCTGGTGAGGTCACAAAGCCTGCCAAGTTTCAAGATCAGTGCAGGGGTTTGAGGAACTACACTTCAAGCTGTGGACAACCAAAACTCGTGTCATGGGTGACACTGCATGTGTTAAGGCACAGCAGGATGAAAGCTGCAGGGTAGTGGCCCCTGCTGCGGCCACAACGCCTGCCAGCTGTCAAGGAGATTGGTGTACGGGTTCTGACTTCTGGGGCCCTGGACCTCTAACTGCTGACAGACAAAACTTGTGCCATGTGTGCTTGTGGGACTGACTGTCTCTGTCTTGGGGCATGGGAGACACTACTGCAGGCCTGGCTGCTAAGCTACTGTGTTACCAGTTACCAATCAATCATGATACACTCAGGGACACAGCTCAATACACAGTACCTAGCTAATGTAACCAGTTCATTACCATCAATTAACACATACAAAAGCAGATATTAAGGAAAGGAAATAATCAATACAGACAATCAACTTCCCCAAGACAGAGACAGTCAGTTGTACAAGCACCCATGTCATGAGTTTAACTTTTGGAATGGAGGGTCCTTGTAACTCATGCCAGACTCATGAATATCTAAAAAAATCTGGTAGACTACATGTTTTATTGGGTTTTAATTAGAGTTTTTTCAAACTAATTGGACATTTTTTTCTCCCTCTGTCTTTTATTTCCCCTGCCTTCAATGCTATATTGTCTGTGGATGAAGCATTTAAAGTGTTTCTCTATTCTTATTCAGATTCAGAGACATATGGTTATTCTTGGATTAAGATCTCTTTCTGTATTTATCACTGGCCAGAAAAGATTATTATGCTTAATATATTGAATGATTCGGCATATGGAAAGGGCACAGTAATTCTGTCTTTTCAAGATGGCTCAGGATAGATTTCTGTAATTGATTGGATGGCTATGGGGTAGCGAGGTCGGAAGGATTATGATGTTCGGTTGTCATCTTTTGAAGACTGTCTGTGCTTAAAGGTCATTGAATCTTCAGGGATTCATTGTTTTTTTGAATGTGTGACTAACAAATGGTAGGCACTAGAAGAAGTATGTAGCACCATCTTGGTGGGGAGGGGGAGGGAAGGGGACAGGCACCAGTCACATAAGTCTCATTATTCTAATACACTAGAGGTTTTAGTAAGTACTTCATGTTACTTACTAATGTGGAGAGGGTGGCACTTTAATTAGAGCAGCTCCAAGAGCTGCTCTAATTAAAATGCCACCACATCTCCTGTATAAACATTCCCGCGCTTAAAAATGGCAGCAGGGACACTTGAACTAAAGCTTGTTCAGCAAGCTTTAGTTCAAGTGTCCCCACCACAATTTTTAAGTATGGGACACTGATACACGAGGCACAGGAATGAAGCAACTGCCACGCTCCGGCAGAATCGATTAATTGAGTCTGCTCCAATGCACTGTAATTCTAGCATGTTGGAGCAGCCTTCACATTCATGTATAGGTGCCCAGAGGTACTAAATTTAATGTACAGTAGCAAAAGCAAATTAATAAATGTGTAGATGCACCCACTGAGTACTGGTTCATAGGGCTGTGTGGGGAAGAAAAATATGTAGCCTTTCCAGGGATCCTAAAAATTCATAAAGAAACTATCTGGTAGAGAAACAGAGCTTTTTATACTGCCTGTTTTCTAATTTTGATTAGTTTAACTGTAGTTTTACTACCTAGTATAAGATAGTCTAAGAATAATTTCTGAGAAGTTTTATTAATCAATGGACTCCACTGCTCTTGCCTCCCCTCTCTTTCCATTTCCTATTCTCTGCCCATATTTATGAAAATTAGCAACATTTGATCGATATAAAATACCCATTTTATGTTATGTCACTCTTTTATGTCAGACTGAGACATAATTTGTAATTTGAGAGGCATTTTAAACTCTAAATATATCGTGAAAACCATGCAGAAGACTTTTTACAGGAATACAAAGCCATTTTATTATTCTGTTTCTGTCCAGGTATGTGTGATTGTTCCAAATCCTGTCTAAGCTCACAAGACAGGAAGCTTTGCCTTTCTGGGGCTGATGAATGGTATCCCATAAAATTAAGCCTCCATCTGGAGATTCGTTTAGAGACTTGATTTCATTGTTTCTCCTTTGTTAGTCTTTGAGTTGCTAGTCTAGTGCCCAAGAGTAGCAGCAAATCAGTTGTTTTATATTGTACTGTCTTTCTTCCTGTCCAGTGGCAGGAAAGTCAGTGAGAGCTGAGATGCCACTTTTTACTAAGAAGGTCTTTGGAAAAGTCAAAACAGAAATGGGGGGCAATGGAAATACTGGAGTTAAAGGAGTGAGTGTTTATTATTGTCAGGAATACATTTGATGCACATCTTAATTCTGTTCTTGTTTACATTATGCAGTAAGGGATAAAATGAATAAAATGTGATAAAAACAGTAATTCATTTGTAGAAGAAAACATTTTTCACCCTCTTTTTTTGTTCCCTGACCAAATACCTGCACAAGCACTAGAATAGCTTATTTTATTTTGTAGGATATAGATGTTTTATTTTCCACTAGGTAATATCTTTTGTCTTTATTACTGCTGGTTTTCATTCTCACTCTTGGAATTGTGGACATAGAGGCTTTCATGTTAAATACCCTGGATTATGTTAAGTGAAGTGAGTGAAGAATATAGTATCAAATTATGAAATTATATAAAATGGCAATCATAAAACAATATAAATATTTGATGACTTAGCCAAGCAAGAGCTTTTAAATGTATAAGAAGATATTTTTGAATACATTTTTTAAAGCAGAAATGTTCCAGTGTGTGGATAATTGTATTTTGAATGTGAATGTAATATGCTGACTTTGACATGTCAACTGTTTAGTCATTTATCAATGTAAAGTAACCAGTTTGTGATCATTACTGATAAATAATATTAAAAATATATTTTAAATGTTGGCACTCAGTCTTTAAATCTTGTAGGATTTAAAACTTAAGGCAAAATTTTAACTTATGAGACTATGGCCGCATCTACACAAGCAGCACACTGTGCAGGTGCTACTGCACGGTTATTTAGTACTTGCATAACCAAGTACTAAATGACTGCACAGTAACCAGTATTACTGCCCAGTAGCATCCCTGCACAGTTTTTTTCTGATGCTGCTGCGCAGTAGCTTGTTACTACTGCATAGTAGCTTCATGTCACAGTTAGTGCCCCCAATGCTACTGTGCATTAGCAACGAGGTGCTGTGCGCTAGCTTGTTGCTAATGCACAGTAGCATCTCATGTAGACGCGCCCTAGGAGAGGTTATCAGTTGATCTTAGTGTTGACTAGGATGAAGCTGTATGAAAGAAATAGATTCCTTATTGATATGCTGTGCTGTCATTTTTTTTTTAAATAAGGCCTTATTGAAATATCATACTGAGGATTTTGCAATGAAACAGTTACAGAAAAATGATTGTAAGAAATCTTAGTATAGCTAAGAAACAGAAAGAAAACAAACCAATCCTGCTTGCTTTGCATTGCTAGAATTCCCATAGAAAATAATGAAAGGTTTAAGCAGATAATGAGCTTAGGATAAAATACAAAGCATTTACCAGTCTGGTTGGATGTCTTAGAAGTTTTATTTGGGTTCAGTCTGTTGAGATCTGTTGTTTTGTTTTTAATCCTAACTTGTCCACTTATCCATATATACATATATGTATAACATATGCAGTATAACATGTATACATATATGTATAACATACACAGTTGAATTAAAAGATGCAATTGCAAATCAGTATGTACACAAGTGAAAAGGTAACTAGCTGCTGAGGATTCTGCCCACTGTTTGCATTCTGGTTTGCCGGTACTTCTATCTTTTAATATATATATATATATTATATATATATATAAGTGCCATGAGCTTCATTCTTTAGCAATAATGAATTTAATTGATAAATCTAGTCTATTTTCTAATCCTCAAATTACTTTGTATTGACCTCAGCAAATGGATACTTTTACCAACATAGGATTGAATGATACGATGGGAGCAACAATTAAATGAAACAATAGTAAACACAAGACATGGCTATTGCAAACTTTTGGGTAACTGCTGGAGTGACTGCTGCTTTGTCAGAGTCTCTTTTATGCTCAAAATTAAACTAAACCCAGATACATTGTCTTAAGAAGGTAGATGATGTTTCTGATAGTATGCCACATTCATTCTTTGACAAAGGTGCTTGCTACATAAATTACATAATTAGGAATACTGTAAAATACATTGAACCTTAACATGATGTTTTTGAAATTCCCTGGCTGGCTGACTGTGGAACATGAATGGATACACTACTGTTCTTGATGCAATAAATCTTGCAAGCTTAAATTCTAAAAACACTGCTGAGGATTGTGCTTGTTCTTCTCATTCTGGTTTGTTAGTGCATGAAACGCACATTAAAACAAGTGCCATGAACTCATTCCTTAGAAATAATGAATTTAATTGATAAAGCTAGTCTATTTACCAGTCCCTAAAGCACCATTAGAAATGGAATGAATGTACTGATTCTAATCTTTCTGTATTTTTGTTTTTTTTCCTGTTTCTACTTGTCCCTGAAAATCACTCTCTTTCCTGGATTTTTGAAGTTTGGCCTAGATTTTCTGGTACAGTCTGTTCACTTTGCAGTACCTGAGTGGTTCAAAGAATGTGGATTCTGCTGGAAATAGTCTCTGAATTATTCCCCTTTTGGTGGGGAGCTCCCCACTGATGAAGGTGCTGGAGCCAATTTGTGTGCCAACTTCTGCCTGATATTGTAATGGAGGGGGTCAGGACGGATGTGTTCAGAGGTGTAGTGAAGTATAGGTTCATTACTTTAATTCCCCATTTGTATAAATTAAAGTAGCAGTGTTCTAAATAATGCTGGGATACAATTGGGCCAGGGAGGTACCAGCTCCCTGATTCTTCCCCTAGCTTTGTCATGCATTAAGCAGACTTCAGATATGTGGGAATATATTGTCTTCTAAATTTTCAAAGTCCAGTGAAACTTCCTTCTAAGATGAGCACTGGTCCTTTACTGTTCATAGTCTGAATTTGAGGCCACAATGTAGTGAGGAGGGAATATGCAAAATGTCTTTCATTTTTAATGTGTCTTTATAAAAATGTATACATGTTGAATTTACATGGATCTGGATGCAATGATAGAACCTAAATCAAGGCTGTCTAACTTCTAAGCCCCCAGGGGTTGCATATCACATGGGCTGCACCAAGCAAAACATGGGCTGCTGGGCTGTGTGCCACATGGATGCTCTGACCTTCCCCCTTCCCCTCCACATCATGCACTTATGTGGACATTCCCCCCCCCCCCCAATCCCACGGCTGCATTAGGTGGCCGTACCACTGGTGCACTGTAGGGGCAGCCCCAGATCCTCTCTTAGGTCCCCATGTAGTGTATCAGAGCAAAGGCAAGAAGCTGCAGCTGGAGGAGGGAGGAAAAACCTGGAGATTTTGGCTGCAATAATGGGTGGGGGGAGCAGCAGCCAGAAAGGAGCCCAAGGGCTACAACTTTAACCCCTCATGGACCATATGCAGCCACAGGCTTGTGGGCTGCCAGTTGGGCAGACCTGACCTAGACTATACCACGTAAGTCATATTGTGTTGAATATACAATATAAGTTAGGTCCCATGTACTATGCAGAAAAGCTTATGGGTTCTTTAACACTCAAGTGGAAATTCTGTGGAAGCTTCAGACAAATTACAACATGGTTATCTTCACTCAGGTAAAATGACAGTGTATAATAGAATCCTTATTTAATGCCTTATTTTTATATTTAATGCAACTTTTGTCATGCTGCCCTACACTTTAAGTTTCTTGGTGTGAGATATATTTTGGGTCTACAAAGTCTAAGTTCATTGTAGGAGTTGTGTGGGAGGAAAGGAGGAGACCTGGGCTGGGGGACTTTGGAACTTGAGAAGTGATGGGGAGGCAGTTTGGTATTGTGGGAGAAACAGTTCTTTTAAAATGATCAGCAATGGCATAGCATTGCCATATATATTAATACATTTAGGACTGGTCCTGTTAGAATAAGACATTTCACACTTTCAGATATACTGCCTCAAGATGTCTGCTGACTTGAACAAGCCTTTGCATTAGTGCCACATTTTTTAGACTTCTTTAGAAGTATTAGGATTAGAAACACACTTAAATATGAATGGAAGTACAGATCCTATAGCATGGTTTAGTGGTAAGATCTGGATTCCTTGTCATGGAATTACTTAAATAAGTGGGCTGTTAGGTATAATTCATATTCCGTTCCACAGGTGGAGAATCCTCCTGACATAAACAATACCCAGCCTTTTTAGAGTGATATATTCATAAACTTCTTATATCCTTATACTTACTCCTTCTCCAAAGCACAGGAGAATGGTACTTGGAGCATGTCTGTATGTGTTCTGGAAAGGTTGTTAGTTTGGAAGCCCGCAAGAAAATAATCTGGTCTTCACTGGGTGGTTTCTATGCGTAGCATGGTATCAGGTAGTTGCGTGCTCTGAAGGTGACAAACAGTTTGGATAGAGATAGCAAGGTCTATATGGAATACACAAGGGCCTTGTGCAGACATTCAGTTTCTTCCAGAACAGTCACTGCTGTCCCAGAAGAAACCACAAGTATGCACATGTTCAGGCTTTTTCTCCTACCATAAACATGGCTACTCCAGGGGAAAAATATCCTGGGCACAACTAGGGTTATATCACTTCCAGGAGAGTTTTTCCTGGGACAGTAAATGTTTGTACATGCTGACAACAGAGGCTGACCATGGACCATCTGGGTTAGCCAATCAGGGCTGCCCTGTGCACTGCTGTCATCTTTTTCCAGGCTGACTAAGGGAACATGCAGAACACGCTGAGATGTGTGCACAGAACCTCCCCTCTGGCTGCACAGTGTTAGCACTGCATGCTCTCCACTCAAAGGCTTCAGCATTGAGTGTCTGTAGTGTGCTTTGGGTAATTTCCTCTACCACAAGAACAAACCTGGGAGAATTCTCCCAGGTTATTTGACTGTGTGTATGCAGCAAGGTGTACACAGATAGAAAAGAGAATTCCTTAATTAGGCAACTACTTTGCCATCTAACAGCAGCCTCATGACCAGTAGAAGCACATTTAAATCGTACTTTCTCTGTAAATGCTGGTGAGAAAAATCTTTACTAGTTCTTCTGGTCACTTCTTGTGTTATCAACATTATCTGAGATCAGGTTTCAACCAGTTGCTTCCCATTCCAACCCCAATCAGTAGGAAGCTATTCAGTTAGGTTGGTGTATGATATGGCATCTTCTCCTTCTAGGATTGGGCTTGTAGTGAGCTCACTCAGTTAAGAGGCACTTGTTTTTCAGCAACCCCCCTCCCCCAAAATTTTTTTCTCCTGTTATTGTAAGTACACTGTTACTCGATGACAATGGAGTTGGTGCATATGTCTGGCTACATATGCAGTAGTTGTTTAAATAGGGCTCTATGAATGTTTTAAGTAGTTCTGTAATTTTGCACAATCAGTCATTAAACCAAATCAAAAGTAAAAAAAATCTAGAGGATTTTGTGTTAATATTTGCAACTGAATAAGGATATTGAAAACAGTGTAGTGTAGAGATATTTACTTCAAGTTCTATGTATAAATATGGAGCAGCATCATTGGCTCCCAAACAGTATTCTGTGTTCATGCTGAAAGCAAAATCTGGTTCGAAATGAGGAACTAAGAAACTTCAATGTCTACTCTAAGAGTTTCATAACTGAAAGCCATGTCTTTGTTTTTGGTTTCTTTGCTGCCTCCTGGTATGGCAGATTTGCAAAACTGTAATGCCGCCCAAATAATAACAGTGACAAAAGGAGCATGAGAACTTACAAAGATATTGCAAGTATGCCCTTCCACAAGGGCTTTGAATCCTACATCATAAAATGTATACTCTGTTTGAGCATTGTGCCGTAACTAAGATTGGCAAAACATGAAAATGTTTGCTTTCTGAGTAATTTGCCCTAATGACTTTGAACCATTTTGACAACAACAGTAATATTGTTAAAAGGACTCTGGCAAAGAGCTTATCCCTTGCTCTCCCTCAGATATCTACACAGATCATAGCTGTCTACAAGCATTATTTCTAAGGAATGCAGGCTGCTCAGTATTCATCCTCCTTTTCCCTTTAGCTAATGCCCCAGCCTTTCTTTCATAAGTTTGTTGCACTTTAATTGACTACTTTATCTTAAGGAACTAGTGGGATAGAAAAATGACCATGGGGAGGGGCTGCATTCAGACCCTGGTAAGGATACATGATAGGAAAACCTCTGGTTGATCGAATAGACCTTGTCCTGTTTGGGCTTTTAGTATGAGGCCATTTCATTTGGAAAAATGTCTAGTCTGCTAGCCAGTAAACAGAGTGATTGTTTTTTCTAAATCTGCTCCTTAGAAACCCATTTTTTATGTTTCTACAATTTATGTCTGAGTTGATTTACACCCTATCCTACCTCTGAATTTAAAGAACCAGCAGTTGCAGAGAACAGCAGGTTTAAGCTATCATGTTTTCCCACTCCAGTTCCCTTTTAAAAGTCTGTAATGTGATGTGATATCTCATCAAAAGTAAACTCTTCAAATCTGTATGTGGCATCAGTGTCCTCTTGGGGTCTCTTCTTTCTTGCAGATGTTCTCTATTTATTGAAATGACCTATATTTGTGAAGGGAACTCTCTGTCACACCCAAGTGTTGTAGCTTATGCATAAAATCAGTAGAAGGATCATTTTCAAGCTCATTTGAAATTTTGGAACCATTCTCTTTCTCCATCGGTAGGATTGCTTTTCTTACATTTGTGTAATGGGACCCATCAAAAAACTAGGTACCGAGGCCTCAAGGAACAAGATTTCGGATAGAACTGGGAACTTACAGCAATTCATCTTTAAAACAAAGTATTGAGGACTTTGTATTCTGCTCTCACTGATTTTCACACTGCTGCGTAAAGGTGTGTAGCTGATTGAAGCAAGTCTGCAAACTGTACCATGGTCTGTAAATATGTTATCTTTTATTATAATTAGCAGCTGAGGTTCCTACAGCTGAAGAACATTAACAAGCCATGGATTTTTTATTTCACTAGTTGTTTCTTTTCCTGTTGCTTAGTTTGTGCCTACGTATAAATAGTTCACAGGTTTCCCCTTTCTTGCTAGGTTTTCCATACTGAACTGTGGGAAGAAAAATTTAATACTAAGATGATATATTTGTGTAAACAGTTGCTTGGTAGTAAGACTAAGGAGCACGTATAGCTCCTAAAATGTCTTTTGAGTTCTTTTGGAAAATTCAGTAAATGTCAAGTTCATGATGTCTCTAAGATCAAGAAAGTGGAGTTTCCTATTCTGGCCTCAGCCCAGCAAGACGCTTAAATACATTCTTATTTTAAGAAAAAACATGTGCTTAAGTGTTTTGCTGGATCAGGACCTCAGTGAACAGCTCTTACTTGCATCCATATTTAGGAATGGAAATCTCTAGATGTGAGTCATTGGGCGTATATGTAAAACAGTAAGCTTTATAGCAGTTTGAGCTGGAGTACATGTGCCTGGGATAGCAGGGGTCAGCCCCAGACTCTGGGTGGTGTTGTCAGGTAGTGAAGGGGCTAGCAAGAGCTGGGGGTCTGGCTCTCTGCTGGCTGTGCTGACCAGGTGCAATTTGTACCTTGGGGTCACTGTTTACATGTGCATTTAATTGCACTTAATGACTCTGCCATAAGATAGTACTGTCCCCAACTGTCCCCAACAGTACTATCTTACGGCTGAGTTAATTAGTTTACTGTGTCCTAATACCAGCACATGTGTAGACCGTGATGCTTTACTGCAGAGCTAATTAGTCTACTCCGCAGTAAATCATCATAAACCTGCTCTTATGTTGTTAGAAAAAGCACTTATATTATACATAATCTTAATTTGTGCTGGAATCTTTTTGATTAATAACTTTTAAAGTTCAAGTTGCTTGGACATGGAGTTAAGAATCTATCACGTACATTATTTTTCTACGGAGTAGCAGGATTGCTGTCAGGGACATCTTGTGAATCGGGTTTTATATAGCTCTATGTGTATATGAAGAAAGCTAGGTAGGCACATAGCTGTATGTGATGATGAAATTAACTTTTTGTGTTTCTACTGTCACCTAGGACACAGTAGTTTATAAATAATAGTGCCCAAGGCTTGGCAGGGGAATTGAACCAATCACATACTGGAACACTTGTCAGTCAAGATAACAGAACAGAGCGGATTGTAAATTGACCTGAATATAATTAACATGAAAGAGAACCCTATAGAGTTCAATAGTCCTAAAGGGGAACAATATCCTGATTATAATTCTCACAGCTGTGAAGGGTAACTGGGTAGGAATCAATAGGACAATGTTGGTGGTGACTGCTGTGTGTTAAATGTTGCAATAGCATGAAACTCTGAAGAGAGGTAAATGCTGTAGCTCTTTGAGGATCTTTCTCAAGTTCTGAAGAATTTCAGGTGAAATTCTTGCTTTATGTCCATTTCTGCCCTAAGCTTTCATGCACCTTGCTAAGGTACGGTGTGCTTAGTATACAGTACTACAGTGCTGAGCAATAAACTGATTTTTAGACATGAATTTACTGTGTAATATATTTTTATGCTAACTTTGCCTGTTTTAAGTGCTGCAGTGAGGCTCTAATGGAACAGTGAGCTAGCTCTAAGAGAGAGTCTTCAGTGCGGTTCTTATCGTATGTAATACATGTGCAAAGAAAGTGGGAAAGCCTTTATACTCTGATTTTTTTTGTTGCTGTTGCTTTTAAATAAATATAGCTTGGGTCTAAATAAGACTCAAAGTAACCAAAAGGGACATTAATGGATGCTATAATTACAACTGAGCTACTACAAAATGCTACCCAACCTATAAAGCGCTCCAAAGAGAACTTGTTGTGATTAATATTTTAGTGAACATTAAATGTCACATGAATCATTATAATATAAGGCCATGAAAAATGTGCTAATACATCTTGATTGTCTTTTCGTTTTATAAATATCAAATAGAAGTCATTTGTATTAATAATCTTTTTTGAGTTTTCTTGTGTTGGAAACATGCAAGGCATTAGCAACATTCTGAAATTGAGTGCTGCATGTAAACATAGCAAGACAGAGAGCAGTAGGAAAAAATAAAAACATTCAAAGGCATGCAACTGAGTAATTCAATAACCCTCACATGTAGAGGCATTTCACACAGCAGGACTTTAACTCTCCCATGCTAGGCAGGCTGGCTATATGCTGGAAAGCCGCTCCCCCCCCACCTCCCCAACTCCATTTACATGCATAGCTAGCCTGGTAGGTGTAAAAATAGACAGACAGTGCCTGAATTGGAAATGGTCACTGGATGCTGTCTGCAGTTGCTGGGGTTTTGAGTTTTGTTTAACACAGGCCAGCAAACCAAAAGGGAGTACTGGTGAAGGGTAGTTGGGGGAGCAGGGCATAGGACCATCCTTCTGGACTAAGTCATCTGATCTTTTTGGAGCACTGGGCACAGAGCAAGGACAAACCCACTTGTAGGAATTAATAGAAGAACTGATATGGGTAATGCACCAATTTGCCAGTCTTGTCACTCGGACAAGGGTGTAAGAGCACAAGGGAACATACAGGATACGGATAAGATTCCTGATTACTATGGGTACAACAATGAGGAAAGCAAAGATCCTGAAGCTGTGGTAAGTCTTGACTGAAAGAAACAGATGATGGAGGCAAAATGGTTAAGACAACAGATTTAAACCAACCTTTTTGCTCAACCTTTTTAATTCTGATAGATAGCAACCTGCAAAAGTCGAGGTAGAAGTATCTGCATGTTTGATCAGCAGTTGAAGTATTACTTTAATGCTAAGATGGTAATGTAAAAGACAGCTGGCAGTGTGTTGAGCAGTAGCTTAAATACCAGAAGTGAGGTACCAAAAGTCTAGGGATATACATAGCTGTAAGTGCTTATTGGTCACTGGAGGTGATCATACATTGTATTAACATCCCTGGTAATGTATGTGATTACCATTATATGACCATATGTTGTTAGATTAATCACATAAGCAAGCACAATATTTCTTATTTTTTGTTGTCATTTTTCAATAGTTAGTTTTCTGTACCTGCCATAAGGAAGCAACCTTGAAAATGCTTAATCTCTTAAGTGATCCCATTTCTGTGAATTGGACAACTGATGTGCATAGTAACTATGCACATATGCTTGAAAAAAATATTACTTTCAATGCATAACTATAAACATATTGGTAACTTTTCTGCATCTAGGAGAAAGAAAGCAATGTGAACTGAATTTCTAGCATATTTAAACAGCCCGTAATGTGCTCTTTTTTGGTTAGTCTTATATTTCGTGCTCACGCTGACTCAAAAAACAGGGGTAGATTTTGCCATCTATGCTCACAGAGTCTTTTACTGTGCAAATCATCCCACTGAAATAACAAGGATGTGGTAGTGCTGAGCATGACAGATGATGAATCAAACTTCATTTGGCCTACTTTCTCTTGGAAAGACTCTCAGTGGCATCTACCTGATAGACAAACCAAACCTGAAGGTGTAGTCAGGAAAGATGATGAGGCAAAACAGCTCTTATGTCCTTGTGAACATGAATAAGTTTAATCTAGTAGCACATGAATAGGCAATGCTTAAAACATTTTAACTATAGTACTCTACCCCTGAACTGACACCACTGAAATCAGGGGAATTTTAAAAGCTTGATCTGTGTATCTTAGATTAAGCAAGGAGTAAGGAGAAACTCCTCACTGTGCCTTTGTAGAGCTCACTGTGAATAAGACTTGCTTTCACCCAAAATCAGGGGGAAATGTTGAAGTATTAAAACATTTACCAGGATGAGAAAGTCAGAAGGACTTGAGTTTTGTAAGTGTCACAATGTTTTATGTTTCCAAATTGACCCAAGATAAAATATTTCCTCCAAGTTTCAATTACTTTGCAATTACACTGCAGCATTTGGGTGTATACACCACAGAAAACATAGGCATGAAGGTCTGGAACAATAATTCTCATGAGAAACATTCCACTGAAGGCTATCATGGACATTTTTTATTTTGAAGTTCAGCTGAAATTTTTCAACAATCCCTACTGCTTAATTCACTGGTAACAGTTTGCCCTGTTCTCTGGGAATAAGACTTCATTCCAATGGAAGACTATTAAATTATATGGTCTTCATAAGATTTTAGATATATGCTTCTTACTGCAGGGAATTTTCTAGTATAAACCACAAATAAGATGAGAATTCAGATTGAGTGGTTTGCTATAATTGAACCAATGGTGAAGACAGGAGCAAAAACTCATCACCTTTCCTAATTGTCAGACATTTTTGCAATTTGAGACTCTAGGAATGCCCAGCCAGCTACCTTTGAAGCCTGTGCTTCTTGTGATTGGTGAAAATCAGTGAAGAAAAACTTGATCCTTTATTGACAGGGATTGTTAACATTGTTCCTTCAGAGAGATCAAGCTACCCTGAAATGCTTAAATATGCTATGGTTTGGCCCATGATGGCAAAATCACTCTTGAACTTAGAGACTCCATTTTCTGCAGGTCATTGAGAAGGTCATTGAGAAGGTGGTAGCGTGCCAAATGAAGTAACACATGATCTCGAATTTTTGGAATCTTATCAGTCAGGCTTCAGAGCTCTCTGTGAGATGAGATGAAGACAGAATTTGTTTCTGTAGCAGTTCAGAGATGGAGACAATAGACAGAGATCAGACATCTGGGGGAATACTGTCTTTAATATTGTTAATCATAAGGTATTCCTGATTCTTATGTGATGTTGCCAGAGATGGAGACAGTCACTGTAGCAGTGTTCCTCACTTTTCTGGTTATGAAGATCTCGGAGGCATTACAAAGAACAATTAAATTGCCTTTCTTCCATGAGAAAGACTGCTTTGTAAAGATATATCCTCTTGTAAATATTTCACAAAAGGGGAAATGGATAGCTCTGTGGTAGAAAGAGTTAATCAACTTTGGAGCCAAAGGCAGAAATGGAGTCACTATTGTTTCTTCCTATGTACAGAGATGGCACCTGGCATAGTGCCTGGTTCTCTGCATATGCTTTCTTGGTAGTGTTAGAGTGATGTTGTAGCCGTGATAATCCAGGAATCATATGAGAGGCAAGGATTTCCTAGGGTAATATCATTTTTTGGAACAACTACATAACTGGGATACAGTTAGACAAGCTTTCAAATGCGAGGCATTCTTCTTTAGGTCACCTTTCTTGTATTCTTGCATTTGAAAGCTTGTCTAACTCTATCACAGCCATGCTGTTTTGTGCATTTATTTAGTTGGAGCTTTGTTTTGATAGCCTGCTTTCAGTAATATGGGCAACACTTTCTTAGTGGCTGAAAGGCAGAGGTCAGCATCAAGTTGAGGGTTGGAAGCTAAGTGAAAACTTGTTCCAGATGCAAGATTTAGAATGTAATTCCATTGGTGTAGAGCCAGCTCAAACAGTTTCATTGTTTTGAATTATCTGTTTCTTAAACGGAAACAAAACATAGGTTGCTTTGCTGCTGCAGGGGTCCCTCACTAAAGAAACCAAGGATCATCTGTTTTTTTCAGTATTGACTGTGCTACAGAAAAATAACTTTTTCAGGTGAGATATCAGACTTCAATACTACATGAAAACGGTTAAAAAATTGTACAAGTGAAGGTTTATTTTTTTTAAAAAGGGATATTTTCATCATGATTATGTTGCTCAAGATTTCAAGTATTCTACACTGTGTTTTTCTTTTATTTGTACCACAAAGAGGTAAATCTCAAATTGCAGATCATCAGAGGATCTTATTACACCTTAGGCTGGGAGCCGCACAACTGTTGACCGGTGTTAGTGCTAGCTTGGACTTTGGAGCAGTCACACTCTTAGTCTAGAAACCTCCTCTGACTGTCCCCCACCTGCATGGCTGTGACTTGCCACTAGAGGCCTGGCAAGCATGGACAGGACTAGGAGCTATAACTGTGAGTTGCCATTACAGGCTTCTCTCCCTACTCTATGGGCAGGGGGTGTGAGAGATCCTGGGATACTGGAGGACTTCTGTTTGGGTGGCACATCTGTGGGAAATGGCCACACCTTAGTGGAACAGGAGCTGGGTAATGCTGATCAGAGGCAATCC
Organism: Alligator mississippiensis; assembly: GCF_030867095.1. Taxonomy (NCBI): domain Eukaryota; kingdom Metazoa; phylum Chordata; order Crocodylia; family Alligatoridae; genus Alligator; species Alligator mississippiensis. The sequence continues at coordinate 125,485,727 of NC_081825.1, read as the reverse complement.
TGCCTTGGAGTGGTGTAACCTTGAGCCACATAACGAGTGCTTAAAACCACTTTAAGGTGTTAGTGTGTGGACAATCCATGGTTTAAGGGCTCTACAAGCTGCCCCAAATTACCGTGCAACAAGGAGTCAGACAATTATTTTTCCCTTTCATAATTACTTTAAGTTTGATTTGCTACTAAAAGTGCAGGGCCTAATCTTGTTCCTGTTCCATTTGATGGCATATGTGAATGGTATAAACTAGGAAAAGCAATCTGTTGCCAAGCTTTTGGGGCAAATGGACTCATTCAAAGTTCCTCCAATATCACTTCTTGAATTGGTCTTTGTGGAATGTGGTAATTTGTTTTCCCCTTACACAAAGGCACAAGGAAAATGTGGGTAGGTTTATAAAGGTCTGTGATAATTAACATTTGGTTAACATTACGTGCTTAGATAATTTTTTTTCTCCTGCTACACTTTCTTTAGCAATATAAGAAGAACTTGGTCCTAAGAGTGTAGAAATGTTCTTTGTATTGGGATTTATTGGTAGCAATAGAAATATAATCAGCATATAGACAGCAGGTATGTGGCAGCTAATGTGGAACTGTAGAAACAAGGATTTCATTTGGCTTGATATTCTTCCCTGGTCAAGGAGATTATGCAGAAACAGGCTGAATGCTGCCCTGGTCATCTCCCCTCAGTTACAGTGCTGCCCAGAGCAAATGGCTACCTCGGGATGGAAGTGGTCAGATGGCCTTACCCTCATATATCTTCCCACAGATTATTTACAACAGATTCAAGGGCACTTGCAGTGGTGCAGGAGTCTATCATCTGATGCCTCTTGTTTACACCAGTGTAAAGGCTGATTACAACAGTGCAAGCCTATTATGTGTCCAAGCCCCCAGTTCAGAACAACCAGGGAGCCTTGAGGTCCTTTCAAGGGGTGCCATGGGGTGTCGCGCAATGTTAGCACTGTTAGGTGTGTAAACATGATTTACAAGATAAACCCAGACTTCAAAGAGGAATCCATAGTGTCAAAAACATTCTGATTTGTGGCCTTTCTGCGTTCTTTGCAAAAGAGAAATTGCTCTATTATTTTTCTGTAGTAAGAAAAAATCAAGTGAAAACAAAAATCTGGCATTTTCTGAGAGGTACGTTGAGCCTGTTGAGGGTTCCTCAAGTCTAAAAAGTTTTAGAACCACCAGGATAGACTATATCTGTATAGCCAAAGTCATGCTGCAGTTAGAAGGGTTGAGTTTTTAACAGCACCGCTCTTATCTATGCTGCTTCTCCAGTCTGCTTCACAGGAAAAGGAAATATATTGTTTCACCGTTTTCCTCCTTATATTGAAAAAGTAAGGGACTTTGAAATTGCGGTAATTCAGCCTGTGCCCTTTGAATGAGAACAAGACCTTAAAATGACTCTTGGATCTTTAACAAGTGATAATCCTAGAACATATTCTTGTATTCAAAAAAATTCCCTCCATGATATGACAAGGCATAGAAGAAGACTGAAAAATAAATATAGAGATTGTTGAAATGTGTATAATCTGGCAGCCTTTTACTTGATTCCTTTATACGTTTTTTGTTGATGAATAAAAATGGGATTTTCTCTTAGCTATTTTTAGGATATATTTTAATATGTATCCACTCTAATTCCCTTTAAAGGCTTTCTAATGATCTATTCAATAGAGGGTGTGGGGGGTTCCTCATTCCTAGGACATTGTTAGGATTGCTAAATGTTGCCAGGCAACTGTTTAAAACATTTTTCAGCCTCTGAACATAGAATGAATGACTCAAGATCTTGATGTCTCCAGGAAATTGCTGGTCCTAAATGTTCATAGATTCATAGATGTTAGGGTTGGAAGGGACCTCAATAGATCATCAAGTCCGACCCCCTGCATAAGCAGGAAAGAGTGCTGGGTCTAGATGACCCCAGCTAGATACTCGTCCAACCTCCTCTTGAAGACCCCCAGGGTAGGGGAGAGCACCACCTCCCTTGGGAGCCCGTTCCAGACCTTGGCCACTCGAACTGTGAAGAAGTTCTTCCTAATGTCCAATCTGAATCTGCTCTCTGCTAGCTTGTGGCCATTGTTTCTTGTAACCCCCAGGGGCGCCTTGGTGAATAAATCCTCACCAATTCCCTTCTGTGCCCCCGTGATGAACTTACAGGCAGCCACAAGGTCGCCTCTCAACCTTCTCTTGTGGAGGCTGAAAAGGTCCAGTTTCTCTAGTCTTTCCTCGTAGGGCTTGGTCTGCAGGCCCTTGACCATACGAGTTGCCCTTCTCTGTACCCTCTCCAGATTATCCGCATCCTTCTTGAAGTGTGGCGCCCAGAATTGCATGCAGTACTCCAACTGCGGTCTGACCAACGCCCTATAGAGGGGAAGTATCACCTCCCTGGACCTATTCGTCATGCATCTGCTGATGCACAATAAAGTGCCATTGGCTTTTCTGATGGCTTCGTCACACTGCCGGCTCATGTTCATCTTGGAGTCCACTAGGATGCCAAGATCCCTTTCCACCTCTGTGCCACCCAGCAGGTCATTCCCTAGGCTGTAGGTGTGCTGGACATTTTTGCTCCCTAGGTGCAGCAATTTGCATTTCTCCTTGTTGAACTGCATCCTGTTGTTTTCTGCCCACTTGTCCAACCTATCTAGGTCTGCCTGCAGCTGTTCCCTGCCCTCCGGCGTGTCCACTTCTCCCCATAGCTTTGTGTCGTCTGCAAACTTGGACAGAGTACATTTGACTCCCTCGTCCAAGTTGCTGATGAAGACATTAAAGAGTATCGGTCCAAAGACCGAGCCCTGCGGGACCCCACTGCCCACACCCTTCCAGGTCGAGACCGACCCATCTACCACGACTCTTTGGGTGCGACCCTCTAGCCAATTTGCCACCCACCGGACCGTGCAGTCATCCACATCACAGCCTCTTAACTTGTTCACCAGTATGGGGTGGGATACCGTATCGAAGGCCTTCCTGAAGTCTAAGTATACGACATCCACCCCTCCTCCTGTGTCCAGGCGTTTCGTAACCTGGTCATAGAAAGAGACTAGATTGGTCAGGCACGATCTGCCCGCCACAAACCCATGCTGGTTTCCCCTCAGCATAATTTGCCCTGCCGGGCTCTCACAAATGTGAGCCTTGATAATTTTTTCAAAGACTTTACCAAGGATGGAGGTGAGACTGACCGGCCTATAATTGCCCGGGTCCTCCTTTCTCCCCTTTTTGAAAATGGGGACCACGTTAGCCCTTTTCCAGTCTTCTGGGATTTGGCCCGTGCGCCACGAGCGTTCGAATATTCCCGCCAGTGGCTCTGCAATGACGTCGGCCAGTGCCTTCAGCACCCTCGGATGGAGCCCATCCGGGCCTGCCGACTTAAAGGCATCCAGTTCTTCCAAGTGACTCTGCACCACCTCAGGATCTACGTATGGAAGTCTGGCACCTTGCTGCTGCCTCTCTACAACCCCAGTGAGAGACTTGTCGTGCCCCTCACTTAGGAACACTGAGGCAAAGAACTCGTTGAGGAGTTCAGCCTTGTCCCCCCTGTCTGTCACCAATTGTTTCTGCCCATTTAGCAGCGGTCCTATTCCTCCCTGGGCCTTCCTTTTACTCCCAATATATCTAAAAAACAATTTCTTGTTGTCCTTTACTTGGGTTGCCATCCTCAGCTCCATGGTAGCCTTGGCCCGCCTAACTGCCTCCCTACAAGCACGAGCAGAGGAGGTATATTCATCTTTAGTGATCTCACCCTGTTTCCACTTTTTATGTGCTCCCCTTTTGGCCCTTAGGCTGCCCTGGATTTCTCTGGTCAGCCATGGAAGCCTCCTGGCCCCTTTCCCTCTTTTGCCTCGCTCGGGGATCGTCATGCTTTGTGCCCGAAGGATCGTTTCCTTTAGGCACAGCCACCCTTCTTGGGCTCCCATCCCATCAAAACTCCTACTCTGCAGTGCTTCCTTGACTAATCGCCTGAGTGCATTGAGATCAGCTTTCCTAAAGTCTAGCACTTTCACCCTACTAGTTACCTTACCCACTCGCCGTCTTATGTTGAATTCTAATATAAGGTGATCACTGTCTCCCAAATGGCTACCGATCTGGAGGTCCCCTATCATGTCATCTCCCGTCGCCAATACCAGATCCAGTATGGCATTCCCCCTAGTGGGACCATGCACCTCCTGTGTCAGGTGGAGGTCCTGTACACAGGTTAGAAACCTGCGTGAGCGATGGGACCTTGCTGTCTGCGTCTCCCAGCAGATGTCAGGGTAGTTTAGGTCCCCCATGACTACCGCCTCTTTAGCTGTTATGGTCTCTGAGAGTTGCCTCAGGAGCCCCGCATCTATTTCTTCCCCTTGGTGTGGGGGTCTGTAGCAGACCCCTACCACCAAATCCCTTTCTCCTTGCCCCCCATGTAGCCTAACCCACAATCCTTCTACTTCCTCAACCTCGGTTTCTGTTTTGATGAGGGTTGATGTATATTGCTCACTGACATAAAGTGCAACCCCCGCCCTTTCTTCCCCGACCTGTCCTTTCTATACAATCTATAGCCCTCAATATGTACCGCCCAGTCATGGGATGAATCCCACCAGGTCTCCGTTATCCCCATTAAGTCATATGTGTTTAGTGCAAGCAGGAGCGCTAGTTCATCCTGCTTGTTCCCCATGCTCCTAGCATTAGTATATAGGCACTTGAGCCCTGCGACTGGTGCCTTTGCTGCCCCCCCCCCCCCGCTCCCAGTCCCATGGGGCCCATTGTTTCTTACCTTCTTGTTTCTTACCTGTTCTGTAGTGCTGGCCTCCCCATGGCTTTCAGGTTCCCAATGTTCTCCTTCTTCAGGCTGGGCTGACCTTGTGGGTGCCACATGGTTTGGTGGTCCACAGCTTCCCCTGCCCTTGTACTCCCCTCCCCCCGATGAGCCTAGTTTAAAGCCCGCCGGAGGAGATCCGCCAACCTAGTAGAAAACACACGCTTACCTTTGGGGGACAGGTGAAGCCCATCCCAGTTATTCCTCTGTCACCTTGCTTTAATGGGAATTTTCTCTGCAGCTGTGGGCATTCCCCTGTGGCTGTAGGGGACAGGACTAGGAGCAATAGCCTCAAGCTGCAGCAGAGGAAATTTAGGTTGGCGATTAAGAGGAACTCTGACTATGGGAGCGGTCAAGCATTGGAACAGGCTACCTAGAGAAGTTGTCGAATCTCCATCCCTGGGAATTCTCAAGAACAGTTTGGACAGACATTTGGCTTGGATGTTTTAATCAGGGATAGTCCTGGGCTGAGAAGGAGGCTGGACTTAATGACTTCATCAGGTCCATTCCAGCCCTACGTTCCTATGAGTCTCTGAATATTATTTCCATGCCAAGCTTTGAAAGCTTGCACTAAGTGCCAGCATCCTATGAAGGAACTAAAATTAGTTGTGTCTCTTCCCTGAGGACATCATGAATACCTTCTTGGTTTCTAGAAAGAACATGTTGTTTACTCAAATTTCCAGTTCAAAGAACCTGTGGATTAGAGAGTGAGAATTGTTCATTGCTATTGTATGAATAGTTTAAAGGTCTTTGTTGAAGATATGAATATTTTTTGGGGTTTGGGGTTTTTTTAGGATCACCCAAAGTACAATAAAAACTGCCCTTCTTTGTACCCCAGTTCTTTTTCTTTAATTCATGCTTCATTTTCCAGACTCTTTCAAAGTTCTGCTTCATACAGTTCTGCTTCTAATCAATACAATTTGGATCCATTGGTTCTTGTACTGTCACCTAGAACGTAGCCAAATGTTTTACATCTTAAGTATAGTCCCATGTAAGTAAATGGGCTATTCACATGTTAAAGTTAAGTGTATGCTACAATTGAGACCCTCTTGATCATGATGCAGCCTAATTTTATATTTTAAGACCAGCATAAGCCTGTAATCATGTCTTCCTTTTCAAATACAGTATTTGGAAATCTAACATGGTGCTATGTTTGCAACTTCAGCTTAGGTCTTGTAGCAGGTCAAAAAAAAGACTATTCATACTTTTTAGAGGAAACAATCCATTTTTTTATCTGCTCACACAAGTCCTTCATTGACTTAGTAAAAGGCAGTTGGCAGTGAGTCCAATATGTCAGACTAATGAATCTGGTGGGAGGACACCTACTAATGTCTGTGGCAGCTAGATAGCTAAGTACCACAAACGTTTTTAAAAAATATAAGATATGTATCTTGGTTTCAACCCAGGGCTGAGGCTGATAATCAACAAGTTTGTACATCACTGTTCTTTTCCATTACCTCTGCTGTGCTGCTATGGGCAAAGCAAACCAATTAAGCCTGCATTCACTTCAGTAAAATATTTAAGCATGTACTTCATTTGAAGTCAGTGGGGATGCTAAACTACTTTGCTGAATATAGACCCTCTTGCTTTCAGAAATAAGACTGATTTAGCATCTTTACATACCAACCAAAAAAAAAAAGGAACAATTGGATATGTGGTTCTGGAATATGAATGGGGAACTTGCAAAAAGTCAAAGGTGTGGAGAGACAATAGAAGTAAAAAGAAACTCTGCCACTAGCAGTGAATAAGCAGGTTTTGTAATGTAGTAGCACAGAGTTAAAGCATAGAATACTGTAGGAAAGATTCAAAGTCTCCCAGATCATGAAAAAAATTGCATTTCAGATGCATTCTCTCTATCATGTATAACCACATAATGCCCCAGGACTTGTTAGAAGGGATCCTGGTTTTCTCTGTTTAAAAAAATCCCCAATTTTCAGTTAAAAAATTAAACCCCAAATCTGTATTTTTCCATGATTTAAATGAAACACCACTAATATATAGATATAGGTGATAAGACCTATCTATATATATAGATATATATTAGTGGTGTTTCATTTTAATCACAAAAAATGTGGATTTGCGGTTACTTTTTAACTGAAAATCAGGGCTTTTTTTAAATCGGAGAAAACCAAGATCCCCGCTTGTTAGCGGGTTTCTCCATTAATTATATGCTTGTTGAAAAAAATCTACTGTGTTGACCATAAAAGTACATAATTAAAGTTAAAGCAAACTACCTGTAGGACTAATATATCATGTTGAGGACCCAGTTATCCCTATAAAATTATGAATAGGTGATAAGGCCTAGGAGTGACTTGCAATGAAAATGGCAATACACACTGTGAAACTACTTGAAGAATGGTTTACATTCTACATGATTTAATTCTTTTTCCAAAAAAAGACAATTGAGGTTTTCATAGATTAATAGATTCATAGATGTTATGGTCGGAAGGGACCGCAATAGATCATCGAGTCCGACCCCCTGCATAGGCAGGAAAGAGTGCTGGGTTTAGATGACCCCAGCTAGATGCCTATCTAACCTCCTCTTGAAAACCCCCAGGGTAGGGGAGAGCACCGCCTCCCTTGGGAGCCCATTCCAGACCTTGGCCACTCGAACTGTGAAGAAGTTCTTCCTAATGTCCAATCTAAATCTGCTCTCTGCTAGCTTGTGGCCATTGTTTCTTGTAACCCCCGGGGGCGCCTTGGTGAGTAAAGCCTCACCAGTTCCCTTCTGTGCCCCCATGATAAACTTATAGGCAGCCACAAGGTCGCCTCTCAACCTTCTCTTGCGGAGGCTGAAGAGGGCCAGGTGCCCTAGCCTCTCCTCATAGGGCTTGGCCCGCAAGCCCTTAACCATATGAGTGGCCCTTCTCTGGACCCTCTCCAGGTTATCCACATCCCTCTTGAAGTGTGGCGCCCAAAACTGCACGCAGTATTCCAACTGCAGTCTGACCAGAGCCCGATAGAGGGGAAGTATCACCTCCCTGGATCTGTTCGTCATGCATCTGCTGATGCACGATAAAGTGCCATTGGCTTTTCTGATGGCTTCGTCACACTGCCGACTCATGTTCATCTTGGAGTCCACTAGGACTCCAAGATCCCTTTCTGCTTCTGTTCCACCAAGCAGGTCATTCCCTAGGCAGTAGTTATGCTGGATATTTTTCCTCCCTAGGTGCAGCACTTTGCATTTCTCCTTGTTGAATTGCATTCTGTTGTTTTGTGCCCATATGTCCAACCTGTCCAGGTCTGCTTGTAGTTGTTCCCTGCCCTCCTGTGTGTCCACTTCTCCCCACAGTTTTGTGTCATCTGCAAACTTGGACAGAGTACACTTCACTCCCTCGTCCAAGTCACTGATGAAGACGTTGAAGAGTATCGGTCCAAGGACCGAGCCCTGTGGGACCCCACTGCCCACACCCTTCCAGGTCGATACCGACCCATCCACTACGACTCTCTGGGTGCGACCCTCTAGCCAATTCACTACCCACCGGACTGTGTAGTCATCCAAGTCACAGCCTCTTAACTTGTTCACCAGTATGGTGTGGGATACCGTATCAAAGGCCTTCCTGAAGTCTAAGTAAATGACGTCAACCCCTACTCCTGCGTCCAAGTGTTTTGTAACTTGGTCATAAAAAGAGACTAGATTAGTCAGGCATGATCTACCTGCTACGAACCCGTGCTGGTTTCCCCTCAGCATAATTTGTCCTGTCGGGCAAATGTGAGCCTTGATAATTTTTTCAAAGACTTTGCCAAGGATGGAGGTGAGACTGACTGGCCTATAGTTGCCTGGGTCCTCCTTCCTCCCGTTCTTGAAAATGGGGACCACATTGGCCCTTTTCCAGTCCTCCGGGACTTGGCCCGTGCACCACGAGTGTTCAAATATTTCCGCCAGTGGCTGTGCAGTGACGTCAGCCAGTGCCTTCAGTACCCTCGGATGGAGCTCATCCGGGCCTGCCGACTTAAACGCATCCAGTTCCTCCAAGTGACTCTGCACCATCTCAGCGTCTACGCTTGGTAGTCTGGCGCCCTGCTGCTGCCTCTCTACTATCCCAGTGAGAGACTTGTCTTGCCCCTCGCTTAGGAACACTGAGGCAAAGAACTCGTTGAGGAGTTCAGCCTTGTCCCCCTCTGCCTGTCACCAATTGCTTATGCCCATTTAGTAGAGGTCCTATTCCACCCTGGGCCTTCCTTTTACTCCCTATATATCTAAAAAACAATTTTTTGTTATCCTTAACTTGGGATGCCATCCTCAGCTCCATGGTACCTTTGGCTTGTCTAACTGCCTCCCTACAAGTGCGAGCAGAGGAGGTATACTCGTCTTTAGTAATCTCTCCCCGTTTCTACTTTTTATATGCCCCCCTTTTTGCCTGTAGGCTGCTCTGGATTTCTCTGGTCAGCCAAGGAAACCTCTTGGCCCCTTTTCCCCTTTTTCCCCACATCGGGATCGTCTCCCTCTGTGCCCAAAGTATCATTTCCTTAAGGCACAGCCACCCTTCCTGGGTTCCCACCTCTTCAAAACTCTTACTCTGCAGTGTGTCCTTGACTAAACACCTGAGTTCGTTGAAATCAGCTTTCCTAAAGTCTAGCACTTTCACCCTACTAGTTACCTTACCCACTCGACATCTTATGATGGATTCTGTTATTTGGTGATCACTGTCCCCCAGGTTACCACCGATCTGTAGGTCTCCTACCATGTCATCCCCCGTTGTCAATACCAGGTCCAGTGAGGCATCCCCCCTAGTGGGACTATGTACCTCCTGCATCAGATGGAGGTCCTGTACACAGGATAGGAACCTGCGTGAATGGTGGGACTTTGCTGTTTGCATCTCCCAGCAGATGTCTGGGTAGTTTAGGTCTGCCATGACTACCACCTCCCTAGTTTTTATGGTCTCCGAGAGCTGCCCCAGGAGCCCCAAATCTAGTTCTTCCCCTTGGTGTGGGGGTCTGTAGCAGACCCCTACCACCAAATCCCTTTCTCCTTAACCTCCATGTAACCTAACCCACACTCCTTCTACTTTCTCCTCCTCCGATACAGTTTTGATAAGGGTCGATGTATATCGCTCATTGACATAGAGCGCAACCTCTCGCCCTCTCTTCCCCACTCTATCCTTTCTGTACAGCTTATAACCCTCAATGTGTACCGCCCAGTCGTGGGAGGAATCCCACCAGGTTTCTGTTAGCCCTACTAAGTTGTAGGTGTTTTCTGCAAGTAGGAGTGCTAGTTCATCCTGCTTGCTCCCCATGCTCCTAGCATTAGTGTATAGGCTAATATAAATAGTGTATAGGAACAATATAAATATAGTGTATATTTAAGTGAACTATAAACATGATGACGTTGTCAGATCTTGTTTTACTTTCTGAGTAGTTGCCTTTTCTGCATTTGCCCTTCCCACCATGTTTCCCAATCATAACTAAATGATAGTCTTTCATAATTGCACATCTCTTAAATTTAATTGCACATTTTATTTCTTTATGGCTCTTTCCTAGCTAGTGGAGGCCAACCTTTTGGCAGCCATGCTGCAAGATAAGCCCTGAATCCTATCCAAGCGCCACTCTGGTTGTATTCCCCTGCCTGATCTGTTGTTCTGGTTCTTGCTCCCTGAACTGTCTGTCTTTCCCTGATTTGCTGTGCACCACACGTGAAGGCTGTATGCCGCAGGTTGACCACCCCTGCTCTTGCACAAAAAATCTTTTATAACATCAAGTAGCAAATAAATGTGAACCACACTCATTCCTCCAGTTTCAATGCTGCATTCCTTTTTGCTGGCTGTTCCTCAGCAACACTAATCAGACATCCCATTGCATTTGTTTCTTAGAGGACAGAAGACCGTTCTAAAAAGGACCTCCTGGTCTCTATTACAGAGCATATCTCACAAACTTTTTTATTTATTTAAATGTATATAAAGTAATACTAATTTGAAACAGCGAATTGTAAATTTAATAGTTTGAAGAAGAAACTGAATTTATAATACTCTTTGCAGGACAAATGAAGGATTTTTTTTCTTGCATCTATTTTCACTGCTTGTTCTTGTTATTGCTCAGTGTTGGTTGCTGTAAATAGAAAAGGGCTTGGTATCAGCGCTTGGACCCACGCATAGACTTTGCCAGGATTGTTCATGGTAGACAGTTTCTAGCCACAATAGAAATTGCCTCTGTTCAAAGCTTTACCTACTTTTCAGTCTCTTTCACAAGATTCCAAGATGAGTTGATCCAGTTGCCTTAAGTGCTCCAGTTAGGTGTGCGAATTATTCACGTGTGCTACATGTCCACATGAGAACAGAATTTTTTTCACTAAAAGCCTTTCTGATAGCTGTTACCTCCAGCCTTGGGGGAAGGGGTGGGAGACGGGGGGAGTAAGAAGACAGAAAAGAACAGGAAAATCTGCTGTTCCACTTTTGACATTTTCATAATTCAGTTCTCATCCTGTATGTTATTCTGACATGATGGCAAAGTTTGGTTCTGATCTTTCCCAGTATATGAGGACTACTCAGAATTTTTTTTAATACTGTGCATATTTATTCATTGAGATTGCACTTATATCTAAAAATTTTTTTTGCTTCTTATTAACTAATTATTTTCCTTTCACAAAGAAAAATATGTTACAGGATGAATAGTAGTAAACTACCTCTGTGTACCTTGAAGATATAGAAAAAAAGTGTTTGCTGTTAGTATGAGCACACAAACAGAAATAATATTGTTGAATTATTCAAATTTGGCAACTAAGCAAGTTGTGTGCCATTTAATTAGGTGCTTAAATACCTTTAAAATTCTGGATTTTAATCCCTGCTTCAGTTTTCCCCTGTGGAACACAGGAAATAATTCTTACTTATCTGAAATGAAGGTAATTTGGAAATAAAAAATGTTGTTGTAGATGCCAAATTTGCATATTACATTTGCATATATTTAATATAGGCTTGGAATAGAACTCTCCATCAGAGATGACATTACTTCCCATCAGACCTGCCACTGTTACATCTCCATGTCTATTCTGATAGCTTTCCCAGTAGCCAGCACATCAGAGAGTTTGATCCTATGCTGATATGGTTCTTAAAATGTCTTGGCATTTTGATAATCACAGCTGCATCTAAGACTTGCTGTTCACAGAGCCATGTCATTGTTCAACCTTGATGCTCCTTAGAGATTGGCAGCACTTTGAGATCAAAACAGAAAAGTCTTCTGAACAGAGAAGATAAGATGCAAGTGACTGAGAAATTGTAGTAGTGAAAGTTTTGTATAGTAAAAGTTTCCTACAAAAAAATATTTCATTTTCAAGCCCTATCTTTATTTGTGTATAAATCTGTTACTTACTATTCTGATAAAAATACACATTATAAACTTGTAGGGTTAATGGCAATTCCACCTCTTGACACCTCCCCCTCCACCCTGCTTTATGCAGCTCTGCGGAGTTATGCCCAGTGGGATAATTTCTGGTTTTGAACAGATGGCCTCTAAAACCAAGAAGTAATCAGACCAATTGGGACAAAAATTTACTGGCTGCCCCAGGGGCACGATGGTAAATTAACGCTGTAGGAAGTCTGGCATAATAAAAAATTAATGAACGTGTTGTCACATTATTAAATGTTATTTTCTCTTCTACATTTTTTCACTATTGCAAATTTCCAAAAGAGACAGAAACTATTAGCTAAAGTACATAGCTTCACTGTTATGGTGTTCGAGCCCTTATGTATTGTGTATTCCAGGCATTGCTTGGAATATTTCAATGTGATAAGAAGCCATGGAATTATGAGACTTTTAATGGAGAATATGCCAAAGAAAAGAGTTTACAAGCCATCAGCATTGTACTAACAATGAAAGCAGCTGTTTCACTAACTGCTTTCCTGCTGTTCTAAACATTGTAGGTGGTGGTAGCATTGTCAAATAAAACCTGAAGCAAAGGCAGATCCTGTCTTTCTGAAGAGTAATTGTATATACAGGAATAATGCAGGGACCAATTTCATTTGGACATTTTTATGACCAATAATTGATTGAGTTTCCTAATCTATAGTGGAGACAAGTTAATAAGTATGTTTTTGTTGTGTTGCTCTGCTGTCCAGTAGAGTCAGAATCTTTTGTCTTTCAGTGTCATATCCTACTAAATATTTCCATACAATTAGGTTAATTGTCCCAAAGGCAAACTTGTAAAAACACAGGCAGCATTTGAGATCTATCATCTATGTTATATCTATTTAATATAGTACGAATCTTAATGAATAGAATATGCATATATTACCAATACATTAATATAATATTAAGATAATGTTTATTATGTATACAATGTATATTTATAATTTTAAATTAGGGTATAAAAATTTTGTATTTGCTTAAATAAAATGGGCTTCAGTCCCTAATTCCATGCTAAGCCTCTTTCACAATGTACCTTGTGTACTAAAAGTGGGTATTTCAACCACCCTATTTCTGTCGCACATTTCTGCTGTGAATTTGGACAAGCCAGTCATTCCCTTTGTACTTCATTTTTCTCATTTGAACGTCTGAGAAAACTTTGCAGAATTTTTCTGTTGTTGGTTACGAATGCTTGCTAAACAGTCTTGAGTATGCTCTGATAGCTAAAATATATTAACCTTATTTTTTAAAGCACTAGCTGTAGTGCAGCTGGTTGTGTTATCTTATCTGCTAGTGCTGCTATTAAAAGGCTCAGTTCACACTAGCAGGGAAAAAGCTGTTTACTTCTACAAACATTTATATGCAGGAAGGGAAATTTGAGCATCTTTCTCCAGTCATACAATTCCAAGTTAAATAGTCAGCACATAATAATGCATTTTGTTTTGCACTCAGAATGGCTTAACATAAAACTGGATGGCTTAGGTAATGTGATATGAAATCTGTCATCTTGTAACTGAAAAATGAATCTGCAAAATCAATGAGATGTATATTGGCTGAATTTTTATCTTCAACACATTAGATCCTGGCAAGACATTTTATATTGAGGCTGATCTTTTGTCTTCAGTCATTTGATCCTGCCAAGACATTCTACTGAGTTGCAAGCAAGAGAATAAATTTTCTTTGTATTTTTTTTCCTTTGAAACATATTCTTTTTACCCTTCCTATACCTAATTATTTTTAAAAACTAGGTATTAATATAAGAACATTTATATTCCACCAGTGGCATAGGCTTCAACTGCTATTATTGACTTATGCTGTAGCAAAGCAGATTTAAATTAAATCTCAGGGAAGAAAATCTTCCTAACTGTAAAACAGTAGGACAGTGGAACAAGTTGTGCCTGGAAATTGCAGAATCTTCTTTCATTGGAGTTTTTTCAGGAGGATGCTGCATAAATATTTGTTTGGGTTGGTTTAGGGCATGGGTGGGCAATTTTTTCGGTTGACAGGCTGCTTAACAAGTTTTGGTAAGATGCTGAGGGCTGTACACACAAAATATTTCAGAATGTATGTTAAATTATAGATAAAAAACATCATATACTAAAAATCAAACATCTACTTAACATATTTTAATTTTATTTCAAAAATAATTTTTGTCCTAATTTATGTTTTTTTGAGTAGTGTATGTAGAGGCAATTTTATAACAGCTCAAAATAAAGTCTGACTCTTGCATACTGTGTGTGAGTGTGTGTGTGTGGGGGGTATGTGGGTGTGGGTGCGGGGAGGGAGAGAGGTGGGTCAGGGTCATGTGCACCAGAGCTCACCTGGGCAGTATGACGCAGGTACAGATGCGGTCCACCGTCCTCCACCATCTAACCTACAGCTGGCCCCACAGTACTCCTTGTGGGGCTGAGTCCTGCCCAGGCAAGCCACACCATGCTTCTGCCCACACTCACCCCACACCTCCTGATGACCCCTGGCCCCAGCCAGCATGCACAGCTTCCTGGTGGGGCTGCTGCTGCAGCTACAGACACCCAAGTAATCCTTGGTTTCCCCCATCTCCAGCAGCAACTCCTCCTGCCCCTTTGGGCAGTAGGTAGCACCGGACACCACATTCCCAGCCAGGAGTGGGGCAAGTTGCAGCCACGCAGCTCCTGCCTCAGCACATGGAGCTCCAGCTCCAGCTTTTGGCTGCCTTCCAACCACTTGGCCTCCTGACATGATGAGCAGCCATGGGTGGTCATGGGGTGGGTGCGGGCTGTCCCAGGCGGGAGCAGGTGGGGCACAGCCCCATGTTTAACATTATGGGGGCAGTTGCAGGCCAGATACAATCAATTGGTGGGCAGGATCTAGGCCCTGGGATGTATTTTACCCACTCCTGGTTTAGGAGGAATGCATCCTGCATCTTTGTAGGACAGCAGTTGGCAACCTAAAGTCCACAGTCCAGATGCACCCTGCTAGGCAGTTGAATCTGGCCTGTGAAACCAAGGTGATTCTGTGGCAGGTTGGCACTAAAGTGTGCAGCAGTGGGGGCAACACTGCAGTAGCAGCAGTGCAGGCAGGGTCAGGAAGCAGTAGCCTGCCTTCAAAGCTAGCTCCACTATAGCAGCCCACCATTTCAAAAGGTTGATGACCTCTGGTGTAAGAGCTTGTACTAACTGACCCTTGAGGTACATTTTTTTTTAACTGATGTGGGAAGTATGGAACGTTCTGAACAAAAACGTACCATTTTTTTACCTAATGTTGATATAAAAGGAAAAAAGCTTATTTTGAGACTTTTTAACTTGCACATAATTCAACATCAGTTAAACTTCTCACCCCTTCCCAGATTATTGGGTGCATACATTATAAAAGAGAAATTATTCAAATTTTAAATGTTGGTCTTGTACACAGTGGCAATTACTTCAGCTTCATGGTAAAGCACTGCAATACATCCTGATTAGTTTAATGACATTTTATAGCCCTGCCACATGTTCAAATTAAAGCTGGATAGAAACCAGCTATAAAGTTATTACACATTTGCAAGCACTAACTGTGTAGCTGGTTGACCCTTTATAGATAGATGGACATTTGTATGGCATGATAATTACTTTGCATGTGTGGCCAGTCTTCTTTTATTGTGCAGTTAACCAGTTATTGTGTAATAATAGTTGTAATGTGGTAAGGGTCTTAGTTAGACCTTTGTGTCAAACTTCTATGGATGAAGGTTTCCGTGTAGAAAAGGTGATCTTGCTATACATATAAAGTCATTGGCAATGCATAACAGGTGCACGTGCGCACCCTGAGACTGGCAGTCCCCCTGGCAGAAGCACCGCTGATGCTGCCCGCAGCACCTGCAGACAGTCACTGCTCACCACCTTTCTTTCCCTCGTTGCTGGTAGCATCAACGGAGTCTACAAGTGGTTGCTGACCACCGGTCAGCGCTTGCCCCCCCAACACCGCCACAGCTGTCTGTAGGAGCTCCCTGCTTGCCACTGCCATGCCCCTGCCACTGCTGCCTGTGGGCAGTTGCCATGCCCCCCAGCCTCCGAGACCATGCGTCCTTCATGTATAAAGTATTCGTTCTAAAGGAGTCTAAAGAGTTGGTTTACACAATAACCTAAAGCCAAATTGATTTGCATAAATCTAAAACATATTAGTACTGCATTGCAAATAAAGAGAAGAATGAAACCAAGTTATCTCAATTATTCAACACTCTGGAATCAGATGTCTGTAGTGGCTTTTATCCTGTGTTCTGAATAGTAACTTGAGAATTTGCAGAATAGCAAGGTAAACATTATTGGTTTTATAATAGTTGGTGTGTAAAAAATACAAAATTTCTGCATGGACCAATTAAACATTATTGTTATTATCACTGAATTATTCACATAATGGAGATGTTTCAAACTAATACCCATAAGAAGAAAAACATAATGATGCAGCAAACTTGCCAGCTTGTCCATAAGTGCAAGCTTTTACTCCATTACAGAGAATGGCCTTTTTTGGTTATTGGTAGTGTATACTCTTCTGAAGAGAGTGAAAATGTGAGTATGGTCTGTGTATTTATGCCATCTGTTAGATAGCTCAGAAGTATATGTCTAAGAAGGGACAGCATATTCAATAATCCACAGTATTTTCAATTCTGTCTCTGTGTTTTGATCTTTGTTTTTTTTCAACATGAGTTTGAATGACAGGTGATGATGTTTTGTCATCAACAAAATAGTGCAGAATCAATAGACTGAGATGCTCAACTGTTGTGCCACTGAGATATGTTATGGCTGTATCCAAATGAATAGCTGCCCATAGAGGAACAAAATAATTTCACAGGGATTATTGAAGTGTTGGATAAATCCAAGATAATCAGGAACTGTGGTTTCATAGCATCTTGAACTACAAAAAAATCATCGATGTTATCAAATAATTAAAAGTTTTTCACAGAATACGTCTAAATGTGTGCATGCCAGAGCTAGTAAATTAGAAAGACAGTGGTACAGACATACTTGCTTCTTTTAAATCTTTGATGGGAAAAAGGGCTGTTGTTGTCCTTTTTGAAAAATTACAGAGTTAGCAGAGTGAACCTACAGAGGAAATTACACATATTAGTATTGTGCCTTTAAACTGTTGGATTGTCCACATTTTGAAATATAAATCCCTCAAGAATGGAGCATTTCACCTCAGCATTCAAGGATATTTATATATTTATAATGAAGTAGTACAGAATGGTATACCAAATATTTGTTGTTACTGTCATATGGCTTGCCTTAATTGCTGCTTAAGATTCTTATGCTGTTGACATTAATGCAACTTATATGTCCAAAAGGAATTTAAATATAGCAACACTTTTTTATCAGGAAAAATATATTGCCCTGGATCAGAAGTATTTAATGCAACCGAGTGGTGTAACAAGAGTCAGTTTCTGACAATATTTAGTTGAGGTGCACTGATATATCGGTCCATATTGGATTGGCACTAATTAAAGGAAGATCAACATTATTGGCAATCAGCTTTTTTTGGCCAGTGTAGCTGATAATGTCACAGATAAATGCTATGTGCATGCACACAGCCACAGCATGCAGTGGCCAGGAATGCAGCATAGCACCTTGGAGAGTGGTGTCTGGCCGGTAAGTATAGGAGGGAAGGGGCATGGGGGAAGGAAGGGGCCTGGGGGGGGGGCGCAGCTTGAGGCCCCCATAGTGAGGGAGAGAGTGAGGTGGGGTAGGCACTGTCCAGCCGGGGCAGGGTGAAGCATGGGATGGAGCTTCAGGTGGCTCGTCTGTAGGGGGGGAGGGGAAGCAGCTCCCTGCCATTGTGCGAACCCCTGGGGAAGGCATGGTGGGGTATGTGCCAGGGGTTTGTGCCCCCTGGATTTGTGCACAGGGCAAGGGTGGCCTCTTCCTAGTGGTGGGGCTGGGCCAGAGCTGCACTTGAGGTGGGTGAAGGCATGGCGCGGTGGGTAGTGGCAGCGTTGGCAAGGAGTGGCTACAGGGTGGGCTATAGCCACCCCAAAATTTGTCATTGCCTCCCCTCTGAGTGCCACTTCTGCCCACCCAGCCCCACTACCAATAAGAGGCCAGCATAGCCCCTGGCCATGCACCTGCAGTGGGCAACCTGCCCTTGTCCCACACAGAAATCTGGGGGGGGAACCCCCCCATGCTTCCCTCAGGGGTGTGCACAGCAGTGGGTAGCTGCCACCCCTCCCCATCCCACTTGCGCCCCACCCTGCCCTGTTACCCCAGGAAGAGACCGGCTCCCTCACTCCATCCTTCACCATGGGGGCCTTGATCTGCACCCCCACCCCACTCCTTTGTCTCCACAGACTTACCAGCTGGATGCAGCTCTCCACACTGCCAGGCTGCATATCATTTATCGGATTGGTATCAGCCAATATGGCTGCTTAATAATTGGCCATCAATATCAGCCAAAAAAATCTTTATTGGTATCATATCCCTAATATTCAGTGACCCATAAAGAAAAAAGGGGATAACGGAACATTCTCAAACAGTTCTTGTAGAATAGCACTTCGGGGATCTCTTAAAACATTATCAGAATACCTCGGAATACAACAGGTAGCAAAGAAATTTGTCTTTTATAGTGTCTTTTAAATGAAGACTTAAATGAAGACGTCTTCATTTGTCTTTCCAAGTGTTGGATAACTGGATTTCAAGAGAACTGTCAAGCCTACTCCCTTATGAGAGAGAGTGCAGAGCCCCCTGCATTGCTGTGAATTTTGGAATATCTGAATCTTCCCCACCCTGTTTCAGGAAGAACCCAGGCCTTAGCAGTAGCATTTTGGCACCCACTAGAACAGTACACTGATAGTATCGCTAGGAAACTTATAGCTTCTGTTTGTGCAAGGACGTGATGCTTGTCAGGAGCCTGTGGACAGAACAGAAGTGCAAAGACAGAGGTAACAGGAGCATAATTGTTTCATGGAGGGAATTGGGGTGCTGTGTTGAAAATTTTGAAAATAAATCAATTAAATGGGTAAAAAACAAAACAAAACAAATAAATGCAATTCAGTAGAATAGGAAAAAAGCAGTTAAATGGAAAAAAACCATGAGAATAGGGTATGTTAAAATTCCACAGACCATAATGGCAAAACCCTGATAACTATAAATCCCATTAAGTCTAGGGACAAAAATTACATATAAACCCGTGTGATTGGAAGTGATTGGAAACTAGTTCAAGACTGCAACACAGCAGAAGTTCAGTACACATAAACTTATTTCAAAATGACCAGAACCAATTTAATATAAACCTGGATGGATGTATCAGAGTGTGCCCATATATGTGGGGAGGGGCTGTTTTAATTAGAACAGTTAATTAGAACTGCTGTAATTAAAACGACTCACCATCACGTGTATTAAGCCCCAACATTTTAAAATGGCTGCAGGGGCACTTTAACTAAAGCTCACTCAACAAGCTTGAGTTAAAGCACCCTCACGACCAATTTAAAATGGGCGCCGGGGGGGGGGGGGTTCAATACACATGATAGTGAGGTGGTGCCGGAGCGTTCTAATTAGGATGTGGAGCAGATACAATAAATCGAGTCTGCTCTGATGTGTTCTAAATAGAACGCGAACCAGCAAATCTATAGGCAGCTAGACTTAACTGATTTAAGTTAAATTAGTTTATTGAACTTCTGTCCCTTCCAGATTCAAGTTAACTCACACTCCCCTGCAAACCCCAACCGCGCATGTCGTAGGTGGGCAGACTAACCTTAGCTCAAGCTGTCGGCTCCAGCTGAGCAGGGAGGCATGTTCTAGTGTCCCTCCCACCCCCCCTGCTTTTGGTCTGGGGCACTGCAGGCATGTGGCTGCATTTCCAGAATCAAAAAGTAAATGTCTGTTTACTTGCTTACCGATTCAATCTATGGGGTTTAGACTAACCTATGAAGGTTGAATCGATTCTGCCTTGGACTTTTTGGCTGTCTGTACTTAGCTTAAAGGTCTAGAGAACACATGAAACTGTCTTTCAGTATCTGGACCAATTTGATCTGATTCTGTACCATGATTTCTGTGGCATAAAGAACTGCCTACATAAATCCAGCTGCAGGATCAGTTCCTACAGTTGCATGTTGTATCACTTTTCTGCCATACCTTGTTTTCCTCTTTTTAGATAAAAAATTGTTTTTGCTATAGCCCAGTGGTATAGACAAAGTTACTGAAAGTGTTAGTATTGAAGGATACCAATATAGGCAAATGTAACTGTTCAATCTTGTTTCTATAGCCATGGAAGTATAGCAAAACTATTGCAACTTTAAACCTGTTTCTTTCAGGATGGAGGTCGGGGTGTACTCACTACCTTGTATCACTACAGCAGCATGCAGAGGATGCTGTGAGGATGTTAGATCATATTAGAAGAGTTGATTTGAACTTCCCAGCAGCCGCTTCCCCTCCCTTTTTAAAGAAGTTAAAAGACACATTTGTCCGTACCCCAGGTTGTCCTATGTGTTTGGACATCATATAGTGAAACACAGCATTGGTCACGGCTGTGGCCATGTGTACTATTACAATAGAAATAATCAGTTTGCACTATGTAAATTAAGCCAGGTCAGCTCTTAATATTTTTTACTTTTGAGTACACTAAAAGAAATCCATTTAATGATGTATATTAGGTGAATTTGGCACATTATTTCCAAGTTTTGGTTAGTGAAATATTTGATGTACTGGAAAATCCTTATTAAAAGCGTAAACTTATTTTGATGCTAGAAAATCTGTTCATTCTTGATTGACTTAGTAAGAGTCTAATCTTTTTTTCCCATTGCAAAGAGTCGCAGCTGCATAAATTAGTGGATTCCACATCAGTTGTGGTTTTACATGTTAGAAACAACTCCTTAAACTCCGCCCAGGAACTGCCATACAGCTTGTCAGTGCAGATAATGGAGTACTAACATAATAGGCTTACATGCTTAGAGCTTCTCTGCGTAGGGAAGTTAGCCTGGATTAAGATAGTTTGTGAATCTAAAATGAAATAGTTTCCTTATTTAACTTTCTGCATGGACACTTATTCTGGAATAAGAGTGATTTATGGTATTACAAATTAGCTAGATCCCCTATTTTTTAGCTAACTGAAATGAAACTCTCCTATTCTAGAAAAAGGGCATTCTTATGAGATTGAGTTTAGTTTAGAATATGAGCATTCACATAGAGTTAATCAGGAGTAGCTAATGCAAAATAACTCCTCATCCAGAAGAGTCAGTATGGAAGTAAGGATGGATTGCTTGTAAATTACAGCAATCCATCCTTTTGGTGGTGCATCTTAAATATATTTCCATCAGTTTTAAAGTGACAAATACATTGAATCTAGGTACCAAAACTGCACATGGAGAGTAGAATTTTACCCTCATAGCCCGGTATAAATGAAAGCCATCACTCTGATCAGGGCTGAAATCTAATTACGCAGAAGTAGCTGGGAGTCTAACATTGTTAATCTTTAATTTAATTGTTTGGTTGGAAGAAAAGCAAACAATTGTTGAACTTCTGTATCCTTAACAAAAGAGCAATTTGGAGTTGTGCAAAATAGTTGCCTTGAAACTGTTAGTTCCCATGGAAATGTGTGACAAAAATGGACAGAAATACAGGAGATACAATTCTAGCTTTCTAAAGTCCAAGGCAAATTTCAGTAGGGCCAGGATTTCATCCAAATACTTTAATTTCCATTTTTTGTCAATGTTTCTACATCAAGATAGTTAATTTTTCAAGGTTTTAAAAACATTTAGTATAATTTTTCTTTTTGTGTGAGACATGTAAACAGAAGACACTGCATTTACTCCAGCTGTTTACCCCATAGCCCCATAGCTGTTACCCCATTTACCCCACAGCCTGTATCTCTTTTTTCAAAGTGTGTGGCCAAATCTGCTGCTGTGTTGTGTTTCATCCAAATGCCTGATTGGCTCAAGCCTTGGGCTGTCCTGGGACTCTGTCAATGCAAATTCTTGCGCTTTCTTTCCTCTCCACCCTGCTGTGGGTTAAGAAAGATTGTCTGTTTTTCGAACACTGAAAGATGTGGAAAATGTACTGAAAGGAATTTAAAAGGGACTGTTTCAATCTTGGCATGAAACACGGTTGTAAAAAGAATAGTTTTGATGACATTCATCTGTTGCAGATTGAACTAGGTGGAATTAATGATTGTAAATTGAACTCAGACAGGGTGATGGAGAAGGGTGGTAGTTTAAGTAAATGAGACACCATGATCTGTATTTAGTAAGCTGAACAGAAGTTAGCTTTGAATAATGTGGAGCCTTACAAATAATAGTTTTCATGATCTTGCAGGGCATAGGGAGAAGAGGGAATATTTGTTCGGTGCAGATGTGAGTTGTTCCAGGAAGATGTTAAGTGAAAGACCACAGGATATGCTTATCCTTCAAAGAGAAAAATCATAGAGAATCATAGAGAATTAAGACAAAGGGAGCAAAACTGAAGCATGTCATACTTACTTGGGCTCATAGCATATCCACAAGTTGGACAAAAAATAAAGACCTGTCTTTTTCTCAGCTCAATTACATTCACATCTATAAACACATCCCTACACTATAAATCCTCTGAGCTGTTAAGATGAGTATATCAGCGTGCTTAGCAGAGGAGCAGAATGATGATAATTGTATCCGATTACCTTGGATATAGATATTCAGATCTTGGTGCTGCTTTCCCTTTGGATTCCTGATTTATGCTTGGTCACACCTGAAGTCTCGAAGGGCTGTTTGTTTTCTTAGGATACATTTTAGCTCTTTCTGTGGTGCCAAACATACCATATGTGCAGCAAATAATAATAACTCTGCTCTTTTGTTCATGCTTATCTAGTTTAATATCTATGGGACATTTCTCTTCTAAATATCATAGAAAAGTGTGAATGTTTGTGAAAGGGTTCTATGAACGTATGCACCAGGCACTTCCAAATTAAAGAATTAAAATACTTGTGTATTTTGTTGTCTCCAAACATTGGAAATAATAGCATGGAAGAAGTCAGAAGAAGGCAGGGAAGAAGTCAGAAGCAGAACCCCCCCCCCCCCCCCCCCAGTACTTCAGCACTGGGCTTTTCCAGCTTAAAGCACTCAAGGGGGCATGTTCTGCTCCCTGCTTGGCTGGGACTGATGCACACTCTTCCTTCCTCTGTGGGAGAGGGAGGCAAAGTAGTGAAGCACACTGGCTGCCTGTACCAAAGTTTTGTCTCCTGAGAGAGATTCTCTGGGGAGCTATTTCCCTC
The DNA here is from genome assembly GCF_030867095.1 of Alligator mississippiensis. Lineage (NCBI taxonomy): Eukaryota > Metazoa > Chordata > Crocodylia > Alligatoridae > Alligator > Alligator mississippiensis. The sequence continues at coordinate 125,462,435 of NC_081825.1, read as the reverse complement.
GGTTGTTCCCAAGTTATTTTTCTTCCCAAGTGACTACTTTTACTCTGGAAGAAAAATGATGAACTTCTGTACACTTGTGGTTTCTCCTGAGAGAGCAGGGACTCTTCCTGGAGAAACTGAACATCTGTCGAAGGCCTTAGAGCCATCAGAGATTATTTACTCTGTAGCTTTAGACTCCTGAGTTTCTTGGCTGCTTTCACTGCTTACCCCATCTCTTTTGGAAAAGATATGTTTTTTCATTGCTGATGGAGCTTATTTAAAGAGTTCTTAAGTCTTCTTGAGCGTTATTCCTCTTGGTTCACCACAAGGTTGAAGACAATAGGGATGTCCTTCCAAAAGATTTCTCTCTGTTGAATATACATTTACTATACCTGGTTTGCTCCAGAATTTGTGCTCACATCTTTTTTATTTCAAAAGTATTTTGTCATCTTTCTTTATGCATAGCAGCTGCCCAAGGTGTGCATCCACATCAAACAATGAGCCTCATAATAGTTTGTATGGTTAGAGAGTTGGGCATGTATATAAATGTCATAGCCTGAGTGGCAGATCGATGTACTAAAAATGCTGTTCCTTTACCTACTGTTGTTAACTTTAATTAGTAGGATTTTTCATCTCCTTTGCCTGACTATGTTTTGACCTTCCACTCTTCTTGCAATATTTTGCTGAGTTTGATGAGGCTTTTATTTGTGCCAATGCTGTACTGCTAGGAATATAAATCAATACTGGTAAAATGCACGATCATTTTTCTTTGCGCTTAGCAGCTCCTGCAGCATAAACCATCTCTTTAAAACGGTGTTTAACTAAAGTTTTGGTTTCCTTTTTTTTTCACAGTCCGACAGCAATGCAAGCTTTCTTAGAGCTGCCAGAGCTGGCAATTTGGACAAAGTAGTGGAGTATCTGAAGAGCGGAATAGACATCAACACATGTAATCAGGTAGGAGACCATATGGGCATGCATCTATTTATATAGGTAGATAAACTGAGCTGTAAAGAGGAAGCCCTATGTGCTTCTGTCATCTAAATTGCTTCGCAGTTAATTCTGAGTCAGTTTTAGATATTTTTTTTTGGCTCCAGCCTTCACATTGGAATGCCTGCTCCTCCCCATGTAGCTGACAAAGCCCACACTACTCTTGGGCTGACTTTAATAAAGGCTCTTCGTGGTGACTACATACGTACTTCCAAGCCCCCTATTTCTGCCAGCACCACAGCATAATAAAATGTGAAGATCCAGGAGGTGGGCAGAGGAAGAGAGGAAGCAGCCACACCCCTCTTTGGTTGTGCCGTACATGTGCAGTGAAGTCTCTGAGTTCACTCGCTTGTCAGTGAGGCTCTGGACCTCAGGGAACTACTTTCCCCACATTTTTTTCCTGGAGCAGCAGGCAAGGAGGTGAGAGAGTGAGCAGTGCCAGTGTTCACCCCATGAGCTCTGGTGCCATGCTGACAAGTTGGTGAGTGCAGAGAGCTCACTGCACATGTACTACGCAGCAGAAGTAAGGTGCCGCCACACTCCCTGCAGTCCCCTAGATCTGCCCGTGCATGCATGTGTAGGTGGACCAATTTTGGTAGCTCAGCATTCTGTGAAGATGTGAATTTTGCACATACATAATAAGCGTGTGTATCAATTTTATGAGCTGTATCAAGTGGACGTGTAGGGACTATTTTGAGGTTCTGGGTTAAGGTGAAATATTTAGCACTAGCCATCAGCATCCCAGGATCTTATAGCTGCACCTCCAGGAATGTAGTATACCTCATCCAATGCACCAAATGCCCTGATGGAAGATATGTAGGAGAGACCAGACAACAACTGCGCACCAGAATGAACGCACACCGGAAATCCATCAAAGACAGAAACACCCAATTACCGGTGGGGGCACATTTCTCACAGGAGGGCCACTCTCTCTCCAATCTCTCAGTCCTGATCCTCAAGGGAAATTTACACAACACATCCCAGAGAGGAGCCTATGAGCTCCATTTCATCAACCTGCTGGATACTAGAGATCATGAACTAAACACAGACATTGGATTTTTGATACATTACAATCTGCCTGGCAACTGACTCCCCAGCCCAGCCCAGCCCCTGGCTTCTTTACTTTTCATTCCATCCAGGAAGAGCACACACCAACTGCTGCAGCGTCCTTAGCCTGACGAAGGGTTTTTGAACCTGAAAGCTTGCTTAATAACTATTCTCCAACCATTTGGGTTGGTCTAATAAAAGATATCAAATTCACCCAAGGAACCTTGTCTGCCTATATTTAACACTAGAGGTTTTTATGGGGTTTTACAGTTACTGAAACCAATCTAAAAGTGTGGTTACTGTCTAAAGAAATTAACACAAAAAAGGAAGTTTCATGATAGTTAAGACTTGTGTTCCCAGTCATTATAGCTGGGAAGATATTAAGGATACATGAACACTTTTTTTCCCATAGATGAGAACTTTGTGGGTGTCCTACTACTGGCTTCTTCCACAAAGCCTCATTTTTTCTGGAAAAAAACACCTTACTGTGAGAGCACTTTTGTAAAGTGTAGTGGTGGGATTAAACATCCCAAGGGTAGGATTCACCTGTGCAAGATACCACACCACTGATTTTTGTCTACTATCAATTCCAGATCACCTTGCCTTGTTATTCCCTCAACATTACCTATTAGCTGTCTGAAAAAGAGGGTCTGATAATTTGGAAAATATCATCCCCTACCTAGACTTAGGGCATCTCCAGCCAAGTGGGAACGTGTGTTTCCCCAGGGACAAGTAGCAGCAGTGTACCTTGTGCCGCCTCTGGCGTTCCCTAGCAATGCCTGTGCCACGCATGCTCTGGTGTGTGGCAGGTTACCCCAGGTCAGGTAGGGGAGGCTGGGGCCAGCAACTGTGCCTGTGGCTCTAGGGGCCTCTGGCACTTCTGCAGCTGGGAGCCTGGCCAGCAGCTGGTCTGTGGCTCCAATTAGCCAGGCTCTGGTTTTGGCTGGCACACACTGCTGCCACATGCGCTGCCCCACCTTTTTTAGGCATGCATTATAAATATAAATTAACCAACCCCCCCGAAAAGTGGTATGGGGACTGCTGGCATGTGCAGTGTGTGGTGCCACAGATGGGTCTGCAGTGCCACATACTGCGCATCCGTGCTCGTCTGAATGTGCCCTTACTGTTCTTTTTTTAAGTTTGTACCAGTAGCATAACAAAGGGTGGGGGTGACTGGGGCCCCAGCACTGGGCACCAACTTGGGTGGGGATACAAAAACAGCAACCACTGCACTGCTGGCCCAGCCACTGCCAGCAGCCTGCGCTGTGCACTGCCACCTCTCAGGGTGCATAACTGCCCAGATATACCTCTGATTTGTACTGCAGGTGCACACACCAGCCTCGACCAGATATAAAGATCCAGTGCAGTAAACACTGTATGCATTTATACTGAAAAGACAGGCTGATCTCTAGAAAAGTTGAAATTGGGGGGTAGGCAGCAATGGCTGGTACAATACATTAGAGAAGGAGCATGATGTAATGCTTATCATTACCAAACTAATTTCCTAGATATTGTTAGTTGTTTCATAGGCTCCTTTACATACATCTTCACAGACATAAATGGCATAATGGAGAAAAATGTAAAGTCGCTATGGAAAAGTTAGCATTGTTAGCAAGGCTTAGGCACACGTTAAGTGTACTGTACCAAAGAAGAGACGGTAGGCTAGACGGGGTTAGGCTCTGAAGAGTCTTAAAGTGAAAACAAGTAGTTTTTGCTGTGGAAAAATGAATGTGGAAAAATAAATCTAAGGAAAGATGTGATAGAAATAAAGCAGCAAGCCAAGAAGATGAGTTTTGAATCTGAGTAAGGGCTATGAATTACAAAATTATTTTTGTGAGCTAAACCAGGAAGATGACTCTCTCTCTCGATGTTTTCATGGTATATGATAGCACCTCAGCCTGTTATAATAGGAAACAGTTCCTAACTGATGCTTTGTTTATCAACCGACCTTGCACATTTAGTGCCTCTCTCATTTGAATGATTGCTGTGTATGGACAACGATCTCCTTAGAGAAGAAGCATAAAGTAATGCTTACCATTAGCAAACCAATTTCCTAGCTATTGTTAGTTGTTTCATAGGCTCCCTTACATACATCTTTACAGACATAAATGGCATAATGAACACACGGACGTAGCCCAAGTGGAGGCGTTATAGCATTTCTGCACAACATATATCTCTTAGATATTCGTTTTCACTGGCAAGAAGCAGTATCTGGCCACTCACTGCATCATCCCCCACAGAACACCTGATCTCTAGTGACCCAAGGTGCGGAAGTCTGAGATTCCCTCACTATTTCTGTGAGGTATCAAGCTATAAGTAAACACTGAGTGGATATTTTTAGCTGAATGGCTAAAGTGTGTCCAAGCAGATTAAAATCTAGTAGCTCATAGTTTCCTACAGTAAATAACATCCCTAGTGCTGAATGCCAATTAGAGCCGTTGTAGTTATTTCAGTTGGGGACTCAAATGGCTTGAAGAAGGGACACATTTTTGGGATTCATTTTTAATAAATCCTTAGAGAGTTGCTGAAATGATCGTAAATATGGAAACTACAAAAGCAGCTTTTTATCATATTTTGCTTAGCGTGCCATTAAGTAACGAGTCTTCTATATAAAATAAAACAGTGTGCAGTAAAATTAGCTTAAAGACAGTTGCGCTTTAGTTTGTTTCTGTTTTACTTACTACTTCACTGACTGAAAAGGCTGTTACTGCTATAAAAATGTGACTCTTACATGACTCTTGCTTGACCAATCTCATTTCCTTCTACAACCAGGTGACCTATCACCTGGACAAGGGAGAAGAGATTGATGTCATATATCTTGACTTCAGAAAAGCCTTCGATCTGGTTTCCCATGATCACCTCTTGGAGAAACTGGCCAATTGTGGCCTTGGGTCGTCCACGATCCACTGGCTGGAAAATTGGCTCCGGGGTCGGACCCAGAGGGTAGTAATTGATGGAAGTCACTCATCGTGGTGTCCAGTGACCAGTGGGGTCCCCCAAGGCTCTGTCTTTGGACCCATACTGTTCAACATTTTCATTAACGATGTGGACACTGGAGTCAGAAGTGGACTGGCCAAGTTCGCCGATGACACCAAACGTTGGGGCAAAGCATCCACACCAGAAGACAGGGGGGCGATCCAGGCTGACCTGGACAGGCTCAGCAAGTGGGCGGATGAGAATCTGATGGTGTTCAACGCCGATAAATGCAAGGTTCTCCACCTTGGGAAGAAAAACCCGCAGCATCCTTATAGGCTCGGCAGTGCTATGTTGGCTAGCACTAAGGAAGAAAGAGACTTGGGGGTCATCATTGACCACAAGATGAACATGAGCCTGCAGTGCGATGCTGCGGCTAGTAAAGTGACCAAAACGCTGGCTTGCATCCATAGATGCTTCTCAAGCAAATCCCAGGACGTCATTCTCCCCTTGTACTCGGCCTTAGTGAGGCCACAGCTGGAGTACTGCATCCAGTTTTGGGCTCCACAATTCAAAAAGGATGTGGAGAAGCTTGAGAGAGTCCAGAGAAGAGCCACGCGTATGATCAGAGGTCAGGGAAGCAGACCCTATGATGACAGGCTGAGAGCCCTGGGGCTCTTTAGCCTGGAAAAGCACAGGCCCAGGGGTGATCTGATGGCCACCTATAAGTTTATCAGGGGTGACCACCAGTATCTGGGGGAACGTTTGTTCACCAGAGTGCCCCAAGGGATGACGACTAGGTCGAATGGTCATAAACTACTACAAGACCGTTTCAGGCTGGACATAAGGAAGAATTTCTTTACTGTCCGAGCCCCCAAGGTCTGGAACAGCCTGCCACCGGAGGTGGTTCAAGCGCCTACATTGAACACCTTCAAGAGCAAACTGGATGCTTATCTTGCTGGGATCCTATGACCCCAGCTGACTTCCTGCCCTTTGGGCAGGGGGCTGGACTTGATCTTCCGAGGTCCCTTCCAGCCCTAATGTCTATGAAATCTGTGAAATCAGTACCTGACCCATGATTTCCCACTGTCAGTCTGTGACAGCCTCTTAGACTTTTTAGGTTGTTCTCCCATCTATAAGTCTTTCATAAATCTCCTTTTTTTTCATCAAATAGATACTTGGAGCCTGTAATTGAGGTTTGCAAACACTTGCAGCCACTGAAGCTGTTTGAGGTGCTGCAAACCTCACACAGCACATGTGCACTCATGCACTATGCTGCTAATTTGCAGCACATTTTGTTTTGACACTGGAAGATCCCAGTGTCAAAAAAACCTGCTGCTAGAAAAAGCGGTGCAGCACATGTGGCAGCAGTGTGCATTGCCAGAAATCAAATCCTGGCTCACCTGATCCTGTGTTGGCCCCAGCCTCCCCAACCGCACTTGGGTCTCTCTGCTCTGCGCCAGTGAGCATGTGCAGGGGTGTGCCTGGGGACAAATAGGAGCAGTCCCGTGCATTTGCACTCGGGGAGGCACACCCAGTAGGTCTGCTTGTGATCCAGCAATTAACCCTGCAAGCTGTGGAGCTCCCACTGAAGGCAGCAGCAGTTTCACGACTGAGACCCTGAAATATCAAACTTGCTAAGAACCTGGACTAAAATTTGGCCAGAATAACCAGGATATTCAAAACAGATGTGAATTTGGAAGAAGTAAGTAAACAAATTGCAAACAAATTGATGTTTTAGCTGAAAACAACATTTCACTCAGCAAATACTTTCATCCAGTCTTTTTTTTCCTGGGCCAGGGTATGTCACTTGGCATGTTATGATTTTCCAGTCTGTCAGCAGGCTCTGATGTCAGGACTCTGATATCCAAGAAAGCTGCCCTTCCTGGTAGAATACAAAAGGGTGTGCGCTGCATTGCCACCCACCATCCACCTGGATAAATCCGCCTTTTGCTGTATCTGTGACCTCAGGTTTATATTTTCCTAAGTGATGGAAGTGATTGAAGTGCGCTAACTGAATTAAAAGAAAAAGAAAAAAGTTTACCAGAAAGTGACTTGTTTGAATTAGTAACTAATGGTCATTTCCTTTAGAGTATAGCATCTCATTTAAAATACAGAGTCACAGAATGGCACCTTTGTCATATTTATTATGGCCCTTGTTTAGGAAAACACTTATGACCAGATTTTTAAAGGTATATAGATGCTGAACTCCATTACTTGTATACCTTTAAAAATCTGGCCCTTACAATAATTAAACACAAACTTAACCCTAAGCATGTATTTAAATTCCAGCGATGTTAAGTGAAGCATCTATTTAAATGTTTTCTTATGGTTGGGCATTGTACTGTATAAAAATACTGTAGTAATGCCAAAATATTGAGATGGAGACAGTCTTATATCTGGAGAACACCACTAAAATCTCTTCCTTCTTGGCTTACCTTTATATGTTGACATTCATCCCAGAGAAGAGCCTTTATGAACTTCCATAGTCAAGGTAGAAAGCTCAGATAGGAAAGCTTTATCATGAGAAAATAGTCGTAACTCTATGTAAAATAAAATGAAGTCATTTTGTAAAATAGTGGTTGCAAAAATGAGACATGAGTGGCTGAAATAGTCAGAACTACCTCCCCTGCCAGAGGAAAGCTGCAAATAATTAAATACACAAATGTCATATGAAAGTTGGGATATGAATGTGCAAAGGGGAAGATTCATCTGCCTTCCCAGGAATAGAATGTTGGCAAGACCTGAGACTTTCTGCTGTCTGTTTTATTGAGAGCATAAATTCTTTAGACAATATTAAATTGTCTCGAGAAATGTTATGACCCATTACATTCCATTTGCAACAAAAAAAAAAAAATATGGTGTGGATGGCAAAAAAAAAAGGATGCTCTCTCCAGTGCTTGCTTTTTTGTTCTTATTTTCTAGGAGAAACAGCAAATTTTAAGTGAAGATATTTGTGAGAAGCAAAATCTGAAATGGGTTTTTGCTTCAAAAATCTGATTGCAAGATTTGCAGTCAGTTGGTTAGGGATCTTTGGTTTGTCCAACTTTAATACAGTTTGAGAATGATCACATCAGTTTGAGAAGGATCACGCCATAATTTATAACTAAGAAAACTGAGATTCTTTGCTAAGATAAGAAATAGGTTGTACTTCTTATTCCTGTCTCTCAGGAGAGAAAAGAAAACTCACACAGGCTGGGATAGCTATATTAGCAAACAGTCATATCCATTCCATAGACTGTTTCCTTTCTGGAATCAGATCAAATTCCTCTTTTTTCTTTATGAAGGAATGTTAATGATAGCTAGCTAGCAAAACACTATCTCCTTTAATCATCAATATTGGAAATCAGATACATGCAAGATAAAGTAAAAAAAAAAAGACATCATATAATTTTATACTTGCTTGAAATAGATGTTGCACCCTAGTGTGCCATATTGTGGTATCACAAGCTTTCAGCATTTAATGACTTGAGTCAAAGTTAAAACTGCATCCCTATATACCAAGGTAATTAAAGTACTCAATTACTGTGCAAAGTACTATCTGTACTTATACCTATACCTGGTCTCATTCAGTAAATACTTTTTCTGATACTGGAAGGAAGTGATTCAAGAATTTAAAAAAAAAATGTTGAGTAATTGCAGTTCTTGGAAAGCACTTATAATGAAAAATAATAATGAAAAAAATCCTAAAAATCCTAAGAATTCTTAAGACACCTTAAACAGATTATTTGGGTTCTCACCGTAAACCAGAAACCAAGAAATTGTTTTGCTATGCGCTGGGTAATCTCTTGCCCACTTCTGTGATAGTGTCTGCAGTTTTGGGACTTCCGGCTATGAAGATTTATCTGTGACAGCCCTCTTGCAGGGTCAAAAGTAAGGAGCACAATTTTCTCACCCATAGCCCCTTAGCCATTGTTACCAGGCTATGTATATTCCTTTCTTGCCTGCAGAGCTTTCATCCATGAAGATGACTGGCCATTTATCTTCCCTGAATCAGTCTGTCTTGTGCAGGGAAGATGCTATCTATCTTCTGTTATTTCTCTTAACAAAAAAAAGAGCTCTGCAGGTTTTTTCATATCTGTTTCACCCTGAATAGATTTGTAGACAAAGAAACTTTAAGAAAGAGCAGAAGATATCCATAGGACATGCGTCATAGTACAATGGGGACCAAGCTTTTTAGAATTAGAAGAAGAAGAATTAACATTTTAGAAGAATTAGAACTGCACCATCCCTCCCTGAGTGCTACCCCAATCACCTTCCCTGGCTGACCCACTACTCTGCTTTCTGCTTCTTTCCTGTGCTGCATATGTTGTTTACAGTGCTTACTCGAGTAGGGTTGTTGTGAGAATTAGCTGGCAAAGAGATTTTCATGAGAAGTCATATATAAATAAGTACCAACTGTTATTGGTTGGGTGGTGTTGCCCTAACCATGTCAGGTTTTAAGGGTTAGAGCCTTTTAGTACTTATAACATTAGCATGTTTTTTAGTTCAGTCTTCCCATTTGTAACATTTTGTCTGGTTGAAATAAGTCAAACCTATGCATTAATAAGTCCTACAAATGTTTAGCCCATTCATAATTAATCATTCTATCCTAGTGCTCAACAGATATTCTGAACATCCTATATCCCAAATGCTTTCATATTCTTTTGAATTGGGCAAGTATTTTACATCTATTGAGTTAAAGAAATAGTAAATTTCTTTCTGTTTTCTACTTTTTGATTTCTCCATCCCTCATTTTCTTCTTCTTCCTTTGGCTCTTAAGATGGTGTAAAACAGGGGCGGGCGATTATTTTGAGTGGAGGGGTGCTTACCAAGTTTGGGTAAGTTGTTGAGGGCCACATAGGTAGCCCTGCCCCTTGACAGGTGCCCCACCCCCTGGTTGCCATCTTGTGACTGGAAGTCCTGCCGCTTAACCCCCAGCCTTTGCCACTAGAAGTCCCTGCCCTTGCCCCTGGAAATGCTCCTTTTAGCAAAGGGTTTTGCCATCTCAAAACCTGAAAAATACCAAATTATATTCTAAAAATTGAACATCTACAACATTCATTAATTTGATTTAAAAAAATATTTTGTGCTGATTTATATGTGTTTGTGTAGTGTACATAGAGGTGATTGCACAGCAGCTGAAAATAAAGTCTTACTTGTATACTGTGGGGGACTGGGGGAATGGGGGGTGGGTATAGGTTTGTGGGGGGTTGTGGGTGTGTGTAGGAGGGTTTTTGTGGTGGGGTGGATAGGTGTGGGGGTGGGGTGAGGGAGCATGTGGCTGTGTGTGTGGATATGTGGGGTTTGGGTGGGTGTGGGGTTTGTGGGAGACTGTGTGTGAGGGGAGGTTGGCTGGAGTGTGTGAGGTGATGTGGGTGTCGGGGTCTGTGCATATGGTAGCGTGAGTGGTGGGTGTGGGTGCATTTGTATGGTGAGGTGTGCGTGGGGGACTCCTCCTATGAACACACACACACACCCCTCCCAATACTGGCACTGGTGCCATGCTCCCGAGGTCTGGTGATTCAGCCAGGGGCCACGTAGTGCTGGAGGCTGGCAGGTGGGTAGGGAAGGAGTGAAAGCTGCGGCAGGCAGAGGCTTCCAGTTGTGGGAGCAGGGGAGGCAGGGGGCTGAGGGTGGGTTGGGTTTGGGCTGGCCTTGGTGCTGGGTCCTGCTGCTGGCTTGCCCTGGGTCCTTCTGCCCCTAGCTCCTGTCATCTTTGACAGGCAGCCAGGAGCAGATAAATATTAATTTTCTAAATTTTTTAGGGGCCTGTGGGCCAGATAGAATTGCCTGGCAGGCTGCATCTGGCCCACAGGCTGGATTTTGCCCTCCCCAGCGTAAAACTTATAATTTCTACTCTGGTGAAGGTCCAGAAGTTTAGCCAATGATGAGACATTTTAGGTTAAAACATTAATCATAATCTACACTTAGAAGAATGATTAGGTTACAAGGAAAGTGCTGGGTCATGGCAACTTTGGTTCTTTGTTTACTTATTTTGTGTGTTTTACCTATTTTGCTGTGTTTGGTTTTGAACAGAGGCCACATAATTTTAAAGGACCAGGTTTGGCTACTTTTATCACTCCAAACTACTACTTTATGATACAAGTAATCTGAACATCTATTGATAAAATAGGCCCCAAAGAGGGGCTGTAGCCTGAAGTGTGATAATCCTGTAGTGTGATGGCAGGCAACACACTGTTTTATGTAGTGGGGACCAACCTTTTTGGCAGGTATGTTCAAATCAGCTCTGCACCCTCCCCAAGTACCACTCCAATCCCTTTCCCCTGCCCAAACTGCTACTCTGCTTTCTGCTTCCTGACCTATGCCCCCTGCCTGATCTGATGATCTGCCTTCTGCTCCATGCCTTATCTGCCACTGTGCTTCCTGTCCTCTTCCTAATCTGCTCTGTACCACATACAGAGGCTGCCCATGCCACTTATGACATGTGTGTCTCAGGTTGGCCACCTCCGGTTTACCATTTTTTTTTTTTGCCCTAAAGATATCACAGCCAATTCTATGTTAATAGTATCACTGTTGCTTTTATCAACTAACTTCAGTGAGAATCATTTCCTAGCATTATCCATTAAATCTTTTGCCTCCCAGGTGCTTTCTGTAAATTGTTTTGCTCTGTTCATTTGCACCAAAAATAAACCATCTCTCTGGGTTTCCTTAATGATAAGAAACCATTCGTAGCTAATAAAGCTTATGATATTGCGATACTGCTTAATTAAGTCAAAGTGTGATTATAAAGATTTGAGAACAGTCATACAAATGGCCAAGCCATGGTATTTGTGTGCTGCTAAAATGAAAGATGTATGCTCAGTGGAATTCTGTCAGGTCAGAAAGGATAGTATCATGCTTGTTCAGGCTGTGGGATAGTCCCAGAATCACTCGGCAGTTACTGGTACAGCAACAAATTCAGTAGGTTTTTAACTTTCACACTCATGGGTATGTACGGTGTGCTTTGATAGTCATACAGATCTACATGCCATACACAGGCCATACCTAATTTGACACATGCAGAGTTTAGGCCACTACATAGAAAGGATAGAAAGTAATGTCTTTGACTTTAGAGAGAGTTGCCTGCATGCTGCTTTTAAAATTAATCTTAAGATATTAAGGCTACATACAGACAGTAAAAAAGATGGGACTGAATTGATTCAGTCTTTGTAGGTTAGTTTAAGACACAGAGATTAAACTGATAAGCAAGTGAATAGACATTCACTTTTGATTCTGCAGTGGCCCAGGTCAGAAGCCCGTGGGCACTACAGCATACCGCCCAGCCTGCCAGCCACTGTTAAAGGGAAGGGAGGAAGCTCCAAGACTTTTACCCCCTCCCTGGTCGAGCGCGGGGGGGAGGGTGCACATGCATGCGCATGTGTGTGTATCCAGGCATGGGTATGGAGGGCTGTGTGTGTGTGTGTGTGTATTTGCATGTGTGTCCAAGTGTGGGTTGGGGGGGGTGTCTGCATGTGGGTCTGGGGGTGTGTGTGCATGCGTGTGTGTCCATGTGTGTGTGTTTCCAAGTGTGGGTGTTGAAGGGTGTGTGTGCATGTGTGTCCACGTGTTTGTGTGTATGTATGTGCACACATGGGTTGGTGCGGGTACCCAGGCAATACCCACATCCTGAGCACCTCAAAAACATTGCTGATGCAGGTGTGCTTCCAAAAGTTAGCCAGCAGGTGCTGGGTCAGATGCAGGGCTCAACTGGGGAGTGCGGTGGAACTGGTCTCACCCTGCCCTTACCCTCACCCTACCATGGGAGGGACTGCCCTCACCCCCCACACCTGCCAGCCTGGACAAGAAGGCTGACTGTGCTCTTCCTCTGGAGCCCTCAGGCTGTCAGCTGTGGTTTGCCTTGGGGGGGGGGAGCGTGCACACACATACACATCCACCAAAACACATGTACACACACAAACACATACACCCACATGTCCCCCATGCTTCTCCACATGTACCCCCTCCCCAGCCTGGGTGGAGGAGCAGGTGGACCCAGAGCTGTCAGCTGAGGTTTTCTTGAAGGGGGAGGGGTAGTCCTGCCCAGGCTTTTTCCACCCCCACCTCACACCCTGCTCCATGCCCCTGCCTCCTCCAGCAGGAAAAGTTTGGCTGGGGCTACCTGCTCCCCCCACCCTTCAGGCAGATGGGACTGTGTCCTCCACCAGGTTTCCCACCCTGACCCCCTTGTCAGCCAGCCCTCACTGCTCCTGCTAGGGAGCAGAGGGGCAGGGCCAGCCCTGCTCTCATTGAGCAGACATCACAGCCAAGCCCAGGGCTGGAAAGCATGCTGGGATGTTGGGGGACTGTGACTTAACTTGAACCAGGAAGGGGTCCTGGGTAGAAGTTTTATAATCTGGTTTTACCTAAATTGGCTAAGTCTGATACTACATGCAACCAGGTTTACCTTAAACCAGTTTAAGCCATTTTGATACTGGTTTATTTGCACTCAATTTATGTTCTGTTACAGGTTTAAACTAGTTTCGGATCACTTAAACTGGTTTATGTGTATCTTCTGTCCCTAGCCTATATGTCCTAATGGTCCAAAATTTCATTTTCTTTTGTTTTCTTATTTTCTTTAAATGCTATTCTTTGTGTTGGACTGAAAAAATTATTCTAATGAGATGTGATTTAGGCATATGCTTCATTTTATGCATGAACTTAAATGCTTTTCCTATAATAGATAGGCATAAGCATGTACTTGAGCGCTTCTTTTTTTTTAATTAGAACCATTATTCTCTAAGTCCTGTGACCGGAGTTAGGGAAATGTCTGGACAGAAAATCAAACGCATTTCTTTTGCTTTAAATATTCCCGAACTCTGATATAATCTAATGTTTCAGAATGTGTTCATGATAGCATTTACTTAGTATTTTTATGAATTTTTTTGCATGCTGCCTCATATTTATGTCAAGTTAAATTGTGGCCAAATTGTTATTCTTTCAGTACAGATGTGTCATAAAGTGTTGTGAAAGTCCTAAATCAGTGATATTTCTGATTTCTGATTAGAAATTTGGAAATGACAAATAAAAATACCCTACTTCCTTGCTAGATTGTGCACATAGTTAAATTACATAGTGTACTATTTCTCTGAGCACTGCTGTTGTCATCCATTGCTAGTAACCTATATCATGCCACAGGTTGAGGGTTTTAAAGTTGAGTCATTCATCTTCAATAGTAAATACTTCATTTTCTATTTAGCACTTTATTAAATATAAAATATAAACTTCAGTGCCTCTAGCAGTACTTGAATACTGTCTGCTGTTTGATTGCTTTTGTAGGACTGTTCAGTTTTGCAAGACTTGCAGATTCTGTTTGGGATGCCCTATAGTGCTGGACTTCCAGCACTGTGTTTTAAATGGAGGAGTAAAATGGACTTGTAGTGGTTTTTTGTTCTGCAGCAAATCTGAGAAGAAAACATAAAAGTTCAACTTTCACTGGTTTAGATGATTTTTTTAAAATTTTTCTTTTTATTGTGTCGAATTTGAGCAAATCTTTGATAATAAGATCTTGCTTTGGAGGGTGAGGTTAGGTAATCTAGTCATATTTTATGAGCTTCACTGTTGCCAAATGAAACAAATTTATTTCCAGAAATATAATTTTGGCTGCTGCCACAGGCAGTCCAGCCCCATAAATTTCTGCTCAGCTGTCTTCACCACTTCAACTGATGCTGGCTCAGGAAGCAAGCAAAGTTTACCCCAGTGGTTGATAGAAGATTTTTGGGAGGGAGAGGGGCAGGAAGGAGGAAAAACAGTCCAGCTAGTCAAATGTGAACACTGGTAAGTGAGCTGTGACATTGCATTGCTCCCACTCCACCTTTTCAGTAAAAGATTGGTGATATGGGCACAAAAAAAATCTCAGGGTGGGTAGTGGTTGAAAAAAATTGGGAACCAGTGTTTTAAGATTTTCTTTGCATGGCCTTGTGCCCCTTACCTTATCCTCTAGCTCCTGCTGATTCGCACAGAAGGTCATTCAAGATGGAGTGTCTATAGTATTGTTACCGTTTTTTGGCCTGAGAATTCAGCCATTAGTCTAGGTTGTTTCTATTAGGAAAACATGATGATGGGGTCAAGTATTTCTCTTTGCTGGAGTACTGTTTGTTTACAAGGGAAGTATGCAAAGTTCCAGTTCGCAGAACGTGGTAGGAATCCAAAAGCAGGAGGCAATTTCTTTGCTCATGATTCTAAGCCTTTGTCTCTCTATAGAACTGTGTCTTTGTTTTAGATTCAACTCCTACGTCAGTGGCATACACCTCTGTGATCTGAGCAGGGACTTCTATTGTTGCAGCTATTACTAAACAAAGCAGGTTTTAATAACAGCTTCTTCATTTATCCTGAAGGCAGCCATCACACCTACTATCACAGCCCATGGATTAAAGATATGTTTCTTGGGAGCCATCTAGCCTCCAGAATAGCGGTACTAATAGAAGTGATACAGTTGCACACTGTTGATAATCCTGTAGGTTCACATATCTTAATTCAGAGACTGCAAAAACAATAAAAAGGCAATTTGCACCTTCACAGCCTCAGCTTTTTTTCTTTCCCCCTTTTTCAACTGTTTCCTGTTTGAGACACTTGGGGGTAAAATCCAGGGAATTTATGGAATTAGGAAACTGTGCTCTTCTTTCTACCCTGTGTCCTCCCTCCTAACCTCTCTTCCACTAAAGAAAGAGGTTCTGAAAACTGACAGATTCACCCCGTGCTGATTTCTCCACAGGATTTTATACACTGTAGTCTATTCAACTTTCTGCCAGGGTATGAATGCTTTTCATGAAATCAACAGATTATGCAATATTTATCAAATTCTTGAACATTAGTAAGGACTAGGCTGTGGCTGTTTAGCATTGGCATGAGGACAGAGGCACTTTTAACTCAGCTGGAACATGAAACAGAGTGCAGCATGTGCATACGGGGCAAGCAAAACCTGCTTCTTATTTTCATTATGTTTACAACTTTTTCATTGTTCTTGTCCCATACAACCCATATACAAATTACTTCAAAATACAGTGCAGACATCCCCTCTGGACTGAGGAAATTTGGGCACATGCTTGCAGTGGCTCAGGCTTGAAGCTGGGGGGGTGCTAGGCCAGTCCTCCCTTCCCTTCTACACTGCTGAGATGGTAGGGTGAGGGGAAGAGGTGTCCAGGCCCCGGTAGGATGCTCTGATTAGGGAAGGGTTCCTCCTATGTCTTGATAACAGAGCATTTAACAACTCTGTTATCAGCATTTGACACCCTGTCAGAAAACAAAGCCCCTTTCATTAGTTCAAGCTCTTCTTAAACTACATTTTGCAAGGAAGGAACATTCCAAGGAGGTATATTACCTGTTGATTAGCTTCAAAAAGCCCTTAAGACACTGTCCTGTCTGCTTTACACAGCCACTTCTCAGCATTAGCTAGCATACCACTTGCTGGCTACCATCTGTGCTGTGGGAGGGAGGAGGGAGGCATCCTTGCTTGAGTTGTGAGCAGCGATGGGGGCAGGGGAGAGCAGGAGGAAGCCAGGCAAATACTCTGTGCCTGCAAGTCTCTGCCGGAGCTGCAGCCAGGGAGCAGAGGGGAGAGGCCAGCCATGCTCTGGAGAGCCCAGCCCAGAGAGCATGCTGGGATGCTGGGAGAGTCTGGTTTATCTTAAACCAGGACCTAAAGTAATACATGCCCTTTCATTATAAAATAAGCTAAAAAATAGACAAATGATGATGAGAAAAAGAAGTTATATTCTTCTAGTGTGGAAGTTGCCTGGGCAAATATTTACAAATGTGAGGATGTTGTCTGCAGCTTTTCCTTGTATTTCAGCAATTTTTACACATTCATAAGACATCCTTATCCAAAAATTGAACTGTCTGGATTTGCCAAGGATCCCTCTGTCTGCATAGCTGTTAAATACATAGTTATATACATTCACTCTGTCTGTACCAGCACTTCTATATTCCCTAATGCCCATAGAAGTGGATTAGTGCTAAGATGGTGTCAAGGGGGTGTTGGTTGTAGCCATGTTGGTCTAAGGACATAGGCAGACAAGGTTCTTTGGCTAAATGTGATATCTTTTATTAGACCAAATAAATAGTTACAAAAAATGTTCTTTGCAAGCTTTTGGGTACAAACACTTTTCTTCGGGCACAGGGAGAGTTTGCAGTACTGCAGTCTTGTCTACCCAAGATGGTGCTAAGACATCGCTGAATGATGTGCCAGAGAGTTTAAATAGGGCGTAAGGCCACTTGTGATGGAAACCTTTAGGTTTAAGGGTAAACCTCATTCTATAAGACCCATTCTATAAGGAAGTGTTTTGGCTCGTGTTGGAATGAAAGGCAAAAGGTCTTTGGTTGGAACAATTTTTGGCCAGCAGTCATGACAGTTAGTGTCAGCCTTTCTATTAAAAATGGCTAAACTTAGTTTAGTGCTGGAACAGCTTGCCAGTTTTTAGGACTTTCACAGAAGAGGAAATGCATTTCTACACACATAGGAAACTTATATAAGGATATGGCATGATCCTTGCTGCTAAGCAGTAGTGGCAGGTGCACTTTGAGAGCTCTACAGGAAATAAGGCTTTGAAGCCTCTCTCTTAGTGGTAGAGAGAAATAGAATCTAGGACAGAGAAGTCCCTCCAGGGACACACTTGAATAACCAAGCCTGAGGAGACAACAGAGTCTTATATTCTTTTAAAGTGTTAAAGTTACCAATAAATGGAACCCCAGGAAAGAGGCTGTTATGATATATGCATAATTTGTCAGGAGCAGCATAAAAGTCCACCTGCTGTTATGCATTGTTTGGCATACAACTAATTTAACCTTCCCTTCCCCCTATTTTGGCAGTTTCAGAAAGCTTTGTTAACTAAGTGACAGGCGCGGGGGAGCTACTTTGATTTATCCTGACCTTCCATCATAAGAAATAGGAGGGTTCAGCTTCATGGGCTAGAGAGTAATTACTATATTGACTCTGAATTGGGAGAAACAAAGCTTGATTTGAATTTGCAATTCTGCAGGTCCTTAACATGTAACTTGCAGTGCTTCCTTCTGATATTAAAAAAAGAAAGAAAATAGAAACAGTCATTTAAATTTGTGTAGCAGAGATGTTTCTTCCACCTTTTTACTGCATCTTAGTAAAGTTTTATGTTGCAAATGCTTGACATGAATGTTATATAGATAGAGAAGCTCTGGCCCGCGACCCACATATTTGACACCCCTCTCCTCTCCCCCCCCCTCCCCCCCGTTCCCAGGTTCTAAGGTATAAATACACATTTTTTAACACAGTTGCAGGGCTATTGATCCAGCACAGGGACATATCCTACTGCCTCACTGCTCTGTGGAATACTAAAATATGTAAAAACCTTGTTCGTGTTTATTTGCACTCACGGGGATGCCTGTACATAATAGGCCTTCACATCACTTTCTCTTTGCTCTCCCTTACCATGTCCTCGTCACTTGATCAGGGTTCCAGTAGTGTTTGCAATGGATGAAGAGTGGCTAGTACACTAGCGGGTTTCTTGTGGTAATACATCAGTCGTGTGTGACTTCAAGAAACCAATTTTCACTTTTTGGCTAAGTACAGACATTCAAAAACCCTGAGGCAGCATCAATCTGTTTTGTGGTTTTCTGTAAGTGGCATAGTTTATATCAGTAGTGAACAGAACACATGCTCTCTCTTTGGTATGGTGGAGGGGGCAAATCTTAGGGTTCTGCCATATTTAAACCAGCCTGTGTGTGCCAAACTTCTGTTGTGTTACGGTTACAAACTGGTTTCCCATCACTTATACTGGTACAAGTGTAATGTCTGTACATGGCCTTCAAGTTCATGCTTACAGTGCTGGGATAGCTATGGGATTATACCTGGTGATAATTATTTGGTGTAAAATAATTAGTAGAATGTTATTTCTCTGTCATTATAGAACAGTGTTTTCAAACTTTGAATTACAGTAAGGAATAATAATATAGCCAAATGACTCCCGGTAGTCATAAAAGAAACTCACATAAACATACCCGAGTGTGAAATTTTTCAATGAATAATAAATTCATGAAAATGATTTATAATTTATTTTTTTTTTGCTTAAAAAAAATAAAAATGGTGGAGGAAGGCCTATGTCCAATACAAAAGAATGAAGGAGTTCACTGCTCCCCTGGCTGAGAATCCCATGTTCAAGTCTCTCCTTTGCCTGAGGGGATTTGAACCCACATTTTTAAAGGGTCATCTGAGGTAGGGTAGCCTGCTGAATGTAAATGGAATAGACATTGCCAGTATCCAGAACAATTGAAGATAGCCCCTGATTCTCAGTGCAATGTGCTACACTTAAGTATTCTAAAATAATTGATAAGACTAATATCATGCCAGCAAGCATCACAGATATACAAGGTAAATTTCCACAGCTTAAAATCATCAGGCTTGAATTCATTCTGTTGTAACTTCACTACAACATCTGTTGCCTACAAAGTCTGCTCATCTCTCTCATGGAAAGCAGAATTCCATGGAGTTGCTTCAGAAATAAATATGCCTCTGCTGTACTGATGGACACTGGACCTACTCCCATTAAGTCTTGTCTCAGCATTGCTTCCCAGAGTCTCACTGAAAACAATGATCTCAAACTGTCTGTGAGGATGAACCATAAAAGACCAGAAGCCTGCTTGCTTGTTCTTTCCAAACCTGTACTTTCCTGTGACCTGTTTCAAGAGAAATAAAGTGATGAATATTATACAACATTGCACTTACTGCTTTCTGATGTTTATGATGCTTACAATATGGCAAAACAACTGAGTGTTTGAAGGCAATGGCAGTATCTGTAGCTGTCACCTGCCTGATGTACTGTGAAGACAATCATAAGGCTATGAAAAATAGGATTTCAGTCTAAGTATAATAGCATTTTCCTTCTCTTCCTCCTCCTCCTTCAGTACAAAAGAAACTAGACAGCTATAATGGCTGGAATTTTTCAAAGGAACAAGTTGCCCAAAATCCATTGAATTTGAGTGGTCTTGGGTGCCTGTTTCCCTTAGATTTTATTGGAAAGCCTGCTCCTTGCCTCTTCGGCTTTCTCTTGTTTCTTCTTGAATGGGGTTGTGTAAATAGAATATTTAATTTTTAATATTTAATTCACTGGAGACCACCAGATGTATAAAGCTAAACATCAGTTATAATTTGCATGCTATCAATAATAAACAATCAGTTTGATCTATTAGCTCCTTTGCACAGGTATTTGCGTTTCTAGAAACTTGAATGATATGTAGACACTGAGTGAATGGAAGATGCAGTGGTTTAAGTCATTAGCCTAACCTTATGCTAAGACTAAAATGTAGGTTCAATTTCCTGCTCCATCAGGCAGAAGTCAGGTGCGACTTTGGGTAAGTTTGGCCTTTCCGTGGCTTCACAGGCATAGTGTGTGAAGTATGCTGAGTATATTAAAGATTCAGATGTGCTCAGAAACTAAAGTAATGGGATAGTTATCCCAGATAGATTGCTAAATGGAGGAATGTAGAATGATCAAAGATAAAATAATTTCTTTTGAATATTTGCCTTTTGCAAATGTAGTTTGTTATGATGACTGTTGCTATGGGAAAAGATTTGTTACTGGAGTGGCATATGGTATGTGGGTTCAGCTAGCTCAGTCAGAAATATTAGACCTATAAAGACAACATCTAGAAGAT
The DNA here is from genome assembly GCF_030867095.1 of Alligator mississippiensis. Lineage (NCBI taxonomy): Eukaryota > Metazoa > Chordata > Crocodylia > Alligatoridae > Alligator > Alligator mississippiensis. Next base: position 125,441,906 of record NC_081825.1, on the reverse strand, counting down.
GAAAGAGTTCTAAACATTAGTCTTCATCCTTTAGCTAAGTATAATGACAATGCTTATTTTTAGGTGTGTGATATTCATGACTGATATTAGCTTTTTTGTTTTCAGAATGGACTCAATGCTCTACACCTGGCTGCCAAAGAAGGCCATGTGGGACTGGTACAGGCATTACTGGAAAAAGGGTCATCAGTGAATTCTGCTACAAAGGTATCTGTGTCCACATTTATACATTTTTACAGAACAAAAAAAAAATGAAAGAAAAAAAGAGAAGTATATATTTCCCCCGCTTTTCTGAAAGGCAGGAATAATACAAAGAAAAATACTTTTTGCTACATAAAGTGTTAACATTTAACCATAAACTCAGAGCTGGGGTAAATCAGTCTAGTTTCATTCACTTCAACCCAAATTTATAGATTCAATATAGAAATTACAAGTCTGAAATAACATGGTCTAGGTGTTAGAGAAGGTCAGGTCAGATGACTGTATCATTCCTTTTGGCCTGAAAATCTGTGAGTCTGTGAATTAGCTGAGGCTCGTGGGGTAATAACAGAAGAAGAAGGTTGAAAACTATGTGCACTGTGGAAACGTTAATGTTTCACTCATAGGAAAGATGTTATTGTTTCCCTCATCATAGGGGCAGGGCATATAGCTGAAAATAGTAAATGCTTTTAGAAAAGTGAATATGTATAAGTGCACCAGCTCTGCTGTATTTCAGGCCTTGTCTACTCAACGGCTTAGTGGAACTAATTTCTGCAGCAAGAACTCCTAATTTGTGTGATAAAGCTAAATCATGGCATTTCCAGGAAACATCTCATCCTTCCATATCCCAGCACACATTTGATTATGTCTGAAACTGGTAATGTACACTTCATCTGTGACAGGAACCAGCTTTAGGGAAAGCGGCCCCCTGAGTGAACTGGTATTGTGGTGCGCCCACCCTCTCTCCCAAGTCAGCAGCTGTAGGCAGAGGCAGGCAGGCAGGTTCACAGGGTGCAATGGAGTGGGGAGGTGGAGCAACATGATGCTCAGGTAGGCAGTTGGGTGGGCAGTGGCTGGAGATGAGGGCAGGCTGGGCTGAGCACCGCTTCTCCTGTCTAGGGTGGGGATTGGCTGGGACAGGGCAGGGTGGGATGGGGGGAAAGCTGTGCTATGACTGCAGGCTGCTTACCTGTGTGCGTGCATGACGCCTCCCTGACTCCCCTGTTGGCCACATCACCTACACCTAAAGCCGGCTCTGTCTGTGACCATTTTTAATAATGGTTATTTTTCTTGAAGGACTTTTGCTTATTGCAGATGGCCCAGTTCTGTGGGCCTTGACTAGTTTCAGTGTCTGATCAAAATCTGTAATCTGCCTGTTAAATCCGAGGGAAGGCAGGAGTTGGCAGTCAGTTTCAGCAATTCATCTCTTTTCATTCTAGCAGCCTCAGAAGCTACTCTATCCTCTCCATCAAAGCTGTCCAGCTTCTTACTGGTTGAGGGCCACACCAGTGGCAGTCACAGCCCTCTTTTACTTCCCTGGCTGCAAGCTGCCCCAGCACCACCTGGGCAGGAGGCTTCCCCCAACAGCTGCACCATGTGTGTGGTCAAATGCCCACCCCCCATCACCTCTTTGGCTGTGGGCTCCCTCCCTGTACTTGTGCCACAGACTCTGCTGAGCTGCCCTGCCCTGTCCCGTCCCCTGCAGAGGGCAGGAAGTCAAAGCCAGAGAAGGGAGGGGGAGCCTGGAAACCCTGGCTGCAGTAGAAGCTGGTGCAATGAGGGGAGCAGCTGCAGATTAATCCCTGCCTGCCCAGCCAAGCCCGCCAGTTGGACAGCCCTGCTTTACATAACCCATCTGGCTGCCTTCCCTTCTGGCTACCTGGTTATAAGCTAGGTAGTAGCTCTAACTCCCTATTTCCCATTTTGGTCTTGTTGAAAAGTGAAGGGAGAAATTTCCCTTGTTGGGGAAAGGTGCAGAGCAAGAAACGGTTGCCAACAGGCCCTGCCGGGGAAGAGAGAGAAAAAACCAAAATGCTAGGGTCCTGCTTTTGCACAAAAATATATTCTGCTGCAAGAATACAGGGTTTAGTGAATGCTTGGCAGAATGCCAATGCTATTGCAAGCTCACATTCTATCAAGTCTTGACTGAGATGAATAAATACGCTTTTACCTCCAAGAGCCGTTGTTTCAGGCTCTTTGCAGTCGTATTCACTTCATATTTCTGAGGTTATCTTTGTAACTACAAGGGTCAGAAACTTAATATAAAGATATAACTGACATTCCTGAGCCTTTTTCAGCCATAAGGGGTGCATTTTTGGTAGGTGTCATGGACTCTGTGGGGTCCTGGCTATGGAGTACTTTAAATGATACCTTTGGAGAGTTGCATTATAACATGGTTATTTACTTCTTTTGGCTTCAGAGTTCTGAAAAAATGGTACTGCATCTAGAATCTTGAACAAAAACAATTTAGGCCCTCAGTCCAAAATATTTCTCCCTATTCTTAGGGCATGGGTGGACAATTATTTGGGCCAGAGGGCCTCTTAGGGAGTTTGGGTGAGCTGTTGCAGACAGGGACAGCAACCCCCCCATCACCTCACTGCAGCAGCTTACCCAAACTCCCCAAGTGGCCCTCTGGCCAAAATAAATGCCCACCCTGAGCAGAAAGAACTAAGGTTAGAGAAACCTAACCCCTCTCCCTGCACCCCTCCCCTGCCCCGAGTCCTTAGCACATGGCTAAGCCAATGCCATACTATGTTCACATGCACATGGGTGCAGCTGGTGCAGCTTCTTCCTGACCCAGACTCAGGATGGGCCAAGATCACCTGCAGCTCCCTGCACCCTGTCCTCCATCCCAAGTCCCTGGCATATGGCCGGGTCCAGCAGGAGCTGTGCCAGCTGTACTCTTGTGGCCTGAGGTGGTGTGTGGGAATACCGTGAGGCACCAGCCTGGCTATGTGCCAGGGACTTGGGGCGGGGGAAAGGGTGCAGGGAGAAGGGGGCTGGGAGCTGTGAGTTATCTGAACCCAGCCAGGCTGGTGATATTCCAGGGGTCAAAAAAACCTGTGGGGAAAAAAAAGTGGAGCAGCACACGCAGTGGCAAAGTGTGCTGCCCAAAGCTGGAAGCTGGCTAGCCAGAGCCACACTCCGCTGTGGCAGAAGCAACACAGCTGCAGCCCCAGGAGCCCCAGGCCCCAGGACCCCAGGTAAGGCTGTTGGGGCCAGCATAGTGTTGTCCTCAGCCTCCCCTACCACCTCTGGGTTAATTTGCCGCATGCCAGACTACTCATGGCACAGGCGTTCCCTGGGGCCAACTACCGGAGGCACAAGGTGCATTGCCACTAGTTGTCCTCAGGGGACCAAATGCTCATGCATGTCTGGACATGGCCTTAGACCGTGTCCATTCAAGCATGCACATGAGTTTTGAGGTGTTGCAAAATGCACCTCACGCAAGTGATTTGGTTTTCTGTGCTGTATATTTGCAGCAGAGCCAAATTTGGATACTGGGAAATTCTGATATAAAAAAAAGCACAAGGGAAAACGGGGCAGTGCACATGGCAGCAGCATGTTACACCTGAAACCGGTGCCTGGCTGGCCAGAGCCATGCTTTGACTGCTGGCCAGGCTCCATGTGCCAAGATTGGGCCCACTACATGAGGCTGATGGGGCCAGCCCAGGTGTTGGCCCGAGCCTCCTCTGCCTCACCCAGGGCATTTTCCTCCATGTTAACCCCATGTGCAGGGGTGCATGCTGAGGGAAAAAGCAGTGGTACGAATTTGTGCCATTGCTTTTTTTCCCCTTGGCAACCTCATGCCCTTGCTCATGGGGACATGGCCCTAGAGGTCACATTCTGTGAGTTGAAGGAATAACTTGTCTTGTCTAATTCTCATTACATTTCTAACTAAATATCATTTTTCTTCATGAGTCAGCGTGGAAGAATTCCAGAATTCCACTCCTGTCCTTCAGACTAGACTACTCTCTTTCTTTTTAATTTAGAGGGTCTTGATTTACTGCATTCAGCCTCCAAACTAGCCTCAGATTAAAAAAAACAAACACACTTTTATATTGAGAGTCCCTATTTACATTTTAAGGTTTGGTCCTCACCTGAGCTTCACTAAAATTTAGATTCTATAATTTACTAATTAATCTCTTAGAATCCCATGGAGCAAGAAATTTCCCCTCTCCCCCACTTGAAAGAGTGAGAGAAAGCAATAATGTCACATTTTTCTATTTAGTTAATACTCCGGTTTGGAATCCTTGGACTGTGTAGTTCTGTTGAAAACTCAATAATACTATTGACTGCATTAAGTGATTCCTTTGGAAAAATAAGAGAGAGACAGACAGACTGACTGATTTATAAAATTGTACCTACTTCATTTTATTCTTTTAATCTAGCCTCAGCCACAGGTTACAACCATATCAATATAACTAAAATTATAACTTAAAAAATAACCTAAATTTTAAGGTTGACTTGTACTCATAAGTGGTCTTCTCACTTTTAATGCGAGTGACCTAAAAGACTTGGAAGCAATGATGATATTTAAAGAACTCTGAAAATCTTTACTCTAAAACATTTACTGCTAAATTTAAAATGTCTATAAAAGAATGGTTTTGGTTAAGTTAGGAAATAAAAAAGATATACAAACAATTAGTTACTGTAGGAAAGAACAGTTAATTGGGAAAACCAGGCAGTGATAAGAGTGGATTCCAAGAGGCTATCAGGATACACTTCAGACTGAAGACCTAATCTAAAAATAAAACCACTTATTATGCTGTTTTATTCTCATAACTTTAGCTACTTGGTGTATGATATTAAAACTGTTAGTGTACTTCATCACCTTACCAACACCTTACATTAATTTCACCAACAGCAGCAACAGCTCTGAGATTAGCACCTCTTACCATTACCTCTTAAACCAGAACATATTATTTCCATGTTAGTTCTGTGTTCTTAAGTCCTTTGGAGTTTTATCTCAAGGACTCCCAACAGCGACATTGGAACATATTTGGGTTTTTTTTTTGCCTCAAATAGTACCACCTAAGTAATGTCATTCTTTCCTTTGCCCTCTATTTGCATTTTGAGATGTAGACTACCTCTTATTTAACCTAAAACCTTAATTAATTCCACTGAAATTTATGTTCTGTAAGTAACGGATTTGTTTTCTCTTAAAAACTCTTTAGGCAATACCCCAAAAGGTTATAGGCCTACATCCATGAGAGTTGCTGTTATACCATCCCTCTGGAATGCCATAGGGCTGTAGATTCAGCTCTCTCCTACGTAACATATGCACAGCATTATGGACTGCAGAGTAAATCAGGATTCTATGAAGGCATGCCTTAGCGTAGACTTGTACTCTGAATGTTATAATCGGCTGCTGTCTGAACTGTTTTTTAATGAGGTTTGATATCTTTTTTCATAACAGAAAGGGAATACAGCCCTGCACATTGCATCCTTGGCTGGACAGGCCGAAGTTGTCAAAGTCCTGCTTAAAGAAGGGGCCACTATCAATGCACAGTCTCAGGTATGGCGATATTTTAACTCCTTTCTAAATATGATGTGGTGAAGTTTTATAAAACAGATTTATAAACAGTAAGTAGTAATGTACCCTTCCACTACCACCAGTCCTGACATATCAACCCTAGCATGAACTGTGGCCCAGAGGGTATTCATTGAAACATCTGATGGTGTGTATAAGTAGCCAACTGTACAATGAAGCCATTATGTGGTAGCATTGTAATACATACACAGACTGAGTTTTTGACTGAGATCTCCCAATAGACTTTGCCCCATGCAAACCATCAGTCTTAAAAACCCCACTATGCTTGAAATGTTAAAATAATATTTTTGGCTTGAATTTGATGAGTGGAAGTGCAGAAAATAATTTCTTACACTGGCATTTCTCAAAAGCAAAGGCTTACTTATTGGTTAACAAGACTGTAGATGGGATAGTTTACATTATGTTAGATTTTTGCACTCTTTCTTCACATACTTGGAAAGAATCTAAATCAGAGATTTGGAAATGTACATTTGATTGGGAGAAATTCACCTCGTCTTGGCAGGGAATCCAACTATAAAAAGAGTTCTGTTCGTTTCAGTGACATGAGGCTTGACCAGTCTTCCAAAATATATTGTAGAGCATAATGATGTCATTATAGAGACTAACCAATGGCAACACACTGGAAAATAATCGTCTTCCCATGCTTGTACAAAGCTGTAGTAACAGCTGCCTTGCTGCTGCTATTTCAGAGTTATAAACAACATGTGCTAGTTTTTCAGTAGAGAGGAATAAACTGCGAACTATTTAGACATTGGTTTGTTTTCTGAGGGAATCTGAGCATCTCAGGCAACATTATTTAGTATCAGCTGGCACATGGAAAGGGATCTATATATTAAACATACTAGCATCTTTATGCAAAAGACATCATTATGAAGGGTATAGTTATCCTGTGAAATATTTTGAAATAGGTCAGCAATGTAAATACTGCAGCTGGACACTAAATATGGCTGCATCATATGATGACCATTAATAATGTCTGTATAGACATGCCCATTAATAATGTCTGCTATGCCAGCCAGCTAAGACAATAAAAAAGTTAGCTTTGATTCACAGTTTACATTTATGTCATGTTAAATTCTCCAGAGCCCTTTAGCAGCTTAATGATGGCCACCAATTCCATCCCCCTTGTGATGTATGGGGTGGGGCAAAGAAGAGAGAGGTCTGCTTTAACAAAGCAAGCAGGTTGATACTGACATTTGAAAAATCACAGAAAGCATAAAGATGGCATAATTAGCCCTATGCCATATACTTCCCTCTCAGAGTCTTCCGGAGTGGCCAGAAAGATGATCAGGTGTTTGAATGGCCGTGGCTAGGTGGAATTAGGGTTAATCAGAGTAGCTCTGTGTGTATGCCATGCTCCAGCATATGCAGTCAACGCTTGAATTTTCCCCTGACCACTCAGGTCCTGTTCTCAGATCTGGAGATCTGACCTCTTACTGTGTGCAATACCTTGTATACAGTGAGGAATTACAACCTTATAATCAATGCAGGGACAAACAAACTGCTAACTGATACGTTTACAAGTGTTTCTGTTGATACTTTCACAACATTATGTGGTATGTGGGGTAATTTGTAAAATTCTGCAAACAAAGCTAGCTTAATTTCAGGTATTTATTTCCATTTAGTAAGCTTCTGTGCTAAGTTATCTCAGGACAAATGAGTTACTTCCCATGCTCCACCTCTATTTAATTGAATGCTGAGGAATGCTGTGATTCTTTTCCTTTAATCAAGAAATTAATTATTGCCTTCATAATGTCTTAATTGTATCATTCCCAGGCACTTTCATTATCTCTTTACATTTATAAGTAGGTAAACAGACAGCTTTACTATTAAGATTTCAACTTTAATATTAAGTTGGCTTTAATGTTAAGAAATCAACATGAAAATATATTTACTTGTATCTTCCATATGTTAAATCAGGAATGCTTTGTAATAAGAAAAAATGTAGTGTATTCTGCCAAAAGCAGAAAACATTTTCACAGTAATCTTATGACTGCCACTCCAGTTTTAAGCACATTTATTACAAGCACTAAGTGTTCCATGTACTCTAGGCAGGCATTTGGTCCTTGAGTTTTGATCCAAAAGGAATCATAGTATAATGACAGGCAGATTCAGAAGGTAATGATGGACAATCTGGCATACTTGCTTATTTTCTACCCGCTGAAATCCATCTGACAGGAGTTCAGACATTCAGAATAATGGGGAGAAGAGGCTATGTTATCAAGATATCTGCTGAAAAATTTGTCCAGCCAAATCATGTTGTGTTACAAACATTCTTAGGCTCAGCGGAGGATAGCTCTATATCCCCTTTTATATTTCTCTTGATTTTCAGGGAAGTGGCCTAAAACCTGTTATTAACCAAGAAAGCAGAGGTTAAAAGAAGTCAGGGAGAAATTTGAGGGGAATTATTACATTTTTACATAAGCATGGGTGAAGTTGTCAAGGGCAGGTCTGAACTGCCTTCCTGTTGAGCACAGGGGGATCTGCTACAGAAACAGGCCCACTTGCTTATTCTTGCTTACTGTGAGACCAGTCTGGGACAATTAAGCCATGACTACAAGTGCTTGTCTTTAAGACCTTAAGTGGGGCATATATTCTTGTTCAGTCTAAATCGTGTACAAACCTAGCTTGTCAGTTTGGTCATGGACTGAGGAGTGCAAGTGGATGAGGCTTATTTCCTCAGTGGTAGTGCTGGTTTTTGAAGAAAAACATTTATGAATCTGGCATACTTTTCTAAGGTTTGTTGCACATGAGTTTGGGGCAGGTGGGTGTGACTTGGTTTTTCAAAGTCTGTCCAGAGCTCAGCAGGGATGCAGTTTATACATACTCTAAGAGACTACATTTTAAAAACCACACTTTTATTCTAGCTTAGTTTTGCCTACCCTTCTTCTTGTATTTCACTCCTTACTGTATCATTGGAAAGCCTTCTAATAGTGTGCTAGCATCTCTCATGTATTGTTTATTCTCTCATCCTCTCCCTAGAGAGGATGCTTTCTATTTTGTTAAAAAATAAATACAATGCTGTGTGCTTACTTTAGAAAAGGCAAAGTCAGAAAAATGTGCCTGGCACTTAAGAGCACATGATGATGAGGTTTTTGATGGTCTTTCATTCCACAGTTTTGGAAATTCTCACTATTAAGTTCTGTCTTTTACACAGATTAATTTGTTCCTTCTTTTTCTGGAGTAATGATAAGTTTTTGGTCACTGGCTTCATCTCAGAAGTTTAGATTATTTTTTTAGCCAATGCAGAAAGTAGGTTTCATGTGTTTATGATAGCTTCTGGTGCTGAGAACTTATGCTGTGGTGTTCCACACTGAGGTTTCAGTGCTGCTGAAAGCCTCATACCCAGGTATAGCACATTGCTGAAGTCAAGCCAATAGGTGCTAAATTGGAGGTCATTATCTCTTAAGATAGGGTGGAGTCTCTAAGGCTGTTAAAGGGGACTGAAAATGTTCTTTGCTTGAATCTATGATAGTTTGGTATGAAACTAAAGAAACCAAGAAGACTACTAAACTATGGACTACATCAGCCAATTTTAGATGTGATCCTTTAACCAAAGGAGATTACACTGTCATTTTGAACTCTTCAGAATGCTTATTTTTGCTTACCAATTTCACCTCTGTCTGTATCAGATTGAGCATCAGTTGGTTGTTCTTTATTCAGGACAGATAGCATTGGAGCACTGGGGTGATTGATAGTAATGTCATTAGTAGTGAAGTTATTTACATATTGCTGACACTTGAGTACACAATGTCCCATATTGAGTATATGTTAAGTAATGTTTGCCAAGTGGCCAGAGTTGGCTGGTGAAAAGGATCAGGGAGAGAATAACAAGTGAGGGGTTGCAGGATGTAGCTGTGGTTTGCCCCTCATCAGTCAGTTGGTTACATTCCTTGAAGAAGAATTCAAAACATTTTGGTGCATTGCCCTGGATCCCTGTAATTTCTCCTCAATCCAGTAGATGCTCCAGATTTGAATTGGTGATTGGCTAAGGGATGCACATTGTTTCCTTAATTGCCAGTTAATAGACTGGACAATAACTGGGTATTATGCCACAGGAAGAAATTGTGCTATGACACAGAGAAAAGGCAGATGCTATCATTTATTTTTTCTATAGCTAGCAAACTGTTTTACACATATATAGTCCCACAACATAAACCAGGTGTGTGTATATATACAACTATCAACAGGAAAGTAGGTAGAACAAGTGCATACTCTTTTAGTTAATGTACTGAAAAGGGACTCAGGAGAATTGATTTTCTAGTTTTGGTTTTGCTAGAGATTTTCTGGAAGACTGTAGACAAGTTATTCAGTTTTTATATGCTTCCGCTTCTCCTCAGTAAATTACTGCCCAACGCTGCCTTTTTCTCAAGATTGCTGTGATGTGCTCAGCAACTATATTTGCAACAGATGAATACTCCTACAAATATATAACAAATAAAATGGAATAGAAGAAATAAATAAAATAGAAGAAGCTTAAAAGTTAGTCAAAGTAAATTCTAAAAAAGCTCATAAAAATTTAAAAAACCCAGCAAATTAATTTGTGACTGAAACTGTTGAACTGGTAGGGAAAACACTAGCAAATATAAAGACGGAAGATTGAAGAGAATAGTACGAAGAGTTTGCTCAGTGCTTTAAATCCAACGTTCCCATCAAGAAATACGGATAGAAAAATGAGGCTATAAATGAAAAGAAACAATTCGGAGCAGGAATTGGCTTAGTGGCCACACTCAGAAATGAACAAAAATTAGGTATTAATGTGATGAAGTATAGTGATAAGAGTGAGCCAAGTTATGAGGGCTCCACAGTCGGTCAATTTTTTTTGTCTATCACTGTAACTTTCCCTTTAATCTTTTTTAAAAATAGATACCCCATTGGTCACTTTTCTACCTTTGGGAACAGTTACTGCTATTAAGAGTATATTACATCCCCTCCTCAGTATCTCTGCTATTTCACACTTTATTTCTTCCACACCCCCAAAGAATGTCATCCGGTCATGGTGACTTAATACCACTGAAGCTTCTTAAGTTGCTCCATAGCTTCCTCTTTACATAAGTCAGTATCTGTCAAGGCCATTCTCATTTCCAGTAGAAATTCCCTGTGATAGAAATCTTTCCACTGACTTCTATAAAGACTCAGTGAGATAAAGAGGAACTTACTGAATCTGTTTAGAAATATTTACTATGATTTATATTGTAAATTGTGGTTTATACAGTGGATATCATTAAAAAATATTGACCTGCATCAGAATTTTACCACAAGTAATACCTGTAACACCACTGTTATGTTCCTGTACCTAGAATAAGGGAAATAACAGTACTCAAGAAAATGGCAATTTTATTGGCAACGACTGAAAGCAACATAAACTACCTTTTTCTCCCTGTGTGGGATATTACATAACCATGGAGTTGACTTCTAGGGTTTTAATATTTCTGTCTTATTTTCCCCTTCAGATTTTTGTTGTTATTAACAGGGCCATGTTTTTTGTCTTTCGTTTTTGAAGTAAAACCAATTTTTTTTTTCCAATTTTTAAAATCTGCTCCTTTCAAGTTAATAATTATCACTGTTAATATTGGAGAAGTAATTATCTATTTGTATATAAAGCGTGCTGATGTAGTGGTTACACCTACACTTTTACCTACATGCGCATTACTTGAGAATTGTCAACTCCCTTATGTACATTAAAATAAACTTATCAAAACTAGTGTCATTTAGGATGTAAGAACCTGCTATGTCCAATTTGTGTCATCCAGTCAGTATAACATACAACGGGCAATGCAAATATGGTTGCACTTGCAAATATATTTTATTCCTGGCTAGCCGGATGAAGTCATCAACCTGATGGTCATACTTGTTAGATGCACTTTCACCTTAGGAAAATAGTGCTGGAAGGGATTTGTGAGGTCATCTAGTCTAGCACCCTTTCCAGCGAAGGAACATTTCCAACTAAACCGGCTTAGGGATGTCTTTCTGGCCAATGTCTGTCTAACCTGCTCTTGAGAATTTCCATGGCTGGACAATCCATAGCTTGTCTATGTACCATGTTCCACTATTCTCATAGTGAGAACATTCTTCCTAATCTCCAAACTAAATTTCTTCCGCTGTACCTCAAGTTCATTGTTCCTTGTCCTGTTCCCAGTGGTCATAGAGAATAGTCTTGCTTGTTATTCGATGGGATGGTATTTTGTGTTTCTTTTAGCATGGCCACCTATGCTCAAAAATTCTTCTGAGTTTAAGACAGGAATTCAGAAAAAAAATGTGCCTTGGGTTATTTAGGAATTAAAGTGATCCACAGCATCACATCAATATTATGAGTCACATATTTCACAGAACCTTCCACTCACCTCACCAGTCTGCTTCTTCCATTACTGAAGAATTTCCTTACCCTGATTCCTACTTTTTGTCTGAATTTGAGATATATAAAAACTGCCTGGGCCACTTACTGGTCTTTTCTGAAATGGTGCATGCAGTTGTATACAAGAATATTTGTGATGAAGTCTGATCCTTCTTGTTGATAAATTTCTGTTGGCCGCCCCCCACTACTTTGTCTCATGGGTCATGTTACGTGACTTAAGGACAGTTCTACCCACACACATTTTTTGGGTTGGGGACAAGTTTTGAAGATGGGCCCCCACCCCTCCCAGCCCCTCTTACCCACATACCTCTTAAGGGCAACTACTGAATTTTATATCATAGCTGGTCTCAGTTATGTTTCTGTAGTTTAAGCTAGAGTAATATAGCCTTATCATGGTTTTGATAAAAAAAAAACAACCGAAGTTTAGTAAACTATGTAATTCCATTCATGATGCACTAGAAAAAAAATCACCCCCAGAATGTCCATCCCCTCTGATCTTCCCTGCCTTCCATTTGCATTTTCACAGACCTGAATTCTGCATATTGCTTAAGCTTCTATTCCACCCGGAAGAGTGTACAAACACTAGCAGACTCTTCCTATGCCTGAAGAAGGGTGTTTGTGCCCGAAAGTTTGTAAAGAATGTTTCCAACTATTTAGTTGGTCTAATAAGAGATCACATTTACCCAAAGAACCTTGTCTGCCCAGTCCAGGAGAGAATTCCCTGTTGTCCCCACCCTGTTGGCAGAAATTATTGAAGAGATACTTAAAAACATTTGCTTTCTCTATGGCGATATTCCTATCACAGTAATCTTGATAGACACAAATACTGGTAGGATCCTTCCCTGAAGCCACAGAAGGGAGATATTCTGACCCTAATGCCAGCCTCTTGGAATATTTTCTCACATACATACATCCCTGAATAATGCAAGCATCTAGATTTTGAAAGGCAGAATGAAGACAACAAGTTCTTTCCTTGAAAGTACTAGAAAGTATGGTATTTTCGCAGGAAAAGTAAAGGCAGCTTCAGAAAGTTGGGGGTAGGGGAAGGAGTGTGGAGAAAAACACGATATCTGCTCTGTGAAACCCACTAGCTTCAGAACATCACGACTGCTTGCTAGCTAACTCAAACTGCCTGACTCCTCTTTTTTTTCTCAAGCTGAGCTGGGTAGGCAACCAGCAGTGCCTAATCCTAGCCTCTTCTTTATCATGCAGGGCTTGACTCTTCTTTAGAAGTACAGAGGAACTGAGCCAGTAGTAGCTTCTGCAGTTTGAGCCTCTGCTGGGAGGCTGGTGGAGGGGAAGGGAGGAATACTCCTGTTGTCCACAGCTGCCAGTTAGGGAGTCCCATTGCTCGCTGTGCTGCCCTTTCTCTTCCTCCCCAGACAGAGGCTCATTCTGCAGAAGCTGCTGTTACCATATTTCCTTGCTTAAAATGCATACCTAAATTTTAGCAGCTGATTTTTAGAAAAAGGTGTGTGTTGAGAAAAATACAGTATATATTCCAAAAAACCCCACATTTGTTTCAAAAGCATGGAGTTTCACATTATAAAACAGCATAATAAAGAATTTAGACTTGTATTCTGATGCTGTAGCAAGTGACCTGGGATGAATAGACAAGAACAAACCATGAGTCGAAATAGACTTTACTCTTGTTCAGCAGCTACAAGAGAGGATTGTTGTATGTCAGAGAACTCCATCTGATAGTGAAAAGATTCATCCCAATTTTGAGATTTCTCTGTCAGGGACTTAAAAGAAAACATGACTCCCAGTACAGTTCAGCCACTAGTGCACTCAGAAGCCCTTTTAAAGGAGAAAGCCTATCTTTTAATCACCAGATTATCTAGAGTGACCCAGATACTGAAAGGGAGGATTATACAAATCCTTCCTTTCCGGAGCCTGATCTTTTTATTGAAAGACCTCCATTCTCTACCCCTCCCCACCATTCTTTCAGATTATAGCAACTGTTACCCTAGAAATATTTTCATTAAAGGTTGCTTTCCCTTATGCTGGTATTTCCAGATGGAAGCATAAAAGGAGTGTCTGTCTTGATTTGTGAATCCCTATTTTTCAGCCTTAGAACATTACAAAGTCTCCAGTCTCTGAGGCTAGGGACAGAAATGATACATAAACTGGTATAAGTGTTTGGAAACCAGTTCAAATCTGTAACACAACAGAAGTTCAGGGCACATAAACCACTTTCAAAATGGCCAAGACCAATTAAAGATGGTTGGATGTAGTATCAGACTTAACTGATTTAGTTTAAATTGATGTATTGAACTTCTGTCCCAGGTCCCCTCCAGATTCAAATTAACTCTCAGTCTCCCAGCATCCCAGGATGCTTTACACCTCTCCCACAAACTCCACCTCACAGAGTTGGTGGGCTGGCTTTGGTCCCAGCTGTCTGCTCCAGCCACACAGAGACGCATGCTCTAGCATGCCCCAGCTTCTGGCCTGGGCCACTGCAGGTATGTGGCTGCATTTCTGGAATCAAAAGTGAATGTCTGTTCACTTGCTTAGTGGTTCAATCTATGCAGTTTAGACTAACCTCAGAAGATTCAATCAATTCAGCCTCAGGCTTTTTGACGGTATGTACTTAGTCTAAGTGGTTTCTTAGAGAAAATCCATAGCAGTCTTGTGGGAGGCTCATATTAAAATTTGCCATCAAATTGAAATGATGATTTAGAAGATTCTCTTTACCTCTGATGGAGTTCTCTCTCTCAAGTTATTGCTAAATCTGCCATGCCAGACACCCTATGGTGTATAAAAATACTCTTTAGGCAATCATTTTGTCCTGGGGATGGTCCAGGATGCACCCAACACTGGATAATCATCCTGGTCGCTCCAAAATGATTTGCCCCTGCACCCCATTTTCTAATTGTAGAGTTTGGACACTGTGCTATATGCTCAGTGAGATGTAATCTCAGTGGGTATACAGTAAATCAAGATAGATTCTTTTATTTCAGTTCACTATTGACACTTAATACCAGGTGAGGATCTGTCTCATTGCCTTTTAGTTTTTCAGCTGTGGAAGAACTTGTACCTTCCTAGTGGTTAAAATTTCAAGGATGCTGCTGGTTTTATTTGCTTGGCTAACATGTATGAAAGGTGAGTAGGTTAATTGACTTTGTTATAGCTGTTGAGTTAAACCTAATTTACCACCAAAGTATTCTATTTTAGGAGATTCCAACAAAAAGAATATATTTGCTATAATAAAAGGAGAGAATTCCTCATTTATTCTTTGTCAACCTAGCCCAAGTTTCAACTGTTTGGTCTTCTGGCTTATGTAAAACAGTGATTATTTCTGAATACATAGCTATCATCTTGACAACTGAGGAATAGGAATTCATGAGAATGGCTGTAAGGCATGCCTTCACTTATAAAACATGCAGAGAGGGATAGGAAAATGGTAGATGCTAGACTTCAGCTGGGCAATAGGTAGCAATGGGATGATAGTGATAGTCTAATATTAGAACATTCACACACAACAGCAATTCTGCAAGTAACAAAGTGGAAATAAGATGCCTAGTTATGGTTTCATCTGCATGATGACCTGAAGTGCAGGGTTGGTTGGCTCTGTCTCAGAATTGTTGCTGTGGGCTCTCCTGGGACAACAGGGGGAACATAGCCAATTTTGATATATCTCTATGGGGTCTCAGATGCAACCTCAGCAGGATTAAAATCATTGTCATGGTGGGATTTACAGTTTAAAATAAATCATGACTGAGTCCCAAGTATTGCTAATTAGCATGCTAATTAGCATGCTCCAGCATCCTCCACATCTCATGTGTTCAGCATCTCCATGCTTTAAAATGGCAGTGGGGGCGCTTTAACTAAAACTCGTTGAACGGACGCTGAATACACAAGACGTTGTGGGCGTTCTAGTTAAAGAGCCCCCTCCCATCCCCAGAGCATGTGTAAAGATGCCCACTGTGAAATAAAATCTGTGAAAAGATGGAGATGCAGAGCTACACCTTTCTTTTTGTATTAATTAGCTGCAAGGCCCTTAGGTGGGTTGTTTACCCTGCTTCCATAGGCAAGTGAGTTGGATCTGTTCTTAGTGTTTCAGGACAGTTTTATTTTTTACAACAACAATCTTGAATCTGTAACAAATCAAACCAAAATCCTCTCTTCTTTCTGGATATTAGAAGAGAGGTGATTTTAGGTCTGAGCTTCTCCCTAGCTTGCCTTCTCTTCCTTCTTCAGCACTTGCCTCCTGGACCTCTTAACTTTCTTCTGGCTTCACCTTTATTAGGCAGCTATCCCTTCCTCCTGGTCTCAAGTCAGGCAGACTATTAGCCACTGACCACTTGCTGTTGGGTTCCTAGCACTTGAGGGCCAAACACCTCCTTACAGATCCTTTCTGTATATGCTGTGAGCTCAAAGGGAATGTGAGGTACAGCTTTACAGCCTTGTATTTCTTTCATTCTTTGATACTTTCTTGATCATTCCAACTACTCAGGTGCGTAAGTGTCTGCCAGATTTTGCTATTTATTCCAGAGTTGTGCTGAACCATTCAGGCTTTTGAGTATCATGTTAATGGATTATCTGTATTTCCTTCTAGTGATGGGCCTGCAATGCCCAGCTAAAGAGTATGGGCCTATAATACCCTTAGTTCTGACCTGTGTAAAATTATCTATGGAAATATTTGAGATATGTAGGCTAGTGTTATGCCATCAATCTTAAATAAAGTTTCAGAGTTATGTGCAATATAATTATACATTTTCATTTACAAACATATATTCATAAATTTATATGGGACACCATGGTTGTTAGCTTGTTAGAAAACTGTTTTTACTGGTTATGTATAACAGCTCTCAGTGCAGAGATGAAATCTTGAGGATTATAGTGCTCAAAATATTTTTCCCATATTTATTTTATGAATTAATTAGCAAAGGTAACGTTATTCTCTGTATTTATTTTCTTGATGAACCCCAGGGCTGGATCCAGATATGCAGGCATGTGCAATTTGTGGCGCTGCAAACCTCTTTATGGCACCACAGACTGTATGCCTGGCATGTTAAATCACGCCCCACACTGCAAATTTGCAGCACAGGGGAAAAAATTTGCTACTGGGAAATCTCAGTAGCAAAAATAAAACAGCAAAAAAAAGCGGGTTGTGGTACACACCACAAGAGTGCGTGCCGACAGACAGAGAGGCTTGGTCCTCCAGGGAGATGCTCTGGCTACCAGCCAGAGCATCTCCCTTCCTTTAGTTCTTCCGCAGCTCCTGCAGTATGCCAGAAGTGGGGAAAGGGCAGTTTGCTCAAAGCGGGGCATATTGCTGCACACCAAAGTACATATTCAGGGGCACATGCAGTGGCAAAAAGTAGTGGCGCAAATGTGTGCCTCTACTGTTTTTGCCACTGCAAGTGCATACCCCTGCATGTGAGGATGCTCTCCAGAGGTCCAATCAGGATGAGGTTCCATTGTATTACCCACCGTATATACACATATGGAGACTTAGTACCTGTACCAAAGGCGATGAGCAAGTTTTGACTGCTGCTGCCAAATATAGGCATTTTTATGTGCAGTTTGGATGATATCACTAAAATGAATGCTATCTGTCCTCAGCCTAGCCATAATTGACTGGCCAAATTGTCTCCAGTACCTTCTGGCAAGCAAAAAGTTCTCCATCAAAACATTTTACAGAGGTGTTCATTTATATTTAAATATGTTCTTTGCATAACCAAAATTTCTATTGATATGTCCCAAGGGAGCTAATTGTTTTTAATTAATGCATTCCATTCATTTAAGGTACGTTTGTGTCAGATTGTGTTTTCTAACCAATACAAATTTAAAAAACCAGTTTAATTTGTTTTGGTACTTGATAATTTACATAAGTAATGTAGAATTATGTAAGTGCTTTAACAGGGTTTAAATCAATAGAAAGACTCCCATTCAGCTAAAAAGTCTCAGTAAGCTTTTGATCAGGCCCAGTAAGAGGTTGATGTTATGGTAGGCACTTCTTAAATATAATTGATTTCATGGTTTGAAAATCTCTACTGTCCATGTGGTATAGAGATAGACCAGTAGTATTTGTTATCTGCCTATTTTATATAAAAGCACAATATATATTACTGTGCTTTTGCTGCTTTTACAAAGTATAGATGTCAGGAAACTGGGAAAAAACATATCGACCCAAAAAGTAGGGTTCTAAAAAATATATATTGTCTGCTTCATCCTGGAGTAGAGTATCAAAGGTAAACATTTGAAAATCAAAATATTGTGCCTCAGTAGAATTTTGTGACAGTGTGCAATCATAAAAATATGCCAAATGGCATGAATGAATCAGACTCAAATAATCTAAAAAATTGTTATTTCCATTTTAATTTTTTAATTACTTTCTTTAACCTTCAGCCCTAAGCTTGACATAAATTCAGTGTATTTTCATGATGCTTTTACTGCACATCTTAACTGGAAAACAGTGTCTGAATTCAAGTACTTATTAATATAATAGTAATTTTGGAACCTATCCTGCCAGAAAACTCTGCTTCTGCTGTCCTCTTGGATAGCTGAGCCATAGAGAAAGAGGGGGAAAAAAACTTCCTTTTGAATAGCTATTAGCTAATGTATTCTCCTTTTGCTTCTACCTGCCTTGCATTAATTGTATTTGTTTATGATTCACTTAAGTAAAGTGAAACATCTTGATTTCTTGTTGGGTGTGTTTCAGTCACTGTTGTTAACTTGCTTTTCATGAAATGATCAGTTGTGATATTGTCATGTTTAATAGGGCTATGTGGAGCTTTGGTTGCTGATTCGATTCGATGGAGATTCGACCCAATTCAGTGGCCAAATCTGTGAATCTGAATCGAATCAGGAGACCCATTAATCTCTCCAAATTAAATCAGAAGCCTCCAATTCAGTTTGGAGAGATTCAGAGAGATTCAATGATTCAGCCATAGACACAGTTGTATATGTTTTTTCTACATACCTCGAGGTACCCGGTGCAGCTCATGAACGCTGAGATGGTGGGGTAGATGAAGCATCCCACGGGAGTGTGGGATGGACCTGGCAGTGGACCCGGAAGTGGACCAGAGCTTTGTAAGGCTAGTGAAGGAACAGATATCCTTGGAAATGGGAGAGTAAAAGAAGCTCAACTGTGACAGTGAAGAGGAATTTGAAATGTATTTAGTGCAGTAGTGACTCACCATGACTTGAAAACGGCACTATGATAAGTTGTATTCACATGTGCTGCTCTAGTCTATTCTTGTGGTAGGTTCCCATCAGCATATCACTTCCTGGCTTCTTGTGGGGCTCAGATCAAGTGTGGCAGCTGGGCAGAAGTCTGGCTGCTGCCCTACAGCCTTGGTTGATGACATGAGAGGCAGGAGCAGGGAGCAGCAAGATGGGAGTGGCTGTGAACACTGGTGAACTATGAGCAGAGAAGCACAGATTGGAGAAGGAGAGAAGAGACCAGATGGAGCAGAGTCATGAATATGGAGATTCGGATTGAGATCTAGAATCTGATTGGCAGCTGGTGCAGTGATGCATGAAAATGAAGACATAAGTGAAAGCAGCTGAAACTGCACAGGGAAAAGCAAGCCAGAAGAAGAGCAATGGGAAGTAGATGGAGAGCAACCAGGTCAGGGAAAGTAGCAGCAGGAAGCAGAGAGCTGAGGAAGAATGGAGAGGAAGAGCTGGTCAATGGAATCCAGAAGAGGGAGGTGAGCGGAGCTAGGATGACGAGGGAAAGGAACCCAGAGACTTTGAGGCTCAGGGTACGCAGGGCATTGACTAGGGAGTAGTCACAGGCGAGACAGACTATGGAGTGATATGACTTTTTCGACGGGATTTTAATTAATATTTTGAAAGTGAACCCTGAGTACTTACAATGCGTGATGGTCGTCCCAGACATGAGGTTGTGGGGTTTCACTTTCTGGCACACAGGGACCTATGAGCAATTCTGGAGAAACTACAAAGAAATGGAGGAAAAGGAAGAATTGCAAGGGCTGATTTTTGCTGCTGAATAGAAGTCAAGAGAGCAAGTGATTTTTGTTAAACTGTATTTGGACATGCATGAGGAAGTGGATTTGGAGAGATGGTTGGAAGGAAAAGTCTAGATAGTCCTGTTTGGGGAAACAGTGAGAGACAAATTTAATGTATGGACTGGAATGTTTCAGGCAGGAGTGATTCTAAGGGAGGAGAAGCGGGGCCCAGGAGAGTTGCAACACCTGCCATCAGTTATTCATGTAGGAAGGCACTGGGGCTACATCATATAACACGGTCAGCCCCATCAATGTAGCAGATGTGGGCTAGAAGGGTATTTGGCAGCCTATTGTTCCCTAACCATTTGCTACTGGTGTGGTAGGAGAGGGCACAGAGCCCATGCATGCCAGGAAGTGCTGAAATGTGGCAAATGTAGGAAGGAAGGGCACCTGCAAAACAGATGCCCAGATTCTTTCTTTAACAAGGTGCAACCTAAGAAGGGGGATGACTTTGATTAGATGAATGAGGAGGAGAAAGAGGTGGGGGAGATTGAGATGGATTCAGAGGAGGAAATACTGGTGGAAGAAACACTGGAGGTGGAAGGGGGTGGACTGAGAGTTGTTGAAGCAGCACAACAACTAGAGGAGGAGAGGGAGGATGAGAAGGAGGGACATGGAAGTATGAACATTGACACAGAAATAGAGAAAAAAGTCCTGGAGATTGACTGAGAAGAAAGTTCTGCTTTAGAAGACGGGAAAGGGATGGAGATGTGAGTAGGAAAAAGGAAGAAACAAAGGTTGTTGTCACGATCGTGGAAGAAGAAAACAGGGGAAGATGGAAAGGGGGAGAAGGGAGAAGAGACAATGCGGGGGAACGGTACGTCGGAAATGGAGACAGACAGGTTGGCTGAGCCAGAAGAAAGTAGTGGTGGGGAGGGGTCAGCAGCAGCCTTTCTAAATATAGAAGCCCTGGAGAACCTAGCAAGAGTGACAGGTATCAGGAAGTGCGGAGGGACAGAGTCACTGATAATCAGCAGTGACATGGATGACCCATAAAATGGGAAAGATGAGGAACAGTGGCTTCCACCTTTTTTTTATCATTTTGTTATGTGTTGCAACTTCAAATGTGAGAAGTTTATTGACAAAGAAGAGGTGGGAATGAATGGTAGCAACTTTAAGGTCTATTGATGTTGACGTAGGGAGATGAATATAAATATCTGGAGAAGTGGGTTTGGGGTGGTCATGATGGGCAGGGACAAATGTGAACAACATGACAGAGGTGGCACCTAGGGGGTTAAAGTCAAGCATCTGCAAGTGTTAGTAGAAGGAAGAATGCAGAAGGGGTTGTAGACAAAAGAGATGGATGTAGATTTGTTTAACATATATGCACCCATGGAAAGGGAGGGGAGGGTGGCTTTATTCTGGAAGTTGGCAGTGTATGTGATGGGTGAGAGACAGTCATAGTTGGTGACTTCAAGTGCATAACTGAGAAGGAATTTGGGGGTGGGGGTGCTAGACAGTTCCTCAAAGATGTTAAAGAAAATTATCAAGGAAGAAGGCTTCAAGGATATGTGGGCAGGAGAGAAGGTATATATATATGAGAATGGAGCCAGGATGAAAGAAAACTTTGAGGATCAATTTTGTTTTAGTCTTGGAAGAAGTGGTTGTGCACAAGAAAGAGATGCAAGATGTGAGTTTTAGTGACCACTGAGTGCTATGGGTGGAGATGGGAACAGGGGAATGGAACGGGAAAGAGAAAGGCCCCTGGAAATTGAATGGTAGGCTGCTTCATGGTGAAAAAGTGTATAAGGAGTTTACAAAGGAGTATGAGGAATGGAGACCCTTAAAGAACTGTTATACAAGCAGGTGGGAATTGTGGTATATGATTAAGAGAATCACAAGCATATTTTTCATGAGCATTGCGAAGGGAAGGGTGAGAGACAAGATGGGGGAGCTGAAAAGGAGACAGGAGAGGGTGCAGCACTTGATTGTGGAAGCAGGAACGGGGAGAGAAATGTAGGATAAACTGCAAGAGGCAAAATTGGAGGTGGAGGAATGGTTTAAAGATAGAGCTGCTGAAAAGATATTCCTAGCAAAGCACCTGGGGTGACAGAAGCAAAAGAAGAGGCGTAAAGAGTGAAAAAGGAGAATGGAGACTGTGTGGAGGGCCAGGAGGAGGTGCTGAACACTGTGACAGACTTCTGTGAGGATTTGTACAGAAAGTGGAAAATTGATAGCAAGTGGAAGAGGGGTTTTTTGGTGGGCATCAAGGAAAAGGCGGAGGATAAAAGGAAGGATGAGTTGGGGGAGGGAGGGATATGGATAACAGAAGTAAAAAAATGTTTGAGGACTTTTAAAGGAAACAAGTCACCAGGAAAGGACGGACTTCCAGCTGAATTTTACATGAAATTCTGTCCGTGGGTCAGAAAGGATTTGGTGGAAGTCTTCAGAGAGATAACAAAACAAAGAAAGATTGGGGAGGGTTTTGCAGACAGAGTAGTTCTGCTACTGTATAAGAATGGAGATTGAGAATGCCTCAAGAACTGGAGGCTGATCACATTATTGAATACAGATTATAAAATCCTGGTGAAAGTCATTGTGATATGAATGAAAAGTGTTCTAGATCAGGTCATACAAGAAGACCAAACGTGCGGTGGAAGGGAGAAGAATTGCACAACCACACTGGGTGTTGAGAGGCGCACCGGCATGCATGAAGGATAGAAAATGGAATACGGTACTAGCAAATTTTGATCTCGAAAGCATATGACATGGCAATGTGTGAGTTTCTGTTTGAGGTGCTGCTGAAAATGGGATTCCCAGAAAAGTTGGTAGGCGAGGTGGAATTGTTGTGTGGCACAGCAGAGTCAAGTCCTGGTGAAGAGAAACTTGAGTCGGGCCTTTCAGATACCAACAGGAGTGAGGCAAGGGAACCCCTTGTCACCCGGGATCTTTATATGCACCATGGAATGTCTGGTGCAGAGGATAAGGGGGGGACAAAATAATCAAGTCAGTGGAGTTAATATTCCCTTGGGGGGAAATGAAATGTTTGCTGTATATGGATGACATAAATGTGATGGTATAAGATACAGCCTCATTACAGAGAATCCTGAAACATATGGAAGACTATGGGAAAGCTTCAGGGGTGAAAGTAAACAAGGCTAAGAGTGAGGTGTTCAGGACTGGAAATTGGCAAGATCTAGGGGAGTTTGGCATGAGGATGGCTAAGAATCAGAGAAAAATCTTAGGACTGGCTCTTGATATAGAAGGGAAAGGCACAAAAGCATGGGAAGAGCTAGGGTCATGGGTTAGGAAAATTTTAGGGTTTTGGAGCGCAAGAGGTTTGTCATATTCAGGAAAGATGAAGCTGGTGAAACAGGTGTTGCTACCCATTGTGTTGATTGGGGGTGTAGTATATTCAAAACAGGAAAATCCAGAGACTGATTTGTATGTTCTTCTGGGGTTCTAAAATGAAATGGATTGTCCTGAAGGAATTATATAAAGAATGAGAGTATGGAGGGTGAGAACTACTGGACATAAAGATGTTTATCTACACACACTACGTTGAAATGGTAAAATGGAAGCGGGAAGGTGGGACATTTTTGCAGAATTTGGACGGGGAAATAGTTGTGGAAGATGGGCCTATATGAGACAGGGTGAAAGGAGAACTGGGCCTAAAAATTGCTGATATGGGAGAGGAAAAAAATGTATTAAAGCACAAGGTTTGGAAAGGCTAGGGATACAAAGTTTGAAAGAAAAGAGAAGGTTTTTAAAGGAAATCAGAGGGAAAGACAAAGTAATTGAGGTGGGTGATTTGTTAGAGCAACAGGCAAGGCAAGGAAAAGGGTAACTGGGGAAGATTTAAAAGGGAAAGATGCAGCCCTGATGTGGAGAATGGTGAGGAGGGTTTTAACAGTAAGGGAGGTTCAATATAGGTGGGGTTTAAGAAGAACAGCAAAATACCCACAAGTGAAGTGTTGAGAGAAATTTTGGGACAATGATGCATGGGTTGGTTAAGAAAGGACAGGAAGAAGGGAAAAGATGGGTATGAGTGATCTGTGTTAATGCAGCACTGTGGAAAGTGAGGAACTTGCTGATCGTGAAGGGAATGGATCTTACTGCGAAGGAATGTTTACAGCTATCCCTGTTTAAGCTCAAATATTACATGCAAAGGGATGATGAAAAGGAAGATAAGAGTTAGAGTGGGGAGATGTGGAGGAAAGATAAATGGAAATATGTATTCACCAGCAGCGTGCTGGAGATAGTGGGGTAGGAGAGAGAGGAGGTTAGGAAGAGGGATAGTTGTGGGATGAGATAATGTTGTTATTGTAAACTGTTTAAGATTTCATAGATTTCATAGACATTTGGGCTGGAAGGGACCTCGGAAGATCATCGAGTCCAGCCCCCTGCCCAGAGGGCAGGAAGTCAGCTGGGGTCATAGGATCCCAGCAAGATAAGCATCCAGTTTACTCTTGAAGGTGTTCAGTGTCGGTGCTTGAACCACCTCCGATGGCAGGCTATTCCAGACCTTGGGGGCTCGGACAGTAAAGAAATTCTTCCTTATGTCCAGCCTGAAATGGTCTTGCAGGAGTTTATAACTGTTCGACCTCGTCATCCCTTGGGGCGCTCTGGTGAACAAATGTTCCCCCAGATACTGGTGGTCAGCCCTGATAAACTTATAGGTGGCCATCAGTTCACCCCCGAGCCTGCGCTTTTCCAGGCTAAACAGCCCCAGGGCTCTCAGCCTGTCATCGTAGGGTCTGCTTCCCTGACCTCTGATCATGCGCGTGGCTCTTCTCTGGACTCTCTCAAGCTTCTCTGCATTCTTTTTGAATTGTGGAGCCCCAAACTGGACGCAGTACTCCAGCTGCAGCCTCACCAAGGCTGAGTACAAGGGGAGAATGACATCCTGGCATTTGCTTGAGAAGCATCTATGGATGCAAGCCAGCGTTTTGGTTGCTTTACTAGCCGCAGCATCGCATTGCAGACTCATGTTCATCTTGAGGTCAAAGATGACCCCCAAGTCTCTTTCTTTCGTAGTGCTAGCCAGCGTAGCACTGCCGAGCCTATAAGGATGCTACAGGTTTTTCCTCCCAAGGTGGAGAACCTTGCATTTTTTCAGTGTTAAACACCATCAGGTTCTTGTCCACCCATTTGCTGAGCCTGTCCAGGTCAGCCTGGATCGCCCCCCTGTCTTCTGGTGTGGATGCTTTGCCCCAAAGTTTGGTGTCATCAGCGAACTTGGCCAGTCTGCTTCTGACTCTAATGTCCACATCATTAATGAAGATGTTGAACAATATGGGTCTGAGGACAGAGCCTTGGGGGATTCCACTGGTCACAGGGCACCATGATGATTGACTTCCATCAATTACCACCCTCTGGGTCTGACCACAGAGCCAATTTCCCAGCCAGTGGATCATGGTTGACCCAAGGCCACAATTGGCCAGTTTTGCCAAGAGGTGATCATGGGATACCAGATTAAAGGCTTTTTTGAAGTCAAGATATATGACATCAATCTTTTCTCCCTTGTCCAGGTGATAGGTCACCTGGTCGTAGAAGGAAATGAGATTGGTCAAACAAGACCTACCTGCAACAAACCCATGCTGGCTATCCCTCAGGATGTTGGTATCAGCCAGTCCATTAAGGATGGCCTCTTTAATAAACTTTTCTAAGATCTTCCCTGGGACAGAAGTCAGGCTGATGGGCCTATAGTTTGCCAGATCCACTTTCCTCCCTTTCTTGAAGATAGGCACCACATTGGCCTTCTTCCAGTTTTCGGGCACTACACCAGAGCGCCAGGAGTTTTCAAAGATCCATGCCAGAGGCGGGGCTATGATGCTCGCCAGCTCCTTGAGTACCCTGGGGTGTAGATTGTCAGGGCTGGCTGACTTGAAGGTATCCAGCTTCTCAAGGTGTTTCTTCATGAGGTCAGCATTGATGGGGGCAGGGGATCTCCCTCACCCAGATCTCCCTGTCCTGTAATGGGCGTGGGCGTCCCATGGGACTAATGAAAGACCAATGCAAAGTACCCATTTAATAGGCTGGCTTTTTCCTGGGCATCAATTGTCAGTTGTCGCATCTGGTTCAGCAGGGGTCGAATGTTACCCTTGCTTTTCCTCTGGCTCCCCACATATCTGAAAAAGGACTTTTTATTGTCCTTGATGCTCGAAGCTAGTTGGAGTTCAGTTGCAGCCTTCGCTTTCCCGGTTTGCTCTCTGCAGGACCGGACCTGTGCAGAATATTCCTCCTTGGAGGTGAATCCCATCTTCCATCCTTTGTAGGCCTTTCTTTTTAGCCTCAGGAGGTCTGCTAGATCCCTGGAGAGCCAGGGGGGCTGCTCTGCCCTCTTGCTGCCTTTCCTCTGAGATGGAATAGAATTAGCTTGTGCATTGAGGATCGCTCCCTTGAGGAGCAACCACTCTTCCTGAACTCCCTTCCTCCTGGGGCTGTGGTCCCTTAGGGTCTCACTGACGAGCCTCCTGAGCTGAGGAGGAGCTAACATGTTATGAGTCTTTTATGGATGATATAATATTTGATATTTGTAAATATGTATAAAAAGTTTGGGGTTTTTTTAATAAAAAGTTGAGTTAAAAAAAAAGTTCCCATCAGCATCTTTGCCTTTTTGGCTAAGTTCAAATATTGCAGTATCTTCAGGCCAAGGGCCATTTCCCTACAGAGGGAACACCTGCCCATTTTTTTAAGGAACACACACATGCACAGAAATTCCCGTCAGCATGTTTGCCCCATATGGCCATGTCCTTTATAGTCATGCTCAGTGTTGAGTGTATTTAATCAACTTCATAGTTCATTTCCATTACTGAGTGCACACTGCTTTTATCAGCAGTTCAACGACAGGCAATGTATTTAATGTTGTTTACTTGTATGCAAATATAAGACAAGGGGGAGGAGTTGTGCTTTATGTAAAAGAGCCATATGATTGCTCAGAGCTCCAATATGAAACTGGAGTTAAGCCTGTTGAAAGGCTCTCAGTTAAGGTCAGAGGAGAGAGCAACAAGGCTAGAGACAGACATTCAAAAAGCCTGAGCCTGAATTGATTCGATCGTTGCAGGTTAGTCTAACCTGCCTAGGTTGAATCGGTTTGCAACTGCATAAACAATCTCCCTGGACTGAAGAAATGCAGACATATGCCTGCAGTGGCTCAGGCTAGAAGCCAGGAATGCACTAGAGCAGCCATCCCTTCCCTTCCACAATGCTGGAGCAGCCAGCCCAGCCCACCCCAGCCCTGGGATGCTGTGGGACTCTGGTTTAACTTAAACAAGAAAGGGGTCTGGGACAGACATTGCATAAACTGGTTTGACCCAAATCAGTTAAGTCTGATACTACATTCAACCAGGTTTATCTTAAACCAGTTTCAGCCATTTTATGAAACTGGTTTATGTGCATTAAATTTATGTTCTGTTAATGGTTTAAACCAGTTTCTGATTACTTAAACTGATTTTGTGTGTACTGTCTGTCCCTAGCCCAAGGGTGATATCTCAGTGAGTGTCTACTATAGATCACCAGAACAGGAGGATGTGGTGAATGAGGCTTTCTTCAGGCAGCTAACAGAATAATTCTTATTCTCATGGGGTGCTTCAATCGCCCTCATGTATGCTGGGAGAGTAAAACTGCAGTGCAGAGGCAGTCCAGGACATTTTTTGAGAGTACTGGGGACAAGTTCCTGGTACAAGTGTTGGAGAGGCCAACTAAGGGCCATGCTCTTTTTTACCTGCTGCTCACAAACAGGGATGAATTGGTGGGGAACATACTAGTGGATGGCAACTTGGGCAACAGCAACCATGAGATGATTGAGTTCAGGATCCTGACAAAAGGAAGAAAGGAGAGTAGCAGAGTAAGGACCCTGGACTTCAGAAAAGCAGACTTTGACTCACTCAGGGAACTGATGGGTAGGATCCCCTAAGAGGCCAGTCTGAGAGGGAAAGGAGTCCAGGAGTGCTGGGTATACTTTAAAGGAATTTTACTGAGGGCACAGGAATGAACCACCCCAGTGTACAGTATGGCTAGCAAGTATGGCAGAAAACCAGCTTGGCTTAGCAGGGAACTCATCAGTGAACTAAAGCTTAAAAGAAGTGGAAACTTGAACAGACAATTAGGGAGGAGTATGAGTATTGCGCAGGCATGCAGCAATGAAATCAGGAAGGCCACAGCTCAGTTGGAGTTGTAGCTAACAGGGGACATGAAGGATAACAAGAAGGGTTTCTACAAGTATGTCAGCAACAAGAGGAAAATCAGGGAAAGTGTGGGTCCCTTACTGAATGGGGAAGGCAATCTAGTGACAGAGGATACAGAAAAGGCTGAAGAACTCATTGCCTTTTTCACCTGGGAATGGTTAACCTACCTGCCCAGCCACTGTTGCCGCACTCTGGGCCAGGCTCAGCCTGAAGAATAGTAGCAGTTTGGCAACAGGTGCCAGCCAGGCAGATTAACCATTCCCTGCCTGCTTCCATGGGACAGACACCATGGGCAGCCACAAGTAAGTGGGGGAGGGAGATGGGGGAAGCCCAGAATGGGAGCTGAGGGGTAGGAGATTCTTACCTCCAGACGATTGCTCACCTGATTGTGTGATTGCTCCAAACTTGAGCTAACACTAACACCGATCAACATTTGTGCGGCTCACAGTGTAACGTGTAACAAGGCCCCTATGTAATACCATCACAGGAGTGACGACAGGTCTGGTAAGCAGTTGGATACATATTAACAATAAGCTACTTAATTTACTATATTACCCAGTAGATATATTTGGAATAACCAACTATGTATCCAAATTCAACAAGGTCAGGGCTTTGATGCCTCAACACTGTGAGTCTTCAGTGGTAAGGATCACACAACGCAAAAAAATAAATGGTGAGTGTGCATTTCTGGAAATGTTATCTATTCCAACTGTGGTTACAGTAATCCTTTATTTATTTAAATTGCTGCAACTGAAAGTATTTTGCCCTTGCTTCTAAAGGTCAGAAGTGAATCTGTGTCTATTGACAGATTTTTCTAGCTCCCAGTATCCATTTTCCAGTAATCAAAGTTTTCTCTAATTAACTGATGGTCAGGCTCTTCATCGTCCTTCACCTCCAGGGGAAATATGCAAGTAAGTGTGGAATTACTCAGCAAATAAGGGCATGGGAATTCTGTTTTGAATTTAGGAAGATATTTGGCCATAGAGTTTAATGAAATATCTATAACTTTGTTGTCTTTTGGCTGATTCAGATGAAGTTTGCAGGGATAGTAGCCTCTGCTAAGAGCGTGACACATGCCAAGTTTCAAGGTAATAGGTGCAGGGGTTTCTGGGAAACTGCACTCAAATCCTGAAAGCAAAACTCATGTCACGTGTGTGTATTAAGCCACAGTGGGGTGAAAACTGCAGAGCTGGTGGCTCATGCTGAGGCCACAAGGCCTGCCAAGTTTCAAGGTGATAGGTGCAGGGGTTTCTGGGAAACTGCACCTCAAACTGCTGACGAGTAAAACTCATGACATAGGTGACACTGTGTGTGTGTTAAGGCATAGGGGGGTGAAAACTGCAGGGATGGTAGCCCCTGCTGTGGCCACAAAGCCTGCCAGCTTTCAAGGAGATAGGTTCTGGGGTTCAGGGGTTCTGGGGCCCTGCACCTCTAGCTGCTGACAGGCAAAACTCATGACATGGGTGCTTGTGCAACTGTGTCTGTCTTGGGGCACAAGGGGGAGGGGTAACTACTGCAGGCCTAACTGCTAGGCCCTGCTGCGGCCACAAAGCCTGCCAGCTGTTAAGGAGATAGGTGCAGGGGGGTTCTGGGGCCCTGCACCCCTAGCTGCTGGCTTGTGCAACTGACTGTCTCTGTCTTGGTGGAAGCAGTTCCCAGCTCTGTATTTATTCTTTCCTCTCCTTAGTTTGTGTTTTTGTAGGTGTTAATCCTTGCTCATTAACTCATTATCCTCACTAGCTACTGCGTATTGAGCTGGTCCCTGTGTGAATCATTACTGATTGGTAACACAGTAGCTTAGCAGCCAGGCTTGCAGTAGTCCACCCCCCCCCCCAACTGTGCACCAAGATAGACACAGTTGCACAAGCACCCATGACATGAGTTTTGCCTGTTAGCAACCAGAAGTGCAGGGCCCCAGAACCCAGAAGCCCCTGCACCTATCTTCTTGAAAGCTGGCAGGCTTCGTGGCCTCAGCAGGGGCTAGCAGGTCTGCAGCTTTCACCCTGCTGTGTCTTAACGCACACAGTATCACCCATGTCACAAGTTTTGCTTGTCCGCAGCTTGAGGTGCAGTTTCCCCCAAGCCCCTGCACCTGTTTCCTTGAAACTTGGCAGGCTTTGTGGCCCCCACAGGGACTACCATCCCTGCAGTTTTGCCCTCACTCTGGCTTAACACGTACACGTTTCATGAGTTTCGCTTTCAGGATTTTGGGGTGTAGTTTCCCCCAAACCCCTGCACCTATCTCCTTGAACCTTGGCACCCCCCCATGCTCTTAGCAGAGGCTACTGTTCCTGCAAGTTTCATCTGAATCAACCAAAAGACAACAAAGTTATAGATATCTTATTGATTCCCCGTGATACCCTATGGCCAAATCACTGAATCTTTTCTGAATCTTTTCCAAATCGATTTGGAAGCTCCAAATTGATTCAGAAAGCCTAAAGCTTCCAGTAATTCAGTTCAGATTCATAGATTCAACCTATGAATCCTCCAAATCATCTCCGAATCTGAATCGTGATCCAAAGCTTTGCACAGCCCTAGTAAATTCCCTTTGAGGATTTGAACTGAGAGATTGGAGAGAGAGTGATTGTCTTGTGAGAAGTGTGAACCCACAAGTAATTCATAATTTTTGTCTTTGATAGATTTTCAGTGTGCATTCTTTCTGATATGCAGTTGTTGTTTGGTTTCTCCTACATATTTTCTATCAGGTCATTCAGTGCACTGGATAAGATGTATGCAGACAAGGTTCCTTGGGTGAATTTGATATCTTTTATTAGACCAACCCAAATAGTTGGAGAATATTTATTAAGCAAGCTTTCGGGTTCAAAAACCCTTCGTCAGGCTAAGGAAGTTTCAGCAGTTGGTGTGTGCTCTTCCTGGATGGAATGAAAAGTAAACAAGCCAGGGGCTGGGCTGGGCTGGGCTGGGCTGGGGAGTTAGTTGCCAGGCATATTATAATGTATCAAAAATCCAATGTTTATATTTAGTCCATGATCTCTAGTATCCAGGAGGTTGATGAAATGGAGCTCATAGGCTTGTCTCTGGGAAGTGTTGTGTAAGTTTCCCTTGAGGATCAGGACTCAGAGATTGGAGAGAGAGTGGCCCTCCTGTGAGAAATGTGCCCCCACCAGTAATTGGGTATTTCTGTCTTTGGTAGATTTTGGGTGTGCGTTCATTCTGGTGCGCAGTTGTTGTTTGGTCTCTCCTACATATTTTCCATCAGGGCATTTGGTGCATTGGATGAGGTATATTACATTCCTGGAGGTGCAGCTGTAAGATCCAGGAATGCTGATGGCTCTGTTGTGGGGTGTAGTAATTGTGGGGGTGGTGGAGATGCGTTGGCAGGTTTTGCATTTCTTGTCATGGCACGGTCTGGATCCTTTTGATGTCTTCTGGGCTTGAGGTAGTTTGCTTCTGGTGATGAGGTTGGTGAGGTTCGGTGCTTGTTTGAAGGCTAGGATGGGTGGCTCTGGGAAGATCTTTTTAAGAACAGGGTCTCTGTCTAGTATGGGTTGCAATTTTTTGAGGATTTTCTGTACAGGTTCAAGGGAGGGGTGATACGTCATAACCAGCGGTGTACGATTTGTGGGGGGTTTTCTTCTGTACTGCAGCAGTTCTTCACGTGGTATCTAGGTGGCTCTTTCAAACGTGCGATCTACCTCTCTGGACGAGTGTCCTTGCTGGGTGAAAGCCATTACATTTCTGGAGGTGCAGGTGTAAGATCCAGGAATGGTGATAGTTCTGTTTTGGGATGCAGTTATTGTGGGAGTGGTGAAGATGTGTTGGCAGGTTTTACATTTAAATGTATATTGGCTTCTGTTCTACCCAGGAGAATACAAAACACCAGCAGACTCTCCCTATACCTGAAGAATGGTGTTTGTGCCCAAAAGCTTGCAAATAAAAAAAAATTCCAACTATTTAGTTGGTCTAAAAAAAGATATGACATTTACCAAAGAAACTTGTCTACCTATTTCCTTAGACCAGCATGACTATAATCAACACCCAAGAAAGTAATGAGAAATTTAAGGGAATGTGTCAAATATTTTTGCTGCAAATTTGATCAGCTTTGAAAATGTTTTATTGAAAGTATCCTGTACATTTTATATGTATAAATATGACCGGTGAGATATCTCTCACCGGTCATATTTATACGTATAAAATGTGCAGGATACTCTCAATAAAACATTTTCAAAGCTGAAATCAAGCCTAGACGTAGATCTCTCTCTCTCCCCCTATATATATATATATATATATATATAACCCACCATTCTGTCACTTAATTTTAATTAGTCACTGGTTAGGTAGTCACTGGTACTTGTAATTTGTGTTGCTTCTTCACACATCTTCGCTGTCTAAAATCCAAATGCACTTTTGATTTTTCAATGTCATTTTCCAAGGGTAAACAGCTATTGTATAAAATAGAACTTTAACATATAGAGTATGCTGACCCAAGAAAAGAAACCATCTATGATAATTTAAAGTAGATTAAAACCCTAGTAAGAATGAGAAACATTGCTTATTACATCAGTGGTGGGTGCATCTACATGAGATGCTTTACTGCGCAGTAGAGCAAATTACTGTATAGTAAGCATCTGCCTCTACATGTACAGACCCTTACTGCACAGTAATTTGCTGTACTTGGCAGTTAATTTCCCACCTGCAAATACAAGTAGCAAATTAACTGCTGAGTAATTACTGTGCAGTAAGGCAGGTGCAGACAGCTGAACAGGAGCAAATTTGGGCAGCAGGGGGTAAGAGATTGATCCTTGCTCTGGGAGCTGCATACTCCCTGGGCAGTCTCCATTACCAGAGCCCGAGTGAGGACAATCTCCCCCTGCCCCGGCAAGAGAGAGCTCCCAGCCTCTGCTCCACTGGCCAAAATAATTGTCCTGATTTCCATACAAATTGAACAGTTCAGCTCCCGTTAAATAGAAAATATGTTAGATACGTGGAAATTTCACACCCAAGTTTGAAAAGTTCCCTCAATTAATATAATTTACTTTACTAATTGTAAGCGAGCAGAACTCTAACTAAAGACAGTAGATATGACTGGTGATCCTCAGTATTTTTTTGGCCTTAGATATGATGTGTCTTTAGAAAATCAGCAATGACATTTGTCTTGAAAATGAATTTTGAAATACATTGGCGATGTGTAGGGGGTGCACATGGGTGAGTGTGGTGGTGCAACCCCTATGAAAAGGCTCCACTGTCACCGCCGCTGCTGGCAGCGTCTGCAGGTGGTTGCCAACCACTGGTCGGCACTCGCCCCTCTGCTTCTGCCACCAGCGGCCTTTGCGGGAGCTCCCCACTTATTGCCACTGCCAGCACCACCGTGTCTCCCCAGCAGCCGGGGGCACGCGTTCGTGCCTAAATAAATATTTGCCTAACTGTTAATTCTGTTGTAAATCACATGGTTTAAATGGTTTTATGTTTTTCATAAGAGGTTACATAAAGAATGGGAAAAATGAGGAAATTGAGTGATAAAACTCCTTGTTTTTCACACATTCAGATTCAGATATAAAGTAGCAAAAACAAGGAAAATGGAAGATAAGTAGATCCTCTGCTGTATCCTTAATTCACCCTTTTAGGTGGAGAAAATCCCTCTTCTTTAGATAAAATCCTCTTATGAGGAATTTATTTTTATACTGGTTGTGAACCCTGAGTATAATACAAAACGAAAGTTCTTAGAACCTTGAAACTGCTGATTTCTTTCACAGAGACACACACCACTAATCCAATGAGACTGTTAAAGGACTGAATATTCATTTGGTTTATGATGATGCAAGTTAGGTAGTACTTCTGTGAATGGACCAGATCTGGACCCCATTCAAATCTGTTGGTCTTCCAATAGCTTGAATAAGTCCAGGATTTGTCTCCATGTTCATAGCATACAGTCCCATCAAGAGGGGGAAAATAGCTTTCATGGATTTTCTACTCCCCCACTAATGCAGAAGAGGCAGAGAACTGAATAGCAGATTGGTTGTACATACACCAGAAAGCACAGCTGAGCCAAAAAAAATGGCATTTGCCACTGGTATAGACTAGTGGCACACAACTTCATCGTGGAACAAGGGGGAAACCCAGGAGGAGAACTGTAATACACTGAGCAAAAGTGCATTTGTATTGATGAAGTGAGGATGTATGAAAAATCTCATTAAATTATTTCAGTAGTACAAGGATGGCCAAACAAGATCACAAGCCATAAGATGAGACACTGTATAAACCTGTAGCAACAGTCTTTACCCTGAAAAGCTTCCATGCTAAATAGACGAGACAGTAGTAGAAAGTAGGAAGAGAAACAGATACAGGGCGGTAAAATGATTCCCTCAGTATTCACTCATGATTGTGTCAAGTCAGAAGAAATGCTAGGAGCAGAACCCAAGTTTTTTTGACTGTCACAGTAGTGTCCTGCTCAGGAGACCACCAGAATAATTAAACATAAAAAAACCCTACCGTAATGAGGCCAGCCCAGAATCCTGGACTCAACCAGTCCCAATCAACAGATCAAGGCAAGTCATCCCCTGAATAGGTGCCACCTGCAACAAGCCCCAAACTGTGCCAGTCAAGGCAGCCAATGCTCTGAGGTCACAGGCAATAGTTGCCTCTTGCTCCAGCCCTTAAAAGCTAGGTCCAGCCTTCAGTATCCTTGTCTGGGCAAAGGACAGCCTGCAGTATCCTTGTCTTGCTCCTGACCTTTTGTACACTTCCTTGCTGGTTTTCTGGTTTTGATTCTTGGCCTCAACTCTGGCTTCTTCTTCTGGTAAGACCTTTGGCATTCCCTGATTCCAGTTTTCTGCTCTTGACTCTGTTTCAACCTTAGGCTAGGGTTTTTGTACTTTGGGTGTCTAACTACTAGGCAAGACCTCCCATTCCTTGGTGCTTAATACCTACCATTTAGGTAAACTATTTTGTGCAATACAGCCTTCTCTGAATAATGTTTAAAAGGGCATTCAATAGAAAAGATGCAGTTATGCAAGTATGTTTAATTTTTTTCTATGGGAAAATATATTTAATTTGATTTTCTTTTGTAAGTTTGATGTCACTAGTTTAATATTAAGGAAAAATATTTAAAACCATGCAGTAAATAAGAGTCAGAAAATGGGACTAAGCTAAAATATATTACATTGACATCACTGCAGGAATCCTCTTTTATTTGTTTGAATGGCAAAGGCCAGTCTAATGATTCTGTTGGTTCTCTGATTAGTAATTACTTCTCGAGCAGTAGTTAAGAATAAGCATGTATCGTAGGCAAACAAGTGCATTAGAAAACAGCATTTCCACTTTCCTGTGATGCTATTGATCTGTTACTATTATTGTCTTATACAGTTTCTAGAGGCTTTTAGAGCAAAATAGATGAATTCATTAGGCCCAGCAACATTGGTCATTTCATTATTAACTCTAATATCATTAAAGGAAGAGTCACAACTACCCTATTTACTCAAACACAGAATGAGATTTTTTTCACAATCCGCATGGGAAGAAATGCCCCTTATTAAATACATTGTCTATCATTAAACTGCTGCCAAAAGCCATATGTGTTCAGCAATGGAAGCTAAATTTGAAGTTGGTTAAATGCAGCCAAACTGAGCATGCTTATACAATGCATGCCCCACACAGGGCACACACACTAATGGGAACCTACCACAAGAATAGGTTAGCACAGTTCATCCAAATAAGCTATATCATAGTACCCATTGTGTTCAGTCCCATCGGTGCTGATTCTTTTAGAAGTCATGGTGAGTTACTACTACACTGAATAAATTTCAGCTTCCTCTTCACTGCCAGAGCTGAACTGTGTCTTACTTTCCCATTTCTAAGGATTCCTGTTTCTTCACTGCCTTAAGTCTGGTGAACATCAGGGGCAAACAGGGCCTAAACAGTTCACCCAGAATCCCTCTGTTGGGCCTTTTGTCATCCTGTCATATATTATTAGTGTGGCTCTGCTCTCCTTGAGGTGGAACTAGACCAAATTGCCCCGCACCTCATCTTCCTATACATTTTTGGAGAATCCCAGGGCTCATGACAAGTGCACCCAGCCCCAATCATGAGTGGGGGTGCTAATCAGCACATGGATCCTTTGTGGAGAGTTATCTGGAGTACACATGCATACTGAGCAATGCTAAGCTGTAGGGTCCTCATGGCTTGAAATATTGTTGACTCTGCTTGGGCCCAGCCCAATGAACAATATGGTAAATCATGGCTTCGGACTAATATCATGCATAGTTTGTTCGCTCTCTCAGTTTAAGTAGGTGCTAAACTGCTACTTAAAAGTGTGTTTACGAAGTATCTGTGCTAAAACTTGCAGCAGTTTCCAAAAAGGTAAACTGCATCAATTCTGGATGAACTAAATCTGTGGGTAACTGCAACATAATTTATCATATAGGTAAATTATTAATTTTAAGGTCAGTTCTTTCAAATTTGTTCTTTACTTCCATATGCTTAGGGAGAGCAGGGTCTGACACGAAAGAGGGAGGGAAGGGACCCAGAGAGGGGAAAAAAGTGGAGGGGGGGGTAAAGGAGGTAATGGGCTACATGAACCTCCCTCCCCCCATATTTAGGGAAGGGGGACAAATTCAAGGCAAACCTTGATCAAAAGTGATCGAAGCATGGGGTAGTTCTAATGTTGAAGATGATTCATTTTCTCAAAGCAAGTAAATCAGTGTAGTAGAAAAAGGAAGCTCAGGGATAATTGGGCAAAAGTACTTTGTTTATTGTAGTTTTTCGACTTTATATTCTATGGGTCTTACAGTGTCATTTTCTAAAGATAATGAAGGCTGAGTGTTATGAAATGGCACTACAACTACTCGAAGAGTTGAGGAGTGGATATAGCATTTTGTTACAAGATGATATTCTGCTTTTTTCCTAAAGAATAGAATATAATCTATATATACTATTTCTTTAAATAATACAAAAATCCAGATTTACAAACATAACACAAAACCACATTTTCAGGTCTTCGTGAACAAACTAAACAATGTGCATTTTCCCCTTTACCAGGTCATGTTTAAAAATAGTTATTTAATTTGGGGACAAAATCTGATACTAGTGTAGGGGGCTCATAAACCACCCATCATTTCCTTGAAATATGCCTGGATAAGAAGGGCATGTGCCCAAAAGCTTGCAAAGAAGGATAATTTTTGTGCTATTTTCTAGTTAGTCTAATAAAAGGTATCACCTCTGAACCAACAGTTTTAGAGTTTTGTATTCCTGTTAAGACTAAATAAGACTGTTATGCTGTTAGGGTTCACATGTAGATCTTGCCTTCTCCAGAAAAAAGGAAAGGAAGGGGAAACCTTCAGAAACACACCCTGCTTTTTTCCCTAGTCTCCATGTCTTATTCTTGGTTGATCTGCGGGCTTGAGGTCAAGACAGATTACCCTTGCACCTAGCCATTGCAGTGCAAGAAAATGAATCAATTCAGAGTAGTACTGGATGTAGTACTA
Organism: Alligator mississippiensis; assembly: GCF_030867095.1. Lineage (NCBI taxonomy): Eukaryota > Metazoa > Chordata > Crocodylia > Alligatoridae > Alligator > Alligator mississippiensis. Next base: position 125,404,467 of record NC_081825.1, on the reverse strand, counting down.
TAGAGATATATATTTTTTCTGAGCTTGGTGATTTGCGGAATCTATAGAAATCTTATGAAGTGTCCTTAAGCTCCCTTGAAGGTGTTACATCCTTCATTGGAAATAGTTAAAATATAGTAAGATTATTTAAATATGGTAAACAGACAAGTTGACAAAAGGCATGGTTTCCACAAATCATATGTCAAGATTAATTACAGTCTAAATGAAACAAAGGCAATTATAGCATTTCATCAGTATCAGAACATACTGCTTCTTCTACTTTGAGCCTGCAGAGGCTAATATGGAAGTTTTTAGAAACTTTTGGACTGCAACTGTCTTTCTCTTTTGGTATCAGCATTAAGTCCAACTCAGAGGCCATGCTTAGTAGTAACACTATGGTGATTGCAAAGGTTTCTTGATCCCTAAGACGTTTTTATAAGCTTCGTACTATGTAGGATTTGCTGAATGGAATTTAGAAAGCTGTAAGATGAAATGGTTTATATCAGTCAAAGACATTGTTGCATTCCACAGGCAAGTCAACAAAAGTGGATAGAAATAAAGACCACCAGAGTTTAATCAAAATATTTCTTTAAGGTGTTCTCAATTTAATCCTATTTACATTTCATATATAATAATATTAATCATATTTATGATAAGGGACATAGAAACTGTCAATTGAGCTTAATTCACTGGAGTTAAAGAAAAAGAATTCACTAGAGAAAATGATTTAATGTGCAATTATTCCCTTCTCTTGCTCCCCTGTGGTTTTAGCCATGATTAGAACAAACTTCCTGCTGTGAATGATGGGTTTTCTCAGTGTGAAGGAAACTCTGTGGGTCAACATCAGGACTATGAGTAGGTACATTTAACACTCCCTGGTGTTAAATGACCAGGTCATACATGGGATGCATACAGTCTCTTCTAATCCTGAGTTTATCTTTCTGATCCTATTCCAGAACAGGAAAGCCTAGTTGACAAAACTGTTCTTCTAAGGGCAAATTGATTCATTCTTGAAAATCTGCAGTTGCCACACATTTATAAGATTGTGAGTGATTCTATTCAGAATGATAAAATTCAATAATAGAAGAATTGTACACGGCATAATATCTAGAAAGGAAAAAAGTGAAACACTGTAGTGTGGGGCCTTAATAGATTAGACACTGAGCCAGGTAAATTAACCAATTAGTGTAGCCATTGGTAATTTGCCATTGGCTAGCCTCAAAAGGTTGCTGCTATGTGTGTGTCCAGATCTGAGGGTCCAACTACAATGATGAGACCCAGTCCCTAACTACTTCCTTTTATATCTTAATACAAGTTTTTAAAAAAGTTTTTTTATACTGCTAGTCCCCTCCTAGTCCTTGAAAGAAGACTCCTCTTCTATGCCATTCAGAATGGTACAGCTTCATTTCACATCGTGAGGAGAAAGACTATGGGAATGTCTGCACAAGCTTGCATGGGCAGTTTGGGGTGCCGCAAACTGTATGCACTGCATGTGCCCACATTCCTGGCAGAGATCCTAGTGTCAAAAAAAAAAGAAGAGCCAAAAAAGTAGGGTGCTGCACATGGCTGCAGTGTGCGCTGTCCAAAACCAGAGCCCAGCCAGCCAGGACCAGACTGGCTGCCAACCAGGCTTCACGCACCTGGATCACCACTGCTACAGCCCCAGGAGACCCCCAGGACCCCAAGTAAGGCTGCTGGAGCCAACCCAGGTGCTGGCCCCAGCCTCCCCTACCTCACCTGGGGCATTTTGGCAGAGTGTGCATGCAAGGGCATGTCCAGGGACAAGTAGCAGCAGCACAAATATGTGCCACTGCTATTTGTCCCCAGGGAAATGCACATTCCTACTTATGGAGACATGTCCCATGAAGCCCCAAGTAGATTCTGCATTATTAACAGGATAGGTGGCCAATAGAAGCCATGAGAAACAGTCTCTTGAGCTGTAGTACGTCATACAAAGGCTGCAGTTTTGAAGCCTAGGAATGACAAATGTACTGTCATAAGCACAAGAGATTGCATGCTTTCACAGTAGACTCATAAGAAATGACTTTTTATCTTCCCTCCTGCAGCACTCTTTTATGCCTCACCAGCTGCTGGGCATGAAGTATATGTGTTTGTTATGGCATAGATACTATGCGTGGAACAAGTTTGGTGTTTTCAAAATAGCACATGAAAAGTGAGTCAGGAAATGTTCTAGGGTCTCTGTGATGTACCTAATAAGTCATTAAGTAAATGACTCCCCTTCCATCCTCTGACTTTTGTTCTGCAGATAGGGATGCACACCTGTTTCCTGTTACTTGGCTAAATTCTGCCTTTTGTTACTCCTCTTAAAGTACCTATGAGGTAATTATGAGTATTAGGGAGCTTGGCATTGCCAGTTGTTTGACCCTGAGTACCTTTAGTGCCAGATAGAACTGCAAAGAAGAGAGCTGCTATGCCTGTGTCTTAAGAAAGTGTCCTCTATTGAATGAATTGCTGTTAAATTGCTAACCGGTGCCTTAACATGGAAAAGATGCAGCATAATTGGAAGGAAAATAGATCAGACATGCACTGAGCTAAACCCAAGAATGTCGAAAATCAGGAGGATTGAATGATTTATTACAGATGGCAGAATATGACGCATAGAAGAGTCTAAGGCCTCTAACATCCACTTATTTAATGGTGTGATGGGATCTGATCCCCAGTCCCTCCTTCCATGCCACACATCCTGGGCAACTTCAAAGCCAGGTGCCTCAGCCCACAGTCCTGGGTCCAATTCATCCTGTGGCCATCAGGGCAGACAATCAGCTGATTGTCAGCCTCAGACAAGACAGTTTAAGATTCAGGACTTGGTGCTGTCTGGGCTGGAGGCAACAATTAACTGATTGTCAAAGCTCTGTGCTCAGCAACAGTAGGGGTTGTCCCTGGTGAGGGAAGTCCTTCAGCTCCACCTCACCTCCCTCTACCCCACAATCAGCTGATTGTTGGTCCCAGGGCCATTCTAGACTTTGGTGCAGCCTGGGCCCCAGAACCAATGATCAGTTGATTGTAGGCCCTGGCCATACGTTAAATGTAAGATGCCATACAAAACAGCCATAACAATATTCTACCTGATATGTGAAATACTTTTATGACTCATTTCCTATGTTATGATGCCTTAAATGAGATTTACATGTAGCTCCGTTCCCAGTATAACATGATTAACATGTTAATTGCAGCATAAATACCGTAGTGTAGAGGAGGCCTAACACAACTTTAAAAGTAGCTAGGGAATCATAATTCCCTTGTAAGTATATTCAGCCTTTGATTCAACTAATAGCACACACAGATATGTACTGTTGTTTGGCAGTTTTGCTGTTTTGCACACTTAATCTGCAATTCTTTTTCCAGCAGTATCTATGACCTAGTACTTAATGGGAAAATGCAGGAAACTCTATAATGTATATTTACAACTTCAGAGATTGTACAATGAATACTGTTGAACTGATATACAGAACTGTAAAAATTCTGTCAAGATTGTATCTTCAGCCATTTCGTTAATTAAAAGTTTTGGTTTACAGTAGAGATTACCTCCTTGTTTTTTGTCATGGTACTATAACATTTTTATCTCGTTATATGCTACCAGTTAGACTACAGTCTGAGCTAGTTCACCTGTACCCACTATTGAAATGCTTTTTCACAATGATCCTGCTAAGCAGGTCTAATATATGGGTGGGTATAGGACTAGGAGACAAACCCAGTAGAAATGATTGAACATAGAAATGCTTTTGATGAATATTTTCATGATGAATATTTTTCCTTTTTGTTGACATTTCAAGTTTTTTTTTACATTTGTTTGAGCACCAGTGTTGTCGGTAATAAATTTGTGCTTCTGTTGCTCTGTTTTGTTTTTTGTTCAAACATTTTATGCAAACATTAATTTAGTTTTACGACCCATGTGTGAAGGAGGTAAATAATATACAGGCAGTCCTCGATTTACAACATTTCACACTTACAATTGACACCCAGTTTCAACTTTCTGACATCAGTTTTGACTTTACAACACTTGATCTGATGTGACGCCATGACAGTGAACAAGTCACTGTGTCACCCATCTGCCTGGAGAACATCTGTCCAAACTTCCTTGGACACTTTCTTTAAGAAAGCAGACAAGACTCCAGAAAAACCTGCAGCTAGGACTCCTGAGAAGAATCCAGCCAAGACCCCTTCAAAAAGTCTGACTAAGAGCTCTTCAAAAAGTCTAGCAGTCATCTCAAAGACATCCTTCCAAATCAATATAATTGCTATTTACACTTTAAATACATTAATGTAGCTATATTACTCATCTATAATTGATCAAATACAAAATAGTGGGTTTTTTTTGGTGAAAACAGGGTATCGGGCCTGGTTCAGGAACCAATCCCCCATTTGTAACATTGTTTCCTATGGGAAAATCAGTTCCGAGTTCCAACGTTTCGACTTAAGATGCCGTTTTCAGGAACCAATTGGATTGCAAGTCCAAGGACTGCCTGTATTCATTATAAGGAGGGACAAACAAACATTCATGCACCTGGAGACACACACACACACACACACACACACACACACTGGGCATGTCTACACGTGTAATTAATTCAAAGTAGGCTTACTGCGCATTAAAAATACTGCACAGTAAGCCTACTGGGAAATATATCTACATGTGCTACCTCTTGGGAGCAGATTTGCTCCCATCCTACTCTGTCCTCCTGTAGCAGCCAGGGGGAGCTCTAGGCTCCCCCTGGGTGCTAGCCCAGAGGCTGGCAGGGAGCACAGAGCCAGGAGACAACTGTCTCCTGGCCCTAAACACATCGGGTGGGGTCCTGATGTGTATGGGGCAGGAGATCTGCTGCTGCAGAGCTCTCTCACCCCATGTACATGGGGACAAGCCCATCTGGAGCAGGTCTCAGTCAGCACCGGGGCGTACCCCTCCCCTGCAGCTGTCTCCCAGCCCCATGCCTCAATTGGGCAATCAGGGCATGGGGCTGGGAAAGAGCTGCAGGGGAGAGAACTCTTTCTAGCCTATGCCCTTTTCACCCAATCAGGGCACAAGGCTGGGTAAGAGCTGTGAGGGAGGGGGAGGTCCCTGCCCTGATCTGTTGGTGTGGCAGCTAGTAGTGAGCTCCCACCTGGGTAGGAATTCCTGCTTACCTGGGGGCAGCCAGAAGCTGTACCACCAGTGGAGTAGCTAGCAGTGAGCCCCTGGCTGGACAGATGGGGGCAAGGGGGCTGGGACCAGTGGATCAGGGCAGCAGGCTGGGACCTGCCCCCTCACCCTACAACAGCTCTTTCCAAGCCCTGTTCCTCAATCACCTGATCGGGGTATGGGGCTGAGAAAGAGCTGTGGGGCTGGGACTTGGCTCAGACCAGGACAGTTCCTGGACAGCCCTGGACTGTGCATGGAAGTCTGCATATGCAGCCCAGAGCCAGCTGAAACCTGTTCTGAAATGGAGTGATTCCCAGCCAGCTCTGGGCTGCATGTGCACACTTCCCCACTTAGCCCGGGGCTGGGGAACTCTCCCTGTGTAGGCAGCTCTGAGCCTTAGTTCCGTGATCAGAGCATGGTCTGGAAGATTGCTCCCTGCTCCCAGGAGCTGTCTGCTGGTGGGGCAGGCTGCACACCAGCCACAGCTGCCTCTTGGCTCCGGCCACACCGACCCCAGCCCCAGCTTCCTCCCAGCTCTGGCCATGCCAGTCCCGTCCCCGGCTGCCTCCTGGCTACACTGGCACTGGTTGCGCCAGCCTCTTCCACCTTCTGGCCCTGGCACCTGTCCCAGCTGCCTCCTGGCTGCACTGGCCTGGGCCATGCACTGGCTTGGGGGGGGGAGGGGGGGCAGAAATGGCCTGGAGCAGGGCCAGCTTCAGCTGCACTGCCGGGCTGGAGGGGATGGAGCCCCCAGGAACCTTGTGCCTGCTCTGCCCCACCTCACATCGTCCCCAGGAAGAGCCTGGCAGCTCCTCCAGAGGCATGGTGCCAGGCAGCCAAGGGAGGAAGGGGCACGTGACCCCCTGATCTTTCCATAAGCGAGGGCAGGCCACAGCTGTGAGCTGGGCTCAGCCTCTGCTCCATGTCTCTGTGCCTCACTGCCACCACTTCAAAAGTGGCAGATGCTGCCATGTGCCTTGCTGCCCAGCCTGCCAAATGGTGGGATGCACATGGTGGCACCTGCTGCTTTCGAAGTGGCCGGGCTCTGATTGTCCCATGACCCAGCCAGGCCAGGACCTCAGTCATGGTGAATGGGGGCCAGGCCAGTTCATGGGACAGTCCCCACAGTGCAGGAGGGAGTGGGCCAGGGGCAGGGGTGAATGATTTACCTTTCCCAAACACCACTCTCTCTTGCACTGTGGGGGTCTCAATCTGCCCTCTCTCCAAGCCCATGGAAATAAAAAAAACAAACAAACAGATTAAAAGAAACCTGCCTGCAGCTAGGCCGGCTGTGATCCTGGCTGCAAGTGTGCAGGGTAGCTCAGTGTGCCCACCTCTGCTGTAGGACCCTGTGGTTGGGCTGCCCTAAGGCAATGCCTGCTGCTACCCTGTATTTTGGGGGCTGAGCCCTGTTAGCCTCCCATTTCCGCTGCTTGTGTACAGGGGGCCCCTTATCTGTGGGGCCCCCTGCAGCTGCAGGTTTCGCAGTATAGGATGCCTGTCCTGAATACGGAGTAGTCCAGTTTACTGCATCTCATGTAGACATGCCCAGTGAGTCTTCTGAGTCAATGGCAAGACTAGAAATAAAATCCAGGGGGCCCTACTTTATAGTTGTTGGCTCTTAACTCTAAAGATAAGCAAGATTTTTTTGGTGATATCTTTTATTGGACAGAGAGTTGGGGAAGAGAGATATATGGTTGGGAGAGATGTAGTAGACTAGCTTTCAGGGACAAAGTGCCTTTCTCCAAGTCTGCATTTTGAGCCTGAAAATTTGTCTAACATCTCTCCCAGCTATACATTTGGTCCAGTAAAAGATATTCACATATTTCCTAGACCAGGGGTTTTCAACCTTTTATAGTAAGTGTACCCCCCAGCGACCGGAAGCAGAGCTCAGGGAGGTAGTGGCAAGCACCACATGTGAGCTTCCCCACCCCCACATCTGGCCTGCTGGTCAGTGCCTGTGTGGCCTTCAGAGGGGCACTGCTGCTCTTGCCCTGCCCCAGCACTGCTTCTGGGAGGTGGCAGCATGGGGTGGTGCGTGGTGGTGCTCCATCCCCGCCTGCCTGCCTGCGTGTACCTCCTAAGGCCTTTCCAAGTACCTCCAGGGGTACATGTACCCCCAGTTGACAATCCCTGTCCTAGACCATTATGCCTACAACAACACTTGAACCCTCTTAACTTTAAACCTTATCAGGTTTCCAAGGAATCATACCATCCCGAGTTCCTTTGCCTTTGTCTATGTGGACATTTTTTATCAGTTATATTAATATAGCTGTGCAGATACATATGGAGAACTGGAACCATGAGTTCTACAGTCAAGTGTATTGTCTGTTGCCTGTGTGATAGGGTTCTCTTTTGAGAATGTGTTGAATGTTTCCATGACAAGTTTATTCAAAAGAATAATATGTTTGCAAGCACATACAAGCCCACCCTCTTAAACTGTAAAACATATTGAGGGAGGGGAAAAAAAGCACCTTATGGCTGAAATCTGATTTATGGTTCATATTCTGCTAGAGGTGGCATGGAGTGGTGACAGGAAGTTTCATGAGAGATGATTAAGTTCTCTTAAATTACAGTGTTATTTACAGAGCTTGACACAAGAATGTTGGGTCTATTTAATGATCCTGAAACAATAATATGAAGCCTCATTAATCATGCAAATAGGCTCATTTTTGTGCCTTTCATTCATATGAATATTGATGAATGAACATGCAATGTATTTTTATTTAAAACAAGGTATTTCAAAGTAGACACACGTATGCACACACACTCCATGTGCACAATATAATTAAACTCATATCTATATCTATATACATGTTATGTCCTGGAAAGAAATGATAATATCTGGAACAGTTTTGTTTAAGAACCTTATTGCATTTCTAGGTGTGTTTATACTTCAATCATATAGATATACAGGTATATACTTAAGTCATATACCATATTACTGTGGTCTCAGAAAGGTAGTCATAACTCTGCAATGTCTTGTTGTTTTAGGATTGATGGTTTTCACTATTTTAATGGCTGTTAATTTTTATGTATTATTTTAAAGCTTTGCCATCTCTACTAAACTTCTTTATTTGACTTTATTTTCACTGCCTTTGATTAAATACAAGTAATTAAGAAAAATCTTGCTTCCATTTCAGCGTTCATAAAATTTTACTGCCAGTTTTATATCTATCACTCATTAATGAACATTTCCAGTGTATACTGAATTATCCTAAAATTATGTAAAAGAATACTAAGAGTGAAAGCCTAGGTAGTTTATAGATCATTGCAAAACAGCAGATGCTTTGATGTGTTAAAAATATTTTTTAGAATCTGTTTTTTGTGATCCTCATGATTTAGCTTTGTGACACAGAACGTGGAACAAGGACAGATTATTCTAGCATATTAACACAGAAAACACAAAGTTGTTTCCCTGTATCAGTACTAATGCTCAGTACAAAAGAGTGCCGTGCTCAGGAACTATGGCAATTTTGCTAAATTTCACTTGATATATGGTTTCTTTAACATGCTCTTAAATGGTATTTATATTTTTTGTGTGTTTATTTGTTATTCATTACTATTAATGTATCAATAAAGACTTCATTACTTGATATTCTATTGTTTTTTTTTTCCTAGAATGGTTTCACTCCTTTATACATGGCAGCTCAAGAGAATCACATTGAAGTAGTGAAATATCTGCTAGAAAATGGAGCCAACCAGAGCACCGCTACTGAGGTACAATATGCATGCCTTTTTACAGATCGTCTTTTATTTACCCTTGCTTTCAAGATGTGACTGGTAGCAAGCGAGTATGACTGTCAAACGTAATCTTCTGAAGACTAGACCAGATTATGTGTGGAAGTGTGTGTGAAGACATTGCTTTTCCCTGTGTGGGTATGTGTGATGAGGAAGGAGAAGCTCAGTTGTACGATTCCTTCCTCCGTATTCCTGGAGCCACAAGGAGTCTAGAATCTATGTATGAGGGATGTGGTATATGTACTGTTCCCTCATCAAGCCCCGAGGAATCTGAATAAACATTAGTGAACCCTTGTTGGGTATATTCTTATAGCTGTATCAGGCAGAGGAAGCCATGACAGCTTGGCTCTGTGGGGGCTGTACTGGCAGTCTGCTGCTATGGTCTTAGCATGGACGTACAAGGTGCATCCAGATGAGTGTGCACGAGTGGTTTGCAGCACCTCAAAACCATTTGAGATGCTGCAAACCACAGGCAGTGCATGTGCAACTATTTGCCATGCTGCAGCCCGGCACCAAAATTTGATACCAGGAACTCCCACTATAAAAAAAAAAAAAAAACCTGCCGCAAAAAAAGCTATGTAGTGCATGCTCCAGGAGCACGTGCCACAGCAGCTGGAGGCTGGATCAGAGCATCTCCACTGTTTTAAGTGAGCCCTGGCTCCTCCAGCATGCTGGGAGGAGTCCGTTTCCCCAAAGTAGGGCATTTTGCCCCACAGAAAACCCAACATGCAGGAGCATGCACAGTGGCAAAAAGCAACAGCACAAATTTGCACGCCCCTGCATGTGGGGATGCACCCACAGGCTGTGTCTGTATGAGCATGAATGTTCGTTTCCCCAGGGACAAGATGCAGTTGCACATCTTGTGCTGCTGCTACTTGTCCCTGGGGAATGCCTCTGGCGCGTGGCAGGATACTACAGGTGGGGTAGGGGAGGCGGGAAACAACAACTGTGTTGGCCTTGCTTTGGGTCCTGGGGGCATTCCGGGGCTGCAGCTGCAGCAATCCTGGATGGTAGCTGGAGCGTGGCTCCAGCCAGCTAGGCTCCGGTTTTGAGCAGTGTGCTCTACCTCTGCGTGGGCTGCCCTGCTTTTTTTTTTGTGCAGGTTTTTTTTGACCTTGGGATTTTTTAGGGTCAAACCACCCCTCTTCTCCCATGCTGCTACCTCGCAGTGCAGGGAACACTGCGGGAACGTGCAGTCTGTGGTGCCACAGACATGTCATATACTGCACAGCTGTACTCATCTGGATGCTGCCACAGAGTGCAGAGGTAGGTTTTCTTGTGAGCATCTTTGTCTCCTGCAAATTCCATGAGAGCCTTTAGGAATGAAATCATTACTACTTCCTTCACCAGCACAATTAGCCATGCTGCTTTACCTGCCCTCTCCACAAGGGAAGCTATCATTTTCTTCCCATTATCCTATATAGGGAAACAGTCCATAGAATTGAATGAGCTGGGCTTTTCATTCAGTCATTTCTTTGAAGCAAATGTAAACCATTTTGTCTGGAACACGTCTTAAAATGTATCCTTATAATGTAAGGTACAGTAAGTCATGTTGACAAAGGATAGCATCGCAACTCAGCTGTCGCATCTTACCTTTCAGAACCAATCTTTGTGTGTTTCTTTTAAATCTCCCAAGTTCAGCCTATACAGAATTTTTCATGGTTTCACGCAAAATAGGACCAAGGGAAACAAACTAATATAGAAAAGCAAATACTGTGGGCCAAGTTCTCTCCTGTGACTGAAAAACAGTGGAGAGTGGGCCTCAGGAGGCCCCTGAAGTTTGGGACCTGAGGGCAGCTCTGTATGTCTCTTGTCGAGTGTTGGAATATTAAATGTCTCTAGAGTTAACTGGGAAACCAAATATATAAGAGAATGCTTTAATGGGAATAACACTACAGAGCATGCTGCTGCTTCTTCTGATAATCTATTTTCAGCCAATAGATTACATATATATGAGCACACCAAAATTAGAGCCCTGTGCCCTGTTACAGTTATGGGAATCTAGAGTAAACTCCACAGTTGCTGCAAATTGCAGTGCAACAGATAAGAGAATCTACCCATAAAAGGATAGTAGAGACTGGGAGGGCTTTAATTTCTCTGCCAAAGCTCAGTAAATGAGAGAAATGGGAAGTGACGAAGGGAAATCATCTTTAACAAATCTTGTACTCACTGTTTCCCATTGTTCTCTTACTGTCAAAATTGCTTTCCTACTATCCGAAGAAACGGAAGTGAACAGCTGTTGTTCTATAAATCCTGTCAACTTTATTATTGTTCTTTCCACATATAACGTTTGTATCATGTGGCATAGTAATAGGAAACTTGCCCCCTCTCTCATCATTTTCATTTTTTTTCACATCCATTTGTACCTTTCCTTGCATTTGTTACCTTTCTTCCAACCAGTGTGGAAACTCTCCCACTATGGGTTACTTTGGCCAATGAGCAGATTTGAAATGGTGATGCATTTGTGCAGGCTTTTCTTGCTTTAAAGCTGGACTAGCTGAGGCTAACAGCTGCATTACTTGCTCTTCATTCAGTGGATACTGTAACATTTGATGATGGCTTTAAATAATCCTTTCTGTGCCTTGCATTGGTTGAGATCGTATTACTGTTAGAGCTTTTTGAAGATATAAAATCTTGAGTGATTGCCAGGCAACTTGGCAGAAACACACAGTTTGCAAATCAATCACAACAGAACATTGGAACTCAACGATCTAAGCCCACTTACAATCCTTATCCACCTGCTCTGGTTTTGTCACAGAAGTACTTTGTTACCTTAGTTCTGTGCTTGGGATTGATAGAAATGTATCTATCAGCAAAAGGAATCTGGAGGCCATCATAGTTTCAACTGATCTGGTTGTAGTCTAATCTCAAGCATCCAAACATCCCTGAGATTCATATGTGTTTCAGCTCTCTGGGAATGACTATATGAGACGTTAAATGCACTGTAAACTAATTCTACTGCTCATTGAAGTGTCACAGCAAAAGCCATGCTATTATGCTAATGCACAGTAGAATTAGTCTGCTGCACATTAGCAGCACTTAAAGGGCACGGGCCAGTGCCACTGTACTGTGCATTGAGTTAGTACCTGTTATTACAGGTACTAAACTTAATGCAAAGTAACTACAGCACATAAATGCACATGTAGACGTGCCCCTTGACTCTTCAACTCTGCTAGGGCTTTTAAGATTAATAGTTTCTATGCACATGGGTAGTGTCAGAAAATGGCCTCAGCTGCTCCTGCTCCATAGGTAGAGGTGATCCTGCTGTTTTTTGGAGGGTAAATAACTATGTTAAGAAAGAAGCAAGATTATTTTTGATAATATGTTTTATTAGACCAAGTGTATTGTCCAATTTTTCAAGCACAAAGTGCCCTCCAGACCTGGCAAGGAAGGACACCCTGTGCCCAAAAGTTTATCTAATGTGTCTCCCAAGTATACAGTTGGCCCAATAAAAGATACTGGGAGGAGGGGTAAACCCTTGCTTTTCATACATTTCTTGGACCAAAACTCCAGCCCTACTACACCATATATTAAACAAAATAGGCACGACAGCCTGAACTGGAGGTGCCACTGAAATGACATCCATGTCAGACAGAAACTGACATTGGCTATAGCAGGGGTGTCAAACACATGGCACATAGCTGGATCTGGCCATGGAGCTGTAGGATCTGGCCTATAGCCCTCTGGACTGACAGCACATGCCACATAGGGCACACACCATCCCTGGCCCTCCACACTGTATATGTTATGTGGGCTGGACTCAGTGTCCTGTGTGCTGCACATAGCACAGGGGACCAGCACAGGGCATGCACTGCATACAATATCCTATCAGACTAGGCTCCACTGACTCTGGTATAGCGCCATAGCCTAATCTCAATCAGCCCCATAGCCTGCATGCAGGGCCAATCTGGTGGGACAGCACATGCAGCCCATGACCTGGACCCTCTGTGCTGCATGCAGTGCCAGATCCAATCCATGTTCTGTATGGAGTGCAAGCCCCAGGGCAGAGCCAGGGATAACACATGCTGCTTGCCAGACCCAGCATCACAGGCCCTCCACATGGAAGAAGGGCTCAGTCCCAATCTGGCTCACAGACTGGCCCAGCTACTCTCATCCAACCTGTGGGACTCCATAAGTTTGATGCCCTTGGACTAGAACAGCAATACTCTGTCTCAAAAAATAGTACAGTAGTGTTGAATGGGGACCCCCTCGACAGGAAGCTTGTGGGAAAAAGGGTATGTCTTCAACTTCTGAGGTTGAACACCTTCCTTATGTAGATGCAGCCAATAATACTGAATTCTGTGGTGCTTCCATGATGTGAATAAATGGGAACGAGGATGAGACCACCTAACTTAGTTTCACATTTGTCCTACTAATCCAGGATTTACTCTCATGTTTCCGGAGGTGAAAGGTCAGTGCACTAAGCCATCTCTCTACCTAATCTACCCTAGCCTTAGAATTACAATTCAGCTGTTCCTTCAGCTGTTCATCCACTTTAATTTACAGCAGATAGATTAATCTCTTGCACGTAAGTAGCTATAACAGGATACATTTACAACATCAAGTCAGAATTCTATGCAAAAAGTAGTAAAAAGGTATTAGATTACTAAGGGATGAACCTGGTGTGGTAAATCTGGGAAATACCTTGAAAGTCTGAATGTTTATCTAGATGATTTCAAGTTTTTACAGCTCCTCAGCTTTCTCTTTCTCTCTCTCGTATCTTTTCCTTTCTCTTTCAAAACCAATCAAATTCTTCTTCTTCTGACCTTATTACTCTGTCCCAACTCCTTCAATCTGCTCCCTTTCCTCCTTTGATGATGGGCATCAGTCAAATTTATCCTACTGACTTCAACATGATAATTCCCTCTCCCAGTTCTTCTCTCTCCATTTCATACTCACCTACCATACATCTTATCCCCTCATCCATTCCTGACCCAATTCAAGGTCTATGTTTTTTTTTAAGCTACATGCCTAAACTGAGGTTTGGGGTGTGGTTGTACACAAGTACACATGCTCAGGTTACTTGTAATCCAACTAGTTTGAGTAACGAAGCTGTGACAACATGGTGATATGGGCTTCAGTGTTGATTGCGCAAGCCCTCTAAGGTTTTGGATACTTACTTCGGGTGGCTGAAGTCCATAATGTTGTGTCTTTTTTTCGATTAACTGTGTCAGTTGATGCTTTGGTCAAATCACCACCTGCAGAGCAGACTTAGCCTTGGTGTTTTGTAAGAGTGAGATTTCCAGATACACAGGGTATCAGCCTAACTGTTCCCAGTAAAATGCACTTTATGGATGCTTTAAGGCAGAATTGAGATATTTTTCGTGCCTTCTATGCTGGACAATTAATTGGAAGTCATGAGCCAAAGGTTGAGAGTGACTGGGAAGCTACATTTCACACATTTCTGTGTGTGAACAGTGCTGTGTGACTGATGTTGTGCACCATTCATTTTATGGATTATATTTTGTTTTCCACTCTTATCAGGATGGCTTCACTCCACTAGCTGTTGCACTGCAGCAGGGACACAATCAGGCAGTGGCCATTCTTCTGGAAAATGACACCAAGGGGAAAGTGAGGCTGCCAGCTTTACATATTGCTGCCAGAAAAGATGATACCAAGTCAGCAGCTCTCCTTCTGCAGAATGACCACAATGCTGATGTCCAGTCCAAGGTAAAAAACTTCATCCTGGAGGTGGCCAGGGTAATCATGAGATTGAACATTTCTGGGGATGGGGCACCCGTTTTAAAATAAGAAGCCAAAATTGCTTCTTTTGTGATTAAAAAGACATTGCCAAATTCAGAATCACCCTGGAAAACATCTGCTTTGCTGTGCTTGGCTATATATTTTTGACTCATCTTGTCCCTTTGGAAATCTGCTTTCCTTCATTATTTATGGACAAGAAGAAACAAGAGTGGAAGCAGAATGACTGAGTTCTCCATGTTAAATAAGATATGGCTTGGGGCCCATGGGAACATGGGTATGTGATGTTAATGCATGCTTGAATGGTTTTTCCCATAATAACAACATAACTCATTTCAACAAGCAACTTAGTTTGCTATTTCCCAGCCAATCTGTAATATCTTTCCTCTTTTTTCCAAATGATGCTGCATCAGATGATGGTGAATAGGACGACTGAGGTACCGAGATCCACATTTTTTTTAAATTACTTTTTATTTTAATTAGTAACTTCTGCTCTTTTTTATGCAGCCGTATTTCTTTTCTGTATTAGTTAGCACTAAAGATGACAGTTAAGGAGATTTTTTTTCAACCCATACAAGTGATAGAAGCTATGAAGCACCAATCCTATTTTTATTCTCCTTTTGTAATTTCTTTCTGCTTGTGGTGTTATGCTGAAATCAACTAAAAAGTCTTCACATTTAGCCAAAAGGAAGAAAGGGCTAGAGATGGAGGTAGAAAAACAGATATTTTAAAACTCAGTAAGAGTAATTATGAGAAACATTCACTAAGCATATTAAATGAGGACTCTTAGGACACCTGCCTAATCCAATACCATGGTAAAAATTAATTGCTATGTCAGTAAAGAATCTGTCCTGAGTTAGGCATATGCCAGTTTGTTGTAGGTGTAATAGTATGTGAGCTTGGCATGCAGTGTTTTGAATATTTTTTAAGAAAGGACTAAACCAATTAAGAGCATAGATGTAAAATGTGACCAAAATATAAAACAGGATAAACAACCTGTTAGTGAGTTAGATGTATCACATTTTATGTATTTTCAGTACAGGAAAGCTGAAAAGATAATACATAAAGGAGAGCGCTCCACAATGAATACTTGTTCAAAGTACTTATATCTGTACTAACAAATAGAATGGAGAAATCATTTCAATAAAATGTTTAGAAGTCAATGAGGGGCAGCGAATAGACATATCCCTGTATAGTTAACATTTTCATATAGAGATTGCCATCAGGTTCTCAAGTTATTTCTAGAAGTACTGGTTCTGAAAACAGTACCGATGGGAATGTTGTGTCTGTTGTACTGATTGACTATGCGATACTTAGAAAATACCATGACAATAATGAAAAGGAATTGTTTCCAAAATGCAGTCACTAAGTTGTGTCTATGCTCTTTATGCTTAAGCAGTTGGGTTTGGGTGGGGGGTGGGGGGGGCTTTTTTGTGTATGTGAGGTGAGGGAGCCAGCTTTATGTGTGAGCACACGTGTGAATGTGTCCAGCACTTACAAGGCATGTTCTTGATAGCCTACCCCTAGCAATAAGGTCAGCAGTTTAAAGAGTGCATGATTCTACTTAGACCTTGCTCGCCTCAGGCCTGACTTTGAAATGAACAGAATGAAATTAAAATAATGGGCTGACTGTTGCATCTTTTGGGAATAAAGTTGCTTCCAGTATGTGACATCTCCGGTGTTTTGCTACTGCATGCACAGGTTAAAATGCTGATCCCTACACTAAAAGTTACAGGTTTTAGTATGCAATATAGGATTTTCTAGAAACAGAAAATATTTCACTCTTCTCTCCATAATCAACAGCAGGAGTAAAAGAACACAATCTAAGCAAGACTAAGATCTTCCAGGGAAGACTTTATAAAAAAGGGCCTATCTACTCCCTATAAACATTAAATGTTCTGCTACTTTTTGGGCATGTACCCATGTTGCCCTATGATGACATTGTTACTGTGCTGTGCTTCAGTGCTTCCTTTTAGTACTAAAGCACAGTGCAATAACTGCCCGTACTGCACTGTGTGCACAGTGCACAGTTAGTTTTAGCCACTACTTCGCCATATGAACACGCTAAAACAGGGGAGTGTGCCATGATGGTGAAGTAGCTGCTGGTCACGTGTAGACTCATGAGATCACTTCATCACCGTAGCGTGTAGTATGGCGATGTAGCACATCAGTACGGCAACGTAGGGTGACATGTAGACACAGCCTTTTTCTACACTAGAGGTTTACTCAGTGTTCTTGTTTCACATACATTACCCTTTCCCCATCAGGACTCACAATAGAGATTATACTTTTAATTAGATCAACAAGATTTTTGCCAAAAAAATTCTTTAATTGCAAGCTTTCAGACACAAACACTCTTCATCAGGCATTGGAGAAAAGATTGTAAAAGTTCTCTTGGGTAGCACTACCCTTTTCCATGCTGTTTTATAGCATTTTGTATCCTATAGAAGCAGCAAGCACATCCTGTCTCAGAGGCAGTTACATTTTAGTGGCATTTTGGCATTATTTAGTTGGGGAGATACTCTGGGGTCTTTTCAGTATAATGTTATATAGAAAATGTAAAATGTTACAGTTAATTATAGTGTAATTATTGCTGCCTATCAACAGTGAAGCACCCTGAATACTTGAAAGATGATATGATTGCTATTTTCTCAGATGAAGATGGGAATTCTTTGCTAAAATATGTTGTTCTAAGAGAAGGTTAGGGGTTTGCTGTTTCTCAGACAGAAGTACATTATGAAACAGTAAAATGTGATTCTTTGCCAAGGGTGCACTGCTTCTGTCTTTTGATAAGAAGAAAAAGACTTGCATTTGAAATATTTCTTTTGCCAGTGGCCAACAGTATAGACTTACAGATAATGAAAAAGAAGAGCTTTCTGTATTAGGGGAAATCTGCATTCATTCTCTGTTCAAGACCCTGTTCCATATTATAGAACACCAAGTCAACTTAACATAACACACCTGTTTGCTGAAAGCTGTTAAAGTCTCTAAGGAAGCTGATGATGTAGCATTGATGAAATGCCTTCCCTAACTAAAACTGCTTCTTTTTGTAGAGTGGCTTCACACCTTTACACATAGCTGCACACTATGGAAACGTCAATGTCGCAACACTTTTGCTCAACAGAGGAGCTGCAGTGGACTTCACAGCCAGGGTATGGAGAAATCCTCTTCTCTTCTTAGATGGGATGCTCAGTGAAAATGGGATGGTAACTTTGTTTACAATTTACATCAAAAACAGGGTGCAAAGCAAGGTGCAGGTAAATTTTTACCACGTGCTTAGATGTCTTTTTGCACAAGTCTCTTTAGCAGGAGCTTCTGGGCACTGAAGCAGAATGCTCAGACATCAATGGCAACACATTTTTATTCCAAAATGGAAAGTATTTGCCTTTGAATATGCCCAGGATACAAATGTTTATGTTGTGTTAACTCATTTAAAGTTTCTTGCCCCTATCAACTGTATTATAGTTATGTATATAATATCCACAGTCTTTTCCCTGTCCTGTACATTTTCAGCATTTATCAGATTAAGCTGATTTTACCTTTTCAGTGTACACTTCTATGTGAATATATATATAAAGCACCATACATTGTACATGTATACATAAAACAGAATATGAATACTGAAGAATTAAAAGCACTCTTTGAATGAAAAACATCTGTAGAGCTTGGATAAGAATTTCTCAACCAGGGTGCCAGGGCACCCTGAGGTGCAGCAAGATCCTTTGAAAGGTATATAGGAAGTGTGAGGAGATAAATGAGGTGTGAGGAGATAAGCAGATCAAGCTCTTCCTGCTTAGCTGCTCCCCCACCCTCACTGCCTGGCCTCTTGGCAAGGAGGTATGCACTGTAATAAATATATTTACTTTTGAAATTGGGTGCTGCTTGATTCACAAAAGCTATGCAGGGGTACCTTGAGTCTGATGAGGGTGCCTTGAATCTAAAACGGCTTAGAACCACTGGCTTAGATAATACAATCCATTTATACAGTACATACAGTACAGTACATATTTGGAGTAAATCATCTAGTATCAAAAAGGTACCTGATATAAATATGTGTGTGGCTATCTCCACTTAATCTTTTGTTTCAATTGCATTGCCAGGGGTCTTATTGAATTCTTTTGTGAAGGACTGCCTTTTGGAAAGATCTTATGTTTATGCTGATATCCTCACTAACGTACATTTTCCCTACCTGAGATGCCTGCAATTAGACAATTTTTCTGCCTAATTAGGACCTGGCTTTTGACACTGACTTTGTTATGCTAATGAGGTCCCTTTGTGCCTAAACTAACATGCTGTGCATGTTGCAGTGATCTAAATGTATCATTGTGCAGTGAATATTAACTAATTGAGGCTTTGATGTATGGTTATTTATCTGTCTTACTATGAGATTGTGATGTTTGGTGTTTGGGCAAGTGTGCTTCTTTGTTACCCAAAATTCAGAAAAGGTACATGTCTAAAAAAAGCCTTTCTAAAGAGCTGTAACTCAAATGATGTGTGTGCCTAGCTCAAGTTCATCTTTGTTTATTCTCTATACTTATTTATGTTCCTCTCTTTTGTGATCCAAGGACAGAGTCATCCCCATTATACACTTCAAAGTCCATCATACTCTTTGTTTGTTCTTTTAATGGTGTAGAATGGAATCACCCCACTGCATGTGGCTTCCAAAAGGGGAAACACAAACATGGTGAAGCTCTTGTTGGATCGTGGAGGGCAGATTGATGCCAAAACCAGGGTGAGTGTTTCTGTTCCCTGAATATTGTGTTATCACTAATATGTGGGGTTTTTTAG
The DNA here is from genome assembly GCF_030867095.1 of Alligator mississippiensis. Taxonomy (NCBI): domain Eukaryota; kingdom Metazoa; phylum Chordata; order Crocodylia; family Alligatoridae; genus Alligator; species Alligator mississippiensis. The sequence continues at coordinate 125,385,122 of NC_081825.1, read as the reverse complement.
TCAAAGGCTGGGAATGCCAACATTCAAAGTTGGTGAAATTGTGCTTCATTGATAGTGCCTTTCCTGATTTTTCTTCAAAAAGTGAACAACTAGGTGCCGATATTTCTATAGTTTCTTGCGTACAGCATGCCCCAGAAATTTTTTTTTTCCAGAATTATGGCTCCATGTAGCAGAGCTTAAACTTCAGATGACTCACCCTCCCTTGTCTGCTTAACTAAAGCTGAAAACCTAGCTGTAACTGAAGACATCATGGATGGATCTATGCTTTTGAAAAGAGCTAAAGAGTTCTCAGGTGTATGAAACAGGAGAGAGACCAGGAGCAGCCAGCATAGAGCAAAATTGCCCTGAGTAAAGTTGCCTTGATTAATAGAAAGTGAAGACCAATTGTTAACACTTGTGGAGTAAAGGAGAATGAGCCATTTAGCCCATTGATTCCGTCAGCTGCCTGAATACTAATACCATAGCTACAGCGTTCTGTAGCAGGGATCAAAGCAGGGTGCTTCTATCCTGAGCAAAAAATCAGCTTCCCCACATAAGACCTCAGTTTGGAGGAGGGTGTTGAATTAGGAGTGGGGAAAAGTGTGTGTTGTATGCAAGAAAATACAATAGATATCGCTCGAGAGAAAATGCTTAGGTGACTATAACTCAGAACTGTTGAACAGTTTCTTGGCATAATGAAACCTGTTTTGACACTTGTCCAGATTTTCAAAGGTAGCTCCAATAATTTGTTAGTAAAAATATCCTAGGGAGTTATTTCATATTCAAAATCCTACTTTTGTATTTAAAGATAGTAGTTTGATCTAAGGGAAGATTTCTCCAACCGTTTAGATGTCATACAGGGAAATGGGGCCCTAAAGGCACTCTCTAAGTGCTGTGCAGTGTACCTTGTACCTGTATCATAGGTTACCCAATGGGAAGAGGCACACAGTCCTAGTGAGCCCACTGCTCATCCCCACCCTCAGTACAGGTGGGTGGAGACTGGTTTGAAATTTTGGCTTAGCCCAGAAGGCATTAGCCACCAGTTAATTCAGTTTTGTGGAAGTGAGTGGTCTCTTACTGGTCTGTATCAGCAGCAAATCTTTTCCCCCAAAGGAAGTGGGGAGAGAACTACAAAGAGACTTAATGTGACTTGAACTCATACTTTCTTTTCTGATCTGCACCTGGGGCAGCAAACCTATAATTTACCCCTTAGGCAAGGTTGATTTTTCCAATCATCTCAAAACAGCAGGCATGACATAACAGTTTATGGGGGAGGGAGGCTTGATTTTGTCAAATTGCATTTCGGAGTAATTTCTGAAAATGTAGTTCTTTGTGCTAACGGATCACACCTCTTTTTCAAACAGGTTGCTCCCTGAAACAATTGGTCTGTTCTTAAAGAACTGTGCCTTTGCTAAAAATTGTTACCGTTTTGTTCATTCTCAATATGGCCAGCAACCAAAGGCAGGTTAAGATCATGTTGGACCTGAGCCTAGATTTTGAAAAGCCCGGTGTTTGGACGTTAGAATCAGGGCTTTATGTTTGACCGGTATATATGTAGGAAACATTTGCATTCATATCATAACTTGAATTTCCAATATCATTCCAAAGTTCAGATGAAGTTTGGATACAAAAATTTGATTGGACTCTTTCTTAGCCACAGTATGATTAACATTGGAAAGCTTAAAACAGTGGCAGCCATTCAAAACCTGTATAATCCTAATAATCTCTGTTGCATTTTAGAATATATTGTTCACAATAAACAGCTCTTCAGATTGCTTCAAACCCTCCACTGCACTGTAGCCATAAATTAATTTAATCGGCTATCTACTGCTTCATATGCTACAAAGGCAATAACAATTATCTTATAATTAAGTGTATGGTTACGATTTGATGTGTGAGTCTGTAAGGACGTGTGGCACAATCATCTATGTCTATACAGTTTATGAGAAAATGTTACCATTTGTGATAGGGGGTGGATAAATTATTCAGGGGCAAATTATCCAAAATTTGTATCTAAAATATGTGGGTAAAACATGCACAATCAAGATATAAAATGGTAATTGTGTGCCACAAACAAAATATTTGCAAATAGGCATAAATTGGACAGTTATGTGCAAATGCTGTTTCATGCAGGGGATTGATTTTCAATTCCGAGTGATGCATACACATTTCATGCACGAAATTTAGGTTTGGAAAATTGGCATAAAATATTTCTAAAAGGAACTTTTGAATAGTTTTGAGAATAGCATCTCATATTTTATAGACTCAAAATACATTTCTAACAGCTAGGTTTAAGTGTATGCTGAATGAACCTATACAAATAGGACATACAATTTCCTTGAAAGGATCTATCTTTAGGAGAATGGCCATTTTCTTGGCTTATTGTCCCCTGTCAGTTCGTAGATTAGCTCAAAACTCTTGGCATGGAGTCACTGGTGAAATCTTCAAAGTATCCCAAAGCACATATGCTCTTATTTGCACAGTTAGCAGCTTCACCTTGCTTTCATTTTCTACCTTCTCACTTCTCAAAGACATGCTGGAGAAGGCAGCTGTGTGTACTTCACAGTGTGGGAGATTCCAGAGCTTTGGTTTTGTTTTTCAGCGTGTCTGTGGCGTGCTGATGTCCTCATGCCAGCTTTTTATATGGTCTTGGTGTCTCTTTCTTTTCCCTTTGCTTTGTCCGCATGCCTTGTGCTTTGCTATGGCCGTGAGTATGTAGGGTAATGAAGAGGTAGGTTGTGTGTTGCATGCAATGCATATACGTGTATTGTACTGTAAAGGAAAGACTTCTGCCTCCTCTTTGTTGGTACTAACATGCTTGCACCTCCATATGTTCCTTTCCATTTATCCTGAGAAGTATTTACCTTTTTTTAGCAATTCAGGGTAAAAATGGGAAGTAGTCAAATAAAATGCATTAGGATATTTCATCTAGCAGCTTGGGTCCTCTGGCAGCTTGGGTCTTTATATTTGGTTACCATGTCACATTAGAACAAGTTCTATGGCTTTGAAAGCATTCATTAATTTCATTCATTTTATTTTTCAGTTTTCTTCACTACATGGCATTTGGTGATACATAAATCAAAAAGGGAAGGTTAATTTTAATAGATTTTAAAGTCTCAAGTACTTTATACACTGCACAATAGGCACTTGTTATGGTACAATTATGGTTTTAAGTATTTGGAAACGTTCTACAGAATGAATTCCTCTGGAAGTTCTTACACTTGTATCTAAAAAATAAATCTTTAAAAATTAGTAATTTATGGGAGTGTACTAGAACTTTATAGGTGTCACTGGTACATATACATATACATTTACATATACATAATCCTCAATACCATTATGCTTTTGCATCGGAGACTGAGGTTTTTAAAAGAAAAAATATATTCTCAGGAATTGCAAATAGTATTTTCTGCTTGCAATAGAGATATATATAACTTTGGGACGTAATATGCTAGCAAAGATCCTGATATTTTTTCTTTAGTATTTTGTTTGTATAATATCCCTTTTTTTCACTGCAAAGTGGGGGGAAGAAGGGGAGGGGGAGAGACAAATAACATGTATGGGGGGGGGTTATTTATCTTTTTGACCCTTTAATGCAATGCTACTCGCATGTCTTTACCATCCTAATGGCATTTCCTTATTTATGTCACATTATAATATCATTCATAGGCCCCTGCTACACATTACATATATTATACAATTTACTGGTCAATCACACGCTAAATTTAGAACAGCCACCTATGCAAAGTAATTATCACACCAAAAAATAGCCATCCATCTTTAAAAAGAGCCAACAAGCTATAAAGTTAATGCTTGAAAATGTGTAATAACTGTATAGCCAGTTTCAACAGCTTTCATTTGAATGTGTAGGTGGGCCCTAACAATGGTAGATGAACAAATTCACCTGTAATTGTCTAAAATGTTGTTCAGTTGCATTAGCTTCAATTTGATGTTCTTGGGTATGGGAGGTATTATGCTCTGTTATGAATGTATAGCTCCTAGTACATTGTGACACAATTAGAATAAAAATAAATAATAATTGTACTTCATCTGGACAAAATCCAAAACTTTAAATATTAGAATATAATTAGACAAGATTACTTGGTCCAATAATTTCCCTTAATTGGGTGTTGTAGTTACAGAGCTCATCAATATTGGCGGTCTTCCCCCTGAACATTGCCAGCTCCCTAATTTAACATTTGCTTGGTTAGGAATTTTCCTTTTTAGAGTCATCTCCACAGGTAAAAATTCTGGACATTGTAGACAAACAGTACTGCACCATGGCTTTTGGGTCTTGCAACTTGGTATCAAAGATAGGGAGAATGGAGAGTCTGTTGGGAACGGGTAGTAAGTAATACTGATATGCTTTATCATCTACCATAAGGGTGGAGAGTAGAAGTGCTCATGGTTGAGCATGTTAAGCGAGGCACTTGAGAACATGTTAAATGAGAGAGAACTCGGGTGTTGAAGGGAAAGGAAGCCTATGAGAAGCTGACAGAAGTGTATAAATATCACACAGAATTACGAGTCTCCAGGAAAATCACAACTGAGGAAGAGTCATAAAAGTGACTTCAGAAAAGGTAGTAAAGGGATTCACGCACTTTGGATTGAGAGTAAACCAGGTTCTGAGAATCATTCACATTTTCCTCAGTACAGATTAAACTTGGAATCTGTTGAAGGTCGCTCTTCAGTTCCTGTCATGAGCATAAGGCAAACTTTTAGATCAGGAAAGGATTTCCACCATAATAGGGCTGTCATGATTTCCTATCAGGAAACCATTGTGATAGGCTCTTAACGCAGTTGCTCTGCACTATATTCAAATTATTTTATTTTATTATCTATTTTTTATTTTTATGCTTCTTTTCCCAGCAAAGGCTTAGGGGGGCTTATGGAAAGAGAAGTGAGTGAATCGGCGACTGGTGCTGCCTTTGTCGGGGGGGCATGTGTCCCACCTGCAACCAGTCCTGCCGACCGGAGGGTGGGGTCCCCTGCGGCCAATCTTGCTTGGGAGGGATACCCCCGTGGCCGACGTCACTGCCTGGGAGGGGGAAACCCCATTGCAGCTGCTTCTGGGAGTGGGTGTGGCCACTTCTGGGAGTGGCTGCAGTGATCAGCCGGTGCTTGCAGGGGGGGCACCAGCACTCCTGCCTGCTTAAATGGTGAGCACAGCTGGTCAGGGGGTGCACCAGCATTCTCAGGGGGTACACATGTACCCCCTACACGTCACCACTGACTGAGTGACTTATAAAATAGGAGAGCAACAAGAGAAAAGTGAGTAATAAGAGAATAAAGGGGAACTAAAATATGAACATAAAACAGAGTCCCACTAAGCAGTGTCTTAGCCTAGTTTTGATTGCTAAATTTCTGCCCAAGTAGGAAGGTCTTACACCACCTCTGAAAGCTGTCCAGGCTTAGGCTCTGGTGGGCCACAAGAGGGAGAGAGTTCCAGAGCTGGGGAGCAACTGCTGAGAATGAGCTCCCATGCATTTTTACCAAGGGGACTTGACTGACGTACTGGTACTTCATAGATTTCAGTTTTCATAGACATTAGGGCTGGAAGGGACCTCAGAAGATCATCAAATCCAGCCCCCTGCCCCAGGGGCAGGAAGTCAGCAGGGATCATAGGATCCCAGCAAGATAAACATCCAAATGTCTCTTGAAGGTGTTCAATGTAGGTGCTTGAACCACCTCTGGCATCAGCCTATTCCAAACCTTGGGGGCTTGGACAGTAAAGAAGTTCTTCCTTATGTCCAGCCTGAAACGGTCATAAAGGAGTTTGTGACCGTTCAACCTTGTCATCCCTTGGGGTGCTCTGGTGAGAAGACATTCTCCCAGATCCTGGTGAGCACCCCTGATAAACTTATAGGTGGCCACCAGATCACCCCTGAGTCTGTGCTTTGCCAGGCTGAAGAGTCCAATGGCGCTCAGCTTCTCTTCATAAGGTCTGTTTTCTTGACCTCTGATCATACACCCTCTCAAGCTTCTCCATATCCTTTTTGAATTGTGGAGCCCAAAACTGGATGCAATACTTCAGCTTCGGCCTCACCAAGGCTGAGTACAATGGGAGAACGATGTCCTGCTCGAGAAGCATCTATGGATGCACGTTTTGCTTGCTTTACTAGCTGCAGCATCACATTGAAGGCTCACGTTCATCCTGTAGTCAATCATGACCCCCAAGTCCCTTTCGTCCATAGTGCTAGCCAGCATAGCACTGCCGAGCCTATAAGGATGCTGCAGGTTTTTCTTCCCAAGGTGGAAAACCTTGCACTTTTTGGTGTTAAACACTATCAGGTTCTCATCCACCCATTTCCTGAGCCTGTCAAGGTCAGCCTGGATCACCCTCCTGTCCTCAGGTGTGGATGCTTTACCCCATAGTTTGGTGTCATCAGCAAAATTGCCCAGTCTGCTTCTGACACCAATGTCCACATCATTAATGAAGATGTTGAATAGTATAGGCCCAAGGACAGAGCCTTGAGGGACCCCACTGCTCACAGCGCACCATGATTGACTTCTGTCAACCACCATCCTCTGGGTCCGATCATGGAGCTAATTCCCCAGCCAGCAGATCATGGTGAGCCTGAGGCTGCAGTTAGCCAGTTTTGCTAAGAGGTGATCATGGGATACCAGATTGAAGGCTTTTTTTAAAGTCAAGATATACGACATCAATCTCTTCTCCCTTGTCCAGGGGATAGGTCACCTGTTCGTAAAAGGAAATAAAATTGGTCAAGCAAGACCTACCCACAAAAAACCCATGCTGGCTATCCCTCAGGATGTTGCCATTGGCCAGTCTGTTAAGAATGGTCTCTTTGATAATCTTTTCTAAGATCTTCCCTGGGATAGAGGTCAGGCTGATGGGCCTATAGTTTGCTGGATCCACTTTCCTTCCTTTCTTGAAGATAGGCACCACATTGGCCTTCTTCCGATCTTCAGGCACTTCACCAGAGCTCCAGGAGTTCTTAAAGATCCATGCCAGGGGCTGAGCTATGATGCTAGCCAGCTCCTTGAGTACCCAGGGGTGTAAACTGTCAGGGCTGGCTGACTTGAAGGTATCCAGCCTCTCAAAGTGTTCCTTCACGAGGTCAGCATTGATACTTACAGGAGGTTGCTCTTGGTTGACTTCAGGGATCACGGTAGGGTGCAAGGGAGAAGGGAGTCCCTTAGGTATATAGGACTCAGACTGTTTAGAGCCCTATAGGTCGAAACCAACACCTTGAATGTGCCCAGAAAGCTGTTATGATAGATGTTCTGCAATAATGCTATTGTGACAAGCTCTCTCACTCTTCAGATATGATCATATATTTTAAGTATACAAATTTCATTAGGCCATTGTTGCCATTTTAAAAGTAATGACTTACTAAAAATAATCTTAAGGAATTTAATTGTCTTCTTTTGTCTTTTTTTTTGGAAAAGGAAAAAGAAAAAATATCTAGGCTCACAAGTTCTACAAGTTAACTAGGACAACAGGTTGTACAGCTAGGGGCTAAAAGCAATATACTGTAAATTTTGAATATAATTCTACAATTATTTAAGTAGAATATATGAGGTCATGTGCATCTTGGGCAAAACCAACTAAGATGTGTTTCCCTGCCTTTTACATCTTTGTTTTGAAAAGCGTGCATGTAGGATTACAATAGTCTGTATTTAATTTTATCAAGAGACCAAAAGCTTAAAGCTAGAGGCTGAAGTTGCATTGATTGATTTTAAAGAGATGAGGCTTTGTGAAATACATAAAAAACTAGCTAGCTTGCAATTCTTAAGGGTTATATTTAAGCAAATTAAAAGTTAGTGTGCGGCCTCACACAGCTCAAGAAAAAGCAATATAAAGTATTATAATAAGTCGTTTGAAGAATGGAGTAACCTCTCCAATGCAAAATTTAGGAGAAATTTAAATAATTTATTTTAATAGTTCAATCTGATGGTGGAATTAATAATAAATAAAATAATAATACATGCATGCTTTCAAAGTTATGTCTGATTCCTTATAAATAGCTGCATGTAATGATTTCAAATCTTAGAGATTTAATACTGCTAGGGATGGAAAGGCTCATGAAGGAGGAAAAATGAAGATATGAGGCACCATTCTTGTGGTGCATGGTGTATTTTTTTATGGTGGTGGTATTGTATTTCAGTATAATGTCTGCAGAATGGGTCTGATCCTGTTTTGTCCTCGTGCCCTGAAATCATGCAGAATTTTAAAAGATCCTTAGTTGTAGGCCTAGTATAAGAGTTTTGCAGGTGCAGTTTAGAAGAGTCCTTTGATAATTAGGTCTTTTAAAATCTAATTATATATCATCAACCTTCATTTATGTGGGCATAAGCTTTGCTCTGCCCTTTTTAACAAGATGGTACCCCTATTTGGTCCATATTTAGGACCCTTTGTAATACAATTTTTTTTCCAGACTCTTAAGATGGAGGAGAACATTTTAATAACTGGTATGACAGAATAATGTATCATAGTTAGCCTGCAGTGAAAAGATAATAAAAGAGATTCAAACTTGTAAAATTAAGTTAAAGAATGGACAGCAATTTTTTAAACCAGGCAAGAGATCTCTGAGGTTTGTTTTTGGTTTTGACAGCCAATTAAGGGAGAAAAGAGAAGTGATGAATTTTCTCGGGTATTACAGATTTTAATGTGATTTCTGATAATAAACCTGTTCAGTTGACTAGGTTACAGAAGGTCCACAGTGAGATTATCACATACAAGACTGATACAACAAATAGCTAAGGAATACTAAAGCAGTTATGTGGGTTATTTGCTTACTCCCATTATGAAGACAATGTATTCGCTAGTCCTTAAATTCATCATGCATATAATATTGGATGATGAGATTAGTTAGTTGCAGTGAATTTCCATTAGCCCTCTTATGGCAGTTTTTGTGCTCTTGGGATATCCACTAGCTTTACTTCAAAGCCCAGACACTTTAGTCTAACTGTGACTTGTCAAGATGCCATGCCTGGTACCTTGGGCACCCCTCCAATGTGTTTTCCCAGTGTCCCTGTGTGAAGGAGTGCGTGAGAGTAAACAAAAGCCCCGAGGTGCCTTACATGCTGGGTTTGGGAGGTTAGGCGAAGAAAAGCAGCCAGCAGCAACAGACAGGGAAAGTGAAAGCAAGAATTACTTACAACATGGAGGACTGGTGGGGCTGCACCTGGAGATGGGAAGGGAAGAGAAGCAATCACCACACTTCTGGACCAGCATCTCACTCTGGATTGGAGGAGAGAGGCTGCTCAGAGGTATTTCCAGCCCTGGAGAGGGACAGAGTGGGGTGAATTCCCTGCAAGTTGCAGAGAGAGGAGCGGCTGAGCATCCCGACGGGCAAGTGCTGTGAAACCTGCCGGAGAAATGCTGCGGGTGCAACCCTGTGAGGGAGGCAGGTGAAGATCTGCCCACACAAGGCTTCTGATAATCCTTAGAGCAGAGTGATAGCTGAGGATCTGGGGGGAGACGCCAGAAGAATTGCTGTTTTCAGGTTAGAGCCTCGCCGCACGTGGGAGAGATCCCATGGGGACTGTGAATGCTCGTGAGTAAGCTGGGACAGGCCTGTGCAGAGCAGTGACTGGATTAACTGTTTTTTGTTGTTGTTGTGATTTGGACATGAGAGCCTGACCACAGGTGAAGGGGACATGGACTGAGTCTGACAAAGAGACTGAGAGCAGTTGGATTTCGCTCTTTTTTTTCTTCTTTTTTTTTGGATATTTGAGTGCAGGTCAAGGCCAGCCCTGGAAGAGCGCGCGCCTACCGAAAGCCGATGGTCACCCTGGTGGCTGAGGGTGGACCAATAGACCAACAGGCAGCATTAAGGTCTGGCTGCAGAGGGCTACGAGTGCCATCTGGAGAAGCTAGGGTGTGGTAAAGGGGAAGTTTAGGAACCCCACAGAAGAAAACAGGGATTGAGACCAGGTAGGATTACCTTGGGCATTGCCTCCTAGCAATATAATATCATCAAAGTTGTGGCACGAGAGAAACATAAGACCAACTTCCTGGCAGACCGGGTGATCCAAAGCTGAAGTCCACCCTGTCACCGCCTGTAGGAAAACGAACTCAGGGCAGTGGCAGCAAGGCCTACAACACCTACAGTCATCACACCCTGGTGAACAATTAGCCACAGAATAATTGAGGTGGACGTTGTAGATATAGCTCCACATTATACATGAAAGTGTTTAGATCTGTAGACTACTAGCTACTGGGAGAGCTTATCTGTTATATACCAATGCATCTCTGGTGATTACAAACCTCTGACTGATGTAGTGTTGGTCTGTCCTAATTGCATGATATAGCTCTTTCCCTAGCATGGAATACTTACCCTAATTCAATTCTCCTTACCATTAAAAATCATAAGTAAAATTAAAGTTTATGAATAAAATAGCAATTAAAAATACAGCTTTCCCTCTGAGAGAGGAAGACAAAACAAGAGAAAGAGTCACATGTGGTTGATGTTGCTTACATTGCTTAATTCACTGCTGGAAGATATATATACACCACAGGGATGGAAATAGTATAGGAGGCAGGGTAATATAAACTGGATTCCAAGTCTTTGTTTGTTATTTTTTTCCAGGGGTTATAGCATAGATGAAAGATCAAAACCAAAAGATTGTGTTGGTAGTTTTGTTTGGTCTTTGGGGTTCCGTTTGGTTTTTAGCTAAGCGTATGTTTTGTAGTTCAGTTCCTATTTTTGTTTCTCATTAAACAGAATCTTTCTTGTGCTGGAGCTGAGTGCCATTTAGTGAGCACATTCACAAATTATTCATCTTTCTTGATTTGTTTTGCTGTGTTTTTTTTCCCCTCTGGAGATTTATCTTGCTTTCTCCAAGACTTCCCACCATTCTACCTTTAATTTGCCATTTAAAAAGCAGAACGCCAACGTCGGTTTGCAAACAAAGAGAATGAAACACACCCTTATTAAAATATGGAGCACAAAGAGCCAGGAGTGGGAGTAGATTGCCAAGTAAATATGTTTCTCCTGAATCTATTTGCAATATATTGCCTTGTCAGTATTGCTAAAAGGAGTTAGGTTTACTCTGGGGACCTGAGGAGCCTTGAATCCTATTTCAGGGTTCAACTCTGCATCCTCTGAAGTTAATTTAAGCAAAGCTTCTATTCATTATAGTGGTACAAGATTAGGGCCCTAGGCCCAGGAACAGATGTTGCATTTGGATCTGGACAGTTTGAGCCCGTGTTGGTCTCAGAGCAGAAATATCTTGGGATTGGTATATACACACATCACCCCTCTAATCAGGGTTTAGCTGAGTGTGTTGCTGCTTTTCCACCATGAAAGCAATGAGTCAGTCTTGGGATAACTGTTCAGATACATTTTGAGATGTCCTGGGATAAACTATTTGGGCATGTCTAGATGCGTGCAGTTGTGTGGTATGTGGCACTGCAAATGTGTATACTGCACAGTCCTGTGTTCTCCGAACTGCAAGGGCATGCTGGTCAAATATTCGATGCTCTGTTTTTGACCCTGCATTTTTTTTGACCCCTGGATATCCAGGGTTTAAAAAAAAAACTGCAGAGAAGAAACCTGATGCAGCTTACACTCAGGCAGCATGTACTGCTAAGGAGCGGAGCGAGGCCACTCAGAGCCACACTGTGGCTGCCAGCCAGGCTCCACCTGGCAGGATCACTGTGGCTGCAGCTCCGGGAGGCCTCTAGAACCCCAGGTAAGGCTGCTGGGACCAGCACAGTGCTGGCCCCAGCCTCCCCTATACCACCCGGGGTAACTTGCCACATACCAAAGCACACATGGCACAGGCATTCCCTGGGGAACCAAATGTTCACACATGTCTGGATGCACCCTTAGTGCTTCTTGTCCTGTGAACCTTTTCAGGATTTTTTATAGGACAATGGATGAGGACATCTGAATGACTGCACTTTGTTCTGAGATAAAATAGATAAATCCTCAATTAAATCCCAGGACAAATGTGGCACCTGTTTGTAGAGTAAGAGAGTAAGATCTAAGGGCACCTATACAGGAGTAGCGAGCCTGCTCTGACATTCTGTAATTACAGTGTGTCAGAGCAGACTTGATTAATCATGCTTCAGCAAACTCCAGTGTCTCATATATTAGCATCCCTGCACTGAAAAATGGTGGTGGGGGCACTTTAACTAAAGCTTGTTTGATGAGCTTTAGATAAAGTGCCTTCGCTGCTATTTTTCAGTGTGCGGATGCTGCTATGAGATGCTCCGCGCACTTTAATTAGAGTGGGTCTCTGAACTGCTCTAATTAAAGTGCCCCCCTCACCTTCCAGTCCCAGAGCCTGCGTATTAACACCCTAAGAGAGTAAGAACTGAGGCATGCTTAGCACCTCACATTCAGGAAACAACACCAGAAGCTAATACCTTAGTATCAAATAAGAATCCTTTTTACAGTTTTCAGCTGAAATCTGCAAATGACTGTATCACTGAAATTATTTATACTCTGAGGCTAGGGACAGACATTACACATAAACCAGTTTAAGTGATCAGAAACTGGTATAACCTGTAACAGAACAGAAATTCAGTACACATAAACCAGTTTGAAATGGCTGAAACTGGTTTGAGATAAGCTTGGTTGAATATAATATCCGACTTAACTGATTTGACTCAAACCAGTTTATGCAATGTCTGTCCCAGACCCCTTCCTGGTTTAACTTAAACCAGAGTCTTCCAGCATCTGAGATGCTTTGCAGCTGTAGGCAGGGCTCTCTGCTTCAGAGCAGGGCTGGCCATGAGCCTCTGCCTGGATTCCGTCTACCCCCCCACTTCCTGCTCAAGCAGGCATTTCCCCCTCCCTTCTCCCACAGTACGGACCATAGCCAATATGTGGTATGCTAGTTAATTCTGAGAGATGTCTGTGTAAGTTGGACAGGACAGTGTCCGCTTAGGGCTTTTTGGAGCTAATCAACAGGTCAGCTGGTAATGTCCCTCCATTCCTTCCTTGGAAAAAGTTGTTTAAGAAGAGCTTGAACTAATGAGAGAGGCTTTTGTTTTCTTGATGGGGTGCTAAATGCTCTGTTATCAACTCCCGGCTGGCTCCTTGAGGGGGGGGTGAACCCCTCCCTAATTAGAGCATCCTGCCAGGGCCTGGCCACACTCCTCCTCAGCTCAGCACTATGGAAGGGAAGGGAGGGCAGCTCTAGCACCCCCCGGCTTCTAGCCTGAGCCACTGCAGGCATGTGCCTGCATTTTTCTCAGTCCAGAGGGAATGCCTATGTGATTACAAACCAGTTCAGCCTAGCCAGGTTAGACTAACCTGGATCAATTCAGGCTCAGGCTTTTTGAACATCTGTCCCTAGGCTGTGTCTTTAAAACTGAGGACTAGGAGAAACTGAGTAATTGTAAAGTGTTTTCTTGAAGTCACGAGCAACTAATTATTAGGCCATTGCATGGTTATAAAGTAGGCTTACGGACCTGAGCTAGCTTTAATCGAGATACCACAAATCATGGGCAACTCGTGCCCCCCCACAGCGACCAGTCAGTGACAGCCAGTCTCGCTGACTGGAAAGTGACTGTGGCACTCCTGGAAGTGGCCGCAGTGCTTCATCTGGTGCTCCCACTCCCCAGCCAGTGCTCTAAAATATAAAGATCTGCCAAACAAAAAAGTTTGTCACAGTATGAGTTTTCTTTTACTTTAAAACCATTGTAATACATCTATGTTGAATGGGTTTGAGTGCTCAACTTAATTAAGGCATGGCTGTGTGGCATAACAGTATATTGAGGTTAAAATCCTGTGTATATTTTATGAGACCTCTTTTTTCTGTCATTCAGCACTGATACTGTATTCCCTTTCAACCATTTTCCTCCCTTACATTTGCTGTCTCTTTCTCTCTGAGGGCCAGACTGTAGCAGAATTACCCGGAACGTGTTCTCATCTCTAAATGTTACATTGACATGTCTTTCACTAACACTGCAGCAGTCGGCCTGAGCAAGTGTTTTGGGACAGCATGTTCTTCTGCAATGGAAAGAGTATTGCAGACAAAGAATGCTGTCACAGCCTATTTAGCAAAAGATTGTTAGTTCTTGCCCACCAGTCTGTGAAAGAAGAGGATTTTCTCTGTTGGTCTCTTCATTTTTTCCTTTTTAAATTTTTTTAATCCTCTCTCTCCTCCTGCTTGTTAGAAACTTCCTGGAATAAATTTCCTAGTATGGACATTTCCTGTTCATCCTTACATCAAAAGCAATTCAAACACTAGGGTTGATCAGTTGAGCATCTTTGGGCCATTGCGCAGTATTCATGGAGAGGCAGTACAATTTCAAAGCCATGCAGAGGAGGAGGAGAAGAGGAGGAGATGCATGCATACATTATCTTTTTTGATAATGGGTTTGCACACACAATGTGCTTCCTCTTCACCATTCTGAAATGTAACCTCTAAATGTCCTTTGCTGATGCAAGGCAGATGGGGAGGAAACTCCATTCTATTAAGTCATCAGCTAGACAGCAATAAAATGGGGAGCTTGTGCTGATGGTTAGTCATCCCTCAGGATCAGAAGTTTATGAGCTAGATTTCAGGATGTATGGTCCATAGAGAACAAGTGAGATGGACAGTCTGGGTGTGTGCTGAACACTTTCTCTCCTTTTGCTTTAAGGATGGACTTACTCCACTCCACTGTGCTGCACGAAGTGGGCATGATCAAGTTGTAGAGCTTCTTCTGGAACGAGGTGCTCCACTGCTTGCAAGGACGAAGGTGTGTGTCTTATTAGAAGAACAAGCTTACATCGTAAAATTCTTTCAAACTAATTATTGGGGCATTGAAAGGCCGAGGAGGGCTTTTAGACACATGCCTCTCACCCCCAGGGAATGCCTAGGACTTGATGGATAAACAGTTTAAAAAAGTGTACAAAAAAGAAACTATTTTTCTATTAGAAATGGTACTGCCATCTTCAAATAAGGAGAATTGGAATTCATGAGTGAACCACCCCACTGTTTTTATGAGGGCAGGTTTCCATACATGATAGACAGTTTCATAGTAGCTTAGTAACTTTTATAGGTTCAATGTTTTGGTAGTCTTTCTCATCCCATAGCTTGGGAATTTACTAATGTGGCATCCTAGGATCATGGAAAGGAGACATAGGATAAAGGTGTCACCTAGGCCCACTCATCCAGTTTTTCTGTGTTGTTTGTTTTGGGCTAGTTAGCTCCAAGAAATAAGAGTTTCCCACATTTCATGGTACATTATTCCATACTCTTTTGGTTATTTTACAATATTTCCATTAGTGAATATAGCCACTAGGTAATTCTGTTTAATAATAATAAAAAATCTTTCCTCTTTCCTCCTATCAAATTCCCTTCCTCAGTCAGGAGAAGCATATATAATACAAATATAATACCTAGTCTTCATTTAGTGCTTTCCACCAGAAGAACTGAAAATAATTTACAATGCAAGTCAGTATCATTATCCCCATTTTACAGATGGGCTATAGGGAGAGAAGACATGCAGCAAGATCACTGAAAGAACCAGGAATAGAACCCAGGTCTTCCATAATCCTACTTGGTGCTCTGTCCATTTGTCAATGATGCCCCTTCTACAATACATCAAACAGTGATGGAAGCAGGTGTTAGATAGCCATATTAATTAAATGCTGTGGTACCCTAGACTGTCCAATATCTAAATACAATTAGAGATTGTCCCTTTGTCTTTGTGTACCTTTCATAATAAATTATACCCAAGTAGGTTGTGCATTCCCTTACCATAGAGGTAATATTGTCTCTATATGTAGGGTAAAACCAACATATTAAAAATATGGTACCATTTCTGTTTAGAAATTAGAGCTAGTTCAATAAGTGGCAAATAACCATTTGATTAATCACAACTTACAACTGGTCATCACCATATTTACTCAAATACCATGCACATTTTTTTCCTAAAACTTTTTTCCTCTTTCCCGAACATTTTCCCCAAATTAGGTTGTGTTCTTAAGGGTAGATACTGATTTCTGGTGCCAATTTGGCAGTGGCTGAGAGAGGTTTAAAACTGCAGCTTTAGTAATGATCAGGATCCATTCATGTGGTCAGGATCCCCTATGGTCACAGAACAGTCTTTCAGGCCCCTGGCAGGGGGCTGGGGTGGTGTGGGCAATAAGGCACATGGTTGACTGCCCAGATGTCTCAAGTTAAAGGCCATAGGAGAAGTGCTCACAGTGCAGCCTGTTGGATTTCCGTGAATCTACAAATTCTGCTAAATATCTTGTCACCAGGACTTAAAAAAGGAAGGAAGACCCCTGGACAGATCAGTCATCCTGCCATGCTAGACATGTGTGATATAAAATTTGTCTGATCCCAGTTGTGTCACTGCAGGTGCATGGAGAGCTGGGCATTGGGAACTAGTCCCTGGTGCCTCGTTTCCTTTGGTTCTCTTTTGACTTTGCAGTGTACAGCAAGTTGAAAACTACATTGTGTAGCCCTCCATCAAGCTGTACCATGTTGCCTTAGGTGCCAGTATGTGGAAAGCTCATTAGCCCTGTAGGGCTGCCCTGCGTGGCTTTAATTTTTCTGGTGCAGGGAGTGTAGGTGCAGCCCGATGCATGGCTGTACTATGTAGGAAGCCCATCAACATCTAAAGCGGCTATGCAGTCCAGTGCCAGATGTGCCAAATGTTCAATTAAAGCGTGATGCAAACCAATCACAAAGATGTTCCACATTTAATGTGGGAGAGCTTTGTGTTTGGTTTGCCATTTTATTGCACCATAAACTGACAGTGTGTGTGGCATGTTACAATTTATTGTACAATTAACATGCTAATTGTACACTAAATAGAACATCTGCCAGGCCCTCAGAGTAATTAAAATAAATTCTTATTTATGGAACCATAAAACAACACAGTCTGGTTCTAGTGTCTAAGCTATATTCTGAGTTTGCTTAATATATTGTGTATCCCTAAATTCACTGTACATTATCTACTGGATCTGGAATATATGTTCAGTTCCTCTGCCAGTCTGCTCTGGAATGCCGACATACACTATTAGCTGATTGTTGAGTTATGCATTTCAGTGGTGGATGAAGTTATTCCCACAGTCTGTGTAAACCATGATGGGATTTTTTTACTGGAAAAGCATGAGTTACTTTTACTGAAAGCTTATGTTCTGTTTTCTTTGGACACAGAATGGACTTTCTCCACTTCACATGGCTGCCCAGGGTGATCACGTGGAATGTGTCAAACATCTACTGCAGCACAAAGCTCCTGTTGATGATGTCACACTCGATTATCTTACTGCTCTACATGTTGCTGCACACTGTGGCCATTACCGTGTCACCAAACTACTCCTGGACAAGAGAGCAAATCCCAATGCTCGTGCTCTGGTAAACCTGTCCCATACATCTAACTCGATATGTCTGCAAATGGGAGATCTGCCTCAAAAAAGCCAACTGAAGGCCCCATTCAGCAGATTCTATTGAACCATATTGAGTGTAGTGCTTACTGCTCTGAGCAGTCCTATTTAGGGCCAATGCATTAAGTCCTGGTTAAAACTTAATGTAGGGCTTTTTCTTCAGTGGGACTACTCCAAGGTAGCAAGCATAGTGTTCAGTAAAAATTGTCTGCATGATTAGGTCTGGAAACTGCACAGTTCTCAGAATCACAGAATCACAGTATCTGTGATTCCATGTATTTGGCAATATGGCTTTTTGTTCTATGCCATATAGTTGTGCAGTTCACATTTTTAATTGTTTTAACTGAATGAAAGTGCTAGTTGGCAGGAAGATCATTCTTCTGCACATGGTAGGACTTTTTAATAAAATTAATTAGCAAATATTTTTGAGAAAGGGCAGAATATTACGGGGGTTACATTTAACACATGTATTTTTAGCAAATATTGCTATTTAAAATGTCTGTTGTTTTGGTTTTTCATTTTACTGGTGTGAAAATGAAACTATCATATATATAATTTAATTTGCTCAGTGACCTGCCCATTGTCTCCTAAACTGCCATTAAAATGTCCCATTTGGCTTTATAAATGTGTAAAGGCTTCAGAAGTTGTTAATCCTGTACTCCTACCATACACAAAACTCCCATTGACTCCAGTAAGTGTTTTGCTGATGTACTGCTGATTATGGATAGGTTGGAATTTTAAATAATGAACAAATTACTCTTGATTCAGTTATTGGAGAGTGGCAAGCACTGCAGACTTTGAGCACCTAGGAATTACAAAGTAATTAAAGTGCTCAGCGTGGACTCTACCTTTGCCTGTTGCACTCAGTGCCTTGCATGTATCATATGTCTCTTCCCCCAGCCTTTTCCACCCTGTGGGGTAGCCTGGAGTCCCCTTCCTTTCCTTTCCCTGCCCAACCCTCGTCCCATGTATGCCCACTTCACTGTTCCTGCCCTAATCTCCATGTGCCCTCTTGCATTTCATACCCTTTCTGTACCCCAAATCTCCTGTTCTTTGCCATAGCTCCTCTTCTAGATCTTCCTACCCAACAACTTCCTCTGATGTCTTATCTATCTTCCCTAATGCTCATTTCCTTCTCAGCTACACATTTTTGTTACCAGTCTTTACTACATTTTTCTTAGTGTCCTGCACATATCCTCTATACACCTGCTTCAGTCTCCCATCTTTCTTTTATGTCTAGCTGGGCATTCCTGGATATCCTACCAGCCTTTTCATGCCTTTTCTTTATTCCTTTTTGACTCAGATTCTGCTTTTATCACACTCCAGGCTCTATCAGCTAACTTTCCTCCTTCAAATGCATCTTCTCTTTCCTCCTCAATTCTGTTTCGTCCATTCATTTATTGTCCCCAAGTCTATGGTTCCTAGTCCTCTTACCATCTCTACTTCCTGTCCAGCTCTTTCCCATCTATGCCATTTACCTCTGCTTTATTTATAGTTAAAATGGTGGTCTCTACACACTAAAAAAGATCATTTGTATATACCACCTCTCTACTGAGCCCAGAAATACTTCTGCAAAGTATACCCCATGCATTTGTTCCCCCTCTACATGCACCAAATCCTGCAAATGAAGCAATGTAGGTACCTTAAAGTGGCATGATAATAAGCCTGTCCAAGACAGAAAGTCTAAGAGTGAGTCTGGGCACAAACTCAAGGCCAGTCCAAAGTAGCAGAATTGTCTCATTTATAGGATTTGGCATGCATAGGATAAGAGTGAGTAAGGGTACTGTTGGGCTCAGCACAAAAGTTCAAGCACCTCACGTCCAGAGGGCCAACAAAACGAACCTGACAAAATAAACAGAGAAGGTCTGACATTTCTGAAACACTGCAGCTTTCTATAAAATGGACCCAAGGATGTGACACAGTGGGTGAAATTTCCACAGGCACTGGTTTCTTTTTGGAGAAGTAGAAGAGTAACAATAAGGGTTCTAATGTGTAAGTTAGCTTCAGCATTAGCAATGCAGTGATTACTCTTGCTCCATAACATTCAGCATGATAAACATTATAATTCATTAGAAATAATTCATTAGAAAGCTTCTCTATCCTTCTTTAAAGAGAAGAGAACAGAATCAAATGACCAGAGAGCAATAAGCAAATGAGTCTGGGGCTTTTAGCATTTGGAGTTGCTTGTTTATAAGGACAGTGTTGAGGAAAGCAGATATAACCATAGGGATGCTGGAGGCAAGGCATCTCTCTACATTTTACTTTGGGAGCACCTGAAGAAATGTTATCTAATAGCTCAAATGTGTTTGCAGATAGGCAAAGCGGAGAACTCTAGGACAGCTGATCAATCCCTGCTAGAAGTACTGACAAACTTTTGATGAGATGAATCTACGGTTTGTTCTTTAAGGCTAAAACATGAAACTGTCTGGATTAATTAGTTAATTATTATTATTTTTAAAATATTTTCATAAAGGGAAACATCATGACTAATTCATTTTCAGACAGATGTTCTTGAAGCAATTAGTTAATGTTTGTTAAATTCTCTGAAGATATAAACATATGTTCCTAGGTTTTGTGATGATTATGCATTTAAAGCATGTTAATGTCAACCTATAGGTAACATTTGTGTTAATAGATGCTAATAAGGGAGTATAACAGCTGCTATCTCTTTTTCTTTATAAGCTAAGATTTTATTGGCATTAACTAGCTTTACTTCTTGTTCAGTGTCAGCAATTCTTATCTCTATCATTAAAAAAAAATGTGACAGTCTAACATTGTCTTAAAAATTGTGTTTTTCAAGAAGTGTATACTGAAGATTGGGTTCTCTAAGTCTTGCTACCTCTTGTTGCTCTGCTGATGACCCAATCCAGCACCTATCAGTATTCAACAAAGAACTTGAGCCTCTGCTTTAACCTCATTGAATTTAATGGCACTTTTTTTGAAGTTGAGGATGTGCTTAAATACTTAATCAAATAGTAATGCACCAAAACACAAAAAGAAATGCTTTGTTGAATAGCTGGGCCTCTTTATGTTACTACCATGAGTATTTCCATTGAAGTGAGTAATAATAGTAAGGGAACAGGACAGAGTTAAGTGTTGTTTAAGCTGCCTCATGGGCCTGCATGTATACAAATACCTACAAGTATATTAGCTACCATGCATTAATATAAGCTGATATATGGACAGCTACATTTCGATGATATAGATATGGATAATATAGACTGATATATGGATAAATATAGAAGGTTGAAAGTCTTTTTTTATAGAAATAGAAATTTTACTGGAGGAAAAATGGTCAGTAAAGGGTAAGGCTTCTACGTTTGTTATGAAAGATGTGAAACACTTTCAAAGGTGTCACCTTCATCTCTTGGTGTCACCTTCATATACGCCTTTTTCCTCTAGTCGGTAGTAGGTATAATATTTTTGCAACATGCTTTCTGTTACAATATTGACAGTCAGAATGAGAATGCCCATGATTAGTTTTCCATTTTTTCCCCAGTATGGAAACTGAGGAGTGGGGGTTACTAAGACTATAGCAGCCCATATAATGCTATTGCTTAGTTTTTTCACCACTGTCCTGTAACAGCTGTGTCCGAGGAACAATGGGATCAGATATTCTAACGCTTCTGCTTGCGGTACACCGGCATGATGCTGTGTGGGAACTGCAGCTGCATGTTTTTAACTAACATGATTGTCTTTTGCACAGAATGGTTTTACTCCACTGCACATTGCCTGCAAGAAAAACCGCATCAAAGTCATGGAACTCCTGGTGAAATATGGGGCTTCAATCCAGGCAATAACAGAGGTAGAAAAGTATTTTGTCTCCTCCAGAAACATACCTTCTTTCTCTTTCTTTCTGTTAAAAATGTCTTCCTCTTTCTTATATCATTTGCACGTACATTGTATTAAAATGAAGAAGCCCAATGCCCCTCCCCCCTGTGCAGAGGAGTAAAACTGCTGTTGCTTTGTTTCGCAGTCTGGCCTCACACCAATACATGTGGCTGCATTTATGGGCCACTTGAACATAGTCCTCCTTCTACTGCAGAATGGAGCCTCTCCAGATGTCACTAACATTGTGAGTATGGCTTGGACTAGAATAATCACTGTGCCAGCTCCCACAGCAAGCAGCTGAGCTGCCATGCAACCCAACCAAAGGTCACATTTTAGTGTTTAGAGTATTACTGAATTAAATTCTGTGACATCCTCCTATGTGTGTCAAAAGTTTTTGAAAGGGAAAAGCTGGTTAGGGAACAGGCTCAATAATTCTTTTGTGGTATTATAGCTTTAGCATGTTTCTCAACAGCACTTGCACTGGTAAACGGTTTCCTTTGAAAAGGGATCTTATCAGGGTTATTGGAGCACTGGATGGAAGAGTTTGCCTTTTGGTTCCGAATGCTGCAAAAGGCCCAAAGTAAATAGATAGTTATCGTAACTTCAGTGAAGTTGTGTCATTAAATAGACAAAGAGCTTATAAAGATTTAAACTTACTCTCCTAAATTTTTTAAGTAAAAACTGTTCCTTTAAAGGGAACTGGTCCTTTATTTAGAATGGATGTAATTTCTACAGAACATTTCTGTTTTTTTTTTTAAGTATAGAAAATGTGACCTTTGGAAGGTAACACTAAATGCAGGCCCAGTGCCATGGAAGTTAGTGTTTGCATATCAAACATCCCGTTACCCAGGAATAAATCAGATCATGATGGTTTCCTGGGTTTCTGTTACATGGATATCTTATTGTTTGTTTGAGTCTTTTAATATAGATAAATGTTAACTTGTTCTTCTGTTCTTTTCCCATAAGTAATATTTTAAATATAAAGAGAAATGTCCCATAACATTAATTCATATGCACCTAGCTGGCCAAGCTTTTTTCTTCTAGAAAAACAAACCAGTCTGGGGGATCCAGTGACAATTTTTTTTGTTATTTGAGTAGAGACAAATTTTGTTCATGTTCATTGTTCAAAAATGGTCACTGCTTTTGTACTTTCACTGTGAAAGTGATATTTAGTTAGTTACAGTATCAATAGTAAAGTACCAAGTAATGTTGTGAAGGAAACTAAGTCGAGAAAGGAGTAAAGTTGATAATGCAGATGTTTTACATAGTTTAATGCCAAATTTAACACTTTACAATTATCTGTGCTAGGTCATTGTTTCAGCTTCTCATTTTGTAAGCTAAGCGCTCCTAGTTGAATCACCAATTATCTTCAAATTACTAAATTATATTACTTATTAAAGTATTCATTTTACAAATTGCTGCAAGCATAGGACTGATAGAAATTCATCCTTAATAGAATGAAAATTAAATGTTTATTCACATTTGTAAACAGGACATTCAGCAGATAATAGCAAGATACATGACCAAGTTCCACATTCAAGTCCCTCAGTAAAAGGATTGCAAGATTTTTTTTTTTCAGTGTTCATTTACTAACCACAGCTGCTGATCTGATGTAGATTTCAAAATGAGCTTAATTAAATCAACTCCCAGTGAGAAGGGTTTGATGAAGTCCTAAGCTGTGGTAGGTTTGAGTTACTTTTTTCACTCTCCCGGTAAGCAACAAAAACTCATAGTATGTGATCAAGTGGTGGAGACTCAGTTTCTAAGTGAGAGGGAGGGAAAGCCTGTGCTAGAAAAATTATATAGCTTAGTTAGATAGGGTCTCAGTGGTAAAAACTCTGGGCTCACAAATGGTAGCTATCCATAGAGCAGAAACAGGGGCTTTCTCTTTATATAAGCAGCTGGCAAATAAGATACTCGATCACCAAAAAGTATTCACATGAGGAAAAATGTTGGGCTGCTATCTGTCCTTCTGTGTTATCAAAATAGAGAAGGCAAAGAATCTTCTTGTTGCAATATGGCAGTGTCTGGCATAGCAGGCTCAGACATTGTCTGAGCAGGGACTCCCATGGTCTGTTGTATGAAATTGTTCTCCAAGAAGGTGTTGCACTGTGAAATTAAGCCATCCTTTCCATCATTTGGGGCTATTTTGCTTTAAAGTTCCTGTGTAAATATAGAGAAAGAAAGTAAATATTCATTACTTCTTTGCTTTGTTACCCTCCTCCTTGTGTTATATAATTCTCAAACTTCCTAAGTGTTATATGCCCATCTCAAATTCTGCTGGCTATAAGGCATGATTAAATAAGTTTCATTGCACAGCCTGCAGATAAAACCATGCTGGTGACCGCAGGTTTTGAACACTCTCCACATACTGGCTCAGTCTTGCGCAAACATTGCAAAGCCTGTCTGAAGCTGCCAGCTTTACACAGTATGCAGGAAGAGACCATCTGGAATAACGTCCCCTTCCATCTTGAGGCGCATGTGTTCGGCAGTCTCTTGAGGATCAGGATGCTCTTATGCCCCTGGTTATTTTGAGGCGTACCACAAGCTGAAAGCACCATTATGGGGAAAGCCAGTGAATACTTGTGATTAGGAGGGGCTATCATGCACAGTTCCATTTAAAAAAATTTTGAGCTGAATATTCTCTGGCTGCATTGCTGGAGCATAGTATGGCATTGTTAACCTTTTTTATTTTTTGGTAAGACTCTGAGTATGAAATTCTGACTGCACTGAAGTCACAGTAAGCTCCCGTTATCTACAAGAGAATCAGGATTTCACCCTTAGGCAATGTTATTTTTGTAATCACTGCAGCAGTAAGTGATACACAGCCTAACCCCCACAAGACGTATGTACTTGTGCTTCTGAATCTGTTATAGAGCCTGAATCACCAGATCAGCTTTATTTGAAGTCAATAGAATTTACACAAGCTGAAAATTACTTGCTTAAGATGTTAAAATCTTTGCTTTTTTGCAGCGTGGGGAAACTGCACTGCACATGGCTGCGCGTGCTGGGCAAGTGGAAGTGGTCCGCTGCCTCCTGAGAAATGGTGCCCTTGTCGATGCCCGAGCCAGGGTAGGTGTTCTAGTGCAGTTTATTCTACCTTCTCTTTTACTTAAAACACAATGAAATAAGCAGGTATAATAAGGAGAGAGGGTTTTTTCCTTGCAGCAAAAGCCACTGCACCCCCCCCCGCACCCCAGCTGATGCATAATTATCTGATTTCTGGATGCAAAGCCAAATAGGTTTCAGTATAATCCTGTAATATAACTTGCTTACCTGTATTATTTGATCCTTCCAAATAGAGCAGATCTAATTTAGAAACGGAGTGGCTGGGTTCTAACTCAGTAGCAGGGTATCCAGCTTAAACATGACAGTATCATTACGCACACAGCCCCTTCTGTTTCTAGGCCTCTTTCTCCTCCAAGCACCATTGGATTCTATGTCAAGAGCTCTTGTTTATTATGGTTAAATAGCAATTTCTTTGGCAAATGCTTTCCATGTGATTCTGTGACTGTAATACTGATTTTTAAATGGTGATTGTTCACACAAATCACAGTAGAAGCTTTAAAGAAAGACAAGACTGAGGAAATTCCAAAACGTCAAGGGGAATACTTTCTCTTTTGGAGTACAAAGGAGCATTTCTGTATTGGTTACTGTTTGGTCAGCTCTGTCACAGAGGTATAACAGGCATCTCCCGGCACTGGCCAGTGGCTGTACCAGAAATTTTCCTACCACCTTTATGAAAAAGTGGATTTCAGAAAAAAAATAATCAATATATGACAATGGAAAGGTCGTTAAGGTTCTGCAAAGATGCACTATAAAATGTACATGCAGTTTGAACCTGAAATGTGACACAGTTCTTAGAAATTCTTCTGTAAGAGGGAGGGTTCCACTATCAGGCTGAGGATTTAAGTTATGCTTCCTCTGCTCACATGCTGGATCCAGATCTATTGATGTACCGCATGCAAGCATATCATTGTAGTGCCTGTGGGATTATTACATATCAAAGGTCTTTTTTTCCATGACAGTAATCGATTAAGGGGTTGTATGTAATCAGCCTGAATTTAAATATGCACTTGATATGCCAGGCCAGATAAAGAAAGAAAATGAGCACAAATGCAGAATAGTTAGAAATTACCTCCAGAGTGCTAGCTTAAGAAACTAATGGGACTACATGTCAAGTAAGATACTACCAAATGTGGATAAGGATGTCATAAAGTAGGAATGCAAAGAAAGCTGAGTAGTGCCATGGTGCAAGCAATCTGCGTTCAGATTTAAAGATGAAAAGAGAAACAATCTTTTTCCCTGAGCTTCTTCCCTTTAGTTATAATAGCAGATTGGTTAAGATGCATACCGGTACCGAGCATTCCCCGAGGTTCTGTTTTAAAAATAAATAAATAAACGTGTAGAAACAACTACTAGAATCACTTGTAATATGGGATACAGGCAGATTCTACCTTCACTAATTATTAACTTGACTTGAGTTGTAGGAGGAACAGACTCCACTGCATATTGCCTCTCGCTTGGGTAAAACAGAGATTGTCCAACTGCTGCTACAGCATATGGCTCATCCTGATGCAGCAACCACGAATGGATATACCCCACTGCACATTTCTGCTAGAGAGGGGCAAGTTGATGTAGCCTCAGTTCTCTTGGAGGCAGGTGCCTTACATTCTTTGGCCACCAAGGTAAGATGCTTGTCATTGCACCGTGCTTTTCAAGCAATAGGGAAGACCTAAATGAGCTGCAGCTATCAAGTTGGGAGACAGCTGAATTGCAACAGGTGCATTTTCACTTAGAACTTGCCTTTTAACGATAATCAGGCATATTAAAGTGCTGTATAGCAAATTCACCAGACTAGCATGTTTTTATGATTTTCTGAAGCTGGAGACTTTGGCTGCCATTGGATATATACTGCTGTACTTGGTAATTCATAGATTCATAGATGTTAGGGCTGGGAGGGACCTCGAAAATCATCAAGTCCAGCCCCCTGCCCCAGGGGCAGGAAGTCAGGAAGTCAGCTAGGGTCAGAGGATCCCAGCAAGATAAACATCCAAACGTTTCTTGAATGAGTCCAGAGTAGGTGCTTACACCACTTCTGGAGGGAGTCTAAGACCAATTAAATGGTCTTAACAAATATATAAGTATTAAGTGCTTCTGACAGGGATCTTCTTCTATCTATAGCATTAAAGTAAGAATATTTTTTCATCTATTAACTTTTTTATTCAATGAAAAATGTGAATTTGGTGATACTGAAGAATTTCTGTTTCATCAAAAATCCAAAACCAATATTGTTATTCATTTTTTATTTTTTATTTCTATAGTTTTATGTATTCTATATGAAATATTCTTATTTTTTACAACAAGCTTTTATTGAGAATTTTTTCAATTATATTTGGCAGAAGACAAGACAAGGTAGTGTATGAGACACTAACTGATTCAGAGGAGCATAAGCATTTATAGGCAGCAGCCTGTTTCATCAGATGTTGTGAACAACTCATGGACTATTTATCTATTGCCTATCATGAAATAATAGAAAATTAGGGTTGGAAGGGACCTCAAGGGTTGGAAGGGATTTAGTCTAGCCCCCTGCTCAAAACAGGACCATCCCCAACTAAATCATCCCAGCCAAGGCTTTCTCCAGCCAGATCTTAAACACCTCCAAGGATGGAGAGTCTATAACCTCCCTGGGTATCCTGTTCTAGTGCTTTACTACCCTCCTAGTGAGAACTCTTTTCCTAATATCTAACCTAAACTTCCCTTGCTGCAACTTGAGACTGCCAGGCACCTATACACATGCATCAAGGCTGCTCTGACCCACTGTAATTACAGTGCGTTGGAGCAGACTCAGTTAATTGAGGCTGCTAGAGTGTTGTAATGACCATGCTCCAGCAGACTCCAGTTTCATGTGTATCAGTGCCCCCTTGCTGAAAAATGGCAGTGGGGGGTGCTTTAACTAAAACTCGTTTGATGAGCTTCAGTTAAAGCACCCCCAGCACTGTTTTTCACTGCAAGGACACTGATACACGTGATGATCCAGGCGCTTTACTTATAGCTGCTCTCGGAACTCTAATTAAAGCACCCTCCCCTTCCTCCCGGAGCACATGTATACCCGTAGTTCCTTGTTCTGTTATCTGCCACCACTGAGAGCAGTCTAGCTCCATCCTCTTTGGAACCACCATTGGTGAATTCATGGTGGCTGTTCCTAATCACCTTCCCCTCCAAATGCTTAGGAATGGATTCCCTGAGGACTGTAGTTTGTAGTTTCCTGGATCCTCTTTCTTCCTTTTCTTAAAGATGGGTACTATATTAGCCCTTTTCCAATGGTCTGGAACCTCTCCTGATTAATTGCCATGAGTTTTCAAAGATAATGGCCAGTGGCTCTGCAATTGCATTGGCCAATTCATATTGGCCAACTATGAAAGCTTATTTTTCTCTGTACCTGTTAGTCTCTGAGGCTGTGTGTCATTTGTGGCAGTTCTGATTGTCCCGGATTTGGATTTAGATCAAAACAGAAGCAGCACAGTCAATAAATATGATAAAAGGCTTTCTCCTAGAAGAAATACAATGTCTGTTTATGGCAGGGGTGGGCAAAATGCAGCCCATGGGCCGGATGTGGCCCAGCAGCCCATTCTATCTGACCCATGGGCCCCTAAAAAATGTAGAAAATTAATATTTATCTGCCCCTGGCTGCCTGTCATGCGGGCCTCGATGGCTTGCCAAAACTCAGTAAGCAGCCCTCCACCTGAAATAATTGCCCGCTCCTGGTTTACAGCATAAGGTGCCACCCTGCCCTGCCTTCTACCTGACTTCAGACTAATGCAGCTAACCACCTCCTTCTCCTTATTTTGAAGTTTAAACCATATTTGTTAACAATGGATATCTTCCAGGGTAAATCAGTCTAAATCAGCAGTTCTCAAACTATAATTCATAGATTACTGGGAGTGCCTGCTGTTTTCCTTTTTTCCCAGCTGATAAATCGCATTCAGATATATTAATTTGAAATACACTAAATACTTCCCTAATTTTCCACAGAAATATTTGCTTTAGTTACTGCTGGGTTAGTTAGGTAATCCCATAAGAGATGAGACAGACCACAAGGCTACATTCTCTACTATAACGTGATCCATGCTGTGAAAAAAATTAGGAACTCCTGCTCTAACTCTTTATAGGTGGGATTTATAGAATCTGATGACAATGAAATAAACACAGCCCACTGCTCAAATGTCAAGCAAATAAGTCAGTGTGGCTACGTAGTGATGTTTGCAGGACACCTATTGTCTGCCACTTTCTTTTCTACACCACTAAACTTTTCTTTTTTTTTTAAATATTAAGAAAAAACAATATTTGATACAGACACTATGTCTAATATTTACTGTCGTCTGTATTAATGTTTATCAGAAAAAGAGTTTTTTTAAAAAGGACAGCTTTCATTCCTTCTTTCACGGATGTATGCATTTACAAATATCGTCTTGATAGATCCATCTCAGTAGACACCATTTGTTTCAGCAGAGGTACAGTGGCTATATCAGAATGTACTGAACATATGTCATTTGCTGCCAGGAACAGATCAGTGTAGTGGATAAATAATTAAAAATCTGTCACCATAAAACTAAATAAAAATGCATCTGGTTAAAAGCTGATTTTTGAGCACAAATTGAATTGGAGTCTTGCTGTCCACATCATTCATATTGCTGATGGAGACTTCATACTGGATAAAATATTGACTACTTGCCCCCATGGACATGGGGAAACGTATGTCAGAGTTGATTAGTCCTGTTATTGTTTGTCAACATGAAGAAAAGTGGCTGGTGGCTATAACAGGGGTGGGTGATTACTGGGGCTGGAGGGCCACTTAGGGAGTTTTGGTGAGCTGTTGCAGCCTGGGTCAGCACATCTGTCCCCCCCACCCTCCTGCTGTGTGAGACCAGGTCAGCACCCCCTCAGCCCACCACAGCTCACCAAAATTCTTTGGCCGTGTCCAGATGAGCACGGCCATGTGGTATGTGGTGCAGCAGAAACATTTGCGGTGCCACATACCACATGCTCAGCTGGTCTCTGTGCTGCAAGGGAGCAGTGTGTGTGTGGGGGGGTGGGTGGGAAGGGGTGTTAACCCGTAGATATCCAGAGGTCAAAACAACCCAGAGGAAAAAAAGGTGGAGTGGTGCATGTTGGGGCAGTGTGCACTGCTGAAAACTGGAGCCAGCTGCCAGCCAGGCTCCATGCGGCAGGATTAACTGCTGGTGCAGACCCGGGAAGCCCCCAGGGCCCCAGGTAAGGCTGCTGAGGCCAACCCCATTGGCCCCAGCCTCCACTATCCCACCTGGGGTAACTTGCTGCAAACCAGAGGGCATTTGGCATAGGTGTTCCCTGGGGACAACTAGCAGCAGCACAAGGTCCACTGCTGTTAGTTGTCCCCAGGGAACCAAATGTCCCTGGGGGGCACATATGTGTGGATGTGGTCCTTAAGTGGTAGATTACTAGACTGGTCCAGGGTGCCATCCACAGTGGTTGGGCGGGATGTGTTTCCATGGAGTGACCTGGGACCCCTGGCGCAAGACATGCTTAGCTGAGTGGATAGATGGGGCTGCAGGTGGGTGGGGAGTAGCATCTGGAAGCAGGATAGGGTGGGGTGGGGACAAGGATGGGTCCAGGATCATGGGGCGGTGACTGTGTGGGGCTGGGCCTGGGGCAGAACCATGATCTGCTCTCCGCATGGCCCCACATTCTCACTGCCCTGCAATCCTGGCCTTGGCCCTGCCTGCCTGTCCTGCTTCCAGGCACTCTTCTCTGCCTGCCCCATCCCATCTGCTCCGCCAGGTGTGCTTTGCCCATGGGGGCTTATGCCAGTCTCCCTAGAAACCTGCTTGCATGACCACTCTGTCCAGCTCCCCTGGTAGTGGGAACAGGGTGGAAAGTTTGGGGTGCCCAGGCAATGGGACCAGAGGTAGCAACACTGGCAGTGGCAGCCAGAAGGAGCTGCTGCTGCTGGGACATTGAGTCCAGCCACCGTGCACTGTGCTGCCCAAGCCCTGCTGCATACCCAGGGGCAGTGAGACTGGCTGCATGCACCACCGGTGGCCTAGGCTGCCTCCTGTATTTGGACCAGGTAGGGCCAAGGGACCTGCTGTGGGCTGGATAAAATCCCATAGCATTTTGCCCACCCCGTCCCAGAACATTCAAAGCTAAGTAGTGAAAAAAGCAATAGTAAGCAAATAATCTAAGAATGAGACTTACACACACATGTCTGTCTCTTGAAAACTTTTCAGAAGGGATTCACACCACTGCATGTGGCAGCCAAATATGGAAGTCTAGATGTGGCAAAGCTCCTCTTACAGCGTCGTGCTTCTCCTGATTCAGCTGGGAAGGTAATAATTTGGGTCCTGAAATGCAAACATCCAACACTATTCTGGATTTTCACCATAGAATTAGGGTGGAAAATAAATGTAAAATGAAGAGGCAGTTATATTCACGTTACCAAGTTAACTTCATTTAAAACAGCCCAGGACTCGTAGTAAAGATATCTTTTATTAGACCAACAAGAGTTTTGCAAAAAAAATTCTTTAATTGCAAGCTTTCGGGCACAAACACCCTTTATTAGGCATTGGAGAAAAGATTGTAGAAGTTCTCCTGGGTAGAAATGAAAGTTCATATTTCATAGGATTTCACAGAGGAGTCAGTAGATGGAAAACTCCTTGGGGCAGTCAGTTCATAGCTGGTATGGAGCCTCTCACCTCTATGTGAGGTTCTGTGATGATGCAAATTACTTTGAAACAAAGGCAGAGGCATTGTCTCAGGTTTCAGGTGGTCACAGTTGCTTCCTGCTTGGGAAAGATAAAGATTTCATTTTAAAAAATCAGCTAAAATTTGGTATCTTCCATCTGTCAGGTATCCAGGTTGTAGCCATATTGGTCTGGAGGAAAAAGCAATCAGAACTCGTGGTAGAGATGCTATCTTTTATTAGATAAACAAGAGTTTTGCAAAAAAAATTCTTTAATTGCAAACTTTGAGGCACAAACACCCTTCATCAGGCATTGGAGAAAAGATTGTAAAAGTTCTCCACATTTTCATTGTGATGATTTTTATATACACTTGTCTATGGGGTACTTTTCAGAAAGTTTGCTCTTTTACTTGTATTACAACTAGCATATTTGTGCATGGTTATAAAGGCAAATATTTTATTCGGAATCAAGAAGTGCTTGCTCCATTAGAGAACTTGGATCATAAAACTCACAATTCAGAAATACTGAGATGAGGCCAGATATGTTTGGATTTTTTTGTATGCTGCAAACTTTTATTGTAACAGAGCTTCACTGAAGTGGAGCGTTCAGAACTTGGTTTGCAATAAGTAATAAAGCAAATGCTGGCCAGATCAATTCCATCCTCAGAAGCTTGCTCCTTTTCATTAAGCAAAATACATCCCACTAACTGTTGGCAAATTTTTTATTTCCTGTCTCAGTAAAATTTCTAATCTAAAAGTAATTCAAGTGGAGTTAAATTTCATTTGGTTTATTTACTGCTAATCAGTTAACACGCAGTGTATATTGGCGGCCTAACGGTAGCTTAAGCCTAGCTAACAGCCTAATGCAATAACCTAAAAACGCCCTTTACAGAACGGCCTCACCCCTCTCCATGTTGCTGCTCACTATGACAACCAGAAGGTGGCGCTGCTGTTGCTGGAGAAAGGTGCCTCTCCCCATGCTACTGCGAAGGTGAGAATTCACATCCTTGACAAGTGCTGGCAACATTACATTGAGAGAAGCAGTGGAGTAACCTGAGGACTAGAAAACAAGGCAGGAAAGGAGCTGAGCTTTCAAAAACGGAAGCTGTAACTCATAGTTCCAGGCGTGCGGCATGTCCTCTGCTGGCCAGGGACTGGATTTACAACCGACTCCTGCTGCTTATTGAATCTATCGGATAAGTGTTATTCTGTGGCCAGCAGGGGCAGGGAGAAAAAAATGATAGAACTGCGGCACAAAGCAGCATCAGACTATTTCTTCTCCTCTGTATGCTGCCCCCTCTCCTTGTTCTTTACAGGCAGCCAACATTTGAAAGGAGAAGCCTATCTAACCCCCTGTGTTGAAAGTTTGGGACGAGATACTGATCCTTTTGCTTCAAATTAACTCCCCTGATGGAATACTATGGTGGAGTTGATATTTTACAATAATCTACATTTCCAGGAACTTGGAAGTTCCACCGAACTCTGATTTTGCTCCTGATACTATGTTCAAACCCGTGCTATGTATCTGCTTGTGACTTTTGACCCCTGTCCCTCAGCTTGTTCTTGAAAACTATTTGCGATTTTCAGCAGAATGTAAAATTTCTTCCATATTCAAACCACATGACCATACCTTATTATTGAACCTTAAGGACTCCTGGTTATCAAATGTAATGTGATTTATTAAGAAATATATGGATGATTGCAAGTCCATATGTGATTGTCTGAGTCACTGAGGAGACCTGACTTTCACTCCCTTGTCTATCCTTAAAAGATCCTATTCTAGCGTTAAAGATGCTGTCTTGTTGCCCGTTGCAGTTAAATGCCAAACACAAAGAACCTGATTCTCTTCTTACAGATGTGAATCAAGAGTAAATCTATTAAAGTCAGTGGAGTTACAACTAGTGTATAACTTGTATGAGGGAAAAATCTTACCTCTGAGTGGATTTTATTAATTGATGACATCCATTTTGAAGGTTGGATTCAGTGTAATCCAGTACATTACTGAAGTCTCAAAGCATATCTACACTCTCTGAAAGCAATAAATAATCACCCTACTACAGGGGTTTTCAACCTTTTTGGATCAGTGTACCTCCGGTGGTCGGACGTAGGGGGTACCCCCAGTTGACAACCCCTGTCCTACTAGGTCACATTCCTTGTAACTGAATAGCAGAGGCTGTTTTTACCTTGTCTCAGTCTTGTGAATGCAGTTACATTATTTGATGTATATGTCTCCAAATCCAGTTTTAGTTTTATGAGAAGTAATCTGTAAAATGACTTCTATGTTGCATAAGAATGGAAACCTTTCCTTGAAAATACATGTGCAAAAGTCTGCCTTTTATGGAGCTTAGTGCAGGATATGGGGCCATATAATATTTTGGTGTTAAATGAAAGGATCTCTGAAAGGAGCTAAAAAAAAAATACCTATGAGAATTTTTGGTTGGTTTAAAAATGTTCTCTATTGTGCAGCTCCTGCGATCTACTGAAACTATCCAGTGATTAAGTGGCCTTTTTCAATGTGGGACAGGAACTGTGGTTTCTGATGTGTGGATGGGAGGACAGCAATAAAAGCCACTACAGGAAGATGTTTTTCCCCAGTTCCCTTCCAAAATCCAGATGATATAAATTTAGTCATGATTGTGTGTGCCCTAGCCCTAATTGTGTCATAGTTCTTTGGAAAGAAGATTAATTGACAAGTAGTGGGACACCATTCTCCTTGTGCCAGTGTATTCTGCTTTATTTTAGATAGTTGTTCATGAAAGAGCACCTCTTTGGGCACCTATACATATGCCCAATGCCTGCTCTGACACATGCTAATTAGCACGCGTTGCTAATTAATCAAGTCTGTTGGAACTTGCAGCCGGGGAGGCACACCATGCACCCCAAGCCGGAGAGCCCCATTAGCTGATCAGGCTTCCAGCTGCGGGGATGCACCGGGTGCTTCCAAGGCTGATCCCAGGCTCCCCTTGCACTGGCAATAAGGCACGATGGGAACTGTTGTTCAACCTCACAATCACACCTCCTGCTATGTATGTGTGGAATGGCAGGAAATGCAGTCGTGTGGATTACACATCAAATCCCATTGTGCCTTTACCTGCATGTTTGGAGGGGTGCATAGTGTAACAAACAAAATGGTTGCAGATTTACCCTATCCGCTGTAATTTGCCCATACTTTTCAAGTGATATAATTATTTAATTTATCTGCACGCTTACTACCAATGGGTAGCATTGAGGCAAAGAGCCTAGAAGGATTATTAAAAAAGTTATTCTTAGAAGCTTAAGAGATTATATATTTATAGAGATAATGATAAAAGCCACCGTTACATAAGAGAGTATAAAAATATAAGCAATATGAACTCTTATGCGTCAGGAGATAAACTATGAACTAAGAGAGGTTAAGGAAAGATTTATATATGTATAACTTGGAATCATTGTCTCTTCCACTGAAACATCTGGTACTGGCCACTGTCAAAGGCAGGATCCAATCTTAAATGCATTTAGTTTAAATCGGTTTATTGAACTTCTGTCCCAGATTTCTTTCAGATTCAAGTTAACTCACAGTTCCCCAGCATCCCAGGACCCTTGGCACCTTCCCAAAAAAACCCTCTCGCAGGGTGGGCGGGATAGCCTTGGCCCAAACTGGCTGCCCCAGCCAAGTAGGGAGGCATGCTGTAGTGCCCCTCCCCAGCTCCTGGCCTGAGCCACTGCAGGCATTCCCGGAATGAAAACTGAATGTCTGTTCATTTGCTTATCAGTTCAATCTATGCAGCTCAGACTAATCTTCAAAACTGAATCGATTCAGCCTCGAGATTTTTGACTGTCTGTACTTGGCCCCTGTGTCAAATCTCTCTTCAGATATGGTCAGAAATGTCTGAGAAAAAATGTGCTTTCTTAGTTTTCCTTTTCAACACACCTTCATATTTTTCCATGCCTGTATTTGAAAAGTGGACATTTCCTTTTTCTTCAATAAATATTTCCTCTCTAAACTGAAAATAGGATTGCAAAGAATGAGAATGTGTTTGTCTGAGGATCAGCACTGTTCCAGATATTTCTGTGAAAGAGAATACTTTTTTCTGTCTTCTGCCTTTATAAATGTTAGAAAACACTACTAACATCTGTTAACACATGGTTTTAGAATGGATACACCCCTCTCCACATTGCTGCCAAGAAGAATCAGATGCAGATAGCCACTACTCTGTTGAGCTATGGAGCAGAGACCAACATTTTGACCAAGCAGGGAGTGACCCCACTTCATCTGGCTTCTCAAGAGGGCCATGCTGACATGGTGACCCTGCTCCTGGAGAAAGGATCCAATATCCATTTAGCAACAAAGGTAATGCCCACTCACAATTAAGGATAAGCTGTTCTGGGGATTATATCCAATGATATCACCTGCAAAGTGAAATATAGAAATATAGCCAACTACTTAGAATATTAGCCTCAACTTCACATTCATGTACACATACAAAATATCAAGAGATGGGAAATATGAGGAAGCAGGGACAGGTGGGTGAAGGGCAGCAGTTGTGGGTGGCAGGGGCTGGTGGAAAGAATCACTAGCTTGGCTTGGAATCATAGCATTAACAGCTGTCCTGCGTATCCTAGGGGAGGAGCTGCAGCTGTTTGCCATGTCCAGTGGAAAATGATATAACAGCTGGCTCAAACAGAGATGTGGGTTTGACAAAGAAGAAAAGAGACAGACCAGGAATGGAGCTGTAGAGCCAACCATGAACATAGGATTGCA
The DNA here is from genome assembly GCF_030867095.1 of Alligator mississippiensis. Taxonomy (NCBI): domain Eukaryota; kingdom Metazoa; phylum Chordata; order Crocodylia; family Alligatoridae; genus Alligator; species Alligator mississippiensis. The sequence continues at coordinate 125,349,544 of NC_081825.1, read as the reverse complement.
GTGCTGCAATCTTGTTCTGCCCTCTAGGCTGTCCCTGATATGTTGCCAAAGTGGCACAGGAAATGTGAAGCTTTAATGTAGAATGCTAGGTCCTGTGAGTTATTGGACTGATGTAGTCCTTTGAGGCATGTCATAGAATTGCAGTCCAAAGTAACAGAAAGCCTAAACCACTGGAGTACTTCTCTCCAATATATTTTGCCATCCACCCTCCTTGCTGGGATGGAAGGAACTGGTAATGTTTGGCAGAGAGTAACATGGCATTGTAAGCAGAGAAACTAATAAAATAATCATAATGAAACCCACCTGGATCTGTTGGGTTGTCTACAAGAATGCATGCCAGTTCTTTTGTAGAAGATCACTTGGTTCCTCAGAAAAGCATGACAGGGGGCACATCTATATGTGCTGTTAATGCAAAGCAATAAACTCCAGCATAGTTTGTGATGGAGTTTATTGTTCCTGAGTGCCGTGTTTACATGTGTGTCCAGGACCATAGCATGTTGATCTGGGACAAAACAGCCCTGCCTAGAGGGAGCCTAGGGGATCAGCCTGCCAGCCTGGGGCTGCTCCAGCCTGGCTCAGTATGCTGCAGAGGGGCTGGCTGGGATAGGAAGGCAGTCCAGTGTGGGGCTAGCCAGCAGGCAACCTCTGCACAGAAGCCCCAGCCAGTCCCATCAGCATCTACGCACATGCGTTGTGGTGCACTAAGTGATGTTGCCATAGGATAGTACTTGTGTTGACAAGTACTAACCTACAGATGCGTTTACTAGTTCACAGTAGCCTAATAGGGCTGTACATATAGATACTGAGACTTTATTGTGGAGCTAATTAGGCAGCTCCTCAGTAAATATCTCATGTAGACATACCCAGTAAGTCTTTAGATGATGCAGTTTCATCCAGCTGCATGATGATACAGAGTATTATATTCTTAAAGTATTGTCCTTGCATTCACAGCTCTCAGGAGTGAAAGCTTATTCTCTGCCTTTCTTCTAAAAAATGGGGAGTAAATTGTTTTCCCATCCTCATATTCAGTTCATAAGCTCTTTCCCATTTCCTTGCATGTGATGTAAGGAATGTGTGTTAAGCCTAACATTAGCTCTTATTTTAGGGTTGCCTTAACTTTCTCATGGGGCATTTCCTCTATTCTGACTCCTACCTCTAGCTATTAAATCTTTTTTCTCACAGTTCAGGAAGGAGGCATATCTCCCAAGAGAGGAGGCCATCACATTCACTGGAGGCATTATAATGTAAAGTCCAGATCTTGTAATTGTAGTCTGAAAACATGTATCTGCAGTGACAATGGCATTTCATTATGGTGAGCTGTCTGTCAGTTTTCTGTGGATAGAGTTCCTGGTTAAATATCTATATTTTTAAATTATAGACAGGATCACCCAACAAAGGATTCAAAAGTCTTTTTGCCTTTCTACTAGGGTAACATTACAGTTCTCTTTGCCGTTCTGTTGTAGACTGGACTGACATCTTTACACCTTGCTGCACAGGAGGATAAAGTGAATGTAGCTGATATACTGACAAAGCAGGGAGCAAACCAGGATGCTCAGACAAAGGTAAACCATAAAAAGAAAGCTTCTTCCCAGGTTATCTTTATACAGGAACAGTACACTGAGACTACGGGTTTACTCTTTGTGTTTTGTGTTTTTGTTTGTTTTGTTTTAGCTGGGTTACACTCCTTTAATTGTAGCTTGTCACTATGGAAACATCAAGATGGTGAATTTCCTTCTCAAGCAGGGAGCCAATGTCAACGCTAAAACAAAGGTAACGGATTTTTCATCACTTTTTTTTTTAACTTGTTTTGGTGAATTTCCTTCTTGTTAAAAAAAAAAAACACAACCCCCCCCCAAAAAACCAAAAAACAACCCTCAGATACTAAGATACAAGCACTACTATTCCCCTCTCCTTGGGAAATTTTGCACTAGTTATGCATAGAAGGTGTTGACATCTGATGATATGTGGCTGTGGTAGAATAAGCTGTCTCTGCACTCCTTTGGGGTGTGTTATTCATTAAAACAAGTCAGATCAATTAACTGCGTTTGTGTGTCGGTGCCTGCACATTTGTGACTGTATGTGAAAGGGGATCTGCTTTGTTTTATTTTTCTTTAACTTTTACTTATCCCAAGCCCCCGTAAGCTTACTTCTGGCTGACTCTCATGAGTTTTACATCTGTGTAATCAATAGGGCTATGCGAAGCTTTGGTCCCTGATTTGATTTGGCGGAGATCTGGCCTGATTTGGTGCCTGAATCTCCGAATCCAAATCGAATCAGAGGACCCTTTAATTTCTCTAAATCAAATTGGAACCCTCTGATTCGATACGGAGAGATTCAGAAAGATTTGGGGATTTGGACATAGAGACAGCTTTAAATACATACCTCAGGGTACCAGGCGGCTTGTGCATTCTGTGATGCTTGGGTGTATGGAGTGTCCCACAGAAGTATGGGGGGCTCCCCAGCACGCTCGGCACAAGACCCAGAAGTGGACCAGAAGCACTTCCGGTCCGGTTCTGGGTCCACTGAAGAGTGCGCAGGTGGCCCCCCTCATGCACCCTGGCTTGGTGACTGGTGCCTTCTGGGTCTGGGGGGGAACCCATGGTCCCCCTGCAGCCAGTCACTGAGCCAGGAGGGTGTGGGGGGGCCCACTTCCAGGTTCACCAGCGAGCATGTGGAGGCCCTCCCCCCCCCACACACTCCTGTGGGACGCACCATGTACCCCAGCATCACAGCATTCACAAGCCAGGCTCAGTACCTCAAGGTATGTAGAAAAAACTTTTAAAGCTGTGTCTTTTTACCAAATCGTTGATTCTGTGAATCAGCATCCAATCTTCAGATTCGGATTCAGCCAAATCGAATCATGGACAGTGACCCGGATCAACAAATCGAATCGCTGTCCCTGATTCAGGCAGAATCCAAATCGAATAGGGCCCACTTTTTACATCCCTAGTAATCAACTGACTTCAAACGAGCTACTTCTAATACACACCAGTATGAGTGAGACCAGAACAAGGCCCTATAAGATGTGCTCTAATGTTGAGAACTCTGAAGCTCCTGAGAATATGCAACTACTGTGCCCACAAATTCATGCTGTGTCACACATGTCATCATGTCACTTGCATCAGGATAGGACCCTGGTGCTCTAGGCCTTACTTCAGACTGGAGTCTTGTCAATAGCCTATTCTTGGCACTTGGTGTAGTAATATACTTACATGGCTTCCTTTTGGGGTCAGTGATGTTCACTTGAGGGCTCCAATGTCACGTGATATTTTTGAGTTCTGGTCAAAACCACAAAACTACTTGTGGTTTCGCGAATCATTGATCATTCCTGCTGACTCGTCTGTCTCCAGCTGCTCACACGTACCCTGGATTCACTCCTCAGACAGGTGTTGCAGCTAAAAACAATGCCAGTAATATTGCCAATGTGGCAATAGCAATACACAAAAACCCACATTGGTAGACATACAGTTAGAGCATTTCCAGTGTGGTTACTCACAATTGCTGGTACAAACCATATAGGTCTTTAAAAGAACTGGAAAAAACACTTGTAACACCCCAAAAAAAGAAGGACCTGATAATCCACATTAAAAGCAGACCGTGATAAGTTATCAAAATGGCTAACAACATGACAGCTTCTAGCACTCCCACCTGCAATGGAAAGAGATGAGTATTTGCCTCTTACCTGCTAGGTATCATCATAGGTAGGGACCACTGGAATTCATAATGGAAGTATACTGTGTGGCAGCTCCTTTAATCTTGCAGTTTCCTCTCCATGCCCTCCTCCCACTGATTGGTGGAGGGGCCTTGTTGGCCCAGCCATGCACTCCTTGCTTCTGATGGCTGGGAGATGAAAATTACAGTTTTAAATATGCAACAAGTAGCCCCTTCACCAATCAGCAGCAGGAGGCAAAAACCATGGCCTATTTAAAACCGCAGTTTTCACCTCCCCACTGATCAGGGTCGTGCGGCAGGGCCCCTTCACCAATCGGTGGCAGGGAGTGGGGGACGGACGGATGGATGGACGGAGGCAGATGGGGGAAACTGCAAGATTAAAGGAGCTGCCGCACAGTGCAGTTCCGGCACAAATTCCAGTGGTCCCTAATCAGAGATCTCAATGGGGCTCATTGGCTCAGCTTGTGGTGTCACTTACCCTGATTATACCGTTTGTCTAGAATAAACATAGTCAATTTGTCTTGAATAAAAAGAGACTAATTGGAATCAGAATCTGACCCCCTTGCCTTTCCAATAACTCATGTCTAAGAAAACCTTAAAAATCCTAACAGTGGAGCCACTTAACTCCTGGCTAGAGTCACAGCAGACCTGTTAATAATAGATGGACAGCATGCTGTTGTGGTTCCTTCCTGAGATGGAGAGAGCTTTCAGGATGTTGGGTGGCATGTCCAGTGAAAAAATGATGTGGCTGGACTGAATCCTATGAGATTGGGCTGATATTTAAGTAATGGCTGTTGCCAATATGAAACACCATGACCTCTAGCAAACCCTTATTCTATATCATCATTGTTATATGCATGTGTATCCTAAATAGCAGAAGGCTTACTAAAGTACCAAGAATTATTGTCTCCCATCCAGCCACAGAAGAGATACACTCAATAGTTTGAGGTACACACCAAAGTCCAAAAGATTAGTCTGAGACCCCTAAGGCTTTCACATATAAATGGTCAGATGAAATCAATTTGGTGTTTTCTCCCAGTTTTATTCTCTGTCCTCATTCAAAGCCAATTGCAGATGATTTTGGAAATGAACTGCCTGACTAGATTCATGCAATACTAGCTCAGATCAGCAAGCTGAAGTTGAGTCTGGTTATGTTTCTGTATTGTGTAACATCAGAATGGATCAGTGGAGCAGATGAATACTCAGAATTAAAGGATGTTTTCTGAAGACCATGCAAATATTTTTCATTGCTTCTGTGGCATAGCTGGACCTGCTCTAGACAAATCCAAGAGGAACTAAACCAACATATCTAGTAGAATTAAACAGTTGACTTCTGTAAGAATAAATGGACTTAATCAGTATAAATTAAATTGCATACAAAATTGGCCCAAATGCTGTTAAAGGCAGACTCCTTACGTACCTTAAAAATGGCCTTGCTTTTCTCGTGATTCACTCTCCAGCCTTGGACATGGCTTCTCTGTTCCTTGTTACATATGTGAAACCAAGATGCCAATGCCCACCTTTGAAGATTGTTAGTCTTGTTAGATACTCTACAATTCAAAATATTGTGACTATTTATGGCTTCAGTAAGTAATAGAAGGACTAGATAAGACTATGGCCATGTGTAGACGAAACGAGGGGTGTGTGTGCATGACACTTTAAAGTGGGTTAAATGCTTTTGCACCACTTTAATGGTGTCGATGTTTGTACGCCTCGGCGGAGTATTGCGCATTAATTCCAGCCGCTGTAGGAAATTCGGTGGCATAATGCGCCTTAAATGACTTGGGGCACAGCAAACTAAAACTCCTTTGAGGAGTTTTAGTTTGCTGCCCCTACAGCTGTGAAGCAAAGCGCCAGGCTCTGTGCAGCTCCATGGCTCTGCAGGAAGCCCTGCAGGCAACCTAGCAGCTCCACCCAAGAAAAGCAGCTCCACCCAAGAAAAGCAGCGAGCCTGATCTTTTTTTTTCTTCCTCCCCTGAAGCCTGCCTGCCTTCCTGAGCTGTGTGGGGGCCTGGTGCTTCCCTCCACAGGTGCGGTGCTCCCCAGGACCACCCAAGCTGGGTGCCTGCGGGGGGGTGCTGCTTGGGGGGAGGGGAATGGGGGGGGCACACCCCCCCCAACAGCTCAGGGACTGCTCCACCTGCCGGCAGCTTGCCCTCCCCTCCCTGTCCCCCCAGAGAGGCAGATCAGTCAGCAGGGTGTTTGCATGACACGGGGGTTTAATCAGCCTAAACTTGAAGTGGTGCTTTTTAAAACCCACCGCTTTAATTTAGGGTCCCTGTTTCGTCTACACGCACCCTATGAGTATGGTTATATCTGTTCTTGAATTGCTGGCATGAAAGGTCTTGAAGGCATAATGAGAAATATTCTGATAACTGTCTTTTTTTTTTTCTCTCCTCAAAAATAATTGTCACCAATAACAGAATGGCTACACTCCTTTGCACCAAGCTGCTCAGCAAGGCCACACTCATATCATCAATGTTCTTCTCCAGCATGGGGCCAAACCCAATGCCATCACCACAGTAAGTCTGGTGCACTACCTGAAGCTTGTTTCATCTGACTGCTTTTCTCACTGGAGGAAAAACATTTTGCTTTGGTGAATGTGTTTCTCTTATAGCTGGTTGCCATATTGGGGAATATATTTTCCTTTCCTCTGCTCTCTGGGAGCTCTGTTCTCAAGTGAGCCCTGGTCAAGTGTAAAGCTATTTCCAGTGGAGAGAGAGTTTGTGCTTTAAGCTGACCACGGGATTGGGGAAGAAGAGTTTCTAAGTGATAACTGCAGTTTGGCTGTGTATGGAATATGGGTTGAAGTTTGAGTGCTGGTGTTGCTCAAGCCAGTAAAGCAGAAGGGATGCAGCTGCTCTGGGCTTACAGTCAGACACTCAGCCATACAAATGGTATTTTGCAGTGTGACTGTTGTCATTCAAACTAAGCTAATTCAAGAGGAGTTCATTTGAGTATTGGTAACTCATGCTACTGCTGCAGCAATACAATACCCCCATCTGAAATATGCCCACTTTGCAGTGAGGACATAGGATAATTCACTTGAGTGCTAAGCATGCTCAAGTGCTTTCCTATCATTCTTCCCATGTGCCCAGGACAGAAGAATGCATAGAATAGCTCAGTTTACTGCTACGCAAAGAACCATGGGATATGCCTCTGGCAGTCTGGGCACCACCTGCTGGGGAATATAACACCAGTGAGGATGCAGAAGCTCAAGTATGGCTATGCAGTTTAGCCACTTGCACTTAGGCTAGTTTGACGTGGGCACTGATGACATTGGCTAACTTCAATGACACACTCTCAGACTTTTCGTCGCTTGTGTCCAAACTCTTTCAGAAAATTCAGCTCCTAGCAAAAAGTGAATCATTGTGCTAGCTTTATGCTATGGTGATGGGCACTCTGAAATGAGTGAATTTGGCCATATTTTAATATTGTTACTTAAAGTGACCATGCTTTATTTGAAATTCAGTACAACCAATATCAGTGGGATAACTGATGGCGTAGAGGAGGGGTGTCAAGTTTAACCACACCTGCTGGATAGTTCTGGGCTGTATGGTACCTTGCAGGCTGGATCTGGACTCAGTGGGCAAGTGGGAGCAGTAGTGGCCTGGGGGCTATTGCTGCACATCCCCTAACCATGGACATGCATCCCCAGTATGTGTCCTCCATACCCAGGAATGCAGTGATGAGCCCCGTCTGTACTTCTCTCCCACCTCAAGGAGTACTGTGACCTCTCAAGGAGCACGTTGGGCTGAATTCAGTCCATGAACCTTAATTTTGATGCCCCTGATATAGAGTACTTTTTAGTGGAAGTGAGGGTGTGACAATCCAACTTGTATAAATAAATAAATTATTGCCTATCCACCTCCCATGGTACTGTTGGATTAATTACTTATTTTTTTCCTTTGACATAAATAGGGCTAGTTAGTTTCTAATGATTGCTATAACACTTAGGTAAGTAGTGACACATTTATATATGGGATGTAGCTGTTTAAAATTTAAACAAGCTCATTCAAATGTAAAAATTCACCCCATGCCCTAAGATCTACTTTGATTTTATTTTGTTCTATGTTATACCATGAGCTTTTGTATAAGTCATATATAAATAATTTTGCTGTAGGGGGGTCGGGGGGATGTGGAAGGGAAGCAGAATGCTTTCTTCCCAAAGGGATCAGTGTAACTATGGCTGATGTGAATTGTTTCCATCAGGAGTTACACTGTAAAACTTCTTAATATTTTTTAGAGGGCTCTCCAAAGTAAAAGAACTTTTGCAAAATAGAGCAGGAACAAAAGTGCAATTGTAGTGCATCATGTGTAGTGGAGTTCGACAACTGTAGGGTTAAAGCAGCAGCACATTTCTATTAGGAGTAGCATGCAGATGTAAGTGTGTTGTGTTACCATGGCAATCAGGACTATAGTCTTAAAGAAGTTACAAAGACAGACTCAGATGTAACGGTAAAAAGCAGTGATTTTCCTAAGCTGCTCCTTGTTTTGGATGGAAATGCTGGCTCATACGGTGCTGGGAGGGATCTCATTGGATCACATCACAATCCTCCCTCTCATTTCTCTCTCCGTCTCTCTCTCTCTCTCTCTCTCTTCAGAATGGTAACACTGCCTTAGCGATTGCAAGGCGTCTGGGATACATCTCAGTGGTCGATACTCTGAAGGTTGTAACAGAGGAGATCACCACCACCACGACTGTGAGTATTAAATGCATTATAAGGCTTCCATTCTTTTTTCCAAATGCTGTCTCTGCTGTCTTGCTTCAGATGCCCTGTGTGTATGTCCCTTCTTCTTTTTCTTTTTTTTTTAAGTGATTTTCAGCCCTTTTCCCTCCTCTCCCTTTGTTTGGGAGTTTCAAATATGCTATGATTTTTGCAGGATACCCACTTAGACATATTACAAGTGTGTAGAGTACCCAGGATTCATAGACCTAGCTATAGAAATCTAAGATTGCATACACAGAGAACTAAATACTTAGATGTATAGCATAACTTTTTGAGAGAGAGACTTGAGTTGCAAATCTAAATGTTCCTGCAGTTTGGGAGGAGTTATACAGATTCTAGCTCATTTCTCTGTTTTAATTTTCCACTATCCCGGTTCCTTCTTGTAAGTCTCTCCTTATTTGCTCTCTTTCCTCTGTGACACCTGCTGAGGCTCAAATGTTTCAGCACCACCACAACAAAGTTCTGAATACTTGGGCTGTGCCAGTGATGGAGTGCTGCCAGGCTTAATGATACTTGCTAAGTGGCTCTGAATCACATATATCCTCATTTCACTGAAATCACTACCAGAGCAAATGGCTTCTATTTTTCTGTAATGTAGAAGAATCCCTGCTCACATTCCCAACATTGAAACTCCCTGGCATTTCATGAAGAAGATAGGCCAAACAGCAGTGGGATCAGCCAAGGTGGCATGTTTGCTTTAACCAGAAGGACTGACTGTGTTCTCATACCAAGGGAGGAGGGATCCTCTCTTTTTCTTTGGCCACTTATCACCAGAGTCTACCACTTCTTCAGGACTTACAAACAGGTCCTGAAATATATGTATCATTGAAGACAGTAACACTCCTTTACTCCATAACTTTGCCTTACTGTGTTTTACCTTGAATCTTTATAAGGATAATGATTATTTTTAAAGCTTAAAACTTGATAATATTACAGGCCCCATATACTGAATCCAAAGACTCATGAAAAGACATTATTAAATATTATGACTCTGGAGGAGAACCAAAATCTTTTGAGATGAGCGAGGGAAAGGAATTTTGGTGTTAAGTCATATACAGACAGCAGATCCCTACTGAAATGAACTGAGGAAGATGGAACAAACCTGGCATGGCATGATATTATAAATAGAGTGTACTGTGATTTATTAATGAGCTTTCTTATCCAAAACTGAATCTAACTCCAGAAGAATCTTAAACAAATGTTTTGCTGATAAATGTTAATTTATTCAATCATATAGTAATATATACAAACTCTTAGTAATTTTTCTGCCAAACTCCTGAATACCACTTTATAAAGTAGCATATGCAGCCTTTGCTACCGTATTTTCTGCTATCCTTCCAACATTTTCCCTACATGCTTATTGCACTTCCTTTCCATTTCTGTAGTGCTATTGTGTAACTCAATGGGGCTTCATTCTCTATGCACCACCATACATTACATGAAAGAAAGACCTGTTTCTAGATATGGCAGATAACAGAGGCTTCTAGCTGAACATTAAGCATTTGTTAAACCTCAGTGACTTTGGCCAGAGATAAACAATGTTTTAGACATCGTTTGGGCAAATTCATCCCTGGTGACTCCAAAAGAAATCAGTGGAGTTTGCCAGAAATGAATGACTGTATCCTCAAACCCACTTTAGTGGTGCTTTGCGGGTCATACAGTCTCCTCTGCATCCTCCTGAAAGAGACAATTTGGCTGCTTGAGGAGCTCTTGGAGCTGTTGCTCAAAAGGAAGGATAAATTATAGGCACACCCTTCAGTGAAGGGCTCCAGATGGTGAGGTTGATACTGCCAGCAGAAAACACAGCACTAAAAAAGGTACATCACACCAGTATTGTCACCATAGCTACTGCATTCTCCAAGGTTATAATAAAATGAGGCATGGATGATGTTAGTCTGGTGCTCTATTAAGACACTGACATTTAAGATTGTAAAGAATCTGCATTCTTAGAGTCCTATGATCAAACCTGAAACAGTTTAAGTCCATTTTCCTCTTGTTTCTCAGTATAAGTCTTTGGATGCCAGTGAACCTACAAGAATATAAAGAAATGCTACTGAGAGGACCTTCACACAATCTTATTTAAATCTAAAAATAAAAACTTAGACAATATAGTCTGTGTGTGTGGAATAAGCTTGATTTTCTGATACCATCTTTCATTGATTCCAAGATGATGTTTTCCCCCTTATTTAGTGTGAGGGCTGGGGAAAAGTTTGTTGTCTTGGAATTGAGTATGCCTCTGCACCCCACATAGCCTCGGGTTCCTGCCACCCTCTGTCTCACCCTCTCCTCCTCTTCCCTCCCTCATCTCCCTCCTGTGCTGCTTCTGCCCACTTTCTTTCCCCTGGTGTCCTTTGCTCCTGCAGTGGAAGGCTTTGTCTATTCTGCAGCCTGGAATATGGCGCACAACTGCAGTCTGGCCCCATAACAGTTTGTTGGCTTTGCACAGCTGCTATGGGGCTGGGCTCTGTGCCCCGGGCTGCAGTGGACATGGAGCCAGCCAGCATTGGAGCAAAGGTAAGTGAACGGAGGGGGCAAGCAGGGACTCAAAGCTGAGGGGAACAGGCACGGGGTGGGGGGTAAGTGGAGGCAAATAGGGGGTAAGATGCCTGCCCCCTATTACCTGCCCTGCCCTTACTGTGTGATCCCTTACTCCCTGTCCCCCACTGCCTGCCCCATTACTGCCCCTCTCATCACCTGTCCCTGCCTGAAGTAGTGCGGTGGCATGTACCGTATGTATGTATTTGTATATGTACTTAGAGTGAGTATATGGATAAATGACTGTTTAGCTGCTGCTGTTCAATACACAGTTGGGATTGAAAGTATAAATTAGATTTATAACTATGCACACAATTTTCTCTACATAGGCTTTGGGATATTGACCTTATCATTAAAGGTGGATTTCTGAAGTTAAGCAGATATCAGCAACCCTGAAAATCAGGCCAGTTAGGTGATTAAGTATGGACTAGCTATTAATGTGGGTGTCAAACTTCAGATATTCATGGTTGAAAATATGAGCTCGTACCTTTCCCAAAGCATTGCTGCATCTCTTTGGAAATTACCAGCACCATATATGAGTAAAGATAGGCACTTTTTCTGGACAAGTATTACATGAGACTTGTGCTCCCCTACTGAAAGCAATATTGAGAGCCTGCCTAGGTTATACCTGTTCCCTTCACACATTTAGCTTAACTGTATTTTGAGAGTGCCACAGTGAATACAATAAACTATGAGTCTTATACTAATATGTTAGCATATTGGTTCCATTTTTTGGAGTTTAATTTTCCACCTCCCCAAACTACCAAAACAAAGGGCAAACATTTTGTTAAAATAGACTAAATCCCAGCTTGAATTTTGTCTTCTGCACTTAACAGTAAACATTGATTCATAACTACTTGAATGTTCAAGACGTGACAAGGTATCTTTTGTCCCTGCAGAGACATGTCTTGTGTTATCCAGACCGTTAGAAAAAGAATTATTTAAGTATAACATTTGGAAAATAACTACTAGAACAGATCCCCAGTTCTGTATTTGTCTGGCAGTGCCTAATGTTGGCTCTGGATATAGGATCCAGATACCTTGTTCAGGGGGGGTACCCTCAGACCAACAATGGCCTTTCCAATTGGTAATAGGCAAATTTATTGATACCCAGTGATAACAGAAAAAAAGTACAAACAATTGAGCAATTCTATGTATCTACCAAATCCTAGGGCTGTCATCAGAGTCAAAGTGCATCTGGCCAGGACGTGGTCTTTACTCTGAGGCTCTCTCTCAGGTGTCAGATGGCAGCATGTCAGCAATCTGGAGGTGGGATGCCGAGTCCCACAGCGCCCACTAGTGGGGTGCATGAGACGGGCTGCTGGTATGCCCTCTGTCCGTGGTGGTCTCAGAGACCCTTCCCAGGGGATGGGGATGGGGACAGGAACCCTTCTCAGGGAGATGGATGGGGAAGGATGGGGAGGGACAAGACAAAGGTGGGGACATGGAGGGAGGAAAAGGAGGGACCCTTTGTTACTCTCAAGTCTCTGCTTTTGTATTCTCCTTCCCTACTGATGACTGTTCATCTGCAGCTGTCTCTAGTTGGTTGTTTCTCTGTGGTCTCACATCCACATAGCCTTCTAGGCTTTCTCTGAATTTGGTCTGTTTCCCCAAAACTGGGAATCAGGCCCCCCTGCTGCTCTGGGGCCTTGCAGCTGGTATCACTTATTCATAGATTCATAGATTGTTAGGGTCTGGAAGGGACCTTGCAGGTCATTGGGTCCAGCCCCCCTGCTCTAGGCAGGAAGACAAGTGGGGTTAGGTGACCCCACTGAGGTGACTGTCTAGTTTCCTCTTGAAAGCCTCTAGGATAGGTGACTGCACCACTCTGAAGGGAGTTAATTCCACAGTTTGGATTCCCTGACTGTGAAGGAGTTTTTCTTGGTATTAAGCCTGAAGTGGCCTTACAGGAATTTGTATCCATTGGTCCTGGTCTTCCCCAAGGGTGCCCTAGTGAAGAGTTGTTCACCGAGGTCCTGATGCACTCCTCTGACATAGCGGTAAGCCACTATCAAGTCCCCTCTCAACCTTCTTAGGATAAAGAGGCCCAGGTCCCTCAGCCTTTCCTTGTATGGCTTGCCTTGCAAGTCCCTGATCATATGGGTGGCTCTTTTCTGGACCCTTTAAATTTTTTCCATGTCCTTGCTGAAGTACGGCTCCTAGAACTGGACAGAGTACTCCAACTTCGGTCTCACCAATGCCTGAGTACAGCGGGAGTATTACTTCCTTAGTTTTACACAAGATGCATTGGTTGATGCATGCCAATATGTTGTTTGCCCTGCTGACCACCGCCTCTCACTGACAGCTCATATTCATGCGATCGTTGATCATTACCCCTAGGTCCCTTTTGGCCGTGGTATAATTCAGGCTGTCACCACTGAGCCTGTATTGTTGTTGAGGGTTGTTTGCCCCCAGATGGAGCACCTTACACTTGGAAGTGTTAAACTTCATCTTGTTCCAGTCTGCCCAGCTCTCGAGCCTGTACAGGTCCACCTGTATCTGAAACCTATCTTCTGGCGTGACCACACTGCCCCATAACTTGGTGCTGTCTGTGAACTTGGCCAGCAAGCTTTTCACTCCCCCATCCAAATCATTGATAAAGATGTTGAAAAGCACCAGTCCAAGCACAGACCCCTGAGGGACACTGCTGGCCACTTCACAACAAGATGACACAGATCCATTCATGAGAACTCTCTGGGTCCTACCCTGTAGCCAGTTTTCCACCCACTGAACTGTCGAGCAGCTGAGCCCACAAATCTTCCAGTTTCCCCACAAGGGTATAATGGGATACTAGATCAAAACCTTTTGGAAGTCTAGGTATACAATGTCTACCTCATTTCCCATGTCCAGGTGGCAGAGACATGATCATAGAAGGAGATGAGATTGGTAAGACAAGACCTACCTGTGACAAAGCCATGCTGGCTGTCATTCAGAATCTTACCTTCTGTCAGCGTATCGCGCATAGATCCTTTAATGAGCTTTTCCAGGATTTTCCCTGGGATGGAGGTTAGGCTGATTGGTTTATAGTTGCCCGAGTCCTCCCTCTTCCCCTTCTTGAAGATGGGCACAATATTGGCCCTCTTCCAGTCCTCCGGGATCTCCCCTGTGTGCCATGAATTCTGAAAGAGCTTTGCCAGGGGTTCTGCGAAGACCTCAGCCAGCTCCTTCAATACTCTTGGGTGGAGTCCATCCGGTCCTGCTGACTTATAAAGGTTGAGGTTTTCTAATTGGTATTGCACCCACACAGCATCCACAGTGGGGAGGCTGTCAGTCCAGGCATGTCCCCTATGAGCCTTATCTCGCTTGACTTTCCCCATGGTCTGGTGAAATATCGAAAAAAAGTGGGCATTTAGGAGTTCAGTTTTTTCCTAAATGTCAGTTACTAGCTGTCCCGAGATGTTCAGCTGGGGTCCCACACCTCCATTTGTTATCTCGTGTTATGGGCAGTATGGTATATACTCCCTCTCTTTTCCAGACTGTTTTCCAAACTATGTGTTCTTTTTGGCCTTGTTGTGTTAGACAACCTGTCTGCCTTGAAGGCTGTGATCTCGTGTTATGGCATGCCCCCTTCTTAGGCTATGTGTGTATCCATTGGCCTTGTGGTGTTAGACAGTCTGTCTGCTTCCAGTGTGTGTGAGACCCAAGCTTCTTAGAAATCAATTAACCCTGCTATCCATTCTAATGCATATATATATATATATATATATATACACACATATATATATATATATATATATATATATATATATATATGTATATATATACCTATAAGCCAATTCCCAAAAACAAACTTTTAAATACCATTTCTAAGCCAACACCTAAGAGCCCCTGATAGAGGGTGCCATACTAGGTGCTGTACAAAAAATGTTTATTATTTGTTTGGTGCTGTGATGAGTATGGGTTTTCATATAAGTTTATTTGGGTACATATTTTCATTTGAAGTCCTTTTAAGTTCCTTTGTGTATTTTTGTAATAATATTTTTTTTAAAGAAAACATTAGGGCATAAGTCCCACCAGATACATGTTAATTAAAAATGAATAAATGACCCATTTTATTTTGCTCTCTATTGTTTTTCTAGGTTTGACATAGCACAAGCTCTATTTTCCCCTAATAGCATGTGACTCCAAGATTTTGTACTCTCATCTGCCTTTTTCTTTTAAGTTTTGGAGCTGGATTGTTCATTTAACCTTGAATTCAGTGTCCAGAAAGTTGCTTTTTTCTGACCATCTGCCATTAGAAAACTGGGACCTTTAGCGGTTGTAGCAAATTATTTAGGTCTAATTTCTCCAAGCCAAGCAATGGGTTTTGAAGGCTCAACCAGACTGCTGCCCTGTTTCACTGCGCAAGTTGCAGCAGCCTCTACAGTAGAGCCAGCAAGCTGGAATCTAAGTGATAGGTAAGCTAGACATTAGCACACCCAGTGGGTCCTCAGTTACTTGGATAAGTCAATGAACAGAGGTTGCACCATAGATCTTTAAACACTTCCACAGTACCAAGGGTTGGGCATGAGCCGGAAAGTTACAATTTTCTCCACTTCATGCTATTCCTTTCTGGATGGATTTTGTACTTGAGGAAGGCATGAGGACCAGGGCCTGTGCTTTAATGAATGAACAATCTGTTGAATTCATTCATACAGAGAGGACTTCCTTAACAGCTATCATGTGTAGCTGTCACTCTTCAGTTCTTTAATCCTTTCCTCAGAATCTGTACATCTTCAACTTGTTTGCTGAATCCTGGGATATTTTATTCAGTGCATATACACTTCAGAAGAACATCAGCTGGGTTACATTCTTATCTTTCTGCAAAGGGCTATATGCATACAGTGCTTTGTAACTCACTTGAAAACTACACTACCCCCTTCCCTAATTTTATCTGTCTTACAGAGCATAAATTATTTTATTTATTTAGATTTGATTTGCTAACTCATTTTATTAATAGGAGGGGAAAAAAAACAGGTTGACATTACCGGAGCTGTGGCTTGCATTTAACTTGACTCAGCTGTCTGTCACCCTACTGCTGCCTGACCTTTCTAGTCAAGGTAAACCACAGTGGAACAAAAGGAAGAGTCAAACAAATTGGTGAAGGCAGCTTAGAAGGCTAAAAGGTTTTCAACACATGAAATATTCAGTGAAATATATACCAACAAAAATTGTATTCCATGAATCCTGCTGAAGAGATAACTGAAAATGAATAAATGAGACTACTGGTTGAGATGACCAGTTTTGTCCTTCCCCTTCACATATGTTAAAAATGGCTGTCTGCAGTTAATGCATTTCAGAAACTGGAACCAATCCTCTCTAGGCAAGTTGCCCATAAAATTCACAGATCCAGCAATGATGAGGTCTGTTGATATTTATAGAAGAGTAGAATACCATAACAAATGAATGATCTTCCTCACTAGTTTTCTAAAGATACAGAAACATGGGACATATCTGGAAATCCTTACTAAATTTTACTCAGGTCATTGACCTCAGTGCTGGTATGAAAAGGAGTACAAACTGAATAAGGACTTTGAAGTTTGGCTACCAGTAATTATAATGGGTTGCATGTTGTTTTGCTACTTGCTTGATAGGTACCAGTCAGAATAGGGCTAAAGGAAAGAAGTGCCACCTTAGTGGGAGCTTCACAATGCACGCTGCTACTTTACCTTCCACTATTTGCAAACTGCTGTAACACTACCCCAAAGTATGAAAGTGGGCTCTCCGGTGTTTGGTTGCCAAGTTAGGCAGAGCCATAGAGTGGCTTTATTTCCGTGGTGGCTGGAACTGCTCTGACCATGAATTCAAAATCATTCTACTTGGTGTGTCGTGTTCAACACCCTTCAGGTCTGTGTATAAATTTGTGTCCTCTGAAGAACCAGAGGAGTAGGTGTGTAAATTAATGTATGCATGTATTCAAAGACATAAGAAATGTCAATACTTATGAAAAAATAATATGAATATACAAGGTAGCAACCCCACTGTAATTTCAAGGAAGAAATGTATCAAATGGCCTGTCCAAATACTTTGCATCCTCTTGACTTTAAATATTTCACATCATTTGTAGCTTCAGATCCTAATGCTTTACAATGTAATAATTTCCATATGTCCCATGCAACTTACTAAAGCTCTTCTGTAGACATTACCTAATTCATCTTAGGAATCATCTTGGAAGCACTGATCTGAGTTCTTCTACATGCACTAGCTATAAATATATGTGCTAAGTAGGTTTTTTTTAAACCAGCTAAAACTTGATCATTTTTGTCAGAGTAAATGTTCATTTGCTGTAGCGCAGAGAAAGTGAGAGCACAAAAACTTCTTAGGCAAAGATTGAACTTGAAAAAAGTAAAAGGAAGAGAGAGCATTGTAAAATGTCTGATTAGATCCAGTTGCAGCTATTATGGAAAATGCCCCCAATAAATATCTGCTACTTTTCCTTCTGCTGAAATTGTGGCTGGATGGTTCTGTCTTTACAGACTGTGACTGAGAAACACAAGCTCAATGTCCCTGAGACAATGACCGAAGTCCTGGATGTTTCAGATGAGGAAGGTAAGCAGCTTTATTACACTTTGTTATTTAATGTCATGTATGCTATTTGCATTAAAGGGTCAAACTATCTGCAAAAGTACTTGACATTTACATTTTGGAGTTCTTGAAATACTGTGTTACTGTGTGATCTTTATTTAATTGTCTTATAGGTACCAGATTTGAATTAAAAATTAAAAATGACCCTAAATCAAATCCCTAGATACAGACTCCAGTTTCAGATCCAGACTTATTTGAACTCACATGTGAACACTTCCAGACTTCTGTGTTTATCATTCAGATCTAAAGTGTTCCTAATGTTGAGCTTGCCCACTCTAAAGAGAAGTATGAGCAGTGAAAATCTTGGTGCAAGGTTATCTGTATCAGCTATGCATCTCGGAGAGATACAGATGAAGAGCGCTGTTTATTTTGAAACATTCACATAAGAAGATGCTTAAGTCTGGAGGGAAGGAGACTGTTGCTTTGGAGGCCTTTTGGCTCTGCAGATCACATATTCATAAGGCATGACATAAAGTAACAACAAGCTAATATCTTTGGCATTCTCCTCTCCAGTTCAATTCCACATACAGACTGGAAGTGTATGCTACATCACTAAAGTCCCATAAAAACTTCTGTGACATTTATCTATTATTGCCTTCCAGCAGTTTCATGCTGAATAGAAATAAGCAAAGTAGCTCTGGAAGATGCACTACTAATAGTCTATGAAAGATTGCTTGAAAATTTTGAATCCTGTGTCTGCTGGAGCAGTCATGGATATGTATGCAAGTTACAAGAATTGGCTGGATTTCTTTTCATTTTTGAAATGTGGATTAACATTAAAGCAATAATATTTTACATGTGACATATTAGATAGCGGTTCTTATCTGCTAGGGATTTTCTTAAGTGTGAGTAAGAAAATCCCAGAGCACCTAAGGGATTTAGGGACCTGAGTTATATTTTACAATGCGATATAGGCACTTCTTAGCCTAAATCTCTTTAGAAGTAAATGGCATTTAGATTCCCAAGTGCCAAGGTCACCATATGAATTGGGGGCTCAGACTGATAAGTTATGATTGAAAATGTTAACTGATATAATTGAAATGACAGGTTATGTTTTTCAGTTGGCTCACCCTTTTAGCAGACTGCACACTACGGCTAAACAAGTATTTGAATCTATATGCAGTCAAGGCACTGATGAATTGCAATCAATAGTTCTTTCTCTAGTCCCTGACTAAGCCACATTTACTCTTTTTGAGCAATATCTTCCTCCTCAAGCAATTGTGGCAAAATCAAACCTTTTGAGGATTATTTTTATGTTTCTTCTTTTATTTCCTTTTTCCCCCTGTAAACTTCTGCTTAACCCTCTCGATCTGCAAAGCAGAATACATCTTTTGACTGCAGTGTTTGGAGAAATTAGCTTACTGGGTATCCACTTTTTCTCAAATTGACTTGTATGTTGTGCAGCCTTTAAACACTCTGATGATGAACACTTCATTGATGGGGAAGAATATAGTGGCACAGGTGCTGTTAGAAGGAGTTTTTGGAGTAAGACATACAAACTTTCTATCTCTGTTTAATTCAGCTTTATGTCTCTATTTTTGTGCTGAAACCAAATGAATCTGCATAATCTAGGTGCCTAACCCTGCTCCATGTTGTTCCTTTTGAGTGCATCTGGGTGTAAGTTTTCTGGAAGCTGGAAAACCCAAAGGCAATTTACCTGTATCGTTAATTATTTGGCAGCACTTACTGTGGCCCTTTAGCATGACTAATCCTCTGGGGAACGTTACAGTAACACTCTGTGTTTTCCTGTCACCATTTGACAAATACAATTTGTCAATAGCTAGAAGACATGAAATGAACCCACCAATACATAACCTCTCAGACATAGACACTGTGCTGAGCATTCATACTTAATGTTTCCTCTGTGGTCCTGTCACTGATTACTAAATAGAATGATCGCAAAGAATAAACTTCATGTCATCCTTTTTGTAAAATTCATTCTTGGAGGCAAAAACATTTTGGATGCCATGAAAATTTGACATTATGGGTGGTGACTAAAATAGAAATTTGAAGTACCTGGGGGCTAGAAATTAGACTTTCATGAGAGAGGATGAACCTTTTATTAATGGTAGAGTGTCTCTAAGTGAATAGCAATAAAGCTATTGTATACTCTGCTCTTTACTGTATTGGAGTACTAAGATATACTCTGAAATAAATACATAAGACACTTAACCTGCTAACTTAAGTTGTATAAATGGAAAATGACAGATAAATATTTCAGAGCAGCGCTGTGGAGACTTTTTATTAGGAGCAATTTAAAAAAAATGTTGTATAGTAATATAATTCCTTATTAGTAAAATACATGCATAATATGCATTAAAAGGAAATATTTCTGGTGTGTTTTTAATTGTCTCTGTGATGAGAGAAAGTTTCTGTTCCATGTGTGGGCAAGGGTTCATATTTGATCTTTGGTAATTATTCCACTGTTTGTATGCTGAGGAGTAGGGATGCTATTCAAGAGCACTTGTGGATATCTGCCAGAATGTGGTTTTTGGGGCCAGCTTAGTGTTCACTCTGAGGTGGTATCATTGGCATTTTGTATTTTTATTTTAAATCGTGTTTTATTTATTAAAATAAACATTTTTTATGATTTATTTGCTGGTGTGTGCCCTAGGCAATCCATGGCACGCACACACAGGTCTGTGTATGAAGGAATAATAGTTGGGTTGCCATCAATAGGGTTGGTAGAAAGTGAATTTGTAGTGAAGAAAAGGCATTTTTGTACCAGAAGCTTCATGTAGAAGACATAAAGTTAAGAGTTAGAAAATGAAGAGAAAGTGAGTTGTAAACTTTTAGGCATTATGAAAAGAAAGGGAGTGAGAAGGGAAAACTTCTAGGGATAGAGTGCCAAATGGCATGCAGAGTTGTATTATCTGGTTTGTGGGGCTTTTTTAGGGGGCTGGGAATTTGCGAGCAGGTCCTGCACTGGGGACATGTTTCAGCAGCAGCGGCAGGGCAAATCCAAATCCAGCCTGGGGGGGAACAAATGAGTCTGACATCCCTGTTCTAGGGTGACAAATACCCTAGTCCTGCTGCATTATAAACGAAAAGCCCCATTACAGAGGTAAAACATATTTTGGCATCTGTATGTACTTGCCTGTATATATATATACACACATACACACAAATATATATCTCAATCCTTAGAGGTTTTTAAGACATGGGTAGACAACGCCTTGCCTGGGATGATATAGTTGAGAATGGTCCTGCTTTGAGCAGGGGGCTGAACTAGATGACCTCCTGAGGTCCCTTCTAACCCTAATTTTCCATGATTCTGTATGAGACTTTTTCCATTCTAGTGCTATGTTTCCATATGAGGAATTCTTAATGAAGATTTAGCACCAACTGTCTGCTCAGTGTTGCACAAAATGGAGAAATTAAAACAGTCAGTTCCCAAAGGATATAGAGATTAAGGCTCTAATTCTGCAGAGACATGGGGACAAGCCTTCTTTTACATTCAGGCCAATACTTCAGACTTCGGCCAGCACGTGACATATAAGGTTGTGAACAGGTATGTTCCCTGACTTAAAGAGCTGTGCTAGAAGCCCCTCAGGTAGATACAGTTTAACTGCCAGAACTGTAGATTTTAAGACAGTAACTTCTCCCACAAGGTGGATTTACTATGCTGTTAACTTCATCAGTATAACTGCATCCATATAAGAAGCACTTTGCAGATATAGAGTAAGAATATTGAGCAGTAAGTGCAGTAAATGATTTGTTCCCACTCTGTTCTGCCCCCCGAAGCAACTAGGGATAACTCTAAGCTCCCTCTGGGTGTTAGCCCAGGGGCTGGCAGGGCCCCGTACACATTGGGAGGGCTCCTAATGTGAATGGGGCAGGAGAGCTGCTGCTACAGAGCTCTGCTGCCCCATGCACATAGGGACAAGCCCAGTGTCTAGTGGGGCTTCCCTGCACAGCCTGGGGCTGCCCAGGACCTGTCCCAGTCTGGGGCAGATTCCAGCCAGCTCTGGGTTGCAGAGACTACTCTAAATGTGGCGCGCATCTCAGAGCTGTCTGGGACCTGCCTCTCCCTCACAGCTGTTTCCCAGCTGTTTCCCAGCCACGTGGGGCTAGTGGACTCCAAGATGAACGTGAGTCGGCAGTGTGACGAAGCCATCAAAAAAGCCAATGGCACTTTATCGTACATCAGCAGATGCATGATGAATAGGTCCAAGGAGGTGATACTTCCCCTCTATCAGGCGCTGGTCAGACCACAGTTGGAGTACTGCGTGCAATTCTGGGCGCCGCAATTCAAGAGGGATGCGGATAACCTGGAGAGGGTCCAGAGAAGGGCCACTCGTATGGTTAAGGGCCTGCAGTCCAAGCCCTACGAGGAGAGACTAGAGAAACTGGACCTTTTCAGCCTCCGCAAGAGAAGGTTGAGAGGCGACCTTGTGGCCGCCTATAAGTTCATCACAGGGGCACAGAAGGGAATTGGTGAGTATTTATTCACCAAGGTGCCCCCGGGGGTTACAATGGCCACAAGCTAGCAGAGAGCAGATTTAGATTAGACATTAGGAAGAACTTCACAGTTCGAGTGGCCAGGGTCTGGAACGGGCTCCCAAGGGGGGTGGTGCTCTCCCCTACCCTGGGGGTCTTCAAGAGGAGGTTAGATGAGCATCTAGCTGGGGTCATCTAGACCCAGCACTCTTTCCTGCTTATGCAGGGGGTCGGACTCGATGATCTATTGAGGTCCCTTCCGATCCTAACATCTATGAATCTATGATACCTGCAAAAGTGCCTTAACACACATGTAGATGTGCTAAGGCACATTAACGTTGTGTATGTCGACTGACTTGGGATTAACTTTAGTTCCAAGTTGGTCAACACCCAGCATTAATGTGCCTTTGCATGTGCAAATGTAGACACGCAGCTAAATCACCTTAATGTCATTAGGAAAATACAAATTATGTTTAAATGTACATAAAAGCATGTGTAGACATGCCCAGTATATAGTTTTTATTCTAGGCTTTGCTGCTGACTTACTGTGTTACCTGGGGAAAGTCACTTCAACACACCTGTTTCAGAGCCCCCAGGCATGGAGCAGTGGGGCTCCCCGATCACCTCCGCACCTGGCCCCGCCCCTGATGCCCTCCCCCCACCCAGCCCCAGCAGTTCGGGACTCAAAAAAAGAAAATAACCCCACGCTCACCAGCAGTAGCAGGTGCCTTCAGGGTCACTAGAGCATCGTGGAAGAGCACCCCCATGCAGCAGGGGGCAGTGGGGCCTGGCCCTGGCCACCTGGAACCTGTACTACCATTGCCCCATTGTGCGGGTGTGGTTGGGATCAGTATGGTATTGCATGGCTCCGTGCACTGTTGGACCACTGGGGCCACTGTATCTGTCACCCGGGCCTTGTGCTAGAAGGCATGACTCTGCCACAAGACCCCAGTGACCCCGATGGCAGCTGCTACTGCCAGTGAGTGTGAGGCTTCTTTTTTTTTTCTTTTTTAGTTTCCAGTAAGCTGCGGTTGGGCGGGGCAGCCCTGGCTCAAATTTGCACCACTTGTATTTGAGCTGCTGCAAGCACTTGTGCTTGCACACGTGGACTCGCCCAATGATTTTTAGAGTAAAATGATTTCTTTTTTTCCAGTTTAAGGCATGCAAACTCAGCTGAAAATCAGTGTGGATTGTTAGATCATGCATGGTTTTCTAGAAAGATCTTGCAATCAGAAGTTTTATGATAATGTGTTTTAGAGGATCTCTCTCTCATCTGTGCATTGCTTTCACTCTGCATTAAGAGAGGTAATGCTTAGAGTTGGACAAACATTTCCTATGAAGACTTCTTTCTTATGCAAATTGTTTGTCCATTTTCTTTTTTTAACAACAAACATTTCTTGGAAAATATACATTTCATGGGAAAAAAAGCAGATCATCATCTTCATTATTATTATGGTTTTTCAAACAGAAGAATGTTTACTAGTTAATGCAAAACTTAAGAATTTAGTTGCAGAAGACCAAAACAGGGTTGTTTTTTTTAACAAAAAACAAAAGATGTTGAAAAAAAAAAGAAACTGACATTTTTCATCAACATTTTTTTTCATAGAAAAATTCACTTCATGACTGTATTTTTAACAAATTAAGTTAGAAAAGTCAGCAGGCTTCACTATGAAGACTTGAAGCATATTTGTTCCATAAGAAAGTGCCATTGTTCTACATCTAGTTTTCAGAATAGGAACTTACTTTAAAGTCAAAATTGAATATTTGGCAATTTTGCTTTCTCAGATATTCTCATTGGATCTCTTTTTAGTGGTAATAAGGAAAGGATAGCAGATTATTAGGAGATACTATAACATCTACCTATAACATCATTCTGCACAGATGAGCTTAACTGTATGTGCTGAAATGGAATTATATTTTTTAGGAGTGCACTGGTAGAGATTTTGGGGGCTGATACTGATAGCCGATTTTTAAGGCGGCATATCTGCCAATACTGATCCAATTTCTGATACAGCTGTGTGCAGCTGGTAAGTCTGTTGCAGCGGAGGAGGCATGGGGGGGCTGCAGCCCCCGCCCACACCCCCCATAGCCTCCGCTTCCAGCGCCACCTGCCGCAAGCTCAGTGCAGCCCAGCTTCCCCCACTGGGAAGAGTCTGGTGCGGCCGCTGGCCTCAGACCCAGCTGCAGCCTGCCCTACCCCACCCTGCACAGATCCCGGGGCACACACCCCACCATGACCTCCTGGGGTCCGTGCAGCAGTGGGAACCACCCCCCTCCCCACACCCCTGGACGAGCTGTGGTTCTGTCCCGCACCCCGCCCAGCTGGGCAGCACCTGCCCTTGCCCCAGCCCCACTCCCTCCCTCACTGTGGTGGGTGATGATCTGCCCCCCGACACCCCTTCCTTCCCCCCGCCCCTTCCACCACAACAGACTTACCAGCTGGAGGCAGCTCTCCAAGCTTCTTGGCTCTGCTCCTCGCTGCCTGCATGCTGCACAGCAGCTGCACGCATGCAGGGGGCATTTATCGGCCAAATTATTGGCCACTTCAGGCCAGTTTCCGATATAGTCAATTTTCTTTATATTGGTGCTGATTTAATATCTGACCAATGTATCAGTGCACCTCTATTTTTTTCCATAAGGTGAAAATCCAGCAGGATGCAATTATACATACTTGTTTATTGTAGCAGTCTACTAGTTCTGTTGCTATCTAAATCAAGATTAGCACACTTAGGAAAAGAGAATATTTTTCTATTTTCACACATTTGAACAGAATCTTGAAACCCATTTTTAAAGAGCAGTAGCAGCCAGGAATTATTCCCACTCTCCACAGGGTTTAGAATATAATTTTGGATAACTTTTATAGCACTGCTTGCTAGCTATTCTTGCATTTTCCGTAATGACTTTGAGTGGTTCTTTTTTTGCTAGTGGTTCCACCAGTCAACACTGATTAATGTGAATTCCACCAGTCATTAAAATATGATTACTCACTTTAAATGAAATGTCACAGATGTTTTCCCTTAAGTCTCCAAAATTCCTGTGGATTGTGCTTTTGCAACATAGGTTAGGATGGAACATGTTACAAAAGTGTTGGGTAAAAAATATAACGTTATTTTTTCTTCTTTAACTTAGTGATGCATTTTATGTTACTGAGTAGAAATCCAAAGAACCATTTCTTTCCTTCCAGCAGTCACAAAAGCTGTAACTTGTTTGGGGTTAATCTAAGCCGTCTTTGCTTTGTGACTAATGGGAACTCTTCATTTTGCAGTGAAATTTCTTGTTTTGTGACCATTCTCCATCCATATGTATAGAGCATTATTTTGGTGGGTGAATTGATAAATATACTCTCAAACATCCTTCCACAGAGATCTTGTTAAAGGCATTTTTTGCCCCAGAGACGTCTGGATATTGTTCTATGTCTTCTGATAGGGCTATTCAACCTTCAAGTGTGTGGAAATCAATAAGACTTGACTGGAGCAAAAGGAGGAGGTATATTGAACAGGCATGGAATAAAACCTTGTAGAATGAGACTGGCATCATAAGTTTTGGTGCTTGGGTGCTGGAAAGCAATTTTATATAAGCGCACTTCTATTGGCAGACTCTTGCTGTAGAACTTTGTTTTACTTTGTGCAGAAAAACTACTGCACCTATGATTTGTCAGAATGCCATTCAGCACTTGTTACCTACTAAGACTTCTGTGGCATGGAGGACTATGCAAATGTTATGATAGTCTAAAAAAGCAGTGTTTGTCTTCTTTATCAACCACTTTTATGTTCACAGCTTTTCAAGAGTTCCTTAGTGGACACCTGTCATATACTAGAAGTCATTTTTTCTGTGGATTACTTAAGGAGGGGACACATTCCAGCTATCCTTCCCTTCCAGCTCCCTAGAGTACAGGTTCTTTAGGGCCAGTGCACTTGGTGACACATTCCATCCCAAGAGACAGATATGTTGTCTTTCCATTCCATTTGCTTCATTTTCTATCTTTCCTTAAGTGCTTCGCTAAGTTATTAGTTGCTGACATGATGTGATGTGCCTGTGCAATCATGTAACTGTGGAATACTCAAGGATTCAAACCATACAACATGGCTGCCTGTAAATGCAGAAATCTGCAGCTGTGTTATGCCCACTAATGCATTAGCCAAAACTGTTGTCTAATGTGTGCAGTACATTAAGTGGAGGATTGACACACTGGGGAACCAACAGCTTCCAAGTAGATTCACAGGGGAGATCTGTAATATACTTGTCATTCAAGATGCCTGTGGAGTATATTTTCCACAAAGAATTCACATATGCTATAGCTGTTGTTATTTCTCACATACAGATCCCCTATGGAGAGCTGTACAGTACGTAGATCGAAATGCTGCAAATGAAAAAAAAAAGTTTTTGGCAGATTAACATAAGTATATCTGGAACTTGTACTAAAAAATATTTTGGTAATTTTTTTATGAGACCCTCTCTCTCTCTTTCTCTCATCCCGCCCTTTCCCCCCCCCCTTTTTTTTTTAACCTGTTCTGTTGGCTTTCTTGGATAGAAATATTATTCTTATCCATAGAAAAATTATGCAGCTGAAAGACAGCTGTGGTCATCCTAGAACTTATGTTTCCATTAAAAGTAATGCCTGATTCCCTCCAAATGAACTGCCTATGTATAGTGAATGACAAAATCCCTTTTCTTGACTGTGTGCAGTGCTCAGGCCAGTGTGATGAATGCCTAACAGATCCAATTTTTTTTAAAAAAAGCCAATAACTAACTGCAATTTTAGGTAGGGAATTATTTACCATTTTACATATATGTAAAACAAGGTCCATCCGATGTAGGTAGTTTGCCATAATGTATAGAATCATAGAAAAGCAAACACAGGACCTGCAAAGGTGCTGAAACATTGTCAAGATGTGTCCTCCATTGCTTATAGGCATTTGAAACTGAAATCCGTTATCTCATTTTTTTTAAATACTTTTGAAATTGTAGAGCACATGCATGTCTTTGCAAGTTTTTTCAGAAATGGTAGGCTATAAGCATGACAATGGAAAATAGAGAGCTGAAAACATTTTTATACAACACACAGAGCTGCAAGAGTTATCATTAGAGAGTATTGTTGGCTGAGGCAAAAAGATTAATTTTTGTTATTTTTAAAATGTCATTAAAGCAGCTTCTATTTGAAAGCAACTCCATGTAGCTAGCAGTGGGATTTCCTATTAACCCTTCAGCCTTACAAAGCTCTACACAGCAAAAGATGGAAAAGAAAAATCTTTTAAGCAGCTGCACATCCGGAGCTAACCAGTACGTGGTGGGTGATGTGTCCATCTGCCACTATGATGTCCAATCTTTTCCACTTTTAGTAATACCAGGAGGTCTGGAAGTATTTGGTGTTGGCTGTTCCTTGTATGCTA
This sequence comes from Alligator mississippiensis, assembly GCF_030867095.1. NCBI lineage: Eukaryota > Metazoa > Chordata > Crocodylia > Alligatoridae > Alligator > Alligator mississippiensis. Next base: position 125,322,213 of record NC_081825.1, on the reverse strand, counting down.
GGCCATCTGCTTTCTACTTCCCTACAGTAGCAGACTGTCTGTCAGAGTCCTGTGAAGTTGAACCACACTTCCGCTGCTATTACTAATTTATTTTGTAGGATCCAGAAACCTTGATCAGGGTCAGGGCTCTATGGGTGTTAATGCACATGCTCCAGGAGTGGGGAGGGAGGCGCTTTAATTAGAGCGGCTCCAAGAGTTGCTCTAATTAAAACTCCCAGAGCGTCACATATATCAGCATCCCTGTGCTGAAAATTGGCAGCAGGGGCACTTTAACTAAAGCTTGTTGAATGATCTTTTGTTAAAGTGCCCCGTTGAATATTTTAGCATGGGGATGCTGATGCACATGACACTGGAGTCTGCTGGAGTGTGGTAATTACCATGATCCAGCAGACCTGATTAATCTAGTCTGCTCCAATGCACTGTAATTTACAGTACATTGGAGCAGCCCCATTGTACGTGCATAGGTGCCCTATGTGTTCACAAACACATGTGACTATAGAGATAATCCACATCCCAAGAAATTTACTATGTAACTGAAGATAAGATGCAACATATGGGTGTTAGTTTCATTTAAGTTTACTTCATTGGTTTTCCAAATAAATTAAAGATATAAACAAAAACAGCAACAATAGTAGCACTAACCAGCTATTGCCATTACTGTCCGTTTCTTTACGAGATCGCAGTCTGCTTCATTACAGTCTCCAAGTAGCTTTTTACTTGACCTTGAGTGCTTCTTTCTTTTGTCCCCAGACAGTGAAGTGTATTTTGGTTCTATTTTAATTTCCTATTTTCACTTTCCTGGGTTTTTTCTATACCTTTTTTGTACCCAACACATTATTTTTCTCCCTTTCTTCTTTTTTGATTTCTTCTTTTTCCTCTTAGATCTAGTTCCACAAACCTGTCCAGGTGCCACTAATGTTAGTAGTGGTTGCAGGTGACCCAAAACTTATGTAACTGCTCAGTATTTCATAATCACCATGTCCTGTTTTCCTCTCCTAGATCCATGACCTCTGTTTTGTACCATCATTTTGTTGCCTCTGAGCCTTCCTCAAAACAACTCTTGACTCTTTCTACTTTTTATTTCATTTTCTTGTTATTCTTAGCATCTACATTCTTACTTCAATAGTATTTCTCACAATCCAAGCCTAGTTTTTCTTCCTCTCCTTTGGCATTAAGAATAAAGTCCCTCAAGTGTTATAATACTGCACAAAAAAATCCGTACGTTATAGGATTCTTATATCTTATAAGACATCTGGTATTGGTCACTTCTGGAGACATAATAATGGACTAAATAGATGACTGTGACATAGGACCAGACCAGTTTCTACATTATTTGCATTTTGGCATTATTTGGAATTTGTATCATTTAGTACAATATTTTTAGTGTTGTAAACAATGCTAAACAAATATGTAGGATATATATTTGGCACTAAAATACCAGACAGTATTCATTTATAATTTCAGTATACTTTTGTTTTGGATTTTAAATGTTTTCTCTTGTGGGGATAGTGTCTTTGTCTGCTTTTCCCCAGATTGCCTTTCAGTCAGTCTAAGCACATAACACTTTGCTCATTTATTTACTTTCCTCTCCTTCCAAGCAAGCCTTAAAGTGTGGACTGTTGTGTAGGGCTGCACACCCAGCCAAAATAATTAATGAGTTCTGAAAGGTGAGAAACAAGGGACAGTGATGCAGTTACTTCTGAGGCATTTTCTAATTGGGGCATGCAGAAGGGCACCATCAGCCAGTTTTCTCTGCTCCCTTTGCTCATGTTAGAGGGTGCAACCTCATTATTAAGGTAACTCAAGTGGATCTGTTGATTGCAGCACTACTGATTGCAAATAAAGAGAGAAAGAGAGTTCTTCAATTAATTAGGGCTTAAGCCATTTCTGGCTAACCTTTACTGAAACCTACAAGTTAATAGACAAGCAGAGTAGATCATGACATACCAGTGTCAAGTGCTCTGTGCAATATGGACTGCTTAATATGTGGTATAAATTTGAATGTAGTAAATGTGATTGATAATAGGATGCCATTACTTAGTGGACAACACTATTGTAGATTTGTAGATAAGATGCTACATACATACCTTATACACTTATAGGATAATAAAGTGGGTAGGTATTTTTACACTGCTATAAAATTGCCATTTGGTACAATTAACACTGATTTAATGTGTAAAAGTACCCAAGTAAGATATTTTAAGCGAAGTGGACATAAGCTAGTGGAGAGAAAAATATCCATATGCTACTGGAGAGAAGGTTTAGACTGGACATTAGAAAAATGTTCTTCACGGTCAGGGTTGCCAGGATCTGGAATGGGCTTCCAAGGGAGATGGTGCTCGCCCCATCCTTAGGGGTCTTCAAGAGAAGACTGGACAGGCACCTAGCTGGTTTCACCTGACCCCAGGTTTGGTGACTGTTTTCTTCCCTGCCAAGGGCAGGGGGTTGGACTAGATGGCCTACTGAGGTCCTTAGAATCTATGAATCTAAGAATGTATCTCCATGTTCCTGTATAGCTCTGGTACAGTAGGAATCTCAGTCCTGATTGCTGTATCATTAACATTAAGTGTAAATAACAATATTGACTTCTCGGATACGCATCTATTACACAAACTCAGTATCTCCTGTTTCATAGTCACAAATGCTCCATGAACACACTCATAACCCCACAACAGGGTAAGATGCTTCTTTAAGATAATATACAGTGAGCATTCAGATTTGAAACATCTTATCTGTATGTACCCTAGGCCACAGTTTTCTTTTTGTTTTGTTTCTGTCATTAAGTATTGTGCTAAAAGGGCTGGAAGGGCTCCAGGGATTAGAAAGGTTGCATTTCACCTCCAGGTCACTGATTCAAGGCTAGCCCACTGGTAGGCCAGCAGTGTTACCAATTAATGGCTATTCAGAGGTTACTGGAAAGGAAGTTGATGGTTCCATTAGAGTTCACAGAACACAGATGTCCACATTGCACTAAGTAATTAGTACTGATTGGCCCCGCTATTGGCAGTCTCAGCTGAGAGACCAAAGTTTAAATAAGCGTGGACATTTTGTTGAAGAGATGTTAGGGGGGATGAAAGACATTAGGTTTTCACCTTTGTTACCATTATGGATGAAATGCCTGGCATGATGATACATTTTTAGTTGAAAAATAACTTGAAATTCATATTGTTTGATTGCCTTGATATCTTCCAAATTTGAGCTAAACCTCCAAATTTATATTACGACATTTTAAGGAAATTGTTTGACAAATAAAGGAAATATACAACAATTTAATGCATTCTATTATATTCTGTGAACCATTTCCAAGCATTTCTCTTTTAATATTGCAGTTGGAATTTTAAAAATGTTTTGTAGTTGCCCTGGAAAGATTTAGGCCCCATTTTATATATTTGTCTGCGTGATTTATTTGATTTTGGATGTTGAATTTTGCAGATGTTTGATCAACCTAGGTTTCAACTTAAGTCAAACATTAAGCTTTCCAGGAAAAGAAATGTCAGCATTTCTGCATTTAGGATCCACTTAGCCTGTTGGGCTTGTTAAACTGAACAGAAAAGACAATGCATTATCATAAATATAGCTGCTAAAAGTTATAGCTTATCACAACAATTCTCATTTATTTGTCTTGGTTTCAGTTTGCATTTTGGGAGTGCATATCACAGAGAAATATGCATTTGTCAAACTGAAGGCAGCAAATAAGAAACAGAGCAGTTTTTCAATACACAGGCACACTCCCTGGAGTGATGCAGAGCTGCTTCTTGATCTGTACAGATCAAGGTAGAGCAGCACAGTTGGAATCTGAGCTATCTGCAGGCCCTGTTTCTCTATTACTAGCTGCAGTCTGCTTCATTTGATGCAAATTAGGTGTGAGCTTCAGGCTTTTGGCCATTTGCCATTACAGCCCTGAAGTGAGAAAACTTGGAAACCTTGTGGCTCCATGTATTGTATTACTGGTGAAAGCCTCATTCTGGAGCTTTGTGAACTGCATTTAGCCCACAGGGCTATAATAAGAAGTTGGGTGGAGGTTAGGAAGACATCATTTGCAATTAGTGTCTGTACTGAAGTTGACATTCTCTCCAGTACAAGAATGGACCACACTGGAAATTTGCTAAAGAAATAGGTAGTGGAAAGAATCTACATATCATTTAGAAAATAAAATTGATATTTAGAAAAAATCAGTTTTCACTTCACACCACATTCTTTATGAACTCCCCTACTTTCATTTGGACATAAAAGCTGAAATCTGACCTCCAGCATCTGTTGCAATGTGCATCTGTATTACCACACTTTGGAAGAGGATGAGGCCAAATAAAGGCTTATATATTGCATTGGAGGGTTAGTTAATATGTATTGAATATTTGGTTTTCCCCTGGTTAATAATGAGCAACAGTTACTGAGTCTTTTTTTCTCAAGCCCCACATCCCCATGATTAGATTTCCAGTATATGTGAAAGGCACCTAGAGATTGAGCAAAGGCCATGTGCTAAATACATTATTGGTAAGCATGCAGGGAGGTTTGACATTAGCTTACCATTTTGTAGTATTGTCTAATGCATAATTGGAGCATTTGATATTTCACACCGAGATTTGCCCCTGTTAGTCAGAAGGCCAGAAAGTACCTTATGCAGATGAAGCCAAACAATCAAAAGAGTAACTGGGTTCAACATATAGGCTGCTTGCAAATGTGAAAAAAAAAAAAATGCACTTTCCTTTTATTTGGTGTACTCCTGAGCTGAGCTCAGCGCATGCCCAGAAAAAGCAATGCATTACTTCAACCAGGCTCTGCAGCATCTGTACAGACCAGGCACTTCAGTGGGACTTTTTGGCGCTTTTATCTAATAGCTGATTGAATCAGCTTTTAGATAAAAGTGCCAAAAAGCTCCATTGAAGCATCTGATCTATACAGTCTCTGCAGAGCTGGGTTGAACTAATGCGCTGCATCTTCTGATGTTTGTTATTTTTCATGTTTGCAAGGAGCCATTATGTTAGCCAGAACATATGACGTAGTTAGGACCAAGGAGCTGAAGTGGAGAAAGAAACTGCAAAAAAAGGATAAGAATCTACAGGATGAAGAAATTGGCCCTTAAAGATCTATACAGTGGCAAAAGCTGGAGGAATTAGATCTTATTGCTTACTCACCTTACTTTTGATTATAAATTTTATCCTGCTTGATGTGCCCGTATTGTCAGTGTATATTAATTGCTTGTGGTTTGAAGTGTTTAATGGGTAGAAATGATCTTTCAGTATTTTGTGCCACCCAGCTAATGTACTCCCTGACCCATCACTGATGTGAGACTTATGAGTTGCTTATCCCAGTGGATTTTTTGTGTGTTTTGTTTCAAGGTGATGACACAATGACAGGAGATGGTGGAGAATACCTGAGGCCAGAAGACCTAAAAGAACTAGGTGATGATTCCTTACCCAGCAGCCAGTTTCTAGATGGTATGAACTACTTGAGATACAGCTTGGAGGGAGGCCGATCTGACAGGTATTCTACATACAGGCTTCCATGATAATTTAGGAAGTATTTTTTCCTTAAATAATTAAACTCAGAAAGAATCTGCTGATATTAGGATTGTAACCAAGACCATCATTTCAGAATAAGAATGATATACTGCCCTTTCTAGCTGGGGCAGGTGAAGGAGGAAGAGTGATGCCTATACGATATGGTACCTAAATCATCTCGACTGACTTCTAGCTGGCAGAGAACAGGACAGCTCAAGGCATGGTTCAATGAGATGCTTTAGTTCTGTAGTAGAATGCATTTTGTGTTGCCAACTGCAGAATACAAGGAAAAGAACAAAGGATTTGGCCATTTCTCATTGGAGCTCTGTTAAATATCACAGAATAATAGAAAATTAGGGTTGGAAGAGACCTCATGAGGTCATCTAGTCCAACCCTCTACTCAAAGCAGGACTGTCTCCAACTAGGTTGTCCCAGCCAGAGCTTTGTCTAGCTGGGTCTTAAAAACCTCCAAGGATGGGTAACCCGTTCCAGTGCTTTACTACCCTCCTAGTGAGAATATTTCCTGATATCTAACCTAAACTTCTCTTGCTGCAACTAGAGACCATTGCTCCTTGTTCTGTCATCTGCCACCACTGAGAACAGTCCAGCTCCATCCTCTTTCACACCCCTCTTCAGGTAGTTGAAGGCTGCTATTAAATCCTCCCTGTCTCCTCTTCTCTAAACTAAATAAGCCCAGTTCCCTCAGCCTCTCCTCAGAAGTCATGTCCCCCAGGCCCCTCACCATTTTTGTTGCCCTCCACTGGACTCTCTGCAATTTGTCTACATCCTTTCTGTAGTGGCAGGTGGGGGGGGACAAGCTAAACACAGTATTCCAGATGTGGGCTCACCAGTGCTGAACAGATAGAAAGAATCACTTCCCTTGACCTGCTGACAACGCTCCTACTGATCCAGCACAGTATGCTGTTAGCCCTTGAAACAAGGGCACATATTCAGCTTGGCTTATATTCAGCTTATGGTCCACTGTAACCCCCAGGTCCTTTTCTGCACGGCCTGTCAGCCCCAGTTTGTACTGGTGCATGGGATTATTCCATCCTGAGTACAGGACTTTGCACTTGTCCTTGTTGGACTTCATGAGATTTCTTTTGGCCCAGTCCTCCAATTTGTCTAGGTTACTCCGAATCCTAGCCTTATCCTCCAGCATACCTGCCCCCAGCTTGGTGTCATCTGCAAACTTGCTGAGAGTGCACTCTGTGCCATCTTCCTGGTTGTTGATGAAGATATCAAACAAAACTGGCCCCAGGACCAACCCCTGGGGCACTCCTTTTGATACTAGCTGCCAACTAGACATCAAGCCTTTGATTACTATTCTCTGAGTCTGATGCTTCAGCCAGTTTTCTATCCACCTTACAGTCCATTCATCCAGCCCATACTTCCTTAGCTTGCCTGGAAGAACGTTGTGGGAGACCGTAGCAAAAGCCTTGCTAAAATCAAGGTATACCACATCTACTGGTCTCTGCACATCCACAGAACCAGTCACCTCACCATAGAAGAATCAGGTTGGTCAGGCATGACTTGCCCTCAGTGAATCCATGCTGACTGTTCCTAATCACTTTCTTCCCCTCCAAGTGCTTAGAAATGATTTCCTTGAGGATCTGCTCCATGATCTTTCCAGGGACTGAGATGAGGCTGGCTCGTCTATAGTTCCCTGGATCCTCCTTTTTCTCTTTCTTAAATATGGGCACTGTTTGCACTTTTCCAATCATCTGGGACTTCTCCTGATTGCCTTGAATTTTCAAAGACGATGGCCAATGGCTCTGCAGTCTCATCAGCCAATTCCCTTAGCACCCTCAGGTGTATCCCATCTAGCTCCATGGACTTGCATATGTCCAGCTTTACTAAATAGTCCCTAACCTGTTCTTTCACCGCTGTTCACGGCTCACCTTCTCCCCAAACTGTGCTGCCAGGTGCAGCAGTCTGGGAGCTGACCTTGCCTATGATGACTGAGGCAAAAAAGGCATCGAGCACTTCAGCCTTTTCTGCATCCTCTGTCACTAGGTTGCCTCCCACATTCAGTAAGGGACCCACACTTTCCCTGATCTTCCTCTTGCTACCAACATACTTGTAGAAGCCCTTCTTGTTACCCTTCATGTCCCTTGCTATCTGCAACTCCATTTGTGCTTTGGCCTTCCTGACTTCACCCCTGCATGCCTGAGCAATGCTTTTGTATTCCTCCCCATTTATTTGCCTAAGTTTCCATTTCTTATAAGCTTCCTTTTTGTGACTTAGTTTACTGAAGAGTTTCCTGCTAACCCAAGCTGGTCTTCTGCCATACTTGCTAGTCTTCCTGCATGTTGGGGTGGTTTGTTCCTGCACTCTCAGTAAGACTTCTTTAAAGTACAGCCAGCTCTCCTGGACTCCTCTTGCCTTCAGTCTGGCTTCCCAGGGGATCCTGCCCATGAGTTCACTAAGTGAGTTGAAGTCTGCTTTTCTGAAGACCAGGGTCCTTACTCTGCTGCTCTCCATCTTTCCTTTCCTCAGGATCTTGAGCTCAATCGTTTTGTGATCACTGCTGCCCAAGTTGCCATCCACTACTACATTCCCCACCAATTCTTTCCGGTTTGTGAGCAGCAGGTCAAGAAGAGCATGGCTTCTAGTGGGCCTCTCCAGAACTTGCACCAGGAAATTGTCCCCAACTCTCCAAAAACTTCCTGGATTGATTGCATACTGCTTTATTGTCCTTCCAGCAGATGCCAGGGTGTTTGAAGTCCCCCATGAGAACCAGGTCTTGTGAATGGGAAACTTCAGCTAGCTGTTTGAAGAAAGCCTCATCCACCACTTCCTCCGGGTCTGGTGGTCTATAGCACATATCCATTACAACATCACCCTTATTGCTCTCCCCTCTAACCTTAACTCAGAGACTTTCAACAGGCCTATCTCCAGTTTCATTCTGGAGCTCTGAACGATCATATGGCTCTTTTACATACGTGCAACTACTCCTCTTCTTGTCCCCTGCCTGTCCTTCCCGAACAGTTTGAACCCATCCATGACAGTGCTCCAGTCATGCGATCTGTCCCACCAAGTCTCTATTACTCCAATTGCGTCATAGTTCCATGATTGTGTGCGGACTTTCAGTTCTTCCTGCTTGTTTCCCAGGCTCTGTGAATTTGTGTACAGGCACTTGAGGTAACTAGTTGATTGCCACGATTTCTCCAGAAGTATGAGAACACCTCTCCTGTTGTCCCCTCCTGCTTGCTCTTCCTCCATGTCTTCTGCTTCCCCACTTACCTCAGGGTAATATGTTAGCTGGTCTCTATGAGTGTGTATACTGAATACTAAGAGGGAAAAAGGATCCTTTCTCCTCTGACTCACTGAATTAACACAGCAGGGCACAGGATGTAATGTTAAATAATAGAAAGATTTAGAATAGCTATAGGAAAGCATGCATCATGCAGAAAAATAAGCCTTAGAATACATAGTCAGGTTGTGGGAGCCAGTGATAAAAATAAATTCAATTCTAGATTTGTATGTATTTGTGGAATGATACAATGCCTGCATTTCCATTTTTGAGCTGAATGTTGTAAAAAGAAAAAGAATGGGAACAATAGCACTTTACCCTTTGAAAAAGGTTGCTTGTAGTTGAGAACATGTCACTGGAATGTATAATATAATACAGGTCTCAGTTTTCAAACTCTGGTATTTTACTAGCAAATGTAAATGCATATGGCGTACCCAAACAGACGGGTAGACATGTTTCCCATTCTGAGTGGAGTCACCAAAAAAGAATTAGCTAATGATGTTTAGGCATTCCAGTCAAAATTCATCATATATGATGCAAATTGGTAATGTCCAACTTTCATGCAGTCAGAGGGTAATTTTGCTGAAATAATGTCTATATCCAGTATTTGGCCTCACAATTTCAAACCTCCTTCGCTGTCCAGGACAGCATGTATGGTATCATTCAAAGCCTTGTGAAATGTGTAGGAATGTTTCTGTTTATTCAGTGGACCTTGGATCATTTCTGAAAGAGAAGATGTCAAGAAACAATTCTGATGTTATCACAGGATGTCTAAATGCTAATCGTTTAGGTCTGCCAAAGTTGGAGTCTTTCCTATTTTCTAGAAGGCTCTAAGAAGCCAATGAAAATTAAATGGCTGTACTGCTTTCATGTCTCAAAGGCTGCTTTTGGACTATAAGACTGCTTACAAAGAAAAACTCTCAAACTTATTAAACTGTCTGTTTGATCCTGTAGGCTTTCCTTTTTCTTTTTACTTTAATTTTTTGTTTTTCAAAGAGTTGTCTGTGAATGAGCATGCAAGTGAATGCTGGCCTATTTTCAGGTCCCAGTGTAAATGTAGAACACATACAGAAATATCATTTGATTTACATTGGCTCAGCTGAGATCAGAATCTGTCTCACTATCTGCAGTATGAAAATTAATTCTCCATCTTGTATCAGGGTCTCTTTAATCTGAAATGCAATAATATGACATGATGAACAAGATCAAACAAAACATGCATATTTCCAACACCACCTTTCCATTTCTCTCTCAGGATATAATTAATGGGAATTGCCACTAACACTGCTTAAATAAACTTTGCTGCAATGCCTGTACCAGATTCAGTGCAATGCAATGGAGATTTCCATTTTCTTTGCTGCAACATACGCAGCCAGCAAATCATTTTAAGCAGCCCTTTATGCATTAAACAATTCAGTTTTATGAGCTTATATTTTTGTTTTGTAACCATATTCCCTATTTATTATTTTTCTCTTCCCTTCATTCTTCTTTTCATATGCTTTCATTAGCACCATGCCCAGGTAGGTATTACACAGCATGAAAAAAATGTCTTCTCCAAGGCACCTTTTTGGCACCGATCACTGTTCATCCATTTTAGAGTCCTGCTGTTAAATTTAGGAAGCAAGGCTTATATACTGGACTTGTTGATTTCACAGGACCAAATGAAAGGCATTGCTTTTATGTTAGTAATATTCTCAAGTGACTGGAAATGCCCAGTTATAGAGTGGCATGTGTGGATATGCCCGCTAGCTTGAACTTCAGATTAACTCAGGGTGACATGGCTCTAATATTATTCCCTGATTATTGAGGATGCTAAACTCATCACTGTCTGCAGCACCTTGTGGCTGTTCTTCATTAAGCATGTTCTGCTTAAAGAGGTAGCTGCTTGGAGGAGGAAATAGTGTAGGATACATGGATGGTACTTGTCTTAGTATAAAAGTATAGGATAGAAGAAAGGGGAAGGGAACAAGAATTAATGAAAGCAAAGAAAAAAGAATAACTGTCCTAGACAGCTTCTTCCTCCATATATTTAGAACAAGAGCGGATTCAAACACATCTGTGTCCCTCCTGCAATCCGGTTCAGTTGGACCTCTTTCTTGAAGGTCAGAGATTCAGAATTTGATCAACTTACCTCCCCGCTTACCTCAAACCAATCCATCATGGTTGATGAGAAAGTCTTTCTGTCTGTAATTGAGAAGAGCAGTTAGGGAAGGTTTTCAAGCCTGGTTTATATAGTTTTCAGAGACTCAAGTTATTTCCACAGAGTTCTAAGGCAACAAGAAGCATTTTGTGCTTCCCACACCGTAGTCTCTCTCAAATGGTCACAATGCATTGATTGGGGTCCTGCTAACCTAGGAGCCCCTTCAGATTTAGAGCCTGTGCATTCAGAATTGGAACATGTGCATCTTAATTAATTCTGCTCAATACCACTATCTCTCAGTACTGGAATCCTTATTTCTATACATGCACTTTGAGTTCTTAGAAAATGGGCAATGCTATTTCAATTTTTGTTTAAAATCTCAATAGACTCCTAAAGTACAACAGATTCGGTCATATTTGTGTCATTGTGTGGCTTGGTAATGTCCATACCTTCAATGTACTGGACGTGTGCTTATGTACATATACCATATTCTGGGTATGTACTGGACAAGTTGTTGTGATTGTAGTATCAATGTGATGTAGCTATAGGAGAATGAGGATAAAATCACCTGAGATTAGTAGCTGAGCTTTGTATGTTTCATTTCATTCACTACTTGTGCTGTCTAGTAGTACATTTAGTTAGCTGAATAGCAGGACCTATGACTTGGATGGGCAACCTCTTGCAAGCATTGCATGGCACTGTAAGTCAGCTCTGAAAGCTTCACTCTTTAAAGCACATAAAAGCTAGTGATGAAAAATGGGGTCTGCTACTGATGTTTGTTTTCATTTCTAAGAATGAATATTCATTTAGTAATATTTTGGAAAGCATGATATAACCTGCTCATATGATGTTACACTGGAATACAATAAAAAGACTACACATATTCAAAATGACATACAATCACATCTTCTTTACTTAACTTGAAGCAAGTTATTGATGGACAAAAATAAATAAGGTGAATTCTTGGTACCCATAAACCAATATGTTTTGCCATCAACCAACGGAATCAGAATTTTATCCATGGAATGTGTTGTACCTGCAAAATACTATACTTCATCTTTGCAAATATGTGCTTTCCCACTCACTTGAAGTAAGTAATATTTCATGACATGCAAGTGAAATGCTACTAGGTTTTTCTACACCATTATCAAAGTTAGAGCGAGTGAGAAGATTAACAGCACACATTTTTTCAGTATTTTTCCAAGACTCATACTCATGTAATACTTTCACTATCTTTGCATCAATTTTCTACAATCTGTATAACATGTTAAACATGCACAGGGAAGAACGTTAGTCATGCCTCACATAACTATAAATATCTCTAATGTAAATACACCATGCCATTTCTATATAAAGTATGGCTCCTGGAAGAACCTACTGGATGAATCTTTTGATCTGAATTTGTTGGTTGAATCTGATTTCCAAAAAAACATTTTAAATGACAATTAAAAATGAATTGTCCCCCTTAAAAATCACAGATAACATCTCGATTGGGCTGATCCTGTACAGCTCCTGTGTTTAAAAGTGTTGATATAATCATGTGTAGTACCTCTAGATGTGCGATCGATGAAAACATGGCAAGTTCCAAAAGTGACATGAAATATGTCTACCATGGTATAGAAGAACAGGAAAGTGTATACCTTCAGGAAAATCTGAAGGTGAAGTGTTAACCTTTAAAAAAAGAAAAAAAATACTTGCCTATACTATTGGTTATATTCCAAAGATAGAAGTAATGCTATTCTGTGGCAGAAACCCCAGCTTAGCTTAATATGTCTTTGTTTTGGCATCTCTGATTTTTGCTTGTTGCTAGCAGATATTGCAATTAAATTCTGGGCTGGTGCTTGGGAGCAGCTTATTGTTGCCTTCTGCATCTCTCATTGCTACAGCAGCCAGTTTTCTCTAGAGCTGTGTGTACATGCAAGGGAAACAGTGCTCACATTTTGGATGGCCTTTTTAGAGATGCTGTAAGCATACTGAAGAGAAACTTTGTTTTATGCAGAAAGCATGTGGCTGGCCACAGTTCACCTTGCTCTGTGTACCTTCCAGGGGGGCAGAACAAACCTTATTCATTCACAATTTTCAGTAAGAGCCTGGATAGGAATGAAATGTCAGAGGGGCTTACTTCAGCATCTTTTCAGATATTTGCTTTAAAAATTTTTCAGGTGGTTTCATTAAGTTATGGATCAGGAGAGAGAACTTCTTTAAAGGGCATCAGAGGAAATTCCTCTCCCTTAAAATAAGGGAAATGGTTAATCCACTGGACTAAAACATTTGTAGGCGGGAATAGATTGTGATCTAGTTTAGTCTGTTAGGGTCTCATGTGAACCACATTAAAGGTGTCAATCAAAAGACTTTGGTTCAGCTAACACTCAAAAAGTTAGCATAACGCTGAGATTTACAAGGCTCTATTTTTCCTTCTGGCTAGTTTATATTCCCCCTGGAAGTTGCATCATTTTTGCTAATAGCATGCTTTTTTCACTCTGCTGGTCGGTCCACCATCACATCTTCACAACACCATCTCTGCTGCTGACATATTGCCATGGCATCCTGCCAACCTACCAGCCTGCGATCCTTCAGTTCAGACAGGTCCCACACGCTGAGCCATGCCTCCTACCTGAGGGACAGTGCCATGATCGATGATACGGTCGTAATCCCCAGCCAACAGGTAAGATCTTTCTCTTAGTCTTACAAATCAGGTTGTACAATGTACATGTATTTGAAATCATTTGGCAAATATGAAAGAGATGTCGACTGGAACTGCATGGCACAATGTGTGTTGCTGTTTTTGTATTTCTGATTTATGACTGGTATTAAATGAACTATATTAAATATATATTCTAACCTAAAAGGAAATGCAGGAATACATTTGTGTCATCTTGGTAACTCCCAAAATTCCTGTTCATGGAGACTAGTAAAGCACAGTCACTGAACAAACACAAAATACTCAGTAATGTGTTTTTAATAATTGAATGCCGTTATCACTCATTTGTAGCTGTTGCCCTCCCACCCCTTTTTAAAGCATTAATTATGTTAGCTCTCTTGTATGTAAATAACTTATTTATGGTTTGTCTGTTTACTTATTTTTAATTAAGAAAACAAACAAATATTCTTTCATATGTCAAGGTAACAAATCTGGCCAAGGAAGCTGAAAGGAACTCATATCGCTTAAGTTGGGGCACTGAAAATTTGGACAATGTGGCTCTTTCTTCCAGTCCCATTCATTCAGGGTGAGTAACCAAATCCATTGATATGTATTGGAAAGGACGAAGAAACAGAGTGAGCATAACTGAAGGTGCAGCAGCTTGAGCTAATGCTTATTTGGGAATTGAATTTTACTTTCAGCCAGTTTAGAAAATCTCAGCGTGGCCCTGAATGTGGATCCATTAAAATCATTGAGATTTTTTTTCAATGGACTTCAGTGAACATGGAATCTGTTTTCTGTATATGTATGTATGTATGTATGTATGTATGTATGTCTATATATGATGCTCACTCTATGTACTATTGATGGCAAATAACTTCAGGCGATCTCACAGGATTTACTCACCATCTAGTAGGATCAGGCCACCAGTTCAGATATCAGGAAATATAAAATAATAAATAGTTATATATATATATATATATATATATATATTTATATTTGTATTTCCTGATAGTTGAGTTGGTGGCCTGATCTTACTAGGTGATGAGAAGTTCCTGTGAGATCACCTGAAGTCATTTGCTGCCAGTGGTAGATAGGGAAAACAGCAATTCTGAGCTTGCAGTAGCTTCTAGAATTAGACCTTGATCCAGTGAAATTGCAGATGAGGGAGATGTGGTGGTAAGTGCACTGTGCAACTATGACAGGTGAATCTTCCCCATTTACAGCAGCATGTAATAAAAGATATGAAAGAATTCTAAACATCATCACTGAGTCATGATCTCAAGAGACTACCCCTTCTTATGAAGATTAGCTGCCTAACAAATAAAGTAAATACTAGTGATTTATGTGAATCAAAATCTAGTGACATGAATCATGTTTTTTACTTTTTTTAAATGTCAGCTATCAAGTTAATATTCAAGCAACCTAATGAATGTTTCAGTTTACACATACCAGAACACTTACCTTCAACTATTTCCACCCGTGATTTTTTGGGAGCATTTTTACTAACCCTATGAAACCTGAACAGGACAGAGACTAAAATACAGGCCTGGCCAAGTTAATATTTAGAAATGGTATCCTGAATAGACCACAAGATAATGAGGTTGTTTATTGGCAGTTTGAGTGGCTTTGTTTTGTACAAGAGGATCAAAGAGAAACAAAGCTGGCACAACAGTGAGATGGCAGGTTAGACTGATAAAGGTGCATAAGGGCCCTGTTACATGTTACACTGTGAGCTGCACCAATGTTGATCTGTGTCAGTGTTGCTTGAGTTTGGAGCAGTCACGTGTTCAAGCTAGCAGGGCCCTGAAGGGCTGAAAGGTAAGGGCAAGGAAGGGTTAACCTGCCTGCTTGGCCTCTGCTGCCAGGTTGCTGCTTTTATCCCAGCTGAGCTTGTCCAGAGCTGAGCTTGTCCAGAGAACAGTGATGGTGGGAGCTGTGGATGGGTAGGTTAACCTTTCCCTGCTTGCTTTCCCAGGACAAACTGTATGGACAGCCACAAGTAAGCGGGTGAAGGGGGAGATAAGGGGGGAAAAGGGGGCAGTGGGGAGGCAGTGAGCAGGGATCTAGGGTGCTGAGGAGGGCAGGAAGGGGGCAGTGGGCCTGATCTGGGTCAGCAGGTGAGGGGGGTGGGTAGGGTGTTTACACTAAGGTGTAACCTAGAGTAGCTGCTGATATATTGCCTTAGTGCAGGGGTCGGCAACCTATGGCATATGTGCCCAACATGGCACGCGGCATGCTTTTTACTGGCACACGGCTGCTTCCCGCCCCAAGAGGCAGGAAGGGGCGTGCCCAGATTGAGCAGCACGTGGCTGCTGGGGAACAGCCATCTGCTGCTGCCGACCCCTGCATTACCTAGAGTTGCCACCGAGGGACCCAGGCTCTGGAACACACTGACCATGCCGGCCAGGTAAGACCCCTGGCCCCAACCCTAGCCTGGCCTGCCCTGTTCCCGGCCACATCTGCACCCTGATGGCCTGAGTCCCAACCCCATGCTGCTGGCCAGCAGGCCCCAGCAGGCACCATCGCTGCTGCGGGCCCCATCCCCGGGCCCGGCCCATACTGCCAGCAGCCCCATTGCCACCGTGGGCCCCGTCCCCGGGCCCGTCCCCAGCCGGCCCCATCTCCACCACTGGCCCTGTCTCTGGGCCCAACCTGTGCTGCCAGCAGCCCGGCCCCATCACCACCAGGGGCCCTGCCCCCGGGCCCAGCCAGCCCCATTGCTGCCATGGGCCCTGTCTCTGGGCCCGGCCGTGTGCTGCCAGTGGCTCGGCCCCAGCTGGCACCATCGCCGCTCCAGCACTAGGCTGGGGCCATCTGTAGCATCGGGATGGGGCCAGGGCCATGGACCTGCACAGGCCCTGGCCCCATCCCCACGCTACAGATGGCCCCGACCATGTGCTGCCAGCAGGCCCGGGCCAGGGCTGTCAGCAGCGCTGGGATGAGGCTAGGGCCTGGGCCTGTGAACCTATGCAGGCCCCGGCCCCATCCCGATGCTAGTGGTGGGCTGGGATGAGGCTGGGGCCCAGGCCCACCTCAGCGCTGCAGACGGCCCCGGGCATGAGCTGCCAGCGGGTACGGCTCCAGCCCTATCCCAGTGCTGCTAGTGGGCGTGGCCCCAGCAGGCACCTCTATCGCCAGTGCTGGGCCGGGACCATCGGCAGCGCTGGGATGAGGCTGGGCACGCCTGCTGGCAGCACCAGGATGAGGCTGGGGCCCGGGCCAATCTTGGCGCTACAGACAGCTTTGGCCCCAGCTCTGGCCACGTGCTGCCGGCAGGCCGGGCTCCGGCTGCATCCCAGTGCTGCTGGCGGGCATAGCCCCGGCTGGAACCTCTATCACTGGTGCTGGGCAGGGGCTGTCGGCAGCGCTGGGATGAGGCTGGGGCTGGGCCTGGGCCTGTCGACCTGTGCAGACCCCGGTCCTATTCCGGTGCTGCCAGCAGGCCCAGCCACGTGCTGCTGGTGGGCCCGGGCCTGGCCCTGGCCGGCACCTCCACCGCCCCCCTCCCCTGCCAGCCCAGCACCGCTGCTGGGCCAGGGCAGTCTGCAGCACTGGGATGAGGCCAGGGCCAGGGCCCCAACCCCAGGCTTCCGGTGGGCCCTGGCCCCACAGGCCCAACCCCTTGCTGCTGGTGGGCCCTGGCCCCAGCTCCACGCTGCCCACAGCTCCGGCCCCAACGGGTACAGTGCCGGCACCTGCTATCTTCCCAGAGCCCAGGGTTGGGAGACAGCCAGGGCCAGGGCAGGGATGCAGCAGTTTTTTGCAGCCTCCCACCTGCAGCTAGCCCAGCTTCATGGTAGTTGCTGATAGCCATGGAGCCTGGGCTGCTCCCAGCAGCCAGCTGGGAGCATGGAAGCCCTGCTGCAAGCAGCCTGGGCTCTGTGGCTATCAGCAGCTACCACGAACCTGTTTTTCTGGCATGCTGGCACTCTGGCACCTTTCAAGGTAGGCATTTTGGGTTTTTTGGCACTTCAGCCAAAAACCGTTGCTTACCCCTGCCTTAGTGTTACATGAGCTGGCTAACAAGGATCTACTCACTACCCTGTAGTGAGTAACCTGGAGCAGCATAAGGAGTGCTTAAAACTGGTTTCAGGTGTTAATGTGTGGTGAATCCAGTGGTTAAGAGCTCCAGGAGCTGCCCAAAATTACCGTGTAAAAAGGCCCTAAGGAAAGTTTGAATCTTAGATGCCAACAGCATAGCTGGCTATAGCCAGTGCTGCTAGCCTTTTGTTTTCTCTAACCTCTGTGAACATAGGAAATATGTATTTTTTATATTGCCAAGATTTAGGTTTTAAAGTTATTTTGGCAGCTAAATCCAGTAAGTGATGCAAAATTGCTTAAATATTTTTTTCCCAAACCATGTTACCTTTCACTCCCAGAAACTTGGTCTGTCTAGTATTGATAGATGATAAGATAGCTACTTTTAAAGAACAGTTAATCAAGATTCTGTGGGACTTGATTTTTTTTATATTATCATTCTTCAGCTAATCCATTATACTTCATGACCAACTTGCCAGTTCCTGAATAAGGAAATTAGATTTTATAAATCAATGAGGGAAATTGTTATTGGGGATAAGATACAGATCGTATTAGCCAGGGTAGTTGTTTTCTTTAGACATATCTCTAGTAAATTACCAGTAGAATACAATAGTCGTAAAGCCTTCATGAGCAAGAATTTTACCCTTTAAAAAATTAAAATGCTACATGAAAACAAATTTTTACTTTGCAGTGACTTACCATGAAAATTAACTTGCAATCTACATAATATTAAAGGGACACATTGGATTGATTTATTATGTTTTAAGAACATGTTTAACATGACACCCCCAACAAGAAGGGAAGCTTTTCTTTAGTTCATAAAACCATAGAATGACACTCCTGGGTAAGGAAATGGGTTTGTAAACACGCCCTTAGGTGCAGGGGAGCTTGTAGGAATACACGGCAACTTTTGACTAGCCAGCCAGCCAAGGAATCCAGTACTTGATGCCAAGAAACTAATCACAAAGAGGAAAGGAAGGAAGGAGGAAATACAATCCTTAAAGGGGCCCAAATTAAGTTTGTTTCAGTAAGTCAGGAAAACTTGAATGCTAAGTGGTTGATGAAACAGCAAAGCATTGTTACTTTGCTAAAAATTCCAGGGATTATGCTCTTTTTGTTTAATTGACAGGTTAAGATGAGAAAGAAAGTAACATCCAGCTGTGCAAAGGTCTATTTCTACAGGCTTAACCATGCAATGCACACTGAGTTCCTTTCCCATGGTGAATAAGTGAAATATTTTCATTTGGTTAGAAGTGAAACTCTGAATTTGAAGAGCCCTTTCCATTTGCAGTATTTAGACACTGCTTGGCAATAGCACATTTTTATATCTTTTCCACTTACCCTGGCTTGTAGGATTGAATGAAAATGTACGGTCTGAAAGTACAGTACTCCTGATTAATTATTACACTGTGCTATTGTTGGGTTGGGTGACATGCAAGAAGCAACTCAGTGTTTACTCTTGTAGATTATGTGGTTATCAGCAATCTTCAGGTCAAATGAGTTTGTAATTGTACTATACTGTACTGTAATTGTACTGTACTGTAGGAAGAGAGGTAATGTTTTCAAACGATTATGACACGACATGGAGAGAGGTGGGGAGTGTGCTGGCAGGGGAGAGTGGTCTTTCTATTCCTTCTGATATTAACTTGTCTTAGTGATCTGGGGCAACTTTCCTGTGCCTCAGAGTCCCCAAGAGTAAAATGAGTATGCTAAAATTCCTGTTATATTAAAAACATTGAGATGCTGAAATACAATATTTTACTTATCTATGAGGTATTTTATTATTGCATATCTGTATGTTATGTTAATTTGACATTATGAAAAGTCTGACTAACAAACAGTTCAAAGGTATCTTCATATATATATGAATATATACATATATATGTGTGTGTGTGTATATATATATGTATATATCTTCATATATATGTGTATATATATATATATATATACATACACATCTGGCAAAGCTAAATAGTTGGAATCTTGTTAGTTTGCTCTTTTGGAATCCATTACTTCCATAATGCAGATTAAAAAAAAGAATAGGGAGCCAGTGGTTAAAATTGACAAATAATGAGAGTTATCATTCTTAGCTGCCTGTCTGGAAAAAAGGAGATTGGATCATTGCTTACAAGGTAAATAAAACACGCTTAAAGTGTTGTTTTCTGAATCCTTTACGTTGTTTTCCCTACTGTGACATTCATTTTATGGAAATAGTTGTGGAAACAGGACCTGGCAGCTAGCAGCTGAGAGTCATTTCAAATGTACAAAAGTAAATGATATTAGAATCCATCAAATCTTACAATGGCCTAAAAGTTTTACTGATGCCAAAAAAAGAAAATGGCAATAGATATTTACATAATAATGAAGTGATGGGGGCAAATAACATAACTGACTGTAGTTTGTATTACTGGAACATAAGGAGATAGCAAAATTATATCCAAAAGTTTACCATCTGTCAACCTGGAGGTGGGAATGAAAGGAGGACTAGAAACATGTTCTAATGGAGCAAACTGGAGGACAGACCATTCAGTAGAACACCCAAGGACAAAGAATTATAATTCATTTTGTTCCCAGAAGCTCTTGATGGAATTACATTTTACGCTGTAGACACATTATATTTTGGAGGCCCGGTTTATAAAAGTAGGCACCTGAGTAAGGAAGTGCAGTACCTTATTTGGCTCTGAGCTAAGGACTTAGGGAACCAGATGCCCAGCTTTGGTGTCCAGATGCCAAAATGATAACTCCAATTCAGAGCCAAAAGTAAGGCTACAAACATGGAGAGAGGAGGTAGTAGCATCCTAAATTACTGTAGCTTTGCTGTTGTAGTTGCCACCTGTAACTCATGATACTTATATAAGCTTATGTTCCATACACATTTATACCCTTTGTTCACATGCTCTTCATATTTATAGACTCAGGTTAAAAAAAAAACAACCTCATTTATTTATTTGTTTTTATTTATTTATTTCACTTCATGCTCTTTTTTGTGCTAAATTATGTATTCTGTTGCAGCCATTCTTCTCCATGTCTTGATCATGACAACAGCAGGTGAACTTCCGCATAATTTCTTTTAATATGCTTCCTCACCACTTCATCCTTACCTTCATCCTTCTTCTAACTTACACACTCTCAGGATGCTTTAGTGCTTTTATGTTTATTTAGGCAGTAGGGAAATTCTATCTGGCAAAGAACTACATAGTCTTACTTTTCCATTGTATGGTAGATACCCCTTTTCTCCAAAGTGTGCTAATAACTTTTATTAAAAAAATTCTAGGGACATTGTGATCATAGATTCATAGATTTTTCAGTCTAATTGAAGCCCAGTGCAGTCCGTCTAAGTCTTGTCTGTAGTTAATACTAAATTCTCCATACCAGTCACATAAATAGGCTGTTTGAAATGTAAATAATTATGGCTTTGAAGGCATTTCACAAAAGTGAATCCTTTTCCTCAGTCATTTTTGTACGCAGAGTGCTACAGAATCTCTTTGTAGACCAAATTTTTCTCATTTTCGACCTTATTAAAATCAGGAGAGGGAGTGGCAATAGTGCAATTAAAGAGTTAAATTGGTCCTGCATCCTTACTTCTGTGTGATTTTGCTGGCAAATAAAATAATTCATGTAGGTGCCAAGAGCTATACTAAATGAATGTGATACATTTATCATTGATGCTGTCCTCAGTGCTCTACAAAGCATAGCAGATAATGCAGTACATACTTGAAGATTTCAGTATATTAACCCCCTAATATCCAATATGTTTGTTGCATTTGTTTGACATGTAGCTGCAGTTGTTGAGAAACCTCAGGGTGGGCAATAATTTCAGGCAGAGAGCCATTTACTGAGTTTCAGCAAGCCATGGAGGGCCGCATGACAAGCAGCCAGGGGCAGATATATATTTTCTAAATTTTTTAGGGGCCCCGCGAGCCAGATAGAATGGCCTGGCAGGCCACATCTGGTCCGCGGGCCGCAGTTTGCCCACCCCTGTCTTAAATACTTAAATAAATAAAATTCTTAGGGAATTCTAACTCCCCCCATATCATAGTTTGTTCTCAGCCAAGAGCCTTTTTCTAGGGCTGTGCAAAGCTTCAGTCGCTGATTTGATTCAGAGGAGATTCAGCCCGATTCGGCTCCTGAATCTCTAAATCCAAACTGAATCAGGAGACCCATTAATCTCCCTGAATTGAATCAGAAGCCTCCTATTCAATTCAGAGAGATTCGATGATTTGGTCATAGGCACAGCTTCATATGTTTTTTCTATGTACCTCGAGGTCCCAGGCACAGCTCTTGAACTCTGAAACGGTGGGGCAGATGGAGTGTCCCACAGGAGTGCGGGGGGGGGTCCCCTGTGTGCTTGGCCACAGACCCCACCCTCCCAGCTTGGTGACTGGTGCCTCCTGGGTCTGGGGGGGGCACCTGGGGTCCCCCCATGACCGGTTGCTGAGCTGCAGGGGGGCGGTCCCCCTTGCTCCCGGCAGCAGACCCAGAAGTGGACCGGAAGTACTTCTGGTCCACTTCTGGGCCCACCACCGAGCACGTGGGGGACCCCCCCGCCTCCTCCCCCATGCTCCCGTGGGATGCACCAGCTCAGCATTCATGAGCTATGCCTGGTACTTCGAGGTACGTAGAAAAAACACATAAAGCTGTGTCTATGGCCGAATTGCTGATTCTCCAAATCAGCACTGAATCTTCAGATCTGGCCGAATCAAATTGGGACAGTGAATCAGCTAATCAAATCACTGTCCCCTGAATCGGGCTGAATCCAAAATCAAATACTGCCCACTTCACACACCCCTACCTTTTCCCTGTTTTAGCTAAGATTTTTTACATTCAGTAAAGGGTACATTTGTGTAAGAAACTTACAATTATTTCTAGATGCCTGCAGTTCAGTTCATGTTTTTTGTCCTCCTAGGATGTATATTTTTACTTATTATATATAGTTACTCATCAGCCTGATCCAACACCTGTTGAAGTAACAGAAAAACCTCCCATTGACTTCAACAGGCATTTGATTAGGGCATTTATCTTTGGTATCTTTGAACTCAAGCTTTGGATCCATTTCCCTTTCCAATTCTACGCTTGAGAATTGCTGAAGCACCCTGATTAAGCTATTTGTTTCTACTTTTTCACACTTTGACTAACACTGAATGCTGCTATTTCCTTGTTTCCTAGTTTCTTGTATTAGCTAAAATAACATAGATAAAAGAGCTCTTAAGTGTGTCTGTGGTGGTTATGGTTCAGTGACACTGTTACCAATTTTTTGCTACATAATGAGAAGCATGAGCGCCTGCCTAGCTAACTAAAATGAATAACCATCTCTGAATGGACTGCATAATGATGGCGGATCGCTTTTGCATTTTCAGTTTTTATGTGGTAGCAGCAATCATTTACCTGTTCCAGAAAGACTCTTTAGGAAACTGTGTGTGCATGGCTGATCAAATGGTTTTACAGACAGAGAAGTGCAGCTGAGTGCCAATAAACTTAAATTCTTCACTATCTGAAGGGAGCATGATTTTTCTGGAAAACAGCTGACTAAAATAAGAACATATGGCAAAGCACAAAAATACCTCCCTGTCTTTCTCAATACATATTTCTCCATTTTTATTTTCTTGTTTATTTCTTTCCTGAATTTTAAATGGCTTCAGAAATAGATTAGCTGTTATTGTCTTATCAAAGAAAAAAATTGGCAAAAGAAACACTTTAGTGTGTTTGGAATATAAAGATTATTTGGAACCTCACCTCCTTTTACCCTTCAAAACTAGATCAGTTTAGTCATACAATTTGTAAATGATTCTTTCAATCACAACATAAAAAATACCCATATAGATTTGATCTATTTTATGTGGAAACATCTTGCAAGAATTAAGGAGTTTTCTCTGATGTCCTTAGCCAAAATACTAGCACTCTTGCTGCTGCCTTCCAACCCCAATTTAATCAGATTTTGTGTATGTCTGTGAATTATGTGCAAGATCCTTTGGGAAGAAATGCCATAACTCGTGAGGTTGGTTGTGTCTGCTTTTCCTCCCTTTGTTAGAATGCTTATCATTACATGATGATATTGTGACATAATTTTGGGTGCACAAACTTCAATTAAAGCATAGTGTTCGGACAGTGCACACGTCCCATTAGTTCAAAACAGTTTTGTGTATGTATATTATGTTGTGTGAATGATAATGTTCTGAAAAATATGTGTGAAAAGTTGCACAGACAGGTTTGGTTAAGGCCCCTGAGAAAACTGGCTGTATTTGTACAGCACTCGTAATGTATTGAATAGCTTTATAGCTTTCCTGCATTCACATGACCCTCCACTGAAATTTATTTTCAAACAATAAGGAAGTAAAGGATAGTGTGAAGGAAACTGTATTGACTTTGACAGACTGACTTTGATACGTTATTAGAGCAGAGATTGCTTTGAAGCAATAGGTATATCATTAGTTTCATACAATGGAATATTTATATTTTCCAAAAAGTGTTTACTTTGGAGGTGTGTTGTCTTGTTTTTCTGTGAGCCATTCCAGTTTTTTAAAAAAATCATCTATTACCATGTTGACTCTCTCTAAAAGAGACATTGACAATTTTGTCTTCAAATGTGTCTATCTTGCAGCTACTGTGGATATTCCTGACACTTAGCTATATTCTGCATAAAACTGTTTGTTTTTGTGGTCTCCAGTCGATATTATTGGCTATTTTAATACATGTAAACTCAATTAGACCCGAAGGAATTCCTTTCCTTTTTCTTATTTTTACACCCAGCCAATAAATACATTTGGCTCTGGTATCTTGCTTAGTCACCAATTTCTATAAATTAATTTCCTACTTTTGAACTTTCTATACAAAACAAACTTTCTAAATCTTCCTTGACTTCTGTGGCCCATACATTTCATGACTTCTGGCATGACTCTTTTCAAAATCTTCTCATAGTTGGAGTTAAGATTTATATAAACAAAGGAGCATTTACAAAATTTGGATCTTTTGTCTGACACAATGTTTTACCTTACCGTGTACTTTGAAGCTTCCAGCTGTCTCTGGTACTAGGTTTCCTGAATGGGGGCTAATATTTTAGATATAATCTCAATAAGATTGTATATGAAAGAAGTATTACCTCCCTAGTCTGTGACATGAAGTCTGTAAAAAACCATCCAAGATTACACGTTTTTTTTTCATTTTGCTGATATAACATACAGCAAGGTTAATTAGCTATCCTCTATTACCCATTATTGTCCCTTGCCTTTATAGCTTTCCTCCTTTTTGTTTAATGTCAGCTTCAGATTACAGTACCATATGCCTCTGGCAGATGTTATATTTAAGATATGATTTACTTGCTAATTGCATCTCAAATGGTAACCCATCCACGTGTTCAGGCAATACATGGTACGACAAAATGGGAAACCAGCCACAAAAATATTCCACAAAATATGTATAGTATTTTTGTGGTTGGTTTCCATCACACCTTAAATTGAATGTGTGACACAATCCCCATCATGCAGCCAGATGCTGGCTGCATGCGGTTGGTTGACAGCTCCTCCATGGTTGGCAGGCTGACAGTTGTGTGGTGCGGCCCTCCATCTGCAGCTTTGGATTTTCTGCCGTTGTAGTGTATGAGTCTCTGGGACCAGCCCCAGTGCAGTCCTGGGGCTGGGACCCACAGTCAAGCTGCATAAAACCCACTGTAAACATGAAGTCAGAATCAGGACCAAATATCCCCTGTCAGCTATTTTAAGGATATGAACACATACTGTACATTTCATGGAGAAGCACCATCAATTCAGTACACTCCTCTTCTATTTTGTTTTGTCTGAAAAAAACTTAAGAGAAAATAGAATACCAGGCATGAAAAGAGCAGGACTGGATATTGCTATAAGGAAAGAGATTACTTGATTTGCTCATGCGGTGTACTCATTACTGGTGTTATTTACATTTATATATGATAATTATTCATATTTATGTGTTTATTTATTTGTGTTCTGGTAGCAATTACAGTGTTCTTGGCAATCTTGACAGATATAGGAAGCTACTCTAAGGAGTTCAGCTTCTAAGAAGAAGAGTTTAATTTGAAATAATAGAAAATGATAGAAAAATACTGTACACTAATGAAAAATTGTACTCTTGATCATTTACTTAATAAAAAATGCCATCATTCATTCAGAAAATGATTTGCACCAAATCAGTCAGCCGGCTTTGCTAATACCAGTTATAGCAGTTTCTGTTGCTGTCTATTTATTACAGTAATATATTGGGAACTTCTTATTTCATCCCAGATCTTAATATTGTTAAATACATTTTGACTGCTACCATCACAATAAAGTTTTAGGTAGAGTGACATTACATCCTGTTCTTTGGGACAGTCTTATTTTAAACACCTGTCCTGGTCACCCCTGTGGCGTGGCCAGACAAACACTGTTGTCCTCTTTTGCAAACTCTCCCTGCCTGAAAGTGGTAGTCTTTAGGCAGGTGTTGTAACACTCCACAAGCGGCCCACAGCCCTCCTCCCAGGGCTCTGGTGCTTTCAGCTGAAGCTAGAGCTTGAAGACAGTTGAATATACTGGGAGGGGAAGGGAGTGTTCTGATGTGAAATATGGTTACCCAAATTTAAGATAGATTCTCAGGAACAGAAGTGAAAGCAGTTTTTACACATCTGTTACAAAGGTGATGCAAAAGTTCTGTTCAGATAGGGCTTTACTTCAACTGTAAAAGCCAATCATGCAGGATTATTGTCAAAACTGAGAAATTAGCACCTTTGAATTCTTCTTCTTTCTTCCCTGTGAGTAGTAAAAGACAGAATTTAACATTTGGACAGAATATATTTTAGGAAGGTTGCATCCATTCTTGAAAAATTAACCCAAGGAATTAAAGCTGTAAATCTTTTTCATTTTTTTCCCCTCGTTAAGACCACAGAAGCACAGCCCCTAAGGAATGAGATTATGGTTGTACTCCCCTGAGTTGTACAGTAAACAAAACCTAGAGGTATATGGATGGTGGTAGAATAGGAGACTGCATGTGTGAGAAGTGTCTTCATATAGCCTCCACGGCGCATGGCGTGCTTCCGATTGGCAGGTTGTGGCTCCTTTCTCTCATCCATTATTCTGACTTGCATGGTGTGTTGAGTGTTCTGTTTTAACAGCATGTGGAATGAATTGCATATGTCTTAATAATGGAAGGATGCAAATATTTGTTGTGCAGAGTGACTCGAGTGAGAGTGAAAAATATTTGTATTTGTCACTCATCTTGTTAGATTTTCTTTATTGCAGGTCTCTCAGAGCAGATGTTAGCATTTGTGTGGCTCCCTGTGCAGTAACACTAGAAATAGGCCTGGTATTGTCCCAGTTCAGCTATTCCCTTTCATTTCCAGCAACCCAATAGTATAATAGTCGGTATCGCCTTTCTTTCCTAGGTTTTGTATGTTTTGCAGAAATGCCCTTAATTAGGCTTTGATCATAGCAAAACTATTAGAGTCAACCCACTGGCTAGTCACAGCTGAAAAAATTGGGATAGTGGTGAAAAAGGGCCATCTAAAGAAGACTTTTCTGTCTCTCGAGGAAAACCTACATGTTATTTACCCTGATCCATGAAGAACTTCTCTATCATAGCTGGCTTCCTACCACTGTAGGGCATCCCCATAGGGACATGTTAATGTTGTCTGCAGTAACAGGAAAAACAGTACTTTTTAAATAAGCCCATGACCAAATGATTACAATTTGCTCCCATTCTCAGTAGCCTGTCTTAGAAGAAGCATAGTTTAAATGCTGACTATTTGCTACTCTTTATTATTAAAGATATAGTTTTATTAGAAGAGTACTATTTACTAAACCTCTTTCCCAGCCTGATTTAGTTTTTGTAAATCTAAGGATGAAAGTGGGCACCCTAAATCTAGTAAGTAGTAGTGCTTAACTTGTTAAAAGCCAGTGTAACCATTTTAACAAGTGTACTGAAGTCTTACTCTCTGATTATTTTCTCTTTCTAGTTAGTATTCATGATAGTGAAAAGTTTGAAAAGGCAGGTGTTACAGATAAAGAAGGAATTTAGACCTGGTATAATAAGAAGGTGCAATTCCCATTGGTTTTAATAAAACATGTGTAATCCAGAATGAACTTTGACCTACAATCCATGAATAATTTAGTTTTAGGAGTTTCAAATCTATCAAACCATAAGGAAAATTATAGTACGTTTAACAATAAAAGAAACCCAGTTCACAATTTTCTTCATATCACTGCATAGTAAGTCTTTTTTCTTTAATAATAAATATTAGAAGTTTGTTATGTATGTATGGGTTTTGTGCCTATCTTACCCTGTGATGGCACTAGAGGTAGAAATGTATGAGAGAGCTTTGGAAAAAAAAATGTTCACAAATGTAAAATAGAGGCATTTGCACAGAACCCTACATGATGCTCACACTTTTTTCCCCCTAATTCCTTCATATGTATTCTGTCATATGTGTTCTGAAAAATTCTAAGATAGATGTTAGTTTAAGTAATTAGTGATATTGCTATCAATTAACATCACACAAACAAGTACAAGATTTTTAAAATTCTACATACAGCAGTAAGAAAGCACCACACTTAGGTAAATAGTCTGTACATGTTGGAAGAAAACAAATTTGTAATGTAACCAAGGTGATTTTTCTTTGCCTAATATGTCTTTGTATATAATATCCATTTCACGCTTTCAGCTTCCTGGTTAGTTTCATGGTGGATGCCCGTGGTGGTGCTATGCGAGGTTGCAGGCATAACGGACTAAGGATCATTATTCCTCCTCGGAAATGCACTGCCCCAACACGAGTAACCTGCCGGTTGGTCAAACGTCATAGACTGGCCACCATGCCTCCAATGGTGGAAGGAGAAGGTCTGGCCAGCCGCCTTATTGAAGTTGGACCTTCTGGTGCTCAGTTTCTTGGGTAAGAGTCATGGTTTGGCTTAAGTGAAAATGGAAGGTATATTTTCATCTGTTTATAAGTTGCACTGGAGTGATGCCCCCCCTACAGTTAAATTTGATCTGAAAAAATGTTTCCTTTATATATTGTAACATAATAGGATGCCCACCCCAACTTAAATTGACACAAAACCCATCAGCAAGTCACTTAGCTTGTATGCATTTTTCTTGAGAACACTAAAGTTTTAAAACACTAACGCTAAGGTTTAGTGTGCTTCCTGGAATAAGTTTATTAGTAAGTGTTGTGCTATTATAATGGAAATCACTTAGTAAAATAGAGAACCAATTCACACTATATTTACATCATCCAAAATTAAGCCACAAAAGACAAATAACACAGCACTGATCTAAAGCCAAATTTGAAACCTGCTACAGATGCAACACAAGTTAGAGCTCCTTGTATTAGAAACTTGTGTTGTGTTATGAATAATTTGGACTATCTAGGAAGCGCGAGCTTTTGATTTTTCTGGGGTTAAAATTGCAAGTTCAAGCAATAGGACAACTCAGAAATTCTTCAGCAGCTTATTTTGTCCTATATTGCAATACCCAATAGAAAGATCAGAATTGCAATTACTGCTGCGCTTGTTTTAGCAGTTTTCAGCTGAAACCAGCAGTTCTCTACACTTTTTTTTCTTTTTATTTGGTTTGGTTTATTAGCTGCTCTCCCTATCAACTGTGGCATCCAAATGTGGATGATCGAAGGAACCCCTCTGAAAGAGTGAATGGCTTCAGTTGGAAACTAACAAAGAAGCTGTGAAGGGGAACAGTTTAAATCCATTTTGCAACAAATCAATTGATTTTAAGTCCCATCATATCAAGGGAGTCAGGACAGCCATTGTTTTTGCTAATGTTCTGTCTAGAAGAATGGACTTGCGAGAGGATGATTTAATGGGTCTTCATCACTAATTGTTTTGGATGGGGTAGGGGTGAAATCAAATACACATTTACATTATTTCATTGCTGCTGTACTTTAATAGAAGAACAGGAAGATTTCTGAAACACAGAGAACCTGCTGCTAGGGGCAAGCTTGCCTTCTCCAGTGGCAAACAGGCTGCTCCTTGGTATCAGGCAGCGACAGAAGCTGCCTAACAAAACACTTTGACACTTTCTTCAAATGTTGGTCAGTACTTAAGCAAAAAAATATGAATGTGAAGTACCAGCAGAATACCACTGCTGTCACATTCAGTGTGTCTCTTGTCATCTCTTCCTTTCCCACAGTTATGTTAACACTTAGTGGGACAGATCTTAATCCACTCATTAGGCACTTAAATGTGATCCTGTATCCATTCTATTGGAGTCTCTGAAAACCTGTTAACATATCTACAGTAACATCTTACCCTTAAGATGCATTCAATAAAAAAAAGCAGTGAGGTGGAGGATGGCCCAACCACCTTCTATATTAACCGTTTTTTAGGGACTCAAGAAAGGTGGATTAGGATTTTACTTGGGCACCTACGTCCACTTATGGGCCTAATAGGCAGAATAGGATCTGGCCTCGTATCATTTTTCTTTAAATGGTCTCTCTATATAACAAGGAGTTTCAATAAAAACTCATCCAAAGAGCATACATGTATACGTAGCTGGTTTTGATGTGTACCCTGCCAGTGAGCATTTTTTTTCTGGGTGGTGTCCTGGCAGTGAAACCAGATAGTCACACATTCTATCTGTTGAAATAAGTGTTACGGCACTGCACTGCCCCAGCTATTCTACGAGCTCAATCCTGCTTCCATTAAGGTCACCAGTGGAACTTCCATTGATCTTCATGGAAGTGAGGTTAGTTCCTAATGAATGGGACTTATTTCATTAATTCCTGCCATCAGTCTGGCACAGCCAGGGCAGAACCTTATTCAGTGTACACCCTAATTTCACTCTGACCAGACATTGACACTGGGGTTCTGGACAAAAAAATACATAAAGCTTATTTATGTTCTTTCTTTCACTGCTGCTTTGGATGTATGCAGTAAACTTCATCTTCCTACGGCTCCTCCCCCACTTAATGAGGGAGAAAGTTTGGTCAGCCGAATCCTTCAGCTGGGGCCACCTGGGACCAAATTCCTTGGGTAGGAGAGACTTAAAACAAATTGATGGATGCTGGCCTCCCCGTTCTTCTCCTCCTTCTGCAATATGATTTTTTTATGTCATTACGCCCATGGCATTGTCCCTTTCTATGATTTGAAATTCTGTATACTTAACCGTTAGTAGACCATTTTCCAACCCTTGTGGTATGTGGTTTTTGTTTTGGTGGTATGTTCTATCTTTTTTCTTCAAGTTCTGTGGCCTTCATTTTTGTTTTAGCATGAAATCTTCCTAGTTGTAGAATGTGCCGGCTGTTGTGTGCTTGATGTCTGTAGCAAAGCAACCTGGACTGGGACCAAAAATAATCTACTGTGTTTTGGTTTGGTTTGGTTTTGGTTTTGGTTTTTTTTACACACATTGCTGCCAGTAAATCAATAACATGTTATATGTTGGATATAACATATGTACATGGTGGCCCATGTGGTGATTCTTGCTATTGAGGTGTATGTATACAACATATATCTTTATATTTTCCCCAGAGATATAGAAAGTACATTTGACTGTGTATACATGGGTATGTATAGATAAGCATGTGTGCTCGCACACACACACAAACACACATGTACACACATATTTACCTGTTCACAAATGAGGGAATGAGGCAATTCTTCTCTCTTCTACACTAGTTCAAATCCAGGTTATATCCTTGGACCTACTTTTCCTTTCCTAGGAATGAAATGTATTGGAGCCAGTAAAAGTCACAATGAAATAAAATCAGCATGAGAGACAAATCAGGCCCATTGATTTCAATAGATGTATCCAGATTTCCACTAGTATATCTGAAATCAAATTCCTCCAACTAGTTAACTCTCTATTACAGTAGATTCGCTTTGAAATGAAATTGCACGCGCTAACCTGTACTGTAGTGACAGCTAAAATGAACACTAGTTTTCTTAAAAGTATCTTTTTAAAAAAAGGCTAAAATTTCTATTCAGCACACTGCTACCTTACCAGTTGTGTACACATTGTGTAGAGATGAGTGTGCAATTAAATCATCCTACGGTATATTTACCGGGGGGTTGTAAAATGCTAAGATACTCTAGTGACCTACTAGTATGCCTGTTAGGGTTGCTTCAAAGTATTCCTGAATAATAGATAGAACTCCAGGTCACTTTGTAACAGACTCAATGGGATTGCTGTTGTTTCCATTTCTGCCTCCCCCATATTCATCTAATGTGCTGTATTGCTGTGCTAGGCCTGTGATTGTGGAGATTCCCCATTTTGCGGCTCTGCGAGGAAAAGAGAGAGAGCTGGTGATTCTGCGCAGTGAGAATGGGGACAGCTGGAAGGAGCACTTCTGTGAATATACTGAGGATGAACTAAACGAAATCCTAAATGGAATGGATGAAGGTACCCAGCCAGTTTTCCATCTTAGTCCATTCACTGCCTTTTCCAGCATTATTTCTATAATGAAGAAAAGCTTCCTTTATCATCTTTCCTATGACTTACAATCTGACTGTTGGTCCTTTGGTTCAGGGTCTGTTTTGGCAAATTCTGCTCATGTTTATTGAAATCACAGTAGATCATTATAACATTCTTAACACACAGCAGCACTGCTGGAGAGGTCTGTTTTAGCTGACACCCCTAGAGTTTTCAGTAGAGGCAAAATCATCATCAGCTGCAATCATATGGTAAAAAGTCAATATAAACCTTCTTGATATTCGATTCACTTTTGCCCAAACTCTCTTCTCATTAACGAACAAAAAGTTTCCTCAACAGACATCTTGCTGTTCTGTATTATAATATTACCTCTTAGGAGGTACGTGCTTGGGGGAATGCAGGGATCATGGATTCTATTGTAACTTGAAAGGACATAATATATGGGACATCCGTAGCAGTCTTGCCAATAACATAGAGCACGAGTGCTCAACCTTTGTGGTCCGTGGGCCAGATGAGTACAGCACAGCCAGTCTGCAGGCCAATCTGGTGCATGGGGCCAAGTCTGCAAGGCAGTCAGTGTATGGCCTGACCCCACATGCCAGATCTGACCTGTGAAGTGATCCTGCACTCTGGGTCCTGAAGTGATGCTTTGTGCTAGTTCTGGGGCCAAGTGCCAGGCCCAAACCTACATGGTGAGTCCAGAGCTATACACTGTGAATATCAGCCCAATCTGGCAGATGAGGCCATGTCCTCTGATCCATGGGGCTCCCCATGGGTCCAAAAATTTAGTGGCAGGGATGCAGTAACAGCATTAATGGATGTGGGGCTCCCAAAGCCATGATAATTCATGCTGTCCCCACTCCCCTGCTGTCAAATTTGTGGACCTGTGGGAAGCCTCATGGGCCAGGTGATTCAGTTCCATAGGTCAAACCCAGGCCACGAGCCATACTTTGAGCATCACCGATCTAGAGCACCCTTTGTTCTGGGGTCCAAACACTGGTTCTAAGGATGACTTTAAGATTTTAAAAAGCATATTTAGGATACAATATGTTATGGTGATTAAGTGGTTGCCTAACTGTGAGTAATACCATAGAACTGAATGGGACTACTCATGTGCTTAATGTCAGGCTTTGATAAATCAGGAATTAGCATTGGTATTTGTCTGCAAATGCCAGGAAGAGATGGGCTTGATCCAAAGCTCTTGCTATATGTATATGCATACAGATTTTGCAGAAGTTGGTGTCCTGGATTATCTACCAGTTGTTTTCTTTCTTTCCTTTATTCTTCGATTTAGCTTAGCTTAGAATGCTGGCACGTGTGTTATTGGTTTTTCCCTTTAAGTGCTAGGTATTTGTAACTTTAAACTACAGCTTAAAGTAGTGTTAAATTAATTTGGACATAGTTGTATTTTTGCCATAAAATTCTCATCATTGACCATGATTATTTTGGTTCAGTACTTGACACTCCAGAGGAGCTTGAGAAGAAGCGTATCTGTCGTATCATCACCCGAGATTTCCCACAGTACTTTGCAGTGGTATCCCGCATCAAACAAGACAGCAACCTCATTGGACCCGAAGGAGGTGTGCTTAGCAGTACTGTTGTACCACAAGTGCAGGCAGTCTTCCCAGAAGGAGCTCTAACCAAGCGGATTCGCGTTGGCCTCCAGGTACAGAGAAGCAATTACAATGCTTATCACTCCTCCCTCACTGGTGCTGCATTTGAGGCATACTCCTTCATAGGACAGAACATCTTCCATGGTGTAGAGTCAGCAGACAATAGGATACAATCAGTTGACAATTTGCGCACTTCTGTCAAAAATACTCCTGAGCAAATAAAAAATTTGGGTGAGAGAATGAGCTTAGAGAAAGAGAAAGATTAGGGAAGCCTGTGGCTTTTATTTATAAGTCAGCCAGTCATGACTGTGTAACCTTGGAAAGTCATTTACCTGTCAGTGATGAGAATACTAACGTAAGTATTAGGGAGGTGTGGAATTGTAATTAATTAATGTTTTTTAGATGCTCTAAGACCCTTAGAGTAAAAATGCAATATAAGTGTTGAACTCAGTAGATTAGCTGGAAAACAGTAGAGCTTCTGTTGAAAACAGAAGTTGAGGGACATGAGGGACAGTTGAAGGACATGGTCATTTACATTTTCTTTTATTGTCTTGTTACTTTGAAAAGGCCCAACCTATGCACCATGAACTCGTAAAGAAGATTTTAGGCAACAAGGCTACCTTTAGTCCTATAGTCACCTTGGAGCCCAGAAGAAGGAAATTCCATAAGCCCATCACAATGACTATTCCTGTCCCCAAAGCTTCCAGTGATGGGATGATGAATGGCTATGGGGGTGACACACCTACTTTAAGATTACTGTGCAGCATAACAGGTAGGCTTTCTGCACTGGTGCTCTGTGTGAGCATGCAGAACCCTATAGTTATAAACTGTTGTGGGTCAGATGGATTAAACTGATTATAGTGACATCAAGCTCAGTGAAACCTAGGGTGAGGGCTGCATGGGAAAATAAACTGGCATTCATATCCATGAACTACATCAGAATTAACGTCATATCAAAGTACCATTATGCCTTCGAGAACAACGATGTGTTATATATTTTTATCCACATTCTGTAGCCCTAGGCTTCCCACTTCTTAACTTCTTTATCCATTCTTGTTCACTGAGCACCAGCATTGTGATTTAGTATTGCACAAATGTTGGTGATGCAGAAGGGGATTGTGGTCGTGGCCAAATTTCAAGCCCCCACACTCATGTTGGTAAGCACTTCATACTAAACTAATCCCACTGAAATTGATGACAAATGACTGCCCACCAGTGGGTTCACGGTCTGTCTTTTAAAATGTAATAAGACATGCAAACTTCTTCTTAGATCGGCTTTATAAATTGAAAAAAATATTCTTCTGAAATTACTAAAAAAAGCACCAGACCATTGCCTCATAACAGGTAAAGGACCTGCGCAGAACATGTGTTTGGCTGTAACAAAGAGAAGATTCCAACCTCCTCTTTTTGCTATACTATAGCAAAGGTCTGTATGGACCTGCAAGTTCCAGACCATCTTGCATGCAATTGCTAAACATTTCCGGAGCTGATTAGAAAAAAAGGAATGAAAAATATACAAGTTTCTTAGAGTGTAAAGGGCTGTGATTTTTTTCCCGTTTAAAATTTTTTTCTTATATTATTACTTTAGGTGGAACCACACCTGCTCAGTGGGAAGATATTACAGGAACAACACCATTAACATTTGTCAATGAATGTGTTTCCTTCACGACAAATGTTTCTGCCAGGTACGTACCAAGTAGAAGACAAAAACAAACAAGCAAACAAAAAATTTACTGTTAAGGTCTCCTTACATCTTTCCTTCTGCCTATATCTTGTCTTACTCCAACCAAATACTTATTTTTAAAATCTATTAGTTTACAAGCAAAAACGGGCATATGTATTTTCTTCTGTGTAGGAATTTTGGAAGCCTTTGGGTCCTGTCCCTAGAGCGGTCCACACTTTGAAGTTACAGTGAAGTTGTAAACCTCAGGTGCCTTGGCATCTGATGAGTAAGATGAGCATTCTTGCCCCTTTCACTGCCTCTAACAGTGGCAATAAAACTTATAAGAACGTTGTTTTCACTTAGCAGTTGCCAGCATCTCAAGGAGGATATTTTGTTTCAGAAACAGCCTGTGCTAGTGTGTCCAAAATGAGTTTAAGGATATTTCAAGGTCTCTAGATATTTGGAAAAAAAAAGATTTTATTCTGAAGAAGAACGAGAAACACTGAGTTTTGGTGACTTCCTTTTACAAGGCATAAAAAACACTTCACTTCCAGCAGTCTCCAAAGAATGGCAAGTCTTGTATACTGGCCTGGAAGTGATCCCCTATGTAAATCACAACAGGATGGCTGTCTACACACTAGAAGACTGAGCGAATCTTTCATATAAGTGAACGTCAGCAACACGTTCTTCTGGTTACATTTGCACACAAAGCTATTGCACAAAATCCTGAACTAATCCAGCTACCTTCTCTAGGCTTTGCTGCATTGCAGATAGAACAAAGACAGAATTTTAGCAGCTGTTCAGTATCTCATTTGCACATATGCTTACTTGTAAGATGTGTGAGAGGACTCAGCTTCATAACTCAAAATGCAGTTTCCAGTTCTTATTAGATTTGGTTACCACCCTTTGGATTATAAACAAAATATTTTTAAAAAATATATCAGATATTATTGGCTATTTCATTAGTCTATAGTATTCTACACACCCTATACACACACTGTAGTATGATCTATTATTCATATTACAGTGGTAGTCAAAATCTTTTAGGGCCATGTAGGAAGACATATACCTGTATTTTGAGATTTAATTTCCAGTAGTAGGAGAAGATTGTACTACACCAGTCTCCCAAATGACAGGCCCCATCCTATTTGAAGGAGCCTTCCCAGGGCTCAACTTGAAGAATGCAAGTGCAGTTTACACTATATTTGAGAGAATTTGCATGTGATGGAATGGAAACAGGCATGATTTTTAAGAACATATCCTTTGAGCTTTCAATCCCACAAACTTCATCATATCTTTAATGTTGTGGTTAGCACCAGTAGGTTCACCATAAGTCCTTATCATATTAAACAAAAATTCAATGACCAGAAGGTTATTATGATCATTTGAATTAATTTCTTGAAAAACAGTTATTGAAAAGCAAGTCTGTCCAGCCAATCTTAAACTTTGATCTATCTTCTGGAGCCATGCCTATAGTAGGCATTTTTCTGGCACTAAGAGGGTTGCAACATTTTTGTGCTTTCCACTTGTGACACAGGGCATCTCTCGGGGCCATGTCTCATGTTGGCCCGCCCACCTGTCCCTACAAGGCTATCCACCCAGTCTAACCTGCCACGACTTTGCTGTTCCCATATACAGATGGTATGTGTGGGAAACTGCTCATTACTGCCCCGATGCCAGGGGGCACTATCTGCAGCTTCGACCTTCCCAACACCGCAGCCCATGCCTCGCAGATGGCATCCAGACTAACATTACTCCTGGTCTGAGACCAGAGCAAATTGAGTCCAAAGTTGGGCTCTACACACATATTCACACTACCTCCCCTCTCACAGAAGGCCTCTTCGACTCTGCCCTCTCTCACCGGGGCCTCTGGCATACTGCCCATTACTGGGCCACGCTCCACTGCCCTTACTCCTCGAGTGGCCCCTCTTGGGCCATCAGGCTTTGCTACTCCCATACTGGCCTCGCCATGTAGGACCTTCAGTTCCCGCAAGTTCCCCTACTCTGCATAATCTGGCCTCCCAATGCTCTCCACACTACCCCCTCTGGGGTCTCCGGGATCGCTCATCCCTACTGGGCTCAGGCACCTACACGTGAGCATACCTGGCCCCCACTAGTCCCACACGCTACCCCCTCTGGGGTCCCCAGGACCTGCTGGGTCTTTGACTCAACCCTTAAAATGACAGGCACTACCAGTGCCCTGCCACACCTCTCTTGACAGATCCTCGAATGGAGTGAAGGGAGGCTTGAGAAAAGTATGTATCCAAAACACTCTCCCTCAAATTAAGGAACACTTTTCACTATCAGATACCACAAGAGGGAGCTCTTCAGCCACATATTTGCTCTCAAGCACTGCCTGCTGTTTAAACTATGCTAAAAGTCATAATTTAAACTCTTCATTGAAGAACCAGTATTTCAACTTAGATTCTGGTTTGGGAGATCCAGGTCTCAGAGCTGCACGAGAGCTGTCACATCCCTAGCTGGTCAGCATAAAATATAGCCGCAGCGAAAGTTGTTAATATATGGAACGACAGCCCCTTATACATACCATTAGTCAACAGTTTTACTCCCCACCAGACTTGTAAATAGCCAGTACTGCAGCCTGGCCAGGAGCAGCAGCTGGAAATTCACTGCTGCAGGCATTGGGGGATAGTGTTGCTTTTTTTTTGAGGAAAAAAGGGGAAATAACATCCCAGAGCAGCAAACCTCCAGTTGTTCTTCCTATACCTTGCACAGCCACTCTGCCTTCCCCACTGCGGGGAAGATGAAGGGTGGTGAGGGGGAAGGGAAAACAGGGAAGGGCAAGTGAGACACTCCCCTGGCTTTATTTTATCCCTCTTGTCCCTTAGGCAGCTTCTGGGACTTATGCTGTACTCACCCAACCATTGTTACGGTACTGTTCCCCACAAAGAAGTTGAAAACAAATACCCTTTTTAATGGTCTGAAATAGGGGTAGGTCTTCCACCAGGCCCTACAATTTTTTGCAAGATCCACCCACTTTCTCTCCATTTGGATCTCTGTTCAGCAAGATACTTCTTAAACCCACGCCTGACATCAAGCATAAATCCCACTGGGATCAGTGAGTGAAACTTCTTGGGTCATGACAGCTTAGACATAGGCTTGAGGACTTTCCAAACAGGCCTTTAAATGATTGTACTGGAATCATTCCCGTTCACAGGATTAGATCAGTCCAAGGAAACATTAGTAAGTAGCTACATTTATCTAATATACTGATGAAGTTGACAGCATTCTTCAAAGCAGCATGGCCACTTTCCATTTCATCCCATGCCAATTTCCTCAAGTTCAGTAAAGGTGGCACGTTTTGTGTCCTTTGTAGAGAACCAAATTTTAAAACAGCCTTTATGTTGGGCTCTGGCAAGGGCTTATTTAGGCAAGATTAGGCCTGTCCTGTGCACATCTGGTGTACTACTATTTTTTCCCCACTACTATATGTTAAAGCTTTATGTACAGATTTACTCACGTTCAGTTGTCATTAATGTCTACTGATTAACTTGTTAAATATTAAAAAGATTAGTGCCGAATGAATACCTGTTATTATTCAGCTACAGATGAGTAAGACCAGAGCAGTTACATTTCAAAGATATGTTTGGTGGGTAGGTAACAACCCTCCTGAAGTATCTTTGACCCTTCATGACTCCCTGCTCCTTCCTACAGTGTGTCAAATCAACCCATCTTTTCCACCCACTCTGCAAATTTTATTGAAATGAAATGCTGTCAACTGCAAAGAGAATTAGATGAAATACTCCTAGATGAGGAAAATAACAGATTTTTATTCCTTTTATTTCAAAATGCTTAATAGCACATTCATGCTGCTTTATTTCAAGTGTACAAAATGGAATTTTATTGCCTTTGACAAAAGAAAAAAAGACCCAAACAAACCAAAACAAAAACAAAACACTACATTTGCCTTCAAAATGTGTATTGAAGCAGTATTGATAATGACAGTGTTTCATACTCTCAATTTTTGTGAATAATGTTCCTCAACTGACTGGCCTGCTACCATTATTAGTACCAGCCTTTCCCTTTTGACTCAGGGAACAGAAGCCTGTTTCGGGAGCTAAAGTTCTAGGCTTGAATCCCAAGGGGTAGATGAATTATGTTGTAATTTATATCTACTGTCTGCAGCATGTACCTACCATTTGCATGGGTCTGTTACCATGCCACCTGAACTTAATTTCTTTTGTGAGCATAGTTTTAAGAGAACGTTCCTGCAGGGAATTGCTGGAAGTTAGCTGGCATTCTTTTGTAGGAAGCATTTGCTTCTCATTAATTGCTATCAGGCGTGTCTACACGTCCATATGAATGTGACACAATAAAATCCAGCACTTATTGAACCGGAATCCCCCCTCCCCCCCAGCACCATGTTTACATGTGTGCCTGGGACTGCAGCATGTTGAGCCAGGTCCAAGCACCCTAGCTGGCAGGAGGTCTGGGGGGTAAGCCTGTTGGCCTGAGGCTGCTCCAACCTGGCTGAATGTGCTGTAGAGTAGCTGGTGGGGACATGAGGATGGTCCAGTGTGGGACTAGCCAGCAGGCAGCCCCCTCACTGAAGCACCTTTGTGCTCCAGCCAGCCCAGGTCAGTGTCTACACATGCACTGCTGTGGAGTTTCTTAGTTTACTCCAGCCTAATAGGGGTGCATGTGTAGACACGGAGGCATTTACTGTCGAGCTAATTAGTCTGCTCCACAGTAAATGTCTTGTGACACACCCAGCATAGACTCTGAAGACTAGGGCCCCCTACCAGCAGCAAGAGTCAAAATTTTTTATCAGTTTTCATTTCTTTGTTGTGAAGGTCTGTACAGGCAGAGAAGCCAGCAAACTGCTAGACTTAATACATAGAATAGGCATACTGTACGCCAGAGGTGTCAAAGTCACCCTAGGTCCTGGGCCAGACCTGAGCTCCCCCCATGCCAGATCTGCGGTGCTGGGGGTGACCACAGGGATCAGGCAATGGTGCGCTAAATAGCCACAGGGTGAACAGGGCTGTAGCAGTACAACCCTCACTTACCCTTATGTTGCCAATGGCCATGTCCAGCAGGGCCCAAGGGCCCAAAATTCTGTGAAAGGCCCTTTGACATCCTTAATGCCCACCAATATACTTAACCTTAAAGAAGGTCTAATGACAATAGTACAGAGAAGTCTTGAGGGAGCTAGAAAACTTTCAAAGGAAGCCATACCTACATATGGACACACTGGCTGTATAAGGATAAAGAAATGTACCTTTTGCTGCAGTGACAGAGATTCAAAGATGCAGTTAAATAGATACCAAAAGAAGTGTCATAGCCAAAGTGAACTCACCCACTCCATGAGCAGTTTGTCATAAAAAAAGAAAAGTGGCAGGATTAGGATTCGCCTGCATGCTAGAATTTTTAACAAGGCTATTCTGAGACCACATACTTTATCTCCACATGAACAGATGTTCAGTGCTGACCAATAAAAGCATATTTGCTATTCTAGATGAGAGACAGATATTTGCAAAGCAAAGTAGATAAGAAAGAACTGGAACTATGCCCTTTCAATATACTCTAGGGCCCACTACAAGTTTCTCTTTCTGCCCTTTTGATTAAAGCCAACTAGTGAAGAGTTGCAATAAAAGAACAATGAAACATTTAGAGATATTACAGACATCTGTATAAATAGCAGATGGCAAGATAATAACATCACTTCAGAACATGGTCTGAAAATGAAACAAGCAATAGCAAGGGCCCAAGTGCAAAATGCCACTTTCAGTCCAGATAAAATCCAGTTCATTGTAAAAGAAGCCAAACGAATCAAGCCAAATGAAAGCAACATTGAAGTCATAGCCAACATGAAACGTCTACAAAATCCCTAAATAAGTCCAGACCATCCTGGGAATGATTAGATTCTTTGCACAGAATACTGGTACTCAGATTCACTGATCCAGGTACCATTCAAGCAAATTTATCCAAAGATATTTCATAGATTTCATAGACATTAGGGTTAGAAGG
Organism: Alligator mississippiensis; assembly: GCF_030867095.1. NCBI lineage: Eukaryota > Metazoa > Chordata > Crocodylia > Alligatoridae > Alligator > Alligator mississippiensis. Next base: position 125,280,991 of record NC_081825.1, on the reverse strand, counting down.
GACTTCGGAAGATCATCAAGTCCAGCCCCCTGCCCAAAGGGCAGGAAATCAACTGGGGTTATAGGATCCCAGCAAGATAAGCATCCAGTTTATTCCTGAAGGTGTTCAATGTGGGTGCTTGAACCACCTCCGATGGCAGGCTGTTCCAGACCTTGGGGGCTTGGACAGTAAAGAAATTCTTCCTTATGTCCAGCCTGAAACGGTCTTGCAGTGGTTTATAACCATTTGACCTTGTCATCCCTTGGGGCGCTCTGGTGAACAAACGTTCCCCCAGATACTGGTGGTTACCCCTGATAAACTTATAGGTGGCCATCAGATCACCCCTGAGCCTGCACTTTTCCAGGCTAAAGAGCCCCAGGGGTCTCAGCCTGTTGTTGTAAGGTCTGTTTTCCTGACATCTGATCGTGCGTGTGGCTCTTCTCTGGACTCTTAGGGACTAGTCAGCTACAATACAGAGGCCATGCCTTGTGTATAATGCAAATTCTGAAGGAAATGGGGGGAAAAGTGCCTATATTGAGAAGGAACTACTAGCTTTTATATTTATCACAAAAAAAGTCATTGGTACATACATGGATAGAGGTGCATTGATACACTGGTTCCATATCAGATCAGCACCAATATAAGGAAAATTGGCTGTACTGGCAATTGCCTTTTTTTGGCTGATGTGGCTGATAAATGCCATGTGCATGCATGCAGCCACAGTGCAGCATGCAAGTGGCAGGAGTGCAGCCCGGCTCTGTGGAGAGCAGCCAGTCCAGCTGGTAAATCTGCTGTGGGGGAAGGGGTGAGGGGGGGGAAAGGGGCATGGGGAGTGGGGCAGATTGAGGTCCCCGCAGTGAGGGAGGGAGTGGGGCTGGGCCAGAGGCAGGAGCTGCCTAGCCAGGGCGGGGCAGGGCACGGGATGGAGCTGCAGCTTGTCCGGGGGGCAGGGGGAGAAGGTAGTGGCTCCCATCACTGCATGCACCCTGGAAGGGCATGCAGGAGGGCGTGTGCCCCCTAGATCTGTGTGCAGGGTGAGGGTGGACTACCGCTGCAGGCTGGGGCCAGGGGTGGCTCCCCAGCAGGGGGCTGGGCCAGGCTGCGCTTGGGACATGCAGTGGCAGCACTGGGAGGGGAGCTATAGTGAATTTTGGGATGGTTGCAGCTCCCCCTGTAACCCCCCCTCCCAGTGCCACCGCCACCCACCCTGAGTGCAGTCTGGTCCAGCCCCACTGCTAGGAAGAGCCCGGCACTGCCCCCAGCCCTCAGGGGCAGCCTCTCCATGCACAAGCCCAGGGGCACATGCACCCCATGCCCTCCCGGGGTGTGTGTAGTGGCAGGAGCTGCCCCCCGTCCCTCTGGACAAGTTGCTTGCGGCTCTGTCCCATGCCCCACCCCGGCTGGGCAGCACCTGCCCCTGGCCCAGCCCAAGCCCCACTTTCTCCTGCACCACAGGGGCCTTGATCTGCCCCCCCGTGCCCCTTCCCTTCCCCTGCCCCTTCCCCCACAACAGACTTACTAGCCAGTTGTCACTCTGCATGCTGGGGGCTACATATTGGTGTTTAGATCAGTATCAGCCAATATGGCTCGTTAAAAATCAGCTATCAGTATTGACCCAAAAAATCTCGATCAGTACACCCCTACCCATGGAGCAGTACAGTTGGATCTGAAGCACTTCAGGTGATTTTTCTCTAAAACTCTTGGCAAAACACCTACAATTCTATAGCACATATTACTTCATCTGCAGAAAATTATCTTAAAATGACACATGCTCCTGGTAAGGAAATGTTAATTGCTGTAATTTGGTCAGACTACATAATCTGTTCAGGTCCCTTCTGACCCCAAACTACTATGAAACTATGTAGTTCAGTACCAGGTCATGGAATCGTTTATGAAAAAGTGATCTGTGCAGTTGACTCTTCACAAATGTATTGAACAAACTGACAGATGACACGCAGAAAGATCCTGTTATAAAAACTTTATGCAAGATTTTATATGAAGGCTGGCTTTGCAGAAGGGAAATTCTGATACTGCAACCTGGCTAGCTTATGAAAGATGGTATTTCATTACAACAAGGTTGATCAATAATGAGTAGTTATATCATATTTACTTGAATACAAGATGAGGTTTTTCCCCCAATTGCAAAGAGAAAAAAGCCCCTCATTTTATAATAGCATATAAAGAAATCTCACTAAATACACTGTCTAGCATTAAACTGCTGTCAGAAGCAGCATGTGCTCACAAATGGAAACCAACTATGAAGTAGATTAAATGCCATCAACGCTGAGCATGACTATAAAACACATGGCCCGCGTTGGACAAACATACTGATGGGAACCTACCATAATGACAGTTTAGTGCAGCCCATCTGAATAAGACACAGTAATGCTCATTACACACAACTCTTTTTCATGGTGAGCTATGATATTGTATAAATTTTGGCTGCTTGCAGACGTGGGGGGAAAAAAACCAGTGCTTTACTGTCAACGTTGTGTGCTCCCATGCTGAGCCCAACACATGGCCAGGAGAAGCAGTGCATTAGTTGCACCCAGGTTTCCCAACATCTGTAGAGATCAGGCACTTTAGTGGGGCTTTTTTGGCTTTAGCTTTTAAGTGCCAAAAAGCCCCGCTAAGCACCCAATCTCTGCAGGTGCTGCGGAGCCAGGTTGAAGTAATGCACTGCTGTTTCTTTTTCCCCCCGCGTCTGTCAGTACCCTTTGTCTTTCTCTTCACTTCTATATCTGAACTGTGACTTTCTTTCCCATTTCCAGTGATTCCTGTTTCTTCACCAGGCTTTAATTCCTGGCAAATATCACCAAATGAGGCCCCAAAGAATTCACCAGAATCCTTCTGTCACTCCCTCTATCAACCTGTCCACATGATTAGTGTAGTCCTGCCATGAGGTGAAGCTGGTCCAGGTTGTCCTACACCTCATCTGCATATACATTTTAGGAATATCCCTGGACTCATAACAAGAACACGCAGTTCCAGTTCTGAATAGGGGCCAATTAGCAAGCACATGGATCGTTTTGCGGGATGGGGGTGGGGAGGGGGCAGGCCTTTGTGATTTGAAATCCTGTTGACTTTGGTGGGGCCCAGCCCAATGTATATGAGGTAAATCACAAGATTTTCGCTTTGGACTACTATCATACATACTTTGTACTATATATAAATAGGTGCCAAAGTGCTGCTCAAAAGTGTGTTTATGGAAGACCTGTGCCAAAACTTGCAGCAGTTTCAAAAAAAAGGTCATGCATCAATTCTGGACTAAGTGCATGGGTACTATAGCAAATAGCTACAGCCATGTTTAATTTCAAGCTCATTTCCATGTGCTCAGGGAGAGCAGGGTCTGACAGCAAGGAAAAGGGGAAGGGGCTGCCAGGGGAAAAGTTGGGGGGAAGCAGAGAGCAAAGGAGCTCCTCACTCCCTCCTCGCCAGATTTATTTTCCCCTACTGTAGCTATAAGACAAGGGCAAATTAAAAGCAAAACTCCAATATTTAGATTCAATACCTGAAACATTATAACAAATTTATGCATTTTTCATATATAGAATCCAGTTATTGGGGGACATTTTCTTATTATCAGGATCGTTTTCTATTCAAGGAAATAGAATCATAGAAAATTAGGGTTGGAAGAGACCTCTGGAGGTCATTTAGCTCAACCCCATGCTAAAAACAGGACCATCCCCAACTACATCATTCCAGCCAGGGCTGTGTCAAGACAGACCTTAAAACCCTCCAAAGATGGAGATTCCACCACCTGTCTAGGTAACCCGTTCCAGTGCTTCACCACCCTCCCAGTGAGAAAGTTTTTCCTAATATCTAAATAAAACCTCCCTTGCTGTAACTTGAGAACATTGCTCCTTGTTCTGTCATCTGTCACCACTGAGAACAGCCTAGACCCATCCTCTTTCGAGCCCCCTGTCAGGTAGTTGAAGACTGCTATTAAATCCCCACTTGGTCTTCTCTTCTCCAGACTAAATAAACCCAGTTCCCTCAGCCTCTCTTTGTAAGTCATGTGTCCCAGCCCCTGAACCATTTTTGTTGCCCCCTGCTGGACTGTCTCCCATTTGTCCACAATCTTTTTGTAGTGGGGGGCCAAAAACTGAAAAAAGTACTCCAGATGTGACCCACCCAGGCAAGCACAAAACAACTGCAGATGCTCCCTCTGTCTGAAGAAGTGTGTTTGTACCCAAAAACTTGCAAAGAAGAATTTTTCCATCTATTTTAGTTGGTCTAATAAAAGATATCACATTTACTCAAAGAACCTTGTCTGCCATCATGGCTATAGCCAACACCCCGATGGGATCTATTGCATGATCCACACAACTGTGATTTTCACCATGCCACACATGCATGCCAGGAGGCACAATTGTGGGATCATGCATTAGATCCCATTGCACCTTGTTGCCGTTTCAGAGGGGAACCCAATCCTGGGCTCCCTCTGCATCGACAAGAAGCTGGCTCCTGCAGCTGGGAGCTCTCTCTGCTTGTGGGACTCTTAGCCATGGGGACCACATACAGCCAGGGCTGAGAGTTGTACAGCTGATTGGGTTCTCAGTCTCAGGTGTACCTCATGCACTGCTGGGACTGAGCCCTGTCAGCTGGAGGACTCTCAGCCCCAGCAGTGCATGGGGTACAGCCAGGATTGAGAATCCTGTTATCTCTGAGATGCTCAGCTCCAGTAACTGTGGGGTACTGCTGTGATCTTCTGCCCCGGGGAGTGAGTGGAGCACCCCATGGCTGGAAGATCTCAGTGGCTGGGAGATCACCACAGCAGCAATCTACCAGCCACTGCATGGTGCCCCCCGCATCTGGGAGATCCCACTGGCTGCGACCTCTCAGCATCGGGGGCAGGTTGTGCTTCTCAGTGGTTAGGAGATTGCAGCAGCTGTGGTCTCCCAGCTGCAGACTGCCTACATGTGCAAATTAAAGCTGGATAGAAACCAGCTATACAGTTACTACACATTTTTGAGCAATAATATTTTAGCTGGTTGGACCTTTTTAAGTTGCCTTAGTTAATTTGCATGTGTAGCCAGTCTAAATTAATTGTGCAATTAACAAGGTAGTAATAGAAAAAACACATAGTGGGGGCCTTGAGATGCGTAATACATGCAAATAGCACAGTTTGGCAGCCCATAGTAACAGTCATATCATGTTGAGAGTCTGGTTAAGAGAAGCAAGCAGATAGGATACAAAGTACATATCATCTTATACAGTGATATAACAGATACACAGAAGATATCTATAGTGGAAGAATCTTATGAATAGCAAACATGCATGTACAGAAAATCAACTTGGTCTAAGTTGTGCTCCAGCTGAGGAGGGAGGCATGCTCTACTACCCCCCAGCTTCTGGCCTAGACCACTGCAGGCATGGAGCTGCATTTCCAGAATCAAAAGCAAATAAATGTCTTTTCAGTTACTTATCAGTTTAATCTACACAGTTTAAACTAACCTGTGAAGATTGAATCAATTCTGCCTTGGGCTTTTTGACTGTCTGTACTTAGCCTTTAAAATTAAATTGTGCATACAGTATACAATACCATTTTAAAGGAAAGAGATTTACTGCTTGAGGGTGCATGGCACCTGAACTGGTTAAACCATCTAGTATAATGGAGCTAAGCTACTGAAATCTTAAACCTGAATGAAACAGGTTTAAAGTTACAACAGTTTAACTTCCACTGGTACAAAATAGAGTAGACAGATGAAAAGCACTATATTTTTAAATAACTTTAACTGTTCATCTTTCCACACCCTTACGTATGTAAAATCAGCCAAAACCCTCCTGTTGGTAGGATCTAACACACAGGATAAACATGAGCTTAGAGTCTGCACAGCTGGAGTACCTGTAGAAGTAATTTTGTCTGGTATTTAACAAAGAGTTCTGGTTCAAGCTTCATATCCTTGGTCATGCTTTGAAGTGCAGAGGGTTCAGCATACACACAAGGAAATGTGGTCTCAGCAACATTGAGTCTTATAAAGCATTAGGGAGGCATCCAGTCAAGAAGACTTTGACAAGTAGCATGACAGGTGTCATTGTGTAAAACACCAAATATCCCTGGATTTCCTGGCTCACTCTGGTAAATTTATCTTACCCTACTGCAGAAGTTGAACAGCAGAGGGGAATATTCACTGTAGAAAAATTTTCCTTTCATGTCCTATTAAATACTGATTATCTCCAAAAGACACAGCTTCTTTTTCTGATGGTATGGGCATTATTTAAAATTTATGGGTCACACAAAGAGCTCCATTTATAGACCTATCCTGAAAAGAGTTACAAATATGCTTAACTTAATGGGAGTAAAGCAAAATGCATGTGCATGTCTGCAGAATCAGAGATTATATCATTTAAAAAAAATCTTTAAAAAGTACATTATGGTCATCCTCACTCTCATCTGCCCAAACCAAGGAATTTCAAATATCTTGTGTTTTTACATTCCTCTTAGATCAACACGATTGTGGTGTACAAGACAATGAGACCAGGATGCAGTATACATTAGCATTTTGAGAACTGGTGTTGCTTACAGCCTGCTGTATTGGTAAAACCACTCTATTTTTTCTTCCACAGGTTTTGGCTGATAGATTGTCGGCAGATACAGGAATCTGTTACTTTTGCCTCCCAAGTGTACAGAGAGATTATTTGTGTGCCCTACATGGCCAAATTTGTAGTTTTTGCCAAATCACATGATCCCATTGAAGCACGATTGAGGTGCTTTTGCATGACAGATGATAAGGTGGACAAAACCCTGGAACAACAAGAAAATTTTGCTGAAGTTGCCAGAAGCAGGGATGTAGAGGTATGGTATAAAATAAAATAATGGTCTCTGTTTACATTCAAAATGTCATTCTAAATCTAGTACCAAAATAGCAGTTTCTGCATGCTGCCTGGTACAGGAGACAAAAATTAGTTATAACAACATGCAAACATTTCTTGTAAGTTTTCTTATCAGATTCAAAATCAGGTTTGTATCTACCAAATCAAAATAGTGGCAATATATTTTTGCATGTGAAAGTTTACACTGGCCTTTTTGAGTTTGCTTTTGTTTTTTTGTAAAAATGAATGAAAGTTGCAGTAGATGTTTTTATATACTTTTGGTTTGCTTATGTAGTTCATGTGCCAAGTTGATTTTGTTTTGTAAGCCTAAATCTCCTGTAATAAAAATAACAAATGTCGGAAAAATATTTTAAAAAGCCCCAACAATAAAACTACAGAAATCTAAAGTGTAAATTTGACTGTAGACACTTAGGAACCAAAGCTGAAATTGAATGGAATTTAGACTCCTTAATGCTCAAGTCACTTTTGAAAACGGAACCTGAGCTCCCTTTTCAGTCAAATGTTTTTGAAACTTCTACCCATAAACTCATTTTTATGCTCTTTAGGCCATGGGTTCAGAAGTGAGGGTGATACTCACTGGCTCTAAGTACAGACATTCAGTTTCTTCCAGAAGAATAATCATTCTCTTGGTAGAAACCAAAAATGTACAAATGTTCATGCTTTTGCTCCTGGAGCAAAATAACCAAGAGCGAATAACTTGGCAACAACTGGGGTTAAATCATTCCTGGGAGACCGAATGTCTGTACACCAGTGGCCTCCAACCTTTTGAAGTAGGAGATCACCTTTGTCATTTAAAAGCAGGCTAAGATCTACCGTATGCCACCCCCCCCTCCCCCCAGCCAGCAGGTAAGTCTGTGGGGAAAGAAGGGGGACGCAGGTTGAGGCAGAGGGAGAAAAAATTATTTGGGGTCACACCTCCCCAGCAGGTAAGTCCCACCCAGCTGGGGCCCCACTCAACTTACCCCTGCTTCTGCTTCTGTAGCACTGTCCCTTACTGTGGGGGCCTCAATCTAGCCCCCGCCCCTTTCCTCCCCCACAGACTGACCCACTGGGCTGGGGCATATGTGTGCATGCATGTGGTCACTCAGCCCCCCACCCCAGCCTCAGATCAACTCCAAGAGGCTCTGAGATCCACTGCTGATCTGTGACCATTGCTGTACACTTTCCCCTGGTTTAGCTCCACCTGTGGACCAGGAGAAATGTAGGTGAAGGAAAGGCTCCTTGTCTTCCCAAGACTGGGGTCCATCTGGTCTTGAGAAGGCATGGGGGACAGCTGTTCCCCTATTTCCCTAGACCAGTACCTCTTCCCCAAAATGGGCAGACCCTGCTTTCAGGGAGAGGTAAAGGACTTTGCTGGCTCCTGCTCATTTCCCCTTGCCACTCCTGCCACCCAGTTTAGCAGCAGGGTGGTGATTTAAAAAAAGGTCTCTGAGAAAATCTGGCTTCTTGCTTCTGCTGGATCCCCCTTGCTGCTTAGCTGAGCATGAGGGCGGCAATGTAAAAGCTGGTGGATGGGAAAAGGACTCAGGGACCTGAGTCCTGCTTCCAGCCTCCAGGTTTTACCCTGCCATAGGGAGGTTAGGAGCCAGCATACAGAGGCTTTTCCCAGCCTGGTTCCCACCTCCTGGCCACTCATCCCTACAACTTCCCCTCATCTCCTGTGCCACCCAGCTGAAGCAGAGCAGTGCCAGAGCCAGCCTGAAGCAGCATGGGATGAAGAAGGCTGCCATGCCCCTGCTGCAAGGCTCCTGAAGCCTTGCCACAGCACCTAACTGTTCCTGTCTTCCCCTCTCCTACCACACATATTCCTCAGGGTCAGCCCATATAAGAGCACAAGGAGCAGGGCTTTTCTCCTGTGGGGGAGAACTAAGAGGTTTCCCACCATGAGAGAATAACTCCCCTCCTGCCAAGGGACTGGCAGGATGTGGGGGCATACTTCCAGGGCAGGATCCTTCCCAATTGTCCGTGGCAGCTGCTGCTTTTCAGCAGCCAACTGTCATTTGACTTCCCCCCCAGCCAGGAAAAGGGTAGGCTGTCAAATTATGGACCTCCACTAAGGGCAGTGGTGGCCCAGGGAGCAGCCCTCCAGTGCTCTCTGGCTGGAGTTCTCCACCCTGTGGATTTCTGCAGTCACAGGGCTAGAGGAACATCTGTGCAGTTTAGCTCCTGAGCTATTTTTCTATCAGAATACATTTCTTCCAGTAGAAAGGAATGTCTGTACGTGGGCACTGTCACATCCAGCGGAAATCTTCATGATACTATTACGATCCATCTTACTGTCTGAATTGACTGCAAAGCAGCAATCTGGAGGAGTAATGCTACCCACCTGTCTCAAAAGGCTGCTAGGCTCTTGTAGAACCATGTTGAGAGGAACAAGAGTATTACTGCTGAAGGGCTAACTATATTTTTTGAAAGGCTGATATAATACTAGCTTTGGGGAAAAGAGAAAAGATTATATAGAGAGGGATTATGTCCTTTCCTGAAGCAAAACTGGCCTTGAGGTTATTAATAATTCTGTGTGGTTAAGGATGTTAGAATTGGGCACACAAAAACATAGACATGATGACCGTGGACAGCTACTCTGAAAGGAAAATGTCCAAGGCGTGGTGGCAGCAGGTTGCTGTCACACAAAGACACATGCATGTCAGTTTTATCAAGTTTTATTTATCTAGCAGATGTACTAAGACAATGCACCTCCTGTTCTGCCTCTCACATCCGCTAGCATCGGTCTGTTCACTTTCTGGTCTGTGTTGCCTATCTCCAGGGCACTCAGTGGAGCGGTAGGATGAAAACAGCTTACATTGCTGCCTATGGCTCTTGAACTGGGTTCTGCTGGGTGTGAGCTAAGCTTAAAGGTCAGCCAAATACATAGTAACCATTCTGAATTGGCCAGAGGTGAATGATTAAGTTTTAAATAAGGTTTATGATGCCACCTGTCAGGAGACATCTTGAGGTGGTTATTAATTCAGAGAAATTCCTACTGAGTTGTGTGTGCATATGTTAGAAAAGGACCTTTTTAAAAATACAGTAATTACCACAGGATTTAGCCTTTTCATTCTATTATTCATTGGTTTTTTATGCTGAAATTTGTGAAGCTTAGTGTTAGATGGGCTTTGTGAAATAAGGGGAAATTTCCCAAGGCACAAGACAGCTAGTTACTTAAATGCTAAGTCTCTCCTTTAAGTGTACATTATTAGTAAAAAAGGTAGTCAACTCCTTGACAGCAGAAGTCAGCACAAGTGCTGTTGACAATCAGTGGGACAAGCTATGTTCATCCACCAGCATTAAGAACTTACATTAAATGTTTGATTAATATTCTGCTTTTTGGATATTCATGTCTGATGTTGAACAAGTAAAAGCGTTCCTTGTGGAAATTTGGAGTACTTTTTGTTAAAAGCTCTTTCTGGCTGAATCATCTCTCTCAAAAGCGATGGCAAGTAGGAAATAATGTATGAGCATAGAATATTCTGCTTGCTTAGTGCATCCTCTTTTCTACTTGAAAACCCCCCACCTAATTTCTGCTCACCTTCCTTAATTGCTCAGTTTCAGGCTCTCCAGTACTAAACATAGGTAGCCTTTACCCCCCATGTCCCCTCCAAAAAATAAAATATGGCCTCAGCAAATTGTCAGGGCTAAATTTCATATCGATAATGACAGGAGGTACTCGCCACACAATCTGCTAGCTTTTCTTGGTGGAGGTTGGAGGGGAAGGCAGCAGGTTGAAGGCAAGTTTCAGTGATTGATGAAGAGACATGTAAACAGCCACTAAGGGCACCTGCACATATGTCAGACATCTGCTCCAATGCATGCAAATTAACAAATGTAGGAGCAGACTCAATTAATCAAGCATATGAGACTCATGTTAATCAAGTCCGCTGGAGCGTACTGATTAACATGCTCCAGCAGTTTCCATGTCATGTCTATTCAGCATCCCTGCACTTCAAAATGGCGGCAGAGGCTCTTGAACTAGTGGAGTCTGCAGGGGCGTGCTGATTAACATGCTCCAGCAGCCTCCACAATATGTGTATTCAGCGTCCCCATGCTTCAACATGGTGGCTGGGGCACTTGAACTAAAGCTCACTGAATGAGTTTTAGTTCAAGCACCCCTGCTGCCATGTTGAAGCACGGGACACTGAATACACATGATGCTTTGGGTGCTTTAATTACAGCAGCTTTCAGAGCCACCTGTTTAGATGTGTAAAAGACCCAAGTGATACCATACAAGCATTTCTGACAGTGGCCAGATTTTCATAATTGCCAAACGCTCACAGCTGCAGTTGAAGCAAATGGGATCCCAGCTGGTAAACGGGATCAGGCCCTTTTAAAAATTATCGTGTTGAGATAACTGATAACTGATAAGAGTAATCTGCTTAAGGAATTAAACGGTCCAACCAAGAAAATTATCTGTAACTTCATGATATTCGGTTTAATTTGCTACCTTCCAGCTCAAAACTGAGATCCTGGGTTCGCACAAGGAGTAATATAGTTCCTTCATCTGTGGTGCTTAACTAGATCTAAATCCATGCTGTATTGTAAGTGGAGATTCAGGTAGAGATTCATGCTGGTACCAGCCATGATTTTCATTTCTAAGAATTTTACTACTGTTTGTAAGCAAAGCCAGTAAAATATTTAAAACGAGGATTCAATGTTAACTTCTAAATGTGTTTACACTAGTTCAGGATAGTAACAACAATGAAACAACAACTTTGTGTAAGAAATTCTGAACCTTTTTAGAAGATTGGTTGAAAAAAACAATGTAGAGCCGTACTTGCATAGGGAAATAGGCTAGTCATACAGAAATGAGCATCATTGTTAATAAGATTTTTTATTATTATTTCTCCATAGGTATTGGAAGGAAAACCTATCTATGTTGACTGCTTTGGCAATCTAGTGCCACTTACAAAGAGTGGGCAACATCATATATTCAGTTTCTACGCCTTCAAAGAAAATAGACTTCCACTGTTTGTAAAGGTAATGGAATAATTTGGTCATGGACTAAGGTTTTATTCAGGGCTAGCTCTGAGCTGTCAGTATATGAATTGGACTGGAAAATATCTTCTCCTATAATAAATACTGTAGTAGGTGTTGACGTGGACAACTGCTGGTCTGGTTTATTTATAATTTATTGAACATGGCTGCACAAAATCTAGGTAAACATTCCTTGTAAATGTAATAATTTGTGGTTATGTACTGCATGCCATTTTCATCTATCCCATGTTTTTCAAATTTCAAGCCTGTGCATAGGAATGATGGTATCTACCTAATGAGCTTTGGCTCATTACAGAACAGCTCCTTTGATTGATCTGTTTTGCAGGTACAGTCCTCTGCTTCACAGAAATAATACGTTGTAAAATAAATGAGCAAAAATACAAGTCCACAATAATATCAACATACTCTAACGTACTATTTTGCATAAATAGATCTCAAAGTGCTTTGCAATGGAGGTTCATATCATTTGTCAGTTTGTATAAATTGGAGTTATCTCCTTCCTATTCCTGTGTTCCATCTCTAGTTGTTTTGTAGCTCATAAACTTCCAGACCACTGTGTGATAATACTGAACTTGACTATGGTTCATTATATTGCAGAAAACTGAATATTCTGGTATGTTTCACTGGCATTCATCACAATGTTGTCATCACAACAAAATTAATCACACACACATTTCACAAGATATCTGTTCTTCAACTCTGGCTCCATCGTGGTCTTGCTAAAGGCAATACAAAATCTCCTTTGACTTCAATACTAGCAAGAATGAGTTCTTTATGCAACATCTATCATGCATATGAGGGTGCAAGAACTGAATTCCCATTTCTACTCCAAATCCAGCTTTTGTTTCTATACTGCTTACAAAATCAAGTTTTCAAAACTGGAGTAGAAAACTATAAAAGTTAAAAGCTGCAACCAAATGAATTGCTACAGAAGTAGTGACTTAAACCCCATACCAAAGTGCTACGTGTTCAATCCACTTCCTTCATCACAGTGGATGAGTGAGCTGATCATACTGACAGCTGTGCATTTTGCTCACCAACATCCATGTTAGTGTTGGGGACAGTTGGTGGTACAGATCTGCTAGGCTTATTAGGACTTTGAACTGATGTCCTCTGTTTTGGAGGAGGAATACAAGAGGGTGCTTTGAATTTTCATTGAAGAGATTTGATTATTTAAAAAAAATAATCACTAGGAACTGAAAATGCCAGTCCACAGAATAGCAGACAGTTACAAAACAGAATTTCCTACAGTGCTCTTGAAGGGTGTTTCAAAGCTTTCCTATGGTGAAGATCCCTAACGTAAGGGCTGGGTAGTTCTGTATGGCCAACAGGGCTGCCAGGGACTACTGGGCAAAGATGACATTTTTACATTCTTTGTTAAATTAAAAGCTCTACTAATCATTGTGATTGGTTAAATATATTTAACCAGTCATTTTTCCATAGAAGTTACTTGAGGTCCTGAACTTTGGGACAGTTCCAAATTCTGAATAAGCTAATTATAAACAAGGAACATCCTGTTGCATAATTACAGTATTTGTCCTGTGCCTTTTGCTCTCCCTCTACCCCTTGCTCTTCTGTAAGTTTGTTTTCTTTATTTAGAACAGATCCAGCTTTTGTTTATATCACAAATTGTTGACTTTGTGTGGTCATATCCCATCATAGGCTTTCCAAGACAGGTCTCAAAGCATTTGATGTGACTTGACATCCTGTTTAATCTGACAAAAACATATGCAGCTCTATTTCAGAGTAATTTTACCACTTGGCCTTCGTGGTAAAACCAATAAGAAGGCATATTTCTTTATTGGTACCTGTTCAACAAGTTACATTTTCTAAGACTGTTTGCAAAATCTAAAAGTACTTTTAAGGTATTTGAAATGCTCTCTGTCTTGTGTGTAATTGCAGCATAAAGGTGTCTCCCAAATAGCACAAAGCATCAGAACTTACAATGCTTCTATACAATGTTGTTAAATTTGGGGTTAGAGTGGTCTCACTTAAATATTTTGCATAGCTTTCAGAGGTTTGGCAGTAGGTTTCTTCACTCAAGTGCAGTAAATAGGGATCAAAATGATTAGATCTTCTGAAATGTAAGGGGGTTTTTTTAGCGTGAACTTTGTCAAATGTGTTCCTCACTGATTCTGTACCTATCACAGCAGTTAAGTTATCAAGTGTTGTGTTTTATGCAAATAAAGTAGAACGTACAATAACTTCTAATATTTTATGTGGGAGGATATAAGAGCAAGAATATGGTGTGGTTATATCTGAGGTGTATTTTTATACTCCCCCCCCCCCCCCCTATTTAATAGAGCAATCAAAGATGAGTCCCATTATTTTTTCAAAGTTTGGGGACCAAATTCTATTTAATTGAAAAACAAAGTGATTGCAGGCCATCATGGGAGCATAATCACAGTGCAGTTGCAGTCTCTCACAGCATTCTACAGACAAGTCTCTTTTAGTAATTTAAAATGTATAAATGTATCTGTGGTTTTCATTATCCTCCTGTCTCATTCCCACTGCCTCATGCATCCACCTACACCTACCTTCACACCCATCAAACAAGGAGCAGCAACAATAGACCTCCCATGAATTTATAACTGCATACAGAAGCTAACTTCCCTTCCAGATCTAACTTCCTCCTGCTAAATACTTTTAATGACTGTATCTGAAGTGCGCTGTAAAACAAAATTGCTTTTATGCTTCAATATCTTTGCTTCATTAGGTACGAGATACAACTCAAGAACCTTGTGGACGACTATCATTTATGAAGGAGCCAAAATCTACAAGAGGCCTAGTACATCAAGCCATCTGCAACCTAAATATTATGTTGCCAGTTTACACAAAGGTACTATAGCAGAGCTTGCTTTTTTTTCTTTTTTTTACAAATATTGCCTGTGATCACATCACAGAATGATTAGCAAATAGGCTGAAGGACAAAAGATTTCTAAAGACTTATTAGTCTCTAATGAAGTATAAATAACACCCACAATATTTAGCACTGGAGAAAATAGGACTGGAGGTAACCTCAGGATATTATTTAGTTCAGTGCCCTTTCTCAAGGCTGCAATGTCCATGCCTAATCATTCAAGACAAATGTTTGCCTAACCTGCACAAACAAACTTTCAGTAGTGTTGATTCCATAGTTTTCTTGAATACTGACATAATCACTCATCTGAAAATACAATCTGCATCTATGACCTAATATTTGTCTACTAGGGGAGGAGGGTGTTTGTGTTGGATTTTGGTAGCTCATATAGCTTTCTGCCTGAATTTCCAATGAAATGCAAAGATTATAGACTTCATGGACCTAATGCAGTTTGCTCTGGATTAGACCCATGATTAAGGAAAGTCAAGGTGGCTGCTGGCCATTTTCATGAGCAGACTGTGGGTCTGGAAGCCATCTTTGCAGACAGAGCATGGTGCCCCCCCCACATCTCTGACTGGCCAGGTGGACTTAGTGTCCCCACCCCTCACCACTAATTTGTTGTGAGTAGGGCTGTCCATCATGTGGCTCTGCCCCTCACTATGAATTGGTGGTGAGGAGTGAGCTGTATGATGGACAGCCCTTCAGCCAACCAGCAGTGAGAGGCAGGGGCAGCACCCCTTCCCATCCTTCCCCCTGGTGGGCTCCATGGGTGGGCACAAAGGACTGCTGGCTCCCCAGAGGGTGTCAGCATTTTATTTTTGGTGAGTTGTTTTTTTTCAGGGACCCTGCCAAAAGCATGGCATCCACACTTTTTCATGGAGCCCATGCTTTTTTTACTGAGCCTGCCCAAAATTACAGTTTCCATGAAAATTATGAAACTGCAATTTTGGTAGATCCCTAGCCATGATAGATTTATTTCTATTCAGAAATTATGCTGAAATGTATATAAATTATACCCACCAGTAAGACACAGAACTGGGAATCACTAAATAAGCTGGGCATAGGCAATGCATAGGGCGGATACAGGGGGCAGCACATGCATCCCCTGAGACTGGCCACTGCTGAAGCCACCACCGGCTTCTATGGGAGGTCGCTGCTCATACCTGTCTGCCCCTCACTGCCAATGCAGCCAGCGGCATCTGCAGGAAGCCCCTGCTTGCCTCTTGCCACCCACCCCTTCCCCCGGTGGTGGAGGTTGGCTGCGGGTAGATACTACTGGCAGCAGCTGCGGGTAGTCCCCACTCGCCGCTGCCAATACTGCCAGCGGTGGCTGCAGGTAGTTTCCACTCTCCGCTCACCACCGTGGCACCCCCTGTCATGGGAGACACCAATCATTCATGAAGCTAGGCTTGCATCCCAGCTTTGTTAGAGACTTCCAATATGATTTGGGGCATTGACTGAACACTGTAAGTCTTAGTGCCTTCCCTGTATGAAGGGGCTTATAATTTATAACCACTTCTTAGGGTTTTAGAAGGATAAGGCAATTAATTAATTGTTAATTAATTACACATACTGTGTTCCTCAGAACTGCAATATATTTTTATTATTTTATTAAGGTAGTCATAAAAAGCTTTAAAATCAAAGTCCATTAGGATGGCATTTCCATATCTTGCTCGGTGTTTGAGCCAAGGACCACCAAAGGCATTGAAACAATTTTTATTTATTTCAATGAGAGTTAGACCAGGCACTAAGACAGAATGTGCAGGAAACCAGCACAATTCTGTTACTTTTGCCCATAGGTTCCTGCACTGTTGTTATCAACATTGTAGCAGGTGACTTCCATTAATGCAGGAGTTGCCAGCCTGTGGCGTGAGCTTGTGTGTGTGACATATGGCAGATCAGGGAGAGCAGCTGATAGGGCAAGAAGCAGAAAACAGAGCAGGAAATCAGGCATGGACCAGAGTAGAGACCAGAAAGCAGATGCATAGTTTGGGCAGAGGAAGGGGATGGGAGTGGCACTTAGGGAGGGTCTGGGGATAATTTGTGACACTCCTGTCAAAAAGGTTGGCCCCCATTACATTAGTCCATTGAGCTTCATGAATATTATCAGTCCCAGTATTGTTCATGCAAGATAGTCAGGCCTGTGCTTAGAGATGCATTTTACCTTTAATGATTATAAAGAATTAAAAGCGCATACTGTCTCAATAGATTAATATAAGCGCATTGTAGAAAGTGCTTTGCAGTAGCTGTTCAGAGGGCCACCTTTCTATATATGCTGCAGCACATCTCATAAAATTTTAGTTTTACAAGGGGAACCTTCTCCATTATTTTAGAGGATTTGTCTGTGCTTCCTTAACCTAAAATATAAATAAATATTCTCTTGAGCATGCATACCTCATAAGCCTTGTAAAGCTGGATTTAGGACCTTGTGGAAACCTAACACTCTCAAGCAATTTTTCTGTGTGTAATTTATTTGACTCTGCAGCCTTTTATATTTAAATAGACCTTCTAGATATTTTTTTCCAGTTTAGACTTTTTAAACAGATTGCAAAAGCATGCTTGCTACATTTATCTGTTGAATGTTATTTGAAGTGACACTTTTGCTATTCTTTTCTTCTAAATATTCTGTACTTCTCCTACCCTGTTTTTCCCCTCTTTTTTGCATGGCATTTTGGGGCTGAAAGGAATCAGAATCAGATCAAGAACAGGAAGAAGAGGTAATTTGCTGTAGTGCTGTCATTATGGGTGCATCATTGCTTGTATGTACTAACAAGAGACAACTAATACATATTTCTTAGAAGGCTGAATTGTTTCCCTGTGTATTGGCCATCGGTCCTAGTGTTACCAGGATGGATTAACATTTCCCATTTTAAGGAGCAAAGGCTGAATGCCATTTGGTGATGCTTGCAGGTTGGACACACACAGTGATTTACTTTATCTGAAGGAGATTTCAGAGTATGTTAAAATACTTTTGTTCAAAAATGGATCTACAGAATACTTCTTCTCTGAAAAGCTACCTGCAATTTTTTGCAAGCATGTGAAAGACTGTGGGCAGATAATTCTACTTAGCACAGATGAGAGGAGTTATCATCATGGTGCTAGTTATACTTTCCTGATTCTGAGGAGGTCCTGGCCCTGGAAAAATTGAGATGCCCTCAGAGGAAACTGGTGGAGTGGTATAGCTCTACTCTCTTCTTCCATCCCCTGATATAGCCCAAACATACTTACCATGTAAGAATGGAGGCAGAAACATATAGCGCAGTTACATCCAGCAGGGAGTTCCCCTGAATCTGGTCCACTGCACTGTCTCAGTGGAACAATGGAGCTGCAACCCAATCAAGAATCTGGACTTTATGCAGTAGAAGTCCATGGTGATGGTTATGGATTTCTGAGTTAATTACTAGAACCCAGTGTTAACCCAAAAGAAAATATTTAGGTTGTTAAACATTTAAGAAATGCAGCTTACACCTTAATAGAGGAATAGGGCCAATGCTCCTAACACTCACACATCTACACATGCATTAATGTGCTTTAGGTAATGTACTTGAAATCTAGTGTCCCCATTGGCTCCAAGATCTTGAATTCTCACCTCTCTTCTCTTAAATGAAACCTGTAGTTCACTAAAAACTTCTTAGCAATTTTTATATTTTCAAGTGGTTGTATTAATTTATTTTGTGAATAAAAATTACTTGTATTATTATGCTGACATAGAGAATCACTTGTGAGGTCTTGGAATATTAATTATCCAAAAATTAGATCCATCTTAAGGAGTCTGTTTTTTTCTCAATGCATCAGTGGGATTTCCAGTAGCAATATGGAAATTGCTGTTGAAGTTCTAATGGATCCTTACATTAAATCACACTTGCTTGCATCGGATTCACCAATAGTAAAATGGCCTAACAGAGATCATGAGCCATGCATTGCCATGTCACAATTTGTAACAATTTATTTCTACCCTAATCACTCCCTTGAAAAGCAAGCAGTAGGGTCATGTCACATTTTGATTCAGTATATTGCACTATATTTGATTCAATTACTGCAGTTATTGACTTAAGGACCCTCTCCTTAGCAGACATGGGCATTCTTGACACTTACTGAAGATGTTCTGTGCACCGCAGTGTCATAAGCGATACTGTTTCAACAATGCCTTCTATTCCCTGCCTTCATAGAGTTGGCTCACAGAGCTCTATTTCAGATTGGTGCCTCCACAGTTTTGGATCCATTAATTCCATTTACATATGTTGATCTTATTTCTGTACACAAATGATTGCTCTGGCAGAATTGTCCTGGCAAAATTATACAGGCAGATCTCTGGGACTATATACCTCCTTCAGTTTCTAGCAGCCTGAATGATAATAGCAACCAAAACTTTTTCTTCATATCTGAGGTCAAGCATGCTTATTAGTACATGCAAATGTCTCCCTTAATGTTCTTATAAGGATCTTCAATTTTAAATGAGACTAAAACTACCTCATCCACTAAATGCATACCTAATACACCCTGCAAGTCGAGCAGCACAATGTTCTCTTTCATGGTAAGCAGGACTTCTCATTGGTAGAAATATATATTAGAGCCAAGTCACACAAGACACTTCAGCACATGTTAAATGCATTTAAAATGCCAATATCTACGTGTTCAGGCAGGATAACAGGTGCTCAGCATTTTCCTATTGTACCATATCACAGCAAAGTTACGCCTTTTTACGCTGTATTAAGTAACACGTGTTGAGTTAATGTGGGACTGTTCCACAGAGGTAATATGATCAATTGTGGTCCTGGGGCTGGGACCCACAGTCCACTAATTGTGGGTCCCAGCCCTAGGATCACATGGGACTCTCAGATCAACTCCAGTGCAGTACCTGAGCTGAGACCAACAGTTCAGCAGATTTTCAGTCCCAGCCCTGGAACTGCACCAGAGTTTCCAACTGGCTCCAGTGCAATCCCAGGGCCGAGACTGAAAATCAGCTGATTGTAAGTCTCAACCCCACACTGCACTGGAGTCTTGAACTGGTTCAGTGTGGTGCTGGGGCTGGCACCACAGATCAGCTGGTTGTGAGTCCCAGTTCCAGCATCACATGAAGCCAATTGAAGACTACAGTGTGGTTTGGGTGCTTGGACTGACATCAGCTGATTGGCAGTTCTCAGCCACCACACTGCTCAGGAGCCAGTTTAGAGGCTGTCTGACAATCCTTGATCATAGCAAGCATTACTGTGTGACTGCTCAGAACACATTCTAACTTTTAATACATCAGCGTAATGCTTATTATGACCCCAGATAAAACGCAAGTGTCCTGTGTGACGAGGCCCTTAGTAATCTTAAATACTACCTGTTTGTCCCTTGTGCTGACAAGTTTCTACTCCCTATGATCTATTTGTGCATTCCTGCATCACCTAAGTGTAGGAATAATTTCATAGTAGTGCAACTTCACTCTCACTAATCTACAATCAGAATCCTCTTTGCTGTCATCCCTATTCATCATATAGGCATGCAGTACTTAGCACCTATGTTGTACAGGGTGAAGCCCAAATTATTACCGTAACAAAGTAGCTGCCATTAGATAACTGATATGCTCTGTCAATACAGTAAATAACTAAAACCATTATCACTGTCAGTTTATAAACATGCACAATTCCATTTAAATCACTGGAACTGTATTTGTTTATAATAATGGTGGTCTTCACTCATCCTGTGACTTTCCTACCATCTTAATATACATAGCAATGATGATATTGTAACTTTAAAACTTTTTTTTTGCTCTCTTTCAGGCTGATGTCACATCAGAAAAAAGTAAGATTTTGTAAAAAAATTATTATAATATCTCATTTTGTATGGAAGCTGGCTAAAAATAAAGATAAGCATGAGAGAGATCCTAAGATCTAACTGTCATTATTAATAGCGATAATAGTTTTAAAAATGTAATAAAAAGCAATGTAATTGAAATGCAGCTATTTAGTTATTAACATTATTTAACTTAATTAATAAGCAGTAAATTCTAAAACAATTCATTTAAGCATTCACTTTCCTTCAACATCCCTAGTGACCCTGCTATTGCTATTATGCTTGTATAAGGTACCCATCCCTCCATTTTATGTTTTTGTCCACATGTTGACATAATATTGTCACCTCATTTTTACCAGAGAAATGACAGTATCACTTTTTTAATGAAAGCATCTCTAAAGTTCCAGATACATTTCATTAAGTTCATTAAATGAAACTCAGGCATGTATAAAAGTGATACTGTTCAAAGTAATCAGACCCCCATTACTGTGGTGAAATATGACTGGACTTTGTATGGCTTTGCTTACATGCCCTACTTTTTATCATGGAACCTGACATCTATTAAGTGGAATTTTAGGGGCTAATGATTCGTTTAATGAAGATGCAAACCAAAACAGTCTTTCCAATCTGAAAAGTATCTTTGAGAGCTGAGAGCTTTCATATGAAATTTCAAATGTGATTGTCTTACCACAGGCACTCAAAAAACAATTACTTTTGATGGTTTGGGTTTTCAGCCCTCTTTAAAAGTGACTACAACTAAATGCAGAAGACAGAGCTATTTTTCTTGCTGTATTTTGAAGTTTTACTATTTCCCCATTGCCGTATTACAAATAAATTTCATAATGTATAATACTCAGTGTTCAATGAGTTCCTTCCTGGTCCAAGAATTTTACAGGATTAATGTTGGTTATTTTCATTATGCCTAATAGATCTCTTCTCTTCTGAGCTTCATAATAAAGTTTCCAACACTGCCATTTGATCATAGACCCCATTGTAAGTAGTCTCATTTAAGTTAAGGAGATTCCACATAAACTAGACTTTAGACATATGCAGGATTACAGCCATGGACTGTGGACAGCTGCGTCCATGTTACAAGGCTGTGATTTCAATGAAATTTCACAGGAGCATGCAGACCCAAGCTAGCATATCCTGCTGCTCCTGGTTTGGGGTCCTTGTTAGGTGCATCTTAATGTTTTGGATTTTAGAAGTTTTTGGACTCTTAACTACCCAATCTCTTTGGAAAGCTCATTTGTTCTAATGAATAACATCAGCTTCAACTACAAAGAAGAAGAAGGTTGATATATCACTGAGGTTGTGGGAATGTGTGTATGTGTGTGTATGTGTGCGTATATATATGTACACACACACACACATATCCCCACAACCTCAGTGATATATCAACCCTCTTCTCTTTTGTAGTTGAAGCTAATATTATTCATTAGAACAAATAAGCTTTCCAAAGAGATTGGGTGAGTCCAAAAATTTCTAACATTCCAAAACATTCAGATGCAGCTAATGAGGACCCCAAATCAGGAGCAGCAGGATATGCTAGCTTGGGTCTGCATGCTCCTGTGGAATTTCATTGGAATCACAGCCTTATAACATAGATGCAGCAGTCCACAGTAGCAAATAACATTACATGGCTGGAATTGAACATCAAAATTCTTTTGACTGGACAATGTGTAAAGTATCTTGCAGATGACACCAAACTGGGGGGAGCAGTAGATACGCTGCAGAGTAGGGCTAGCATTCAGGGGGACCTAGACAAATTGGACCAAAAGAAATCTCATGAGGTTCAACAAGGACAAGTGCAAAGTCCTGCACTTAGGACAGAACAATCCCATGCACCAGTACTGGCTGGGGACTGACTGGCTGGGCAGTAGCTCTGCAGAAAATGACCCGGGGGGTTACAGTAGAAAATAAGCTGAATATGAGACAGCAGTATGCCCTTGTTCCCAAGAAGGCTAACAGCATATTGGGCTGCATTGGTAGGTGTGTTGCCAGTAGGTCAACAGTAGGTCAGTATTCTCTATTTAGCACTGGTGAGGCAACATCTGCAGTACTGTGTTCAGTTTTGGGCCCTCCACTACAGAAAGGATGTGGACAAATTGGAAAGAGTCCAGCATAGGGCGACAAAAATGGTGAGGGTGTTGGGGGACATGACTTATGAGGAAAGACTGAGGGAACTGGGCTTATTTAGTTTAGAGAAGAGGAGACAGAGAGAGGACTTAATAGCAGCCTTCAACTACCTGAGGCGGGGTTCGAAAGAGGATGGAGCTACACTGTTCTCAGTGGTGGCAGATGACAGAACAAGGAGCAATGGTCTCAAGTTGCAGTAAGGGAAGTTTAGGTTAGATATTAGGAAGAATTTTCTCATTAAGAGGGTAGTAAAATACTGGAACAGGTTAACCAGAGTGGTGGTGGAAGCTCCATTCTTGAAGGTTTTCAAAACCCAGCTAGACAAAGGTTTGGCTGGAATAATCTAGTTGGGGATGGTCCTGCTTTGAGCAGGGGTTGGACTAGATGATCTTCTGAGGTCCCTTCCAACTCTAATGTTCTATGATTCTATGATCTGAGAAGTGCAATTTCTTCCAAGTGATTCCGGAGATGTTGCTTATTTTGCATCAACCATATATTGCGCTGTTGCCCTTCTTTCCTTTAGTAAGCATCTGGCAGTACTATAAAACAGCATAGAGATAAACTCTTAGTCTAGGAAACATGGCCATCCAGTTTTACTGTACATAGTTTCCCAATGGAGGAATATTAAGACCTCATGAAACACAAGGAAGTACTATAACAGCGTGTTTTTGTGAGGAAGTACAATTACTTCTTATTGCCCAACATCCTTAAGATATCAGTACTCCTTCAAGTAATACATTATGATGCAGAAAAAATGTTACACTTAGTAGAACATGATTCTTTTTAAAAAAGAAGAGTTTCATCACGTAAGTGAGTATGCTGTTCTGTACATAACCAACATTAAACCTGTAACAGTTTATTCAGTTGAAGGCAAATGTCCTAATAATCCCTCCTTGAATTGGGTCTTGTCCTGATATATCCCCTCATGAAGTTATACCCTATCATGTGCTGCCTACATCCAATACTTTGTATATTGGTTGTAGAGAACAGAGAGTATTTCACCACAGTATGTTGTGTATTATTTCATGTAGTCTTTTGCTTTATAACCATTTTCCAGCTAGTGCTTTTAAGTGAGGTTACATACCCAGCAGTGTTTGCAGCACCTTTGCTTTGCATGGAAATAACTTGGCTTACATAAATTGTGTGTTTGTGTCCAGTGTGAATGTCTCTGATTTTTGGTTGCCATACATTGCATTTTTTAAAAATTTAAATCATTTTTGGTTGACTTGGATTCTTTTTTATTTTCCTTCATTTCTCTCTCTCTCTTTTTTCCTGTTCTTTTTCTCCTCCTTCAATCAATTCATTATTTGTCAATGAGGATGTTCCAAGGAAAGGACCATGCCTCTTAAAAAACATGTTTGTTTCATTGTTTAGGTGTGAAATCCCCTTAGATGAAATGCCGGTTTGCAGCTGACTCAGATCTCTATATATTTTATCATATTTTAGATCACAGCAGAATTAAATACACATAAATACAGAACTTTGGATCATTAAGAAACAAAATGTATACTCTTACCCAAATGTTGTTCTGACAGTTTGCTACCACTGGCTTTCACTTAGAGGAAATCGACTTTCAACCAATTCTAATGCTTTTTTCCTCACCTTTTTCCTGTTTTTTTTTTTAATTTAAACATTGATCTGTAACATCTGAACAATCTTGAGATGCCTGGTTTTGTGTAATTTCACTGTGTTACCCCTTTGCTTTTAAAATTTTTTTTTGTTGTTATTCTAAGTTTTTTTCAATCGTGTCCTGATTTTGTTTGTTATAGCTTTGATGTTGTTTGTGTGGGTGTGCTATAGTGAGAAAAATAAGCAAGTTATTTCCTGCCCATTTTTCTTTTCAGTTTTTTTCCTGTTAGCTTTGCTTTGCTCTTGTACCCTCAGATCTTGTGGATCCATCATTCCCAGCCCATTTTGTTGACCTTCCTCCACTGCAACCAAAGACTGTCATTTCCAAACCTGATTACATTTTTCAATCTCTATTTTCAATTTCCATTTTACTTTCAATGTTTTTTCATTCACATCAAAGATGATGACGAGACAGAATCTACAGAAACGTCTATCCTGAAAAGCCATCTGGTTAATGAAGTCCCTGTACTAGCCAGTCCAGACTTGTTGTCTGAAGTTTCTGAGATGAAACAAGATTTGATCAAAATGACTGCCATCTTGACAACTGACCCTACTGATAAGTCAGGTTCCATTAAGGTGAAAGATCTTGGGAAAACCACTGAAGAAGAGCCAGGAGAGCCTTTTGAAATTGTTGAAAGAGTGAAAGAGGACTTAGAAAAAGTAAATGAAATTCTGAGAGGTGGAACCTATGGAGGAGAAGAACACGTCCCACAGAAGTCCCCTCTTAGAAGAGAGGTAGTGGAGGAGGAATGGGTTATTGTCAGCAATGAAGAAATTGAAGAGGCCAGACAAAATGCTCCTTTAGAAGTCACCGAACCTGTCTGTATAGAGGTCAGAATTGACAAAGGGACAACGAAGGAAGAGAAGAAAGACATGACAGGAATGATAGACTATCTTACTGATGACTTAAAAACGTTAGTGTCTCTTCATGATGTGCAACCACAGATATTACAAGAAGATTTAACAGGAGAGAGATTTGAAGCTGTAGTTTTAAGCAGGGGATCTGAAAAGGAAGAACAGGACTATCCAACAGCAGAAACTCAAGGCGCACAGGAGCAACATAAACCAGGCTTGGAAATTAAAAAACCAGTTAGGAGGAAATTAAAAGAAAAACAAAAGCAAAAGGAAGGAGACACACAAACCACTGAAGAACAATCTGGACTAACAAAATTCAGTTCAGAGGAGTCATTAGATGAGGAGCCAGGTTTAATGCCTGCAGCTGTTCCTGAGGTTAGTGCAGTGTCCCCAGTAATAGAAGAGACTCCTATTGGCTCAATAAAAGACAAAGTAAAAGCTCTTCAGAAGCGGGTGGAAGATGAACAGAAGATACGTTCAAAACTACCTGTGAGAATTCAAACAAAAGGGAGTACTACGGCTGAGCGGCCTACTAAAAGACCAGTGCAAGCTAAAAAAACGGTGCATAAAGCACAACCACCTGTTTCCCCCTCTGCTAAAACAGAAAGACTTGAAGAGACTATGTCAGTCCGTGAGCTGATGAAAGCCTTCCAGTCAGGGCAGGATCCATCCAAGAATATATCTGGGCTGTTTGAGCACAAGTCTCTCAAAGAAAAGCAGCGTCCCCCTGGCAAAGAACCAACTCAGCGAGAAGCAGTTGGTTTAAAAAGTAAAATAGCACAGGTCCATAAAACAGACAGGTCAGATCGCCAGCCAGCCAGAAAAAGCCAGGCATCTACAGGCCTGAAAGATTCACAGTCCAAAAAAGAGGCTCAGGCCTCTTTGCGTGATGTTAAAAAGGGAGAACAAGTCAAAGCACAGAGCTGTAAAACAGCTGAGCCTCTCTCTCCAGTATTTGTTGAAGAAGAAAGTGTCAAAGATGCAACACTTGTGAAGGAAAAGGCTACTGACGAGCAAGGGGACACTGACTTCCAGATTAGCCCTGACCGAAAAACGTCAACAGATTTTTCTGATGTCATTAAAGAAGAGCTGGAGGATAATGACAAATATCAACAGTTTCGACACCTCTCGGTCACCGAGGAGGGAGAGCTTCACTTAGAACAAGTCCTAACCAGTCCTTTTAGCATTGCTTTCCCATCAGAGCATGTGAAAGACGGGTTCCTACCTGCTCTCTCTTTACAAAGTGCTGCTTTCGATGGCAGCTCAGAAAGCCTCAAGCATGAAGGTGTAGCAGATTCTCCTGGTAGTCTGCTTGAGGGAACCCCTCAGATCAGCTCTGAGGAAAGTTATAAGCATGAGGGCCTGGCAGAGACTCCAGAAACAAGCCCAGAAAGTCTCTCTTTCTCACCAAAGAAAACCAATGAGCAAATAGGAGAAGCTAGGGAAACCACTACAGCCCACAAAACAGCAGAGGTATGCTCTCCAAAGGAACTCTCCTCGGCTGAAGATGACAAAGTTATTGCTGAAAAACATCTGGCTGCTGTTACTGAGGCTATTACGTCTCTTTCTGATCAGTCATCAGAGAAACTGGTACCTACAGCCTCTGAGAAAGAGGCAGGCAAGTTTGCAGATAGTAGCTCTGCTTCCATCATGAAAGATGTTAAAAGTGATCAAGAAGCAGAAGACACTGAACACACACATTTAACTCAATCTTTGGAGGGGCACGATACCACCGTGGAAAGAGAGAAAGATGCAACCTCTGAACCTCTCAGTGTTGTTGTTAGAAGTCCCCAGAGCTTGGAACTGTCACTTCCTAGCCGTGACAGTGAAAGCTTTAGCCCAGTTGCAGATGAGTCCTTGGCCATAAGTCATAAAGACTCACTAGAAGCAAGCCCTGTGCTGGAAGATAATTCATCACACAAAACTCCTGATTCCCTGGAGCCCAGTCCTATGAAAGAATCCCCCTGCCGCGATTCTCTTGAAAGCAGTCCTGTAGAGCCAAGGGTGAAGGCTGGGATTCTTACAGGACAGGCTCCCGTTCAGCCTGTCCTTGGTAAAGGAGAAACCTGCCCGGAGCTGGCATCGATACGTTCCAGAATCCTTCGTGAGCCTGAAGGAAGCACTGAAGACGACGGTTTAGAACAAACATCCCTCATGGAGAGCTCAGGGAAAAGTCCTCTTTCACCAGAAACCCCCAGCTCTGAAGAAATTAGCTATGAAATCACACCCAAAACAGCAGACTCCCAGGCACAGTCCAGTATCTCCAAGCCAGTCATAATCCCTGAAGTCAGTGAAGAACCAGAGGATGATCCAGAAAGTGAACCAAAGAAAAGGGTCACACCAGAAGAGGAGATGTTTAAAATGGTGACTAAAATCAAAATGTTTGATGAACTAGAACAAGAAGCAAAACAGAAAAGAGATTACAAAAAAGATTCCAAGCAAGATGAATATTTTCCAGTCCCTGACTCAGATGCTGCATGTGAAGCTGAAGTACTAGAGCCAACAACTCTGGAAGGAAAGGGTATACCTGCAGTGTTGACTTCTTCATTGGAAGCTAGGAAGAGTTCTTCGTCTTCAGAAAGTGAACCAGAATTGACTCAGCTGAAAAAAGAAGCCGAGTCAGGCCTCTTCCTGGAGCCTACAATTCGAATGCAACCTCCTTCACCACTTCCATCCAGTATAGATTCCAGTTCCAGCCCTGAAGAAGCTGGATTTCAACCCATTGATCCAAAACAACATGCTTTTAGGATGGGGGAGGATCAAGAAGAATTGGATAAGACAACCGAGGAAAACAGCTGCAAGGTGACCACAGAAAAATCAAATTTTTTTCACCCTGATGCTGATATCATAGCAGAAACTGCTGAATCAACAGGTTATAGTACAGAAGAAAGTGAGACAATTAGTCCTAATGGTCCAGTCACACACCTTGATGATGCCCTTTATCATGCTATAACAGATGAGACTAAAAAAGAAGTTCAGGTCCCTCAGCCTTCACAGCAGGATGATACAACTGAAAAAGATAAGGACCTTACTGCTACAGGGGCTGTGTCTGAGAAGTCAGGTGATGACCCTTGTGGACATACTACTTCTCAGTACTCTGTATCACAAGACAGTGATTTGACTGCAGCTGATTCCCCTACACACACTGCTTTGGGAAGGGATTTGGAAAAAGCAGGAAAAGATTGTGAGGCATTCCAACAGGATTTTTATAGTAAGGAGCTCCCAACTGAATATTCATCCCTTACCAATGAAAAAAATGAATTTGAAGGTTGTACAGCAGACACTCATGAAGACAGTGCTCCTCATATAACAAGTCCTTATGAGAATGTTTCTTCTGAACATTTTTTCACTAGCTCTGAAAGAGATGCTCGTTCTACTGAAGCAGAAAAATCAATGGTTGAGAAAGTATTATCTGGAAGTTCCCTTAGTGGACATGCCTCTGGATGTGAAGATCAGTCTTCAGAAGAGGTATATATGGAAATAGAGTCAAAACACATGGATATTTTCGAGAAAATGCCTTCAGGGACTTCAGCATCAGACCCCACAACATTAGATCCATCCGCTCTTCAGAATATAAGGGATGAAGCTGAGAAGCTTATCAGCCAAGTGGTCATCACTAAGACCGATGTAGATTGTGATGAGTGGAGTGAAATACGTGAAGATGACGAAGCCTTTGAGGCCCGGGTGAAAGAGGAGGAACAAAAAGTATTTGGTTTGATGGTGGACAGGCAGTCGCAGGGCACAACACCTGATACTACTCCAGCCAGAACACCCACAGAAGAGGGCACACCAACTAGTGAACAAAACCCTTTTCTCTTCCAGGAAGGAAAGTTGTTTGAAATGACTCGAAGTGGAGCCATTGACATGACCAAAAGGAACTATGCAGATGAAAGCTTTCACTTCTTCCAAGTGGGGCAGCAGCTTCAAGATGAAGTTTCTTTATCTGAAGAAATGAAACAAGCTGCTCAGGTGGAATCTCCTAAGGTTGAACGATCCCCAGATTCATTTCCACCTTCGGAATCAAATGAAACTGACCCAAGAGAAGAAAATGCATTTACAGCAGAGTCCCCAGTATCAGAGCCTAGTGACAAATCAGAGGAGATGATCAGCACAGGCACCACAAAAGCAGACCTTAAATCCAGAATTCCAATTAAAATGGGTATTTCAGCTTCTTCAAAATCACCAAAGAAAGAGACTGCTGCCTTTGAATCTTCTGAAGATGAATGCATGTTCAGAGTGGAAACAGATCAGATTGACAGCAGTCAGGTGCCTTGCCCTATCTCTCCTGAGCAGTCTGTGGTAGATGTGCAGTTAGATTTTTCAACAGTCACTAGGTCTATTTATTCGGAACAGGATGATGAGTCCCCAGACTCTTCACCAGAAGAACAGAGATCTGTGATTGAAATCCCTACCGCTGTTATGGAGACAGTGCCTTCTGAAAGCAAATCCAAAATTCCTGTACGGGCCACAGCTGCTGTATCACAACCATTTCAACAATCAGAACAAGAGAGCCCTCATTCTGATGGTTTTATAGACAGCCTGCAGCTTGAAACAAAGGATGATCAAAGCAAGCCAAAGTCTAAAATTCCCATCAAAGCAACTGTCCAAAGAGCCGAGCAACAATATGCATACACTGAAACATCTTTCTACAAGCCAGAGTCACCCAAAGCTCCTGAGATGACAGACTACCAACCCACGAAACAAGATAATCGAAGCAAATCTGAATCCGATGCGAGTGTTCCCATGGACCCAAAGATTAAGCGGTCAATAAAAGCTAGGAGTTATGCTGAGGCAGACGCAGAGACCAGAGAGAGGGAGAGTGAGATGAAGCTTGAATTAGAAATAGATGAGGCGACAACGGGAAGAACAAAGGTATTTTCGTCAAGGTTGCCAGTTAAAAGCAGGAGTGCTACAGGAGCTTCCCGTAGTGCTGTTAGTCCCACAAGCGAAAATAGGGAACAGTTTTTTGACCTTTACAAAAACTCCATAGAATTCTTTGAAGAGATTAGTGATGAAGCTTCCAAGTTAGTGGAAAGACTTACACAGTCAGAAAGAGAACAAGAATTAGTTTCAGATGACGAAAGCAGTAGTGCCCTAGAAGTCTCAGTTATTGAAAATGTACCATCCATTGAGACCCAGCAGTCAGTTCCTGAAGACATCTTTGACACCAGGCCCATTTGGGATGAGTCCATTGAGACTCAGATTGAGCGTATTCCTGATGAAAATGTCCATGACCATGCTCAAGGTATTTGCCAAACACTGGGATTCCCTGTGCTACGCATGTCATGAATTTAATATATATATATTTTTAAATTGGTGTGTGTGTGAATGTGTGTGTGTGATCTGTGCATCATTTTCTTTAAGCTTTTTGTGATTGATTGTAAATGCGTTTGTAAAAGCTATGTTTGTTTTTTGTGTTGTCTTTTTTTCTTGTCTGTGAAACAATCTCAAGATTGCACATCGCAAATGCTTATGGAAAGTATTAATATAATAAATAGAAAAGACTTTATCAATTATTATTTTGCTTTTAGCAAAACAGATATTTCAGGCCATGAAAATTTTGGCTTTTGGTTTTCCTTAATCCTATCTTGATCTGCTATTGCTAACATAATAAAGTACTTTAGCACAGTCCCTGTCCCTGAAACTTGGGGACGCAAATCCCTTTTCTTTTGCGTGTTAAGACATCAGTGACGTTTTTCAGATTTTTTTAAATAATTGGATTTCCTAGATTCCTTTACTTGACAGCCAGTTGTTCAGAAAACATTTGATGAGTCATCAATAACTTAATATGTTATTGTAGGGTGGGTCAGAGTTTTTTCCCTTGCTTTTAAGTTACTTTTCATATTTATTGTTAAATAGTTTCCATGGAAATCCAGTAACTAAAGCTTTGAACATATGCATGTTGCTGTATTCCTGTAACCAATTTTTGGAATGTGATTGTATGCAATCTATATATGTGCATTGGGAAAACCAAAATTCAAAACTCTGCTAAATTCAAACTGGCTGTGAGATGGACAGGCAGAAGGGCTAGCATATTTCTTGCAATTGGAGTATTAAATGTTGAAAAGTGGGCTCTTGTTTTTCCCATGCCTTCTTTGAAAATGTCCTGGGTTATTTAACTCTTCCAAGTAAAAATCAAATAAAATATTTTTGTAAAATCCCAAAGACACATTGTAATTTGAAGTGGCTTATGATTGCCTGAAAAACACAGTCTTTAAAATAATGCATACATTAATTTAAATTTGGGAGAACTAATCTGGAACACAGCAGTATAGTTTTTTAAGCTCTCCATAACTTAAGGGGGCATGGAAAGTTATACCATTTCTTGTCTCGTTGTTAGCCCCCACCTCTTGATTGGGATACACTTATTTTTACAAATAAGCCTAAGAATAAAATGCTTGGCAAAATTGGATACAGAAGGCTTTTACATACTTATTTAGACATCTAATCAAGAAACCTGTTTTTCAAACTATTGAGTGGCCAAAGGCTCTATTTCCTGACTATTTTGGCACTTAAATAAGGACCTAGAAAGCCTAATTTGAGGCATACGTTTGTAAAAACTTTGCCCCAGTTTATAGAGCTCCAGTGCAATTAGAAGAAAAGTAGTCTTTTTGCTATGAGATACGCATCAGTTCGGTAGCTTCACCTTAACTTGCTTTAGACAACTTGTGGCTGTTCTGTTTGATATTCTTTAGATCAACAGGATGACCAGGAAAGGACAGAGGAAAGACTGGCACACATTGCTGATCACCTTGGATTCAGTTGGACAGGTAAACTGCATGGGATGCATTTCAGATGAAGTATGCATATTGAGCTGATGGTTTTCTTTACATTTTCATGTTTCTGCCAGATGTCTTTTTTATTACCGAAGGATAGTTTATAGAGATCCTCCAATAGCCTATGGAACCTAGATAGTCTTTTGGGATATTGGTGACATTCCACACTGTTAGCTAAAATAGGAAGTGGATGGGCCAGATTATGGACCTGCTCTGGCTCTTCCCATGGGAAAACGCTCAGTAGAAGAATGACAAAGAACCAACACCACCCCTCCCCACTGAAGACTCTGAGTATAGGGCACACCAGGGTAGGTGAGCATATGGAGGCTAAGTGCAGACATTTGAGGTTAGGCCATGTTAAAAATGGCCACCTGATCTAGCTTAGTTTGCCCAGGTATAGACATTACACTTAGACCTGGTCTCAGTGATCAGAAATCAATCTCAACCCATAACAGTACAGAAGTTCGGTGCACATAGACCAGTCTAAAAATGGCAGAACCCAGTGTAAAATAGACCTGGATCGATGTATGCTCAAAATTAATCAATCTAGGTTAGATTGGTGAATTAAATTTCAGTACAGTTACCTGTGCAGTCCCAGTCCCAGGGCTGCACTTTTTCTACTAGCCCCCTGGCACCAGGCTGTTTTTAACCTCCTCTTTGCCCCTCTTCCCCCACCCCTCAGTCTTGGACCAGTCAGCCCATCCCACAAGCCACTTAGGGTGCTGGTTTTATCAGCATTTGCAGATGCCAGGAGCCAAGGAAATAAGTATCAGTGGGGGGAGAGGGGGGGTTAGGGGTGTAGGCTTGTCAGGGGGGCTAAAAATTGCTCCTAGTCCCTGGGATCATAGACCCCATGATTCCCACGAATCCTCCTGATCCTGCCAAACCCTCCTGGACCCCAGAAGTGCCCCATGGATGTGTCTGCCACCCCTTGATCCATCCCATGGATGCTGCCTGCCCCCCCGATTGCTCCCATGAATCCCGCCTACCCCTCAATTCCCCCGTGGATCCTCAATCCCCATCTCCAGCCTTCTTGCCTCCCTCCTAACCCCTTCCCCTCCCACTAATCCACCTCATCCCGATTTATC
This sequence comes from Alligator mississippiensis, assembly GCF_030867095.1. NCBI lineage: Eukaryota > Metazoa > Chordata > Crocodylia > Alligatoridae > Alligator > Alligator mississippiensis. The sequence continues at coordinate 125,248,061 of NC_081825.1, read as the reverse complement.
TGAGATGAGGTGGCCATTTTTAACATGATCTAACGTCCCCCAAACCCTACCAAAAGTCTGAACTTGGCCAGAGAGGGCAGTCATAGTTCTGGCAATTTGGGGATGTAAAGCTGCAAGGAAGTTATGGACAAATGTTCCTTAACGCTTAACTGCTTGAAAAGGGGAAATGAGCCACTGCTGCTATTTAGTAGCACACCTCAGCTGTTTTAGTCTAACTGTTACATCTGCATGACCCTTCAGCGACACAAATAGGCTAAGTCTCTCTAACTTTGAACTGAGGAGGGTAAAAGTTACAGTTGCTATACAGGTTTCCCTTGCTATACAGGGTTCTGTATGTGTGAAATTGCTTTTATGCAATGGCCCTTTTGTGTTATATGCAAGGTAAGTTCACTCCTATGCAGTCGGTGTGGTGGAAGCTGGCAGTCAGGTGCTTTGTGCGGTGCACTGTGGGAGTGACACGCACCAAAATATAGTCTCCTGTGTGGATCTGTGCTTCTTGCTCATTGTCTCCAACTCATGTTTCTGTAGTTGCCATCCCTACTGTGATAGTGCCCTGCATTTGTGTGTACTGTCTGCTGTTGGCAAGTACCAAAATTGTCTTGTAAAAGTGGTAGAAATGGGTCTGGGGGTCAGTACAGTCAGGGTCTTGGAACATATCCCTATTTGTTACTTTGTAAAGTGGGTTCCCTTTATGTGAATTCGAGTTATGTGCCATTTTCCAGGAACTCATGTACAGCATAAAGTGAGGGAAACCTGTACTCAACCCACTACAGAATCATGCAAGATATAACTGTTATTGCATAATGTTTTATATCACTATTGTTTGATAAAAATACAGTTATTATGTCTGTCTACACCCACAGGTGTTCAGGTGGGGCTTCCATAAATGAGAACAGCTTGCTGCTTTCAGACCAGTGACAGAGTTAAGGAATGAAAGGTGCCAAGGTAGCAACAGTCCGTTTATAACTGCAGAAACCCACACCACAATGAGACAGACACATCATCAAAGGACAGGCCAAGCTGACAGAGAATAAAATGAGGTTCCTACTGCTGACAACAAGAAAAGAGAATAAGCTGTTCAGAGTTCTCTGACCTGTGTTACATTGCACAGAGTCCAAAAAAAGCTTAAAATTCAGCTTGTCCTGTTATCACTGGCCACAGCCAACCTTCCATCTTTTCACTCAGTCCACTGAACTTGAAATATCCTCCCTGGCCCTCTGCACCACACTGTCCTGTACTTCTTTTCTTATGGCTCTGGCAGTTTACTAATAACTTAGGACAGATTGGTGAGCATTTCCACATGGCTGGCAAACCTGTCGCAATCCCAGATGGAAGAATTCCAGAAAAATTCCGTCATTCCGTATAAGACTCTTGGAAATAAGTAGTGTTTTAAGACTTAGAGGATTATTTACTAAAATACGTGAATACAAATCTAATCCTAATATAATACAGTTAGTCTTCTGGGCTGTGCATTTCACGGTCTTCATTATATTTGCAAACTAACACTGGTATTTTTGCTTATGCAAGAAGCTTTTCCCTCCTGTCCTTCTTCTGTACATGCACCTGTAGGGAAAGAATGAACCAGTTGGAAGGCCTGTTTCTAATCTTTTGTATCACAAGACAATGCCAATCAAAATCATTGGGAATCATACCTAGCCTAACTGACTTTTTACATGTTATTACTACCAGCATATTCTATTTGACAGGCTGTTATTTCAGTATTTCAGAATTATTGTTTTGCTTCCAAAAACTAGGGTGGTATACTTAATGGATGTTAACAAGACCTATACATTCTAGGCATAATACATATACTTTTTTAATATGTTGTTTGACAGCATTTGTAAATATCTGTCCCACATAAAATGAATTTGATTTCTAAAAATGTAAGCTCTGCTGCTGCAGCCAGCTAAAAATAGTTCTGGCCAAGAATGAGCTTCTAATTTACAGTAACTTTCTTTTCAAATTTCTAGGAACCAAAAAATCCCCAGACCCTGAAACTGCTCAGCAAATGTTATGTCTTTGTCAATTTCACCGATTGGACCGACTGTGATTTGGTGATCTTCTAGTAATGGCAGAGTTAAACATCCATCTAAAATCTCCCGTGTTGGAGACACAGATAACAATAGTGGTTATTCTTACCTACTTTGCTTTGAGTAAATGAAATCCCCAGTTCTTTGATTTTATGAGAGTTCCATTATTTATTTATTTCTACTTTGGAGAATGTGCCATATTTGATTTTCAGCAGTAATTATTTTCTAGGTATTTATGTTCTTTTTTTTCACATTTCCAATTTGGCCTCAGTTTACAAAATAGATCGACTCTGAGCTGGAGTATGGCAAGATTGGACTCTTTGCATATCACAATATGGGATCCACCAGTGAGTAGTTCATTCCTGTGACCATCTGCTTTATGTCCTGGCCACTAACTAGACAGTGGCTGGAGGCAGGGGTGTTTTTCCCATGCAGAGAGGCAGAAACGGTGGATCCAGGAATGGTGGTAGGGACGCCTCAGGACTTAAGCCAGATTCTGGGCTGTATTCATCTGTGTGAGGTCAGCCCAGCCAGCTTCAATCTTCTTTTTCTATGTAGAATGATAACTTTGGATAGCACTGTCAAGGACTCCTACTAGTTCTAGGTGTAGTTAAACCCTCATTGTCATGGATAAGGGAGTTAACTTTTCTCAGGACTGTGAGAACTCTCTACTCTTTACTCAAGCAGGCATCACTACACCAGTTATTCCTAGTTCACATTTTCAAGCTTCCTTTTTCATCCATAAATTCTAGCCATTTGCCTGTACTTTTCCTATCTTACTTTAACAGTTCCAGGGGACAATGCCTTCACTGAGCCATGGTGTAAGTGACTGCAAAATATCATAGGATCATAGAAAATTAAGGTTGGAAGGGACCTCAGGTCATCTAGTTCACCCCCCTATTCAAAGCAGGACCATCCTCAGCTGTATGATCCCATCCAAGGCTTTGTCTAGCTAAGTCTTAAAAACCTCCAAGGAAGGATATTCCACAACATCTCTGGGTAACCTGTTCCAGTGTTTTAGTACCCTCCTTCAAACCTTGATTTTCTATGATTATTTAACATTAAGCAGTTCTTTTACTAGGAGAGGAGCTTCAGAAACTAAATCAAAATTGGGAGAGGGTGATGAATTCAAGAGAATTTGATACATTATAGTTAGGAACTTGACTTTTTACATGTTATTACTACCAGTGTATTCTATTTGACAGGCTGCTTTAGCCACCAATCTTAGGAATGGACTTGACAGCGAGGGGGGAAAATATTTATGAAAAACCTTTACCAATGACTTGTCTTCCACAGAATTAGCAAGAGAACTAGATTTCACAGAAGAGCAAATTCACCAGATCCGAATTGAGAATCCTAATTCACTGCAGGACCAGAGCCATGCACTCCTGAAGTACTGGCTTGACAGGGATGGGAAACATGCTACAGGTACATTTTCAGTTACTGCACAAACTGGACTTTCCCCAGTTTAGAGGTAATGTGTACACTTGTATTGATACAAGGGGAAAGTGGATAAAACTTACAAGACTAAAATGGGACTTATTAAAGGACCTCGGTTTCTTTTAAGCGTCGTGGTCTTAATTTGCATTAGTGCGCCTTTGCTACTGAGCGTTAAGTTTAGTACCTCTAATATAAGGTACTACATAAATGTGCAGTAGCTGGCACTACAGTGCAGTAGCAAAGGTGCATGGTCTTTTCATGATGCTTAATGTGCAATAGACTAACTCTTGTGCATTAGCACAATAGCACAGCTTTTGCTATGATGCGCTAATGCACAGTAGAATTAGCATAGTGCGCATTAAGCATCTCGTGTAGACACACCCCTGGTGTGTATAATAAGGCATACCAAAGGATTGTATGTTAAAGAAAATGAATTTACTATTACTTATTGGGAGGGCAAAAGCAAAACAAGGATGAGAAATTAATTAGTTTTGTTACCTAGACAAGCAGAAACGTGAGCAGTAGTCAAAAAGCCTGTTTCTAATGGGGTTTTTTCTGTTGAAAGACTGATAGTAATTCATATGCAGAATTTTCCCAGTATTTCTGACTCATAGTAATACTATTTTTTTTCATTCTGTACAATATATCTTTATGTTATATGTCATAATATGAGTAACATTATATGCCTTGGATATGGAGATCACAGGAGTGTCTCAACACAGCTAAACAATGTTTTTTGAACATTCTAGATACCAGCCTTACTCAGTGTCTAACAAAAATCAACAGAATGGATATTGTTCACCTAATGGAAACCAGCAGCCTGGACTCTCTGCAGATCCATGGTGCTCGAACCTATGCAGAAATTGAACAAACAATAGGATTAGATCATAGTGAAGGTAAAAACACTTTTGTGATATTAATCTTTTATCATTTTTAGCAAGCCATGGACTGCAAAAGTTCTCAAATATCCAAATCAGTTCATTCTAAAATGTGTGGCTAAGAAGGACAGTCTGATCTTGTGTTTGGGGAGCAGTGGCTGCTAATGTTAAAATCAAGATACTCTAAAAAGGAAGGGTAGAGGTGTGTGATGGCATATTGATCAAGATTGGAGAAATAATACTTTTAAAGACACACTTAAAATAACCAGTTCTTATATTGCAAGTAAATGAAGGATTGTAGAAATTACTGTCCAGCTGGCAAAATTCTCTACAGGTGCTTCCATAGATGTCAACAAGTTTGTACCATTTACGTGAGAGGAGTATTTTATCCTCTCTCTCTCTCTCGTTCTCTCTCTCTTTCTCTCTCTCTTTCTATCTATCTATGTGTGTGTGTGTGTGTGTGTGTGTGTGTGTATATATATATATATATATATATATATATATATATATATATATAGAAAGGCCTCTGACTTCAGGTCTATAGAGGCTAACTTGCTGTTATGATCCTGTTGCATTTCATAAGCTTAAAGCAGGGCAGCAGCCTAGTTTAATAGGACATACATTTAAGAAAACCCCAGGTGTTAAATTAAATGGTATTCTCCCACAGTCCCTTTTCATAGGTGGCATTCATTCCTCTGAACCAAGTCCTGAACCACTATCCCAGGAGTACATTAGTGGACATTGGGCTGCTGGTGGTGCTGGCTTTGAACTGATACCTGAATACAAGATGTTTACCATAATTGATGATCCTATGCCACTTTTCATTTGAGTGAGGGATGTTAATGACAATGTCTTGCTCAAAATTCAGTTCAGGTCATTACATTCTTCCTACTTGCAGGTTTAATTGGCTAGAGTATTCTCTAGTGTTCAAAAGACTGCACACAGTAACACCAAGGCAATTATTGCTATATCTCTATATTGATAGTTGATAGCTCAAGGGTTATTGCTATTTGTGAAATGCTTTAAGATCTTTCCATGACTATTATATTAGGTAGGGTGCTCACTTGCTTTACGGATTACGGTAAAGTTTTGTACTTGGCAATCCTAGTGAGAAGTCCAACATTTCTCCAACTACTTACCTCCGTTTTTTCATCCTCCACTGAAAGCATGCACTTATAAATCTGCCATAAACCCCTGTTCATTGGAACCTTCAGCAATTGTATTTCTTCTTGTAAATGAACTGTGGATGGAGGAAGTCACTTCTTGGGCCTAAGCTGGGGAGCACTGCAATGAAGCATGTCATGTGCATGCTGCGTGCTTTTTTGCCCCCTAAATGGATGTCATGTGGCTGCTTTAATTAATGCTGTGTTTGGGTTCTGTCCCAAAAGAGCAAGCCTATTGGTGCATGCCTAGTTCTTCACTATGTCAGCTACTTTTTACAGGAGAATCTTGCATTGAGCTACTTTTTACAGAAGAATAGTGCATGGAGATTGGGCATAGTGTGCTTTACTGTAACTCTCCCTAATGTGGTTCTGAGGTGGCATAGACATGCCCCAATAATGGCAAAATCTTCCTGCATCCTCAAGAAAGTTTTGACGAAACTTGTTTTTTTCCTATACCTAGGATTTTCTGCACTGCAAGAAGAGCTGTACAGCTCCAGGCACAAGGAGGACAAAGAGCACTCCTTTTCTAAAGACAGTGACCCATCTGATCACCCTCCCATTGTCTCTGAGGAAGACGTTTCCGTCAGTTACTCTTCCTTTCACGAGGGCACCCCCAAGACTGAGGCAGACTTATCCATTTCAGAGCTCTTGAGACAAGCACAAAAGGAGCATCTGCAAACTGAGTTCTCAGGGAAACCTCAGGACTTGCCAGAAGAAACTTCTGCAACACAACAGGAGTATTTGTAAGCATCAAAAGTTGCCTGGCCAAACCCTGTAAACTTCATTCTGGAATACGGATATGCTTTTATTCATGTTGTGCATTTTCACTTTATCTAACCTCATGCTTCAGGACTTAAGTCAATCTTTGGGTGTTAGGGATCAGGATGAAACCTGTGTGTGGAGCAGATTGCTTAACATGAATCTTACACATTTTTCTGAAGCACTGGGTACCGAAATAGAGAGATTTCATGCCTGATCCTAGACAGCAATTCTGGTGTCCCAACTTGTATATTTACTTCTCCCTCCCCTGCTTTCCCCTGTAAAAGATTTGAGGAGGAGAAGAAACTTGTTGAAGAATTGGGTCATCATTAAGGAGTAATTGTGTCTCAGTAGTTACAAAAAAAAAGTGTAAGAGTGGATGGGTGGAATAATTTTGGTGGATCAGTTTATCAGTTGGGGTGCTGGCAAATTTTTAAGAAAAACGTTACAAAACATATACATTTTAGCAATATTTTGAATGATGCACGCACTACTAGAGGGAATAAACAATGCCAGATAATGTTGTCCTGTTTTGCTGTTTGAAAAAACAACCTTTATCTTTATTTCCTGAACTCGGAAATGCAGTACAGAAACTGGCACATGACTTGTACCAAGAGTTTTTCAGAATTCTTTTGCCCAAGACGCATCCCTTCCTAAGAGAAAAGCAGTGCTTTTAAGGCAGAAGTACCTTTGTAGTAGCAGTTTACAAAATAGCAAACCTTTGTTGATAATCTGAACAAGGAAGTTAATGTATATTGGAGTAGCAGAGAAACTAAATGAATGATGTGGGACTTAAGGGATCTGTGAATTAGTATTGTTTTTTGCAGAAAGGTCTAAAGAAAACTACAAGAGAAGCCCAAATTAACTTGGGTTTTCATTAGAGAAAGAAGACCTTTGCTGCAGACAAAATACTCAAAAGCAAGTGTACTCAAATAGACAAAATGCCAAGAAGGTCTAGCACATGCTCCACATAAAAGTGTAAAGTGTAAATGCTAAGATGATAAAATCTTTGGAATATTGTGTTCAGTTCTGGTCACATTTGTGGAGGTTGTTTCTGAGACTGAATCAGCAAGCAATGGTTAGGAAAAAAAATAACTTCAAATTCTGAGGTATATTTGAAAAAATGTTGAAGGGAGGCAGCCTTCTAATAAACCGCAATACAGCTGTAATTAGTGAGGGGTAACACTGAACAGGAAGGTGATTAAGAAGGCCTGTTTCCTGTATAGAATACGCTATAGTTTACTCTCAGACATGGTGAGTTCTGTGCAGATGCCATTAGATCATGCAATACCATTTAATCAGGATGCAAATATTATCAAAATCAAATGCACTGTAGTTAGTTCCCCTGAATCTGTAATCCACAGTGTCACAACACCAGGAACAGAACAATCAATACCAACAAAGGCTGGAAAAGAAGAAGTAATTGAAAAATCTAAAGGCTCCACTGCAGCACCTGAAGAACACAAGACTCCATATTTTCACACCCCATCATCTAGTGAGCGAGGTGACTCTCCTATTGTACAAGAACCTGAGGACATCCAGCTCCACCAAGAACAGTCTCCAAGGAGAACAAGTCTGGTTATTGTCGAGTCAACTGATGAACAACCAGAAAAGTTTGAAAGATACTATGAAGATGAATCCTTAGAAAAGGTAAATACCAGTCCTGTCGTCATCATAAACCAGTTGTCATGGAAGAACAAATTTCCTTTATCTAGTCTTTATTTTATCACTTCTTAATCAAGTCTTGACCAAAATAATACTGATTATGAGTATGAGATTATGGGCCAAATTCCACATTGATGTTAACATTGATGTTTGTAGGAACTTTGTCATATACAGTAAATTCTCTGGTAACCAGCACCTTACAAGCTGGCATGCTCTGTTTACCAGCATGCCGGCTTGTAAGGAAAAGTGAAACCAGAAGTGCCCACCGTGACACTTCTGGTTTTTCCGAGCCCCCATGGCCTGGTGCAAAGCAGCCTGCACTGCCAAGACCCCATGGCCTGGGGGCATAGACTGCACAGGGATGTGCAGGGCCCGCCTCCCTGTCCCGCGGGGCCCATGGTGCCCGTGGGAGGGGCAGTGAAGCTGCAGGAGGGGTGGAGGGATGCCCCAGACGTGGCAGAAGAAGCGGCAGCCGGGGACACTCAATTAACTGGCATATTTTGTTATTCGGCATCCCCCATTCCCAGGGGATGCTGGATAACAGAGCTTTTACTGTATAAACTTGGAGAAGAAGGATTGTCTAAATAGCCCTGGGAGCTGAGAGCTCCCTTCTATGCCTAGTAAAGGAAATATACTTGGCTTAGTTTTTCTATCTACAAATTATTCTTTCTTTCCCTCCTAGTGGTGACTCAGAGGGATTATGTTTTGAACAATTGTTATTGTTTTGAAGATGAAAAAGGTACTGCAGTCTGATTCTTCAGATAATTTGGAGGAAAGGAGTTCAAGGCAGGCCATTAAGTAGCATGCTCTGTGAGGATGGGGAAAAGAAGCTGGAATAATGGTTAAAGTCTGAGAAATAGGTGAAGTCATTTGTGAATATTTGTGTCTATTTAAGGCAGCAGCTGTTTAGCATGTGAGGGGAAAAGTGGACACTGAAGGCAAGGGTGGAAGATTGCTAATATGAACAGGTTAGGGGGAGTACATGTGGAAAAGCTGTCAATAATAAATGAGGGAAGGAGAAGAGAGTGAGGAAACAGGATGATTCTGTCAGGGAAGTTAAAGGAAAGCACAGTTTTGATTTTATCTCCTTAAACTGGGAGTTTATTTTCCATTTTCACATCTAGTAAGTACCAGACTTAACCCCACAGGCATAAGTGTTAATGCTGTTTAAGTGAATCACTCTTCTGAAACTCCAGAGCGTATAAAATTTGTCATGTAGTTCAAAAGAAAGGTGCATGTTTGGGAAGAGCTGGAGTCAGATGCATATTACATGTCAGGGACAGGGGTCGGCAGATGAACGTCTGCTCCACGTCTCTGCTTCTGATTGCCTGCAAAGATAGTTTTGCACTTACAAACATTTAGTAAGTGTTCCTGAAATCAGATTACCAAACCTCTTGTGAATCTCCTGAAAGGTCTGATCCAAAGTTTTGGGACCATCCTTATGTTTGAGACTATGCTATTTTACTCGAACTAAACGATGCAATTTTTCCTGTATGTTTGATCAGTGTCTCAAAAGACAAAAGCGTGTTAGAGCAACTTTTGATGAGTGCAAAGGTCATTTGAAATTCAGTGCCAGACCACTTTGGTATATCTTAGAATGAATGTTGTTTTTAGAGTTTGAGTGACTGGATGCATAAGCAGGAGGAATCTTTCTTGGTATAAATTGGCTTTTACTCCACTGATATTAATAGACCAATTATTTCAGCTAAGCTTCGTCTGACTGAGACAATTCTGGCAATATATGCATCTCTGCAATTACATTAAGTTCTGTGATGTTGAACAGTTTATCAGTGACAGCAGAGTCTTGCGCTAGTTCTCTCCCCATTATAAACTATGAAAGAGTAAGCAGGGCTCCTCGGTGCATAATGGGAGAGTTACATGGGAGCAAGAAGGAAAATTGATGAGGTATAAATGGATTGGAACTTTTTCAAAGTGAGCATGTCTGTGTCTTGGGAATTAATAGCCCTACAGATTTCAGTGGGGAAGTTTTCATGAGAATTAAAGTCGAGGTGTCAAAATACTATATACCATTCTCCAGTTTGATTACCCATTAGCTCCAGGGTATATTGGCAGAGGGCCCAAAGCTGAGTCTAGGCTGATTCCGGCATTTTTGTTCCTGCCCATGTCTAATTTTAACTGATGCATTTGTCATTAATGACATTTCTGCCTCAATGGAAAACATTCTCTTTCTCTTCAGTTATTGGTTTGCTCAGCATCAAATACGAGTTTATAATAAATTGGTTTCTTCACCGCTAAATCATTAAAACTATTCTAACATACTTCCCTAACACCAAGGGAAGTTAAACTCTTTTCCTATCATTGATATTGTCCTTTTAGCTATTTTTTTTTACTGCTATATTAATTATTTTTCCATATGTGCTGATAATAATCAGCGTTGTTAGGACAGTAGGAGACTAAATCGGTTTCCTTGTGACTTTCTTATTACTCTCTGCAGATGTTGTGCATTGTAAATTGCTCATTTCCTCCTCAGATTCTCCCCTATGCAGACAGAGAAGAAGCTAAAGACTTGCTATTAATTGTTGCTATGTGCATTCACAGTGCCAGGAATTAAACGGATTGTTGTTTTTTCTCCTAGTTAATCTAACCAGCCCCAGTGCATAGATGCAGTGCTATTCTGTTCATAGTGGAGAAGATAAGAAACAGACATATACAATTTTGGCAATGCATTTATAAAAAGCGGTACACAACTGGCTTCATATTGATAATGCCTCATGTTCTAGACATAGCAATTTTAAATAGCATTGTGATAACTAGGTTGTGACAACTGCCAGTAAAAGTATCCTTTAGAATAGGTTGACTGTGTACTCCAAAAATATATTATCCTCTGTACCAGAAGCATTATTTTCCTTGAGCTCAGAGTCCAAATCAAAGAAGAATGGCCAAAAACTGTTCATTCTTTGCATAAACATTACACAAAGAGAAAATACAGAAGCCAAAATCCTTGAATCAAAACTTCAAGGCAGATGGTGATTTCAAATAAATACATTAGAAAAGTCACAAGTACTACTAGCATTACATGCAACATCAGTATGATAAATAGAAAAATGCTTCCATGATTCCACTAGGAGCTAGCGGAGGAATTAGGTGAGCTGGAGACCAGCTCAGATGAGGAAGAGATGGTAACTACCAGGGTCGTTCGTCGCCGGGTGATTATTCAGGTACATGTCATGGTTACACGTATCAGAACCTTCCCCACTACCCCAACCCTTGGACTGCTGCTGATTCAACCACTTGACTAGTACTGCATTTATGAAGTTGGAATGCTTCTGAATATTGCATGGCCATTACATAACTTTTATACTCTTGTTCTTATGTAGCGGGGGAGGAGGAGGGAAAACAGGAGATAAATGAGTGATTTGGAGTGGGAATGTCAAACCTACCATGCACTCTGGAGATGCCTCATTAGGCGGATAAGGACTTTATGTTGCTTTTTCAGCCTTACCTACTGTCCAGTTAGCTAATATTTATTTGCCTGTTAGTTTTGGGATAACTTCCTTTGCATGCCTTTTAATATTCATTTACAGATTTTTTTTTGGCGTTTGTAACAACTCAGTATGAATGCTTCTTGACCCCCTTTTCACTCTTACTTTGAACCAACTAATAAATATAATGTTGTTTATTTAAAACAGTGCTTCTCAACCATGGTGCCAGGGTGCTGCAAAATGCTTTTAAGGGGGCCATGCAGTATTAGCACTGCTACCTACCTATGGCTCGCAAGATAAACCCAGAGATTTCAAACAGGAATCCAGGGCATCAAAAACATTTTGATCTATCATGTACTTTCAGAGTTCTTTGCAACAGAAGCATTATTCTATTATTTTTCTGTAATAAAGAAATGAGTGAAACTCAAGAGCTGGCATTTTCTGAGGGGTGCCTTGAATGGAATGAGAGGTGCCCAGAATCAAAAATGTTGAGAACCACTGATTTAAAGCAACAATTTGCAGCAAGATATTACCTAATTATGTTTTGTTCTTTGCTACACAGGCAGATGAGATACCTGAAATGCCACCAGAAACCGTAACCGAGGAGCAGTACACAGATGAGCATGGCCATATAGTCATGAAGAAGGTATTGCAGTTATAGCCCCTCATACATTCTTACTGCCTTTAGATAAAATTTTTGAAAGCACCTAAGTTACCTAGGAATGGAAACGCCATTAACAAAATTTAAAATAAAGCACTGAGAGTAGAGTCCCAAAGGAACTGGAACTTACATTATTAAATGTATGTTTTGTTTTTAAAATGAGCATTTTTCTGTTGTCCATTGACAGTGAAATTCTGATTAGTCTTCGTATTTCATTCATTCAGTATTTCAATTTTAATAAATTCCCATTTCCAATGGGAAAAAATCAGTAGACAGTGTATGAGAGGCTTCACTTCAGAGCATAAATTTGATTGAATTTCCGTGAAATTTAAGATCCAAATCCACAAAGTGTCTAAGGTACCTAACTGCCATTTTAGATCCCTAGCTGCAAAATTTAGATTCTCAAAAACTCTATTCAGCTGCTACTTAACCTTGGAGGGTATCTAAGTTTCTGCTCTGGGTCTTCCATTTTGCATTAAGCCAGAGACCAAGAGCTAGCATGAACTGCCAGCCTAGTAGTTAAACACTTACTTGGGGTCAAGTCCCTGCTCAAGTGACTAATTGGGCTAATTGCTTTTTAGTTAGTTTGGGCTGGTTTAGGTGCTTAACTCCAGAATAAGTTCAAATCTGTGATTCCTGATCAGAGAGAGTTGCATCCCGGTAGCTCAGAGTAAGGTGACAAAGTCAGTCACAAAGACAGCAGTGGGCTTAAGACATGCCCTTCTTTTTAGCATTTCCTATTGCCTAGCTTTGCTGGCTTCATGCTCATTGTGCTTGCTTTAATGGGTCTCATTGTAGGCATCAACTTCAGGCTGCGCATTTCACTAGGTGACTAGTCACCTAAACAATAAGCACTGTAAGAACTCTAAAAGGAATTCTATTTACTGGGTCAGAGCATGTTCCCAACAAGTCCAGTATCCTGTGTCACAGTGGCAAAGAGAAATTGCTGAGGGGAAGGGTGAACAAGGCATGTCCAGAATTTTCTGCTCCTCTCCCATTGCAGCTTTTGACATTCAGAGGTTTAGGAAGTCCTGGTTCAGAGACTGCCTCCCTTTCTACTGTATTCGATACCTACTGATGGACCTTGCCGTCAAGAATTGATCCAATCCCCTTTTGAACTGGGTTAAAATGAGTTGCCCCTGTCTCCCTTGGGCTCACTTGTGGAGAAAACACAATTTAATCTAAGAGTGACAGAATGCAAACAGGGGATTGAAGAACCCAAATGCTTAGATTTTCTTCTCTTCTCAGTAGTCCTGGCTGAGTAGCTGAGTTTATTTTAATTGAATTAGATTTTAAATGATGAATACAAATTCAATTTTCAGAAGTTAGATAGATACCTTAGAAATGACAGACAACAAGGTAATGTGTGCCATCTTGCTGTGGGTTTTCTGGGCAAATCCCTTAGGCTGTTTACACACATTCAAATAATCTGAAAGAATTCACTCAGGTTTGCTCACCTGGCAGAAAAACTTACCCAGAGCGGCATGTACAGATATTTGAGAGCTGATGCCCTGAGGAGTGGAGAGCTTGTAGTGAGGATTGTGCAGCCAGGGGGGACCCTGTGCACACACATGTGCTTTGTAGGCTCCCTTAATCTACCTAGTGACAGATGGCAGCAGTACATAGGGCAGCCCTGATTGATTGACCCTGTCTGCCCATGATCATCTTGTGTTTCCCTGCAGTACAATTTGGGGATTGTGAAGAAGGTGCATTTTGCTCCCTACTGGAATGGCAGAGTCCAGCAAGCCACATACTGTCTCTCTGAGTGGGGGTATGCTGTAGGTCTATGTTCTTCTTTGAGAGAAGCCACAGCATGTATAGACACTCACTCTCCCTGGGAAATTCTCCAGGAAGTGATTTAACCTTGTTTGTTTCCAGGTTATTTTCTCCTAGAGTGGCCATTTTTACTCTGAGAGAAAAAGCCTGTATACTCATGGTTTCTCCTGGGAGAGCAGTGACTCTGCCAGGGGAAACTGAATGTCTCCTTAGTGTGAAATCCTGGCCCTACTGAACTCAATGGCAAAACTCCCTTGGTCTTCATGTGAGGCCAAGATATCATTCTTTTATTCTGACTGTGTTTACCAATTAGCGAAATAATGTTAATAAAGTTAAGTATTATACTACTTTTATAAGGCTTCACATGTTAGTGTTGGCAAAATATTTAGAGATACTTGGCTAGAAGGTGCTTCATACAGTATAAATGTCAGTTAAGCTCCATCACAGTTAAGTATGCCATCTGTAACACCTGAATGCTATGAAAACAAAGTATGTTTTACTTATTTCATCCCCTTAGGTAACCAGAAAGATCATCAGGCGGTATGTTTCTCCAGATGGCACAGAAAAAGAAGAAGTCATAATGCAGGGAGCACCACAAGAACCTGTTACAGTAAAAGAAGGAGACGGGTATTCCAAAGTTGTAAAGCGGGTTGTGCTGAAGAGCGACAGTGAGCAGTCTGAGGTTAGACTTTCCCAGATTCCTTGTAATGGCACAGAGCCACTGAATGAATAGCTTACTTACTCTTTTGCTGTGAATCTTCCTCATAACTTAAGCCAGTCATGCCATCCAAGTGTAACAGAAAATGTTTGAATAGATTGTGAGGTCAGTACCAAGAACTGAATATAGATTTCTCATCTTTGTGTTTTAGATTAAAATTTAATTTTTTAAATTCCAGATAGGGCCTCAGAATAAAACAAGCAGCTTCTCATGATCAGGAGCATCTTTTCAGTCTTCACTTGTTTTGCTTTGTTTTTGTTAGTTTTTTTTAATTTTAACATAAAGTAAATGTAAACGGTCTATTGGTGGAAAATAGCAAATTCAGTCTCCAAGAGAAGATATGCCTATGGCCATGCACAAACTAAGCCTAACAACGATTTTAGCAGTGTAGAATCTCAGTTGACAACAACTCATTTCAGCTGTGCCATTCAGACTTGACCCTGCCAGATGAGAAGTCCAGGTTAGTAGAACATGACTTTGGAAAGGTAAAAAACTTTCCTTTTATGATGTACAGCATAGCTTTGGCATCAATCCGTACCCTCAAGTAATATGTCCTTACAGAGGAGACCATGACAATTCTTGCTGTTGCTAGCTCTACCTTATGCTAGAGAACAGCTGATTTTAGAAATTACTAGAATTATTTTTCCCCACCTATATCCTTCTAAACATTAATACTTGGTATACATTATTGCATGAGAAATTGGGATGGAAAGAAAGCAAAGTCTTTGTGCATAATTGAACATAAAACTCCATAAATACTTTATAATATGAAACATTTCTTTAATTTTATTTAAATATGAATAAAATGTTTTAACTTGCCTCTCTGTGGCTTCATTAGCACAACATTAGCATAACATGGGAGTCCATATCTTTTAAAAATTTTCCTCTGAAGACACAATTCAAATCCAGGTAGCTGATACAATCCAGCAAGGATTTAGGCAGAGAAGCAGTACTTCCAGCTTTCCTAATCCTTTTGTTTTCAATAATGCTAAGCATGGGGAAGTCTATACAACAGCCTGCAGTGTAGAAATACTCAGCTTCTAAATTTGAATTTCACTGTCTTCCCATAGCAACATGAGCAATTTTACCCTGTCAAGGCTCAGGCTAAGGACACTGGCGCTGAACTGCATGCTGACTTAGACTACCTGAATTCACAAAGATACCTTGCGTACAATGCAGAATCTATTAAATAGATATAACCCATACTTCACTTTAGAACAGTTAAGTTACACACACAGAGCATCTTTCCACAGAAAGTGAGATATTATTTATTGCTGTTCAAAATATTTTCAAAAGAAATAATTTGAGCAAGTGGTTAAATAAGAACAGGCAAAAGAGATACCTGTATGTTATATAATGCACACCTAATATTCCCATCATCTCACCCACCAGGTGACCTTCTCTGAGCCCACTGTTTTGTCTAGTGCCTCAGAATTTCAGTCTGAACCAGTGGAAGGCCGTAAGGTCAGCAAAGTTGTAAAGACCACCCTGGTACAAGGAGAAAGAATGGAGAAACACCTGGGAGATGCTAGCTTAGCCACTGATCTTCCATCAGCCAAAGAGGATTTTGAAGAGGTAAAGTGCCTTCCAAATGAAAGCTTTGAACTAATGTGACAATATTCCGAAATAGAGGAGAACAGTTTGGTCCATATAAACCCACGCAGTCCCACTGAAGTCCATGCGGTTGCATAGGTGGCACATAGGACTGGTGGGGACCTTGCTGGAGAGTGACTCCAGTCCCTCCCTGTTGTAAGCAACTGGCCCCTTCTACACATTACAGGTATCACACAATTAACTGGTTAATTATGCAGTTACCTTGGGACCAGCTACTCATGCAGAGTACCAGTCACACCATAAAAAAAGCTCCAACCAGCTATACAATTAGATCTTGAAAATGTGTACTAACTTTAGAGCTGGTTGTTTTCAAGCTTTAATTGGCATGTGTAGCAGGGTCTCCTCTGACACAGGGGTGCACCATGCCCAGCTGAAGCTGGGAGTGCTGCAACTGAGGGGACTCTGAGCCCCAGCAGCTGCTGACTCTGGGTCCCAGCAGCACCCTGCAGCTGCCTGTACTCAGAGCTGTGGATGGTGGGTCCCTGCAATGTGCTTCCCAGTCCCAGGACCCAGCTGGATCCCAGCAGTCGTGAGGTACAGCTGCAATCTCTCAGCCTTGGGGGCTTTATGCACTCCTGAAGTGGAGAGCTTGTGGCAGCTGTATCTCCTAGCCTTAGGGGAGACACTGGGTGCCCCCAAAGCTGGAAGCCTCTCAGCTGAGGGGGCTGCCAGCTACAGGAGCATGCTTCTTGTGGGTGCAAAGGGAGCCCAGGATCAGGTTCCTCCTTCACCAGCAATAAGGCACAATGGGATCTAGTGTATAATCCCACAGTCATGCCTCCTGCCATGCATGTGTGGCATGGCAGGAGGCATGAAAGTGTGGATCACACATTAGATCCCATCATGCTTTTACCTGCACATGTAAAGGGGCCCAATATGTCATAAAATATCTTTGCATGGTTTAATTCTAATGATTAATGAATTTGCTTCCAAGTACTTGACCAAATCTTGTATGAAATAGAGGCTTTTCTGTATCCAAACACTGGTAGGATTTAGCTAACATTTAGACACTTAACATTCAGTTATTTAAAATGGTATGTTTATGTGGTAGAGTTGGGTTGCATAGATTTAACAGCATCAGTTTCTAATCAAGTAGGTATAGCTGGGGGAAGGGAACGACGAAGGGTTGGAAATGGCTACAGATAAAGATTAAGTAATTTTAATATAAATAAGAAATTCCATTCCAATTTATCATCTGCTTTGTCTTTCTAAAACATGTTCTGATCAGTTCAAATTCCCTGTATCTATACAAAAGTGAAACAAATATACTGTCCTGCTTTGAGCAGGGGGTTGGACTAGATAGCCTCCTGAGGTCCCTTCCAGCCCTCATTTTCTATGATTCTATGATTTTTTTTTGCAATTATTTATGCAAGCACTGCAGTTTTTCTAAGATATTTATTAATTAAGCCTTTCTGTAATCTAAGAATTAATATTTGTAATATTTGTTTGGAAAATGTTAACATCTGTCTTTTATTCCACTTGGATTAAGAACGACAGCATTACAATGTGTTAGGGCCAATTTTACAATCCTTTTGCCCCCATACATTCCTAATGTTTTGTGATCTGTCTCCGTATAATCAATTAGCCTGTCTGATTTGTATAAGCAGAAAAAAGATTTTCCAGGGGTCCTTCCTTTTATTTACATATTATTGTCACGGATTTTTGGTCCCCGCCTCACAGTAATACTAGATTCTGTTTGTAAGGCTCCCCTGAGGTCCAGTGTTGAGTTTCATGGCAAATTGAAAATACAGAGGGGTTGAAATAAATCTGAAAGTACTTTTGAGCAGATAAATCTGAAAATGCACCAACACAGTTTGCTGCTTTCAGACGCTTCATTCTGTGAAAGAGTAAAAGGAAAGAACCAACACTGATGTAGATTTCTCTCCTTTACCCTTGATAGGGAGGAATACTACTTGTTTCCATATGGACTGCAAACTCCTCACCCTACCCATTGCCATTGTCTGCTCAGTAACTATTGGGAAGCAACAGTAGAGTTTTGGTTAGGTTGGTTGGGTTTTTTTGTTTGTTTTTTACAGCCCAGAGAGAAGGTGTCAGGCAAAAATCATTATGGGATCACAGAAACTGTCCTGTAAAAAATAGCAAGGAATTTCCCTTCCTCCATTTATTTTTGTCACAAGTCCAGAACAGCCACTGGAGAAATTGTAACATAAAAACCCAGTGTGTACCAGTACAGAAATATGGATTGTTATTAGGAGGCTGGAAACATGGGAAACAAAGATCAAATATCAATTTCCTTGGGGTTTATGTAGTACAAAGTTCAGGCCAAATTATATGCATCCTTGCTGCTACTGAAATGCATGCAAAGTACTAGACCCCTAAAGAATGGGATTCATATAAGCCAGAAAGCAATGCTTAAGTGCCACTTGGCAACTCTGCCTCGGGCCAAAACTTTTACCACCCTACTCTAAACCATTAATTTCCTCTTTGTGCACACTGCCTCCCTGTCCCACCCCCCTCCAAAGTATAGCTGCTGTGTGACATGCAGTCAGCACCACTTTAACCAGGCACTGTCACCAGCTGCCTTACATTTTCCAACATTTGGCAATCAAGGACAGAACACATTCTTGCAGCAGTGCTCCTTAGCACCACTGCAGTCAATTTAGACATGCCCTACGGCAGTGTTTCTGCCCCTGAGATGGCATGCAATGTTCCTAGGGGGAGCATGTGTGAATCTCAGCCACTGATTGCCCCCAATTCCCATAGCTGAGGGATATCAGTGGTGGAGTCTGAAGTATTAGGGAGGGGAAAACAGCTGACCCTGTTGTGATGGGGTGCAAACTCACAAAGCCTGAGAATCAGAGCTCTTTCATTAAGGTAAAGGAAAAGAGGAGAATTGTATCTTACAATACAATACAATACAATACAAGCACAGGCACACGTTTTGCTTTGCCCATTATGATACAGATTCAGAACCATAGAATCATAGGACTGAAAGAGACCTCAGGGATCATCTAGGCCAAGCCTTTGCACAAATGCAAGATGCACTACTGAACTATCCCAGATAAATGCCTATCCAGGGTCTCCTTGAAAATCTCCAGTCAAGGAAATCCTGTAACTTCCTCGGCAGTTCTTTTCATCATCCCACTGTTCTCTCAGTGAGGAAGGTTAATTTCCCCACTCCCTCTCCACTCCTGAAGCTAAAATCTGTTTGCTTGCTATTTAAAATCATTGTGTTGTATCCTGCCATCTGCAGCATAAGAAAACAAGTCCTTTTCCTTGATGGCAGTAAGAAATATTTGGAAGGGGTTATCATGTCCCCCTTAATCTCCTTTGTACCATATTAAATATATCTAGTTCTCTCAACATTTTCTTCTCTCCACTATCCTCTGTCTAGTCTGAAGCAAGATTTGAACTCAGAGACTACGAACACTGATGTATAGGACATTCAGATATATGTCATTCTTGATGGTGTTGTTCCTTTTAGTATAAATCAGAATCATAGATAATTAGGGTAGGAAGGGACCTCAGGAGGGCATCTAGTCCTACCCCTTGCTCAAAGCAGGACCATCCCCAACTAGATTATCCCAGCCAGGGCTTTGTCAAACTGGGCCTTAAAAACCTCCAAGGATGGAGATTCCACCAGCTCTCTAGGTAACCTGCCTAAATACGACTTCTGAGGAGAGGCTGAGGGGATTTGATAGCAGCCTTTAACTACCTGAAGGGGGTGCCCAAGAGAATGGAGCTAGACTGTTCTCAGTAGTGACAAATGACAGAACAAGGAGCAATGGTCTCAAGTTACGGAAAGGAAGGTTTAGGCTGCGTTTTAGAAAGAATTTTCTCACTAGGAGGGTGGTGAAACACTGGAACAGAAGTCATGTGCCCCAGCCCCCTACCCATTATCGTTGCTCTCTGCTGAACTCTCTCCAATTTGTCCACATCCTTTCTACAGTTTGGGGCCCAAAACTGGACACAGTACTCCAGATGTGACCTCACCAGTACAAAATAGAGGGGAATAATTATTTCCCTCAATCTGCTGGCAACGCTTCTACTAATGCATCCCAGTATGCTGTTAGCTTTCTTGGCAACAAGAGCACACTGCTGACTCATATCCAGTTAATTGTCCACTGTAACCCCCAGGTCCTTTTCTGTAGAGCTGCTGCTTAGCCAGTTGGTCCCAAACCTGCAGTGGTAAATATTCATTAGAGGAAGGATGGACCTGGATTTTCCCCAGAAATGATTTAAATCACTGGGCTAGAATCACTCTCTTTCCCATTGAATATTTAATTATTTGTGCAAAAGAGACTAGCTTTGAATAGAATGAGAGAGACTGTCTCAGAACGCTCTGTAACTCACTAATGTACATTATATTTGGGTGGGAGATCTGTCCACATCAGGGAAAAGAAGGAATTGATCCCAGGCTTCCCCACTCCAAGGCAATGATATTCTAATCACCAGATTTTTAGGTATAAGGAGACTACTAGTTCCTTCTGATGGTGATGCAGTGTGTCAGGTATAGGGGTGCCTATCAGATTCGATTTTGTGGATAGAAAGAGATGCTGAACAGCTCAGTGCTGTGACTATATATGTAGTTATGAGCCTGTCTAGTGGCAGAAATTTATACCTATAAAGTTAGGCAAGAGCTGAGCAAGGATTTTTTGTGAACAATCCAGGTGCCAAAATGCTGGCACCTAAATCACCCTTATAAATGTAGTCCCAAGAAGCTGACCCAACTCCCAGTGCATTAAATGATAGACTTTACATAGCTTAAGAGGGAAGCAGTGTCAGTCCAAAGAATTAGCTTAGAAAACAACAAAGTTTAATTCAGGTAACGACATTACAGAAGGTAGGAGAAAAATAACCCAAACAAATTCATGCATAGCTAGTAGGAAAACCTTATTAATTAGCAGCAAAAATCCAAAAAAAAAAAAAAAAAAGGTGGTACTGCAGTGAGATGCTTTCAGTTCTTGTATTTTTTTCCTTTCAGCACAGTCAAGGGTTTGAACAGCTAGTCTTACCTATGTGCTAATACTGGGAGGAGGTGGGCATTCTAGAAGAAAGGAAGATGCGGGGCAGAAAGAGTGGGAAATGGCAGCTGAAAATTGCCCTGAAAGATGTAGATGCCTCAAGTCTTTCTGTTGCAGGAAAGAGGGTTGCTGTAGTAGCTGTTGTAGATGGATATCAATGCAGCTAGGTAGTCAAAGGAAATAGTACTGAACAATATTGCTTTCCATACTGGAACTGAAAGTATTCTTCAGTGGGGATTTATATTTTAGAGAAGATTTTTCAAGGGCATAAGGGGCAGTGAGGTGCTGAACTGTGATTCGTGCCTGTTTCCTCCTTGACTTCTGAATTTTTTTTTTCAGCTTTACTATCACTAACTTGAAAATATTTAAATATGCAGTACAGTTATTGTAGGATTTTGTTTTGTGTTTCACTGTAGGCATTGAGTTACGCAGGTAACCAGACAAAAATCCAGCTCCCTACTTTAGTAGAGAAAGAGATCTTGAAAGAGGATGGATCAGTTATTAAAAGGTTTGAGTTGGCATGGCAGTGAAGTTTTGGTTGAAAAGGATTAACAAACTAACACCAAAATTGTATGCAAGTGAAATGATTTCTGAAATCTAAATTATGGCCCTTTGGCAGGACCTAAAGCTTTATCTGCAAAAATACGAAGTTATGTAAGCTAACAGAGTGAAAATTAAGGAAAATTCAAACACTAGAAAGCTCTCCACTTAGATATATTGAAAGACTCATTCACTGTTGTTGGGACAAGACATAATACTAGATTGGTTTTACAGCAGAGGCATGAGGGAGATGCAATGGATTGTTAGAGCTAACAAAATAATCAAGGTTAGTATACAATTGTCTTACATGTGTTTTTTCACCATTTGAGTACTAGTATATGCATGTACAATACAACATGCATGTAAGTGAGAATTGAAGTTCATCATGAACATTAGTGTTGCTACTATATCATGCAGTAAAGACAGGGGAGGACCTTTCAGCAGCAGCAAAGTACTAGAGTTTATCCTGCTTAGATTTATTTGAAATCAAAACCAGCACTTAAGTCAAGTGTGTATTTCTTTTTCTTTCTTTTAACATATGAAAGAGGCAAGGATTTGGGGGGGTGATATCTGTTATTGTATCAACTCACTGGTTGCATTAAAGTGAAACTAATAAAGTTAGACATGCTTTTGAATGCAGTGCATTCTTCATTGAGTCTGAGGAGGGAAGCAAGGCCAGTGATAGTTGACTGTTAAGAGCAGAGACTAGGGCTGATAGGTTGTGGGAGGTGGGGGAGAGAAATTCCCTGTTGACAAACAGTAACAGAAGTCAAGCTTGATTACTGGAAGATAAAGACATACCAAAGAGAAGGAGGGGCTTTATTATTGTGAAAGTTATTATTATTGTTACTATTATTGTTATTATTATATCCTCCCTTTTTATAGGTCTTGATCTACTAATAATCAAGCTTCTTTTCTTCTGCTGATTGTTTGTCTACTTCTCTGGGAATCCTCCCCCTTCCCCTCCTC
This sequence comes from Alligator mississippiensis, assembly GCF_030867095.1. Classification (NCBI taxonomy): domain Eukaryota; kingdom Metazoa; phylum Chordata; order Crocodylia; family Alligatoridae; genus Alligator; species Alligator mississippiensis. Next base: position 125,225,420 of record NC_081825.1, on the reverse strand, counting down.
CTCTAAACTGACAGCTCTGGGCACTGTGTGCATGTGGTCCAGGGGTCAGGGGGAGCTCTTTAATGAGAGCAGCTCCAAGAGCCACTCTAATTAAAGTGTTGCAGCATCTCACATATCAAGGTTCTTATGCGCTTTATTTCAAGCACCCCTGCTGTCATTTTGAAGTGCAGGGACACTGATACATGAGACATGGGAGGCTGCTGGAGTGTGGTATTTACCATCCTCCAGCAGACTCAATTAACTACAGCCTCTGCACTTGTGTATAGGCACCCCCTGCTTTTAACCGTTAACTATTTTGAACCATTTGACCATTAACTATTGCTGTCCTTGTTTTTCCCCTCAGACCCGATGAAGAATGCCTTGCATTCAAAAGCTTGTCTAATTTTATTCCAACCAGTGAGTTAGTCCAAGAAAAGATACTACCTCAAAAAACTTTTGCCTCTTGCATAACTCTTGGACCATTATGGATAGAACGTCACTCAGAAGTGTTAGAATGATATTGTAGCCAGGATCTACCAGGAATGTGCTTTCTACCAACCAAAACTTGGAGCTGGCTCTGAATTTCTGACTGGAAGCTCTGTCCAGGAATATAATGAAAAGCACAACAGGAAAGGCTGCCATATACAGTCTCCTTGTGACTATTTTAAACCAGTGTTGAAGAGTGGAGTATAATACTTATGTCTGAGTGGAAACCAAAGTAAAAACCAGGCCTAGGGGATGCCTTTTTCCTTAGGGACCTTATACATTCCTGTCTATTTAGAACAGAAGACTAATTTCACCATCTAAGGTCAGGATCTTTTTGCCCTTATAGTGCCTCTGAATGTAACGCCATGAATGCACATAATTTGTTTGGAAAGAATATATGATAGAGATACAACTGGGGATGAACATCACCTGGAAAAAAAAAAAAAAAGCACAGGATGAAATCATGTAGATTAACAATGAAAAAGGTTCAGACTCATCTGAAGTTACACAGAAGTCCTGTGCAAACATGCCTCTGCCTCATCATGTGTAAGAGGAAGAACAGCAAGGCTGTTGTGTTTAGAGCAGTGGTCACCAACTGGTCAATCTCAGGCTGGGGGGGGCTGAGCATGTGCGTGCATGTGTATATGCGCCTCCCCCCACCCAGCAGGTCAGTCCGTGAGGGAGGGAAGGGGCGGGGGTCAGATAGAGGCCCCCGCAGTGAGGGACAGAGTTCAGCAGAGGCAGGAGTAAGGTGAGTGGGGTCCCAGCCAGGCACGTGGTGGGAAGGTTGAGCCCAGGCGACTCATCCAGGGACACGGGGGGCTTCTGCCATTGTGCGTACCCCAGTAGAGGCCCCGTGGGGCACATCCCCCCCCATCTGTGTGCAGCGGAGGAGGCTGCCATTGTGGGCTGGTCTTTATGCCCCAAGCCCCACTGCAGCTGGCCCAGGAGCAGCTTAATGCCACATGCATCCCACTGCTGGACTGAGCCTTGTCCCCTGCATGCCCGGTGGCGGGTGCACATGGCATCAGGCCATGCCCAGGCTAGCTGCAGCAGGGCTTGGGGCACAAAGGTTAAACCGCAATCACACTTGCCCCTGGGCATCTGCTTGTCCCACCACCTGGATCAGCCAGGACCCCATTCCCCCCATCCCCTGCTCCTGCTTGTGCCCTCCCTCACTGCTGGGGTCTTGATCTGTCTCCCTCACCCCCCACAACCCTTTCCTTTCCCCTTGCCCCTTCCCCCACAGTCTTACCTGCTGGGGATACGTGCCCCCAAATAATTTTTTGTCCCTCTGCCTTGATCTTCCCCCCCCACCCTTCCCACCCCACAGACTGACCTGCAGGGGGCAGAGGGGGAGCAGGCATGATGGTAGATCTTGGGTTGCTTTTTAATTAAAAAAGTGATCTCCTACCCAAAAAGTTTGGAGACCACTGGTTTAGAGAAATGCAGAAGAAATAAGGATGTCATTTGTTTTGTCCTCTAGCTAGTCACTGCAAAGCTGAAACACTGGGAAATAGTGAAAATAGTTTGTTGCATATCAGTTAAAAGCATTTCTATAGGATGGTGATATTAATAAATGCAGATGGATGCTGACAGGAGAACCACGGAGTGTTAACTAGGATATTCCCAAACCCAACTGAAATCTCAGATATATATCTGCATGCTTTTGACTGTACACGTGTTTTCTCTTCTTTGCAAGCACTATTAACAAATACAAAGTATTCAAGCACTAATCTATGGATGCAGCGCACGCAAACAAAAAAAAAGAAAAAAAAAGTACTGTTTGATCAATATTTCAAGTCACTGGGCATCAATTTAAAGGGATATATTTTTTATTAGGTCAAAATAAGTAAGTTTCAAATCCTACATGTTGCTTCAATTGCCAGTCTTTATAACATTTGAAATTGTTCAAGATTATGAGTGAGGTTTTGAAATGCATTCAGGAGATCAAAACACTTTCAAGGGAGTTGGAAAGGGGAAGAAATGAGGAGAAATTTAGAATGACTTTTTAAACAAGACAGTAGCGTGTAACATTAAATTAATGCAATTGAATGACTAATGAAATGATAATGGTGAGTACAGAATCAAATAGCACAGTGGCGAGAAGGGGGGTGTTCTGTAACTAACCAAACTGATGGCACTAGGGGTGCCTGTACTTGATCACGGAGGCTGCTCTGACGTGCTGTAATTACAGCGTGTCGGAGCAGGCTCAGTTAATCAAGTCTGCTGGAGTGTGGCAATTACCACGCTCCAGCAACCTCCTGCATCCTATGCATCAGTGTCCCCATGGTTAAAAATGGCAGTGGGGGCACTTGAAATAAAGCTCAGTTGATGAGCTTTAGTTCAAGCATCTCCATCACCATTTTTAAGCACGGGGATGCTGATACATGGGATGCGGTGGTGCTTTAATTAGAATAGCTCTCGGAGCTGCTCTAATTAAAGCACCATCTCCCACCCCTGGAGCAAGTATAAAAGTGCCCTGTGTTTTGAAGGAGAACCTAACAAATGCAATGGCCTTCATTAGATAGCATGCCCATAGAATAGAGTATGTATTTCACTGTCATATAAAGTTGCTTGGCATAATTATTGTGACAAAAATCCAAGAGCTCCTATTGGTTTGTATTGTGAAAAGCTAGTTGAAACAGGAAATCTGGTTTGGGTATGTCATCCATTTAAGCTTTGAATCAGAATGTGTTTGGATGGTCTGAGTTCAGCGTTTGGGTTAGATTGTTGATGGCTACAGATCTTCTCATGTAATCTACAGTCCCAGAGCCTTATCAGTCCATTAGTCCCCCTAAAAAAGGTATCGGGCTATTTAATGCAATTCAGGGAAGAGAAATTTTAAAATTCTAAAATTGTAGGAGAGTACAGCTCAGGTAAGCGGGGTGGCAGAGGCAAGGAGGAGAGGGGGAAATCCACATTTATTCTCTACTGACAATTTCTCTTTAGGACAACAATGAATAAAGCCAGCACACAGAAGAGGACTGTGGTGAAGGACCAGTATGGAAAACATGTTCATGTGGAACAGCTGGAGGATGTACCAGAAGCACTACCGCAGGATGACCTCCAGCATGACCTGCAGCAACTTCTTAGACATTTTTGCAAAGAGGACTGGAAACAAGAGGCTAAACAAGAAGCCACCACATCTCCACAATAGAACACATATCCATCCATCTAGTGTGCAGCATTCACAATCTTCTATAGATGTAGACTCTGTAACTTACATAATCACTGGAAGACACTGACATGGCATATGCAGTGAATTCAGTTTGTTTATTTCTTTTTCTTTTCCTTTTTTTTAAACCCGAAAGCTAATTTGTGACCAAAGATAGCATCCTTCGTTCAGGATGATTTATCCACTAAGCCTCCGTCTTTGTGCTGAATTGAGAACTTGTCAACTTTGCCACTTTTTGCTCTGCCTTTGCTTCTGCACTAGCTCCATGAAAATGCATTTGTCAAGCCAGCTTCATCCACAGGCCTCTTCAAGTGTCTATGTACATGCATCATAAGAAGAGAGATTAATGTGTAAACTGTACGTAGCTAAAGTGCTTGGACTTATAAGACTGCAAAAAAAAGAAGAAAGAAAACTCACTGCCTACGATTAGAAATAGCTTCGTGGATTACAAGGTCTATCAAAACTGATGAACAGCGATTATTAAAAATATTGCTAACACAATCTACTGAACACAGACCCACTGGAGAGGAAGCATTGCAGATCTACTGCATCCAGAGGACTTCCAGTTTAGTGATCTATCATAATTAAAGGCTCTAAGAGTCAGATTGTTACCCTTAAAATGCAGCTGTTCCCATGAAATTACAGCTGACTGTTGCCATCAATACTTTTAAGACTCTTGGACAGCCACTTAAGGATTTCCAGAAGAAAAAAAAAAATAGGTAAACAACTTGCTAGCAGCTATATCTATGGCACATTTGCATACGGTATTAAAATCTTTTAGATCTGGACATGTGGCAGGGTGTTTTAAACAGCTATAACTACAGTAGTTTCCTGTTTTCATCACTGCTTTAGCAAACTACATTGTCTTATTGGTGGTACTTCCTGCTGGCCACTGCACTGTAGATAACTATGGGAGAAAGACTTTCCACTATACAAAGAGATTAAGTAATTCACCATGATTTATCAAGATTGTCTCTTATCTGATACATGCATGTGGCATTTGAAAACTCAAAACCAAACCCTCTTCTAATCATGTCAATGACGTGTTAGCCCTCTTAGCACTGAGCGAGCAGTTTTTACCTTCAAATTAAGTTGTTTGTTTGGTTATTTTAATTTTGCTCACTAGAGCAGAATCCTTGCAATTTTTGTTAATATTTTCTTTGTTTATATATTTCTAAACAAACCCTCTGAAAATCATAATAGCATTTCTGCACTTTTATTTTCAAAGAAGGGAATATAAAAGATTGAAATATTTTGTGCCCTATACCTTATTCTACTAGTGGTTGGAGCTCTGTAGTATTTTAACATATAATATATATATACATATAAAGATACAGTTTAGTTATTTGATAAAGGAAAAGTATATTCAAAAAAGGAGAAGAATGATTTGAGGCCTCCATGGGGTGAGTGAAATTTTTCCAAACGTATCAGGCATTTTACTCTTCTGTGGGGAAAAAAAAGTGACTCACTCAGTGCTCAGAAAGTCAAAACAAAAAACCCACCACAAAACAAGGGCACTTCCTCATTAAAGTAATGAAGCCAAAAAAGCAAAATATCATGGGAGGTTCGATTTCCTGCAGGCAAAACAAGGCACTGTGCTAACTGTTTTTGGCAGTCAAACAGGAAACGAGCATTTTTTGGCAGCCAAAATGAAAGAGAACCATGATGAAATATTTCAAGATACACCATGGCTTTCTTAGTGTCAAGGACATCACCAGATGACCTTCAAGAACGGGGGCGCTAAAGAAATGCATTTCTGTTGTGTTACTTGCGGTGCAGATGATGTTCTGTGTAACAACATAATGGTTATTCACCTTTTTAATTTTGAATTTTTGCTGTGTTATCAAAGAACTTGAATACTGTGAGAAGAAGTGAATTTTAAGTTGATGAATCAGCATCTTGTTCCCATGGTGATAACACTGAATATATCTATGAGGGCATGTATTAGTTAAAGATTTAAAAAAAATACAAACACTAACAATACATAGCTGCAATGTGTACAATGGCTGATTTAATTAAATAAAATGTACAAGTGTTAAATGTAGCAATAATGGCATGTTCTCTTTTACTAGCAATGTGTTAGGGAAGAACGTCTGTCCTAACTTCAATGTCCCAATGGTCCCACATCCTCAACACTGAATTACTTTTACATAAAGTGTCAAGATTCCAATATAAGCACATACCCCTCAAGGTTACCTTTAGGATGTAGGGCTCAACATTAAGGACTAACATGTATCTCCAGTTATCACATCATAGTATAAGGATCTGATAGGTAGCATAATAGTGATGGTAATGATGGCTTTTTAGTAATGAACATTGGATTGTATTGATGTGTTTGGGCACCAAGGGCAACATTTACCCTTCAATTGTTTTGTCTGTAGCAGGCACAAATATGGGCCAGATTATATTTCTTAGTACCCATGACTTTACACCTGGAAGTATGGAAACTGTTAATCCAGGTTACTTAACCTGAAACATATAGGACAAAACTCTTCCCTGATTTATATCCCTTCTAACCACTGACAACGTAAGGCAAGTTTAATGCAGAATTTGACCTTTTGGGGTCTACAGTACACCTAATTCTGCTTTCAAATGCCATGGTGTAAATCTGGAGTTGTTCTGTTCTTCCATTGGAGTTTCTGGCCCATGCACCAGAGTGCACACTGGCCACAAGGGAAGAAGAATCAAGACTTGACTTGTATGTTTTCTTTGAAGAATCCAGGAGGTGCATCTCAGGTAACTATTTTGCTACTAGTTAAATAGCTTTCTGATGCTGTACATTTCAGACACAAAGCAGTTGAATCTCTCTGTTTTAAGTGGAAAGGGGGCAGGGAACAGAACAAACCAATACAAAAGCTCAGGTCTTAATGGTGAAGCTGCTATTGGTGCTTCTGCTAACCAAAGATTTAGACCATAAATCTGTTGAATAATTACCACCTCCCCCCCACAAAAAAGAAGAAAACAAAAAACTTTCACTGGGGAATGATTGGCTAGGCTGTAGTACTGCAGAGAAGGACCTAGGGTTACAGTCAGAAATGGATCCAGTATTTCTCAAAAGGGGTGCAGTAGCAGTGACTGGTCCTACAGGATTGGCTGCACACCCTGTTTCCTGCTGCCTCCATCCCTTCCCCCTCTCACCAGAGTGGAAAGACCATGCTGCAGGGAAAGCAGCCAAGGATTCAAGTCCCAAGACAGGTAAGAATTTCATCCCCCTACCCCTCCATGCTCAGCAGCTCCTCTCCTCCCCACCTATTTCCTGCTGTCTGTGCTGTCCCAGGGTTGCTTCTGTCCCACTGCAGCAGTGCTGGCTTCACCCCCCCTGCCCTGCTGCCTGCAGGTGGCAATAATGTAGTGGGTGGGGGCAGGCTACCAGAGCTGGCCTTGCCCCCGCCCCTTACTCTTTGCAGATGACAGTGGAGGCAGCATGGGGCGGGGAGGGGAAGGAGCGGGGTTGGGATGTCATGGCTGGACATCTGCCCCTCCCCTCCCCAAGCTGCTGCCACGTCAGGCTGAGCTTCCCGCTTCCCCCCATAGCTGTGGCGGGCCGACTCCTGCTGGGGCTCAGGCCTTCTCCCTCCCTTGGGCCTGGGCCCATTCTTCCCCCACCTCACCCCCTGCCCCCCGTGGCTCCAAGTCCGCTTCTCCCCACCCTTGGGCCTGGTCCTCCCCCACATCAGGCCCAGGCGGGGCGTGGGGGAGCAGGCCCAAATCCCAAGCAGCAGGAGGTAAAGAGGGAGCGGGCCTGGACCGGGAGGGCGGGGTGGGGGGCGGGCTCCATTCCCACACACTCCTCCCCTTCCCCCCCTGCCATTCCTGATGGGGATTGGCTAATACACACACACACACACACACACACACACAAAAGCTCCAGGGGGAGAGGCAGCCTGGAAAAGTGGGAATGGGAGGGAAGAAAATTGGGCCGGGGGGAGGGGACATACTTTTGACCACATAGGGGAAAGTGGTCAGGGAATCCTTACCTTCTTTGGTTATGCTGCTTCTGCGGCATGGTCCAAAAGAGGGGTTCAGCTATGCCACTGTTCCTCCTCTGGATCTGCCCCTGGTTACAGTAGGCCATAAGCTGAATATGAGCCAGTGGTGTGGTCTTGTTGCAAAACCCACCACCCAAGAGCATTAAATTAACAAGAACGTCACTGGCAAAAAGTGATTCTTCAGCACTGATAAAGCCTCACCTGAAGTGCTGTGTACAGTTTCAGGCCCCACACTTCATGAAGGATGTGGACAGTTTAGAAAAAGTCCAGCAGAGAGCAACACAAATGATAAGGGACTAGGAAACATTACTCATGAGGAACGCCTGAAAGAACTAGGATTATTTAGTCTGGAGAAGAAACAACTGAGGGGAAATTTAATAACATTCTTCAAATACCTGATGGGTGATTATACAAAAGATGGAGATTAGACGACCCTCTGTTGCCTTAGGCGACAAGACTTGAAGCAATGGCCTCAAACTGCAGCAGAGGCAATTTAGGCTGGAGATTAGGAAGAACTTTCTGGTGATGAGGGCAGTCAAGCATTGGAACAGGCTAGCTAGAGAAATTGTGCAATCTCCATCCCTGGAAGTTTTCAAGAGCAGGTTAGACAGACACTTGGTTGGGATGGTTTGGAGACAATTCTGCCTTGAGTAGGGAGCTGGACTAGAGGACCTCATCAGGTCCCTTCCACCCTACTCTCCTATGATCCCATTATGATCTGAGTTTTTTTCCAGTTAGAAAACAAGCAGAACACAAACAACAACAAAAATCAAACAACCCTCAGAAGTTTACGAGAATATTGGCAAGATTTTGGAAATATTTCTGAAGAGAAGTCTTCCATCCAGCTCTAAAAAGTAAGCCAACTTCTAATAGTTGGAAGAAAGATTTTATTTCTTGCCAATTCATTTTGCAGAGTATTGCTGTCAAGTTTTGTTTGTGGGGTGAGCGCACACTCCAATAGGCACCCAACCCATATCTGTGCTTTTTCTAGGCCACTATTTGAGATAAACATACTTTTTTATTCAGATGTCTTTGAATGCTTTAGGCCAAAATCTATTTCCCTGCTAATGCACGTCAAGCGTAGGTTTAAGTTATATTCCTCCTAGTCACACTGACAGTGACGCCCTTTGTATTCACCAGCTGGCTGTTCTTTGTGAAGTAGGGATAGCCTGACAAATTCATTTAATACACTTCGCCAGTAAGGAGATACAGTATTTAACACACACCAAGTTTCACAGACCTAGGAATTAGTACATACACACTCTCTCTCTCTCTCATATATATATTATATTGCAGCTGAAGCAACTTTCTGAATCACCCTATCACCCTAACTAGCTTAAATGATTTAAGCAAATAAATGAGCTGAAAAAATAATGCAGATGCCACCTTGCAAATATGATAAATCCAGACATTCACACACAAACAATTCATTGGTGTGACTATGTTGACAGAAGTTTGAATGTAATAGCTATCATATATAGTAGCTTAAAACAATCTGTTTTTGTTCTCACTCACATGCTCAGGAAGGAACCCAGCTGCTTCAAAATGTGGTTTCCATAATGTTCTTCCTTTTGCAAAACAAGACAGGAAAGAAACTCTATCCTACCCCCCCAACAACACCTCTTCTTTTTCTTAAAATGATCTATCATTTATCGCCCCATGAGCAAACCCCAACAATTTCTTCAGAAACCTTTTTTGTTCATGGAACACCACTCATGCATGTAGCTAGAGAACAAAACCAATATAAGGTGGTAAAGTAACTATTCAGTGTAAATTGCAAACAACAAATACTGACAGACAGCTAGAAATCCAATGAACAAGCACACGAAACACAATCGAGTTCATAAACAGCATGCATTGTTCACACGGAAGATGAATGAGCAAATGCTCAGACAGACCTAACACTCCTTATCCAACGGTCTTGGTAAGGTCTGAGATTCACACATGCTAAGTTGTGACATTAATCTTAATACTTTGGCTTACCAAGGAGGATTGGTTTCATTGCTCAGCATGCCCTGCTCCGAGACCCTCTCTCCAACAGTTTGTTGCTTAAAGAACTATACTCCAAAAGTGAAAGTCACACTTTTAAATATGGCAGCACAAATGAATCTGTCCACCCAAAAACTGTGTTAAGATGCTGTCTGGTAAACGAGAAGAGCATGGGACCAGAAATAAATAGATGAAAATCAGTGTGCTAACAGTCAGGCCTGAATGGTGGATGAAAAGTGAGGCACTATCCACCCATCGCCACTTTTGGCAGTCAGTAATTTGACATGGATGCAGGAAAAATGGATGCCCTGAAATGGGTAAATGCTAGCTATTATCATCTTTATTATCCTGATCCCAAGAGATTGTTGTGGCTAGATTGGGCCACAGAAAAAGAGTAGAGGGTATGCACCAACATCACATTTGTTGTTCATTTGTTTTTGTCCTGAAGCCAACTGCAAGCATATAGCTGTATGTGGCCACTGGCCCGGGACAAACCTGGCTGAAGTGTTCTGTAAAAGACGTGCTACTGCTTTTCCCCCAAAAAACTTCACAAAGGAAGTCTGAAGAGTTGGCACAGCACAGCATCCCATGACAAGTGGCCCAGGAAATCCTCCAGGCCTCCCATAGTGCTCTGTTTCTATGCTCACCCTGGTTGCTCTGGCATGAGGGCAGAACTCTAGTGCCCAGAAATAACAGGTCACAGGTGGCCTTGCCTAGCTATTTATTGCCCACTGTGAAGGTCCCATCCAGTGCAAAGAAAGTTGCAGATTCTTTGCCCTGCCTATTCCCCTCCTTGTATATTTCTATATGCATCACACCCCTACCATGGGTGGTGGGGAGGTGGGATGAGGGACATCTTTGGAGGAAACCCCAAAGCTGTGCCTCATTTTTCCCACTACTACAAGAAGTGATAGAGAACAGACAGGGAGGTGGTGGGAAGGGCAGAGAAATGCTCCCAGGTTTCATGTGCAAGTTCTGAGCAGGGAACCTCCCATTCATTCTTCAAGCACAAGTAACCAAGCTCCATGTCTGCATGCTCTTCCACTGTGGGTGTGAGAGTTAGTGGCCAGCTCAACTGACCTGGACAACTAAGGTGCTTTACTGTTTTATGGAGGTATGTCCATAATGGGGATTGTGCCCCTGTTATACACTGGGCCCCTCTCAATTCCCCTTCAGTTGAGTGAACATTATGATAATCACCTGCTTGACATGTCATTCAGCCAGTGTACTCAGGTCATGGCTGAATAAGCCAGTCAGTCCCTCCTTGTTCAACCTGGCTGCATGACCAGAACTTGAGATAAGGCTCAAGGCGTAGCACTAAGGAGGAGGGTCATTGGCTTGGTCCCCTGCCCACCAGTCTATCATGAGCACTGAGCAGTGAGATGTCCACCAGTACCTAAGCCACTGAGTCTTCAGAGTTGCAGGGAAGAGGATGGAGCTGTACCAGCACTGATGTGCAGTCTGGGTTAGGCATGGCATGAAGGCACTGTGCTAAGAATCTGGCCCAGGGGAGCTCCACAGATATCCTTGATGCAGTGACTTCCACCTCGCAGGCTTTGGATGCACTGCTGGAGGCCATGAGGGTTGAGTAGGAGTCCCTGGATTATGTTGTACATACACTGTATCTGCAGTCTGATAGCATCCTAACTACTCTGTGCATGAGTCGCCAGTATCACAGCATCCCTCACAGGCCATGGTCCCATAAGTCCTCCAGCTCCCCAGCCTGCATCAGCTAACTAACCAGTCCTAGGGGCAGGCAGCAGGACTTGCAGTGCAGCAGCGTGGCAACAGACCTGCAACCATCAGTCATGACTCATGCTGGCAAATGGCCAAACATCAAGATCTTTTTTTCCTTCTTGCAGTTCTACAGGTTCAGCTCAGACCTGTAAGCTGTGTATAAGCTAACTGAGTTTTTCAGGTATATGAAAATGCATAATGCTCAGTGATTATGCATGGCTGTGTAGTCAGGGAACAGAAAAAATACCCCCATGAAAAGGTTCAGGACGGGAAGGACATGATGGTCAAGATGTTCCTGAATCCTATCTCGCCTTGGCTTCAAAACCAAGGTAAGGGACCACAGCATCCATCCTGCTTGCCATAAGCCCAGACCACCCAACACTGCCCTAAACATTGCTTCAGGAAACCTACAAGTCCCAAACAGAAAGATAACCCAAAACCTTGCCCATTCCCTAAGTGTAACCCTAACTCAAGCTGCCCCAGAAGCCCAAACCTACTCCCAGGCAAGGAACCAAAGCAACCCAACCACAAGAAATAGCTTAGAGAGCCCTCAGGGCCCCATCCCTAAACCTAGCCAGGAAATCCCTATCTGCCACAATGTCCATGAGAGGAAAGGACATTGTGCTCTGAAAGGACATCCTAGCTCTGAGTCTGACCCTTACACTGCTAGCCTTGCCAGGTTCAAGCTGGGGTGTGTGGCCTTAGACTCCATGCCTCTTACCACGAGCCTGGATGCCCCTAAACATCACAGAAAATCTACCAGCCCCAATTAGAACAGCCCAAAACTTTGCCTATTCTTTAACACTAACCCTAAGCGTAGGCTGCTGCAGCAGTTCCAAACCTAGTCCCAGGTGGGAAAGCCCAATCATCCTGACCAAATCTGCACCTCCTTCAGCACCCCCATCCCTACACCCAGGTGGGACATCCCTAGTTGTCACAATGCTTACTGAAACAAGGAGAACCCTCCCAGCCCTGAACCAGGACTTACTGCTGGGAGCCCTGGGTGTGTGGTGGGGCACCTAAGTGGTAGTTATATAGCTGTATAAAAGTAATTTTTTGCAGTTTGGATTTTACAAAGATGCAATATTCCTGCACTATCCTTCTGGACATGCTCTGAGATCTGCACTATGGCTCAACACATACTTAGAACAGAATTGCCCAAACATGCCCTTAACACTTAAGTCCACAGAGAAAGGACAAGCAGCAAATAAACGGTGAGAGGGCAGCCCTTTGATTTTATAGCCCAGTAGTTTAAGGTCTAGAGGCCCAGAAATCAGGAAAATCAGGTTCTAGCCTCCCCTGCTTATCAAGAGTGGTTTTGAAACTGCAGCTTTCACTGCCCATGGTATGGGTCAGATAGACATCATAGTAGGACTAATGGGTAACATTGTGCTAGGTCATGGATTAGTAAGTTTAAGCATATTTGAACTGCTATTTGTAGTTAGACATGCACAACACCACCACGGTGGACCTGACTGGACTCCAGACTGCCTAGAACATCTAGGAAATGGAGAAAAGCATTCCTTTGAATTGCCAGGAATGCTAGAAGATTTCTCATAAAAATGCACTGAGAAAGAACTGTGTCTAGCCCTAGAAGAAGGAAAGCAGCATCAGTGACATCACCATGCTATATAGTAATGTGCCACCAAATCACCTTCTGCCTCTGCCTCTCCCTCCCTGCCCCCAACAACTATTCAATACATACATGTATTGTGGGTGGAGCATACCTGTGTCTTTAAAAGGACTGAAGGTCTCCTTTTTTGCATTGGCCATATTAGACTGATTAATAAAGACAGAAAATTGTTCCCTTCCAAGCAAACTAAGAGAACTGCAAGCAAACAGGCAAGGTGGAATCCTGACTATTGATGTCAGTGGGAGTTTTGCCATTGACTTCAACCGGGCAGGAATTTCCCCCACTTCTTTGGAAAGGACCAGAGAGGAGTGACTTTTTGCGCTCACTTCCTTGGTCCTTAGGCAGTGAAAGGTAAGATCCCACCTGGGAGGTCATTGGGCTCAGGTAGACAGAATGAGGAGGCATAAAATCAATTCTAAGAGTGTCAGATTGAAGCAACCTGCAGTATACCTTTCCATCCTTTTCCTCCTTCTGAGCCTCCGCCTTACCTAAGACAGAAAGTTTAGTTCTTCTGATGAGAGACTGTCTTGAAATAGTTGTGCATGTGCAGTACAATATTGTACTTAGCTTATTCTTGTCCTTTCATCATCAATATGGCAATAGATGTGCTTAGCGGACTGAAGAACAACACAAGATTTACAGGCAATTGCATCCAGTTCTCTCTAATCCAAAGGATATTTTGTGGTTCTAAGCAGATTCCTAGCTGTACTTTCTCTCCAGGTATTTGTCCATGTGGCATTCTCAGGGAAGCCTCACCTTTTAAAATGAGGGACAGTTAAGATTTCTGGGATGAGCTGGTGGTCAATCCTAACCCACCCTCTGCTTCTGACAAACAGCAAGGCAACAATTGCTACCTTAACTGAGATCTCTTAAAGACATTGAAAACCCAGGGGGATTATAGGATGGGGTTTTATGTATCGCAGGAAAGGCTATTTTGTGTTTGCTTGTGAATGTGACTGCACCAGTTCTCTGCACCAAGAACCTAGTCTTCACTGCTGACAGTCCAGTGACTTTTAGTGGCTCTAGAGTCACCCAGCAATGCCAGAAGCAGACTACAGCTTATTGTGCTCACTGCTACTAAATAAAAAGCGCTATAGTGCATTTTTGTACTATACACAAAAATAGGGAAGATAGGCTTGTTATAGAAACAAGTGAAACTTTTGGGTGGGACAAATAAAATGACCTTTCTTTGGAGAATAACCTGGTTCCAGTTAGAAGTTCAGGTTTACTAAATGGCCACAAGAGAGCAGTGCAGCACAAGCTTTAACTAGAATATCTGAATTTGGTGATTCCAAAGCAGATTACACTTCCTAGAAGCCAAAGTCTTCAGCATTAGCAAGCAAACACAAAAGTCAAATCCTGAAGTGACTAAATGTCACGTTAAAAAAGCCCAAAACAAACAAAAAGGCACATTAAAAATACATTTTCCTTTTCCTGTGTTGCTGATAAGTCACTAACACAAACCCACGCACGTTGAGAAATACTCGCATTAAGTGAATGTGTACTGGCTACAGTCCCTTCCTTATCATGTTGGTTTTCTATGATTGCTGAAGCAAAAAGCTCACTGGCAGAACAACTGCAAAGAGTGAAGGCACTTTAATACAAAGCATATTTTAAAATGCTTCCAAGAACACTCAAGCAATCAAGGTATAGACATGTGTCTTGTGACCTACATGTCCAATAAGACTGGTCAAAATATGTCTAATTTAAAAAATATACAACGGATTCTGTAGGGTATATAGTTCCATCAGAGGACGAGGCAAAACAGCTGTCAAAAGATTTTTCAGCAGTTCTAAGGACATCCAAATAACTCACCTCCCTTTGACCAAAGTGGGTGAGGAAGATAAAGGCTGAAGGTTTTGTGTTCCTCAGAGCACGCTTTCTGTCACACCCTGCAATGGAAGTCAGGAATCTTGAGACTCATTGTTCAGCAAATAGTGATAAAACACACTGGCCAAATGTCTTGGCTCCATCTAGTACTAATCACCACGCAGCATAACCCCCTACTGTGTTGGCTATTTTACTAACTCAAATGTCACAGATCTCTGCAGAGGAGCCTGCTACTGACCCCAAGTCAGGAAACGTTACTTGCAATGAAGTTTTCCTGTGAAACCTTAGCCCGCCCATCTTGTGTGTTGGCATTATAAAACAGTTGCAATCACACAGTCTTTCCTTCGGACCCCTACCCAGTACAGATCTGCTCCAGGGATGAATTATGACTGCATAAGGAGTGAAACTCTTCATCTGTAGGACAGACAAATAATACGCACCAAATCAGGAAGCTCAATCATGGTATTATGCTAAGGGCAGCTCACTACCATCCTGGAAAATTAAGGCACCTAGATGTGGTCCATGCCTGCTCTGCTGCTTCCTAATTAGCACATGTTGGAGCAGACTCAGTTAATTGAATTTGCTGGAGCATGCTAATTAGCATGTTCCAGCAGTCTCCGTGTCTCATGTAATCAATATCCCCATGCTTCAAAATAGTGGCCATGGTGCTAAAGCTCATTGAACGAGCTTTAGTTAAAGTACCCCCACTGCCATTTTGAAGCATGGGATGCTGAATACAGAAGACGCTATGGGCACTTTAACTAGAGTGGCTCCCAAGAGCTGCCGTAATTATAGTCCCTCCCCACCCCACTGTGGAGTAGGTGTAAAGACTCCCACTGATTGTATTGCTGCCCCTGTCACAAAGTGACCAAGTAGGATCACATAAGAACTTTAAAAAATGTCACAGGTAGTCACGCATCACAAGCTCTTCATTTTCTGTGTACCCAATGTCAGACACTGAGGCCTGATATACAGAAATGATGAGCACTTGCAGCTACTACTGAAATCAATAGGAGCTGTGCTTTGAACCTACAAAGTGCTGCAGAGTGCTGTTACTCTGAAAAAGTACATATGCTTAATATGGATATTAAGCATATGTACTAAGGAACCTGAGGAACAAGTAGACAGTTTTGGGCCTTAACATCCATTTGCCACCTCACGGGCTTTTGAGAACATGGCTAATATCATATCGTTGAAACAGTTACTCTAGTGATAAGTGGCAGAGAAAATCCATGAGAAAATTAGTAAGTGTATCTTTAGAACAAGGTTGAAGTAGCATATAGGTAAATAAGGCCTAGGACTACATATTGAATAGGAACAACAAGAATAAGAAATGTTAAGGTAAGAGCCATGAAAAGGAGTACAGCAGCTCAGAGTAAGTCAGGCATGAAAGGCAACTAGCCTGTAGAGGACACAGCCCCCCACTACAGGAGAATGGCCCATGGAGAGAGGCAGCGTGGGGAAACTAGTCCAGGTCAGTTCCTCCTGCCCCATCTCCTTAATTAGTTCCCTGGCCGAGCTCCACCTATCGTTTCTCATTTTAGTCCTGTTCTACAGATTACCCACTACCAATTCCTCAGTCTTTTCTTGCCAGTCCCATTTTCCTTCCTCAAGGTCCTCATCTGCCTTTTCCTCCACCTCCATTTTCATGACCCATACCTTAAGAATTCCTCCTGTAGCAATGTTCCCTGTCCAGATTCATAACAAGCAGAGCTGGTGCCCTGGGCAAACCCTATGGGGGCAGGGACATGTGGTTCTCAGAGTTGAGGGGATGGGGGCACAGTTCTGAGAGCAGGGGGATGAGCGGTTCCAAGAGTGGGAAGGATGCATCCAGTTGTGTGCGTGTGTGTTGAGGGGGAGACGATGTAGAGCAGAGGTGGAAGCAGGGAGGGGTAGTAGTCTATGCCATGCTGGGAATGCCTACACCAACCAGAGCTGAGCTGCTGCCACTGCCACATACTGTACTCACTCCAGATGTTGCTCTTAAAGCAGCAGCAGCAGCCAGGGCCTGTTTTGGAGTTCCTGGCATGAGCAAGCCATGTGGCTGCTCCTGCTGCTGGGGCATGGACTCTGCAGGGTTGGGGAGTGATTCTAGCACTTTCCTAATTTAGCACCTGTGATAAGTGCCCTCTCAGCTCACCTAATTATGCTACTGTGCCCATCCACACGTGCTTCCAAGCTCCATCCCTAACCTTCTCATTCAGTTGACTCCATTCTCCAAGGTCCAGCTCTTGACCCCTCTGAGTTTAGTAGCTTTGTCCTTATGCTGCCTGGGCCCAGCAGTGGGGATACAGAGTACACAGAAGAGTTTTCCTTTGGTTGTCAGTTCTACTGCTCAGTGCTAGCCCAGCTTGCAGGAGCTTAAAGCTGTATTTAAAAGAAAATTGCTCCTCAGTCCTAGACAGCAGCCTGTATTGCAGATAAAATCTTCAGAAATTTCAATTACAACCGTGATTTTGAGCCCTTGGAAGCTCTGATTTTTCCAGGGTCTGTAACTGAGCTAGATTCATGCAGGTTGATAGTGTCACAACCCAAGGGTGTGATTTTTGTTTTGTGTGCTTCGGCACTGCTAAATTGTTCCCGCCAAATTGCAGCTGCTTTGCACGGTGGAGTTTTCCGCTGCAGAGGAGAACCCCGGGTGCAAAAGAATTCCCACCACTAGTAGCTTTCTTTGCAGGGTGCATTTCTTCTTTGCAGCACAGAAATGCACTTTGCAAGGAGTTCCCGCCATTCGTATTCAAATTCGTGCCCCACTATTGGATAGTTCTAAATTATTCCTACGTGGCGGCTAGCGATTGGCTTGCTAGCTGTATAAAAAGCTTGAGTGGTTTCCGCCCAAGTTGGAGGACTCCACGAACACCAGGAGGAGGAGACTTCACGCTGTGTGAAGATCTCTAAGCGCTGCGGATCCTTACAAACACAACACATTTCTTAAAAGGCAACAGGGGTCTGATCAGCCTCTAGCCTCCCCCCATCACCAAGCGCAATCCTCGACATATCCCTCTTCCCTGCGCGCAAAAAGGATCCACGGAGCCTAGCAAACTTCGTGTGAGTCTATTCAGAGCTTTGTTTCGCGTACTTTCTTTGGTTGGCGCGACGGGCTCGCGGTTTAGAGCCTCCAACCGGATGGGCTAGAAGAGTGTTCACGGGAAGGAACTCTAGTCCGCCTCTCTTCTTTTCTGTCTGTAACCGCAACTCAAGCAAGTTTTCCTGCCTGCACCGCGACCATCTTCGGTGTAAGTAAAATAATCTTAAATCAACCACTACGCGTCCGTGACTAATTCTAGCTCGCCCCCGGTCTTCTCCGACCCCGCATGCCCAGGCTGCTGGCCACAGCCCGCGTGCGCAAAGACGGGCCCGGATCGCCCCCGGCTCGCACAGATAGAAACACTGGGAACCACAACCCAGCACAAGTGTCAACTACCTGCTCAGAGTATTAGTTCTTTTCAAAGGGTCACTAGAATTTAATATGGGTAAAACCTGTATTTTCCTATCCCTACTATGGGAAACAATTCAACTGCAAAAGCTCAGTCTTTGGAACAAACACACTGTAGAAGAGTGCAGCCTAAATGGTTAAAATTTGGTAAAGTTAAGGAACAAGAAATAAGGTTTTATAATGGAAAATGCTAGGCAACTTTACGTATAGACATCTCTAGCAGTGCTCATGTATTATGCCTATAATGAACAACAGTCAAACAAAAAATACTCATACTACTTTACCTGCTCCAAAACAAACATGTATACTTATCCATAGGAACCTAAACAAGTACATGAATGCTACCACTAATCATGAAGAACCAAAAAAAACTCACTTCAGTCATCATCAGTTTGGCTAGATTATGGACTCTGAAGTGCTACATCAGGGAAAAGACCGAAGTTTAACAACCTTCAATAAGAGGACAAAAGGTCACTGGAGAGAATGGGGAACCTTTCAGAAGTGGATGTCAATTCACTTCACTGCCTGAAAAGTTATTTTCTTTACACCGTCGTAAAACTTAAGCAATAGACTTAGCATTCTCTGTGTATCTCTGTCCTCTGTGCACATTCCACCATCATTTATCTTTGTCAACTGCTTTGAAGTTCCTCATTTAAGATAACCGCATCAGGAGAAACAAATTGTCTTACAAGATATTTCTCAACTCATTGTGTAGAGATTTTTATCCATCAGATTGCTAGAGCCCAGCTCCAGCTCTTCAATCCTTGGCACCATAGCCTACACTGCATCAGTGGCAAGCAAAATCTGGGAAAGGATTAATGAACCTTTATCAAGCAACCTTCCTATAATCCCCATTTTCTAGAGTCCCGTCATTCTGAGAGTTCCTTCTTTGCAGGGGTTGTGAAATTTACCATAAGCACTTTAACTATGTGCATGGAGTCAGAAAAAAGCTACATATATTCTTAAATCTCTTTACAAACTAACTTTTTAAGTGAGGTAGGGGTGAGGTAAGAAATCAAAGTCCTGGTATGTGTCTGGAAGGTGTGGACAAAGGATGTCGTTCATAAGATTTTGAATGCTGAACCTGAAGACAGAAGTTAGGATTTTGACTTGTGGCAAAACTCATCTTTTTGTCACTAAATTGACTGAATTTATATTAACGTAAGCACCTTAAACCCATCCATCCCTGTTGCAATGCTGACTATGCACTGTGAATCGGATAGCCATCTGCAACCCACCATTCCTCTCTGGAACTTGCTGGAGTCCAACGATCGTTCAGCCATTAAGACAGGGGCAGGCAAAGCCCGTCCTGGAGGCCAGATTAGGCCCGGGGTGTACACCATTTCCCAGCAACCCTTGCCCGCGTTGATCCAGCTGGTCTCAATGGAGACCCCAGGAGTGGCGGGGCTGTGACAGCACGGGGCCAGCATCCCTATGGAGACTGGCTCAAGTGGCACTGGCAGGGTGCATGACTGGACAAGGAGCTGCTCCAGGGCCGGGATTTTACGGCGATGACAGCACAGGCTGAAGCTGGGGCACGGCCATGATCCGCTGCCCCAGTGGTGTGCAGGCCGTGGATTGCGGCTCTGCTCTGGCTCTGGCCCACGCTGTCACTGCTGCAAAATCCCAGCCCTGGCCTTGACTCCGGAGCAGCTCCTTGCCGAGCCACGCGCCCTGCCAGCACACCGCTTGGGCCAATCTCCATGGAGACCCTGGCCTTGCACTGTCACAGCCCTGCCACTCCTGGAATCTCCATGAAAACCTGCCAGAGCGATGCAGGCAGAGGCTGCTGGGAAATGGAGTCCAGCCGCGGCCCGGATCTGCCATTTTGCTCACCCCTGTATTAAGCGGAGAGCTGTAGTCCCTATGTACTGCGGGCCAGATTCTATTTCATTAGGGCACATATGCAGACCCAGTGATTAAATGCAAATCTATTCTACCCTTCTCGAGTCCCTGAAAAACTATGAACACAAAGAAGGTAGATGGGTCCTCCTTTGCCTTCTCTTTTAGGACTCAGTCTGAAGGGTAAGAAGGTGGGATATTACAAGAGTACATGGAAAATGGATTTTCAGGGACTTGAACAGGATGGAATAAAAATTGCACTTCTGTACACCCCTCCCCCTAGATTTCCAACAGGTGGAATAGCATCTGGCCAGAGATGACACTCTGGTGCCAAACTCTTAGCTTGTGTCAATGGAAAAATAATTACTGATGTCTTGACTTGTGGCTAGCATGTGCATACAGGGCACTCACACGCATAACCCCCCCCCCCCCCCCAAGAGATATAAATAGGATTTTAATCTCCTATACTTTGGCAACCCACAGCACAGCAACTCATAAGAAGCCTTTGTGACAGGTTTTCTTTCAGACTGCTTGACCTAAAATCCCTAAAGGAGATTTTCAAAGGGAATCTTCATGTTTTGGCATATCGACAAATGAAATTCATTTGACAGATTACCAGAATGCCATTTTCAACTGTAGAGACGGATCTTTTCCTGATAATGCCAGTTGACTTGCTGATTTTAAAGTAAAACCTGTTGAATCATAACAGCACCAGAAGGTTCGGTCCTTCAGGCACCAATTTGGAGAATACCGGTCTGTATCTATTCCCACAAATATCGGACCATGAGTACTCACACTTAAGATTGCACAACCAGTTTACCAGCGCTTTTTTGTTTCAAATCTCTAGACTGAGGCTTGATTTGAGCAAGAACAGTACAAGACACCTCTTTGTACAACTTCCAGTTGCTTAAGAAATTCATTTTGTTCTGCTGATATTTAAAGGTATTTTGCCCGCACACTCCCTGTGGTATACAAGCTAATTGTCCAGGTAGGTATAGAAAAATGGGTTTGTTACTATGAATAATGATCTGTAGCCCTTCTTCTTATAAGGCTGGGTCTTCCACCCTGCTCATCTCCCGTTTCTCTTATATGAAAGGAGGCTACAACTTCTACGTTTTCTCCTAAAATTAAAGAGGATACTTTAGATAGTCCTCAAAACACACAGTTTAATAGAGATTGAGTGTCATTTAATACAACTGAAACCTATGTGATACCATGCTGCAGTACTGTACCAGCATATTGAAGTTCAGGGTAGCTGACCAAAAGGTAAAACATTGTACATAAGCAGTTTTAACGCCTTCCTGCCAACACTATAAAACAGCAACTATGACGTGTGCATTTTTTTTTTAAAGGACTGAAATACCATTTTTCTTCCAGTGGTGGTAATTCATTAATTAGTGTAATCTCTTCCCTCTCAACTACTCCATTACATCACTAATAGAACCATATTTCTAACAGCAAGTCAATGGACCTTGCTGTCAGGTCGACACATTAGTAATTAAGATGTGCACTGGCGTTCAATTACAACATTTTAGAACAGTGAAATATGGACCTGTTCAGACCACACACAAGAACAGAAAAGAAAACTGGATCTTTAAGGTCTTAGACCTACAACTTCATAAATACCTAAGACTCACAAAGATGTGCTGCTAATTCCACATAAAATGGCCCCAGGGTTTGGCTGATTTACCAATCAGTATATAAATCTGAAGGCCCTTGGGAAAGAAAACATCCCGACACAATAGGTAGCTCAGTAGTGACTTCCCTGTGTCTGGAATATTTTCTTGTTCCTTCTTAGCACACTGAATTTGAAACATTTCCTTTTGTGAGGAACCCAGCTGGCAGTGATGAATACCAAACAGCATCCAGGTCTCTCAGGGGAAAGCTCATGGCCATGTCTAACGATGACACTGGTGGAAAGCCCAATTAAGGATCTGGAAAGATTGAACTATAGCAGACATGCTGTAGAATGCAGAACAAGTGCACAAGAGCTCATTATATGCAGAAAGCATCTTTCTGTGCTCTGCTGAATTGTTAATGTTTAAAGGAAAGCCATGTGTCTTTGGCCATATGTGACCATATTTGCATGAACAATCTCTACGTCAAGCACCTTTTTCTTGGAAGAAGGACTTAACTTTCCAGCCAGGGATGATGTTCTCCAAACCCTTAAAAAGCCTCAAGTCTGAAGCAAATAATTTTTTAAGGTTTTATTTTTAAGAAAAGGTTGTATGTGCACGTGTATGGGTATGCATGCATGGGCATATACACACATGCACGTGCAAGATCTGGGACACAGAAAAGACCCAGTCCTTCTCACATGTACATTTATGCTGGAGTGAAATACAAGTTAATTGAAAAGATAAAGCCAAGAACTTTGCAGTATCTTTCTACTGGAAACTTGGACTACAGTAATTGTCTAAAATTAGTCTGCTTAACAACAGAATACTTAACAACACAATGTCTGCTTAACAAACAGAAACTAAACCAAATATAGCCTAGGCTTGAAACCATTGAGCAATTGTGAATTTTTTAGACCTTCTGCCTGCACAATAGTAAATATTAACCTGCTAAAGTCCGAATACTTTTACCCCTTCTCCACTTCACCATGAAGAAAGGATGTACAGGATCCAAGGCAGAGATATTAAGCATATGTATCCCAATTTGGGGCCCAGATTGCAGTACTTCAAGCCTCTGTACATAAGTCTTATACAAATACTAATCTATAAATGAAAGAGTAAACAGCTGTAATAGCAGCAGTATTGTACATCTCAAAATTATAGTGCTTATAGTGTTCAGTCTAACTGGCTTATCACAGGTAAGTATTAGTGAATATTAACTTCCATGGTGATGATTATGTCTATATAGTAATTTTAACATACAACGAATAGCCATAAACATCCCAAACAAATACAGGTCAAATAAACCATTTATTGGAATAATAGAAATAAGGAAGCATGTGCCGATGTTGTGTATGTGGTAACACTTATTTGTTGTAAATGAGTATAAGTAATTTCTTCCCCCTCCCATCCCAGATCTCAATATAACACTAAAAAAAGGGAGAGTTGACTAGTTTCCTAAAATTATTACCTGTGATTTCCCAGTATCATTTATGGATTGCTTTCCAGTCCTCAGCCCAAACTATATTCAGAGCAGGTACAAAGTGGGGAAAGGAAAGTTGGCTTTAGGTTAGTAACTTGAAAAACCTATTAACTTCCTGTGATGTTATTCACAGACGTTTCACGGATGTTTAGGCGAGTGATCATTTTGTTCACAGAAGGAAATCCGGGCAACGGTGTTTGAAAGCAAATTTAATTCCCAGAAATATTTATACAGTAGTCTTCAAATCTCCTATTACCTTTCTCTAGTGTATAAAATGCTTGGCCATCCAGTCAGTCACTGTGACAGAATAATAGCTCAGGACAGGGGTTTTCAACCATTTTGGGTCATTGTACCCCCGGCAGCCGGTCGAGAAGGCAGGAGTACCCCCAGGGGTATGTGTACCCCTGGTTGAAAACCCCTGGCATATTTATCTGGGCACCAATGTCTTATCACTAATAGAGCACGGTGTTAAGCGAATAGCTCACAAACAACTTAGAGGCTAGAAGATATTCATATAATGAGAACAGCAACCTGTTCTCTTTTGAAATTCATCAAACTCAGTGAAACTCAATCTGTCCATAAATAGACCAAAAATAAAAAAAGATCAAGTCATCAGAGAAATTATTTTCCATAATAAGTTTGCCAAACTTTGGGCAAAAGCCGAGCTAATTATAAGAAATAGATTTCAACTTTTATGCTTCACATAGTGTCAGTGAAACTTTCTAACATCAGGTAATAATGTGAGCCACAGTATATACTCTTTTGAGGTGTGTGAACACTTATTCTAACCAGCATCTCACAAGCTTCCTATTATCCAAATGCTTACAAATACGGGTGTTTTGCTAGGGAGTGGGAAACCAAGGATCCTCAGGAATGAAACATTACAGGCACACATACAAAAGAAAACCTCAAAAAAGGGGTGCAAAAAAGATTTTTATCTTTACAAACTGTATTTACATGAAGGAATAAGATGACCAGTGGCACATTTGTCATGAAAAGGCAGCTAGCTCTAAATCACCAGCAATAAATCAGTACATTTAAATAAACTGCTCACATACTGCAGCTCATGCATACTCAAAGGCTCTCAGAAATGAAACACATCATTTACACAAAGCTGTGTCTGTGCCAACTGAATATCGAGTGCAGATGTCAGCGAGCACAAGAGGAAGCTTTCCTGGCAGACAGACTCTCTGTTTCTCAGTTTAAAAGGCATGTTATTAAATGAAAGTCTTTCTAACCAGAGCACAAAAAGAGAAAAAAAATTTTATATTCTTAGGTGGGCTTCTTTGCTACACACTGGTAAAAGATAATCATTTCAGATCATATCTATGGCTTAAACCAGTGATTCCTGTAGGGTGTGTCATGGCACACTAGTGTGCTGTCATAGTGGCTGAAGCATGCTGTGAAAAATGATCAGCACTAGATACAGCTTGCAGAGCCAGGCCATCCGGTCTATGGAGCTCCCCATGTGTCTGGAAATTTGGTGCTGGGGTGGTGCTGGCAAATAACACGACCCTCACTCCTCTGCTGCCAAATTTCCAAGCTCTGCAGGTCTGGATTGAATCCTGACAGGGCCATCCCCAGTGCTGGATTGAGCTCTGGCACTGTTAGCCCCATGCAGGTGGGTCAGGCTCTAGCTGTGCCACTCCCACACAGTGGGATCAGGCCCTAGCTGGGCCAGTACTGCACTCAGGATTGGGTCCATGGACCAGATCCAGCCCATAGACCAACCCAGAACTGCTCAACTGACTCACAGGGCCAAAAACATATACACTGCTTCATAAGTCTTACATATACACATGCACACCTCCTCCCCCCCCCTTGAAAGAGTGAAATGTACTGCCAGTTTTAATTCAGACAAGAAGTGTGCCTAAGGTATCAAAAGTTTGAAACACCGACTTAAACTTTTAACTAAATATGCATACTAAATGAATCATTGCTATGCTATTAGATTGCTAGTTTCCTAGCAAAATTCCAGCTCAGTGAATATATTGTACTTACCTACTGGTGCCTTGCTCACATAGTTTCACCTGGATCTGATATTATTCATTTCCAGTTCTAAACTGATTGCAACTTGATGTAAACATGCTATTTTTCACTTCAGCAGCAGCTGTATTTTTAGTGGTACAAAAGGATGTTGGTATACTGTCCACACCATTGCAAACAACTCACTTGCAGGAGAACGTGGACATCTTCATACAAAATATTAAGCATTCTAGTCCTACTTGAAGCTATAGATTCATGGAAAATAGGAGCCCCAAAATCCTTCAGTGGATTTCTGCACATTTTCAGCCTGCTTATTGGAAGGCACTATGCCTTTGGCAGTATTCCACATGTGGGATACTTCTTGCTTGTTCAGAAATAGACTCTAGCATTGGTGACTACAAGACCTGCTATGACTAGAGCATGAAGAACAGCTACTCTTACTAGAGAATGAAGAACAGCTGCTATCATTACATTGACTCTCCATTGCAGGTGCAGATGTTGCTAATCTGTTGCCGCCATACAGGCTTGCCAGCTGTAATTTATTGGTACTTAAAAGTGTTTTGTGCTGGTGCACCAAAAGAAGACTCAAGCCTGCTTTCATCGTCAGTGCTGTGCTGGGAAAAGTAAAATTGGTATGAAATAACTCAATACACAGAGGGAACAGATCTTTTGCTAAGCAGGTGCCACTGTTACATGGTTCCCAAACTAAACTGCATTTAAATGGTAGTTTGATTCTTTTTCTGATTAGTGCCAAAGGATATGCTCATTCTTTTCTCTGTATTTGCAGTGGCTCTGGATAATTCACTCTGAACTTTGGCTCCTTGACCCACCCTAGTAGGAATGTTTGTGACCCATTCACCCAGATGTGCACAGCTGTAAGTTTGCTGCTGAGGCTCTCCCAGCAAAAAAAAAGGTATTTAACAACTCACAAAAGCAAAATTAGGGTCCAGCACTACTTGACATGTTCCATCTCAGCATTTCATTTCTGCACTCTACTGCCACATGTCTGTGCAGCTACAAGTTTATTTTCCACTGGAATGTTGGAATTCCAGTAGTATATTAGGTACAAGCCATTGGACAGCATTAGCTGTGGGCTTTGTTCCACATCCCTGTATATTATGAAGCCATCACATACAGCAGTTAAAACAGATGTGCACTGTAACAAAAAAACAAAACAAAACATGTGGCTTCTTTCTGAATTGCAAATCATAGCTCCAGGCAAAGCAAGGTCTGATGTTCCACTTAACAATAAAGGTTTGCTAACTCACTTAACCTACACGTAGAGGATGCTTTTCTTCTCTGCAAAACAGATACCTTTATGTGAACAACGCATGGATTTTTTTGTTTACATGACCTCCAGGAGCCAGGCTGAGCTATAGGAAGCCATGTATTGTCTTTTCAGGTGCTCAACAATTTCCTGCAGCCATTTCTGATTATTGTATGTGCTTTGAATGGCTCCTCAGCTGCAGACCAATAGCTCTCTTTAATGGTGCTTTTTAATGATAGCCATTGGCAGTCATTCTTTTCTTTGCCCCGTCTCACCAGAAGCTAGTAGCTGTAGAAATATAAGTCTAAACAAATGAACCATTAGTTCCAAGTGACTGTTTCCAACAGAGTTATATCCTTCTTTAGTATTACACCACAGAGCTGCCTAGAAGCTGCTAGTTGTGCTCTTAATTTGTCTGGCAAGCTTGTTTTATTGCCCAAGTGTCAGAGCTGAACAGAAAATAGCAGCAGTTACAGTCCAGTTATATAAAATATGCTGAGAAAATGGATTTTGAAAACCTCCAAACATTTTCTCTAAGATCCTTGATTCTGAAACTCACAAAGAGTGGCAGTTATGGATGTCTGCATAGCTTTTGGAAATACAGCTCTTTGGGTGCTGGACAGTACTTGGGTTGTCTGGACTCTGACCAATAACTCAGGGGGGTCAGTGCCTAATCTGATGTGCTGCTGAGGCCACATATAGACATGTGGGTTGATACTGGTAAATCTAAGTGATTTAAAGATCCAGTTCAGTTCCTGTAAAGATTAATGGGAACTAGGCCTCCAAATCCCATATACAGTTTGAGGATCTTATCCCTTATGCGTGAGTATTCTGTACCATATAACCATCAGCCATAGAACTGGATTATGTTGGACATCACTTCAATTGACATTCAATACATGTTTTAGCAAAGTAGAGTACTGCATACGGCCCAGAATTTGAAGCTGGGAATACATCAGAAAAGAGTCTAAAAAAATCTGTGCTACTTATATCTCCCACTTAGCGTACAGTTCCCATTATTCATTCTTAGCACTTTTCTAACCTTCTCTATAGTATTCACTTTATTCATTCGTTACAAACCCTGCTAGGGACTGGATTTTTACATCCATTGTTTTCACCTGTAGGTTATTTCATTTACATTCGTATCCAGAAACATTACTTAAAGTAGGGCTGTCCAACTTCTAAGGCCCTGGGGGCTTCACACAGCACAGGCCACACAAGGCAACGCATAGACCACAGGGCTGTGCACTTCATGGATGATTCCCCCAGCACCCAATCCCCCCATTGCACCATGTACCCACATGGGAACTTATCCCTCACTGCTGCACTGTGTGCCCATGCAGGCAACCCTACCCCCCATCCCCCGCCTCCTGCACACCCCTGCACTGCTGCATTGCATGGGTGTCACCGCCTTAGTGCATGGCCCCACACTCACCCTTAGCTGCCCACACATCACCAGGTATGGAGGCAGGGAGTGGCAGCCAGAGGAGGGAAGGGGAATCTAGAGGCTCTGGCTGCTATTGCGGGGGCAAGGCAGGAACCTGGGGGTCACAACTTGGCCCCTTGCAGGTTGCATGTGGCCCTCAGGTCACCAGTTGGACAGCCTTGATTTAAGGAGCACATCATGAAATCCCTTTTGCAGCAGCTGTTGAAGTTACAATAGCAAAATCACTCAGAGGGCTGAAATGTTAACAATGACCTGTAGCATTTGTGGGTGGGCTATTTCCTCCTATCCAGTGTATCCAGGTTCAGCCAAAGATTTTCATATGGCTGTATAAAAGGCTGACCTAAGGAAGGGTCACTCATATCATCCTTGGGGAAGGGGAGGGGGCACTCTACTCTTAACTGCCTCACACTAAAAAGTGTCTGTCTATATGTTTGCATCATATTTAGGACCTTCAGAGCCTATTGAAACAGTAAGGACTTAAATCCTAGAGATCATTTAAGGCACTGCAAACAAAGAAACAGCTGAGATTTCTGAACCATCCAAGAGGTTTGGGAGTATAAGTCCCCATGCAACTTTCAGTAGAATTTGTAATCTTGTATTCCTTTTTGAAAATCATCTTTTTACTTTAAAGCTGAGATTGCCCTTTATGGTGCCCATACAATTAACACACGGGGCTCTCAGGGGCTCATCAGTATCTGTCATATCTCAGACTAGTATGTATGGATCTGAGAAGAGACACATTGGTTGAGTATTATGGAAGCTTGTACTATTGCTGTACCATCTCTATCCTGAGAGGGTGTGTTTTACACAATTATAGTTGAAGATGAAACATCTAACCACTTTGAGTATATATTTGCATGTTATCTCTTCTTTCTCACTTCTTTCACACCTCCAACCACCAACAAAATTGTCTCACTGAAGTTGTAGATCAGCACATACACAAAAAATAAGTTTTTGTTTAAAAACATCTTGGATAGTCTCCTGAGTTATAAAGCAGAAACATCTCATTCTTCACTCTTCTGAACCAGCTGAATGCTAAGAAAGGAGACAGACCGGCTGGCAGCAGTGAAAGAAAAACTAATGTGTTTCCACGGATATAAATAAATATGCATTTATGTATGCTGTGCACAGATTTAAAAAATAGATCTGTCCTGCTGTCAACAATAAAAAGTAGATGCAGTAATAAGTAGTCTCAGAAATTATGCCTGTTCCCTTGGAGGTAGTACAGAGACTGATCACACCAGGCTTTGGCCATGGAACAGAATCTAAAAAATATATTATTTGCAATATATTGAACCAAGATGAGAGCATTATACAAAATGCAGCATTTTGGGTCAGATTTATCCTTTGTGTAGTTCCAATAACTCAAATGAATGTAGATGACCTCAGTACCCAGAAAGATTATGGAGGGTATCAGCAAAGAATCTGTTTCTAAGCACCTAGGCTAGACATTACACCTAGACATTACACATAAACTGGTTTAAGTGATCAGAAACTGGTTTAAACCTGTAACAGAACAGATGTTCAGTGCACATAAACCAGTTTGAAAATGGCTGAAACCAGTTTGAGATAAACCTGACTGAATGTAGTATCAGATTTAACTGATTTAGGTCAAACCAGTTTTTGCAATGTCTGTCCCAGGTCCCTTGCTGGTTTAGGTTAAATCAGACTCCCCCAGCATCCCGGCATGCTCTCTGGGCTGGGCAGGGCTCTCTGCTCCACAGCAGGGCTGGCCCCTCACCTCTGCTCCTTGGCTGGAGCTCAGCACAGACTTGCAGGCACAGCAAGGTCTGCTGGCTTCCCCATGTCCTGCTCTCACCACTCGCTGCTTAAGCAGAGATCCCTTCCTCCTCTGCTACAACAGGGACTGTAGCCAGCATGTGGTATGCTAGCTAATGCTGAGAGGTGTCTCTCCAATTTCACTGCTTAGGGCTTTTGGAGGTAATCAACAGGTCAGCCAGTAAGCTGTTTAAGAAGTTTGAAATAATGTGGAGAAAGGTTATTGTTTTGCTAATTGGGTGATAGACTGTTATCAGCCCCTCCAGCTGGCTTGCTCCCCTGTCAGTTTGCTGCAGACAGTATGAGGAAGCAGGGAGGAGACTGAAAAGTTCTGTATCATCAATAGATGCATGTACTGAACCCCATCCCTTGCATCACCGTGCTAGCCTGGGGCTGGGGGTTGGGACTGGCAACACTCCCGCCCCTTGAATAGTCAGTGGGGAAAAGCCTGGGACTGTGCAGGCAGACCTCCCTAATGAGAGAGTCCTGCCGGGGCCTGGCCACACCCCCCCCAGCTCAGCTTCCTGCAGAAGGGAAGGGAGGGCTGCTCTAGCGCCTCCCGGCTTCTAGCCTGAGCCACTGCAGGCATGTGCCTGAATTTTCTCTGTCCAGAGAAAATGTCTGTCCAGGTTAAAACCAGTTCAGCCTAGCCAGGTTAAACTAACCTGCAAAGATTTAATCAATTCAGGCTGAGGCTTTTTGAATGTCTCTCCCTAGCCCTAGGGGATAACAAGTGATCAGGAACAGCCCACATGGATTTGTCAAGAGCAGGTCATGCTTGATAAACCTGAATTTTTTTCTATGACAGGATGTGCAGGCAACAGCGGTAATGGTACTGTATACCAGAGCTGTCCGACTTCTAAGCAGCTGAGGTTTGCAAGCTGCACGGGTTGAGCCAGCAGGGGCTGCAGACTGCATTGGATGCAACAGCAGGCTACACTATGTTGCATGCTTCCCTGGCACCATAGGTTGTATTGTACTACAGTACACTGCAATAAGGAGAGTGGTGGCCCAGTGGGAACCCAGGGAATATAAATTAGCCCCTTGAAGGCCACATGCAGCCCATGGCTAACATTTTCACAACTGTTCTTTATAGGCTTATAGGAATGCAGGCCTGGAAAGGGACTTCATGAGGTCATCTAGTCTAGCACCCTGCAGAAGGCAGGATAATCTCTCACTAAAACAATTCAGTCAAGTGTCTGTCTAACTTGTCCTTAAAAATGTTCAGGGATGCAGATTCTACAACTTCTCTAAGTAGCCTGTTCCAATGCTTGACCACCTGCATAGTCATAAAGTTCCCTGTAATTGCCAACCTAAATTTCCCCCGCTGTAGTTTGAGGTCATTGCTCCTAATCCTGTCCCCTACAACCACAGAAAAAATCTCCATCCTCTGTGTAATCACCCTTCAGGTGTTTGAAGACTTATCAAATCTCTCCTTCAGTTTTCTATTCTCCAGACTAAATAAATCTAGTTCTTTTAGCCGTTCCTCATAAATCATGTTTCCCTGGCCTCTAAAAACTTTTCTCCCTCTCTGCTGGACTCTTTCCAATCTGTCCACATCTTTCTTGAAGTGTGGGGCCCAAAACTAGACACAGTACTCCAGGTGAGGACTCACCCAAGCTAAGGAGAGCATAAGAATCCCTTCCTTGATTTCCAGAAAACATTTCTGTTAATACCATAAACGAGAGAACACAAGGCAGTAAAGGGGATTCTACAAGTATATCAAAATTAAGTGGAAAACCAAAGAAACCAGAAGTCTCATGTGGAATGCAAAAGGCAATCTAGTTATGGATGTTGCAGAAAAGGCTGAAATATTTCAGGCCTTTGTCACTTCTGACATGAACAAAGTCAGCTACCAGATGATAAGCAGCAGCAAAGATGGGGAAGGAGACAAACAGCGTAAAAGAGTGGAATAACAGGTTAAAGATTACTTAGAGAAGCTATATTTATTTTAAGTTGGCAGCTTCTGATGGGATCCCACTTAGGGTACTGCCAGAATTGGCTGAGGTGGTTTCACAGCCATTGCCTATCATGGGAAGAGCAGTTAGCCAGGTCTGACCACTCACATAGGTTCCTAGCCAAGAAACAGGACCTCTATCTAACTCAGGAGGTGCACAGCCCCACCAGAGACGCCTTGTTGAAACTGGTGCTGGCCACAGGCGACAACCTCGTGAGGGGGCTGCGGGTGCTCGACCACCTGGGTGACAGCAATCATCGCCTGCTTGAATTCACCATCCAGCGCAAGGTGGCAAAAGCCAGCAGCAAGGCAGCAGCCCTGGACTTCAGGAGGGCGGATTTCAATGAGGTAAGAAGAATAGTTGGGGAAGTACTGAGGTCCCGGAGGGGAGGGGAGGGGAGTCAGGTGTCCAAGAGGAGTGGTTGATCCTTAAGGAGACGATCCTCTATGCCAAAAGGGAGGTAATCCCAACAAGGGTCAAAGGGACAAGAGGGCGCAAAAGCTCCCATGGCTCACCAAAAGCATACGGGAACATCTCCTAGCTAAAAGGGAGGTGTACACCCAATGGAAGGGAGGGGCCATCACCAGGGAGGACTATACCTCGGTTGCTCGGGGCTGCAGGGGGGCAGTCAGGAAGGCAAAGGCGGAGATGGAACTGGGACTAGCTACCCGGATTAAGGACAACAAGAAATCCTTTTTTAAATACATAGGGGGCAAAAAGAAGGTACCCGGTAACGTGGGGCCTCTGAAAGACATGCTAGGAAATCTGTTTGTCGCACCAGACAACAAGGCTAACCTATTTAACGATTTTTTTGCCTCCGTTTTCCTCAACAGGGACCAGATCAGCCCATCTGCTGGGACCCCCTCAGGCCCCGGGGAAGGCACACACAGGCCTAGGGTCAGTGAGGATCTAGTCAGGGAACTTCTGGAGGGCCTGGACATATTTAAATCAGCTGGTCCTGACAATCTTCACCCCAGAGTGCTGAGGGAACTAGCAGAGGTCATTGCAGGACCCCTGGCACGGCTTTACAAGCACTCGTGGTTCTCTGGTGTGGTGCCAGAGGACTGGAAAAGGGCCAATGTGGTTCCCATTTTCAAAAAAGGGAGGAAGGAGGACCCAGGGAACTGTAGGCCAGTTAGTCTTACCTCGATCCTGGGTAAGCTTTTTGAGAGAATTATCCTGGCGCATGTCCACGAGGGGCCAGCAGGGGAGGTTATGCTTAGGGGGAACCAACATGGGTTCATTAGAGGCAGGTCCTGTCAAACCAACCTGGTGGCCCTCCATAACCAGGTCACAAAATCCTTAGACGCAGGGGTAGCAGTGGATGTAGTCTTTCTGGACTTCCGGAAGGCCTTCGACTCTGTCTCTCACCCCATTCTCATTAAAAAACTAGGGGACTGTGGTGTTGACACCTACACAGTCAAATGGGTCACTAACTGGCTGGAGGGCCGCACCCAGAGAGTGGTGGTGGACGGGTCATTTTCGACTTGGAGGGATGCGGGCAGTGGGGTCCCCCAGGGCTTGGTCCTCGGACCCACACTGTTCAACATCTTCATCAGTGACTTGGACAAGGGGGTAAAAAGCACCCTATTCAAATTTGCTGATGACACTAAGATGTGGGGGGATGTGGGCACACTAGAAGGGAGGAATAGGCTGCAACTGGATCTAGACAGGTTACAGGGGTGGGCAGATGAGAACAGGATGGGTTTCAACACTGACAAGTGCAAGGTGCTACACCTGGGGAGGAAGAACCAGCACCATACCTACAGGCTGGGGAACTCCCTTCTTGTCAGTGCAGAGGCAGAAAAGGATCTTGGAATCATTATTGATGCCAAAATGAACATGGGTCAACAGTGTGGGGATGCAGTCAGGAAAGCCAGCCGTACCTTGTCATGCATCCACAGATGCATCTCGAGCAGGTCCGAGGAGGTGATCCTCCCCCTCTACGCGGCACTGGTCAGGCCGCAGTTGGAGTACTGCGTCCAGTTCTGGCTGCTGCACTTCAGGAGGGATGTGGACAGCATTGAGAGGGTTCAGAGGAGGGCCACCCGCATGATCAGGAGCCAGCAGGGCAGACCCTATGAGGAGAGGCTGAGGGACCTGAACTTGTTCAGCCTTCACAAAAGAAGGCTGAGGGGGATCTAGTGGCCTGTTACAAACTAGTCAGGGGGGACCAGCAGGCATTGGGGTCATTTGACCCCAGTGCTCTTTCCTGTCATGGCAGGGGGTTGGACTTGATGATCTGCTCAGGTCACTTCTGACCCTACCAACTATGAAACTATGTTCGAGAACTGTAGGAGCTTGGGTGAGGTCCCAAATGATAGGAAAAGGATAAATATAGTGCCCATCTTTAAGAAAGGGGAAAGGGAGAATCTGGGGAATTACAGAACTATCAGACTGACCCCAATACCTAGATAGATTATAGACAGACTAGGTCCTCAAGGAAAACAAGGTAATCAGGAAGAGGAAGCATGGATTCACCTCTTGGTCATCCTGACCAACCTGATTGCTTTCTCTGATAAGGTGGCAAGCTCTGTGGATGGAGAAGAGCATTGGATGTGATATACCTTGACTTCAGCAAGGCTTTTGACACTGTCTGCCATGACATTCTCATTAACAAGCTAAGGAAAATACAGTCTAGAAGAAACTACTGTCTGGTGGATACAAAACTGGTTGGATCAATTATCTACTTGGGAGGAGATATCAATTGGGGTTCCCTACGGGTCTGTCCTGGATCTGGCACAGTTCAATAACTTCAGTATTGATTTGGAGGATAGGATTGAGTGTACGGTTAGCAAATTTGCAGATAGCAACAAGCTGGGCAGAGTAGCAGACACTTTGATGGGCCGAATGAGGATTCAGAATGACCCTGACAAACTGGAAAAAATTATTTGAAATTAATCTAATGAAATTTAATAAGGACAAGTCCAAAGGCCTACAGTTAGGGTGGAATGAACAACTGCACAAATACAGACTGGGGAATGATGAGCTAGGCTGTAGTACTGCAGATTAATACTTAGGGTGCTACAGTGGATTGCAACCGGAATATAAACCAACGGTGCACTCTTGTTAGAAAAAGAAAGCCAACAGAACACTGGGTTGCAAGTCCACTCTATTCAGTTGTTCCAGTTGTGGGCATTGCACTTCAAGAATGATATGGGCACATTAGAAAAAGTCCAGTGGAAAGCAACAAAATGATTAAAAGTCTAGGAAGGATGACTTAAAAATAGGTTAAAAGAAATAGTTTATTTAGCCTGGAGAGGAGCACCCCAGGCCAGGTGAAATGGCTTTGTGGGCCATATCTTTGACACCCCAGCATTACACGGTTTGTTCACTTTGTTTGTTCATTTAGAGATGAAAAATACCTAAGCCTAGATGCACAAAAAATGCACATGCCTGGCAAAAACGTGTCTGCTCTGTTTGCTGTACCAAACTTCAGGTCTGCTAGGCAGAGGATCATTTAGCTGGCTTGGATTAGGCCTTAGCAATTTTGTATACAGAAGCATGAGAGTTTGCTTCAGCCAGCGGGTACACATCTGCTTGTAGTAGTTGCATCCCCAGTGCCTAGCTCCCTGTGCAACCACTCCCTGCAGCTCTGGCTGAAGCAGAAGCAGTTCTGGGGCTCCTTCTACCCCATGGTCAGCTGCAATGGCTGGTGGGTCTTTCTGCACCAAGAGACATAAGTAGAAAGGGGAAGGGGGGAATGGGAGGGGAGGAGACGTGCCACTGAGCATAGAGGTAGTGCAGAGGGTGGATGGATTCTTTTCTTTTGGGGTCTTTGAACATCCGACTGTTCTTTCTATATTGTGCTTACCTCTGTTTTTCCCAACGGCAGGATATTCTGCATATTTAAGCAAAGACCCTTGTTCTGTTTCCTGCCTCTTCTGTTTCCTGTGACCTATTCCAAAACCCACTCCACTCAGGTCTGCCCCTGTGGAAACTTTTATCTGTTGTTGGCGAGAAACCAAATATGTGTTTTGTAGTAAATAAACAAATAATTGAGGTTTCTGCCCTTTTTGTTCTGTAATTGAAACAAATATGTGATATTTCAATGTTTCTGTGAGAAAAGAGACAGAGATGCTCACCCCAGAATAACCAATTACCCAGTGGCTAAGGCTCTCACCTGATACATGGGAAACCCTGTATCAACCCGCTAGTCCAAGTCAAGCAGAACAGTGACTTTAAGTAGGATCTGCCATCTGAGCAGCAGGCTATACATTCAGGATGTAGCTGAATGTTTCTTTCTGGGAGTATATATATTTAACCAGTCATATAAAGTGGAACTCCTCCAACAAAAAAGATTGAAAGAGGAAAGTTTGCTTCTAGGAATTTCAGCCTGGAGCTGCAAAGTGTTGTTGATACCAGTCTGCTTCCATTAACGGCTTCACATCTTATGACTCAGCCTTTCTAGAAATAACAAGTTCTGCCAAGAACTTCCTGACCTACAACATGCACAATAAGCCCCATCCAGAAGGTGTGCTCTAGTATTTGCTGAGACATATCTGTGGTATCTATGCCTGAATTACATGAAGATGACACTGCTTTAAAGAAGGATTCTATTTCTAGAGCAGGTTTTGAATTCACTTGACATTTTTTTCAAAATAATTTTAAAAAAAATGCTGTTATTACTGGGTTAACAACAGGCAGGATTGCTGCACCAGGTTAGTCTGGCCAAAGCCCAAGGCTCCTCAGTCATTTCTGATGGATTTTTTAACACTATGGGAGTCTGCATACAGAATCCTTTTTGGTGAAGTTGTGATGATGATGATGATGATGAAGCAGCAGCAGTAACATGCAGGCACAGTGATATGAGACCTGTTGTTGCAGGTAGGTACATCATTTTCTGAACATCACTTCCTACATTTCTTCAAAGAGAAGGATACCCTGCCTTCTCCTGTCTTTAACTAACTAACCCTCCAGGGATACAACTTGCAGCTCAGCTGAGGGTTCCTAAAATACATGTATTAGGAACTGGTAGGAGGTAACACTTCTGAAACTGAGGGGGAAAATTTGAGAACAAACAACAAGGAAACTGCCGAACAATGAGATCTATTACATTCATTGTGAATCATTTTCTAAGAGATGGGGTTGTCATGTGAGGGGCTGTCTAAAATACTTGTTTGAGGGGTTGTCTATAATAGCCTAGGCAAAGAACTATGCTATTGAGAGTAACAATGTTCAGGACTGACCAGATCACCAGTGATCTCTTTTTCTCCCTTTGACTTTTATAGCAGGTGTTATTTAGCTAATCCTTATTTTATTAGCTCATTGATTTTTTTTTTTTTAGACAGAAATTGCTAGAGGCACAGTTTAGCATTTAAGTCTTTGGTAAAATCCTTTATTCCTTCCATTAAATACTTCTCATTCATCTTTAAATCACCTTACCTTAGTTTTGTTAATTGCATGCCATTCCATACTTTATCTTTTTAAGGGTCAGGTTTGAATCAGCCTTGTAAGTGCCTTAACAGGATTAAAACAGAATTTAAGGCACTAAGTCAGAGACTGACTATTCCAGCTGCTACAAAACTGCTGAGTTACCAGACAATAAGGTTTACCATCCCCAGAGGATGTTCTTTATCTCAGGGCTATGGTGTCTTACCATCTCTTCCTAGTTGTCCTGACACTCACCAGCAGGCTCAGAAACCCTCATATTTGTTGCCAAGCTTAAACTAAGGCAGCAGTGGCTGCAGGAAAGACTTCTCTCTGAGGGTGAGATGACTCATTAGAGTTAGCAGATGCTAATTCACATCTAATCACATGTGCTAAGTCACACATTCAAGGTTGAAGGTTGATACCTTCTCTGATATGCACTGTGCAGGTCTGCCGCTAGAGGGCTGGTGAGCAGGGGCATGACTAGGGGCTGCAAGTCTGCTCTATGCCTGCCCTGTTCACTGGCTCTCTAGCCACAGTAGAGAGCGGGGAGAGGGAAGGGGCCTTCTGCACCATTTGGAGCACTCCCTCCACCCCCTAATTGTCTCTCTGCCCCCCATCTCCCAATTGTCCCCTCAACCCCCTGATCACTGCCCTACCACCCCAATCAGTCCAAGAGCAGTGGCAACAGCAGCAGCGGAGGTAGTTTTCCCTCCCGACTTGCTTCTAGGCTCCCTACAGCCCATACTGCCTCTGTGCACCCAGATCTAGTCTCCATTAGGCCCTGCAATTGCCTGGCAGATCCCTGCCCCCTCTCCCCTGCATCCCTGTATGTTGCAAGGCCTGGTGGGGGCTGGATATGGGCTCATAGGTTTGCAGGGAGCCCAAAAGCAGGCAGGGAGGGGGAATCTCCCACCAGCACCTCTGCTACTCTTGGGCTGATCGGGGTGGTAGGGCAGTGATCCAGGGGCTGACAGGCTGATGGGGAGAAAGGTGGTGAGTGGGATGGTAGGGAAGTAATCTAGGGGTAGAGGGAGCAATTTGTTGGGGTCAGCAATACAGCAGCCCCCCTCCCCTCACCCTATTCCCTTTCTTTGTCTACCTCCAATCCTATACCTCCCTTCCCCCATGCCCCCCACTCCCTGGCTTTCCTATCCCCCTTCACCCCTTTTCACTGCCTCCCCATCCCCACCCACCTGTTGCCTGGCTGTCACCAGCTGTCAGTCCAGGACCATAGAATCCTGGATGATAGCTAGTCCATCTGGGAGCAATGCCTCCTGGGATACTGGAGGACCTTAAATTCTGGTGTTATCTAAGGTGAACACCCAGAAGTTAACTTAACTCGAGCTAGGTAGCACAGCTCAAGGATAATACTAGTTTGAAATGCCATAACTTTAAGATGCCTGGGGGGCACTTAGCATTTCTTAATCAGCTTTAATGTTTTAAGTCCTGTTATCATGGTCAAATTGTAATGTATAATCTCATGCTGGCTCAGTGTCTATGGGGCAGATCTTGGTTATTTGCACATTTAACTGTGTACCCTGTTTGTGCTGTAAGCTGCAGTTTATGTACTGGAGTCCCTCTGCACCTAGTTTGGGTACACTGGTCTCCAGCTTCATCAGAAATTCAGGTACAGCTCCCCACAAGACACAGTTTCCAGTAAGTGGCTGACAGCTGTGTTGTTAATACTGGAACTTAACCTCATTAGTCTCAGATGTAGAGGTTCTCCTGGACACATCTTTATAGCCTATCACCAGTTCAGTTTAGGCCACAGCTTCTGTTCAGTGAAGCAGTATTGGTTATTTATTGTCTTGTGCTTTCAGTGCTTGTTTGTTTCAGTATGAAGAAATGATAGAAACATATGAACACAGGGTTGTCTGCTTTGTCTTGCCACCTTTCTAGTCTGCTGGTTAAAAATGATGGGGTATCATTAACTGTATATGCTTAATACACACCTAACTGTATACACCTAATAATGGTCCTATGTATTTCCAGTTTTCCTCTTCCCAGGCTACCCATTCTCATTACTTTGGCCGGGATCCTGAAGACTAGCATCTTCCTGCCAGTGACAGCAACATTGAAGCCAGTGTAAAGCTCTGTTCAAACTACTACTTACATGGCTTAGTAAGATTACAATAAGGATGCATCAATTGGAAGAGATTTCCTATACGGATCTGTTCAGGCAACTACTAGAGTGTGGCAAATAATGAAAGGTTCATTCTTCACCTGGATCACTGTGCACCCAGAAGAAACTGGAATTGCCACAGTCAATGCATATTCTCCTCTGCAAACAATTTGCAAATTAATTTTGTTGATGATTTTCTAATTTGCAGAGACTCTATTATTTTACATTATTGGGATTTGATCAAAGCCAAATGAATAGTTAGCTATTGCTCAATAAAGAGACTGTACTTAATCAGGCACCTCCACATTGATCTTGTTGGTACCTCCATGTAGGCATCGCAATATGTAAAATTTCAGTACTTTGCCCCAGGAAGATGATGAAGATTAGGGCTAGGTGTTCAGGACACCAGTGCACAGAATGGGGAGATGTAGGCACTTCCTAATTGGACTCTAGTGCACAAGGGAAGTCCTGGGAGCAGGGAACACCTAAAGCCAGCCAATAGAAAATGCTTAGCTCATTGGTGCTTTGAACTTCCACCCCTTGGGCTTAGCCATCTGATTTAGGGCTGTATATTAGGTGCCTCCATCATCACTGGCTCCAGAAGAGAGAGCACAATACTACATACCCAGGACTCCCACCTCCCAAGGGAGTTCCCTCTTCCCTGGGTTACAGAGTCATGCACACTCTCTTGCTTGCTCCCTGGTCTGGTTAAGCATTTTGGATAAGGTAGTGTTCTGAGCCTATACCTATGCTAATATGCCTAAGTATCTTTACAGGACAAAATGGAGGCAGCAACTGAATCCAAATGGTTTTCTGGCTGATAGAGTGGTGTTAATCTAATTCCTGCTTAATTGCCTACTTTGATTGACTTGGTTCTGGCCCAAAATGTCAACAGTTCTGGCAGGTTTGTTTTAAATCATTAGAGATGAAAATGACACTTTGTTTTCCAGTTTCACAGACTACAGGCAGGAGCTACAGAAAAACTGCATCAATTCTATACAGTCTGATAATATGATGATGCATAAGCACAGCTTCAAACAAACATACAGCATACTGTGCCCTACATTTTATAAGACTTGCTTGTGATTCAGGCACATACACTCCCATCTGTCTGTGTAGATGATTTGTGGATAAACTGAGATATTAGAGAATTCTTGGGAGCAACATAAACCGTGGTTTCATTTGAAAGGAGTTTTGACATTTTGTCTTCTTTTGGGCTTAGGCTTCTTATTATTGGTTACAAACATAAGTTAACTTCTCTTCTCTTTCTCTCTCTCGCTTCCTTTTTCCCTTTTGCTCTGTTCCTCCCTCTCCCCATGTTTTTGGAATAGGTATCTGGGAAAACACATATCTTAACATCTGTTCAGAGCTGACATATTAAGGTGTCAACTCTCTCCTCTCTCCCTTGGAACCCATGGTTCGACTAACCTGATTGCATATTTTTTTCTCTTCGTTAAATTAAGTTGTCCCAAATTGAACTGGGGAAAGGAGGCAAGATAGTGAGCTGACTCTACTGCTTTCTGGACTTTGTAGAGTTCACAGGCACTGATATTTCTCTCATGCAGTTGTAAGGTGATTCAGGGCATGTCTACATGCGCGCTGATGTGCCATAGTTACTGCACATCAAGTTTAGTAGCTGTAATAACAGGTCTTGTGTAGATGCACCCTCAGTGTCCTTTCTCTTACTTCTATACCACTGTAAGTTTTCTCTTCCTCCTGTCTTCAATACTAAGTTAAGTGAGAAGTGAGGTCAGCTCACTTCTGCAGGAAGGCTGCAGAGGGTAGAGAGCAAATTATATTTGTCTGAACAGTATTTTTCAACTGTTAATATGCCATCCCTTAAGAGAGGCAGATCTGTAAGGTAGCCTTCTGACTCTTACAAGCTCTACAGATAGCTAATCTTAGAGGATGATGAGTTTCTTAAGCTTCTATTCAGCTCATTGGTGTAGAGATCATTATAAATTACCAGGGAACTACCTAGTAAGATCAGTCAATAGACCAAATCCAAACAGGGACTCACACACTGAACTGCAGTGTAAGATGGTGCAATACAGATTGCTACCTACCCTTTATGTTATTAAATAACACACAATACTTACTAAAAGGACTGAGTTGTCACAAAATGAAGTTGTAGCAATCACTGTCTTTTAAAACAATGGTGGGGATAGTATCCTACCTGTATGTAGCGGCCCAAAGCTTAAAGTACTTGCCCATGATGTGTGAGACTGTAGTTTAAGTCCCTTTTCTCCTTAAGGTAATTTAAACCCACATCCCAGATGGGAGACTCAATTACCAGACTAATGGATGTTCTGAGATGAGTGAAGGACGCTCTCCAACCCACCTGTTGATGCTGTTTTATCATGTAGAAAAGCAGCTGAGATGAAGTCAGACACAAAATGACTGTTGCCTATTGATTAGGGAACTCACCTGGAAGGTGCAGAACCTAGATTCTGGCCCTTGCTCCAAAGACTGTCCAAGAAAATCACTGATAAATGATATGAGAAGTCTTGGGAACAGGAACCAGAACTCTGCCAATAAGCACCCTAACTACTAGGTTACAAGGTCATTTTTTGGATCTGGTTATTGGTCTTTAACCGTCTCGGTCACATTTTTAGTTTGAAAGGAGAATTTGTTTTAAAGACAAGCTATTTCTTTCAAAATAAGTTTAATTGCTAAAGTGTCTTCACAACAAATGTGAAGAATATTTGTTTAAGTACAATGATAAATAAACAAAAAAAGATCCAAAGTTCAATGTTTGCATGCTGAAATGTATGAGCCCTATATGTAAGTACAGCTCTCTTCATTCACCCCCTACATAAAAAGATAGTGATTCTTAATTAACTATTTTTAGAGGGGTTTTATGAGGATGAATAACTATTGGTGCCAAGCTTGTTGCTAATGTTTTCCTGCAATAAATGATCGCATACAATTTATAGGGGCCACCATTTACCCACATTTCCCACATTGTGGTATCTGAGATATGACCATATTTCCCCATACTAAGTATAATCAATAACTGCAGGAATTCATTATAGTTAAACCTGGATAATATCACTATGTATACTGTACTCTGCCTATTACCACAACATTCCTCATCAATGGCTGACTTTCATTAATAATAATGCCAAAAAAGCTGCTAGTTATTGTCACTCTGGACAATGTCATAGGCTCCTTTATGTCAACAACTTAAGTGATCTCCACCAAGTAAATCTCCTGCATAGTATCATAATTATTGAATGGTGTCCCAATATCTGATTGCTGTTCCAATACTGAATGATATTCCAATATCCAATTGAATGATGTTCCTATGTGTGTGTGTGTGTATGTATGTATGTATAGAGTGTGTGTATGTGCACGTGCATGTGCACAACATTTAGGATAGGGTTGTCAGGTGATTTTTAGTGCCTGGAAATTAAGAGTACTGTCAGAGCCTGTGCATGGCTAGCTTTAGTGCTACTCATGAGATTTATTTTACAGCTAAATTGTATGGGGTGCATGCATTCTTCCTGCATAGATAACTTGCAGGGTATGCCTGTGAAACAAAAAAATAAATAAAAAATGGGCTGAGTGGATGAAGCACAGGCAAGGAAGGCTGGTGAGGCTATTTTGTACGGTGACATAGCCTCCCCTTCCTTCTGTTAAGTAGAGTATTGTTTTTAACATGGCATAATTTGTACTGTTTTTACTTTATTACTTATGTTAGTTGTTAAATAAATGTCTCCAGACATTATGTAAGCTCCCAAAAATGCACATAAGGAGTAGGGCATAAACTGTCGCCTCTCCGAAATCTGAGCTGCGGTGCCCTGTTTCAAGAAAGGATCAGAATAGGCATAAGCTCCACCTGGTGTGTAACTCCCCTGATCGGCATCTCTTATTATCACAGGCTAGTGTTAGTCCCATCTGTGTGACGTTATCAGGATCTGACTAGAAGTGCTACTTATATCTAAAGTGCTACTTATACCTATATTGGATTTAGATCCAGAAACTTTGGAAAATGTTGCCTTATATTATATAATGGCTCAGAGTTGGGATTGGCAACTCCCCTCTTGCTCTCCCAGGTCAGTGGTTGCAACCCAGCCCCCTGCTGCAGGCTGCAGATCTCTGCCCCTCCTACCCCAGAGGGCTCAAGCTTCCCTTGTTGCAGATCAGGGACATCTCTGAAGCCAAGTAAGAGAAGGCACCAGAGAAGAGTAGGAGGGCTGTGGAAGGGAGTGCTGAGCTGGAAGGAGGCTTGGTGCAACTGATTTCTGTCTGATTCTCACCTGGTGCAACCTTCCCTGACTGGATCCAACATCTTTTCATGCTGGATCCAGCCCAAGGACTTTGCAAGTGCTTTGAATATGAAAGCACTGCATGATGGAGTAATCACACCCCTTTTTAAGAAAGGTGACCTTGCCTTTGTGATGCTTTATGGCTGCAGTTTTTACATTTTTAACATTGCCCAAGCTACTGGAGTCATGAAAGGTAAAATCTTCATGTCCTGAGATTCATAGATTCATAGATGTTAGGGTCGGAAGGGACCTCAATAGATCATCGAGTCCAACCCCCTGCATAAGCAGGAAAGAGTGCTGGGTCTAGATGACCCCAGCTAGATACTCATCTAACCTCCTCTTGAAGACCCCCAGGGTAGGGGAGAGCACCACCTCCCTTGGGAGCCCGTTCCAGACCTTGGCCACTCGAACTGTGAAGAAGTTCTTCCTAATGTCCAATCTAAATCTGCTCTCTGCTAGCTTGTGGCCATTGTTTCTTGTAAACATGATGAATATGAGGACCATAAACTGAATGCAATCTCTGCCAGAACCAGAGTGAGCATAATGTACAGCATTCTGGGTCCTTTCTTGTGTGAGGATGAATAGATTCTTTTGCACCTCTGCTAGTTTTATTAGCCAAGGAGACTAGGGCAAGATGATATGGACTTGAGGCAGCTGCTTAAAGTCAGTTTTCCCTATTCTTTCCCTCTTTCCTCACAAAACACTGACCAGTCCTTGACTTCCCACTCAGGGCCGTTCCAACTCAGTGGCATTCATTTCATCCTCACTGGACACTGCTTTAAGTGACCTCCAGCCCATCCCTGTGGAGGCCCTCCAGCTGATGCCTGTCTCTCGGACCTTGTGGGCACATCTACATGTGTGCATTTACTGCGCAGTAACCAAAATTACTGTGCCGTATGGGTGCGTGTCAACATATGCATGCCTGTACTGTGCAGTAAATATGACAACTTATGCCAACTTGAGTGTAAATTTGATACTTGCATCACGCAGCTATCAAATTTGTGCCCAGTTAGTTACTGTGTAGTAACGCCCATCTAGACGCATTATTGCACAGTAACACTGTGTGTGTGTAGACTGACTTGGGACTAACTTCAGTTCCACGTCAGTGCACACACAGTGTTAATGCTCTTTAACCCCTGCACATATAGATGCCAGCCTAGTCCCACTTACTGTGCAGTAAATTTAAACCAGTGT
The DNA here is from genome assembly GCF_030867095.1 of Alligator mississippiensis. NCBI lineage: Eukaryota > Metazoa > Chordata > Crocodylia > Alligatoridae > Alligator > Alligator mississippiensis. Next base: position 125,180,825 of record NC_081825.1, on the reverse strand, counting down.
AAATGCACATGTAGAAACACCCAGTCTGTGCTGTGCTGTTAGGGCCCAGGTTGAATCGTAACCATGGTAATGGTTTTACGTAGTGTTCAAAGCAGGTGCCTTCTACCTCAGGGGGATGTGTATTACTCGCCTCCTATTCTGTGCTCTGGGCTTTGCTGCTGCAGAGGTGCCTATGTTTAGGGCCATCTTCAGAGCTCTAGATTGCAAGTGAAAGTAGATATCTATATGCAACTGTTTGGTACAAGTTTGGGCACCTGCCTCAGTTACTGTCATGCTGGCTGCTTGTCACTATAACCCCTTGATTATGTGTGTTGTCCAGCAATCTGGTGCTGCTCGAAGAGCAGGAGGAGCTGGGAAGGGTGAAGTGTTTGGGAAATCCTAGGGTTTTTTAAACAAGTGTGTGCTGTCTCCTGAATATCTGGGAGTGTGCATCCTAGCCTGGATCTGTTTTTCCCAAATTGCTTACCTCCATCTGTGTCCTCCTCATGGAGCTGCCTGGGGCACATCCACAGGGGCCTTTGCTTGTCCTAGGGTACAGAAACTTTCGTAAGAACATTATGGTGCCTATATTTGGGGGGCCCTTGGTGGTTCTCTTGTTTGTGGATCTCATGCCATAGGCTACCTGACCTAACCTTGGCATGCCTTTGCAAGCTGTCTTCCTAGACAGGCAGTTTGTGGGTGTACAAGAAAGGAGATGACATTAGTGGGAAAGGAATGGAAGAAACAGGGAGTGATCTCTCTTTGTTCCTGATAAGGGCTGCTGCATTGGCCAGAAGGCGTCTATGGGGCGTGTGTAGACGAAACGAGGGGCATGTATGCACGACACTTTAAAGCGGGTTAAATGCTTTTGCACTGTTTTAATGGTGTTGGTGTCTGCATGTGTCAGTGGCGTATTGTGCATTAATTCCAGAAGCTGTAGCACATTTGGCCGCATAATGGACCTTAAATGACTTTGGAGTGAAGCAAACTAAAACACCTCTGAGGTGTAAAATGACTAAGTTTACTGAATTTTCGGACATTTCCAGTAAAGACTACATTTCTAAGGGAATTATGGCACTTGAGGAAACAGTAAAGGGACACATCTTTGGAATAAAGGATGCTGTAGACAATGCACAATTATAGAGAAAATAGTTGTTTTATTCTGTACAGCTTGTACAAGTAAGTCCTCTAAGTCTGTATATATATTCTGAGTTACACTTAGAAAACAGATATTTCCCACTTGTATAACAGTCTGTCTCTTGCTCAAAGTAAAAAGAGACTGCATTAACGTATAGTTTTCTTCCTCTGTGGAACAGTTTTGGTTAGGCATTTCAGGAAAGAAAAACATAGAACTATAAAAAAAGCCACCAGGTGGCAGCATGTTAAAGTACTTCTTGTACGATACTATTAACAGAAATCCAATGTGATATTTAAAAAGATAATAATCCAAATATTCTTAACCAGCTTCTTGGCAGGTTTATTCCTTTCTGGTCAATTTATTTTATATCCTGCCCTGTGTTTTTCTCTCTCTTGACCCATTGTAAATGCACAGGCCTGGCTTAGTTAGGACTCATACTTATTTTTGAAAGAGTGTTGGATGGAAAATATGAGTAAATATATGCTCAAGCACATAGTAGTGATATGTGACAAAACGTAGGATTTTCTGATAAAGTGAAATTCATTCAAGTCCTTTGGCACTTAATATAATATCCAAGTTGAAGAACACCTTTTGATATCCATTGTTACATATAAAGAAACTGCCTCAAAAATATTTCCTTTTCCCCTTTAAGCACAGAATTTTTCCTAAGTAAGAACTGTCTGGGACCGTGCACAAGTAGTAATCAATTCTGTACAACTGTCAGGTTAAAACCTGAACCAGACCCCAGTACTATGGGTCCGATTCATGATTTATGCTATTCATATAGGGTGTGTCTACACATGTGCTCTAATGCACAGTAGCCTATTTTAATGCACATTAAAGCATCACAAAGAACTGGTGCGCTTTCACTAATGCACATTTTTCTAGTACTTCACAATGGGAGGTACTACATTTAATGCACAATAGCAAAAGCACATTAATGAACGTGTAGATGCACCCACGATGATTATGCTATTCTTGACATAAAATTAGAATGATGCTGTGGTGGACCTGGCTGCATATTTCATGGCCTATCAAGGACAGAAATGCTATACACGGCATCATCTCTGGTCCTGACATACAAGAGCTTAAAAAAGCAAAATATCACGTGTAGAAGCTCATAAAGTAACATGTTTCAGGGGTATATGTTGTTGCCATGTTGGCAACATATATTAGAGGAACTAATAAAAGATATTGGATTTACCCAAAGAACCTTGTCTGCCTAAAGTAATGTTTAGCATTTAAACGTGATTATCTTTCTTTATGGTCTTCAGCATGACACTCATGGTAATCATGATTAGAGTAACCTCTAGAGTTTTACATGGTGAGGAACAGGAAAAGTAACCAATAAAGATTTGGGGTTCAAACTTTTTAAAATATTTCTAAGTGAATTCCCATAAAAGAAAAAGTATGTACAAAACCTATCATAACGGTGTAATATAAAGGTAGCAGATTAAGAGCCTGAGGACAAAAAATTGTGCAAAACTAGACAGATCAGAAAAGCTACGATCTGTATTCCCCAATTTTGATCTGTAAAAATACTTTAGCTTGTATCAATTCAATTCATAGCCAGAAACAGAAACTTCATATTTTCCTGTGATTTTTTTTTTTTTTTTTTTAGGGCTTTGCAGTATCCAGCTTACTGTGAAAGGAAAACACAAGCGCAATGTCAGCAGAAATCACAAATTTATTAATTCTTAAATATATCAGTCATTTACCATTATGGCAAGAACTATGTACACTGTGTCTCATGGTAAACTGCAGTGTTCCAAAATGACAGAAGGTAAGTGTATAATTCAGTTGTGGTGGAAAGAAAGAGTCACAATTTCCTCACATCTTGGTGTGGAAGACAAACTTGATCTACAGTAATACATCAACACCACATGCTATGGTAGAAGTATAAAAAAACACCCTACACCTAATTTGATAATTTTAAATACATTTATGCCACTTATAGCCGCTTCACAAAAAAAAGTAAAGAAATTAATAAGAAATAAAAATGAGGCCATGACTTTTTCACAGATCCCATTGGCAGGTTAATATGGCTCAACACATTTACTGTAGATGCTTATTTTAAATATATATCGTTTTAAATCAGGTAATAGTTACCAGAGAAGCTTAAATCCATTTACCGTACATCCACTAGTAACAACATCAAAGTGTTTAAGAACTGCTTTTGATTAGGAATCAACACAGAAAAGTGAAATTATACAAATTAGGAAGCTTTCCCATTTTAAAAACATCAGGCTGCTGAGTAGTACATTGTAATTGCTAAAAAGAACATTGATTGAGATATCATGCACTATACAGCGCTGCAAAAAACAGTTAGCCCCATTGGTAATAAAACAATGAAGAACCAAAAAGAAACTGGACAATCCCTGTATTTATTCTATTAAAAATGAGGGGGAAAGAAATCTAAATACTTGCAGGAATATATGTATTTTCACAGGTATGCAAGAGAAGCGAAGACAGTCCAGGTCACAAAATAACTGTTCTAAATGGATATTGAGAGTGTTCCCTGCTTACTGTACAGGTGTTTGCAGCAGAAGGATAGAAATTAAACTGTTAGTAATTCTGCAGGAGTTGTTGCCCCTAATATTCCACATTGTGCAACAATTTAATAAGCCAAGAGCAAATGGAACCACCCCCCCAAGAAAATCCTACTGTGGTAAAGTGTTACAGTATTAAAAATTGGTGTATTCATAATAGCCTTCCAGAGAAGAAGCAGCTATAATCAAGTAAACAAACTCTTCATACTAAGCTTTTAAGGCCTAATATTTGTAGAGTATATTAACCACACATCTGGACTACAGCATAAACAAAATAAAAAATTCTCTAAAGCCTCCTTAATAAATTTACTGTACACCCTAAAAGTGATAAAAATCTATTTTATTTTACCCTTTCTTGTAATCATCAAAAACTATTTCCCATTCACTGCTCAGTTTCCCACAAATTTTAATTTAGCTCTTCATTCATCCGATATAAATTTTCAGTTACCATAGCAAGAAAGCAAAGGTAAAGATTCAAGAAAAAAATGAAGCTGACTAGCCAGAACAGTGAAAATTAATTCAAAAGTGATCAAGCCAGCAAATGATGCAATTTTTCCAGTTTACACAGTTGAGTAATAACTAAGATGGCTTCAACTGGTATAACGCCAACATATTCCTCCTTCCACATTCACCAGTGATTTTGTCCAGCTAAATATTGCAATAAAACTGTTTTACAGTAACAGAGCTGTCAGTGGAAATTACATCTTTTTCTACTATAACCAATGCAAATCCCATAGGGGGAAGGGAGAGGGGGATGGAGAGGAGCAAAAAAAAAGTTCTTAAGTGTGTGTGTGTGGGGGGGGGGATATGCTTTTTGCAAACATTGTAATTTTAAAGATGTTTGTCAATACTTGGCATACATAGATAAAAATGACAAACGTTGCTGAACCTACTACTGTACTGTGAATGTTGTTTTTTTTTGCTTTGTCATTTCAATTTGCATGAAACATTTCCTTCATTGAAGAGTTAACAATGGACGGATGGAATATACAACCAAATGATGCATTGCAAAATGTGTTACATGTAGAACCTTCACAACTTCATGCACTCAGAAACATGCATGAAGAGGAGAACAGGATGGCCCAGATGGTAACCAACCAGGTGCACTGAGCATGGAGAACGCAAGAGTGGCACCGTTGATTTTTAACTAGAAGGGAAAAAAAAAACAGGATTGCCATTAGGAACATCATTGATTTATGGTGTACTCTACAAATGTAGGGAGAGTACTATAAAGATTCTCCAAATCAGCTGCAGCCTGACAAGATATTGTTTGTTCAAAAAAACAACCAAGCACTTACATATATCTCTCTTCCTCTTCACATCACCTTACAAACACCAATTAACCTTCACAGCATGCCAGGAGGTTTTGTTAATAGTATCTTCACACTAGTGGAAGGGACCCTGAGACAGAAAGCTTAAGTAACTTGCCTAAGTCCACAAAGGTCCACAAACTTCAAACTGAATTTCAGTCTGAAGGGAGTCTAAGTTGATATAACTTACACCATTTTATGGCACCCTCGATCTGCATGTTACGGCAACTTGTACTGTACAGGCTAACTTGGATTCACACAGTAAGTCAATATATTGTTAATATCCCCAACATATACATCAAATTTGAGTTGGTCCTGTGAGTTGGGTCAGGGAGTCTAACCAGGTATCATTTTTATATGCAGGTGCCAGAAAAGGCGTGTAAGGAGAAAAGCAACAGACAGAATATTAAAGTAGTAAAATCATCATTATTATTTATTATTTTTGTTACTAGTTTTTGGGGCTATAGTCAGGCCCCAGTGGTACTACAGAATGCATAAGTTCTTTCTTTTAGGTCTTTTTCTGGAATGTAACTCATCATAACGTAGACTATCTTATACATCAGTAAAAAGCTGCATTCTAGCACATGGCACGATGTCTGAATTTGTTCAGATTCAGTAAGCCTCCTGACTACTTGTCCTGATATTCTGTGTGCGTCCTTGCGTGCATGTGTGCATCTGTATGCATCCTATTGCTATGTTTAGCAGTTCTACAAGGTAATAGAGCAAATTCTTAATACTGAACATATAGCAAATGAAAATGATGTCTCCTTCCATCAAATATATCTGGCTCACACAGACAGAAGCTGTGGAACAGATGGATGCAGAAGCATTTTTGGTCAGTTTTCTGAATCATAGCAAAAATCTAGAATATATAACTCTAAATAAAAAATAAATTGTAAGTTGTGGCCATTTTCTTTTTTTCAGACAAAAACAACTAATGTTGTAGGGAAAAAACTCAATGCATCTCTGTCTCTCTAGCAGTCTAGGTGCTCAATTCTGTCCTCAGGTTTATATGCTTTCATCACTGCAGCCTTGACAAAATCAACTACAGTGCTTGCTGAAACTAATTTGACATAATCTAGAGAAACATATACCTGTAGATGAGAATAGCTATGATGCCCTGCTTAGCTTATTGTACATAAAATCTTCAGCCACTGCTAGTAAGTGTCACTTTGCATTACAAAAGTGTAATGATTGACCAAGAGAGATTATCCACAATAAATGTTCCTAAAATGATAGATCTGAATGTGACAGAGTGCAAAGCTCTGGAACCCAAGAAGGAAAAGAAAACAGTTATGTTGAATTTCACCTTCATGAGGCTCCTACTACAGAGCTCCAGAATGGAGACAGTTTGCTGCTTTCACTTTGAAAAATCAAGGTAGATTCCAAGATTCTCTAAAAGATGGTCATGAAAACTTGAAAAGGCTTATTCTGATAGGATGGAAAACTATTAGCTGGAGAAATGAGGCTTAGTAAAAAGATTGTAGGAGGATAAGGAACGGCATTAAAGGGAGATGATAACAATCTATGGTGGAAGTGGAACTATTGTGCTGCAGGAAGGTCATAAGTGAAGATCCTTGAGAATCAGTCTCGGGATTGATGTTACTTCACACTTTAGCTAATGGTCTTGGGACAAGAAGTAGGAGTGTACTTTGACATTTGCCTATGTCAAAGTTGAAAGGTATTAGCAAAACAGAGAAGGACTGGAATATTTTACAAGAATAACTAGATGACCTTGACAACTGGAGAAATATATAAGGGATATAATGTAATTCTTCAAAGGTCAATACCTTCCATTAATGGACTAACACAAGAATTTTGATTATATAGTGGGAGCTCATCATTTGGAAATGATAGAAAAGAAGAATGCCCTGAGGATATTAGTTGATATCACGATAGCGATGCACCCATGTGACAAAGCTGAGAAAAGGTCAAGTGTGATCCTAGGATGCATCAGGCAAGGTATTTTCTAGAGCAATCAGGAAGCATTAATGCTGTTGAACAAGTACTAATGGCACCTCATTAGAAATCACATGCAAGATCTAGGGGTATAGGTTGTAGCCGTATTGGTCTAAGCACATACACAGATAAGGTTTTTTGGGTAAGTGTGGTACCTTTTATTAAACCAACTCAAATAGTTGGAAAAAAATTCTTCTTTGCAAGCTTTCAGGCACAAACACTCATTGTCAGGTTAAGGAAGCATCTGCAGTTGGTGTGTGCTCTTCCTGTATGGAATGAATAGTAAAGAAGCCAGAAGCTGGTATGCATACAGGAAAACCAGTCAGTGACAACGTAAATAAGAGTCAATGGGTGATGGAAGATCTATCACTCAAGTTCAAGAAAGATGAATTCAAACTGGAACTGGTGCAGAGAGGAACAGAAGGGAGAGGACATTAAAAGAATGCCTAGGTCATTTAGCTTATTTAATTTAGTAAAATTAAAGTTGAAGAAAAATATGATTGCATCAGGGCAAGGCCCAGCAACCTTTTCAAGCTGTAGGCCGAAACAACTTGGCTCTGGAGCATCGCAGGGCAGGTGGCTTTTGCAGCACATTCAGTTGCTGGGGGACCATCTATGCACCCATGCTGGGACGAAGCCACTGGGAACTATGCCCACTCCACTGCCTCTTTTCGCAGTCCTCTGCTCCTTGGGGTGGAAGCAGCTTACAGCCCATGGGGAACTGTGCTGGAAACACGTATCTGTAAACTGCATCCCTGCTGCTGCACCTCCTCACTCTCCTTCTCCCCTGCCTCACCTTAGGCTGCAGTGCAGGCGAAGCTGGACACTGCCAGACCCCAGCACAGCTTTCCACCAGCTGGAAGCTGCACCTGTACTATAGCTCTGTAGGAGGAAGAGAACCACTAGTAGTACCAACAGTTTTTAGCGACCTGAGCCCAGGACAGCTCCCCACAGGCTAACTGTGCCCATGGGGGGTGGAGGGCAGGGAGAAGCAGCAGCAGGGGCAACACCTGCTGCTGATGTGCTGCCAATGCCCCAGGGCCAGTGTCAAACTAGAGCTGGGAGGGAGAGGAGAAGCAGCAGCAGTGTGGGTGCAGCTAGAAGGTGCCCAGTCCTGGCACACAGCTCCTCACTGCCTGGCTCTAACCTAGGCACAGGCAAAGCCCTCCAGCTCTGTGGGTCATATCCAGCCATATGTTGCTAACCCCTCCCTTAGGGGGTTAAACACCAAGGGGTGAAAAAAACATTTAAATTTAGGAACAGGGTTGACATCAGAGCAAATAGCTCTTAAACTGGCTACGGATACATTTAGGATTCAAAGTAGAGGAAAGAGCTTCAGGGGACAGCCTACTAGTTGGAGTAATGGGAAAAAAAGGGTAACTAGTTTTAAGGGAGTGTGGTCACTTTATGAAAGGGAACATAAAATGTGGTAGCCAGCCACAGCAGGGGCCTGGATTCAGTGATACAGAAGGTCAATTCCTGTGTTGCGTTCAACTTTGAGAACCTCTCCGAACTACCACTCCCTTACCCACAGCTGTGATCTAGGCTGAGAGTCTCTACTTTTCCTTCCTGACCTCTTCATAGCTGAGATTTGTTTCCCAAACTCTGGAAATCTCTTCCAGTCCCCACTCTCCTACAAACTCAGAACATCTTCACTCACATGCCCAAACCTGCAGGCTCGGAAATGTCTTCTCTCATTCTTGATGCCCCACCAGGTCCAGAAACCCTGTTATTTGTGGCTGAGTTTGAGGGAAAGCAGCAGTGAAAAACTGTGCCTGCAGTTAACACTGAACTGTGGCTCAGTCCCTGTGGGGCAGCTCTCAATCAGTTCTACGTACAGTTACATACCCTTATCTTTCTCCATAAGGGGCAAGAATTCCTGTCCTGCGGACATGGCCCTCCACAACTAAGAGCCTCCAATGACTGAAGTACCCCACTTGCAAGTCCCTAGGGGCAAACAGCTGGTCTAGCCCCTGGCTGTTTATTAGCCACATTATACAATGTCCATTTATGCAACTCATATTCCAGGATTTAAAATACTATTCACCAGCACTAACACAACTGTTTGCAGAACCTATTCATTAACAGGTATGATTAGGCATAATGCTATATGTTATGCAGGTAGCCACCATGCTCCCTTCTGGCCTTACAGTCTATGAAAGAATTCATGCAATTAGTCAATTGTTACCCCTTTGCCCCTATCTTACCTGCATATCCTTTATTCTAAGTACTAAACAAAATACATACAAGCAGAATAATTAGACTGCTATCTTGGCAAGAGGTTTGGTTTCAGTAAGTATCAGGCTGAAATATTGTTTCTTAGGTGTTTGTTGTTCCTGGGCACTGTAATATATGCTTTCAATTCCCACTACAACATGGGGCAGACTGTTCTACATGCTAATTGTCCCTTGACAGAAACCCTTTTCCTAATAATCTCTCTTTTGCTGTTACTCTAAAGGTGTATTACTTGTTAAGCAGTAGTGGCAAACTTGGAACTGTGAACAATAGAGGAAGACTTGGTCCAAGACCCCTTGGGTTTATATTTTGAAATAACCGCTACCATAAAAACATATAGTGTACTGGATGGCCCAGAGCCCACTGCACCATCCCTGTATGTAATCTGAAACCGGAGGCTTGATAGAATTAGTGTATATATAATTGATTGAAAGCAAAGGAGAACTATAAATGGACTAATTTCAGAATGGCAGGAAATCTCAAATGGAATTCCATAAGGGTTTGCCCTGGGTTTGGTGACATTTAACATTTTATAAATAATTTGAATGCAAAGAAAATATATATATTGGTTAGGCCTCAGCTGGAGTACTGTGTCACATTTTTGGAACCACCTGGCAAGAAAGATGTCGAGAATCTGCGGAGGCTGCAGTGGCAATTGACAATGATGTAGACTTGGAATGCAAGCTGTATGAAAAAAGATTGAAGGAACTACGTCCGGGGGAAAAAAAGGGAGATTAACAGGGAGATTAACAATTATTATCTAATATTTGGAAGGTTGCCATAAATAAGAGGAAGAACTTTCCTTCCTTATTGCAGAAGGTATAACATGAGACATTGGGTTTAAACTAGAGCAAAGCAGATTTAGCTCAAATCTAAGGAAAAATCTTCTAACTGAAAGTATAGCAGTACAGTGAAACATGCTGCCTAGGGGAGTTCTGGAACCTCTTTCACTAGAGGTTTTCACAAAGAGGCTGGATGAGCATCTATTTGCAACGGCTTAGGAGAGAGAGATCCTGAAGCTGGGCAAGAGCTTGGACTAGATTACCCCTGAGGTCCCTGCAGGTCTATGATGGGTTTCTTTAAAATCAGTATTTCATCCTTTTAAGGCAATCACCAACAGTATAATCTCTCGTACATATGGGCTACATCAGTTCAAAGGAAGGATTACACCCATGAAAGATTAATATACCAAAGCAAGCAGCATGTCCAGAGGGAGAGCTGGAACCCTGTTACAGATGTGCAAGCATGCAAGATCAACTCTGGACATTCACTGATTCACACAACTAAGAATCTGGCCCACGAAGTTTTGGCTTGTGCATATGAATTGTGGGGCGATTCCAACCCTGGAGTATCAGAGGACACTCAAAGGTGCCACACTGAACATAGTAGGATAGTCCATGAATAGAGAGAGATCTGAGAGTCACCTGTACAATACTAACACAGAGCTTCTGAGATCACCTGCAGTAAAGTAAGAATGAGGCCAAGAGAGAATTTATGGTACGTATTTCATTAATTTATGAAGTAAATAGATTATCTGATCTAAAATCACAACGCAGGGCACATGGCTCAGCTATGTATACACTACAGCCGGTTGGAAAGCAAGGGATATTGTACCGCATTGATGAAGCTCCAATGAAGCAAACTTCCATACACTACACTGGGCTTAAAATTCAAATTCTTTCAACTATTTTGGGAATGGAACAACTCTTACTATACAATACCGAGCACAATAAAAGCTTAACCTTAACTCAAACACTTATTGTAAAATAAATAGTAAAAAATTATTCATTCAAAACATTTGTGCTAATGTTACATGCAGTCTATTGAATTATTAAACACACTTAGCAGTGCAGCAGTTATATTACTATTGTGCTATCCAGAGAATGACAGTTTCATATGCCAGAAGCAAGCATGAGATCACCTATGAACCACCCACATAACACAGGCCATAGATTTCCACCCCCTTAGCTAACAATGCCTTCAGTAGATTTCTTACTTGATAGGTACTGTTGGTGACCCTGAACGATGAAAATGCACATTCTGCCATTTTCCATCACGACGGTGCCAGACCCGGGTCTCCTCTGATTGCATAGTCTTTGGCATTCCACTTCCATCCATATACTGTGTCAGCCGTATGTATGCAATGCAGGCAGCATCATCACCCACGAGATGGACATGAGGATTGAGGATAATAGTGTGGATTGGCTTATTACTCTTAGACAAAGCTAAGGGAACAAACAAGATAATTTTTCAAAACGAACCAGCCAAGTGCAAAGTCAGCCATGCTGAACCATAAATACTGTTTCACTGGTAAGCAAAAACCTCTAGGTATAAATAGAGCTGAAAGGATAAGAAGAGAGACAACAGGGTGATGAACCTGTTCTCCTCTCTCATCAGAAAGGCACTCTGAAGTAAAGGGGTTTATACCACAATGCAGGTACTAAATAAGTGAAAACTGTCTATGTTTTTTGAATTAAAACAGTTTTTAAGGATTTCTTACATAATAAAGATGCAAAAAAGTATGTTTTCTTTCCTTTGATCTAGAAATGGGGTCACTGGATGAATCTCATAACCTAGTACCCGAACCTTGTTCCTACTAATATCTGGGTGGATTTAATTTTTTTTTTCAGCTGACACTACTCATTTCTGTTATTCTACTATTGTTAAATTGTGCAGCTTTTATATTCTGAAACTGACATGACTATTAAATCTATTACCTACATGTAGTTATTACAGCTAGAAAAATCGGTGGGCTAGATGTTCAGTTGTGAATCACCAGAGTTTCCCCCCTCAAATTTAGCATAAGAAATAAAAGTAATAAGAGGTCAGAAATACAGATGTTTTAATTGTGATCACACTGACCACTGATACATACCTTTTAAGTGTGACTATTGCTATTGTATTCAGTCTCTTCAACAATGACAAAATTATCTACTAGTCCCATTTATCCCTCCACTCTGTTTTCCACAAAATAATAAACACATTTTAAAACTCCCCCCCACAATCAATAGTTTTCTATTATTTCTAAATAAGAATAATAGAAATATAAAGGAAACAAAATCAACAATTAAAAAATTCTACACAACTTAAGGTGTAATAAAAAACCCCCATAAGCAGTTACAAAACGTGAAAGGTTGAAGATGCACGTTAAGGGAGTGCTTTAAAGAAGAACAAATAGGAATACACACCATTTTCAAAGTAAAACCGGTGAAAGTCCATTCCTTCCACTAGATTACCCAGAGCTTCTGGTTCAAAAGATGTAAGTCCTGGATCACAGATCTTTCTGTGGAGCAAATTAAATTGTGATAGCAAACACAGTCAGTTAGAAAATGTCACACAAGACTATTTCTTTTCTAAAATTCTTTGAAAGTCATTTAAATCTGGTTAGATGCTAAAACACTAAAGAAATCTATAGTAAATTTCCATTTGACATTTTTGTGTAAGAGCTTTTGAAGCAAAGGATTACTGCATATACTGTGTAAGGATAGGGTTCTGACAATGTGTTTTTTTTTAAGCATTTATTCCCTCTTGCCTTTCCCAAAATAAGTCAACTTACGTGTAAGCTTCAAAGTCCCCATTGTTGATGGCTTCAATCAACTGCTCCGTAACCTTGATAATCTCCTGTTTGCGTGCTAGAAAAAGAGGATAAACAAACACCAATACAACAGCACGTGAGATACAGAGCAAAATGAAAAGCAACAGCCTAAGACATTGTCAGAAAAAATAACAAAGAAAAGAGCATTCTGATATTTCCCTGATAAATGTGATTGCTATTCTTTCCAAGATTTCTTTGCCTCTTCTATTACCATTGCCAGCAGTGTCATTAGCTTTACAATATATTGACCTTAATGTATTCCGATATTCATGAGAAAATAAAGTGCATGTCAGAGATCAACAATACATTTTGTACTCCGTTTTAATCCAGCTGACTTCACTGAAGAACCTTCGATTAACAAAAATATCCTCTTAACCTTTACTGAATTGTACAGGAAGCCAACTGCCATTTTATGCGTTATAGTCTAAATGATTTACAATCATCTAGAGTCTGGTGCTTACAGATTTATAATCCTGACCTCAGAAATCTATATGTACAACCAGTTTTACCCTATGTAGCGTTCATTTTGGCTAAATAGAAAAGTGTGATTCACAATGCCTTTAACTGCAGAGATGGCACCATTCCTGGAAATAATGGTAATTTCTAAAGAGAAATTTGGGTCCTCCACCTATAACCAGATTCCCTTGGGTGGGGCTCCACTGGATGGGAGTAGACTCTGAAAGGGAGGCAAGTCATTCTCACCTTTCCTGTGTGATTTATGAGTTGCATAATATATAATGTGCTATAAAGCTAATATCAATGTTCAGTCCTTGGTTCTTAAGTGTCCAGCCAGCTTATGCGTGACCCTCCTCCCTTTTGATAGGCCTTGATCCCCCAGTAAACAGCTTCTTTTCTTCTGCTAATTGTGTGTCTATCTCTGAGAATTTCTCTCATCCGCACCCTCTGCTGCTTTTCATTATATTGTGCTGGACTCTTGTGATGAGAGGCCTGATGAAGAATGTCTTGCATTCGAAAGCTTGTCTAACTTTATCCCAACTACACAGTTAGTCCAATAAAAGATATTCCTCTAAGAAATCCTCGCCTCTCACAATTTCTGGACCATCATGACTATAACATCACTCTTACCCTTAAAGGCACATGTAATTTTAAAAGCAACTGTCTAGTGATATTGATACCATCACTGGTAACATGAACGACTGGTGCCTCCTGAGATTTGGGGGGGGGGGGGGGGCGGCACCATTTGTAGGTGGTTTTGGCAGTGGTGAGTGGTAACCATCCACAGATGTTGGTGGCAGTGTCAGCGAGCGGGGACCACCCATAGATGCTGGTGGCAGTATTGGTGGCGGTGGGAGTGGTGAGCAGCAGCCAATCTCAGGGGGCACATGCTCCCCTGTGCCCCCCCTACATGTTGCCTATGATTGATAACTTAAGCAATGCAAAGAAAGTAATGTCCTATGCTATTTTTAGTATAAAAAATGTTAATCACTGTAGGAGAATGAAAAAATCCCCCAAAAATCTAAGATTTGCAGGAAGTATTCATGATTCTCAATTTTCTTTTAAATTTTGATGATGTTTTTCATATCTTTTCCCAATCATTTCTGAGTCTCAACTTCATGGCTAATGCACGAAAGACACCTGTGGTACCAAGAGCAACTCCACCTATCCTCAAGTATCCTAAAGCAAATTTTGGGGAGGAAAGGTAGAATATAAATCCTCGGGGGCTTTTACAGCGCTCAAATATGCACTGTGCCCAACAGATATGAGCCTTGTTTGAAGATGTTACATGCGTACTTTAGAAAAAATACAATAAAAGGAAACACAACAGAGGGGAGTAGTTGAGGGAAGGAAGACACAGGAAACTCCAAGGGAGCAGGCAGAAGTGGAGCTCCCTGTTGTAACTGAGACCGCTTTGCAGGAAGTGTTCTGAGTTACAACGATCCCCTGCAGTTCATTGTTGGTTTCACAGGGAAGAAGAATGTAGCCGTAGTGACGTGCTCCCTTGGTATAGCACATTTTTACGGCAATGTAGCAGCTAAAAGTAACTGTGTGCCATGTTTTTGGAAGTACTAAATGATGGTGCAGTAACAGTGGCACTGTAGAGGCACGTGTAGATGCACCTAGTGTGTAGAAAATTAAAGGATGTAATTAAGTAATTAAATAAATAGCCTGATAACACGTTCTATTAAGAGATCACTTAATTACAAATGATTAAATTACACAGTAGAAAACAATCTAGTTATCTGATTTATTATTTGGTCATTTGTCCAAATAACACATGCTTAGTTAATTATGCAACTAAGCATAATTGTTGGGGTAATGTAACCAAAGGAAGGGCCTGACAAACTGAATAAAGTTTCCAGATGTGACATACACTAAACAATAAGACACCATGCAATTTATGCTTAGTTGGTTAATAGTAACTCTTGGCACAATGATAACATCCTTTTGATCACAGTTAATAATATCACATGCTTGATTTTACAATTTTATTGTAACATGCCCACAGGTAGCCATGTCATGTATACTGGAAATTCAGCAGTGAACATCTTGAACATAACCCTGAGCAGAATGAGACAGTCAGCTCTGTTAGGCTGAACTCAGGCAGAAGGCAGGGATGAGATGCATCTTACAGATTAACTGAATCAGAGAGTCATATGCTTTTGTGAGTCAGAGCTCACTTCATCTGAGCGTTAACTTACAAAAGTTTATGTATCTCTAATTTAGTTAGTTTCTAAGTTTCATCTTTACCCTGCCTTCTGCCTATGTCATAATATATTGCTAAGTAAACTCAAGGACCTTCAAGGGATGGTTTTTAAATGGAGCACCATGAATGACATGCTTCAGCTTAATATAGTTTGGCAATAATGGACTCATTCTCCTTTGTCTGTGCCCTCCATGGAATGAACCAAATCTGTGCAGAAGGCAGAAGTTACTTTTTCTAAACGGTTCTGAAACTTGACTTCATTCTAAGTAGAAATGGAAATGAAACAGTTTGAAATTCTTTGCTAAGGATTTTTTTTTAAAGGTGGTTTCAGTTCAATCAAAACATTTTGTTTCATTTTTTATTTTGTATTACATTATTATAATAAATTACAACATTAAAACCCCCCCAAAAAGCTGCAAGGAAAATCATTTCTAAATAAGGGACTGAAACATACTGTCAGCAATTCTTTCCTTGTTTTCTTCCAAAATATTTTTTTCAGTGAAGCTGTTATGCATTCACAAAGTCTTTTGATTTGCAATAGAACTGCATATTTTTATGAAATATGGTTCTATCAACATTTCTCCTATCAACTCCAATATGAACATTTGGTAAAGCTATGAACTTGCTCATTTGTTCCCTGATCCTAAAGGAAATTATCCAGGAAGCATCATAGGCCAACAAAGTCAGTAAATGAAATTAAGGAAAAATACCATTGGCTTAAAGTAACCCAAGTACTGTGTGTAGTTCAGCACAAGTGTCAGTTCTTCCACTGCTTCTGGAAAGGTTTGTCAGGGCACAACTGGGATTGTCAGGAAGATTCTGCCAAGTGATCTGCCTTCTAACTCATCTCTCATCAAATTTCTGTGAACCAACAAAAACTAGATGGAACTCAGTGCAGAAGAAAGCACTATGCTATATTATGCCATCCTCTTCTGTGGGTGTACACATAGAATTATATATATGAATGGCATGCAAGATGTCTTCCTATTCACTGAATTTAGTGGAGTGCGATGATCCCAGGGGTGAATCCAGGGAGGGCATGGTGGTATGGTCACACCCTCTTTGCCACAGTGGAGCCCCGCATTTCAGGGTCCCCACAGTCCCAGATACCTGAGTATCCTGTAGAGCCCAGACCATGCAGTGGGAACATGGGAGCAGGTCCTCGAAGCAGGTAAGAATCTCCCACCCTTCTTGGCACTATTTCCTTTCCCCCTCCATACTCAGCAATACCTCCCCTCCTCCAATTTTTCCCTATTCTCTACTTATGCTTCTGGGAACAGGAAAGGGAGACCTACCCACCACTGCCACTGTCCCTGATGGATCTAAGGGGCAGGGGGAACCCCAGAGCTGCTCCTATCCTGCAATATCTATGGCTGTGGAAGCAGTTGGGCAGGGAGTCGGGCTCAGCTGAAAACAGTGGCAGTGATGGGCAGGTTCTTCCTCACCGCCCAGTTCCCCCCATTGTTCCTTGCCAGCAGGCACAGGGAGAGGGAATCCACCTGTTGCCACTGCTGTTTCTGGCTGAACCCGGCTTCCTGCACAACTGATCCCCATTGCTGGAAAGGGGCAGAAGCAGCTGGGGCAATAGTGGCAGTGGGCAGGTCTCCCCTTCCTGCATCTAGAGGTGCAAATAGAGGGAGATGGGGTGGGGGAGGGTAAAGTTAACTCATTCAGGGACTTAAAAAAAATCCCTACTTCTTCTCCCATGACATCTGCCCTGGCAGGGAGGGGAGGTTGGGAGTAGGAGAGTGCAGCTATCCTACAGTGCCAGTTATTTCTCTTGCACCTCCTTTTTCAAAATCCTGGATCCACCTATGATTACTTCCTAAGACAGAAGTGCTGTGTGTTTTGGAATGTGAATACCAGCATTTGCCCCAGCAGTGTTTCATGATGAAGAAGTGCTTCAAAACAATACAATCCCTATTATTGTATGGGCTGACTGATAACAAAGATTCTCTTTTAACTCAGATTGAATAATCACACTTTTTTAAAGGAAAGTTAAGAGTTATATAGTCAGTGGTTCTTTGGTGTAATTTAGCAGAACCACTGTATTTAGGATTTTGCTTAACAAGTACACAAATATTAATATCTTGAAAAAAATTAACAATTAAAAATCAGACAGGAATTTGCCACTGATACAACTGATAGGTACATTTTTGGAAGTTGGCTGAGGAATTAAAATATCTCATTATGAACAGGAGAGAAATCACACATTTAACCTCAGAATATAGCAATGGATTTCTCTACCATGCTCAGCAGGGAAGAAGATAATCTTGGGAAGGATTTTTAAAATTCCTGAAGAATTGTAAGTATATTGTTAAAAATTAACTGATGCTTTGTTAGTTTGCAGATTATTGCCCTTAATGCAAAAATTAGTTACTTAGTTTTACAGTAATGGAAAACTCTGAAAACTGAGGGCTGAATCACATCATTTTAGGCACAGCCTTGCTCTGAGGATGGTGCAAACCCAACTCGGTGCAAGGGGTGCATTCTGTTTCACAGATATGCAATGTTTCACAGAGCTCTTTGTTACTTTATGAGGAGCCAATTGTTTATAAAGGGTGCTGCGTACTCCAATCCTCTCCTCCAACACACACATATATATGCTTAATCAGCTCTACAATGTGGCTTAAGGCATGGGATGGGGAGTGGAGTTTGGAGCCATAGCTTCATATACTCCCTTCCCTACCACTTGCCTGGTACATTTCCCTAGAACTCTATACCAGTATGATATGGAGAAGCCTTTATCAGAAGCCTTCATGCAGGCAGCACAGCATGGTGATAGGTAGTTTGGAAGTGTTCCTTACTTCTTTTCTCTTATGCAGCTGTTTAGGGTAAAGACACAATCTAGCCCAGAGTGCATTCCAATATTAAATATCTTCACATATTTTTAAAGCAAATAATACTCATCTCACATAAAGTAGGTATCAGAGGCCAGATTCTCCAATCTAGTTGACTTGTTTAGTGCAAGTCCCAGGGGAGAAGTGATCTGGAGTTACCTTTTCAGCTCCTCAATCCTTGGCTGACTTGCTCAGCAGAGATTTTAATAGCCAAGAATCTATTCTGGCATGGACAAATGTCTAGAGACTGGAGATGTCCTTTGTTACATGCCAAAAGGTAAGGTAGAATAGAGCTATTTAAGGAGAGCTGCCTGATAGACTGGCTTTCAATCTATATTCTATACTGTATATGATATTTGCATAGTGAGTTAAATAAATGAAGTAACAGTACAGATCTCTGCTTTGGTAAGTGGGCTGGTATATGACTAATACAAAGATATTTCTAACAAAAATATGATGAAGTCAAAGTGAAATGGAAGCATAACACAAAAGAATGAAGGAAATATGTCCCAATTTTAGGTGAAATTACTTTTAGTGCATTTATTTCAACATATTCACATCAAATTAATTTGATATATTAGTATCTGACCACATTTTTCCATATTTTGTTTTCTCCTCTACTGCATTTTGATAATATAGTCATACGCTAGCTATGCAACAAGGGTCTGGAGAATATTTATGCACCGTGCTTGCAACTTGTAGAATTAATGCGATCCCCTACTAATGAAATAAGGTAATACAAGATAAAAACAAAATCAAACCAGCAGGGCCCCAGTCAAGTGGAAACTCGCAAGAACATAATGTTATTTTCTCACTCCTTAGCTCCATACATATTTGGCAAGGTTGCTCTACACAAATATTCTAAATTAGTATTCTAATCATAATATGAACAAATGGTGAGAGCAATACAGGAAAGATATAGAATTAAAAGCTGTTAACTTGAAAAAAAATAAAATCTCTTAGTTTAGACACAGAGGGCTACATTTTTGAGCTGCTGAATGAGAAATTTTTGCAGGTAGCTTGTTAACTGGATGACTGCAACACTGTTCATACATTTGTTTAAATTTTTATCTGTGTTCAATATAGAAATAATACATTTAAAAGACAGTTTCTTAAAATAAGTCTCCCTACAAGTTTGTATCCCTGCTTTTTTTATTATTTATTAATATAGTACAGGATTGTGTAATTACTGTGCTAGAACTGTTATTCATTATCACACTGATTTTACATGACTGGAGTGCTCTTGATTTTATTGTTCCTTGGCATACTCTTGTTATCATAAAAAAAACAACCAGAAAAAGAAAAAAACTCTGGGCACAGTAATTATCCTAGTGAAGTATACAAATAAAGGTCACTGTCGCATATTCTCTGGTTGTATAGAAAATAGATACTTATCAACTAAGCAGGTGCAGAGGAAGCTTGCAAATTTATAATAAGGCTTTTATGATATGCACTGCACATTACCAAATTAGCAAGCAGGCAACCCCACCCGTGCAAAGTCAGACATGTATTGCAGCTCAGAAAATATTGCATTTTATAGCTATGAAATCCCTGCTAAGTGCAACATTTTTTTTGTAAGAATGAACAAGTTAGAGGATTAGTAAAACAATCACTGAAGAGATTGACATATTTCTACTGTTTCTTATTTGCCTCCAATATTGTTTTTCAAAGATAACACTTTGAAGGTAATGCCCCTCAGTGCATTTTATGATATAACTTGCAATATATGTTGTCTTATCAACTTTAAAAGAGAACACTCTCATCAAAATGAAATCTCAAAATAGACAGCAAAATATGGTAGGGATTCCTTTGTAATAAAACTAGAATCCCAACAAACTGCAATTTGAGGAGGTAACATATTTAATATACAACAGAGTGTGCTGGAACAATGTATCATAAGTTTTAATCCTGAAAACCTAAAGAAATTGAAAGTAAGAAAGAGACTACAATTTTTTACTATTTATTGTAAAAAAGCAAATTCATTATAGGTGGATTTATCCAATGTCACTCATGCAGCATGCATCACTGTCAAGACAAATACAGCAAGAAGTACTATAATATCATTTCAGGGACCTAATTTTAAATTAATTCACCATGGCAGTTTACAGCCCCTTGGCTAGGGACCGACATTACACATAAACTGGTTTAAGTGATCAGAAACTAGTTTAAACCCATAACAGAACAGACATTCAGTGCACATAAACCAGTTTCAAAATGGCCGAAACCGGTTTGAGATAATCCTGGTTGAATGTAGTATTAGACTTAACTGATTTGGCTCAAATGGTTTATGCAATGTCTGTCCCAGACCCCTTGCTGGTTTAAGATAAGCCAGAGACCCCTAGCATCCCTGCATACTCTCTGGGTAGGGCTCTGCTCTGCTCCAGAGCTGGGCTGGCCCCTCCTCTCTGCTCTCTAGCCAGAGCAGGGATGGAACATGGCAGGACTGCCTGCAGATGGCGGCGGTGGCATCAGTGGTGGGGGTGTGGTGGTGGCGAGTGGGGAGCTCCCGCAGGCAGCGGCAGCAGTGGTGATGTCAGGCCAAGCGGGGAGCTCCCGCAGGCGGCCACAGTGGTATCAGTGGTGGGGGATGGGGGTGGCGAGTGCCGACCAGCAGTCAGCGACCACCTGCAGGTGTCCCTGGCTGCGTTGGCAGTGGGGGTGGCCCGTAGGCACCACCAGCAGCATTGGTGGTACTTTTCACAGGGGGTGCACCGCCAATCTCAGGGCGCGCATGTGTACCTGCGTGCATCCCCTACACATCGCCAATGCTGGGTAGGTTGCATCACAGGGTTGGGAGGGGGGCTCTGTTCCATGCTGGGGGGACTCTTCCCTCTCCTCCTCCTCCTGCTCCCAGGGTGGGGAGCGGGGCTTTGTGAGGCGCTGGATGGGGACTCTTCCTCCCCCTCCTCTTCCCCCACTGCCTCTGTGGGGCTGGAAGGGGCAGGGACTCCATGCAATGCTACCAGGCCCCAGCAGCAGGCAGGGAGGTCAGGGTGCTTGTTCCTGGCATAGCCACAGCTCTGCCCAGTGCTGCGTAGGGGGAAGGAGTGAAGCCTGCTTTATCTCCGCGGCTCTGTTCCCCGAGTCTGAGCCTGCAGCTCCAGACCTGCACTGGAGACAGCTGCTTCCCCCAATCCCCACTGTGCAGGTCCTGCACTCTGCCAGGAGTGGAGGAAGCCCCAACACCTGCTTCCCTGCAGAATCCAGCACCAGACTTCCCCTCTGTGAGTATGGAGCTGCAGGTGCAGTGCAGAGCCACAGGGATAGAAGTGGTCAGGCAGGCTGCACGGGGCTGCTCCTTGTGGCTGCCTCTATTGCAGCTCCATACCATGCCTGCAGTCTACACTCACAAAGGGGAAGCCCGGCACTGGACTCTGCAGGGAAGCAGGGGGTGGGGCTCCCTCCACTCCTGGTAGAGTGCAAGACCTGCACAGTGGGTAGTAGGAGAAGCAGCTAACTCCAGTGCAGGGCTTCTCCAACTGCAGGCTCAGGGAGCAGAGCTGTGGGGGTAAGGCAGGCTCCACTCCCTTGCCTCATGCAGTGCTGGCTGGAGCTGTATCTGCACCAGGCAAGAGCACCCTGACATCCCTGTCTGCTGCTGCCGCCAGGCAGCAGGGGCTGCACACCATAGGGAGAGTGTGTGGGGGTCCCTACACCCCCCACACACCCTGCCCAGCTCCCAGTGCCCCTTTGGGGGGGAGGAGGAGGATAGGGAAGAGTTCTCCCCAACGTGGAACAGAGGCTCCCCCTGCCCTGTGGGGAAGAAGTGGGGGAAAAAGTGCCTTTCTGGGGCTGGGCAGCAACCCATAGAGCCTCCCCTCCCCACCCTGCATGGGGGAGAAGCAGGTGGAAGAGTCCCCCCTGGGGCCAGGCAGCTTCACAGAGCCCCTCCTCCTCACCCCACCCCACCCCACCACGGGGAGGAAGGAGGAGTGAGAAGAGCCACCCCAGCACTAAACAAGGCTCCCCTTCTGGACCTGTGGCAGTGGGGGAGAGGGAGGAGGGGGAAGAGTTCCCCTCTGGGGCCATGCAGCCTTGTGTGCCTGGACTGCTCCTGGCTGTTAGGGAGCCACTGGGGTGGCCTGCCGGGGCCTGGGCAAGCCCCTCCCCTCAGCTCAGCTTCCCTGTGGGAGGGAGGGCTGCTCTAGCGCTCCCAGACTTTTGGCTCGAACCATTGCAGGCATGTGCTGAACATCTATCCACTTGCAAACCAGTTCACTCTCTGCAGGTTAGACTAACCTGCAAAGACTGAATCAGTTCAGGCTCAGGCTTTTGAATGTCTGTCCCTAGCCCTTATGTTTAGTTCCTGCCCTTATGTTTAGTTTATGTTTAGTTCCTGCAAATGATCTAGAAAACTGGTTTACAAGAAAAAAATGAGAAAGTGATATGTGATATCAAGAAGTAACTGACTGACAATTATTACTCAGAGGAATTGAGAACACATGAATTAAAATATCACATTAACATCATGATAAGCATTTTTTTTTAATTTTAAGCACATGTGCTTTAAATTTATCAGGTGCTCAAAGGGTTCCTAGATCAGAACCAAACAACATAATCCAGTGGCCACTGGAGTCAACGGGAACACTCTCAACAATTGTCTCAAAGTGACAGGAAAGTCAGCTTAAATGAAGGTTACCAGCAGCCTGAGACATCTTCACATTTGTTTTGATCACAGCATTGAAACTTGTCACCTTGACAACCATATTCCTTTCCAGGGTCTGCTGTTCCTAATGATACACTCTGATTCACCAACTTACAAGCTGGCTCTTTTCTGAGACTAATGATTCTTTCTACCTTACAAAAAAATCTAGAAATCTTATTTGTCTAATAAAAATTCAAATGCATCATGCCCTATAGCTGAAAAGTTCTGCCAACAAATCATTATTCCATCAAAAAAGGATATACAAAATCCAACATAATAAATACATTTCCTATGGCATTTCTCTGTCATGCTGTGATCCAAAGCCCCTGTCACATATATAAAATAGTTCGCTTTCAGTAGATATGCCACATCAGTTGCTTTTTAAAGAGTCTGCTTGCTAACAATTACAATATGAAGGCAGGCAAGACTAGCACCATACAG
Organism: Alligator mississippiensis; assembly: GCF_030867095.1. NCBI lineage: Eukaryota > Metazoa > Chordata > Crocodylia > Alligatoridae > Alligator > Alligator mississippiensis. Next base: position 125,157,469 of record NC_081825.1, on the reverse strand, counting down.
ACTAACTAATACGGTTGTGCGAAACGGCTGTGTTTTGATTCAGAAAGGACAGTGATTTGTTTTGGTGTTTCTGATCACTGTCCTGTTTCATTTCAAGAGAATGTTTTGAATGGGCTGCAAGCTTTGCACAGCCATACAGGCTGAAGGGTTGCACCCAGAGGCTGGAGGGTCACACCCAGAGGCTGGAGGGTCGCACCCAGAGAGTCGTGGTGGATGGGTCGGTTTCGACCTGGAAGGGTGTGGGCAGTGGGGTCCCACAGGGTTCGGTCCTTGGACCGATACTCTTTAATGTCTTCATCAGTGACTTGGACGAGGGAGTCAAATGTACTCTGTCCAAGTTTGCAGATGACACAAAGCTATGGGGAGATGTGGACACGCCGGAGGGCAGGGAACAGGTGCAGGCAGACCTGGATAGGTTGGACAAGTGGGCAGAAAACAACAGAATGCAGTTCAACAAGGAGAAATGCAAAGTGCTGCACCTAGGGAGGAAAAATGTCCAGCACACCTACAGCCTAGGGAATGACCTGCTGGGTGGCACGGAAGTTGAAAGGGATCTTGGAGTCCTAGTGGACTCCAAGATGAACATGAGTCGGCAGTGTGACAAAGCCATCAAAAAAGCCAATGGCACTTTATCGTGCATCAGCAGATGCATGACAAATAGGTCCAAGGAGGTGATACTTCCCCTCTATTGGGCGCTGGTCAGACCACAGTTGGAGTACTGAGTAGAATTCTGGGCGCCGCAATTCAAGAGAGATGCGGATAACCTGGAGAGGGTCCAGAGAAGGGCCACTCGTATGGTTAAGGGCCTGCAGTCCAAGCCCTACGAGGAGAGACTAGAGAAACTGGACCTTTTCAGCCTCCGCAAGAGAAGGTTGAGAGGCGACCTTGTGGCCGCCTATAAGTTCATCACAGGGGCACAGAAGGGAATTGGTGAGTATTTATTCACCAAGGCGTCCCTGGGGGTTACAAGAAATAATGGCCACAAGGTAGCAGAGAGCAGATTTAGATTGGACATTAGGAAGAACTTCTTCACAGTTCGAGTGGCCAGGGTCTGGAACGGGCTCCCAAGGGAGGTGGTGCTCTCCCCTACCCTGGGGGTCTTCAAGAGAAGGTTAGATGAGCATCTAGCTGGGGTCATCTAGACCCAGCACTCTTTCCTGCTTATGCAGGGGGTCGGACTCGATGATCTATTGAGGTCCCTTCTTACCCTAACATCTATGAATCTATGAATCTATACCAATCCGGGCAGGGCTTCGGGCCCCAGCAGGGAGCAGGATGGGGCTGTGGGTGGTTCGTCCAGGGGAAGAGAAGGGCCACTGCCCTCCATGCAGGCGCAGAGACCCCCATGCAGATCTTTGATCCCTGTCACGCTGGATCGCGGGGCAGGGAAGCAGCACAGAGTGGTGCGCAAGCCTGCTGGTCCCTGCTGTGCAACTCAACTCCGAAGAGAGCAGAGATCTGCACCAGGAGTCTTCTTGCTGACCCTGCCTGCCCTGGCCACATGGAGGTGCACAAGGCAGGCAGTGTTGGTGATGAGACCCCGGCATGGATCTCTGCTTCCTGTGGAGCCAGGTTGCACAGCAGGGACCAGTGCTGCCCTGCTGTGAGACCTGGCTCCACAGGAAGTAGAGTTCTGTACCAGGGTCTCTGTGCCACTGCTGCCTGGCTTGTGCTGCTCTGGATTTCTGCTCCCTGAGGAGCTAGGTTGCCTGGCAGGGACCAGCACTGCCCTGCCATGTGACCTGGCTCCACAGGGAGCAGAGATCCACGCCGGGGTCTCCTCACTGCTACTGCCTGCCCTATACAGCCCCAGATGCTGCCTGCCCTGTGCAGCAGTGTACAGCGGTTTCCCTGCAAACCCAGCTTCCGAAACTCCAAAATTTTCCAAAACATTTCCAAAATGTTTTGGATGCCTCATTTAATTTTGGAGATGTTTCCGAGCCTTCCATTTTGATTTGGATTCAGTGTTTCAGGCACCAAAATGGCCCAAAACACCTCCAAAATGAAACGGCTGCTAAAATTTCACACAGCCCTACTAATTTAGACAGGCATAAGCTTTTATAAGCAACAAGTTACTTTCTCAGATGCTATGAAAACTTAATCTATCAGGTGCTACACTGCTCTGTCTTCTGCTGACTTCAGACTAACAAGGATAATAGGGCTGTGTGAAGCTTTGGTCCCTGATTCGATTCAGTGGAGATTCAGCCCGATTCAATTTGGCAGACATTCGACCCAATTCAGTGGCTGAATCTCTGAATCTGAACTGAATCAGGAGACCCTTTAATCTCTCTGAGTCAAATTGGAACCCTCTGAATCAATTTGGAGAGATTCAGTGATTTGGATATAGACACAACTTTAAATGTTTTTTATACATACCTCAAGGTACAAGGTGGCTCACGAATGCCGCAATGCTGGGGCAGATGGAGCGTCCCACAGGAGCACGGGGGGCTCCCTAGAATGCTCGGCAGTAGACCTGGAAGTGGACCAGAAGCACTGGGGAATGTGCGTGGTGCCCCCCTGACTTGGACACTGCTGCCTTCTGGGTCGGGGAGGGGGGCACCTGGGGTCCCTCCATGGCCGATAGTTGAGCTGGGGTGGGCACGGGGGGGTGTGTGCCAGTACTTTTGGTCCACTTCTGGGTTCACCACTAAGCACATGGGCTCCCCCGCCCCATGCTCCTGTGGGATGCTCCATCTGCCCCAGCACTGCAGCGTTCACGAGGCATGCCTGGTACCTTGAGGTATGTAGAAAAAACATTTAAAACTGTCTCTGTGGCTGAATCACTGATTCACCAAATCAGCATCGAATCTTCAGATTCAGATTTGGCCAAATCAAATCGGGAACAATGATTCGAATCAAGAAATCAAATCACTGTCCCCAATTTGGCCCGAATCCAAATTGAATATGGCCCGTTTCGCACACCCCTAATGACTAACTACCTCTCAATTACAATACGGTTAATATTTCTTTTACAGGGCAAGCATTGGCAATTATCAGTTTTTCATGGCAACCACTTTCTAACCTCAAAACAAAATATATAATGGTGAATCGTGATTATAGTGAGATAACACACCATAATTCCTGAATGTGTTCCAGTAAGCACAGAGCCTGGTCTGCTGCCTCAAGAAAAAGTGTTTAAATGCATAGGAAGTGGCAAGGCACCTTGTGATAACAGAGACATTGTGTTTTGTCTCTCCATGCGGTTTTTTTAAAATCCAAATTGCACTCCCACCTTATGACTCTCAATCCAGAGACATCCCTTTGTTCTCAGCTAAAGTTATACAATGGGCTAAATAATAATGCTCTTGAATAATAGCTTCCTAATAAATGTCTCAGAAATGCTTAAAATCATCAATGTAAAATGTGTTTAAAAAAACCACTGCTATGAAACGAAACATTTACCTCATTTTTTCAGATGGCAAAATTGAAGTCTACAGGGATTACATTTCACAAGTAATGCGAGCTCAACCAAAAAGATGACCCAAAACTTTTATTTTTTTCAACCTTACCACTAATTATAATATCATCCCTCTGCCTAGGTCTTATATATGACCATATAGGAGAACCTATCAAGTTTTACCTTATGTAAATCAGCAACTATCCTGTTATCAATTAGGTTGAAACTATAGGTTATAAAAAAAAAAAAAATCAAAATGCCCAGCCATTATATATTGATGTGCACGCACTGTCTCACTACAGTGTATATAGTTCAGACTCAACACCGTAGATTACTTTTGGTTGTGGTCTATCCATTATTGTATTATCACTGTAACATTTTTATGGGGCAGGTGATACAGTACAATGTGTGTCCTTAAAAACCTTCCAGTTGCCTTAATAATTACTTCATGTAATTGTAGTATTCAAGGTACTTGAATACCAAGTATAGAAAATATAATTGAACACTGCAGATACTGAGTTAATCTTAGTTAGCTATTCTCACTACTGTAATTTAAAAAAATTCCTAAATTCTACCTTTACTATGTAAAATGTAAAAACCATGTCCTCCTGAGTACACACCTCTTTTAACTGAGGAACAGTTTCCTCTCAGATTTATAATAGTTTACCTAATGTGCCACATTGGAGATTAACTACAAATCTGATAAAATATTATCATGATGAAAAGGTACATTATCCAGCATCATTCCCAAAATAGTGATTTAACCTAATACTTTTTCTGGCTCATTTATGTGCAATAAAATCAGTGATAGTAAGAAAATTATTCAATTATTTTACATAAGATGGTTGGGTTTTTTTAATAGTATTTTATACAATTTCTTAGAGAAATTATTATCCTTAATTTAAAAAGAAGGGAAAAAAGCATTTTGAAAAGTTGATTTTTGTAGAAGAGGTTTTGGATCTTACACATTTTTATGGGGGAGGAAGACATCAGAAATATGTATTAGGTAAGATTGTTCTTTTTTCCTCAAAAGTCCTGGTTAATTCTGTATCTACATGCACTGTGCGCCTTCTAGGCATCCAAACATATCCAATTCCTATAAGGACTTCAATATTACTTGAGATTTATCCCACCCAGTAATCAACATCAAAATAAGTGAAAGCACCAAACCTAGAACCTTATTAGTGACCTCAGAAGATCTGAAATAAAATAACGTCCTGAATAGTAAGTTCAGGACGTTAGTGTAGTGAAATGCAAGGCACGTGTGATAGTCAGGTAAGATGTTCTGATGAGAAAAATGATATAAAAAATACGGTGGTTATGTTTTTGTGCTAGAGTGTGTTGGAGAAAGCCACGGTATGTTTTGTATATGCATTAAGAGATGGAGAGTGAAAACCTCAAGGAGTGTCTTAGTGAGAGTGCTGACACCAGAAAGGAGGAAAAATATAACTCCTCTTTATTTCCAGGTTTTCCAGGTTCAGTGTGGATAGGGTGTGTCCTCTCAAAGCCTTAACTATCACTATACATATCTCTAGTTTAGTAATATAATTGTGCTGCTGCACTTTAAAGCTTGTCAAGAAGTAAGAACAGGCACTAAAGATGGGACACTAAGGGAATGGAGATCTCCTTAGGCAAGAAGATTAACGAAACTTGGCTTGTTTCATTTAGCTAAAAGGAGATTGAGAGGATATGATCAAGGATGTTTGTGGGATGAATATTAGGGAAGGGGAAGGAATTTATAGGCTTAACAACACAGGCACAAGATCAAATGGATATGAACTGGCTCCAGATAAATTTATATTAGAAATCAGAAGACTTTTACTTATCAGAGAAGTCAAGTTTTGTCTTCCAAGACTTATAGTGGGGGGCAAAGAACCTGAATAACTTTATGATTGAATTGGATGGCAAGAGAAGAGATGGTAAACTAGGGCAGACAGGTCTGGCACAACCAAATAGTCTGTGTGTTGTGCAGTCACATATCTGTGGTTCCCAGGTAGGAGAAGGAGGGTGGCTCTTGTAGTTAGGCTTAACTAAATAGCAACTATGCACCAGAATGAACTCTCATGGAAAAAGTAAAGGATGGAGACATACAGCCACCTCCCCTCTTACTTCACTACCCTTGTGCTTAAGAGAAATCTATTGAACAACTTTAAAAGGCAAATTTGGGAATAAAAATTCATAAACTGGCTGGACACTAAGAATGAAGGACTATACCAGGGGTAGGCAACTCCTAGCACGGGTCCCAGAGTGTGGCACCTGAAGGCATTTGGCACATGCACCTTGGGGCAGACAACCAGGAAGGGGCTAGGGCTGCATTGCCACAACTAGGATCAGGCCCCTCATGGCTTCCCTGCTGCCTGCCCCATCTTATAATCTGAGGTTGCAGATATTTTTGGCACTCTGCACAAAAACATTGTTGACCCCTGGACTAAACACTGATATTGGTTTTGTGGCACATTATATTTTACCCAACTCCTGAATTCTTTCCACATAGGAAAGGTGAAAATGACCCTCCTTCCTTTTGATAAACCATGATCTCCCAGTAATCAGCCTCTTTTCTTTTGCTAAATTGTGTCTGCTACCTCTGAGAATTTCTCTCCTTCCCCTCCCCTCTGCTGTATTTCACTATGCTGTGGCTGGTTCTTGTGATCAGAGACCTGAGGAAGACTGTCATGCATTCAAAAGCTCGTCTAACTTTATCCCAGCTACATAATTGGTTCAGTAAAAGATATCCCTGCCTTAGAAATCCTTGCTTCTTGCATAATTTCTGGACCATCATGGACATGTCATTCTTACACTACTGTATCCTTTATATATTAATCTTTTATAATTTACTCTCTTATAATATAAATCAATGCATTATTTTGTCTTATTTGCATTTGTCTACCTATAGATTATTAGCATTTAACCTAAAATAACATGCAAATTTAATAGTAATCTTACACTTCTCCAGCAGGGCTTTTCTTATACAAAAATTGCCATTAGGTTGCAAAATAGTTGTAACTCCTATTATTTCCATACAAATAAGGTTACTCTTTTCGCAACATTTGCTAACAGTTGTATCCTAGATGCTTAAATTGTAAGCTCTGAACTAGGTTTTCCATTTATGTCAAAGTAATTGAGCAATTTCAGATCAGTATAAACGGACATGAGGTAATATTCAGATCCACTGTGTACAACTCATCTGTAAAAAAAGACTACCATAGATTATCACACTGAAGTATTTGCTGGGCCTGTTGCTGATCTAACATATACCAGTGTGACTGTCCATTCGTAATGTAAATGATTTGACTCCGAGATGAGATATGAATCAAATGTAAAGATGCTGGGAGGAAAAAAAGCATCTATTCTTTGGGAAGTATTCACATAACTTCAGCTCAGACCAGGTCTCCTCTAAACAACAATTCCTAACTGAGGTTGTAAAAGAAATAAATGCAATGAGACATGCCCTTTCGAACAGATGATACAAGCAGATGCTACTGTTACTTTTGCACTCCTGTGCCTTTTCACCTCAAAATAAGCAGTTCTAATATCATCTTTTTATCCTATATTTTTCTGGCTCGGTTAAGTCCCCTGCAGTTGTTACATTTGTTGTGAGCATATGCGAGTATCCCACAAGAAACGGAAACATTCCAGACACTGGCCTCGAACAGGCATTCACTTTTAGCAGTGAAATTGTTTTAGAAATCTTTCTGGGAAAGGGAGCAGTACAGGCACTCCTAGTCTGCAGGTGCACCTGGACTTTTAAAGTACGAGGGGGCTTCCTGCAAGCAGTGGCAGGTCTGATGTGGGGTCTGTGCTGTTATCAGCTCCTGCTGCCAGTTGCAGGTAGTCCCTTCACCCATGCCTTGATTCAAACAGTGGAGGCAGGGGCCAAAGGTGGTTTGGAGGAGGCCCAATTTCAATCAGTCCCTGAAGCCACAATAGGCTCATGGGGATCCCTGTCACCCTTGCTGCCTGGTAGTAAGAGTGAGGGCAATGCCTGCAGCATGGAGTGCTACAAAAATAACACTGGTAACCTTAGTTGCTCATTAGTCATCACAGAACTCATATTAAACAAGGTGTGTGGCTCTGAGTTGTCAAGAATCAATCCTGAAAGTTAAGAGCATATGACAGCAGCTTTACAGCAGATATAAAGCAAATGGAACACAGGCTCCAGTGATATGCATAAATATGAGGTCATTAACTGCATGGATTATTAGTTGAACACTGTTCTGTTCTGACCTATACTGTTCCAACTGACTTTACAGAGTCAGTAGTGAAGAACTTCACGACATGCAGAGATTTCAAGAACAAAAATTCCAACCACCCCATTAGAAACTCATCCCTGAACTCCATGCTACAATTCTGGGCTACTCAAGGACCACTTTTCAGAGTCATGTTAGGTTCATCACACAGTTTTTCATCTTTTTTCAAACCTTGGGTTGGATTTGTCCAGCCATTACCTAGTCTTCAAGACAGACTTCAGGAATGACTTCCTTGGAGCACTGATCTGCCCCACAGATTACTTTTTCTGAACTATTTACCATATTAAATGTATCTGTGTTTAGGATTTAAAGTTTTCCATGGAACTAACCAAAGAAATAAAGGAAACACAGGGAGACATTTACTTCCCAAAACACATTTAGACACTACCACCACCACCATTACCAAAAATGGCTACTTTTAGTTCAGCCAGACCTGGCTGCTGTCTGATTGAGAGGAATGGGTCATTTGAATTGATGTCTCTCAACTTACACAGCACAGAGGAAGGAGTGGAGTGGGAGAGCTCAGACTTAAGTAAGTGGCTCTGTGAGTATGCATTTTCCATGGGCTTGCCCACTGAATTGATGGAAAGAAACACAACATATGAACAAACAAAGATGAAGAGGTAGAGCATGATCAGAATCCTCAGGAGACATTGGCAGCAGGAGTGGCCGCTAGGGCACAGCGAGGATGGTGACCAGTGAGATGAAGAAGCAATGGAGGAGAAGGAGTGGTGAGCAGAACTTAACCCCTCCATGTCACCCTCCTTTTTGAAAGCTGTATGTGAGGCATGCAGAGGTCAGGAAAAGAAACAGTCCAAAAAAAAAAAAAAAAGAATGATCATTTAATTACAAATGGACACAATCTCTGAACATACAAACAAAATTAACATTACTTTTTAAGGGAAAAGGGCTGATGTCAAAGAGGCAAGTGAAAAGTAGCAGCCACACGTGCCTCTGTTCAGATGCCAGTGCAGACTGATTATTCTTTTAATCTGATACCGTGATGTGAAGGTTTTTGAAAAAAGCCATTTTTATATTCTCAAGACTTCAAGGGATTTCTTTGGAAAAAAGATAGGTAAGAAACATAGCAAATGATCAGCTAATTCAACCAACTTAATTTAAATCAGTTGGCTCGCTTCATTTTAAACTAGGATCAAATGAATTCAGATTAACAAAAACATATGCAAGTGCATAATTCCTGAATTGATCCTGAATTTTAAAGGTAGACACCGTATGGATAAATTAAACAGCATAGATTAACCAGAATGTATCTTCTCTGAAAACATCCTAAAGCTCAGCAGTGGTGCCTACAGAAAACCATCATTCTTACTAGAGTTTACATTAGTTAACCTCTTGGGACACAAAGCCATGAGAAATCAAGATCTACAGATCATTATACATGTAACAACTCAACTCTTTAGAGCCTGTGCTTATCATTGGGAAAGAGGAGGAATATATTCTATAACTTTACATTAAAAAAAATTCTACCATTCTTACATTGGAATGGTGCTGTTTGGGTCTTGTAATCTACCTTCCTAAAAGAAACGCAAATCCTTATTGCCCAAGTGAAATAAACTGGGAGTTCAAATAACTTCATGCACAAAATTTAACCACGATATCATGGTCTGAATATCACTCTGAAGTAAAGGAACTTATGGATAGGGACAGTGTGCTGCAAAGTGTAAGCCCAGAAACAGGAAAGTTCATAAACAAGCAGGAGTTTTTTATTTATTGTTATTTCTATAAATCGTGAAGGAAATTCTTTTATAAGATTAAATTTGTGTCCTTTGTTAGGGTAGCAATGGTACCTGCTGAATCTCTTAGGAGCTTGTATAGTAATCCTGAAGAGAGATGCACTAAGCAACACAAAATTAACATTAGAACAGCATCTAGTCAGGTCACTCTTTTCATTTAGAAGTTTTCATATTCCACTCAAATACATCAGGGCCTGATCCTATACTCTAGTTGAATCCATAAGGAAACTTTTGTTGCTGGACAGTAATTTCTTTGCTCAAGTGTTAAATGGTAATGGCAATGTTAATGACACTGGGATACTTAACAAATTCTTTGTTTTCATCTCCAGACATTACCCTAACCCTTTGCCCGGTTCTTAATAAATGAGATTTCCTTTTATGCATCTCTAGAGCATCCCTAGCAATAACACTTTTCTCTGTCTTTCTGGCTGAAGGTTTCCCAATACAGCTTCTCAAATTCAGAGATCAATTGCATCTAACAGGCACAGTCCTAGGTAAAGGGTGGTGTCTAAACAAGACAATAGAAAGGAATCATGCTTCAGCTTCGAGGAGTATCTCAATAAACAGTAGCTAGCATGCATTTCTCTTCACAGATAGAACTTGCGATCTACCTACACACACTCCTACTTTCTGTACCCCCTGTGGTGCTTACATCTGCAGGGGGACCTGGAAAAAGCAGCTCAGAGGGACCTAGGAACAGCAAAGGTACCAACCACTTTCTGCAGGCAATTTGTATCTTCTCCTCTCCCCACCTAACCTGATTGAACTGCCTCAGCTTTAGGTAGCCCATACAATACAACAGAATGACTGATGTATATCAGATAATGTCATAGTTTCATAGATGTTAGGGTCAGAAGAGACCTATTAGATCATTGCGTCTGACCTGCCCTGGGCAGGAATGAGTGCTGGGGTCAGATGATGCCAGCCAGGTGTCTGTCCAATCTCCTTTTAAATACCTCCAAGGAAGGGGACAGCACCACCTCCCTTAGAAGCTTATTCCATATTTTGGCAACCCTCACTGTAAAGAATTTTTTCCTGATATTCAATCTGAATTTGGTCTCTTCCAGTTTGTGGCCATTATTTCTATTTACCCTGACAGGCGCCCTGGTAAACACCGTATCCACTATTTCTTGTTGGCCCCGCTGATGAGTTTGTAGGCGACCACGAGATCACCTCTCAGCTTCCTCTTGTGGAGGCTGAAGAGGTTCAGGTCTCCCAATCAGTCCACATAGGGTTTTTTTGGTAGGCCTTTAACCAGACAAGTGGCCCTCCTCTGAACCCTCTCCAGGCCATCCACATCCCTCCTGAAGTGTGGTGCCCAAAACTGGATGCAGTACTCCAGCTGCAGCCTGACCAATGCTGCATAGAGGGGAAGTATCACCTCCCTAGACCTGTTTGTGATGTACCTACTTATGCAAGAAAGGGTGCAGTTAGCTTTACTTATTACCTCATCACACTAGTGACTCATGTTCACTTTGGAGTTGACTATGACTCCGAGATCCCTTTCCACAGTTGTGCTACTTAGAGTGGTACCTCCCAGGCTATAGGAGTGTTGATGATTCTTCCTCCCCAGGCGCAACACATGACACTTATCCTTGTTAAACTGCATACTACTCTGTTCGGCCCACTTTCCCAGCCTGTCCAAATCAGCCTGGATTTGCTTCCTGCCGTCTATTTGTGTACCTCCCCCACATAGTTTGGTGTTGTCAGCAAACTTGGACAGGGTGCTTTCTACTCCCTCGTCCAAGTCACTAATGAAGATATTGAATAGTACCGGTCCCAGGAGAGAGCCTTGGAGGACTGTGCTGCCTACATTTCTCCAGGTAGAAACCGACCCATCCACCACCACTCTCTGGGTGCATCCCATAAGCCATTATTCTACCCACCGGACTGGGTAATAATCTACATTGCAACTGTTTAATTTACTTATAAGAACTGGGCATGACACTGTGTCAAAGTCCTTTTTAAAATCTAAGTAAATAACATCTACCTCTATTCCTTCATCCAAGTATTTTGTGACCTGGTCGTAAAATGAAACCAGGTTAGTCAGGCAGGATCTGCCTACTATGAACCCATGCTGATTGCCCCTTAGCATCATTTTACCCGCTGGTCCCCCACAAATGTGATCCTTAACAATTTTCTCAAAGGTCTTGCCAAGGATAAAGGTGAGATTAACCGGCCTATAGTTATCCGGTTCCTCCTTCCTCCCCTTCTTGAAAATAGGGAACACACTGGCCCTTTTCCAATCCTCTGGGACCTGTCCTGAGCACCATGAGTGCTCAAACAGTTGTGGTAGTGGCTCTGCTATGACTCCAGCTAATTCCCTAAGTACCCTAGGATGAAGTTCATCAGGACCTGTTGACGTAAATACATTCAGCCCCTCCAGGTGCCCCTTTACAAAGTCAGCATGACCAGTTGGTAGGCTGGTATTTATACTGGGCTTACCTAAGGTCCCAGTGGGATGCATATTTGTATTCATGTTCAGGAACATGGATGCAAAGAAATCATTTAGAAGCTCCGATTTGGCCATCCTATATGTTACTGGTTGCCCTAGTTTATCCTGAAGGGCCCTTAACTTACCCAGCACCTTCTTTTTGCTTCCTATTTACTTAAAGAATGACTTTTTGTTATCCTTAACTTTTGCTGCCAGCCTAAGCTCCATTTCCACTTTGGCTCTCCTCGCTGTAGATCTTGGCAATTGAGCAATTTCCACATCAGCTTAAACAAACATGAGGTAATATTCAGATCCACTCTGTACAACTCATCTGTAAAAAAGACTACCATAGATTGTCACACTGAAGTATTTGCTGGGCCTTTTGCTGATCTAACTTATACCAGTGTGACTGTCCATTCTTAATATAAATGATATTATTCAGAGGTGAGATATGAATCAAATGCAAAGATGCTGGGAGAAAAAAAAGGATCTATTCTTTGGAAAGTACTCACATAACTTCAACTCAGACCAGGTCTCCTCTAAACAACAATGTTTTTTCCTTGATAGACTGGTTTTATGGCTCCTGATTACAGTTTCATAATTAAAGTCACCAATAGGAGACTTCTTTGCCCTTGGCAGCCTTGAAGAGCCTGGTTTCAATGGGACATGGGCACTATTCCAGTGGTAGGACAGTATAAAAATAAAAGTGTCCTTAGGTCCATGCTGCTCAGTTTCCATTAAAGTTTTTAAGACAATTGTGGGGGTATCTACACAAGATGCTTATTGTAGAATTGCCTAATTAGCTCAGCAGTGAAGCATCACCATCTATACATGCAGAGCCATTAGGCCGGACGGAGTAAACTAATTAATTCCATCATAGGTTAGTACTGCCAGATACAAGTACTATTCTATGGCAGAGTTATTTACTCTGCCGCAACACATGTGTAGATGGTGACTGGGGCTACCCGGGGAATAAGGGTGCTCCAGTGTGAGGCTGCCTGCCATCTAGCTCCGCCCTATAGCACCCTCATGCCCCAGCCAGGCCTTTTGCAGCACACTGAACCAGGATGGAGCAGCCTGAGGCTGCCAGGCTGACCCCCACCCCCATGCCCTCTGCCAGCTGGGGCTGTTTTCCCAGCTCAATGTGCTGCAGTCTTGGACGCACATGAAAGTGCTGTGCCTGGGAACAATAAACTCTGGCATGGACTGTGCTGCAGTTTATTGCGTCGTGCTAATTGTATGTATAGATGCACCCTGTAAATGCTTTGTAGCGAAGCCAGGAACAGGACTTAGGATTTGCAACTGTCAGACACATACTTTTACATCCTTTTGGTTAGGTAATAATGAACATAAAGAACAATAAAACCCCTCTCCACTTTGATATCAAACAATCAAGTTGCCCTCCTACGGTGAGTTTTTCCATGAGAAGTTGCAAATAAACTTTTATACCTAAATTATAAACCAATGAAAACATGGGCTTATAATTCTTACACAGTGTTATCTCTAATAGTGCAGAGGCCCTGATATAATAATTAAATTATACAGTTAATGAGGTTAGTTGTTATACTATGCATAATGGTTTGAAGAGGGAAATACAAGTGTTATGAATAAAGTTAAATTACACTGTGACTATTTTCCTTTATACTAACTGCAGCTAAATGTAATTGTTCTCCAAGCCATTACTTTCCATTAACTCAAACCATCATCATTAGGGTGTTATTTAAAGTGAGTAGTTGCTAGTTGTTAATGCGCCTGAAGTTCACTCAAGTCAAAGTAAATGACTCATTGAAACTTTGAGAACAGAAAAAGGCAACATCAGTGACTTAATTGTAGTTAATTCTAGATTGCACACAAGCAGAAAGCATAACCTACAGCTCTAGTGTGATTAGCTGTGCATGGGTATAAAACTGAAAGAGAACAAGAGACCTTTCCCTTTATGTTTGAAACTTTGGCATCGGCTCAAAAGGATGAAGACCATCAGGAGATCAGTGTAAGGTCTACACACCATTATACTGCTCTAGCCTCTTCAGAAGCAATGAAAAGATTGAGAAGAAGAAGAACCAGATGTAAGACAATCACCATGACTATGCTCTTCTACTCTGCAATAGTTCAGAGCTAAGATAATATAAGTTTAAACCTTCCAAAAATAGTAGCAGGCAGCACTCTGGTCTTCACTCTTAATAGAATATATAAAGCCTCATTATATGTATGTTCCCACCCCTCCTACTGAATGACTGTGTCTCAAGAACCACAATGTTGTATTCAGTTAAATTCTAAAGACATTTCTCCTGTTTTTCACTAGAACGGTAACTGCTTAGGCAGTGAGGAGTAAAACAATACACTCCCAGGTTATAAACTTCGGATAAACCAGCATCTGTATTTTAAAAGTCTGGTATTTTGGAATGTGGCCATCAAATATGGCATGTCATGTCATCCTTCAGATCTGCTCCATGTCTTCATACAGAATCACATGTTTTTGAATACTAAAGAGTTTTTAGTAAGTATTTTTTCCCTCTCTCTTCCCTGCAAAGTCATCACAGATAAAAAGAGAGAGAGACTGACAGGACTAGGAGAGGTTGTGTTCTATTCTTTCTTCTATATCACCACCATATTAAGGCTTGGATGGGTCAGTTAGTTCTACTTAGACTGAATTCAGCCAAATGCATTAAGTGCTGCAGATGCTAGATAGATCTAATTTCACTATTAAGGAGGATGCTTTTTTAGCCTTTGAAATTGCTGTTCCTAAAGTTTGTGATATACTTTGTCACGGATCATGAACAATTAGCCAAGACAAAGTGTCCTGCTAGCCCCTCCAGGGTATATCTTCATGGCACAATGGAACGATATGCCGGGATAGCTAATCTAGCTGTGAACGTACTGGTAAATCCAAGCCAAATCTGCATGCGCTATTTTTGGAAGTGGGGGCAGTATGGCCATATGAATGTGGCAATATTCCTGGGCTAATTAGCTTTGCGTAGAAGCAGGGATTATTGGCCTGGGGCAGCACTATTTTCATATGACTTCTGGTTTACATGCATCTCTCCATAGTACTTTCCTGTATGGACTGTATAGACATAACCTAATTTTCTCCCGGGAATTAGCTTCTACTAAAAAAAAAAAGACTCTGGCTGTTACAGAAAATTGTCATAGCATGGAATGAGTCTAAATAATGCTTTCCTCAGACTGCAGAGTGCCTGAAAAAATGGCTCTGACGTACAAAATGCCCTATCTCTTACAATGGATGCTACTTCACGTGCTAACGGTGATGCTTTAAATACAATGTTGATGAATATTTTGTTGCTCAAACTATATAAAGGAGGAAGTTAATGAATTAATCAGAACCTGAGATTTCTCTCAGGATATACATATAGGGACCTTATCTTTATTGCCCTATTCTGATCCTTAGGGTCTGTGGAGATGTTAGTATCACATATTTTATCAGGTTAATTTCACCATGTTTCAAGAATTGCACTGGTCAAGTTTCATCTCTTAGTAAGTTCTTCCATGGAAATTATGTAAGTATTTTTATCTGTTTGATATTGACTTTGCTGAAGTGATAATATACCAAACACTACAAAATAGTTCTTGACAGAAGAAGAGCATTGTGAACTGTGGAATAAGATTTGATAGCGCACACAGTGAAAGTGAAATCAGAAGCTACACGCCCTTAGAAGCTGTGTAAATGGCAAAATTCTTAAGTAAACAAAACAACTCTTTAAGGCAGATGGCACGTGAAAAGCCACTGGATTACTTTTGAAATCCAGATCATAAACAGTAGTATGATCCACTACAGAATCCACCCTACCACATATTCCCTGTTTACATCTATGCTTATTAAATGCTGGTAAATCCTCAACTCTTTACTTTGGCTCCATCACTACTTTATCCAGTAAGGATAGTGCATTATTTATTATTCTAAAAGGTCATCTCATAGTTTTGAAGCTACTGAAAACTTCCATCAACTGTAAGTCTATATTTGGCCGATCTCTTAGATAGGGCTTTAAACTAAGATTGCAGGGGGATGGGGAAAAGCAAACTGGAGCCTACCTGGGGACCAATATACAGGAAAGCTTCATTGACAATGAAACCAAGCAAGCCACTCTTATGGGGGCTGAGAAAACAGCTCCCCTTCAATGCGACAGGTGGCCAGTGACCTCAGTAGAATGACTTAGGTGCCTGTACACCAATGCCAGAAGCATGGGGAACAAGCAGGAGGAACTGCTTTCCACTGGGTGCTACGATCTAGTGGGGATCACGGAGACCTGGCGGGACTCCTCTAATAACTGGAGTGTAGCCATAAAGGACTACGTCCTTCACAGAAGAGATCGGGTAGAGAAGAGAGGTGGGAGTGTTGTCCTCTATGTGAAGGAGCAGTACACCTCCCTACTGGCCGATGTCAGCCCCAAAGAAGAATAGCTTGAAACCCTCTGGGTCAAGCTCCAGGGGAGAAACAGCAAAAGAGACCTGACTGTAGGTATATACTACAGGCCGTCTAACCAAGGGGAGGAACTAGATCTAGCGTTCACTTGTGAACTAACGGAGGCCGCGCATGCACGGAACATGGTTGTCATGAGTGACTTCAACTACCAAGACATTTCCTGGGAGGAGTGCTCAGCCAGCTCGGATTGATCACGATCCTTCCTGACCAGCACTGAAGAGCTTTTTTAGACTCAGGAGGTGCACAGACCAACTAGAGGCAGTGCAGTTCTTGACCTGGTCCTGGCCAAAGGGGATGACCTGGTGACCAACTTAAACATAGAGGGCAGCTTAGGCGATAGTGACCATGAAATCATTACGCTCACGGTCCATCACAAAGCTGATAAAACAAAGACCAAGATTGAAGTCTTAGACTTAAAAAATGCAAATTTTAATAAGTTCAGGTCACTAGTAGCGAATGCCCTGAGAGACCAAGGACCACAGGTAAAGGGAGCACAAGAAGAACGGTCGTTCCTTAAGGATACAATCCTTAAGGCTCAGAGAAAATCCATTCCCTTATGGCGAAAAAGTAGCAGAAGGGTCAAAAAACTCTCTTGGCTAGGCAGGGAAGTTGCAGCCCTCCTACAGAAAAAGAAAGAGGAGTAAAAACAATGGAAGCTTGGGACAACTTCTAAGGAAGACTACTTGACAATGGCCCACACTTGTAGAAACCAGATTAGGCAAGCTAAGGCATAAACCAAACTAAAACTAGCTACAAGAATCAAGGACAAGAATTTGTTCTTTAGCTACATAAGGAGTAAAAGTAAAACTATTGGGAGCGTGGGGCCGCTGCTCAATGCCTCAAGATATCTGGTCACTACCACTCCGCAAAAAACCGAACTCCTAAATGACTACTATGCCTCAGTCTTTCACAAGACCAATGGGAACAACATGCCAGGTAGGGCACAGAACAAGCAGGGTAGGATTGACACCATTCCCACCATTGCCATAGAACTGGTGCACGATCAATTAAAGAAATTAGACGTATATAAATCAGCAAGACCAGATGAACTCCACCCAGGAGTGCTGCAAGAGTTTGCCAAAGTAATGACACAGCCCCTGGCAAGGGTCTTTAAAAAATTTTGGGCCTCCGGAAAAATCCCAGAAGACTGGATGAGGGCCAATGTTCTGCCCATCTTCAAGAAGGGGAAGCGTGAAGGCCTGGGAAACTACAGATGAATTAGCTTAATTTCTGCTCCAGGGAAAATCCTAGAAACATTCATTAAAGAGGCTATATGTGACAAACTTGCAGAAGGCATGATGCTGAATGACAGCCAGCATGGCTTCATCGCGGGCACGTCTTATCTGACCAACCTCATTTCTTTCTATGATCAGGTGACTCATTACCTGGATGAGAGAAAAGCAGTTGACATCATATATCTCGACTTCCAGAAAACCTTTGACCTGGTATCCCATGAAGTACTGATCGGAAAACTGGAAGATATAGGGCTGAACTGCAGGACCATTAAGCGGGTGTGAAACTGGTTGAAGGGTAGAATGCAGAGTCCTAATGAATGGATTGGTGTCGTCCTGGCGAGATGTGGGCAGCAGCGTACCCCAGGTGTTGGTACTTGTCCCAGTGCTGTTCAATATCTTCATCAATGATCTGGATGAGCGGGTGAAAAGCCCACTGGCCAAGTTCGCAGACGACACCAAGATATGGGGTTGTGTGGACACACCTGCAGATAGGCTGCAGATACAAACAGACCTAGACAGTCTGGCATGTTGGGCAGAATGGAATCAGATGAGGTTCAACATAGAGAAATGCAAAGTGCTGCATCTGGGAAGGAAGAACCCCCAGTGCACCAGAGGCTGGGCATCACTAACCTGACCAGCACTACAAATGAAAGGGATCTGGTGGTAACAATAGACCCCAGCATGAATATGAGCTGGCAATGCGACGCAGTAGCCTTTAGGGCCAATAAAACTCTGGCATGTACCAATCAATGCATCTCCAGTAAACCCAAAGGAGTGATTCTACCACTTTACTCAACACTGGTGCAGCCATAGCTGGAGTATTGTGTCCAGTTCTGGGCACTGCACTTCAACATGGACACGCTAAAGCTCAAGAGGGTCCAGAGATGGGCCTCCCATATGATCAGGGACTTGCATGGCAAGCCATACAAGGAAAGGCTGAGGGATCTCAGGCTCTTCAGCCTAAAGAAAAGTAGGCTGAGAGGGGACCTGATTGCGGCTTACCGTTACAACAGAGGCATACATCAGGGGCTTGGTGAACAACTGTTCACCAGGGTGCCCTGGGGGAAAAATAGAAACAACAGCCACAAACTCCTGGAAGATAGTTTCAGGCTGAACATTAGGAAAAACTTCTTCACAACTAGGGTGTTCAGACTATGGAACAAGCTCCCCCCAGAGGTAGTGCAATCATCTACCCTAGAGGTCTTCAAGAGAAGACTGGATGGTTACCTAGCTGGGGTCACTTGACCCCAAATGTCTTTTCTGCTCATGCAGGGGGCTGGACTCGATGATCCTTCAGGGTCCCTTCCAGCCCCATGATTCTATGATTTTACTAAATATCTCTGCTAATAAGCACTTTAATTATGGCAACTCCACATGTGGCAATAGTGTAACTAGGGCAGGGTGATAGAGCAACTGTCCCAGGTGCCAATGGGGATAGGTTGGTGAAATAACAGTTTTTGCTACAGCCATGACATTGTGATTGTAGTGAGAGTGACAACCAGAAGTCGCCACTGACCCTGAATCACGGCAGCTTCCTAGGCTGTCTGGCCACATTTTTACACTGCTAATAGGTGATGGTTACTTTTCTGAAGTCTTCTGTTTTTACTTAATCTAGTCCTTTATTTTTCCTGTCCCTTCTCACCTCTATCTCTAATTTACATATCTATGACAACAACATTTTAAGTCTGGGTTACAAAGTCTTGTGTGAAACAAGTGATACAAAAGCTGACAATTTCAGTTTTTGAATCACTAAATGTTAATAACCTAAGAATGAACAGCATCACAACATGGAAAGAAAAAGAAAAATAGACAAAGCCTGAAAAATTAAGGTGAGTGAGCAGATTTTTTTAAGAAATGAAGAAAACGATAAAGGTCAAAAGAAATAAGAGGACAATTATATGGCCAGAACACGTAAGAGACACACACACGCATACAACCCCCCCCCCGCAAAAAACAAACCCCACCCTGGCATCTGAACAGAATTTTAAAAATAGTGATTTGAAAAACACTCTAAAGCAGTGAGTCTCAACCATGGTGCCGTGGCACCCTAGGCTGCCCTCAGATCCTTTGTGCCACAGGGTGCTGGGCTATTTTAGTAGTGTTAGGTGTGCAAACATCTACACACGATTCACAAGGTAAGCACAGAGATTTCAAATGGGAATCAACAGTGTCAAAAACCTTCTGACCTGTTGTGGCCTTTTCGAATTCTTTGCAATAGAAGAATTGATCTATTATTTTTCCATAGTCAAAAAATTAGGGAAAGCTCAAATCTGGCCTTTTCTGGCAAGTGCTCAGAGTCTAAAGAGGGGTGTTGGAGTCTAAAAAGGTTGAGAATAACTGCTCCAAAGACAAAGGAATGGAAACTAAAATTTAAAAACACTACACCATAAAAATACAACCTAATAATCTTTAATGCCATTAAACTTTAACCTATACATACAACTTCCATAACTATAATTTCAAACAAGCTAGTTTCTTCCTTTCCTTAATTTCAAAATGATTTTAACAAAGGTGTACAAAGAAATATCAGATTACTAAAATCAGCACTAAACCTACAGAATTTAAGGAACAAAGATGATCTAAAAAATAATATTATAATCTCCTCCTCAGTTTAATTAAGAATTCCTCTACCTCATGGTTAACAGAAGTTAGTAGGACCAAACAAGGTGTATGCTCATAAACAAAATGTGTCCTGTTTTAGCTTTAATCATACCTTTTACATCTTCATCTTCTATGGTTGTATTGGAACTTTCTGTGGATTCCTGTTGAGAAGTAAATACAAGTGAAATACATAAAATGATCCTGCAATCTTATTCAGACACTTATGAAAATTATACTTCATATGACATAATTCATGCAAATCTTCGACACAGGGTATATGGATGTTATTCACAAACAAATGGTTACATACATTGAGATGTTTCTAAAGGAAACTAATGTAAAACACATAAATTTCAAATGGAAACCATTTTATTAAACATATTTCCTGCTATCCAGTTTAACTCCACAGGAGTGCAAAAAGGTCTTCATGACAATGGGTGCAGCAGTTTTTCCTTTTATACCCTGCTAGACAGAATTCATCTGAACTATTAGACGAATTACATCAGCCAAATATTAAACTTGTCCTTTTAAGCTTAGTGATTAAACAACTGTGCAGTCAGTCATTCCATTTGATTTTTTCAATATGTATTATATAAAATGAAGCCTTGTGCAATTTACAGTAATAATTATTTTCGTAAGTTGCTACTTCTATTAAAATGAATGGACAGATTCCCATTTATATCAATAAAATAGGGATCAGATCCATGATAGCATTTTTATATTGATCTTATACTAAAAGGTTTGAAAGTGGGAGCAAATTGATAGAGAGTAATTATACTGGATAAGCTGAGATATCTTTGCAAAAATATTCTTCAGCTACCCAGCCACAGAGGAAAATGACTTCTCTATCACACAGATACATTAAAATCACCACAATGTTAAAAAGGCAAGAAGACCTAAACAGTTTTTTGGAGTAACCAGAAACATGAAATATTAATGTACACAATTAAAGGACACTGTCAGAGAACTGGCACACACCAATTTTGACTTATTCTTTTTCACTTTTTGGAAATAGACTTTTCTTTTTGCACATTTCTTCAAAAAAAACTGTGACTCCTTAAAACTCATGCATAAAGATATCAACAACTGGCCAGTTTATTTATTGACAAGTGTCAATTTATTATTTTTTTTAAAATCAATATATCCTGACAGTGCCCTTATTTACTATGTTTTCAGAAGACTGTGTCTAAGAAAAGTTTCAAAATGGTTAATGCATTCTTCAGACTCTAGAACAAAAATTGCGTGCATCCATAAATATTCATCATTAATAAGTTAGACGTTTCACTCCACGCAATGAACATATCATGCTCTATAAATGTATATATAGTACCTGGAAGAAATAAAAACCACACATGTACAAGCTGAAAAACACCATGCACAAGCTCACACAAGAGGTAGCCTGTAATATGGAAGCATCCACTCCAGTTTTCATGCTAGAACATTTATTTTTGCAGGTAATGGAATGTGACAGTAACTTTCCCCCAAAGTGGTTTTCTTGTCTATGTTATTACTTTGGGAAATACAGTATTTAAATTACTATGATCATATAATAAAATTAAGTAGATGTCATGCCAACGAGTTTCAATGTTTAATTTTTTTCCCATTTTGCTGGCTTTTGTAAAGATTTAACTGAAGTTAAAATGTAGGCTGTATACTGCCTATTAATACAATTTGGGAGGTTTAATATGGATCATGAACACATACAGTATTAGACCTAAAAGTAAAATGAACTTCAATACTTCTCATATGCCCACAAATGAATGGGAGATACAGGTACAATATGAATAGTATAGTTCTTCATACTAGTGAAATATCTGCATGTGTTACTTTTCATTAAGACTTAATTCTTTACATATACAGCACTGAATAACCACAACTAGTTACTGCAGATAAATGAGACAATGATCCTTTAGATGTTCTAAGTCCTCAGAGTATGGCATATAGTGAAATCTGTTTAAAAAAAGTGGAATCTGCATGGGAAAAACTGGAAACATGAGTAAAATATTATGATATTCCCTGGCCTTTTTCAAGTTCAGGCAAGAGAGAACAAAGTTACCAGGTATTAAAAACCAACTACCCAACAAAACCATCACAATGCGCAGAAAAAAGAAAATCCATGAAAAAAATGCATAAAAAAACCCAAGGTTCATCAAATCAAAAGAGCATCTTGCCACTTCAAGTGTTAAAATTCTTTTGAAACTAGATGATGTTATGGAAGAAGTATAGTTCCATGCAGAAGACATGTCAGTATGATGTACGAGCATGCTGAGAAACAGCAGATGGAAAGAACTGCAAATATGCCTTCATCTTTAGTGAAAGCTTCTCACACAATCCTTAAAAATAATTTCACTGCTCTCCTGGGTCATAGCACAACGTTCTGTTGCATTCTGTATCCGAGCACAATATCCCAGTGCTCATGTGGACCTGGTGTCACAGACTGCTGGGTGTCCTCAACTTGTACTGATGTTCGCAAGAGCTGCGGAGCTCAGCAACCAGAGAGAATTCACTCAGCAGGAACAAGCTAGAAATGAATTAAGCCCAAGAGACACCAGGTGCAACAGATACAGGAATGAGATTTTCCCTGTTAAACTCTGGGTAACAGACACGTTCTGGTTTAGAATCGTGGATGAAATGTGTAGGGTCTGGAAAAGCAAAATGGAATTGATTCTTTCTGATACCTTATTTCCATCAGGGTTGTGGATTACTGTAGTTTGGGGCTCCTGAGTGAGAACAAAATAAAGAGAAAAACAGTTCTCATTGGTAAACACATTCTTATTCGTGTGAGGGAGTGTAAGAAGAGCCAGCTGACAAAGGCAAAACAGTGACAAGAGCTAAAGCAAATGTTAACTGCTGCCAGAGGATGAAACAATGTCTCTGATAAAGATTCCTCAACTGGCAAGCCAGCAAGATAGGCCATTTTACCTATTATAGCAGCATGCAAAGACCTTATTCATGATCAACATACATGCAGGGTTTTGAAACTCTGGAGATCTGAAGAGGCACTCTGTGTTACAATGTTTCATATTAAATACACTGCCCCTTTTTGTTGGACTTGTTGAATGTTGCACTATTTTCATTAAAAATATAATTTAGTTAACTACTAAAACCCACAGTGAGCATGAATAAAAAGAAAGGTGTGCTGAGTGGACACAGCAAGATTTAGGTACCTCCAAACACAAATGGTGTTTGGAAGTATATGGAGGACTTCCAACTTGTAATCCCTTTAAAACAACCTAGATCACCTATGATGGAAGTGCCTGCTGCATTTTTTAAATTTAACTCATTTTTCTTTTCTTATGAGTAATTCATATAAGAGTACCAGATAGTTGGCTTAGGAACATGCTTACAGCAAGTGAGACAGTTCCATACACTGCAGGTGTCTGGCAATAGCTATTGAGTCAAAGACTCAGATACACACCATACACCTGTAAGCTGCTTCTTGGAAATTACTTAACAATGCAGACAGGGGAGCTGAATATGCAGATCTAAAGGTGAAAATTAGTCCCTATGTATATATTAAAAATAAAAAACATTTTCCAGAGTTATTTACCAAGATGCATGGGAAGCAGTAACTCTTAACTTCAAGTAATTAACCACTATTCTTATATGTGTAAGTTTGCTAAATAGAACATTCCTAAGAAATGTAATTTTCTAACAGAAACAAGATTCTGTAATAAATATTCACATATGCTTTTCTACCGATCAGTAATATGCTCCCTGCAGAATTTATTACTGAGTAATGCCTACCATAGATTAAAGAGTAACAGCAGTACAAAAAAGCCTTAGGACTAGGTGCCTCTTGATCCCAGTAAATGAAGGCTTGCAAAGACCTGCTGAGTTTCCAGAGAGTGCTGAATGAAAATCTGAATAAGGTCTATTTTATTGTTGCCTAGCAATAATCCTGTTAGCTCTTCTTGATGTCAACACTTGTGTTAAGATACAGTAAAAAAGAAATTAGGAGATTTCCCCTCCCCATCATATTGAAATAATAATAATAAACATATTGAAATAATCATCAGGTGAAGAGCTAAGGGCAACGTGAAGCGCATTCAACTCACTGTCTGACACAGCATGCAAAAAATTCAACTATGTTGGCCACTAGTGCTACCACTCTACCACGGCCAGCTTCCATGTCATGTTTGTATTTTTAAACACGCTACTTCACAATGGACTTCCTTACAGAAAGAAAACCAAAAATTCAAACAGCAAAAAGAAAAAAAACCCTGTTCCCAAATTTAGTAAGCAAACAATAAAAAGGAGGGCAAAATGGAAGAGAAACAAACAAAGAAAAAACCCCAGAAAACAGTAAAGAACTTAAAGATAGAGTGAAAAGGAAGATTCCAGGTATACCAGCGCTGGGGTAGGAATATTTTCTTTGGGGCTGGTTACTACGTTGGTTTTGTTGTTTATCTGTAGGTATGCAGAAAATAGAAATAGACAAACCTTAGAACTCTTTGTAGCTAACTGATCTATATCTCTCTATATAGAATATCTATATACAGATATAGTTATGGAAATAAAGAATCACAGAAAGATGAACTTATGAACTTGAAAGGAATACTTGTAACAGATTTGATAACTGCTTACAGTTTCTCCCAACATGCTAGTTATGGTATTTTGATTTAGAAAGTTTTAAATAAAGCATAGGTGGTTTCAGCTGTAACACTTAAATAAACTTAGTCTTTAAAAGTTAGCTAAAACCAAGTAACAAAATTAAACAATTAATACAGCATTTAAGAACGAAAACCCCAAAGTTTCCATTGAGGTTTATTTGCCAGTTTCTAATTATGCAACAGTATTAAATAATACACCCACATTTTACTTTATTTCTAGGTGTCAGTCACTGGAGGTTACATATCAATTGGATTTTCACAGAAAGCAGCTTCAGCAGTCTAGATTTAGTTCATTGGCTCTGTGGAGTAATTCCAGATTTAAATGAGTGTAATTGGGGTTGGAATGTGTCTAGATGTATTGACTTTGCTTTTTTCCCATTTGTCCATTTAGTTCTTTAAATGAGACAAGCATATGTTTCATTTTGTGAAATGTAATGAGGATGTCATACTGAATATCTGCAAAAAAGGGATAGTGGCCCTTCCACCAAAGATAGAAAGAGGGATACAGAATCTTCAATGAGCCCCATAGTCACAATATTGGGTATAAAAAGAAAACCATGAACAAAAATCCAGACTTCTCTTCTTTCACTGACAGGCATTTTGTGAAAATTTAGCATTAAACTACTACATTGAAAGCCCAAAACTCAAGTCAGTTTGGTTCAGTGAGATAGTTTTTATAGTTGTTAGGGGCTGGAAGGGACCTTACAGATCATCGGGTTCAGCCCCCCTGCACTTGGGCAGGAAAGACTGCTGGGATCAGATGACCCCAGTTGGGGAGTATTTATTTTTTTATTAATAAGCCTTCTAGTACTCAAATAAAAGGATTTAAGACCTGAATAATATGTATCAGTGGATGTAATGAAAGAGATTGAGCTGGACTAATAGTCCAAGCACATGGCTGAGAGCCAAGAATTTTCTGAGTCCATGGCCTTAGCTAAATGACTTAACAGAGCAAATTAGCCAAGGCAAACTGCTGTGCAAACACAGCTACATTGTTTCCAGTTCTGGAGCTAGAAAAAGGTAGTAATTCAGGCTACCTTTATGCTATGCATACATATCCATAGTGTCTAGAAGATAGGGATAATGTTTAGGCATTGTGCATGTTGGGGCTTTTTAAAATTCCACTCATAGGTATAGTTGCAGTGATGAAACTCTGGTAACCTACTGAATTTAACAGCACTAGGATTTTTCCATAAGTGTTTGCATTGGTGTAGCTACAGTGACTGACCACTGATTGCTGGAATTAAATCTTCAGCAGAGACAAAGCCATACTTAGGGCAAGTCCAGGTGGAGAAAATACAAACCTAATGACTTCAAATTCAAAATGTAGGCATACTGGTTCAGAAAGGGGGCTTGTGATGGGATGTGACTTACGCTTAAGAGAATGGTGCAGTGGGGGTGGGGATACACTAATGCCTGTGAAGGCAGTGCATCTTCAGAAAAGACTTGCCTCAATACAAGTGCTTTACTGAAATTCCATTGGTGTAAATTACACTGCTACCTTGACAAGCTACCTTATAGGGGTCAACTGAGGAATAATTAGCTAATGGTAAATAATGCTACTGCACTGAAAATCCTAATTATATATATGAATAATGGACACTATGTCTCCCATCCTGGATATAAATAACTCTCCTTGACTTCAATCAAAGTTAAATACACCTTATAGCAGAACCTTGGTCTTTCTCAACGTCTCTTTCTGCAAAAACTGTCATTGGAAAACAACAGGATTGGTTCTGATTCCAATGGTTTAATTTTATTCTCTATGTTATACGAGTCAACTGACAAATAGGTTTCACTTATTAATTCACAGCTGTGCATTCTTGCTAATGTGATTTCAGCGAGAAGCAGCAGTGGACCCTGTGATATGTAATCAAAACAAGAAGGGGGAAAAAAAAACACCTTAAAAATTTCATTTAAGGAGGCCATCTTCACATGCGAAAACACTGGCAGATGTTTTATATAAAAAATTACTTCCCTTAGTATTTTTTAAACTGCCATAAGAGCCAACTCTGCAGTCCTTACTCAGAGGAAAAATGCATATAGTTCAATGAAAGCCTCTCTTTTAAAATTAACATGACATAGCTTGTGATGGAACAACAACAATACACACAATTCTGCACAATGCCATGCTTATTCTCCTATGCCCAGAAAATACCAGAGTTTTAGACTGTACAACTAAACATGAGTATCCAGTGATAATCTGGCCAGACAGAATGAAGCACTCAAGGAAAAAATGAAAAAATGAGCACACAAAACACAGGATGGAGAGAATGAAGGCGTCATCATACATGATACTGGCTCAGTATCAAACTCGGTATACTCAGTGTTAAAATAATCAAACATGCTATACAAATGCTTATTATTGACTGTGTCAGTGAGAAAGGATAATCACATTTCCATGAGGTTTTTGCCTGAGTAAGGAAAGCAGGATTGTGCCCATACTCCCTTGTGCAAGTTCTACAAAAATAAACAACATTCATTCCAACTATAGCTGAAAAGTGCAGAAAATACAATCAAACCTCTTAGAGGTACATCAGGAATACACAATTTAGGTTAGTATAAGTGAAAAAGAGAAAATATAATGCACATTACAGAACAGCTTGGTAAACCATTTTTGAACTTAATGAAAAATGATAGGTTTTATTTTTTAAACTGCCTACGCTGTATTTATTTTAACAGAAAAGGGAAACTATTAAAAATAGATTTTTCATGCCATACAGTTAAACGAACTTTTGGAAACTATTCTAATTCAATGTACATCTATTTGTTGTAAAGAAGGAAAATATTTTCTATTAAAATATTGGCTGCCAAAAATCACTCTTTTAAGTTTCATAACAATACAGGCAAACACACCTACACACATACCTCTACTTTTCCCAAGCAGTTTTGTATGGCCATACAGTCATGATCATTAATGGTCTCTACATATATTTTAAAAGTTATATAACATTACGACTTGGGATTTAAATCCTCCAAACTTTCTATGTGGCTCCGTCTATCTGCAAGAGATAAGAGCAGGCACACAGGATGTTTGGGATGATAAAAACATCTGGTAAATTACCTGTATTTCTTGCATTAAAACAAACTATACTTTTGCACTAAACAGTGTCCAGCTAGGAGAAGATACAGTTAATTAATCAGACTACCAATTCTGCTTTTTAGGGAGAGTTTTGCTTGCTATTGGCAGAATAAAAGTTTGGGAAGGAAGGAATATTTAACTTCCCACTGGCTGGGCTGACAGTAGAAAACTGGGCTAGGGTGTCACAGTGGGAATAATCTACGATGCTGACTGCCTGCCTGCCTGAGGTCAGGTGGAAGGGAGACTGTACTGATTCTCTGGTGGGGAATAAGCAATGGAGAAATTGATATTTTGTTGGAATACCATTGGGATGAAGCTCTGCCTTAGGATGAAGGCTCTTTAGGGATCTGAAGCAAGGAAAAGAAGGTTTACATCTGCCGTGTTCTTAGCTTGTAGCATAAAATCTTGATCTGTGATCCAGGTAGTCAGTGGGTATGTCTACATGTGGATTAACATGTTTTAGTTAATACACATTAAATCTAGTACCTCCATTGTGAAGTACTGGGAAAATGTGCTTTAGCCTGTCTTAATGCACATTAACTAAAGAACATGGTTTTTAAGTGATGTTTAATGTGCATTAGCTTATTTTAATGAGCATTAGAGCTAAATAACACTTTTTTAGTGATGCTTTAATGCACATTAAAATAGGCTACTGTGTATTAAAGTATATAGATGTCCCCAAGTGTCTGATTAAATGATAATGCTAACTATATTTATAAAAAAAAAGGCATTATTCACTTGAAAAATACAATGTCCAGCAGAAAGAAAGGCATGCTTTAAAGTACATTTGTTAAACTTAATTTAAAAAGAAAACTAAAAGGTACACAATGCAGGGATTTTAAAATTACCTTATTGGCCTATGTACTGCTCAGTTAAACCTGGAATTTATAAAAGTGTATCTGGCTCTTGTAGTAATTTGTGTTTTACGAAGAAAAGATAAATAGGAAAAGAATAGGAAGTCCTGTCTTAAAGAAGCCAGATATTTTTTTAATCCAGATGTTGAAATATATATCTATGGTATAGGTAAAGGCACTGGCAATGGCAATTTCCCAAGTACTGCAATTTCTATTTTTTTCAAGCTTATTTATAAATAACTGTTCAGTGTATAATGTAGCCATATTATATTTTATTATATTAAATAAAATCAACTATTAATGTGAGGAGCTTAAAATGATAAATGAAGGGCTGTTTTAAACGACTCATTTATTTTTTACACTAAGGACAGCTATCTTCATCAATGTTACATCTACTTTTTGTATGTATGTGTCCACAGGTAAAAATCTTTGTTTTAGAGTTGCAGAATAAGTTGATTATGGATGGTATGTAGCACTTGTGGGTTTAGAAGTCAGAAGTTGGTGCTTAAGAAGTCTTGCAGTTTTTCCACAGTATTTTAACAGCAACTATTTGATTTCTAGGTGTGAACGTTTCACAGGAGGAAAAAAATCTGGCAGATAAAGATCCTCACCATCATCTGAACACTCGAACTGGACTTCCTTTTCTGAATTGACCAGTCAGAGAGAAAGGAAAAGAAGAGAATGTGACTGGTTGGATTGAAAGTATCAATTCATGGAGTACAGTATATTTTTTGTTTTTAAAAAGACGGCTTAAGTTGCGGAAAGGGTAGGGAAAACTTTTTTGGGGGAAAATAGTTTCTATATGAGAAGAATTTGAAAACAAAGATGTCCACACAGGTAAATCCATCCCCACTGCTTCACATAACTTCATAGGAAAACAAAAGAAAAAATGAAATGATCCAGAAGTACTGGATATCAACAAGTGCAATTTAAGCAAACCATTGGCAATACCTGTTTGCAACATTGCTATCAAAATGGAGATACAATATAAACCATTATTGACCAACGGAAGGAATAATATTTAAAAAGCAATAGCTAGCTATGTTCCACAAAAATACACATTAAAGAATTGTTATTGAAATGACTGATTTAGCCTGCATGATATGCTTCTTCACATAAATCTACTACTATAAGCTGCCTATTATTTGATACCACAAAGTATTGTATAGCAGAGCATTTAGGTTACGGTATATTGACTTCATTCTAACAGTCTTACAATTTTTGTAGGGGAGAGGGTGTATATGTGTTGGATTGTAAAGGACAAACCTACACTGAATCAGGTAGTTAAGTAAATAGCATTTTGTTACAGCTAAAAAGAAATTAAAGTAGAAATGTAAAATTTGGTTTAAAGATACACTCATAAGAAATCAGGCAGAACCCAGAAGAAATTTTACATTATGTAACAAAAGTTGGGGTGTTTAATTTAGTCTTCAGCCATTCTCTAAGAAAAAGAAGTATACTCTTTTTCGGTGCTGAATTATTTTTATTCTGTTTTTCAAAGTATCTATCCAGGACACTCATTTGTGAAGCACCTCTCCTCCTGAAGGACCTGGTGACACAAGAGCTCCTATGAGTTCTAAATCATCTACAAAAGCTGCCAAAATGTTCCCGTTCTTAGTGAGTGAGGATGAGTTTACTTGCTGAGATATTAAACCTCTTCACTTCTGACAAACACACCCAGTATACCTAGTGGAATACATCTCATGTGGTGTCAAAAATTCAAGGAATATGATATTCCATTTTACTTTATGGAAAGTCAAGGAATCAGGAAGGCAGGAGAGCTGCAGTTCAGCACCAGTAACAAAAAAGAGCAAACACACCCACTGCCAAATGTTTATTTATATTAGAAAACTAATTAAAGCATTGATTCATTGAGGGCAAAATTGACCTTTATTGAGAAAAGTAGGAAAATATTCTTTATCCACCATTTTTCTTTTCTAACTTTACGGAAATTGACTGAGTTTTCCAACTATTCATTTAGTTGTAAAGATCAAAAAAGGAAAAAAAAACCACTTTAACTGCTTTAATTATACAGTCAAAACCATTTCTAAACAGGCTTGTAAAGAGGAGGAATAATTATTTCCAAAGTCCGAAGTCAAATAAGTTGGTACATGGAAAAGAAGGTTTAATGAGATGTATAGCTTGGTACATTTGTTTAACCTACCTTGACTCCATCAGGTTTCTTCAGTAAGCTCTTTGCTGCTGTAAGATGAGGAAACAAATTCAATGTCAGCTGGTTATCAATAAAGACAATCAGAAGTACAGCAAAATAAGCATTTCTTGGTTTGTTTTCTCCCTCTGCTTCTGTAGGTTTAGGGTATGGACATCTATGACATTTGGGAAACAAAACGTTTTTGCTTTGCTTGCCACTTTGATTTTCTGAAGAACTTCCCCTAAAGAGCACCACATTCTACCATTTACAATAGAATCTTTCTATTTGATGCTGACAATTTGGAGATCTACTACAAATTACTAAATTTTGTGTATTACAGTAGCATGTAAATAAGCATGCAAAAGCCCTCATATTGCAACATATACACACACGCACGCGCACACACACACTGATATGTATAAGCATGTGAACAAACTTGATTCAGTTTAGCTGATATGTTCACATGTGTAAATGCTTGCAGGTTCATGTAACAAAAGATGACAAATAATGAATCACTAAATGTGCCTGTCATTTAAAAAATTATTTATAAA
Source organism: Alligator mississippiensis (assembly GCF_030867095.1). Classification (NCBI taxonomy): domain Eukaryota; kingdom Metazoa; phylum Chordata; order Crocodylia; family Alligatoridae; genus Alligator; species Alligator mississippiensis. The sequence goes on along the minus strand of NC_081825.1, from coordinate 125,126,111 downwards.
TGAATATGTATTATTAAGAAATATAGTATAGTTTACAAAAAGGAAAATAATCCATTTTAATTGTTTTGCTTAGAAGTAGGAAGAAAGTAACTTTTTTGTATGGGAGGGAAACAACCACCTTACTAATTACCATGAACACTTTGGCTAAGCTGACCAGCAGTGCAAAAACCATATGGGGCCTTGACTTGTTAGCGGGAAGCACAGCTTATTCGCCCACACCGTGTTGCCACATCTATACTCCTTCTGGACTTGGAGTCGATGTGGTATTCCTCAGAACAGCACTACCTTGTGCTGGATTAATACACCACGAAGACATGATGTGGATGGTGCACACTGTGGACAGATGGACATAGCCACATGCATCATCCTGTGGCCATTCAACTAGTTCAGGGCACACAATGATCTATTACTGGTCCTTGGACCAGGAGTACCTAGCACCACTTCTGAGAACAAGTAGCCAACACCATCTGTTGCCCTCTTCGGTCAGCAGGAAACCCAGGAGGAGGACAAAGAAAAAAACCTGGAGACTTCAAAGGTGGGTTGGGAGATAACCTCTAGGTCATTGGGACCTCGAGGGTTATCTAGTTTAGCCCCCATGTCTCCCATAAGTTACTGTAGTTTGTGTGCTCAGCAAAGCAAATTGATCCCTAAGTGGCTGTGGCTTAGCCTCAGTATAATATCAGTATATAAAAAAAATGTGTGCGTGTGTGTGTGTACATGCACATATCTATAGACAAATACATACACGCACATATAATTTTCTATAAATATATAGGGGGATTTTGTGGGCAATTTCCCCTTTTATAAAAACAATTGCTAAAGACAAAAGTGAATGGACAGGAGGAAAACAGGAAGTCAGTTGGCTGGAAAGGTCTGGGCTTGCCTCAGTGTTTTTGGCCAGGTGAAAAAAATATACTCTATGTGAAAAAACAGCACAGCACGAAGCACTCTTCATCCAGACCTTTTTTCCTCTACATAAGGAAATATTACAACAATTGCAGCTGCATGGAAAAAATATAATTTGATTGACATTTGGAGATCTTATTCTTCCCCGTAGCCATGTAATTTGTTGGATACTATTTAATCCATCTTTCCTTTGGTTAGTTGCAGCTTTGCTTTGACTTCTTTTCTGTGTCTGTCTCCTATCCACCTGTTGCCAGGGTCCACTGTACATTGCCATAGAAACTGGATGAAAAAGAACTGATCTTCATTAAAAAAAACAGTATTGGAACTTTAACTGAAGTTGAGGTTAGCTTTTATATTCTAGAGAATGTCTATCACTCCACAAAATAGATTTTATTAGTTGTGATATTAGATTAGCTCATACCACCAGTAAGACAGTAACACTGGCCCATTCTAAACTTCATTCACAAAAGTCTGCTTCAAGCTTACACTGACAAAAAAATACCTTCATCTCTTCTATGAAACAGTATTGAAGCATATTTTTCACGTGTTATAAAAGCATAACTTACATAAAGACCAAATTACATTTAAAAATAAGCTGCTGCGTTGCTTAAGCTTTTCAGGTTAGTCACGGCCTATTTGTTACATGTGTTCACTGCGCTTGGTATAACTGGGCCTTGATCCCCCATCGTGACATTCAGACTCTGCTTTATTACAGCAGCATTGAGTCTTTAAATTTTTTTAGCAGGAAGTAGTTATATTTTTTTATGAATTCTTTCAAGTTGATTATTCATAACAGGGAGTTGCCTTTTATATTTAAAATCTTAGAACTTCAAACATGAACAAAGTCAAAATGAAAGCAGTAATAGGAATCGCTCAAGACACTGCGATTCTAGTAGCATTGTGGAAAAACTGTTGATGTGCTTTACTACAACTCCATGGCTTGAGTTCAAGTCTTGTTTCAGGCATATGTTAGTGGCCACAACTGATTAAATAGATAATCAGACTTGGGAGCCAAAAGACATAATGCTAGCAATATCACTCCTTATGTGTGCTGTTGACTACCAAAGCTAGCATGCCTCAACCATCCTAACCCTATGGACCACAGGACACAGAAGAACCAGACAGTACTGCTGATATTGCTGGTATGTAAGCAGATATGTCATTAGAAAAGTGTTTGATATGGCATTAGTGTGTAATATTTCATGCTATGAAACATATTTCAGACTATTTTGACAGGAATTACATGCCCAGAACAAGGGTAGAATAAGTCTTTCTACTCTGTATTCTGTGATATTCAGACAGCAGTTCCAAGAACTGTTAGTTTTAGCTATGTATTTCTTCATTTGTCATCAGCTTGGGATTTATTTTAATAGTATTTCAATGCACTTCTGTGTAAGCAAAGACACTGTACGTGAATCAACTATTAAAAATTCTACAGTAGCAAAGCAATTAGCATATTCTAAATTAAACTAACAATGAAAGATTGAACTATGCTGATTTCCTGCAACTGAAGAGCAACAGTTATTAAATCCTAAGGCAGTGCTAATAAGCTAGAAAGCAAACTGAGACAAAATGAAGTTATGATATCATGCAGAGCTTAGATTGGTTCAGGGCAGATAGCAGTTTTGCTCAGGAGATGCATAAAGATGTTCCTTTTAGGTGCTGAGTGTCTTACCTCAAAAGAAACACACATTCCACATAAAAGGAAGAAAGAAAAGGAAAATAAAACACATTTATAAACACATTTTTATGGACACAACCTTAAAATGTATGTTTTGCAATGAAATGCAATGAATAAACAAATAAAACATTAAAATGTCATCTCAAAGGTAGGATGTTGAAGCTGTCGTAAATTAACCAGTCAAGTGACAGATAAAAAAAAAAATCTCTGTACTCCATGCCAAGACATTGAGAAACAGTATTTTAAAATTACGTCATGTTTTTTTTCCTTTAGGAATTTCAACATTGGACTGGAATAGACAGACAACAATGTCTAATGAAAATTATTAGAAATGATACATATGTCTTATAATTTAAAATGATGCAGCTTTGAAAGATACTTGCAGCCTCTCCACTCAACTCCTCAAGTTGAAAGTCACAGATAACTTATTAAATGGTACCCAAATAGATTAAAAAAAAAGGTGGCCTTAAAAATTAAACTTTCACTTAAATGTGGAAACCCCACAACCAAGGAAATGCATATTCTTAACACTAATTACATTGGACAAATTAGTCTCACATTCATCACGTTGTAACTTTAGTTGTTTATTATGTTTTAGTTCAATGTTTATCATCATTCAAAACTAGGCCGACAGACTGTAGCAATTTCATCTTTAAATCAATATATGTTATACTACAATAGAATTCTTTACGGAATATAAGATTCTTTAAAGTTACTGATGCGTGATCTCACTTATGAACTTCCTGCTCTCTAGTCACTTGTGAAGTCTGATCTGCATCATCAGCATACATTTAAAGTAGAGGTCCCTTGACAAAACTGACCTCTGATACTGAGGTTGCAACAGGAGATTCAGAAAACTCTTCTCCCACAGAAGAATTGAAACACAAAGTACACCAAATGATACATGGTGATAAGCAGGGATCTGGGTTTTTCATTTCCCACGGAAACAAAAAAAAAAGGATTTCCCCCTTTACCTGAAGAAAACATGGATTTCTCATTTTAACGGAGAAACCCACATATTTTGCAGTTTTGCAAAGAGCTCTCTGCAGGCTGGCAGAGTTCCAGCCTGCAAGGGCTTGGCAGGGAGTGGGAGGAGGGCAGTTAGGCAGGGGGTGCCCTGTGCACACATGCACATGGCTGCCAGGCAGCCTGGAGAGCCACTCCCACAGGTAAGTGGGGGGGAGGGAAATTGAGGCCCCCATAGGGAGGGAGGGAGGGAGGGAGGGAGTTGGGCAGGGTTGGGGCTGCTGCTCAGCTGGGTGGTGTGTGGGGCTTGGGACCTGGGGCTGCAATGTGCGGCTGCAGGGCCCTAGCAGGGAGTGGGATGGGGCCACAGGGGCTCATCCAGGGGGTGAAGTGGGGTGGGGCCGGCTTCCTGCCACAGCACACACTCCCAGGGGGTGGGGGGGGGACTCATGACCCACAGATCTGTGTGTGTGGTGGGGAGGCGGGCACGGGCTGCCTGCTGCAGGCTCCCCACTCTGCTGCCCTCCCCTGGGACCTCTACAGTCCAGCGGGTGCGACTTGGCGCTGTACGACACAGTGGGGCTACGCGGGGAAACTGCTTGCTGCTGTGAGCTCCGCACTGCCCAGGTGAGGCGTCCCCTGTGCACAAGGGCAGCAACACGAGGTTGAGCCCTTTGCTGCTGTTGTATTGGCAGGGGATGCATCACCAGGGTAGTGCAAAGCATGCAGCAGCAACGAGTTTCCTCGTGTGGCCCCGCTATTCCCTGTAATGCCAGGTTGCACCTGCTGGGCTGCAGAGGCCCCGGGGGAGGGCAGCAGGGCGGGGAGCCTGATGCCACAGCAGGCAGCCCATACCTGCCCTGACCCCATGCACAGATCTGTGGGGCACAGGTCCCCCATGTGAGTTCATGCAGCGGTAGGAAGCTGGTCCAAGCTTATAGCAGGCAGGCAGCAGGGCGGGAGCTGGGCTCCACTCTGATGCAGCAGCTGCTACCTCCTGGCCCACATAGCTCTGGCAGCTGGGTGCTCCCTCTGGCAGGCCTGGGGGTGGGGAAGAGGGCTGCGGATGGGGGCCAGGGGCACCAGCAGGGCTGGGGGGCTGTGGATGGAGGAGTGAGGGGCATGAGTAGGGCCAGAGGGCTGTGGGGGGGAATGAAGGGCATAAGCAGGGCCAGGAGGCTATTGGGGGGTATGTGGTAGCTGGGGAAGGAGTGAGGGGCACTAGCAGGGCTAAGGGAACTGTGGGGGGGAGTAAGGGGGCTTTTCATTTTAATCACAGATTTTGAGGTTTTTATCAGAGAATTTGTGATTTTTTATCAGGGAAAACCAGGATCCCTGGTGGTAAAGGTATTGTTAAACATTTGCATTCCCACATGTCAAATGCTGTTAAGAGGGGAGCATCCATACATCAAGGTAGGAAAAGACAAGCTAAGTGCCCTCTGAACATCACAAGGATATGCCTCCTCAGGTGAGGATTACCTCTAGCTGGTGTTAGGTAGTTTGTGTTGCAGTAATGTCAGTGGACTCCCCAGGACCAATACCAGCAATTTGTGGTCCTTCAGTATCTCAGGATGCACTGGTCCCAGATTTCTGGCCCTCCTGTCCCATCATATGATCTATCATCTGGAGCTCTACTGCCCTGCATTGACAGAGAGCCAGGCAGTGGGTGTGGGATGAGGGAAGCAGGTGAGTGGGGAGCTGCTGGGGAAGCACAGGGAGAGGGCGGGGCAGGTAAGTGGGGAGCCACTGGAGAGGCAGAGAGCCAAGCAGCTACAGGGCATTGTTGATATTATTTTAACTTTCTCAGTTTCAAGACAAACACAGGCATAACTTGTCCAGTTTCAGATACGATGTCCTTTCCTAGCCCTATGCATAGTTTGGATTCTACTTCCACCTGTAGAAAAGCATGTGTGGCATACCTGCCAGAGGTAAAATAACAGAGGAGGAGGGCTACCTTCCCAATACTTAGCCAAAGAGCTTATTGGAAAGGGTAGGAGATCTGGGTTCTACTCCCCCCTCACTCAGATGAGTTTATTGTGTTTCTTTCTTCCTAGCAAAGTGATCTAATCATGAGGTCCTGGGCTGGGCATTGTTGCCAAGAGCACTCTCCTGATCTCCTCTTGAACCAAAAGAGACTGATTTATTTCAGTTCTGCGTTTTACACACCTATAATGCATAACTTCATTTTTACGCACTCCTTGACCACATTTAAACTTGCACAAGTATCATAATTTAGTTTGTCCTTTGCAAGGATTAAAAAGCTAAAACTATAAATGATGCTTTCCCTCTTTTTCAACAGGTTTACAAACATATTACACTAAAATATTTTATTAAGTGTCATCAGCTATAAAAGGCTCCATTGAGCCCAGCAGCAGTTGAGATAATTTTTGTTCCTACCTCTGAAAAATGAAGCAACTTAGATAAACTATGCTTTAAATATACCACAGTACTAAACTAATTCTAATTATATCCTAGTTGCTTTAAGCACACACCAAAATGTGCAGAACACACAGATTTGGAGTTCAATAATCATACCTGAAAAATTTCTGGTAGCCAGCATGGTTGTCAAAATGGCTCCCTGTAAAAACAGATATTGGCTTACATTAATGTTATTTCTGCATAGTTCTATGCGTGCTGGAACAAAAAGGAAATCTTTATAATTAGACATCATTTAATTACTGAGTTTCTCAGGAAGAATGAATTTTGTATGCATTATGTATAACAAATGCAGTACCTGTGAATGAAGAAATAAAAATACATAATATCCCAATCATTACTGAGCTGTTAGAATATAATAGTGCACAAATCCATGTATGCTCATGAGCATATAAAGCATCATCTGAGAATATGACACTGATTTTTACTTCATCTGCTTGAGATGAGTTTTGCCTACATACCAGAGAGAAAAGCAGTAGAGATAAGTGGCTGCAGGAAAGTGCAGAGGGCAGCCTGCAGGGAGACTGGATGTAGAGCAATAAGCTTGGTGATGAGGCCAATTAGAAACCCTTGCATTTGGCTGAGAAAACCAGAGATTATGTGACTGGAAGGTGTGGGCCTCTGGGCAATATAAGCCTGGCTCTTGGATTGGGGAGGGCAATTTGGCTCATCTCTGGAAGGGATAAGGAGCTCTGCAGGGGTCTTATGGAGAAAAGGAGTTTATGTCTTGAAGTTTATGTAGCCATGAGGCATGGAAGCACCTGAAGGGGAATACAGGGGCCACTGTGAATGCCTGAAGAAGGCACACTGTGTATGATTAGCTTGCTTAGAGCCCAGAGACAGACTGCCAGGATGGTGGGGAGGCAGGGGAGCTAGAGAGAGAAAGCAAGCTCCAGAGAAGGGCAACCAGCTGGGGGCACTAGAGAGAAAACTCAAGAGATGTGCAGCCAGTTAGGGGTGCAGGGAAGAGAGTATGCCCCATTTAAAAGGCAAGCTGGCTGAGACCGAGTGAGAGACACCCAGCTCAGGGGATTGAGTTGAAAAATTGGACCAGACCAAGGCAGCCTGATGATGAGCAGGGGAAAATGAAGCATCCTAAAGCTTCTGTTGTTATTCTGAGGGCAACCTTCCAAATTCGTATTTATTTTTCCAACAAAGTGTGACAGGCAGTGTAAGGCAGTACCCTGGGAAGACTGGGTTAATAACAGGATTAGTGTAGTCACTATGAGACACCACAGTCACCTTTAGAGGTGGGTCCCATTGCAGACTAACGGTAGTGGCGGCGGAGGGTCAGGAGGACTACTTTGATCAAGGCAGAAATACCTGTAACTTTTTTAATGAAGCACTACCACTGCTATCATCCTTAATTCCCAGCAGTTAATAAGTAATATTTATACAAAATGTGCCTCAGCTTGAGCATATAGATTTCTTAAAAGCTAACATTTTGCAATGCAGTAAAAATGCTCTTGGGAATGCATGTGTACATGCAGTCCAACTTCATACAATTTATTGTGCACTGTGGCACAGTTCCATGTATTGATGTACTGTTTCCCACAACATATTTATTAAATATCTAAACTCCTGACGTTTGTTTAAACAGTGTCACTTTGAAGAATTCACAGGATATACACTATAAAACCCTTCAAGGAAAGTTTATCCTGTGTAGGGAGTACATGACAACCTAGCCTTTGATCTTTCAAAAATTACTTGTTACTAAAATACATCTGCAGTTTTTTCCCCCTTACCTTTAATTTTCTTCTTGCGTTGAATTTCTTCAAGCAATCTACAGTCTCCTGTCTGTGCATCATTGAGGCAACAGTAGAACGTTGCTGAGGGAGAAGAAGAGAACAGAATTTTCAGTATATATAATCATTTATACAGCACTGTATTTATTATATGTATTTATGGACCAAATTCATAGGTTTCAGGTTCCTATCTTACTATGGTATTCATTTACATGGGATGGGGTTGCTGTCCAGCCAGGTGGTGTGTGGGGTTTGGGGCCCAGGGCTGCAATGTGTGGTTGCAGGGCCCCGGTGGGGAGTGGGATGGGACCATGGGGACTCATCCACAGGGCAGAGTGGGGTGGGGCTAGCTTCCTGCCACTGCACGCACTCCCAGGGGGTAGGGCAGACACATGCCCCCCAGATCTGTGTGTGTGGTGGGGGGGTAGGCATAGGCTGCCATGGATTACTATGTGCCTGGGAACACTGCCAAAACTTTACATGCATGCAGAACACTATGCCAGTGCAATCTGGTGAAGAATGGAACCCATGTTAAAATGCAACTCAACTCAGTGAGGTTTTGACCTGAGTGAAAACAAAGGCTTCGGGATTTTGACCACATGTAAACATAAAAAAGCCCAACAAAATTCAATACAGTATTTTCATTTTGAGTTATACTATCCTATAAAATGGTATTAAAAAACTTAATTTTATTTAACCTTAGCAGTATTGTGCAAGACACAGGACGAAAGAGGAATGAATAAAGGGCTTGGAACCAAAGAAATATCTGACTGTCTCTATCTGAGTTACCTGCATAGCAGTTTTAAGGCAAATCTCTCAACTTCTTTATGAGTTTCAGTATCAGCAAAATTGGGTTAGTAACATTTACTTATCTGACTGGGGCATGTTGATGATTATTTATTCTGAGGATGTAAACATAACTGAAAATTATTGTTGTTACTGCTCCATACCCTATCCCTAAGACACTTGCACAAAAAAAGATGACTTAAAGGTCCTGATCCTGCAGTCTACTTTACATAGTGGACTCCTGCCAGAACAGAGAGACCTAGTGAAGTCAATGCAGGTCTGTTTGTATTAAGCAGTTCCTCTGGTTGGGGCCTCAGTAAGGATAACTATTTCCAGAGTTAGAAAACTGCAGACTGTCTGTATAATTACAGTTTTACTTCTTCTATTTAATTCCTTTCCAACCAAAGCACATTGCAAAAAGAAAATAATAATAATTAACCTTCTGGAGTTGTGCACTAGATTTTGAAGAAGGCTGTAAGCTAATCTGCATGTAATAGTGTTTTGTTGCTTAACTGAAAACTACTTACACAGATCCAAGGATGCTTCAGTGCCTCTGATGCTGTGATACGTTTGGCAGGGTTGATAGTGAGCATTTTGTTGATAAGGTCTTTGGCTTCTGGAGTCACTGTATCCCACTCTGGGGAGGGAAACTTAAGAAAATACATGCATATATAAATATGTGTGTACAACATTTATCAATATATAGGATACATACCTGACATGTAAGCCACATGAATGGATAGCATAACTTTACAGTTTAAGTAGACAAATGAAGCCTGATATAACTAGAAAAAAAAAACAAATAACTAGTTCTGTAAACAGTATACTATTCTTTTAACATTCTAATTTTTATTTCAGAAAGTTTTTCCACTGTCAGTGTTAGATTTTTTGTAGCCAGTCCTTTACAGAAATATCTCCCACTATATGATGGTAATTAACACCAACAGGAGGAAATGACAAACATAATGGAATAGGAAAGCCTAGCCAAAACAAATCAATACATATTCTGTGTTTATATAGCACCTAATACAGACCTGGTACTACTGATCTGGTAAAAGAGGTAAATGGCATTATTATATAGACTGTTTGTTGTCTTTTAATGTGAAATGGTGCATACATATTACATGTGTACACACGTATGTGTGCATATACATATGTGTGCATATATGTACAGTAATATATACAGTTAAAAGTTTATTAAACTGCTTAATCATGTACTTATGTCCATTCCTGTTCAGCAAAAAACTTAAGCATGCACTTAACTGTAAGCTCATACTCAAGTTCCAGTGAAATAGAATTTAAGTATGCTGTGAAATGTTTTAAAGAGTATGCATAAACTTAAGCATTTATCCTTGTATTGTTTCATTCTTAAGATGGGTAAATTTAGAGCTAATGAAAACTGTTGATAAATATACAAGAAACAGTACTCATTCAGAGACAGTTATCACAAGGCAATGGGATCAGTTTTATGGATGCATATTGCAAACTTTGTGCTTACTCAATCCTTGTTTCCTTAGCTGAAACCATAATTATCTGACATGAATTTGTTGCTGTATAGATACTTGTCCACAAAGAAACAGACTGAGATCATAACGTCTTCATTTCCACTAGAAGTCAACCAGCTGACAATCATTTTCAGTCATTTCCAGGCAGGGCTGGATTCAAATGAGTGATTTAAAAAAAAGCCTGTATATGCCATAGTAATTTCAACAGTAATAATTTTGATCCTTTTAATAATAATTTGACCCATTCAATCCTTAAATAGCTCAGTCTTTGAGCTTCAGTCAGTTAGTACTGAGTAGTCAGTACTGAGCCCACTAAGCTTACAATAAAAGTGCTTTTGCAACATCTATAATGTCTCCAAACCTACTGGGCCAATCCTTCAAATGTTCACCAATTGTAGGCTGACCATATGGAAATCCTGGAAATCCAGGACATCACCCAGGAAATCCAGGATGCTGTCCCCCATCCCCCACCCTCTCCCAAGTCAGCAAGGTCAGGGCTGCCAACAGCCACCGGGGTCTGGCCTCTGAAATCCAGGAATGTCCCAGACATCTGGTCACCCTACAGAATGGCAACACTGCTTATTACTGGGAGGTATCCAACACAAGCTGGGACTGCTCCTTCCATCTGTGTTTGCAGAATGGGGCCTGTAGGCATCTCTGGGCACCTGAAGATTTTATAAAAGACAATTGGCAAGAAATTGTCATTTGGTTTGTTGGCAATGATAAGCCACCCTGAAGAATGTAAACTTTTGTCAATTTAAAAATATTACTGAAGATACCAAAATGTGAACAGAGTCAACATGAAAAAGTAGCCATCATTCTGAAAGGACTTTGTATTCAACTAACTGCCAGAGTCATAGATTTTGAGCCGTAAATCAATTTGATAAAATTACTCTAGGCTGTACCAGTATCTGTAAGGCTAATATTACACTTAAATGTTCCATTACACATATACAAATTTGTACATGAATCAACAGCAAGTACAATGTAACTGAAGTGCAAAATCAATAAAAACAAACAGTAGAACAGGGAAACACTGAGCTTTCTTAATATTATTCCAACCCCACCCAAACAAGCCCTGTTGTAAAACAGGCATTAGCAATATACTGCATGGAGGTATATTATCTGAACACAAGCACTGCGTGAACACAACAAAATACTGCCCAAATGGTATTTATAGGTGCAAAAACAGTGGATCATGAAGCTGATTGATAGTAGAAGCATTGGGAACCTAATTCTTTCTTAGTTTTAAGTCTCTTCTTACTTTAGCAAACTCCTACTGAAAGCTGTAACTATAAGCAGTTCTGAGAGCAAATGGGCAATGGGATACATACGTCATATGCACCAGCTTTGATCTGCTGGTACAGTCTATGCTGGTCTTCATCCCAGAAAGGAGGATATCCCACCAGGAGAATATAGAGAATGACACCTGCAGAAAGTCGAGATCAGCATTAATTGAGCCATTTCTATAAACTAGCTCCAGGTATATGAACCCAAGCTATAACTTTAAGGCACTACAAAACAAATGACCCAATAGTAAAATCCCTGCTTTTGGGGAAATAAACACTGTAAACAAAGTTCTTGGGTGAAGAAGAGACAGAGTTCATCAGATGGCCATCTCTGAACAGAATTTAGGGGAGTTGTGTAACAGGAAATGGTGGCTGGAAAGTTCTTGTTAACTAGATATGTAGATTTACACTCTTCAGTAAATCACCATATATAAATAAATGTTATAATAGCTCATCAAGGCTGCGTGTAAGCAATTTTTCTTAGTATTTCTTACATTTACAACCATTGATGCATTCTTGCCTACAGCAGCACCTGCAGCCAGAGAAAGGTCAGATAACATGGTAGTTAAAATCATTATCAGTTTTCAGACTGATAATGAAACATGATTAAGACCCAACTTGAAGTATGAATTATAGCATTTTCAACTATATTTGTATTTGTGCTTCAGGTGTGTTCCCTGACACAGTAATGCAAATCGTGCAAGAACACTGTAACATTCAAATAATAAACAACTATTGAAAAGATTAATGTGGAAGCAGATGACATTATTGAATTAATACTGAAATACATTAAATAGAGGATTGTATTGAACATTTGATAAAATGCAGTTAGGAATCTCTCTCTCAGTTCCACAAGGTGTTTTAAAATTAAGCTAAAAACAGTTCTTCAAAGTAGTTCCTTACCACATGCCCACATATCTACTGGTTTCCCATAGGGATCTTTTCGTAACACCTCTGGTGAAAGATAGCCTGGTGTACCAGCAAAACCTACAGCAAATGAAGATGAACAAGTTAGCCACTTAGTTGTGACAATAGCTGCATTCTTAATAATTGTACATAGAATATAATAATACATTTTTTTCTTAAGTTACTTTCCCTACCACCACCTTTTAGACTGTGTGTGCACTGGATATTTTCCTTTTAAGCCTCAGTTCACCAGGTAGCAGTGACAAAGACAGTGCTACTACAGACAGGGCATCATAATTTTTATCATTATGTCTGTTATAGAAGAGATGATAGTAAAAAATGCTATTGGCCACCTGGCTATTCCAGCAGTCCAACTTTTGTTCCTCCTGGTAGAGCTGTACTCATGACATCACATCAGTGGGATGCTTCCTAAATACTGTAAATCTGGATTATCCAATGTAAGAGAATCATAAAAGGTTACAGAGAAGAAAAACTTACCAAACCATCTGGTCTATCTTCATGAAAATGCAGGATAATTCTTGACAGTACTTTTTATCTATTCTATCAAGGCTAGCCCATAAGGCATTTTGTTACCTCTCCTACCCACTCTCAAAACATGAGACAGAGAGAAATGTGCACTGAATTAAATGAACATTTTTGCTGGCTGTTCACTATTATCAACATCAAGAGCATCATAAATTAACCCCAAGCAATAAAAATGATGTCTGTAGTGCTCACTTAGGAATTACAAGTCATTTCTCATAGATCCTTTGATCCATCCATACATCTATCTTTGGAACATTTAAATGACATGCAAACAGATTTGTAAGGAATATAATCAAACATATACTTTTAAATGGCATTCCAGTAATATTGTTCAGACCAGAGTAGAGAAGAAAGCTACAGGCTCATGATTTTAAAGTGCAGATGAAGGTAAAACGCATGGATAAAACGCAGCTGGATTCAATGGATAAAAACGCAGCTGGATTCCAAGGAAAGGTTGATCAATATATAATCCACACCTAGTTCCAGGTTTAGAAAAAAAAGTGTAAGGAAATATCTATTATGAACTATTTTGTAATTCACTGCCCTCCTTCAGAGCAGAAGTCTAATTCCCATCAGACCACCAGCAGTTGCAGTTGCTGAGAGAAGACATCAAATCAGGCTGTGACCTCCTTTCAACCAGTGCCACTCATTTTTCTGACTGTGTTTTTCAGATAGCCCTCTTTTGCTGTAGGAGACATTGTAGCAGCTTTCCATCATGGCACCCATGCTCCCTAATGTTTTCAGCACCGGGTTTCAGTGAAAAAGTGAAATCTGACTTAGACTCCAGTGAATCTGGCCTATGAAGGCTGCATATTTTTTCTCATTTTCTAAATACTGCACAATGCTGTTTTCTCTCAGAAGAAAACAGGCATGAAAGATGACACCAAATGTAATCATCTGGCCCTTTTCCTTGGAATACTATAAGCATAAAGGAAAAATAAAAGCAGTAAAAGAGATAAGTAACTTCAGACTTGTTCAAAACACAACTGTACAAGAATAGTAAGTACTTGTTTTGTGGTATTTATACTTGTAAGATTGGAAAATGCTTGAAGACTAGCATATGTACTTGGTGACTATTTCATGAAGGGCCATGTCTCCCATCTCAAATGTGCCACAACCCACAAGTCACATTATACAAACATTACAAGAGTAAACATATATGTTACTGAAAAGATAAGCAATTGAACCTATGAAGACTATTTAATTTGATAATGTATAAGCCTACAACTTCATTAGCTGAAGGATGAGGTTTCCTTTTCCTGAACTTTTTTTGGAATTGAAGAGGAGGGGAACTTACTGTAATGGTTTTGGCACTGCCCAGAATATTTTTTTGAAGGGTAAAGGAAGATGTGAACTGTGGTACAGAGTATTATCAGAAGGAAAACATACATTTCTTAGTTTCCTTAGTTTATAAAGCTTCTACAGAGCTTTAGATAGAAACAATATTTACTGCTTTTTCTATTAAGTAAGCAATGGAATATTATTTTGTCCATTTTCAGGAGGGTTCCTCTGGCTTTCAGACTAAAGACAGATCCATCCATACTTCTATGCAACATCTGGAAATAAATGTCATGGTTGAAAAATGAAACCGCTTGACTGGCTGCCCTAGCTATTGCATGGTACCTAGAGCAAGAACTCTGCATGGCTCTGAAGACACCAAAAATCTCTCCTGAATAATCCATATGCTTTCAACTTAGCTTTATATTTTATTGATATTTCAAAAAGCAAATAGAGACAAAGATTAAACAGTCCACAATCTTGATTTTTCATAATGACAGCTAACGTGTAGTGAAATTGTTAACTTGTTATTAAGCAGGACATTATATATTTGGTCAGAGCTACTGCGTGCAATACTAAACCCAATCTTCAACTCGATGGATAGATGAGTGTGGGTGTATACATTCCTTTAAGCTACTGCTGATAGCAGTTATTTTAATGAAACAAAATGGATTTGTTTACATGGATGGAATTTGTTGCCTGATGTCTAGAAAGGGCCATACAAGTAGTTTATTATTATTTCTGTATCTATTACGATAGTGTCCACAGGTGCCAGTCAGGTTCACTGAGTTAGGTGATGCATAGACAAATAAGAGGATATGCTTTTTACTGTTACTAGCTTATAATCTAAGATTCCTCTTCTGCAAACTACCAACTTCCTCATATTTATTATAAGTAATTATAATAATAACTTATTATTTGAATAATCTACCATCTTTATGGGCTCCAAGTTAGGCTTGTGGGCCTGTGGGACTAGTTCTACTAACTTCAATGGGACAACCCATATAAGCAGCTGCATAACTTTATTCAGGTTGTAAATTAGGACTGTTCCTAGTTTAGAGCAAAATCAAACTAAAACTCAGCCCAGCTCTCAGTGAGTTAATTGGAGTTTTTCCATGGATGGCAAATGGGATAATGAGTCACCTGCTTCAGTGAGTAGGCAGAGTCTAATACTTTTCGCTGTAGAATAAACACCTGCTAACAGGGTGGAGTGTTTTGGACAAAGACTACCACACTTCTCAGCAGTAGCTAAGGAGAAATAAAGGTCATTTGCTTTACAAAACGTGCAAAACAGGAAAGTATCCTTCATTCTCCAAACACAACATGAACTCTGGGCCAGATTTTCTGCTGGCATCAATCCACTGACCGCAGTGACAAGGAGGCGGTTCTCACTCTACCTTGCAGGACAATATAGAACATCAAAACCCAGAATGGGTCACAGCTTTTATTAGAATTTAAGAAAACTGTGAGTTTCTAAATTCTGGGAAACCCACTGGCAAAAAAGCTCTACTGGAAGAAAGAGAGAAAAAGAGTTCAACAGTCTGTACAGGCAGGGTATGTGCGATCAAGTTCTCCCTTGTAAACCTATGATCAGGCCTCATAATTAGAAAGGAAGGAAAATTAAGAGATCCAAAACAGGCACAATCCAACAGAGAAAAATAAAGGGCTTGTTATAATATAGTACTTTTCTCAGCCCCCCTGTGATGGCTGAAATGTCAAATATTTAGAATTTTAGTGCTTATTGCTTATCATTCAATATAGTCAGTGTAAGTGTAGCTAACTAGCATGCTAGAAAGCAAAATCATGCTCTCATGGCCTAGCAGGGGAGCAGCTCAGTAACAAGGCAGGTCTCACATTCCAGGGAGAGAGATTTTTTCTTTTTTTGTGTGGGGGAGAGAAGAGTGTTTAACAAGACTTGAGAAGAGAAGCAGTCCGATCTCGCATGCATTCTGCACAGCTCCAGAAATTAACTTCTGGTACCTGAAAGTCCAAATTAGGGATAGAAAGATTCCAACTACATGATTACATCTTACCAGACGCCTGGTACCTCTATTGGCTGGACAAGGTATGTCAGACTGGACCACCAATGAATGGACCCAGATAGGTACACAATGGATGGACTAAAGGTATAAGACTTGAGGGGAACAAAGAAAGGGTATGTTCATCATTTGGCAACTTCCTTCAGATGAGACCACTGCAAACTCAAGCAAGAGACCTGAATAAGAGGACTGCATGCTGGCCAGCTGTCTGTTTTCCTGTGTGTATCCCTGGGGCACAGTGTATAGTAAAAGACTTTGCTTGCTTGCTAACTGTCATATGCTGCTACTGCGTATCAATAAAGGTCATCAACTTATTGACCGAATGCACTGTGATCACTGATCAGTCATTTTAGGGATGTTGCACACAACTGAGTATCAGCTGTTGATTCTTAAAATCAGGCCAATACCCTGCTAACAGCTAATAGCAAAGATTTTTTGAAAACGAGTCTTACTTATACAACCTTCCTTATAATTCAGCTGATGACTCCTACCAAAGGGATGGGAGTGGGGATTTGAACAGCTGTGAGAGGATCAGCCAGTGAGCTACAGGTTGAAGGTGTGAACTCTTTCCTTTTCTTTTTTAGAACCTCCCTGTCCACCCCTAATTTCAATTACTACCCTGCTCTTTATTTATAGATATGTGGTCAATTGTTATTGAGGGGTCAATTCTGTTCAAATTGCTTTCGTGCCAGAAGCCTTGCTCAGTTACCCCTTTGGTTTGATGTTGAATTGTGCAACAGTGCTCATCTTTGCCTAATATGTACAGCACCATGCTGAATTTTTTATATTACATCCTTCTGGAAGTTTACATATCAGCCCCTGATGAATTGCTTGTAGCACAGGATACTCATTTTAAAAGCATCACAGCTCTGTAAAATCAAATGCAGGATTTTATGAAGACCTGTGAGAGTTGTAAAATCCTGGGCACTCATTTGAAATCATTCTGTTTTTGAAATACCATCTAAAAAAATAATCCCAGGATTAAAACTCACTCTGGGTTTTTTTTTCCAGAGATATGCTTGCTCTGTTTTCCAAGTCTTTTGTCATCCATATACAACATCTGTATTTTGTACTATTTCTGAATGTGTCCTTTGGTGAATAATATTCAGTGGTAATATGTATATCCCCAGCATAACACTGTCACTTCCGGATGATCAAAATCTATTATATAAATCATTAGGATTTAAAACACTTGACTCGTTGATAAAGTTGCCAGTAGGCACAGACATGTACAAATTAGAATGTCTAACCCAATGTTTCTCAACTTTTTTGGACTCGAGGTATACCTCACTAGACTTCAAGGATTAGGGGTGGGGGATTGTCCAGGCAGGGACAAATCTAAATTTGGTTTATCTGTTCATTACCTCGCTTGTCTCCTTGCACCTGGGGCACTCTTCAAAGGATCTCATGGCACACTAGAGAGTCACTGGTTTAACCCATTACTGACACAAATCCCTTTTAGTTTTATTCTTATACTTTGACAGTAACCCCCCAATTTTGTTTAATTTTTAGAAAGAGCTTTCCAGCTGTAAGTGGCACCAGGTGGCTGCTACAAACATCTTGTACTATCTTTTTCTTTAGTTGTGCCTTATGCAGACAGGGATCTGTTTGAGTTAGAGGCACCTTACTCATATGTACTTTGCTATTTTAAATATCCTGCCTTTTCCCTTTTTATTAGAAATTTGCCATTGGAATGGTAACAACAGGATCTAATACGAGGGAAAAAAATATGTGATAAAATGTAGGAGGAAAATAGAAAAAGGTTTACTTACCAAACCAAGCTTGTTGTTCTCCTTGAACTTCTATAGCCAATCCAAAGTCTGCCAATTTTACTGCTGCTCCCTTGGATTTGCTAGCTAAAAGCAAGTTCTCAGGCTTTATTTAGGGAGAGAAAAAATTGAGATGAGAACACATGATAAGTAAAAACTATTTTAAAGATTTATATTTTCCCATTGAAGTTCCATTACAGGCAATGCTGCAAAATCCAAAAACTGCCTTTCTGCATGGAATAAAAGCATGTGTTTTTTCCTCCACAGTGCAAAACTCCTAGCATTTTATTTTAGTTTCTACAGGACCACTTGGCCTGTAGATGTCCTTCCTCATCCTGTGTGGCAACAGAACTAAGTCAGATGTTCAGACCTACTAGTGGATTTTAAATGACCTGAGTGGTCATGTAAATATATTACATTTGCCTATGTGACATGGAAAATTCAAAGTCTCTAACAGCTGACTTACAAAAATGAAGAAATAAATACTATGTTTGATTCTGGGTGTTATCTGTGTATGGAGTTTTTCAGGATCAGGTGTCAAATCCAGATTTTAAATAACTAAAATTGTAATGTGCTTACCATAATACCATAACAATAATAAGAGTAATAATTTCAGAGCATTTTTAACCAGAAAATGGTTTTGCACTGTGGTGTACACATTTGAGAGATCTCTTTTTGTTATAGAAATATGCACTACAATTGACATTTATAAGTAATCTGTACTGATCTTTACAAGTTAGTGGTTTTGTGTTTCAGAAAAAAGTTGCAAAAACTCCAAAACCGCTTAAAGAAGTTATACTGATTTGACCTGAATTAAAACATCACATGCAGTGTACACATTTAAAATAAGACCTAAGGTAATACCAGAGTTAAACATTCCTAATAGTGTATAATTAACCTTTCTCTGTACATCCTGTTAAATATACGTCTCAGACTGTATAACAAATGAATTTTTCGAAAGATAACTTTACTTCAGGAACCTTAATCTTTTTGTAATTTGCAGAATATTTTAGAATTCAACAAAAAATGCAAAAAAATGCTGGGATTCAACTGTGGGATGTAGTACCCTTTCCCTGCCAGCTATTTTCTTTTTTTCCCCCTTTGTTGCTATTACTTAGTGATTTTCAACTTTTTAGCCCCATGAGGTTGAAACGGTCCCATGAGTGGGGCCCCATGAATGGTGCAGAGCAGGTCTGCAGGCTGGATCGGACCCATGCCCCAGGAATGGGCTTGGATCCATGACTGGATCCTGGCTGCACCACCCCACCCTGGCCCCATGTGCTGGGATTGGGGCTACATGACCCTGTGCTGCCTCTACTGGGCCCTGGGGCCCTGTACCACCTCTGCCTGGCCCCATGTGCAAGGCCCAGGCTCCTGTGCCCTATGCTGTCTTCTACCTGGCCCCAAGTGCTGGGATCAGGCCCTGTGCTGCTCTGCATGCTAGAGCCGGTATGTAGGCTCCCCACAGTGTGTAGGCACCTCCAGAGACTCGTGAGGCACTCCGCAGTCCAGATGACAAGGTGCTAGACCTGGCCCATAGGCCGCGACCCTGATATAAGTTTTTTCCATCACATCACTTTTTTTTTCAAAGATGTAAGTACCACTCTATGTTTATGTAATTACAGCCTTGGTTTATTTATCTCAGTTACTTCTGTAGAAGTGGCCCTCAGTCATAGTTGTCACAAATGTAGGTTCATTACTATTTGTTTTAAACTGAGGATCCAATCCATAAGCACATACTTTATTTTAAACATGTTGGCAACCATGGCTTCCAATATACTATTCATGCGCTTAAGGTTAATCCTGTATATCAACACGCACCAAACTGGTGCCTTGGTAAACTTTCTAGACAAGGACTGTCTTTTAGTGTATGCCTGCGGAGTGCCCAGAAAAAAGAGTGCTAACTCCATTAAGACGTCCATGCTTTAGGGAGATGCTATTAATTAACAACAATTATAATATTAATGGAAATGCCTATGAATAGGCTCTCCTAAAATCTTGCTTAGAAGTGATTTTTTTCCTGTCTCACTGAACTCTTATTAATCATTACTCCTAAAACCTAGCTACCTCTTCACTAAAGGCTAATTATATATGAACAATTTTTAATTCCTTTGCTGTGAACATGCCTAGAAAAGTTTTGTTTAGAAATGTGTTTGCTTAAATTATTTTCCCTCTTACTGAACTAAAAAAACAGATCAAATGAACCTTCCTCGATTTCTCACCTTCAGTCTACAACCAAAAATTCTAAAATCAAATAGGAAAATTTCAGCTCTAAAGAACTTTTTTTCTGCAAGTTAGGAGGATGAAAAATAGGACATTTTCTGACAAATATTCTGCTTGTAACAAAAGCTAGCTTTAGTTCTTCAGTATCTCTCTTGTTTAGGTATTTTTCAAAGACACATTTAACTTTGAAAAGGGGTACAAGATAAGTCATTCTATCTATCATCCTTATATTACTGAAAATTAGCGGATTAATAAAACCTGATAAATGCAAGATTCTTCCTATCATCATTGGTGACAGTTTTTCCAAATAGAGATTAAGGTTTCTCAGAATAAAATTAAATCTTTACATTCTCTTAATTTTGAAATATCCACTTAACCACATTATCCCCAAAATTTACTAAAATAATTAAAAATATTTTCTTAATTTTGTCATGGTTTATTGATGCTGATATAAACAAGGACCCATCATACCTATTTCAATACATGGTCAAATACATTCCTAGAGGCTTTCAGATAGATAAGTTTACAGTAATTACTTCCAAGAATGCACTGCTTATGTAAACCACTTAAAGCAATGGATGATCTTATTTGTTTGTGACCTTCAGCAATCCAAACCCAGTGAAATGTCATCTGTTCTCAGTTGGCACAAAGAAATCCTAATTCGTCAAGCACATACCACTTCACAATATGTGATCCTATTCAAAATAGCATTTCAGTCTCCCCCCTCCATTAGAGCTCTTTAATCTCCCAATCAAATGGGATTAATGTACTCTAAGCAAATACCATTTTCATAAGATAATACATATGTTTCAATAAAAAAAAGCACATTTAGTCGTATTGCAAGGTCAACAGCCTTCTGGGCAGTGTTTTGTGGGACCAGGCATTTAAACAACATGCAGCTGTCAGTTCAGGATAATAAGAAACACAGTAGATAATCATCATGCATGAACGTTGAATGGCTGGAGAATATATGCATAACTGGAGAGGACTTGGGAGACTGTTTAACAGCATAGTCTTCTGAGTCACTGAAGAAATTAATAGTTTGGATCAGAAAGCAGCAACTTGCACTCAGGAAGACAGTTTGGCTGCAGTCATGCATGTAGAATGGCAGTAATGATTAATAAAGTTACTTGTAAATAAATTAACAGGGTTTATGAATGTCACTTCTAAAGGTCTTTATTCTTAAAGGTTAAGTGTGGTTTTTAATACATCTGGAGCATGATCGCAATTATTTTTTTTCACAATGAGAGGAGCATGGGGGCAGTAACCATTATGCTTTTGCCAGAGACAATGCTGCTGATTGCCAGTACCCATGTAGCTTACATCTTGAAATGCCTACAGGGAAAGGCACTATGAACTTTTGTTAAAGATATCATGAATAAGTATTTCTATTGGTTAGCTTAAAACTCTGATGGAGGTCACAGTGGCCCTTCATTTTTAGCTACTAACTTGCATTCAGAAGCTTAAAAGAAAGGTATGCTTTCCTAAAAGGAAGTCAGGTCTTCTCCTTCAAATATAAAATACAAGCAGGCATTTCACAAAGCAGAATGCAGATGGGGTTTGCTGAAAAGATGCTGCCAAACTCAGAAAATCTTGAGAATCTGTGCAAAGCCATGACGGACTCCTATAGTTTCCTTTCTGGCTTCCTTGCTGGAGCTTTTCCAGAGCTTCCCTGCGTGGAGAGTTTTGTAAATAATTTAACATAAACTTCAGAATATATTCACTTTCCTTTACCACTTCTACAGGGAAAGAAGATGAACATTTTTCAGCTTTCCAAAGTTTTCATTTTGAAAACAAAATGGTTTTGAAATTAACTTGGCAGGAACAAATTCTCTCCTCTGCTTCCAATTAATTCTGGGTTTGCCAAGGTAAGAAATCCACACATGGGTTGGAGTGTAGAGAACAGCTGGGTTTCATAAGAGAACATTCTTTTTCAGGCTTCTCTGAAGAAAAATATACTTTTTAATTGATGGTACCAGAAACCATTCCTTAACTTCTCAATTTGTATGGCTACGCTCCAGTGTCTTTATCGCTTCTAATGCTAGAAGTATAGTAACAGTGTAGTAACAGACAGAACAGGCATCTTAAAAGCACCTGGGCAAATTTCACCACCTTTCATTTAACATTTTTCTTTTATGTTATCCAGATGTTGAGCAGGATTTGTGGTTTAAACAGAGACTTAGCATTGTAATGTTTTCTAAAAGCAATATAAACAGGGTAACTTCAGAAAAGCTTAGCTGTGCTTATGGATTTCATCACAATCCCTGGATTTTCAGACTCCTGTTTTCCTGGATTACAACCCCTTGGACTCATCTCATACAAAGCCGAGCAAACTTAAACACACACTTCCTCCACTCCTGATTACAAGGGAAGAGAGTCATAGCAAGCAGAGAACCACCAGAAGCCACCTTTTATTTTCCTTCTGAAAGGGAATTCTCTTTTCAGACAGCATACATTTCTATCTGCCTTTGATGTAAAGAAAGTTAATTTATATATATATTTGAGATCATGAAGACTGAGTTATGTCTGAATTTAGATCGTCTCATTATAAATAGGGTGAGAAGGATTCTCTTTCTGCTTTGAGAGACTATCCAGTTTGTGTCTGTGCTTTCTGGGTCAGAAAGTGGAGAGAGCATCTCACTTCCTTAGTTGAATCTTGAAACTTG
Source organism: Alligator mississippiensis (assembly GCF_030867095.1). Lineage (NCBI taxonomy): Eukaryota > Metazoa > Chordata > Crocodylia > Alligatoridae > Alligator > Alligator mississippiensis. The sequence goes on along the minus strand of NC_081825.1, from coordinate 125,103,370 downwards.
CTTTAGAAGTGAGAGGAATGTTATACGTACTCCAGTCATTTGGAAGGCTGTTTGAATGAGAAAGGGGTTATATTTCTCACAGCAAAGGAAGTTCCAACCCCAAGCTTCTATTCAGTACTAGTACTATCCTGGAAAACTTGGTTCTTTAGGATCATTATGGACAGACAATGGTAGATATTTCAGGTTAAAACAAAGGTATTACATGGTTCAACCACCTGAATGGAAAGTGTAAAACAGGTCTTGGAAAAAGCAGTCACAAGGAGGGTGATATTTTACTATTAGGACATATGGCTTGTTTGTTTTTTTGCAGGCTTCATTGGCAGGTCTCTCTCAAATGGCTTGATATTCATAGTCCTGTAAATTGCATGATCCCTCCAGGCAGCTCTGGGATGGTAGACTGGAATACTGTTTGTATAACAATGCAGACACCAAACACTTGAAAAATAGCTTTTCCCTTTTCTGAAACTTTTCCTTTCCTTTGTGAGAAGGTATTTAGCAGCATTTGCAGCCTTTTTAGAATATGACAGGGCCATGCTAAGTGCTTCTGCTACAGCCTTGAACTGACAACCTCTAGTTTGCGAACCACATGCCCTGGTGCCTGTACCACCCCACGGGTCACTCTGAAGCTAACAGATTGAGAGATGGCATAAGGCTGAATGCCGTGAAAATTATAAATATCAACATGGTGATCAAGGGATGACAGAAAAACAGTAAGAGCTCTTGGAGGACCTTGTAACAGACAGCTCGCTTGTCTGTCTTCAGGCTTTGGAGATGCATTGTAAATCATCATACCTTGTGTGCGTATATCTATAAGGATCAACAGATAGATGATTGTATAAACCATGATGACTGCTTAGCAGGCTTCCTTCAGAGGATTTCAGAGATTTGCTCCTTTTATAAGAGATGTGATCTTTATGCTGCTGAATGAGGAAAAGGAAAGCACCTACAGTGCTTAAAGTTGGCTATTTTATGTCTTTAATTGAAATTCTAGCAAAAATAGTGATGATCCATTAAATGAAGGTGGATTCTTTGGCAAAGTAAGGTGTTTTGGTCAAGTCTAATCTGCTCCTTCTGCCTTTACATGCACAACTGCAGCTGAACAGTAATTAGGAGCTGTGTGGTATCTACTCCAGCAGCATTACTCACCTTCAGGTCCCGATGGACTACGCCCATCTGATGGCAGTGTAGCACAGCCTCCAGGATCTGCTGAATGCAATGACTGCATGCAAACACCAGGGGGCGTGTGTTAGTTCCAAGCTTACACTCACTGTCTGTATACCCTCAGAGAGACTGGGTTAAAATGCAAAACTAGCAAACAACTGAGGATGTACACAATATACAACCTCCAGAAATGTACACACATCACTTGCATCGAGCAGCTACTATCTCAGAAGCAGCAGGATTCTATTATGTGAAGGTTTTGCCTTATTTTAACCTGCTTTGCTCTGCAAAGGGAGGGTAGCGGTCAACACAGACTCCGCTTGATTCCATGCAGAAGGCCCGGTCAAGAGATGCCGCTACTGCGAGGATCAGAACATTTAAAAATACAATGGAATATGGATACTGACAAATGTTCCGATAAAATCATCTTACAAGATTATGCTCAATATTTAACAGCGTTTGTTTGTTTTCCTGCCTTATTGAGAGTTGTCTGCTGCTTTAGCAATCACAGCAGTAAAATCATTGTAAAGTAATGTATTTTAGATAAATTATTAACTTCTCATGGTTTAATTTAGCTGGTAATTATTATCTCCTGCCTGAGGGTTTGTCAGACTCTAATGCAGCAATGTGTGACCAGTTGTTCTGCTACTGCAACCCACGGTCTCAGAACAGAAGTGGTGTTTAAATCTACAAGCTGACATACATTACAGCGAAAGTGTACCTGCAGGTACGGAAATGAATGTTGAATGAAATCTGTTAGCAGGATGTCATACATGTTTTAGTGTGGGATAAACCCAACACATTTGAAGGATACAGTCTTTTTGCAACTCTTTCCCCTTTTGCCATGATGTATGTTAGGCCTGCAGACTGGCAGACTGGAAAGACGCATCATGCATTATTTCTTCGCTTAGTCGTTCTGAGGGTGAGGCGGATAGGCAAGGGAACATCTCAGCCATCCCACCCTCGGCCCTTACCCAGAAAAAAATAAAATTCTTATCCAATTTATGGGCACCAGATACTGACCTTCAGGTCTCTGTGAACTATGCCATTTAGATGACAATGATTAACACTTTCTAGAATCTGCTGTATACAATGACTGCAAAGATACAAGGGCAGAATGGAAGGGAGAACATTTTAAAGGCACATAATCACATTAAATACAAAATAAATCAAAACTTAAAAAAATTATAAGGAACAAAACCAGTTTTACATTTCCTGACAAATTTTAATTGTACATTGAAATGGAACAAAACAATGCTGAATATAAAGATATCTCCAGCTCCAACACAAACTTAAAAAAAAAAGAAAAAAAGAAAAACAAAAAAAGACACTTAACATATAATGTATGATGTCACCGGACAGAACAGCTTGTGTTAGGTCTTCATTGAGCGCTATGGGGATCTTTAAAACATATGTCAAATATTAACCAAAATCAATAGTAAAAAAAAATGAGTGGGCAGGATAATATTTAGTAGATTTTGACTACTTTTTGAGAAGTGTTATAGTTTTACAAAACTATACATGTTATCATTGGAAGTCCAGAATTAACACAAGTTCTGAAACAAGATGAGGGTCAGAAACAGACTGGTAGGGATGAAAAGTAAAAGTAACGAGTAAAAACAAAAATTAAGAATAAGCAAATTTGAGCCATTTTGAATTTAATGGTTTCTTATATACAGTATCAATGGGAAAATAAATTTAAATTATTCAATCAGGAGCTATAAACCTTCATTTAAAATAGCAATGTCAAACAATAGCCTGGGTTGGTGTCACATGTGAAACAGAAAGGAGAATTAAAAACCGGAGACAAAAATTTTTACTTTTATTCTGGTGCTTAAAATGTAAAATTAGTAGCCTGTTTTTACGTGCCCATGTTTAACTTTTTTTTTTAACCAATGTACAGTGCCAGCTGAACTCTGACCACTGTTCCAGTTAACGAGAAGGGCTTCGGTTTTTCCTTGACATTGAATCAGAAGTCTTGGACTTAGACATTCATGTACTTGATATTGCTCATCTGGAAGATTTTAGCCATGAAATTCAAAAAGGATGGTCATAAAAATCAGTAAGTAGAGCCCAATTCTGAAAACACTTTCACATGTGAATAGTCCCTAACTCACTGACTCCCACCGCTTGTGTGAAGAAGGGTTTTCAGGAACAAGAACTATTTTATATTATAGAATATGCATTTATAAAAGGCCATCAACCATTTCTAAAGGGACACATAAACAATTACAAACTATATATACACCCACATCCACACATACTCACACACACATGCACACACAGATATAGATATATATATGTGTGTATATATACATGCATGATACATTTAGATATATTTCACTTTATTTATACAGTATATATTTCATATGAATATGAAACCCTTCCCATCATGTAATAGCTTTTAACAGAAACATCATGTTATTTTTTTTTAATAATATTTTTAAATATAATCACTGGTCTTTGGCATCAACAATACAACCTGTAACTGTCTCCATAGAATTAGATATGTAAAAATTGTTCAATTATATTTTCAGCCCCCCATAGTTGTTAATCCAGATTTCTCTCCTGCAGCATGTTATGTCCAGCATAGTTTTAAATGCTCTAATGAATAAGGTTTCCACCGTTTCCCTTGGGAACTTATTTCTCAATCTAATCAATTAAAATATCAGGAAGCTTTTTAATATTCAGCTTAAATTCTCGTTGCTCACCATTTTCCCATTATACCATTCGTTATATACACTTGGGATACCCGTAATATTTTCCTGCCGTCTGCTAAATGCAATTTAAATGAAAGGAGTGTTGTGCTGTTATTTAAAAAACTTCTCACATTTGTTTTACATGAAATTCCTAAGTTCTTAATAATAATAATAAAATAGTCTTCCCACTACAAAAGACTGACTAAATATTGTATTACAATATGGCACCTATGTACCATGTGTATTAGGAATAAATAGATGAAAAATATCATGTCAGATTTATTTTAAAATAAATTTCCCCACAACTTTTAGCAATGGGACAAATGTTAAGAAGGGCATTCAGGAAAGCTACAGACTAGAATTGTTTGCAGATGTGTAACATCATGACGGTCAAAGTGTTCTGAAGTGGGTAACAGGACCTATATGCCTATACCCCAGTAAAACAACGGTAAGCTTCGACTTCTTTTTATTCCAATAAGCATTTACAATGAATAGGTAAAGATCCCAACTTTGCACAGATAGAGAGACTAGTTACTACAGTTTGCTAATGAAAAGCAATATAATATTTTAAATATTTTTTTTTAGGAAGGGAAAGATTTTGGAATCAGAACAGCAGTATTATTTAGTACATACTGCATTAGCAAACAGCTAACAAAGAACCTCACAATTTCCGTATGAGGTAGTATTTCCATTCAGCAGATGGGAAAACTGATTTACGTGGTTTTTGAGGACACAATGGGGTGCACCAAGAGATGAGAATTAGAGCAAAATCCTCAGCTCTGTGTGGGTTTTACCCTTAACTTACAAGGATTAGTATTTACATAAGGGCTGCCCCTTACCAGTCCTGAAGTCAAGTCATTAGACTGGACCTTTCCTCCAAGCCTAACTGAACCCAGGAGGAAACTGTAGCTGAGGGTTATATTTGTTCTGCTCTAACTGATGCCAAACACTGTGATAGGTTTAAACACAAGTAAATACACTAGTATAATCAATGGCAATGGTTTAAAATCTAATAATATTCAATATTCAGGGAAACAAGGACTTACCTGGCATCTGCTTCACTGTAATATTCTCTTGCGACTATGTCTTCAAACAGTTCCCCTCCAGTGACTCTGTTAAAACAATTTTTACTAGGGTCAAAAGAAAGCTAAAATGAAAAATATACTGCATTCACAAGCTCATCTAGTGAGGTTAAAGAGAAACAATGAGATGCTATTACACTAATGCAAGTAGGTTGGGCAGCGAGAGAGAATACTAGTACAGAATGTGAATCCAGATATTATATAGCACAACAGCAACCATGACTAGAATGCAGGTATCATTTGGTAGGCACTATTCAGGAATGATGGAAATAAGTGTTAAGATGGTAGGGAAGCATTATACAGAAATGACTGGCAAACTATACAGGAGTAAGAAGTAATAGCATGGATAGAATAGCAATGTTTTCAGTCCAAATTAGTTGGGGAAGTATTGTGAAAGAGGTTCTATTGGATTTAGGTTAAGAGCTGAGATTTATGGACCTGCTGGGCTGCATTTGTAAAAGGCAAAAGATCATATGATCCAAGAAAAAAAAACTGCTGGGAGTTGTGTCCAAGATGAAGATCAGAGATAAATGCTACTAATAATTGTAGGGCCCAGTTATTTATGGATGTGATTGTCAACAGATTTCACCAAATAGCACAGAAGTAACAACATGTGATGCTAGACCTGGCTTTGAAAAGTAGTGAGGAGGAATGAATAGGAGAAGAACTGGTCATGGAAAATAGCCATGAACCCGAAATCACAAGTTGATTCTGTTTCACTTAGAAGGTGAAACAAAAACAAGCAAGTTAGTTTAAACTGTCAGTTTCAAAAGAGCAGGTTGAGAAATTAAGGCCAACTGCGGCCAGGGGTCCACCACCATCCGCTGGCTGGGAAATTGGCTCCGTGGTCGAACCCAGAAGGTGGTGGTTGACAGAAGTCAATTGTCGTGGTGCCCTGTGACCAGGGGGTCGCACAAGGCTCTGTCCTTGGACCTATATTGTTCAACCTCTTCATTAAATGATGTGGACATTGGAGTCAGAAGCAGACTGGCCAAGTTCGCCTATGATACCAAACTTTGGGGTAAAGCATCCACATGTTAGGACAGGGGGTAATCCAGGCTGACCTTGACAGTTTCAGGAAATGGGTGGACGAGGACCTGATGGTGTTTAACACCAAAAAATGCAAGGTTCTCCACCCTGGGAGGAAAAACCTGCAGCATGTTTATAGGCTCAATAGTGCTACGCTGACTAGCACTATAGATGAGAGGGACTTGGGGGTCAGGACTGACCACAAGATGAACATGAGCCTTTAATGTGATGCTGTGGCTAGTAAAGCAAGCAAAATGCTGGCTTGCATTCATAGATGCGTCTCAAGCAAATCCCAGGACGTCATTCTTCCATTGTACTTGGCCTGGGTGAGGCCGCAGCTGGAGTATTGCATCCAGTTTTGGGCTCCACAATTCAAAAAAGATGTGGAGAAGCTTGTGACAGTGCAGAGGAGAGCCATAAGCATGATCAGAGGTCAGGAAAACAGACCTTATGACAAGAGGCTGAGAGCTATGGGACTCTTCAGGCTAGAAAAGCGCAGTCTCAGAGGCGGTCTGATGGCCACCTATAAGTTTATAAGGGGTGTTCACCATGATCTGGGTTTGTTCACCAGAGCGCCCCAAGGGATGACAAGGTCGAACGATTATAAACTCCTGCAAGACTGTTTCAGGCTGGACATAAGGAAGATTTTCCTTATTGTCTGGGCCCCCAAGGTTTGGAATCGACTGCCACTGGAGGTGGTTCAAAGCACCTACTTGGAACGTCTTCAAGAAAAACCTGGATGTTTTTCTTGCTGGGATCCTATGACCCCAGCTGACTTCCTGCCCCTGGGGCAGGGGGCTGGACTCCATGATCTTCCAAAGGTCCCTTCCAGCCCTAATGTCTATGAAATCTATAAAATCTATGAAAATTAGAGTGAATTGGATTGAAGATTTTAGGGACTTTAATATAGATAAAGCTTTTAATTTCTTTAAGTCAGAGGTACAAAAACTGTTTGGAATTTGCATCCTGAGGAAAATGAAAGAGATTGGGAAAAGTACTAAAAAGCACCAAGTATTTTGATGACTCATCATCTCAAAAACGATATTATGAAGAAGCAGAGTACTTATAAGGAAGGACAAAGAATTGATCTGCAAGGAAAGCTACATCTTGAAAGTGAAAGTTGTGTTAGATACAGAAAAAGAATCTAATATGAAGAATAAATGTTTCTTCTCCTCCCAGTATCATAGCTGGGGTAGTTGCGGGGGGAGGGCACGAGGCAAGGGGACTCTGTTCCACCCCTCTAGAGCTCAGGCTGGGCAAGCCTGCAGCTCAGTGCTGCTCTCTTCTCATTCCCTCCTGCCTGACAGACTTGACCCTGCATGAAACTTTAACCCTCAAGGCAACAAAAGTTCCCTAAGATGCTCTAATGCAGAGAGCTTTAATACCCGATTTGATGAGGGTTAATTATTTGCACAATCAGCCATTTTAAAAGTGCTCTGCAGCCATGCATGTGTGTTAGGTCATGGCTGTAGAGCAATTTCAGGGGACAGATCATGAGAAAAATGTCACTTCTGTCTGCACCCAATGAGCATGGCCTATATAGATCAGTAAAACAAAACTGAGAAGGGATTTGACTGAACTGGCCTATACTCCATACTTAAGTCAGGTACTGCCCACCAGAAAGGGAGAACTATTTAAGCTAAAAGACACCATCAGTGGTGATGCGTAGGGACTGCACGGGGGTGCATGCGCAACCTGTGAGAGTTCTGGTGCACCCCCTCACAATAGTGTTCCCCGTTTAGGCAGTGGGCAGGGAGGGCAGGTGGGAGCGCTGGTACCCACCCTGACAGCACTGACTGGGGAGTGGGGGCACCAGGAGAAGTAGCACTGGCACTTCTGGGCACGTTCCTGGCCCTTCCAGGTGCGTTCTTGGCCCTTCCAGGCATGCTGCTGGCACTTCCGGGGAGCATTCTCTCTTAGAGCCAGCTTAGAGGGAACACTGCTTCTGGATCAGCATGGCTGGCTGGCTGCAGGGGGAATGTCCCCCTGGTTCCTGACTGGCAGTGGGGGAGGGGGGAGGGGGGGAGAGGGCAACTGTCCCCCCTGACTTAGGAGGTAACAGTTGACCATGATCAGTATAATAACAAATGGGCATAAAATGGCTATTATTAAATTTAAGCTGGAAATGAGCCTTCCAATAGGAATATTGGTGACAAGCAACTTTGATCATTTTGTAAACTGGACTGTAAGACATAGGCAATGTACAAGCATTCAAATGCAGCAATAGAAGCCCCATGGTTTTGTTCTCATGGTAGAAAAAGCTTCCAGAACAGCACTGTACAAACATTAGAGGGGCTGGGTGGGTGCCATGCAGACAGCCTGCACTGCTGATGGTGCACAGCCAGGGAGCCTTTCTGCATGTACCTTAGCATACTCTGCAGGCTTCCCAGCATGTTGGAGAGTGCTAAGGGCCACTGACTGCACAGGACAGTGCTGACTGCCTGGCTGCCCTAGAGGACAACACCTCCCTGGGGAACTCCTGCTTATAATCCTGACTCCCTCTCTGCAGTAAGGCTTTCAGAGATGAGACTCAAAGCACGTCTCCTCTCTTGTCAATTGCAGGTGTGTCAATTTCTCAGTCTCGGCCTTGGGACATGGGGGTTTGAGTCTGGGAGCCTAAGGATCTAGGTCTGGGGACATGGCGATCTGAGTCTAAGTACTGGGTCTGGGTCATGTGCAAGGAACACATTTGCCTCAGCACCCTGTGTTTCCCTGGAGCTCTGGAGTGAAGCAATGGGTGAAAGGGGCAGAGCTTTCCTTGTCCTAAGACAGTCAGTGGGAGGGATGTGCTCCATTCTTGGCAAGAGCAGTGAAGTCCAGCTCAAGCCACAAACTGTCTCCCTGGAGTGTGTGGGGGTGAGGAGGCTGCAGAATAATGCATGCTCGGATGCTGAAGGACAATACTATTGCTTTTATTGGAATAAGTGTACATATGCTCATTCTCCCAGGAGAAACTCTCCTGGGAGCTATTTCTACTTAGTTGGAATTTGGTTAATTTTCTCCCAGAAGTGTAATTTTTGGTTTGGGAAAAAAATGTGTGAATATTAATACACTGAGGGCTTCTACCAGAAGTGTGATTCTCCAGATACAAATGTAGTGCTTGCATGTGGCCATAGTTCAGCAGGGGTTGGAACTTGATTGTACAGAAGGTCCTTTCCAGTCCTATGTTCCACTCCACATTTAAGAGGCTGCTATCCTAATTACAATGTCAGCCTTTTCCAACAAAGTTCAAGGCTGGTGTTAACCATGTGCAATACCATCTATTACAGTGAGTAGCAACCACTTATATCAGTTGTATCTAGAATTCTCACTACCCTGGACAATGGCAAAAATATAAATAAAAGGAAAATATGCACATGTAGATTGCATACCTACACAGGAGTTAAAAGGAGCTACTTGTAAGGAATGCCTATATACCATTCTCTTGCATCCTTCAAATCTTTTTGCCCTGATTTGTTGATATGGGCAAGGTGTTTGCTAGATGTAAATTCTACAAAATGGTCATATTTTATCACAGATTATGAATCAAATACAAATATGTTGGAGAAACCAAACAACTGTGCACCAGAATAAATGCACACTGAAAATCTATCAAAGACAAGAATACCCAACTAGCTGTGGGGGCACACTTCTCACAGGACAATCACTCCCTCCGATCTCTCAGTTCTAATCCTCAAAAGGAACTTACAAAACGCCTTCCATAGACAAGCCTTAGAACTTCACTTCATAAATCTACTGTATACAAAAAAATCACAGACTCAATATAGACATTGATTTTATGACACACTACAACCTGCCTGCCATCTGGTTCACCAAGTACCTGCCTGACCTGACCTCTTATATTCTTCTTTTCCACCGGCAACATGTAGGGGGTGCATGATGGTGCATGTGCAAACCCCTGAGATTGGCGGTGATTTGCCACCCCCTGTGATATGCCGCCGCCGCCACTGCCAGCAGCACCTGCATGCGGTTGCCACTTACCCCTCCCCGGCTGCCGACAACGCCGGTGGCATCTGCAGGGGGTCACTGATGGCTGTTGGCCACTGCCAGCAGCATCTGCGGGTGGTTGCCAACTGCTGGTCGGTGCTCACCACCTCCCACCTGCTGCACACACCACCATGGCCACCTCTAGGAGCTCCCCCCTCATTGCTGCCATACCCCCGAGACCACCGCCACTGCCTGTGGGTGGTCGCCGTGCCCCACACCCCCCGCCTCCGGGGGCATGTGTCATTCATGTTCTTTTCCCCAGCTTTTCTCCCCCCTCTTCCTCACTTTTCTGCCCTTTGTCTCCCTGATTTCTTACTATTTCCTTCTTCACTGAGAGTCTCTTTCTTACCCTGTATTATTTCCTCTATAATATTTCCCTTTGGCCTTTCTTCTCCCCTGCTTTCTTCCCCCTCTCTCCCCTGCTTCACCTTTTGTTTCTCCTTTTTACCTGTTTATATATTCACTACATCCTCTTACATTGAACTTCTCTCAGTCCCGTTTTCCTGATCTATTTTCTTTTTCACTGACAGCCTCTTTTCTACCTTGTATTCAATCACTATAATGCCTCCCTTCAGCCTTTTTTTTTTCTTTTCCCCTTTCTCTCTTCACCTTCTCTTTCCCCATCCCCACTTTGCTTTTCCTCTTTGCTTTACCTTTTCTCTTTCTAATTTCTACCTATTCACATTTTCACTGACATCCTGCCACACTTTTAGCTTCTCTCATTTCTTGGAGTCTCAGCACAGGAGAGACTCCCTATGCCTGAAGAAGAGTGACTGTGCCTGAAAGCTTGCCAATAACTTTTTTTCAACTACTCAGTTGGTCTAATAAAAGATATCACATCTACTCAAATAACCTTGCCTGCCTATGTCCTTAGACCAACATGGCTACAACCAAAAACCCTGAATCAAATAAAGCCTTTATAACACACAGTATTAATAAATTAGATATCTGATCACTTAGGCCAAAATACAATGTGAAAAGTTTACATTAAGTTATTTGAAAAGCCAAATAAGTACATTGCAATGAACTTCCTTAATTTGCAATACTTAATTGTATTTAATTATGAAAGATTAAGTAGCCCAGGTGGTTTCAATTTTTCAGAAATTAAAAAAAAATCTTCTTATATTGCAGTCACACCAACCTGTTGTGGCTAAACTTGTAGTCTGATCTTTACTCAGCTGAGGCACAAAAATGTACTGCTCAGCTACCAGTGGAAGGCTGTTGAAAAGTTTTTGTTTTGTTTTTTTTGTCTTCATCTGGTGGTTAGGATATATCCTGAAATGTCTGGGTTGGGTTGACCTGCTACATATAACAGATTATATATCATATACAGCCTGCTACGAAGTGGTAGGCAGACACATTGCCTGACTCTCCCTCTTTCTTTTGCCTTCTACACTTGATACTTGCACAATTTTTAAGGCACAAAACACGTGATAAATGCAAATACTAAATACCTTTGGTAGCTTCTGTTTTGTGTGTGTTTGCTATGCTTTTGGCAAAAGAGGGGGGAAGGAGGGTGGAAAAACATTCCCATATTAAGATGAATGAGAAAAAACTTCCTTTCAGTGTGTGGCTCATTAGAACATTTACTTTAGACCCAAGCCAAAAAGGAACATAAAATACTTTCATTATGAAAGCAGCTTTCAATTAAAAAGTACACAAAAATGTAGCTTATTCTAATTAAAAGAAGACAGAAAAGGAGAAACTACCTCAATTTCTTTAATATTGGCTGTTTACTTGGCAGCCACAGCCAGTGATAATAGATGGAAAAGCAAAGCGAAACAAACAGGTGAACTTTACTGACAATTAAATACACAGTCAGCCATTTCTGCATCCCTTAACTCTGAAGGAAAGAATTAGGAAAAAATGGTAGGAAAAAAAAGTCTCTGTCACATGCCTTTGAGCCCTATGTTCTTATCTTATTTTAAAGTATTTAACTGTCTTAAGATGCAGACAGGCATCTACTGGTATATTCTGTCTCGTAAGATACTTAGCTATACCTTTTGGTGTCTAAAAAAAGACCTGGCTCTTTTACATACCTATAGAGTCCTCTACATTAGTAGTGTAACTGGCTCTTGCTTCACTATTAAGGAACACTATTCCATAATCTCCTTCTTCCCTTTCTCACTGCAATCTAATATCAAAGTGGTCACAATGCATTCCTGCTACCTTCCTGACAAGTTCCTGCAAAGTCAAACTCACTTCATAGACCTTCAGTTGTAAACCACTTACATACTATGGACAGATGGGCTTGAGCTGCCCAATGTAAATAGAAGTTTTCCCAAGAAAGGGATGGTTGGCAGAGTATACAGTATATATTTTTGGTGTGTATCAGATGCAATGAACCTGCCACATGGGACACCCAGATTCGATTCCGTGGTGCATATATACAGCTACAGCCATTGAGGCACTGAACATCTGGACTTGGTCTGGCCTTTGGATTCTGTCTTGATGGTCTCAAGGAAGGATGGAAGGTTTGGGCTTCTACTTCTTCATACTACTGCCTAGTCATACATGTCAAAGGTCCTGGTGACATTGCATGCATACACCGTGATCCAGAAGGGTTGATGATTGCCTGCTATATGTAATGTGTGTAACAGAAGGTGGAACCAGGGGGCAGTCTGCAGAGCTGTGATGTCTGTGAAGTTGGACTGCAACTCCCAGAAACCTGAAGGGAATGGAAAGCAAGGAAACGAGGAATCTTGAGGCTGCAGTAAGGCGAAGGAGAGCAGCATGGACATGGAACTGGTCAGTCCTGCACAGTGCACCTGGAGATCTCACTGGCTCAGTCAGCCAGGACTGTGGACCGAAGGAGCTGGACTCCGACTTGGGAAAACTGCAGGTTATTGTTTAAGCACTCTAGGGGCTTATTTAGGAATACCTAAATAAATTGTGTGTGGGGCGGGGGAAGAGAAGGGGGGAGGAAATTAAGGTGTTGAATACGTTGCCAGAAGTTTCTTTATCTTTTATGTGTTCCCTCCCTCTGGCCTGTTGGTTTGTGACCCTAACCCCCATGATTTTCTGTATAAAAGAGGGAACTCCCACTTGTTTCTTGTGCTACTTTCTGGGGCTGCAAGGTTGGCACACATATAACAAGATTAAATTAAAGCATGATCCCATGTTCAGAGAACTTCACTGATCTTGCACAATTTCTGTAGAGAATGTCTAACTACCTGAAACTGAAATGCCTGATGAAAGCCAAAGACCCCAGAGCATTAGCTTACTAGATCTTCTGTTTAGTCCTTTCTAAAAGTTCTGGAAAGCTTATGGTAGCATGATAAAGAAAGTAAGTAACCTTCAGACACTAGACTGTATATAAGGAGCTTTTTGATACAGACAAGATCTTGCACAGTGTACATGCAAAATGTGGCACGTATGAGCAGCTTCTGATCTTGCACAGGACACCTGCTGAAGCACTGCCACTTTATTTATTCCCTCTACAAAGAAATGCATAACTCAGGGAAGTTACTTCCATACGTAGATCCTGAGACTTCCATACGTAGATCCTGAGGTGGTGCAGAGTCACTTGGAAGAACTGGATGCCTTTAAGTCAGCAGGCCCGGATGGGCTCCATCCCAGGGTGCTGAAGGCACTGGCCGACGTCATTGCAGAGCCACTGGCGGGAATATTCGAACGCTCGTGGCGCACGGGCCAAATCCCAGAAGACTGGAAAAGGGCTAACGTGGTCCCCATTTTCAAAAAGGGGAGGAAGGAGGACCCGGGCAATTATAGGCCGGTCAGTCTCACCTCCATCCTTGGTAAAGTCTTTGAAAAAATTATCAAGGCTCACATTTGTGAGAGCCCGGCAGGGCAAATTATGCTGAGGGGAAACCAGCATGGGTTTGTGGCGGGCAGATCGTGCCTGACCAACCTAGTCTCTTTCTATGACCAGGTTACGAAACGCCTGGACACATGAGGAGGGGTGGATGTCGTATACTTAGACTTCAGGAAGGCCTTCGATACGGTATCCCACCCCATACTGGTGAACAAGTTAAGAGGCTGTGATGTGGATGACTGCACGGTCCAGTGGGTGGCAAATTGGCTAGAGGGTCGCACCCAAAGAGTCATGGTAGATGGGTCAGTCTCGACCTGGAAGGGTGTGGGCAGTGGGGTCCAGCAGGGCTCGGTCCTTGGACCTATACTCTTTAATGTCTTCATCAGCGACTTGGACGAGGGAGTCAAATGTACTCTGTCCAAGTTTGCAGACGACACAAAGCTATGGGGAGAAGTGGACACGCCGGAGGGCAGGGAACAGCTGCAGGCAGACCTGGATAGGTTGCACAAGTGGGCAGAAAACAACAGGATGCAGTTCAACAAGGAGAAATGCAAAGTGCTGCACCTAGGGAGGAAAAATGTCCAGCACACCTACAGCCTAGGGAATGACCTGCTGGGTGGCACAGAGGTGGAAAGGGATCTTGGAGTCCTAGTGGACTCCAAGATGAACATGAGCCGGCAGTGTGACGAAGCCATCAGAAAAGCCAATGGCACTTTATCGTGCATCAGCAGATGCATGACGAATAGGTCCAGGGAGGTGTACTTCCCCTCTATAGGGTGTTGGTCAGACCGCAGTTGGAGTACTGCGTGCAATTCTGGGCGCCACACTTCAAGAAGGATGCGGATAACCTAGAGAGGGTACAGAGAAGGGCAACTCGTATGGTCAAGGGCCTGCAGACCAAGCCCTACGAGGAGAGACTAGAGAAACTGGACCTTTTCAGCCTCTGCAAGAGAAGGTTGAGAGGCGACCTTGTGGCTGCCTATAAGTTCATCACGGGGGCACAGAAGGGAATTGGTGAGGATTTATTCACCAAGGCGCCCCCGGGGGTTACAAGAAACAATGGCCACAAGCTAGCAGAGAGCAGATTTAGATTGGACATTAGGAAGAACTTCTTCACAGTTCGAGTGGCCAAGGTCTGGAACGGGCTCCCAAGGGAGGTGGTGCTCTCCCCTACCCTGGGGGTCTTCAAGAGGAGGTTGGACGAGTATCTAGCTGGGGTCATCTAGACCCAGCACTCTTTCCTGCTTATGCAGGGGGTCGGACTTGATGATCTATTGAGGTCCCTTCCGACCCTAACATCTATGAATCTATGAATCTATGGAAGAGGCCTTCTTTCTGCTATGTACAGTGCCTTGCTTAGTGCAATCCTGCTCCATAATAAGATTTACATTGAAACCCACAACCTCAGATGCAACCGTTCTGCTCCTGATTTCACTCCATCCCTTTTCTTTACCTGAGAGCTCACAGGTCTGAAGGGAAGGAATAAGAGAGAGAGAGAGAGAGAGTGTGTGTGTGTGTGTGTACACATACACTTATTGGAAATGTTTTATGAAGAAGAAAAACAGGTCAATGTAAATAAATACTAAATGGGAATTTATCTAAATGACTGCTAAGGTCATGTCTTAAATATATCCACAGTCTTTCAATTTACCCAAAAAGCCAGCTCCAGTACAACTACGTAGATTAGATGATTTGGAAATTCCTGTAATTCCCATATTTCTTCTCATGTCAGGGATGAGATGAACACTACAACACATTTTTTTGTGAACTAGAGTGAACCCCAGTGAACCAGAGCACAATTTCTTGGCTCCATGTCAAATTAATTGTGCTGTACGAGCATGCCTGCTGACTTTGACACCATACCTTACTGAGATTCATTAGTTATTCAAATTAGAACACATGTGTTTCCAGAACTGCTGTTACTGATTTTCACAGTGACTCAGTGGCATAATGTGTTGAAGTTTCCTATCAAGTAGTTAATATCTCAAACCCATCACAATGTCTATCCATAACTTGAGAGGTTCCAAAAAGGACAGGGCATCAGTGTGGTGCAGTGCAGTGGAGAAGCAGTGGAGTAGTGAAGATGAGGCTGGGGCACCTATGCCCATGTGCACCAGGCCACAGGGAGGAGCACCCACATGCCTACTGTAAGGGGGAAGGAATGGGAAGCACCCATGCACATGGGCACTTCCCCCTCCTCCACTGCACTAGGCCCCTCAAATGCCTAGTGCAGTGGAGGAGGGGGAAGTGCCCATGTGCAGGGTGCTGTGGGGGCGTGGAGGTAGAGAGTGCCTACATGCCTGGTGCAGAAGGGAAGCAGCTGGGGGTCCCATAGCCCATGTTGATGTGGCCCACAGTGTGTACAGCCCCCAGCCACAAAGATGTTGGACAGCCCTATTCTACCACATGATAACTTTGATACCATACCTTACTGAGCTTCATTAGTTATTTAAATTAGGGCACAGATGCACCAAACAAAGTTGTTTCAGATCAAAGCATGACTGCTATGAAAGCATATAAATAAAACAGAAAACTTTTTGTTTTGACTGGCAGAATTATCTGCGGCAGCAATTGTAAAGAAATCAGCAGACAGTGAAAACAATCCCTTTTCCTCTTCATAGAAAAAAGTTCAGTCCCATCCCTTTATTGTGTAGGATGCAATCTTAGTGGATTTTATAAAGACATGGTAGTATTTAATCCCACACAGTCTGACAGCAGCCATTAAGATAAAGGACTGACACTGTGTGGGTGAAGTGACAGTGCTATGCCACAGTCAGGCTCTAGTTAAAAAAAAAAAAAAAAGAAAGAAAGAAAAGAAGCAAGTATGTAGTGTCCATAATAATGGAACACAGACAAGGTATTTTTGTAGCATTTAAAGCATTATATAATTTTTATTTCCAGTCAGTTTTCAAACAAACAGTCATTGAAGCATTTTAAAAAGTATATAATTTACAAAGTCTTAAAGTTTCACTAGTTATCCATAGCTTTAGTGAATTTTAAAATAGTTATTTCCTAGTTCAAATGTAAAAATAATATTAATAATTAAAATAAAAAATAATATTAAACATTAAAATAATATTAATAATTTTGCATCCCTATTAACAAGATAAAAGTGCTTTGGGAATGAAACAAATATTGCTCCAGGCTTTCAAAAAGCCATATTTTCAATGCATTCACTACATTTCCTACTTTTCCTTTGTTACTTTTTGTTATTGATTTTTGTCAAATTCAGATGGATTATTTCACAACATCTTAAAATGCTGTATGCGTTTGTGTGCGGGTATATACACACCCCTGTATATATACATATTGCAATGCTCTTTTCTCATAAAGTGTCAAGAAGGTCAAAAACTGAATCGGGTGTAGGTTGTAGCCGTGTTGGTCTAAGGACATAGGCAGACAAGGTTCCTTGTGTGAATCTGATATCTTTTATTAGACCAACCCAAAAACTGAATCAAACATTCCCAAGGAGAACTGCAGGTCTGTAACTACACATTACAGAAGGTTTGGCAGGTATATTTTTTTTTTCCCAAGACAATGCCTTTGACTCTAAAGTCTACAGAGTTCGTGCACCTTTAAACTGGTGCAAGGACAGAATATAGCTCTCTCTTTATTAAATTAAATAAAATTTCCTAAATTAAAGAAATTAGGTATAAGCTACCCATTTCATATTATTACACCTTTGAAAGTTCTGTCCTACATGGGACCCATAATTAGATGATAGACTCCTTTCACTTCACAATTATTTTAATATACAAACACAACAGATACTACTACAGTTGGTATAGTGTAAAAAATTGACTATTTAGAAATTATAAGGTTTCTGATTTTGATCAGAATATCACCTTGAAGCTGAGAAACTCTTTTTGACAAAATTTTGTCAAAGAAGCAGTACAGTTCTGTAAGAAATTTTGACAAATTTATGTTTTCTGATTAAAAAAACATTTTGTAGAAAAACTCCCAAGCATTTAACATCTACTTATACCCATGGAAGAACAGCAATCTTTTATACGGGTAGAAAAATCTGCCTTTCTTGGAGAAGAATATGTGACACCAGTACAAGTAAATTTGTTTTCACATTGAGTATAGGTTACACATAGCTCAAGATGTCAAGCACTCTTCCCATGACTAAATGGAGTATTCTAACGCCAATTAGTAGAAACAGGTCATGACTCTACAAAGGTATTGATATATGAATATGCCACAGGCAAAAAAGATTAAACAGTTGCTTCCAGTCAAATTTATCCGTTTAGCTGCTGTCTCTGCATTAGCTGATATGTCAATACTAGATGTACTGTACTTTATTTCTCAATAGTACAGATGCTGATACAGCCAAAAGAATGCTAACAGAAAGGAGATGGCTGCAGAGTAATGTTTTTTTTTTTCCTAGTGTTACAAAAGATTTTCAGTTTTGTCATTCCAGAAATGAAATGGCAATTTGAGGAAGGTCCAGTGTTGTTATAAAAAGCAAATTCCTTATTACATGCTGTGCATTTGGAGTTCTGCAGGAATAGTATCAAAATCAAGTTCTTTATATGGGTTGGTAAAGCCATTAAACAGGAATAAAACATTCAGAGAATTGTTCTTCTTTCCTAAAAAAATCAGGTTTATCTTTCAATTTTGCAAACATAGACATATTTATGAAGTAGAAATAACCATACCTATTTACTCACATGTATTCTCTGGATTATTATTAATTCCTCTACAGCAAAGTTATTTCTGAGTCATGCAATTGTTTTACCTTTCCAAGCATCACTTTTATATATATCATCAATGTGTACTGCTGGCAGCCAGGCTAGGTAGAGTAGGTTTTTCTGACTTAGGGCAAAGAAGAAGCCTGAGTACTGTTTAAGGATGAAACCAGTATTACATGGCAGTTTCCTTACAAGCAAGTACCCGTTTAAGAATCCTATAAAGAATCCTCACTGGCTTCAACACATTCATGAAACCCCAAGACAAATAAAGGTAAAAGTAAATTTACTTTGGATGAACTCTTGATACCACTTGTGGGCATGATATAAAAAAAAAGAAGTAGACAGAGCTAAGAGTGAAGAAATCCTTTTTGGATAGAAATATTTGCAGGAGTTGTAAAAAAAATGATGGCATTATAAGGTATCAAGACATTCCATTTTATTTAACTTGCTCCAGCCTTATATACTTTCTTCAATTCAAATAGCTTGTCTTTTGCATAATGGTTAATATTCTTCTACACACTAAATACTGAAGCAAAAATGGGCAATTCTTTTTTCAATTAATTCCACAGAAGACACTCATGTCAGGAAAACTAGTTTTAAAAACTGTAAATCAAAATAAAAACCTTCTAATTAAAAAAAAACTAGCATCAATTATAAAGTATACAACCCCATGCACTACAACTTCACATTTATTTGCCAGATACTGTTTGTGTGAGTTTCTGTTTAAGCACTGACTGTGTAACACATTCAGACAAGTTTGATTAGTAGTATAAATGTATATTCCACACAAAAAATTATGCAAAAAGAACATAATTAATTTTGTAGAATCCAGCCCTCCATATAGCAACTACTAAAATTAATTGCCAGTGCAATGTTAATTTGCCTCCTTTTGGAATATGCACTGTAACTCCTGATATTATAAGTAATGACTATGAAGCACATGTTCACTTACTAGTTTTTCATGTGACCCTTGGCTCATTGTGTATACAGGATGAACAGTGCTAACCCAGGCTGCAGCTACATTGATATAGCTAGACTCAGCCTTAAGGTCTCCCTAAAACCCACACCAGATGAACATCTAAGTCATTCTGACCTCGAAGCTCAAACACCAGCAGCAGTTTAGCCCACATCTGGAAGTTCTGCTGAAGTTCTCAGCGTGCCAGCAATCCACCCCCATCTGCTTCCTATTCTGTCCCTTTCTGCACTTCTGTTTGGTACTTCTGTGGGCATAAAGACCTTGACCACAGAAAATGTCAGCAGTAGTCCCACCATTCCTTGTTCCTGACTACTGGCCGTTCAGAATCCCATTTTCTCTCTTTGGTGCCAGGAAATAGTTACAAATCTGGGAAGAGAGACAAGCTGTCCACAAACAGATTCTTAGAAGGGCTCTGCTTCAAAATAAGCAACACAACTTGCAGGCTACGAGGTAAGACAGGAATGTCCAACTGGCAGCCTGGCCTGCAGGCTGCATGAGACCTACCAGGGTTAAACTGCTCAGCCACCACTTCCCTATTGCTCCACATTAGCCAGAGTTTCTGGGTTCCCTCTTCCTCATTCAGCTGCCACTTCCTGCTCTCACCATAGGGGGTACCGCTGTGAGCAGAGGGTGAGTCTGGTGCATGTGGGGAGGGCAGGGACTAGAGAGGCTTGGGTGGGTCACAAGTTTGCAGTGCAGCAGTGGGACACCCAATGTAGGAATACCATGTAGCAGCAAGGAAGGTCATGGGCATGCAGTGGAGCGGGAAGGTTGGGGGTTGCGTGCACATGGTGAAGTGGTAGGGAGCCTCTGTGCAGTATGCAGCTTAGAGGTGGGATGTGGCTTGCCCTCCTGGATAGCCTTGAAGTAAGACATAAATGAACAACAGCTCACGTGACTTAGAAGAGTTGAGAAGCACTTCAGGTCAACCCTAAGTAACACCAGAGATAAACCCTTAATAAGAAGTTCACTATTTTGGTTCTTCTTCGTTGTAATTAATTTTCACTATACCCTATGAGATGAGTAAGCAGTAAAGATGGGGAAGTGAGGCACAGATAAATGAATGTAAAAATGTAGAACTGAGCAACAACTGGAATTTCTGGTCCTGCAGAATATGTTGCATTTCCAAAATTCTTCTGTTCTGATTTGAGAGCTGGAAACCTTAGGCCTATAGTGTCCTGTTGGGTGGGTGGCTGATGAGTTGGGACACCAAAAAGAGTTGGAGGCTGGATTCTACATAGCCTGCTAAGCTGAGTCACTATGAAGATGGGTGAGCTTGTAGGTACTGAGGCTGGTTTATTTAAAAATCTAATAGAGATCAATGTGTTCCCATGGAAAAAATTGGTTTGGATGATCTGGTACTGTCTAAGCTGAACATTTCAGCCCAAGTTTGGTAGTTTAGCCAAGTTAGATGCAGCTGAAAATGAGGTTTTGCCAAAGAAAGTGCTGACCAACTTTAATGGCAGTTGATACTACTAGCCCCGTTTCTAATTCACCAGCAAGTCTAGATACTTTATTTTATTATGATTAGTATATTATGTTTTATACCCTTATAATGATTATAATTTCTGCCAAGACTCAAAAGAAGGAACTTTCTTGTTTCAATATAAAAATAAAATCTTTTATTATCTGCAAGTAGAAAATATTTAATTTTTCTGAAAACGAATACAATTAAAAATAAAAACAACACTTTTTTTTTTTACCAGTAAGATTCGGGGGGGGAGGAAGGGGGGAAATCACAGCAGTGGTTAACTAGTCTTTACAAAACATACTGTAGTTTGATATCAGCTTCAGTAGTTATTCAAAATATCCTTTGTACAATTTTTAGTGTTTATGCAAAGTTTTGTACATTTAATAGCCTCACTGACATATACAAATAAAACATTTGTGCATGCAGCTGATCAGTATGTGTTTTGTTCCTCATATACACACTGACCTGTACAAACTGATGTATGAAAATGTGCATATGTTTGATGTACGTGAAAATTCTGGCTACTAGATTCCAACCCATGAAAACATATACAAAATATATACTTACAAGTCAAAGACTAAGTAATGGAATCCTTCTTCCGATATGCTGTCATGAAGCCGCACTATTAAAAGACAAAAGAGAGGAAAAATATATCTTTCATATCTCTACTTTTTTCATTCTAACCTAGGGTTCATTTTGTGGGGTATTTTTTGTTTTGTTTAAAACCCCTCCGCTCAAAGTTGTCTTATTTGGCTTCGGGCTTTCCTGCCTAAGGGGATGAGGTACTGCTGTAATTATCTCGAGTTATTTTGCTTTTGTTATGCCTCTCTTTCCTCCCCCAACATACACATACATGTAGCAGTATGCACACACAGCAATTTGTCTCTGTCTTTCATGCTAGACCACTTGTGCAGCAGAAGTGGTCAGATGGAATTTAAAATATATAACATTAATATTAATACCACTTATCTAATTCATTGCCCTTGAAAACTCTCTCACCACCTTTGAAATAGAGCATGTAATGATCCCCAAAAGCTAGCCACGCAGTATTAAGGATAATGATTAATTATGAGAATCACCACCCAGGAATAACAGAAAAATATTTGTTAACTAATTCTAGATTTCAAGACATGGGGTGCATCTATATATGCACTTTGCTGCAAAGTAGATTAATGAGCTCTGCAGTGGGCATGTCTACATGTGCTTTTATGCACATCTAAAAATGCACATTAGTCTAATGCGCATTAAGGCAATTTAGGCGTATGTCTACACGTGCACGCGCTAAGGCGCACTAACGCAGGTGAGGATCAATTTGGGACTAAAGTTAGTCCCAAGTCAACGGATACATACTGCGTTAATGCACATGAGTGTGTCTAAATGTTCACTATTGCGATTTAGCTATTCACACATAAATTTGATACCTGCTTTATGCAGGTATCAAATTTAGGCTCGCATAGCCTAAAATCGTCATTTTAAGGTGCATTAAATGCATGCATACATAGATGCGCACCCTTAATGTGCCTTAAATTAAGCTACTGTGCATTAAATGTGCACATGTAGACATGCCCAGTACAACATCACTGTTTACATGTGCACCGATATTAGGGTGCAGTAAACTAATTAACTCCACCAAAGGCTAGTACTGCTGGGGACAGTACTATCTTATGGCAAAGTACTTAACTGCACTGAAATGCATGTGTAGATGCTGACCGGGAGTGTAAATTGTGCCCAATCAGCCCAGCCAGCTGGGGACCTGCTCCAGCCTGGCTCAAATTGCTGCTGATATTAGCAGGCAGACAAACAAGAAAGCATTATTTTTTATGGGCTACCAACAAATCAAAAGCACATGACTGTATAAAAGAGAAATGAAAAAAACATGCTTGGGTTAATATTATGAGCCTCTATTTCCATGTAATAAGCATAAGGTTGCCTATGTTAAAAACAAAATTGCTCCATGTAGACCTAATTTACTGTTTTTCTTGACAGTTTCTCAGGCTGGCTTAAATGTAATCCCAGTAAATTTAGTCCGACCCTCATTTCAAAGACATGATTAGACCTGAAAAATAAGTAATTGCTTTCTAACACCCTGTCTCAACTCCCATCAAACACAAATGCAACACATTTTCCTTTTCAAATTCACCTCTGTTCACTGGGAGAGGAACTAGTAGAGTAGACTTCTGAACAAAAAGAATATAGTTTTGTGTGATCTTACTGTCTGCTTTCCTACACAGAAAAGCAAAGAGATCTGTCACCATCATTAAAACTTTTGCAAACTCTGTGATATGTAAGACAGCTCCTTTTAGTCAAATGTACGGACCCAAGAAGACACTGACAACAAGGCCTCCCAAATGACATTGCAAACTTGGTCTACAGAAATCACAGGTACCAGATATTATTAAAAAGAAGATGTTAATAGGACTTTAGAAAAGGATTAAATGGCTATATGCATGGAAGAACAACCAAAATTATTATAGATATGATTAGAAGAAAGAAAAAAAATTATGAAGATCAGTTTCAGAAGGTACAGATATAACCAAATTATAGCAAGAGCGGGAGTGGAAGAATGGGAGTAGGAATGTTTTTTCTCTTTATGCCTATCATTCCTTAAGCATCAACTGCAAGATTTCTTGCACCTTCTGCTGAAGCAGCTGGGATTGGCCACTGCCAAACACAGGATGCTTTTCCTGAGAGATTATTGATCTAATTCAGCACAGCAGTACTCCTTTTTTCATATTGCTTAAATATTCTTTTTACAGTGTAGATGTATAGACCTTTCACAATAAAACTGAAGCCCACATGAATCTCTCTATATTTGGAGACAGAGACTGCATTAGGAGTTATGCAGGCCTGGGAATCTTGCATTAAGCTCATAATACAATCTAATTTTTTGTTATATCTGAAGAGGTCCATAATGGTCTTTTTTGTCTAAGTTTCCTGACTTGTTCTTATTTCATAATGAAATCTGTAACTGCTGGTTGCATGGTTTGTATTGGGTGTGAAATGAACATTTTGGAACTCCTGCCAAATCTTACACAATGGAGAGTTAAATGGAACTCTCAAATGACATTCTGTTCACGTGATGTTGGATTCAAAATAATTCTTTTTTTTTAAATAGATTTGCTTGGAAAATTTGGTAGAATAGAAGATAGATGAAGATTTACTTTGCAATAAGGCAGATATCATCTGAACCTATAATTGGACGTGTGCATACTCTTTTAAACAAAAAGCCCAACAACAATGGGAAAAAGAATAAAGAACTACTCTACTGAGTGTGCTGCAAATCATCAGAAATACATCAGAGTTCTAAATTCATGTGTTTTAACTCATTGGCCATAGTACCAAGAGAAGCATACCAAAAAAGGAAAGACAGATGGTAAAATGATGACATGCTCTGAATAGGATGTGAATTCCTATATAATTATGGAATATATAAGTATATCATGTTCTCTCATTCTTTATAGAATCTAGTACTATATTTTCTTGGTGGGAAGTCCCTCATAAGAGGGGGAATACTGAGTATGGAACATCCTGCAATGTATTGTTAGGGCTTTCTTACACATTAATTTTAGGTGATTCCTGGGGCTCTTAGCTCCTGGATTGTGCATGCATTAAAACCTGAAACTACCTTTAAGCACACTGTAGGCAACTTAAAATTACACCACTCCAGGGCAGATTTATCTCTGATCCATATTACCCAGCTTGTGTCCCAATAATGTGTGGCCACTCCTCACAGATGAGCCACCCAAGCTTCAGTCCTCCAGCATCCCAGGATACAATGTCCCCATCCCAACCTCCTGTTCTGTATAGACAAACTTTCCACCTCCTGAACTCTACTGCCCAGGGGATGGTTCTGGCATCAAGCCAACTCCCCCTCCCAACCCGTGGGAGTGCGACTATCCCACCTGCGGGAGTGCAACCCCTTGCAAACAGTATGCGGGACATATGCCAGCTAGCCAGGTTGCAGGGCATGGATGGGTCCAGAAGTGGGGTCTAAAGGGGTAGGATGGGGGAGGAGAAGGGGGGGGGGCAAGTTGGGGGCTGGATCCAGTCTCCATGAGCTGGGGCTTCCTTTCCAGGTCAAGGATAGTAGCTCCCTGAAAAGCACCTTCCCTCCCAGCCGCCCTGGGAAACAAGATCACACCCCCTATACCCCAGTCACAAATCCCAATTTATTAAAATATGAGCTCTTTCCTATTGTGAGTTTATTTCCTATTAATTTCTTTTAAAATTATTTTCTTACTTTTTTACTTTTTTTTATTTTATCCTTCAGTGGCTGACTCCCTTCATTTCCCCACCTTTTCCCCACCCTCATTTTCTTTCCATCTGCCATTTCATTACCCACTCTCATCCCATTAACTCTCTGCCTCCCTCCCAGCTTCATGTTCCTGCCTCCAATCTCCAACCCACTCTCTCATACTCCCACTTAGTGCAGGGATAGAAGCCTGTCCTGGCTCACCAGTCCCATAGTGGCAACTCACAGCTGTAGCTCAGTCAGACCCCTGCTCAACAGCTCTCTAATGGCAAGTCACGGTTGTGCAGGTGGGGGACAATCGGGGAAGGTTTTCAGCCTCAGGGTGTGACTGCTCCAAACTTGACCTACCACTAACACCAATCAACATTTGAGCAGCTCAAAGTGCAACATGTAACAAAGCCCTTACAGGTTGAGTTGAACCTTGCTGAAATTGTTGGATGTAATCACTACCCTTCCTCTAAGATAGTGGTAAGAAGCCATTACATTCCTTTATATATGTAGGTAACTTCAGTTAATAAATGTCCAAACTCAAAACACAGGCACATAAACGATTCTATAGGAATTAGAACTACATACCCAAAAAGGCTTGATAATTATTGTTCTGAGCACCCTGAGGTGTGTTTGAGATGGTGATACGGAGAAGCAGGTGAGAGAGCTGAGAATCAGACAGAGAGGTAGCTAAATCCTGACACTGCCACAGATGTAGCATGAACTTGACCTTAATTTCTGTATGCCTACTCTTTCTCCCTGTATCCCTACTTCTATTTGTCTCTATTATGTCTTGCCTTCCAATCATCCTATTTGCCATCAACCTCAGATATATAAGAGATGAAGGGCTATGAGCAAGTCAGAAAAATTTTGGTAGATTAAGCACTGCAAACCAATCATTGCTCCATAGTATCAGTGCATATAACAATAAAGGGAACTAATGGGAGGGACCTACATGCTACCTAAAGCCATTAGTGCTGTTGTCAGAGTTAGAGGCACCAAAATACGAAGTAGATAGAATAAGCAGGATCAGTAGGTTCAGCACTGTCTAGAAACATGGCAGGTCACCAGGTCAGTGGCTTCCCACCACATTGTATTAAAGAGTGATGAACCTGAGGGTTGGCTGAGAGCAGAGGAGAGTAGAAGAATGAGGAAACTAGGAATGAGACCAGGAATCATAAGTTCCTCAGTGCTATTCAAGTTTTATTTATCTATAGTATTTTTAGGCTTAAGAGGCACATACACAATTTTATATTATTGTTCAGCTCAGGGACCTATTTTAAAATGATTTACCTTTCTTCAAATCAATTTGACAATACACACTTGGGATCATCAAATGCTATTTGTCATTAACTTCTGCCAAAACACCTCAAAGCGAGATTTCTACAAAATGCACTAATCAACTGCAGAATCTTTTAAATTATGTTAACAGTTCAAATCACATTATGGAAGAACTGTGAAACAATTCTTAAGTGTTTTTTAAAACTATTATTACTTCAAATGAAATTACAATTTCCAAAGCTAATTTCAGTGCAATACGCCAAACTGACATCAACTGTTTGTATCCTAATGATCATATTGTTTGTAGAAGAAAACAAAACAAAAAACAGGCTACCCTGAAACCAATTCTCACTGAGAAATGAAGTTGATGGAGGAAGCACCAGAGAAGGATTTTCAGATTTCCCCAGATGGTAGCTTTATGTATTAATCATATTTTCATGCAATACATGACATTTTTAAATAGAAAAATCAAATAAACATGATTTTTTCCTTAATAATATTTTGCCCGAGGAAACATCTTGTATTTATACAAAACTGAGGAGAAAACCAGTTCTTGGCTGACTCTCTGCCCAGAACTTGTGATGATTCAGAACAGCCAACTAGGTCTTACTCAGACTGTGTGGTTTTGGCTGGCTCTGTATCCTCAATCTGCCTTGCTTTCAGTGAGCTGCAAGCCATGAGGCAGGGGCTGCATGGGGCCTTAGTGAAACATCAATTCCTAGCCAATATGTAAAAATCATATTCACTAATAATACCAGTCAGAAAACTGGATTAAAATTATGAAAAATTATGGGATCCAAATCGCAACAATACAGCAACAAAAGGAAAAAATACGGTACAGCCACTGAAGTGGCACTTTATTTGAGATCTTTCAGCTCGTTACATCGGCTTGGTTTGGCTTCCTTTCCCTATTCCTTTGGATCCCTATAATTATATATGCTTGTTATTTACTTAGCTCGCATTTTCAAAAATTGCCTTGCTTCTGGATTTGTGACTTCTGAGATCAGTGCACAAATATGTGGAGTCTACTTTAAGAGCAAAATTGAACCAAGGTGAGAGGCAAAGTACTCTCATTGATCAAAATCTGGCTAGTAGGCAAAAAGAAAAAAGATTATATAATCCATTTTCATCATGGGTAATGACAGTCAGTGTGATGACACATGGTTCTATATTAGAACCAGTATAATATTATGATGTTAAATTGTAATTAGTGATCTTGAAAAGGGAGCTTAACCAGTAATGTAGCAAAATCTGACACACAATTTTCTCCAGTCAAGTTCAGAGAGGAATGTGATGAACTTCAGAAGAATGTAGCGAAGCTAGCAGAATGGGCAATATTCTGGCAGATAACATTCAGCACTGAGATATATGCATATTAATGCAGACTGGAAGGGACAATAACTTAAACTATGCTTACAATTTACTGTGCGCCAAATTAACTTTACCAACCCAGAATAAGGATCTGAAAATCATAACAGACAACTCAATCGACACCTATGTTCAGGATACAGAAGTAGTCAAAAAGATAAATGGCAACGTATTACGGAGAACACAGAATATTAAGGAAAATATCTTAATTATAGATAAAGGATTTTGTAAAAGTGGGGTGCAGAAGCAGTAACCGGTGCTGCATGCGTGGAACCCCCCTGCTCTAATCTTTCCCTACACCACTCCCCTTGCCCCAGGACAGGCAGAGCATGCCATGCAAGTAGCAACCAGATACTTTTAAGTCCTCAAATGAAGTAAGAACCTCCTTCCCTTGGTTCCCCTTCTGTGCTCAGTGGCACATTCCATCCCCTCTCACTCACCCTTTTCCCTGCCTGCCACCACCACTGTCCCCACTGTTTCCAGCTGCCACCAAGATGCGGAGTGGGGGCAGGAGGAGCTCCAGAGCTGCTCCTGCCTCATTTCCTGCTGGGCTGCATGGTGGGGCTGGGCTGAGCTCAGGCAAGTTTTCCTTCTCTGAGCCTTCTGCCAGGGAACATGTGCGGTGACTGGGCAGGGAGAAGAACTGGACCTACAGTAATTGAGTCTGCCTCTCTCACCTACATTAAAGTTTTCCAGAAGCATGTCTGACTAGCATAATCATACTCCATCATAATGGCCCTATTCAAGTTATGCTATTAACTTCACAAGTTATGCTATTAACTCTACATTTACTGGGAATACTCTAATTCTACTCTATTCTAATAGTATTGGATGTTAACAAAAAACATTTATGGCTATTAAAAAAGCTGACACACCTATTGCTGAGGAAAACACTCAGTGACAAGTGCACAGATGAAGGTAACAAGTGCACAGAACCACTCTAAAACAGATTGTTCCAGTTCTCTAAAAACTCTTGAAAGAAATGCTGGGTAATGAATCATGATTATAAAACTCACCTTAAACGATACATTGTATATTGAAATGGGTAGTATAGGCTTGAGATTGTGGCTATGGACTGCTTAGTAGCATTTATCCATACAAATACTGACTCAATATTTACACAGTTTGTCAAACTTTCTGATTCACATTCCTTGTTTCTGGAATGCACTGTCTGGAAACTATTGACCATTCCAACAGATGATATTTTTGATCATTTTTCTTCAGTCCTATATTTTTGTGCAAACTGGTATTAGCATAAGCACATACCACTCTTTTGCCTGATAATGTAACCAGTGATGACCCTATTGTCATTAAAGCACAGTTTCAAAACTGGGACGCTGACAATGGAAGAATCACAGAGAGCGCCTTGGGAAGCATAATTCTCTCTGGCACAAAGGAGTCATGCCCACTGTATCATCCATTTGGAGATATTTTCTTCAAACTTTACATTCCCTTTAAATAATTTTCCAAATCTGACTCAGAAAGGAAAAAAACGCCTCTTGTATTAGGATGTCAAGGGATTATCTGTGACTGACTCTTGAAAGGAAACAAGCTGAGGCAACCAAGTAAGGTCAAAACTTGTTTCTGATGAATGCCTCAGTGAGTGTTTTAACTGTGTCAGTTCACGCAAAGTTACAAGTCATTTACTAGAGGTCAAAGGAAATGAAAGAAAGGGAGGGAAGTAGCAAGGGGAAGGAAACTAACTGTGGCTCTGGATTGGGGTAACATGGTTAAAGGGAGGGTATATTCAGTATGGCCTTTGTTACATAATATCATGGCCTTTGAGCAATTGTAGCTGCAAGGTTTGGGAAGGTAACAACAAAGGCAAATTTAGGGAGAAAAGGGTTATAATGGAAAAAGACAAACCAAAGCAAAACCACAAACCAACCCTGTTAATTCATCTCAATAGTACTATCTGTTCATACAGAAGAAGCATTTGGGCAAGCTAGATAAAATGGCAAGAAGTTCATGAAGGTTATTTCTTTGATACAAAAACATTAATCAACAGTTCACCCTGTAATTCTCATTCCAAAAAGAGGGAAAGAGCTCTCAACACAGCTTTCAACACAGCTTTCAAAATGGCCCCATTTATCTGTGTTGAAGAGACTCAGTTTGGAAATTAATATTAATTGGAGTTGTGTAATCTATAGGTCCTTATAAGTGTTCTAATGAATGACAACTATTTATAGGTAGAGGAGACACAAGACAGAGCTGGTTCCTTTTCCTCTTATATACACATATATCACTATAGATATGTACCTCCAACTTATAATGGACTGCAATTAAGTATTACTTTGATGGAGATACTTCAGTAAACAACTCAAAAGCCTTCATACAAGGTGAGGAATCATAAACACTCATCTAAAGGGAAGGGCAACCTTAATCCCAAACCAGACATTGTGTATTCTCCCTTGGCTCCTTATGCTACAAATCAACTTGGAATAAATAGGCTCCAATTCTCTCCAATGTGATAATGATCATGATAATTTAAGGAACAAATCCTACAGGCTTTATTCAGTTTTTATTTAGTCGTTAACTGAAGCAAACTCCCACCAGAGTCTAAACAAAGACTGCTTGTATTTGGCTCTTGTGTTTGTGTTTGTTTTGTAGAAACCAGAGGAATGTACTACTTCTCGATTCCTTCTCATTTCTACCATTGTTTTTTAAAAAGTAAACAATCAGAAATGTAGCAGGTTTCAATATTTTTTCAATGGAAAAAATCAGTCTTCAAAAATCCAAAGTTTGATAGAACAAGACTGACAGTAGATTTATTCACATAAATGCTTCCTAGGATGAAGAGAAATCATCAAATCTAAAAACTGGTGCCTAGATTTCTTTTTGTCATACCATTAACTAAAATGTTCACAGTATGTAGAACACAGGATAATGATAAAGTTCAAATCTGAAAGACAATAGTTTTGAAAAAAAAACCCATTTATTTTAGCTTCTGATTATACCATGAAAAAGGGCTGAAATACTTTGATTTGCTTCAGAAATTGTAATGTTAAAAAGGTGTTTCATGAGTCACATACTTCCTGTGTTTTGAATCAGTAGCTAATTATCTCCTACATACCACTATTTTACATTTAACCCAATCCTTTCGTCTAATAATTCCTAATCAAAGTCCTCTTTTTCTAGCCAAATGTCATTAAGCTTAAGAACTACTGCCCAACATAAAAAACTGGAAATCAACTTTTGCCTAAAAAGGGTTTATTTTCAAACGTACTAAGAATCACAGTTGGTTTGCTCTAAGACTAGAGACAGAAGTTACACATAGACTGGTATAAGTGATCGGAAATTGGTTCAAATCTGTAACATAACACAAGTTCAGCACACATAAACCACTTTCAAAATGGCCAAAACTGGTTTAACATAAACAGGGATGGATGTAGTATTAGACTGAACTGATTTAGTTTAAATCAGTTTATTGAACTTCTGTCCCAGATCCCCCCTAGACTCAAGTTAACTCACAGTCCTCCAGCATCCCAGAATGCTTTCCCCCCCTCGCAGGGTGGGTGGGCTAGCCTTGGCCCAAGCTGTCTGCTCCAGCCAACATGGAGGTATGCTCTAACACCCCTTGGCTTTTGACCTGAGCCACTGGAGGCATGTAACTGCATTTCTGGAGTCAAATGAGAATGTTTGTTCACTTGGAGCATTTTTACTCATGCAAACGCTGCAGCACCTGGTGCTGTGACGCTTGCAGTCGTATAAGTGGCAAAATGTGCATTAGTGTTGAAAAATGGCAGCAGTGCTCTTTTCAACTAAAACACATACAAGCTGCTTTAGTTCAAAAGCGCACCACCACCATTTTCTGCGTGCTGACATGCATTTAGCCGCTTATATAACTGCACATGACGCAGCACAATGCACACCAGTTCGCATGGGAAGCAGATTTGACTAACTGAGCCTGCTCCAAGTGGTGGATCGCCAGTATATCACGGGACCAAAAAGCATGTGTATAAATGCCCTAGTTTATTGATTCAATCTACAGAGCTTAGACTAACCTGTGAAGATTGAATCGTTTCAGCCTCAAGATTTTTGAGTGTCTGTACTTAGCCTAATAGGCTTTAAACATGTTGAACATTAATATTAATTCAGTCACAAAAAGGCATCATTTTTGAAGACCAAATAAAATATAAGCTCTATGCCATGGTCAAAAAAGGATTGCGAGTGCCGGTTTCAAAATACAGAGCTGCTGCCTATTAAAGAAGATGCCCTAAAACTACTTCAGTTACCATATGTATTAATAGATCATGATGAATGAGGAGGATTAATAAGAATTTAGTTACAGGAATTCTCCCACCTTATTCTCCCTTCAGAAGTAAAAGATAAGTAGAAGCCCACAGAGTCCTTCAGTCATGCACTCCAAGGGGCATCATTTAGTGCACAGGCATTACTTATTAATGTGGATCAGTGAAGGGGCCAGTCTGTGGGTCAGATTCCATGCAAGGTTGGCATGCAGGGCTGCGCTTTTCATGCCTGGATCCCACCTCATGCTTTCTGGTCCCTCCTTTGTGCCATCTAGATCTGTCCCTGCATGCCTGGATGCTGCCTTGCACCACACAGATTGGGCCCCACGCTGCCCCAATCCTGCCCTGAGTGCTAAGATCCCACTTGCATCCTGCTCTGCACCACTCAGATTGGACCCCGCACACCTGGATCCCACCTTATGTACCCAGATCCTACTTTGTATCACTTTGTAATCAATATTTAGCACAAATGATCCCCTTTCATTCACTAAGCAAGTGACAATCTGTTCAATTTTAAACCATAAAGTACACCAATGCATTATTTCTGTCCTTCATTGGAGACCTTGACTATGAAATCAGGAAATGTTTAGGAATATTACTTGGCTTGGTTAATATGCCCTGATCTACTTCAAATATTTGCTTAACAGCAATTTATGCTTCCCTGTTCCACAGAAAAATAGATTCCTAGTTGAGAGTCAAGCCAAGTAGCAATATCTGGTTGATGTGACACACGTGTTTGCATTTGAGCTGTGGCTTCCCAGTGACATTTTGTTTTTTCATGTTCTCAGGAGGATTTGACAGCATATTTCCAATTCTGAAAACCACTAATAGCAAATGCACCCTCGGTTTTTTTGGTTAGGTTTAAGCCTTTGACTGTACAGAGACAGCAGTGTGTGCAGAACAATTTGCCCCGTGTTGCACACAAAGTTAGCTAATTAAAGTCTTTGAACCAATTTGATTTAACTGATCGAATTTGCTGGGATGATTCAGTTCCCTTTACCTTTTTTAGTACCCTCCAGCACTGCGGGGTCATCTGGTGGACAGGGCCTGGTAAAATCCATTCGCTAGAGCAGTGGGTGGCAGCAGCGCAAACCGAGAAGGTAAACGCGACAGGTTCTGTTTTCTCAACCTTATTATGGAGGTCTCTCTTTTCCTTAGCCGATTCTGGTAGTGGTGCGGATGGTGCTTGTGTTGTATCTTCATCTCTTGTGTTTTGTTTGCTTTTGAAAAAGTCTGTAATGGGTTTGTTACATTTCATTTTAATTTTTTTTCCTGGCTTCCTGAATGTGTTTTTCCAACGTTAGCTGGGACGTACGCAAGTTATGTAATGATGTCAGTCGGAAACGTCATGTCAGCCACAAACAAAGTGGAAGTATAGCTTGCTATTTAGTGAGCTATGCAGTTAAAAAAATAGCTACACAGTTTTAACTGGAATGACAACTGCACATTTGTGAGTTATACAAATGAATGTGCTAACAGTTGGTCGGGCCATGGCCTGGGTGGCCCACCCTGTTGTGTAGCTTATGGTGGGGCCAGACCACTGGGCTGCCTCACTCCCCCTCTCCTCCCACTGTCTGTCAGCTCCATGGAATGCCAGGCAGGTTGACAGATTCAAAAGATGATGAACTCCATCTGGGCCTCTGAGTGGTGGGCACAGGGTGCTTATGCTTGGTGGGAGGAAATGCAGAGGGACACGCGGGAGCACCAGAGGCAGATGGAGGAACTGCTGGCACTGGAGTGATGCTGGATGGCTGCTGCTGAGTAGCAGGTGGGAGCCACTGTGGAAGCAGCAGCAGTGGCCAGGGAATCAGCAGCAACTTATAGGTGGGTGGTGGGCAGTGAAGAATGGGTGAAGGCTACATCCTAGACGTTCTGGAAAATGAACAGAGGGTGCAGGATAGCCTCCTGTTCTGCTTACAGGAGATGGCTGGGAGAGAGGAGCATGCCACCTGCCACCCCAGTGGGAGATCATTTATCAAGAGGTAGAGACCCAGGTGTCACCCCCCATGGGAGAGAGATAGGCCTCTTGGCTCTGCAAATGAGTGGGACCCCATATGAGAGGTGGCCGTGGGTGCCAAGTGTCCCCTAGTATTCTTGGATCCCTCCACCCAATGATGTCCCACTCTCCGCCCCCCCAACCCATTATCCCCCCACCAGACATGGTCATCTCCTCCCTTTGTAAGTAGTCTTCCCCTCCCCTTGTAAAACATTTTCACCCCTTGTAAAAAGTTCCTTGGGATTATGTAAATTATTTTTTATTAAAAAAAATATTCTTTACGCAAGAAGGTAATGTATTGTGCTTGAAGGTGGGCATAAGGGGTTTTCCCTGATAAATGTGGGAAGGAGAGGGGCTGCAGGGGAAGAGTTGCGGAAAGAACAAAAATGCATCCTGTTAGGGCTGTGTCTGTTCCCCTTGCTGCAGGTAATGTGTGGTGCCTTCAGCAGCCATGGCAGGAATGGGTAGGCTATGTATGCTACAGTGAGTTAGGGTACAGCTACCCTATCCAGCTGGAGTGGGGCTAGGCCTGGGACATAGTAGCTAGCTTGCAAGTCCTCACATAGCCCTGAGGTGCAGAAGACCCTGGCATTGTGTGCACTGATTGACCATCTCTCATAGACGTATGTGAACCTGCCTTGGTGGCCTGTAGCATGGAGTAGACCCTCTTCCTGTTGATGTATTCCCAGCCCCTCTTTGGGGGGGGCACACCACAAGGATGTAGATCCCATTGAGGGCACCCATGCA
The DNA here is from genome assembly GCF_030867095.1 of Alligator mississippiensis. Lineage (NCBI taxonomy): Eukaryota > Metazoa > Chordata > Crocodylia > Alligatoridae > Alligator > Alligator mississippiensis. Next base: position 125,068,614 of record NC_081825.1, on the reverse strand, counting down.
CTGGGGCAAGCCCAGGGCATGGAAGCCAGCCTTGACCATGCAGGGGAGGGGAGATGATGGACCACAAATGGCTCATTTTGTCTATGTGGAGAAGACTGAAGTTAGCCTAACACAAGCTAGGTAGCATGGACCAGAATTAACTCTTGTCCAAAGTGGAATAACTTTGAGACTTACTCAGAGGGTACTTAGCATGAGCTAATAAGCTTTAACATGCAGACACTTGTGTTTTAAGCACCCTTAATATGGTCAAGGTGTAATGTGTCCCTTGACGCAGACAAGTGCTAAATGTAACATGTAATAGTACCTTCAGTTTAGCTAAGCTCCTAAACATAGGCTTTCATGTTGCCTTTCCAACATGCTAAATGCTTTTAAGACAGGAGTGTTGACACATTAAGGCAGGAAGAGACTAGCTAAGTGGGCTCTCAGTGTTTCAGAGTTATACCTCTTTGGCCAAAGATTATCTCCAGCTCATGTGAGGCAGCTCATGTTGCTTTGTTCCACAAAGCCAATACAAGCTGGGAATGGTCCTTCAGCATCCCAGGATGCACTGCTGCCATCCCTCCTGCTAAGTGGACAGTCTGTCCTCCAGCGCTTTAGTGCCCTGGAGTGACAGAAGGTTGGGAAGAGCTGGCAGCTGTAGCCGACTGGGGAGCCAGGAGTAAGCTCAGGGGCTGGGGGCTTGGAGGTAGATCCCTGGGTGTCCCACAGGAAAGAATTAAGCCCTGGGGGCCAGAGGTGAACCATGAGGGCCAGAGGGAAAGATGAGATCTGCTGTAGTTGCTAAACTGAGGTCACTATTATGTTACACTTAGAACTTGTTGTCTGCATGAAGTTACACATTACACTTAGACAATATTAACAGCACTTAAAACACAAGTATCTATATGTTAAAGCTTATTAACTCATGCTAAGTACCCTCTGAGTAAATCTCAACATTACACCACTTCAGGAAAGAGTTAACTCTGGGCCGTTCTACCTAGTTTGTGTTTGTAACTTCAGTCTGATCTACAGAGAAAAAGCAGAGTAGCCTGGCAGCTCCTAGCCATGTCCCTGATCACCAACTCTTCTAGTAGCAAATCAGAGCAGTTCACATCAGAGAGGGTATTAATGCTTAATGTGAGACTGCTCATAGCATGTGCCTGTGCTAACTCGAAACACTGCATAGAGTTAACACGTGAACACTGTAATGTCTAATACCTATATAGTGCCTACTGCAGTCATGTACCCAATCCTGGCTGGAACCTCCAGGCTCTAACACAGTGCATATACATGATAAGAACATCAATAGGCACTTTCACACTGTAGTACCTGGGCTAGCTTGGGCACTAGTAGCTGTATAACTTACCATCGTAGCACAGAAGTTAAACATAAGTAACAAAACCTATCAGAAGATATGTGAATAGCTGGGGTGGTTAGATCACGCTGGATTTAAAGACAGCTTGGGTATGTGTATATAAGCTGCTGTCACAGAGGTAACATTTGATTGGGGGGTATGTAATCCCCACTACAGCACTCCCATACCTCAGACGCTCTGAGTGCACAGCACAGCGGGCAGATCTGTTGTGATAGGGACTTCCCTCTTAGTAACGTCCTTTAACTGCCACATAGAGCAGGCTTGCTGCTTTCTAATAACCTAGTATTAAGCACTTACAAATGTTTGCACTTTGCATAAGCATTAATTAATAAGGAGCCTTGTCTAAGTGATTTGAAATATTTTAGTGGTTAATCATGTAAGATTATCTGTGCTACTAATGCTCAAGGGCAGCTGATTTTGGAAGTATGTTAAACATATTGTAATACTTTGTGTATCTAGGATAACAACCCTCTACCACATTGCATTTATACTTACTATCGTTTGCAAAAAAAACCAATGCTAAATACAATTGATACAGGACTAATACGTAAACAGCTTCCAAATTCATTCAAAAGATAAAAATGTTTTTTATTACAGTGCAAATTCTTGTTCATTTAAGGTCAAACAACTGGATACAAACTCGACCTGAAAATTCTCTAGTGCAACTAGAAGAGGCAAGAAAAATAATTAGGTATTTTAACTGTTGGAAGGAATGCCAAAGCAGTGTAATAGTGAATGTTAATTAGTATGAACAAAATGGCACATGTTCTAAAAAACTCAGTTGTTACGAGCAGCAAAGCATTGAAGAAAAATAAAAAATATAATTTTATCCTAATTACATGTCAGAAATAACCTTACCTGTGCTCCATAATAAGACCATTTTTATAATATTAATTTGGGCTAAAAGATTCTGAATATGAAGGCAGAAATATAAAAAATATTCCAAGTCACACACACAAAGCACAAGTGGCTACCTAAGAAAATATGTTAAGTTATGGATGCATAGGGGTTGAATTCTTACTGCATATGACCAGCCAAAAATTTCCTTATAGCAGTCAGGCTCCCAGCTGGAATGAAGCCTGGCAGTGAAACCCAGGCCATCCTTATAATGTAGGGGGCAGGAAAAGAGTGGTTGGAGGCGATAAGGAGGTTGTACAACAAGAAGCACATTGAGAAGCTAGTGCAAAGTAAAACAGGCCCTCTACTCTTAACTGTTTCTAGGCTTAGACTGGATGTTAGGTCCAGGAAGACAGGACCCCGGTTCTCTTAAACCAGGGGTGGGCAAAATACAGCCTGCGGGCTGTATCTGGCTCACCAGGCCATTCTATGTGGCCCACAGGACCCCTAAAGAATTTAGAAAATATTTATCTGCTCCTAGCTGCTTGTCAAAGACAACAGGAGCTAGGGGCAGTAAGGCCCAGGGGGAGCCGGCAGCTGGAAGCGGGAGCTCAGCTTCGCCCTGTCCCACCCCCAGCCATTTCCCTGCCTTCCTGCCCCGTTCTAGCATCACGTGGCTCTGGGCTGCATCACTGAACTGGGAGTGCAAGGCTGCACTGGTACCCTTGTGTGTATGCGTGTTTATAGGGAGGGACTCTGTGTGTGTGTGTGTGTGTGTGTGTATAGGGAAGGAGTCTGTTTGAGTGTGTATGTAGGGAGGGATGTGTGTGTGTGTTCATGTTTATAGGGCAAGTCACACATGCACACCCCACCGTACACATGCACCCCCCCTCATACTGCTATACACGCAGACCCCCACAGCCAGCCACCTTCCCCCACATACAGCCCCCACAAACTCCATACCCACCCACACCCCACATATCCACACACACACCCACATGCTCTCTCACCACACGCCCACAGGCCCACACCTATCCACCCCCCACACATACCTGACATACCCACACACCCACAGCCCTCCACAAACCTATACCCACCCCCCTGCCACAATATACAAGAGTAAGGCTTCACTACACTACAGAAACACATGTAAACCAGGACAAAATATTTTTTTAAATTAAATTAATGAATGTTTTAGATATTCACTTTTTAAAATATTATTTGGTATTCTTCTGGTTCCGAGATGGCAAAACCTCTTGCTGAAAGGAGTATTTCCAGGGCAAGGGGAGGGAATTCTGGTGGCAAAGGTCTGGGGCCAGGGGTGGGACTTCCAGTCCCAAGATGGTGACCAGGGGGCAGGGCACCTGTTGAGAGGCAGAGCTAATCATGCGGCCCTCAACAGCTAGCCAAAACTCGGTAAGTGGCCCTCCACCAGAAATAATTGCCCGCCCCTGAATTAGTCTCTGCCATGGGAAAATATGGCTATCTTCTCCAATGTATACATTTGCCAAATATGAACATTATAAAAGAAAGATAGGAACACTCAAATTACAAAAATGAATAGTAAGACTGGACATTCCATGGCCATAAAATAAGCAATTTAATATGCTACATTTAAAATACATTAATTCTCTGTGCCACAGAAAAACCTAAGTAATTCAAAACAGTTTTCAACTATACACTAGATTCTGGCCCCAGGAACACAAAATAAAATGCCTGACACTATTTCCTACTCATTGAGAAGAGACCACCTCCCTCTTAATGCTGTAATGCAAACTGAGCCAGCCCTAAAGCCAGATCTGTTTTAGGGGGCTCTAATCAGCAAGCAAGGGGGGATTTCCTTTTGGCTTCTTCACCATTTTAAATGCATTAAGAGGAAGAGCAACTTTATTTACTAAACACTGACAGACAGAAAACAGTGTTCCCACACACCCTCCATGATAGCTAGCTTCTGAAGCACCTTAAAGACACCAGATTATGAAGAGAGATAAAGATTAGATTTTATAACTGAAAAAACAGAAGAGCTAATGATAACTCTGGTATGATCAGAAATAAAAATCAAAATGTTGTGTTTCCCATGCCCTTATATTTTTTTCAAGAAGAACAAGGCAGGTATTAAGCCTTCTTTACCAAAACTGACCTCATATTTGAGACATTTTAAGTTACTAGGTGCTTTTGAAAAACATTGGCTAAAGTACATTTTGAGACAAGTAGAGCAATTATATAAACTACATTTCCTATGACCTTTCACTTTGAGAATAGACCTTTCATTTTGAGACTATTCAACCTCAAAATATAGTTTTTATCTCATTTATCAGAAATAGATCAATTTTAAATTGGAAATAAATTAAAAAGTAGTGTTGCTTCCAATTATCACTGTATCCTTTGCTTTTCAAAATACGGCAAACAAAGGCAAAGGTGCTGTACTTCCCAAAGGGTTTCTCTCAAAATGTTGTCACTAAATATTCTTATATATCTTTAAATTTCAAGACGTAAAGAAAGATCAAAAGGGGATTTGGTCTGTGAGTTTGAGAAGTGAAAAAATCCCCTTGATTTAAAAAAGAAATCCAGCCATAGATCACAATCTTTAAAAGGAACAAACTAAATAGCCCCTACCAGTTAGAACTTTTGCTCAAAAGCAAAGCTATTTCCCTGTATTAACATTTGTGTTAAAGTATTTAGTATGTGTTAGCATAATCAAATAATATTAAGATCCTCGAAAATGACTTGATTTCATGTTAAAAAAATACCTCTGAATTTTTCTGAGTAAGAATATTTATGGGCAGCTTGCACTATTGCATTGATCTCAGCAAGTACTGGAACTTCTGAGTGTGCTCACAATCCCAGACCTTGCACAACTTCTGTTCAAATTTAAATTCTTCAACTAGACTCATACCTGTTGTTAGCCAGACGAATTAAAAAACCCCCAAAAGGCCATTCATCACAGAAGCATGTGGATACCCCAGCCCACATGGGGATTCTCCCACCTAACTACTATTACAAATACTTTGTACTGCCGTAAGAAAGCAGCAGGGCTAAAGGACTAGTTCTCTATGTATTTTGTCAAATAAATTAAACGTGCTGTAGCTTAGGTCTTACCATTCAATTAGGAGAGTGCCTACATACATGTTTATCTTCCTACAGATAAGGGAAGACATTTTGAACTGTACTGCCTTTATAATCTTTTATATGATTATTTTTCTAGAACTGGTTGGAAATGCTGACCTCTCATAATACCCCTTCCTACTTCCCCCTCTATCCCAGCAAAAAATATGCATCAACATGAAAAATGTTTTTTCATTTCCAGCACAACATTTCAAATTTTCAATGAAAACCTTTTTTTTTCTTTTTAAATATCCAAATAATCAATGTTATGGTCAAAAGTGGAAAATGTCCGTAAAAGAAGGCATTTTCTGAGCAAAAAAAAAGGAGTAGCTATAATTGCTTATAAAATTCCTGATGATGGTAACAAGCAACTATACAGTATAGAAAATAAAGCATATGTTTTTGAATGGAAATAATTTAAGAATCCAAATTCTATTATAGGTTTCATTTTTAAAATGTATATTAGAGGACTTTTTTTCCTACCCAGGAACATTTATACTTCATTTGTTATCCAAAAATATTCTTTAGTAAATCAAAATATTTGGACAACTATTTATAGATGACAGTGGTTCTCAACCTTTTTAGACTCAAGGCACCCCTTGTTAGATAAAAGGTACTCCTTGGAAAATGCCACCTCTTGGCTTTTGACTACAGAAAAATAATAGAGCAATTCTTCTGTTGTAAAGAACTCAGAAAGACCATAATAGGTTAGAATGTTTTTTATGCTGTGGATTCATATTTGCATCTCTAGTTTTATCTTATGAATCACATGTAAAAGTGTTTGCATACCTAACAGTGCTAGTATTGTGTGACACCCCATAGGAACCTTAATAGGATCACACAGCACCTTAGTTGAGAAACACTGATCTAAGAAATGGAATGTAATGCAACCTATAACAAATAACACAGGAAGAGTCATTTTACTCAAGTGAGCCCTATGATTCAGTGATTGCAAGAGCAGAGCCTAGAAGCAGGTCATATCTATTTGAAAAGGGTGTGAATCTAAACTAACCTATCATATTTTAGACATCTATGTCTATTTATAGGCAGATAGATAAAATATGATAGGTTAGTTAAATTAAAACAAATTATAGATATATAAATATATTTACAGATTATATTACAGATTACAGATTTACTATTTATAGATTCCAGTTTCTTTTATAGCTATATTAACTAACCTATCATATATAGAGAAAGCAGGGAGGGTGGGGGGGGGGGGAAGGTGAGACCGTGATATATCTCATAGGTTAGGATAATTAGTTAATTAAAATTAAAAGTAGAATAATAGACAACTAGGGTTGGAAGGGACCCCAGGAGGTCATCTAGTCCAACCCCCTGCTCAAAGCAGGACTGTCTGCACCTAGATCATTCCAGCCAGGGCTTTTTCAAGCCGGGCCTTAAAAAACTCCAAGGATGGAGATTCCACTACCACTGTAGTGCTTTATTACCCTCCTAGTGAGAAAGTTTTTCCTAATATCCAACTAAAACCTCCCCTGTTGCAACTTGAAATGATTGCTCCTTGTTCTTTCATCTGCCACTACCGAGAACAATGCGAACATTACAGTTGTCAGTATTTATAGTTCCCGGGATCTGATCTACAACCATGCAGCTTACTTTAAGCTATGTAACTGCAGATTGGGTACCAGTTTTACAGATCTCTGTTGGTGCTGGAAGCCAAATTAAAGTAAGGCAGATTGGGGGGGAAGGGTGGGCAGGATTGAGGCAGTGGGGCTAGCAGGGTCAGTGGGAGCATCAGTGGGATCTAGGAGGGTTTGGTGGGAAGGAGGTTGGAGAGATCAGGGGGGGCATAGCTGGTGCATGGGCAGGGTCTGTCTGGGGGGTGAGCAGCTAAAAATAGCCCAGTGGTAGGGGGAGGACAGTTAGGAAAAGCATAGCCCTAGGGCTGGGGTGAATGGTTGGGATTTCCAAAGCCCTGGGACTGTACTTCAAACACCCAAACTATAGAAGTTCAGTTAGATCGGTCTAATTGTGCTCAATTTAACTTAGTGCGTCTGTCAGATAAACTAAAGTTAGATCAGGCTGGCCATTTTTGATTGATCTAACCTTTGGGGAATGTCTGTACAGTTCAGCACTTAGATTGACCTACTTAGGGATCTAAGTTTAAGGTGTGCATGTAGGCAAACTAAGTTAGTTTGGGTGGCTATTTATTACCCAAGCTAACATCCAAACCATCTGTACACACTAAGGTATTTCTTTTGGTAGTAACTTTTACTGTACCAACTATAGTCAGTATACTTGGGAGAGAGATTAGACGTACTTTAAGGCATAAAGTTCAAAAACGTGTTTAACATCTCTTCCAATTATACAGTTAGTCCAATAAAAGTTATCACCAAACATACCTTTCTTCTTGCATATTTCCTGCACCATCAAACTTACAACAATTTAACCAATTGTTGAATTGCATTCTGTTGTTTTCTGCCCATTTGTCCAACCTGTCCAGGTCTACAAGCAGACCTGGACAGGTTGGACAAATAGGCAGAAAACAACAGAATGCAATTCAACAAGGAGAAGTGCAAAGTGCTGCACCTAGGGAGGAAAAATGTCCAGCATACCTACTGCCTAGGAAATGACCTGCTGGGTGGCACAGAAGCAGAAAGGGATCTTGGAGTCCTAGTGGACTCCAAGATGAACATGAGTCGGCAGCGTGACGAAGCCATCAGAAAAGCTAATGGCACTTTATCGTGCATCAGCAGATGCATGACGAATAGATCCAAGGAGGTGATACTTCCCCTCTATCAGGCGCTGGTCAGACCGCAGCTGGAGTACTGTGTGCAATTCTGGGCACCGCACTTCAAGAGGGATGTGGATAACCTGGAGAGGGTCCAGAGAAGGGCCACTCATATGGTTAAGGGCTTGTAGGCCAAGCCCTACGAGGAGAGACTAGAGAAACTGGACCTTTTCAGCCTCCGCAAGAGAAGGTTGAGAGGCGACCTTGTGGCTGCCTATAAGTTCATCATGGGGGCACAGAAGAGAATTGGTGAAGTTTTATTCACCAATGCGCCCCCGGGGGTTACAAGAAATAATGGCCACAAGCTAGCAGATAGCAGATTTAGACTAGACATTAGGAAGAACTTCTTTACAGTTCGAGTGGCCAAGGTCTGGAACGGGCTCCCAAGGGAGGTGGTGCTCTCCCCTACCCTGGGGGTCTTCAAGAGGAGGTTAGATAGGCATCTAGCTGGGGTCATCTAAACCCAGCACGCTTTCCTGCCTATGCAGGGGGTCGGACTCGATGATCTATTGAGGTCCCTTCCGACCCTAACATCTATGAATCTACGAAACCCTATTACAGTCTATTAAAGTTCATTCAGGAAAGTATGTTTGTAATAGCAAAACTCGACCCTCTCCCCCCAAAAAATGTCTCTCTTTCCTGATTCTTTTATAAATAGACTCCCATGGCCTTACAGTTGGCCCTTTAATGAGCCACAGCAGTTTTTAATGGCAAATGATAATTATATATAGAAACAGTAATATTAACATTTCAGTCATATTATATTAATTCTAGCAATTACAACTGCTATGTAAATTAGTTTTTAAAAATAAATAAGAAGGATCAGTAATTACGGAAACAACTCGCTCATGCACTAAGATCAATGGATCCATGTGGTTTTTGCATACAGCTATACCAAGAAACCAGAAATTCATACTCAGATGTTAAGTTATAACAGCAGGAAAGCTTCTTACAAGATCTACTGCAAACAGCAAGTTACTTCACGGTGTATTGCTTCACAATATACTATCAACATGTAATTAAAGCTACATCTAAACAGAACCTCTCTCATAAGCCATTGACTACACAGCATAATATCCAAGGTTCTAATTTGATGTTAATCAACCTTGAGTAGAAAGAGCCATAGAAGAATGAGAGATATGAAGTGATGCAAACTATATCCTTTGTCTGACATCTTTCTGAACTTTGCACTCAACACCCCTACCCTAACTCCCAAACCATCAACTTCTATATTCCCAGTGGAGCATACTTACACAAGTCTCATTTCAATGTTCTTTAAACTGCCAGACCAAGGTAAAAGCATCTGAGCACAATGGAGAACTGAGCTCAATGTCTCCCTTAGCCCACCCCCTGCTCCCCAATCCCTGGGGAAATAAAGGAAGTTGGATTAAAATTCTGGATATGATCTAGAAAAAACAATTGCCTCCTTAGCTGGTGATCTAGGAGAGCTCTGTAAGATTCCTGCTTTTCTGCAGCCACTAAGGCTGCTTCTTATGGTTTCCAGACCTTTCCAGTGGCTTAGAAATGACAGAACAGGTAGTCTGTGATGGCCCCATTTCAAGGGATAGCATTTGTAACTCTTTCCAACTTGATCATCATGTATGGTAAGAAAAGCAAACATTCTTGCATGGGCTGCAATATTAACTCAATTTCAGAAATTAACTAGGGTGAAATGAACAAACTTTAGCTAAAGCAAAACAATGACAGAATGTAAAAGAAAGCAGTAGCACACCCAATAGCAAATTAGTGTAAGGAAACTTCTTGCTGCATCATTATAATTAAAGGAGGCAAGTTATTTTGCCAGCCTGAAGATACCTAGCACCACTTTTGATATGAAAGATCTTCATCTCTCACTCATTCTACTGAGAAAGAGGTGCAGGCAGCACATCCTAAAGGTAAGCCCTAAATTTGCCATTTACAGGATTTTCAAAAAGTAGTTTAAGTGTAATTATTCAAGATAAAGGAGTCTCTTCACAACCTTATTATCATGCTATTATATGCTTGGAGGAAATGAAAGCTCAGGGGAAAATGTTATTGTGTTTGCTTCTTGACAAGATAATACTGACACCTTCTGAATTTATTACTGATAAATTATTAAGAAGCTATAAAAAGTAGTCAATAGTTTATTCATCTATTGCTGAAGGGAAAGACAAACTTGAAATCTAAAACTTTAATATCATTTGAATATATTTCTTACAATATTTTAAGGATTGTGGCATTCTATTAGCAAGGTATACCTCAAAATTGATCAGAAATTAATTAATTTTCCAGTTAGAGCACATAGGCCTTTGAGTCATCAGAACAATGAAGACAGGCATGTGTGGGAAGATGAGGTGGCTAGGAATACAAACTTGTCACAACATATAGATTGGCATGTAGCAAATGATTAAGGATATTATAAAATCCTATTCCTTACTCCAGGCATCCAATTTATTAGATCCTAAGTAGATACATATATACACACACAATTATATGTGCATACACATGCATATAGATACATTTCCATGTAATTTTACAAATTTTGTTAGGAAGCACTGAACTAAAGTGACCCTTATGGTTGACATAGGGAAGATCCAGTTAGGAAAGTCAGCATCTACCATATTTACTTAAATACAAGATGACCCTGAATATAAGACAAACCTCCCATAATTAGAGTCTATATATGGAAAATGTATAAATATTGAAGGTTTGCCTTGAATTTGTTCACCTACCACTGCTACAACAAGAAAATAAATTGGGGGCAGGGGGTCAGTGGCCTGCCCTACAACCCTTGCCTCCCTCCTCCACCCACCACAACAGACTTACGAGCTAGAGGCAGCTTTGTCCAGCATGGTGAGGACTGCTGCCTGTTTAGTCTATGGCCGAATCTCCAAAGCAGCATCAAATCTAAGGATACCATTCAGCTGAATCGAACTGGGACAGCGACTCAAATCTCCAAATTGAATCACTGTCCTTCCAAATTGGCCAAATCCAAATCCAAAGCGAATACTTGCCGCTTCGCACAGGCATACTACTTAGACATAATAAAACTATGTATAATATTAGTTAAATAGGGTCACAATTTACCATATACTTCTTTGGACTGGCCTCAGCAGAGTCAGCTACATTTCTAGACATGGTGATCCCATAGCGCAGCACTGCTTAGTAGGTGTGCATATTCTAGATACTCCCCACAAAGGATCCATGTGCTAATTTGCCCCTAATCATGACTGAAATTGGGTGTTCTTGTTATGAGTCCTGGGATCCTCCAAAAATGCATATGCAGTTGAGACACAGGGCAACTGGTTTAGCTCCACCTTATGGAGGGCAGGGCCATACTGATCATATGTGACAGGCTGAGAGAGGGGGCAACAGAAGGATTCTGGGTGAACTATTTGGGGCCCCATTTGGTGCTGTTTGCCAGACAGTTAAGGCTGATGAAGAAACTGGAATAATTGGGAATGGAAAAGAAAGGCACAGCTCAGCAGTGGGAGTGAAGAGGATGTTGAAATGTATTCAGTGTTGCTGCTTTCCATAACTTGACAAAGAATCAGCACTGAGGGGGACTGAGTGCAATGGGCACTACCATGTATGTTGTGCAGATGGGCTACAGTAACCTTTTTTGTGGTAGGTTCCCATCAGCATCTCAGCCTTTTTTGGTTAAAATCAAATGCAATATTTTTGGCACCAAGGAGAGGGCTCTGGCCCTCCTGGTGCTAGCCTGGTATTGCAGTACCTTTAGGCCTGATGCCAACCGCCTGTGGAGGGAACCCACTCATTTTTTTTAAAGGCCACACACATACAAAAAGAGGTTCCCATCAGTATGTTTGTCCAGTATTGGTCATGTTTTTTTATAGTCATGCTCAGTGTTGGCTGCATTTAATCAGCTTCATAGTTGGTTCTCATTACTGAGCATATGCTGTTTTTGGCAGCACTTTAATAATGGACAATGTATTTAATGCAGTTTCCTTGTATGTAAATGTAAGATGAGGGACTATTATCCCCCATGCTTGTTGGGGGGAAAAGAACTCTTCTTGTGTTTGAGTAAATACAGTATATATTCTAAGCCAGAAAACACTGAAATGCATGCTTAAAGTTAAGCACAGGAATAAGTTATCAAAGTAAAGGTCCATTAAGCTTACATGAAACTATTCACACGGTTAAAGTTAAGCCCATACACATCTTTGCAGGTATATTGCTTATGAAGGGTATGAAGAATAGAATTAGCACAAATTGACGTCAGTTTTCTCTCTCTGTTGAAAAAAACAAACAATTAATCTCTTATTTAAGAAGTAGAAATAAAAGGTTACCCATGGAATAGTAACCCAGTTCACTCATTACCTATAAAGTTCCAATAATATATATGCTATAGTGGTTTTAAGAATTTTGAAATCTTAAATTAATATACTACACAAATGTAGCATTATTAGTAAAAACATTGGCTTGCACTGCCTTCTAAGTTGCCTTGCCCAGAGGACTATTTTTAATCTCTGTCCTTTGTCTCTAACAATGACTTTTGCTATGAGCAACTAAATCCATTTTGCTGCAGTTTTCTGGGGGGTTTTTCGCCTGATTTGTTAATGCATTTAAAAAAAGGGTTGCTCCTGCCTTGAGCAAGTGATTGGACTTGATGACCTTCTGAGGTCCACTTCTAGACCTATTTTAAAAATGATTTTATGATCTATATATGAAATAAGTAAATCCCTTACATAAAGAGGACCAAAATCAGGCATAATATCATATTACCCATAACCTATATGATTAAATTATATTTTTTCCATAGAATAATAGCACTGGACACACTACTATCCAATAATCACAAAATTAAGTGCGTCCTTATATTTTACTTAAAGAGAATATCAAATGCTGTTTTTAAGTGATGCACTTAAGTGATTCTTAAGTGAATGCAACACATACTTGTCTAATCAATTGTGGGACAAGCTATTAATGCCTCTCTTCCATATTTCCTTTTATTGTTGTCAAAACAGTACATTTTTAGTTAATAGTCAAGCACAGTACATTTTTAGTTTATATCAAACCATTCCACGTGTTTCCAAGTAGCTAAGCTAAAATGAATATTAAAAGCCTAGATGACATTGCTCTAATTTTTTCAATGCAGAGGGAAAGAAGTAGCAGAGGTGAGTCAAGGCAAATCAGATTGGAAAAGAAAACTAAGAAAGTTTCACATTTGGTTAAAGCTCAGCTACTTCCCAAATGAACCACTTTACACATTTAATTGGCACTCTTGCAGGTGCAATGAAGAGCCAATTCCCAAATGTTCTGTCCTTGAATAGTTAAGGGCTCCATTTCCTCTAGCCAACAGAGTATGTGCTGTTCTCAATCCAGGTTTCCCTTTAGCATTAGGCCCAGGCAAGCAAAAAAAATGTGTAAACAATAAATCTAGTGATGGATTTTGAGCTTTCCCACCACAGATAATTTTGTAACATATATAACATATATAACATGGCCCAATTACAAAAATACACTTAGTAATAACATGCTTAGATACTGCTGGGTTGGGAGAAAGAGATGGGTAAAGAGACTGATCTGAAAAAGTAGGGAAGTCCAGTTCTAAGACAGGGCAATTCAGGGTAAATCTTCCCAAATACCTTTTTTATTTCTGGATTTGCTACAAGTGCAAGTAAAATGAAGGTTCAAAAGTTTATCTTCAGTATGGAAGTTTTCATATATAAATCAAGAATGATTAAGAAAATCTTCATGATCTTTAATAATGAGCTATTTATAATACATAATGGAACAAACTAGGTTTATGTTTAATGTCCAAAATTGTAGGCTAAATAGGCAAAGGGAAAGAGGTTAATGTTATTTTACAAAGAAAATCATATCCTTACAAATAATGATTCCTTCCATCTCCGGACTTACAAGATAAATATGAACCATTAAAACTCAGTAGCTCCCATCCACCAAAACAATGGAGCTATCATCAATCAGACTTTTAATTGCCTGTAACAGAATTTCCCTAACTCTTCTTGGCCTGTGTGAAGGGGAAAGGGTTTTTCCCCAATTTCCCCTTACCGCATGTCAGGAAGAGCAATGGTGGCCCTGGCGCAGCAATTCTGCAGTAGCCTGCAGATTGGGGAGATTCTGAGCCTGAGGATTGGGAAGAGATGGGGCGTGGGGCCCGGATGACGAGCTGGCTGGAAGAGGAGTGACACAGTGTGCATTGGATGGGGAGGGCTCAAGAGGTGGTTAGAAAATAGGATCTGGAACCAAATTCCAAGAGAAGTGGTGCTGGCTCCTACCCTTGGGGTCTTTAAGAGGAGGCTAGATAGATGCCTAGCCAGGGTTGTTTGACCCTAGTAATCTTTCCTGCCATGGCAGGGGGTTGGACTTGATGATCTGCTTAGGTCCCTTCCGACCCTACCTACTATGAAACTATGAAAATGTCACAGAAGGAGGGAGCCTTGGAAGAGCCTAGGAGCAGCTTGCCAGGAGGACGAGGCCACTGGAAAACACAGGGGGAGCAGCGTGCAGGCAGCGAGCTGGGAAGCAGCTGGTGAGAGTTGCTGCCAACAGGAGAAGAATCTGCTGAGGCAGGGCGGAGCCAGGAAGCTGCACATGGCTCGTTCGGGGAGTGAAGCCAGTTGTGCACCCCAGGGAACAGCAGCTGGGAAGCTGCACACAGCTTGCCCTAAGAGCCGAGCCAGCTGCGTGCCCTGGTGAAGAGTGGCTGGGAAGCCACATGTGGCTCACCCATGGAGCTGAGCCAGCAGTTCGCCTCAGTGAAGAGGGGGCTGGAAAAAGGCCCGGATCCCCAACAGCACAGGCAGCGTTGGAGCCCAGAGGTACCCGATGGGCAGTTGCAGGGATGGGAGCCGGGAGGCAATGTGAGGCCTGATAGGGAAGCCCCAACCAACCCTGTGGCTGGTTTGAGCCCGGAAGGGAGCTGCCTGGGCAAGAGCAGTCCCTCTAGAGGGCTGAGGTGTCAAAGCGGGGCACAAAGCCCCAGACAGCATCAAGGCCGGGAGTAGCAGTTGACAGTACCCAGAGAGGGCCCTATTGGGACTGAGGAGCACATCAAGATGCTGAAAAGCCCCATAATTCAGTTTGTGGCGAGAACCCAGTAGCCACAAGAGTATATAAGTGGAGGCTGGTCAATCGAGCTTTAAGTTAGTTTCCGAAGTTGTTGTTTAAAGAACTTTATTAACGCAAAACAGTGGCGAGTTAGTTGCAGGGACATTAGTCCAAGCCAAAGAACGACTGAGCACACCCCGATGGCCAGGGAGCAACTCTTCTGCGAGCAACGGGCAGCGCAGGTGAGAACCTATCATCAAGGCAAAGTGAACTCTGAGGAAATGATGCCTGTTCCAGCCCTGGATGTATTAAGGGTGGGATAAGGGGGAGAGGAAGGTGGAACCCCACGAAGAAACCAAACTAGTGAGATCACACAGGATAGCTGCAGGGACTGTCTTCCAGAAAGAACATCAAGACATGGCAAGAAAGAGGGAACAACTAACAGGACATGCAGGTAATGCTGTACTTAAGATCTCGCCCTGATGTTGGAAGGGGGTAGGACACTAGGCAAGAGAGGACTCAATAATACCTACCAGCGATAGCACAGTTTAAAATATTAGGTAGTACATTAAAATAGTTGTAGCCTGAAAGAACATAAAGTAATAGGAGCTTTAGACTTTAAGGAATACAGACACACACATACACACACATTATCTCTAGAATGTGACTGGCATGTTCTCACAGGAAGAAGTGAACACTCAACCTTTAAATGTAGCTGGAAAATTCATGACTTTTATTGGGTAGACTTGTCCTGCAGAATACAGTGGATGCTGAAGATGGAGGGCCTGATCCTATAAAATTCTAGGTCACGTGAACAGAAGACTGGACCCCAAGCACAAAAATATTTTAATAGTTACAGTTTTAGCTTTTGGTACTTTACAGTCTTAGAGAAATGTACACTATTATACAAAGCTCCTTTCATTCCATATCTCTCTAGACAGTGATTTAGGTATATGAACTATTTCATTCAGTGTCTTCAAAATATTCATTATACTTAAAACTCACTGTATTTATTTCTTGTAATGGTGTTGAAGTCTAATGTAAACATTTATAGTCAGAGATCCTTTCCATTTGAAAAGTAAGTTTAGGACATGAAACTATTGCTTTCTCCAAAGTCGTACATAAACATTAAACTGATACAAAATGGATTTGGCTCGATTATCATTCTATACCAGGGCGGGCACTATTTCAGCTAAAGGGCTGCTTACTGAGTTTTGGGCTGCAAGGTTAGCCCAGCCTCTTGGCAGGTGCCTCATCCCCATGATTCTATCTTGGGACTGGAAGTCCCACACCTAACTCCTGACCTTTGCCACCAGAAGTCTCTCTTCTTCCCCCAACTCTGCCTCCCCCCACCCTCCCCTGACCCCGGAAGTACTCCTTTTGGGAGGGGCAGTTTGCCATCTTGGAACCAGAAAAAAACCAAATCATACACTAAAAGTCAAACACCTACTATAACATATTTTAATGTTATTACAAAAAACATTTTTGTCATAATTTGTGTTTGTATACTGTATATAGACATGTTGGCATAATAACTCAAAAATAGTCTTACTCTTGTATATGGTGTGTAAGGGGTGTGGTTGTGTGCACGTGCATGTGTGGTGGGGTTTGTGAGGGGGTGTGGCTGTATGTGTGGGGGGCAATAGGGTACACTGGGGGGTATATATGTGGGGGGTTGTAGGGGCAGGGTGTGGGTGTATGGCATTTGTAGGGTGTGAGGGTGTGGGAACCCCGCCCCTCCATGGCGCACAGCCCCTATCAGTGGCAACAACAGCAGCAGGCGGTGGGCATTTGGGGCGCTTATGGCCCACACAGGCGCTGCCTCCTGGGGGCACGTGGCTCCAGTCAGCACTGCACATGGGGACGAGAAGCACATCCAGACTGGCCTGCCTTTATCGTGTGGGGCTCCGCATGGCACATATACAGCTCCCGCACTCCCGTGCCAGTGGGGGGCAGCTCAGCACGATGAAGCCAGCTGCATTGCCACTGCCTGCTATGCAGGTCCCAAGACTCTGCTGGGCTCCCCTCTACTTCCATTGGAGTCCGTGGATCTGCATGGCAGGGGGTGGGGAAGGCAGCTGGCTCCATTGTGCAGTGCTTCCCTCCCTGGCTGCCCTCCCACCCCCACTGCCACCCATACCCTTCCCGAGTGATTGGAGTGAGCAGGACACCAGGGAAGATGAGTAGGTTCCCCAGCGGCTGCAGCAATAGCCCTGTCCTGGAGCTGCGTGCTGGCCGGGCAGGGCCTTCCTGAGCACCAGGGTGGGAGTGAGGCATGTGGGCAGGGCAGGGTACAATCCATTGGTGGGTGCCCATGGGCCAGATGAAATTGATGGGTGGGCTGGATCCGGCCTGTGGGCCATAGTTTGCCTGTCCCTGTTCTATAATGTACACTTTTTATATAGACGCACATTTACGCACCTGACTCAGCTGGGACTTAGATCTGCAGCCATGATGAAGTTGCTTCATGCATTTCATCATATTAATTTGTTTTGTGGGTTTTGTGCTTTGTTTTTGTTTTGGTGTTTGTGCATGTGTGCATGCACATGTGTGCATGTGTTTTGAATTTCTAATTCACTTGGGTCCATTTTTCAGGCTCTTCTCTGAGCATGTGGGGAATATAAGTTTAATCGCTTTACTTTGAAATGCAAGGCTTTAATTAGGCTAAAAGCAGACTCTTTAGGTCATAGTCTCTCATTTTTCTATATGTCTGTACAACACCAGGAGATGGCTGGCCTTTAGGTACTACCACAAAATAAAAATTTATTTTTTATTGCTCCAGGTATCATCGCTGAACAACTGCAGCTTCTCTACTGCAGAAACCTAATACTTATATATCTTTGCATAAAACGAAAGCTGCTGCTGCTTGTATGTGTATTTACTGGACTTGTTCCACAAGTGATGTAAACTAGTGTAATCTGCTTTGACAAAATTATGCCAATTAGATGAACTGAATATGCCTGCTCTGTGTGCATAACAAGTATAATCACACCTTGGGGCCAGCTGAAATCTTAAATACAATCCTGCAGACCACTGTTTGCACCAGGAAAACAGAAATAATGAAAAAATGTAAATAAATCAATACATGCACTTTAAAAAAAGCTGCAGTTGTTATCAGTATATTTCCTTATGTAATTGTTAAAATTGATTCTTCATTGGTCATATTTACATTTAGGACATAATTCTAATAATAGCTATACAGGTACACATTCTGAATAATTTCATTGGATCTACTGGACTCTGGAGTTGCACTGTTGTGTCTTAGATCAAAATATGGCCTGTAATGTTCAATAATAAGAACAGAAAGGCTCTGACACAGGTTAGGCCTTCATTGGTAATGTCAGATGTAAAAAAAAAAAAAAAAAAAGCATCCAACGTTAAGGAAATGATGAAGTGACAGCATCATTTCTAAACTGGGGCAAGATATTGAGTAACAAAGCAATCTCCTTGAATCATCTCTGCTGGGATGGTGGGTGAAGTTCAGATATCCCAAACAAGACTGGAAATGATTACGTTTCTGACTCTGGACTTTCTTTAGGATGAGATCAAATGGCTGGCAACAACTAAAATGGCATAATCTAACCCTTTCCTCCTACCATTCAGTCCCTTTCCTAGAGCCACATTTTCTGGCGCAAAAACTGGCAGTTTACCTGAGTACTTTCATCACTAGGTTTGGGCTTAGTGCTGGCAGTCAATTATTGATGGCACCTACTGGGGGCTAATCTATAAACCATTTCCAAACATATGAAGTCTGAATGCAAACGGGTTAAAAAAATCTTCCCCGTGTACTAAAATATAAAGCCAAGTTTATGGGCTTTATTTTTAAACCACTGAATATAGAGTAATGCAAATGCACTGAGCTTTTAGGACTCTGCTCTGTGTTGTCTTAATGCACAGCATGGCAGAAAAAGCAATGGAGGAGCAGGAAGCCTATTTCTTATGCACCAGGCAGCAGGGCAAGCTCTCCATAGTAGGTAATACAATACAGACAGGAGGAACTATTCATGTTTTAGTTTCAACTTTTTTTCTAGAGCATATCGACTCTGACAGGCAGAATTTCTGTTCCCCTTTCCCTTTCATTCTAGGGCAGAATTTAGTTAATAAAAAATAACAAGTATAATGATTTAGTTCCACAACCCTTGCAGAGTGTCATGTCAGGAGTTAAGTCCACACTTCAGACTGCAATGCAACAGAGAAGTATCTAATCCACCAGCTATAGCTGTTGCAGCATGAAACTCAGCACTAGCTAATTTATTTTGCTTCTGGAAAGAAAAAAAAGCTAGCTTGGATATGTCTATAGTCTTTAGTGTAGACCTGTGCTTATAGTCTGCTTCACTGAAGGAACCACACTGTCTATTTCAATGGTCTCAAAGACAAGGAAAGAGAGTTGCTATATTTGGTCTCCTATTTCCAGCTATCAGTGTTAGGCAGCCAACTTCAATATGGTGTCAAAAATAGTGAACAAAAAATTTCCACTAACCTAGATAACCAAATGTTTCCAGAATTAATCAAAATGACAGCTAGGCAGCAGGAATTTTCAATAACTTAATAAAGTATAAGACTGAGAAATATGAAGTACTATACTGAGATGGCTTGTTTCCAAAATGGTTTCACTCCAGCACTGCCCATTGGGCTAGGACTCAGATCCATCTGTGCAAGTTGCTGACCCAATGTAGCTTTCCTCTGTATCAGTTAACTATCACAATAATTCTGTCTCTGCCAGAACAGAAGACAGCTATATATTGCTATCATTTTCAAGGCATGAAGCTGTACAAATATGTAAAGGCTCCAAATGATTGAAAAGATTTGTTTTGCTGGGAATGAGAAGGTATATTAATCTAATAGATGACAAACTGGAGACTTCAGATGAAAAACTGTCATCATCTTTTAACACTCATTGGCTGTGGGATTTAATTAGTGCTATAGAAATCACATGAAACACAGAGGGAGGAACACAGGCTGCAGGAGGAGAAGCAGTGGTGTAACTAGGGCAGGGTGACCAGGGCATCCACCCTGCCAACTTGAGACTGGTGGGGAAAAGATGCACAAAAAGATGGCCACACAATCATGCTGGCAGTGGCAGCAACCAGAAATCACTGCGGCACCTATGTACGGCAGCTGCCTTGGACTAGCTTTCTTTACAGAGGGGAAAGAACTCGGCCAAACATCCATGTGTCCATGGCTGGATTGTCAGCTAGAGCTGCATCAACTATGCAAATAGTTCTCTTATTAATGGGCCAGCAGCTTCATTTTACAGCAGAATCCTCTCATGTTATCACCTAGCATGCAGTCCCTGAAAGATGATGGTAGCCATCAGTTTAGTGAGACCCAGGCTAAAGAACATTATCAATCAGGAAAGCAAATCAGAACCTAAATACGGAACAGATAGACAGGGTGCATGAACTCAGATTACCTCCAATTTACAAACAAAACAACCAACCAACACCAACATGCATATACATGAAAAGAAAGAGGAACTGAATCTTAAGAAAGTTTTGACCAGGGTAGTCCTAGAGTTGGTTTTGTTCAATATCAGGGTGAGGTGAGAAAATGAAAATAAAGCTTTTTAAGGTAAATATTTAGGAAATAAGCACACAAGATGTAAGACAGACATCATATGTTGACAATCAGCTCTATAATAGTAATGAAATGTTTCCAAATAACAGGAATATACACATTATCTAGTAGAAACACTGAAAAGAACAGAGGTACTTAGCCATGTTAGTATGAAGGCAAAGTAGGGCAGCAACATAGAAACTGAGTTTCCAAGATGCCACTCCACCCTGCCTTCTACCTGACAAAAATAAGAGCTACCAGTTTACAGTAGGGTTGGCAAGCTAGGCAATTGATCTGCCAATTGACTGCATATTTTTTGACCTGTCAAACTTTATAGCAATTCTACAAAAAATGCCTGCATGTGTTTGTAGTTTTCGTGACAGAAATGTGATTTGTATTGTTTTCTGACAGGTTTCTGAATGGAAAGTTTGTACTTTTTCTGTGTTTTATTTGGACCAATTGGCAATCTTTTACCACTTCTGACCAATATTTGACCAGACAATTGACTGAACTTAGGGAACTGATGGGCAGGATCACTTGGGTGGTCAGTCAGAGGGGGAGAGGAGTCCAGAAGAGTTGGCTGTACTCTAAAGAAACCTTACTGAGGGTGCAGGACCAACCCATACCAATGTGCAGGAAGACTAGCAAGTATGGCAGAAGACCAGTTTGGCTTAGCAGGGAACTCTTCAGTGAGCTAAAACATAAAAAGAAAGCTTACAAGAAGTCGAACTTTGGAAAAATAACTAGAGAAGAGTATAATAGTATTGCTTGGGCATGCAGGGATGAAATCAGGAAGGTCAAAGCACAATTGGAATTACAATGTGAAGGGTAATAAGAAGGATTTCTACAAGTATGTCACCAACAGGAGGAAGATCAGGGAAAGTGTGGGTCCCTTACTGAATGGGGGAGACAACCTAGTGACAGAGGATGCAGAAAAGGCTGAAGCACTCAATGACTTTTTCCCCTCAGTTTTCACAGGCAAGATCAGCTCCCATACTACTGCACCTGGCAGCATAGTTTGGGGACGAGGAGAGTAGCCAACAGTGGCGAAAGAACAGGTTAAAGACTATTTAGAAAAGCTGGACATGTACAAGTCCATGGGGCTGAACAGGATGCACCCAAGGGCACAAGGGAGTTGGATGTTTTGATGGCAGAGCTGTTGGCCATTATCTTAAAAAACTTATGGCAAATGGGGGAGGACCCAGATGACTGGAAAAGGGCAAATATAGTGCTCATCTTTATGAAAGGGAAGAAGGGGGACGTGGGGAATTACAGACCAGTCAGCCTCACCTCACTCCCTGGAAAATCATGATGCATGTCCTCAAGGAATCCATTCCTAAGCACTTGGAGGAGAGCTTGGTGATTAGGAACAGTCAGCATGGATCCACTAAGGACAAGTCATGCCTGACCAACCTGATTGCCTTCTATGATGAGACAGCTGGCTCTGTGGATGTGGGGAAAGCAGTAGATGTAATATACCTTGACTTTAGCAAGGCTTTTGATATAGTTTCCCACAACATTCTTGCCAGTAAGCTAAGGAAGTACAGGTTGGATGAATGGTCTGTAAGGTAGATAGAAAACTGGCTGGATCTTCAGGTTCAAAGAGTAGTAATTAATGGCTCAATATCTAGTTGGCAGCTGGCATCAAATAGAGTGCCCCAGGAATTGGTCCTAGGGTTGGTTTTGTTCAATATCTTCATCAACAACCTGGAACATAGGATAGAGTGCACCCTCAGCAAGTCTGCAGATTCCAACAACCTGGGGGGAGTAGTAGATATGCTGGATGGTACGGCTAGGATTCAGAGAGACCTAGATAAATTGGAGGATTGGATCAAAAGAAATCTTATGAGGTTCAACAAGGACAAATGCAAAGTTCTGCACTTAGGACAGAACAATCCCATGCACTGGTACAGGCTGAGAACTGACTGGCTGGGCAGCAGGTCTGCAGAAAAAGACTTGAGGGTTACAGTGCACAATAAAGTGACTATGAGTCAACAGCGTGCTCTTGTTGCAAAGAAGGCTACTGGCATACTGGGCTGGATTAGTAGGCACATTGCCAACAGATCGAGGGAAGTGATTATTTCCTTCTATTCAGGACTGGTGAGGCCACATCTGAAGTACTGTGTCCAGTTTTGGTCCTCCTACTACAGAAAGGATGTAGACAAACAGGAGAGAGTCCAGCAGAAGGCAATGAAAATGGTTAGGATGCTAGGGCACATGACTTCTGAGGTGAGGCTGAGCAAACTAGGCTTATTTAGTGTGTAGAAGAGAAGACTGAGGTGGGGTTTAATAGCAGTTGTTAGCTGCCTGAAGGGGAGGTCCATAAAAGATAGAGGTAGACTGTTCTCATTGGTGGTAGATAACAGAACTAGGAACAATGGTCTCAAGTTGCAACAAGGGAATTTCAGGTTGGATATTAGGAACAACTTTCTCTCTAAGAGGGTAGTAAAGCAATGGAATAGATTACTTAGAGTGGTTGTGGAATCTCTATCCTTGGAGAATTTTAAGATCTGGTTAGACAGCCATTGCTGGGATGAGCAGGTGATTGGACTAGATCACCTCCTGAGGTCCCTTCCAACCTTAGTTTTCTATGATTCTATAAAATACCCAACCCTAGTTTAGTGTTAGTAGACATCAGATAATTTGGGCATCAAATCCAGTATGGGCACTGTGGAAAGCAGCACAAAAAGGAGAGAAGCATATGCCCAGCCTATAAGAAAAGAAAATTACCCTCTGACCTAATTTTGTATTTATCTTAGGAAGAAAAAAGTAGCAGTACCTATAGCAGCTGAGGATGGAGAGACCCTCAGCATGGAGAAGGCTATCTGGATTGTGATTTTACTACATCAAAAAATAACTCATACATGTAAAATGGAGAACAGAATACCCAGTTATTCAACTGCTATATCCGCAACTATGGCCATGCATCAACCACCAGCTCAGTCCAAACAGAAATCTGCTGTAATGTTACCATCAATATTAGACTGGACAAATGAAGCCAAGGTTGGTGATATGTATCAGGATATATTTCTGATATATTCCTGAGACCACTGGTTGCAGACGGTTGATAACAAGCCCAGAAAACAGGAGACATGATTGGTAGGATCACAGAGAAGTTGACACAAAGGAATACCACCAAGAATTGTGCAGTATGGATCTGGCATGCAATACTAGAGCATTCTCAACAGCAGCATTGGACCATACTCAACATTCTAACCAGTACATGTTCCAGGCAGATAAAAACCAAGCTAAAGTTAAGCTCATGAGACTAGACTAGTACATTTAGTTCCCTTATCTCTGATGGAACCACTGAAGAAGGAATTAATAAGTTTGAAAAAGAGGCATCCTTCAGATGAGTAAGGAATAAATCAGCAGCTTAAAAGAAGTGAGAAAACCTTCAAGAAAACTAAGAATCTACACTAACACAAAACAACTGAACAACTGGAAGAAACTACTCATTATCAGTGACTAGGGACACACTATCTGATTTTTCCTAGCTCAAAATGTTCATTGTATGAATGGCCAGGAATGTTTTCTCACATATTATGCTAGGTGAGCTATGGAGCTATCTAATACATTTTCTAATACTGTTGGCAGGAACTTCTGGTAATGAATGTTTCTAGGCATCAGCCTGGACCTATGGATGTTCAAGTGTAAACTGATCCAGGTACTAGCGGAAATGGCCAGCCTCAAGCCATGTGGCTGATGTTATGCAGTGATAGGAAAAGTCAAAGAAGAGACAATCCAGGACTATGAAACCAAGCTATAACAATTCCTAAACAGATGCAGAACATTTGGCAAAAAGAAGCCAAATCTGAAAAGAACCAAGGTTTCTTGCACTGGAAATCTGACTTCTGAAGGACTTCAGTTGCATAGTGAGAAACTTTAGAGACTTTCAGGAAATATTTAGGTCAAAGGATATCAACAGAGTCCAGGCATGTTGCAGGCATGTCCAATTATATTTTTCAGATTCTGAACACATATCTTAGGAACTTGCGAGCCCTTGAGACGATTGTGGTACAGCTGGGAAAGGTCAGAGACCCAAGGAAAGACTAAAGAAAATCATATACAAAGGAGCAGTCCTAAAGCAGGACAACCATTCAGCTGCAGTTACAGCTACATACAATCAGGAAATCAGTTAGAACAACAACGTGATGATGTCTCAGAAGCACTCACAATGGTGGAGGCATAGGAAAAGGCCACAACTTTGGCTAGTAAAGGTAGCCATGGCTTTGGTCCTGACAAAATTAAAGAGGAGGAATGGAGGACACTTGGGTAAGAACAGTGATTAGACAACTGAAAGTTCATTTTGCAAGTCACAGCAAACCTGCTATTCCATCCTACCAAGCCACAGGACACTGCAGCTGCATGCAAGCAATGGAAATCTGAGCATGGGACATCTTCTGGGCACCAACAAAGCAGTGCAAAGAGGGAGTCAGCAGTAAAGATAGACAAGAGAATGACTGTAAAGGCAAACTGAACCATAGTGGACCCAACCTGGCAACTGGATCATCATAATATTTCTTCCAGGTAATAGACATTAGCCCTGCAGAGATGGATAGGTCAGAGAACCAAGAATCTGCCTTCTCCTGTGTGTAGTCTGTTGCAGTTCAGTGGAAATAAAATGAAAACTACACTGAAGCACTTAAGAAAATGCCAAGATAAGCAGGCGGCCTTTTAAAAAGGAGCCAGGAATCTGTGGTTGCAACACAAAGGCAGTAAGCCCAGCCATCAGGTATCCACACAAGGCAATAGCAATTGTCTAAACTGCAATATGACACAGGTCCTTTAAAGCAGCAGTAGGATCAGGATAGCTATGTGGACAAAACCAAAGGGAACTGCAGCAAGCCCAGACAGGACACTGGACAGGATCAAGAAACTTAGAACCTCAGCCATCGATTGACCTAACCTAAGGAAGTCAGAAGACACTTCAAGTAGAACAGGAGAACAAGAGTAGGTCGCCTAACATAAAGAAGGCAGCAACAGGATAAAAGAAAATACTCCAAAAGCATACAGCACAATGACAAGGCATGAAGCAGGGTAACTTGTGCTAGCATGGCCCATAAGTATTCTTTTACACAAGTAAAGGACTTCAGTGCCTGCATCTGTCCTATTTGGGACAGCAAAAAAACATTGATTTCAACAGGAAAAATATCATCTTTTGTTTTTAAACAAGACACCCCTAAGGTATAAATCATGGGAGACTTAACACAAAAAGTACAATCAGTTTGCCTGTACAGAAGGCATCATTGTTTAGTTTGTGTCAGGCGTGCCACAAATTATTCATGTACCTTCCCCAAATGCCAGTCTGATCCCCTTCTCCTTCCCAGTCTGCTGTTCTGCTTCCTTCCCCGTGTTCCCTGCCCAATTTTCTGCTTTGCTTTCTTTCTCCTGGCCTATTTAACCACTGTGCTGCCTTTCCCTTTCCTGATCTCCTGCATGCTGTGCAGAGGCTTCCCATGCCACTTGTGGCACCCATTTCTCAAGTCAGCTACTCCTGGTTTAGTGCATTAAATGAGCAGCCTTGGACAAAAATAGTTGATTACATTAGAACTACAGAATAAATGAGAGATTTAAAATGAACTACCCTGTGATGAAGGAACTACTTCCATACTTAGGTTCCAATAAACTCTCTTTTGAAGGGCAAACGTTACTGGAAGAAGCAGATTCCTGCTTAGAACTGACCATGTTCCAGATGCTACTCTGTGCTAATCTAAACTCCAGGATGCCAAATGGAGTGGAGAATTATCCAGCATTATGAAGTCACAGGTATTGACATTCATGTCTAGATACTGGCCCAAGACAAGAACATGAACAGTCCTACAGCACACTGGAACCAGGATGCATCTCAAAGCGCCATCCTGCAAATGCAGAAATGAAATTTCTCTCAACAGCTCTGCCCTGAAACCATTTGCCCTCACATAAGCACAATTAGGTTTTCAAAATAAGGAAAAGGCAGTGGATTATAATTTACTATGTTGGATGGAGATAAAATTACCACTAAAGTATGAGTTATCTATGCAGAAAATTGCTACTGACAATTACATGGTTTGGGGATACTTATGCTCAAAAATCCAGGACAGAGTAGAGTTGGAAGTCAAAAAAAAAAAGAGCAGGATTATTTTGTTTATGTTACAGTCTTATCCAAGTCCAAGAAGAAAAACAAAATTCTTTAGGGAAATGAAACAGAAGCTCATTTTTCTTTATGTAAGTCGCTTCATAATGCAATTGATTTCCTAATCCTTTTAGGAGTGAAAGAAAGAAAATGTAGAAGAGTTGAAATGTACACTCCTAAAATATTTTTCAGTGTCATAATAATAAAAGTACTGAGCTGTGTTCACAAATTTGTATATGTCCCTTCACTGTAATGAGTAGCCAGCATTTCCTCAGCTGGTTCCTAACGCACAGGAGTCTCTTGTAAATTCTTCTTATTTATTTATTTGCACTCTGGGAGAGGCAGCCTAACAGAAAGATAACTATACTCAAAGAAGCAAAAGCAAAAGGGAGTTCTCTGCTAATTCTAATCAAATTGTACTTCCAGTAAGAATTAATATCATAATATTTGATCATTCAAGATAATACCACCTACAAGAAAACAAATAAGAGCACCACAAGGTTTCATTTTACTGCTTTTATCTCTTTTTCACTGATTAGCAAAAAATGGATGGCACTAAGTAAAACAAGTAAAAATGATGTAGCTGCTCATATCTTTTTATTGTAAGGATAACACTGTACATGTTTTACAGAAAACGTATTTTATCAGCAAGAAAACATTGATGCATTATTGTTTGCAGCATCTCTCACAGACATATCTGTTATGAACATTGACAGATGTAGGAAATGTATTGTTCATTTGTAACTCGGAGAACACAAAACAACACCCTATAATAGCTGGTATATTCTGCATTTAAAGGAACTAATGCCATTAATTATTTGTTCATTACAGGCAATCTTAACCTTTCACAAACAATCTAGCTTGTCCCTTAGTGTTATTCCCACCACAGGCAGAAAGCAAGAGATGATCAGCAAAGACTCTATGTAATTTAATGTAGAACCTAGAATTTCCATTCATAAGGTTTCAAGGGTCTGTATCATCCTCCCTGAGAAGAACTACAAATTTTTCTCAACCCTAACCTCCCCAAACACCTGTATGTAGACAGGGCATGGCCAGTTTTCTCTACTGCTCCTCTCTTGCATGCAGCCTCCAGCATTTAAGATTTAGGAAGTTCTGATTCAGAGGTTGTACCCTAACTCCCATGCTCAATAGCTATTGATGCACCTTTCCTCCAAGAACTTGTCCAATCCTTTTTAAAATCTGGCTAAACTGTCAATATCTGCAACATTTTGTGGCAATGAGTTACACACCTTAATTACAGGCCATGTGAAATAGAACTTGCTTTTGTTAGTTTTAAACTTGCTATCTACTGTTTTCATTTTGTGACCCCTAGCTCTTACGTTGCAAGCAACAGCATATAATAAATCCCTATTTACTTTCTCTTCACCACCACACTCTCCAGGAAGCCACATTAAGATGTATGGTAACACAACTCAGATCCTTCTTCCCTCTACCTATAAACTAAAGGGGAACACTTCATTATCTTTCAAGTACCGTAAGAGCTTTTCTGGGGGGTGTAGAAGTGGGAAACAGAGGGAAGGGGACAGAGCTAGTAGAAAACAATTCAGTAAATATGTGATGTGTGTCAATGAGCTGTGTTAGTTAGCCACATTAATCTGAAGTCAAGTAAAAGGCATGTAGATTTGCACCTTATAGGCCCCTGGTGCACATTACATTTAAAATGGGATTAGCCAGTTAATTATGTCTGAAGTAGTTATGAGGCCACATGGTAATGCAATTTATGGCAGGATAAAGCAAGGAATTAGCCAAAAAAAATTATTGCAAAAATCTGTGTAATAACTTTCTGGATGGTTCCTATCATGCCATAATTGAATGCATGGCCTGGCTGAGCATCTACAGCATGTGGGAGCCCTTGACTCCCATGTGTTATGGAGCCTGAGAATGCCAATCACCTGTTTGCTGCTCCCAGCTTCTGGGGTCCATCAAAGTCAAGGCTGTGATGGGCCCCTGAGGCTAGAAGCTGCAATCAGCTGCCGCTCCCAGTCACAGTGGTGGATCAGATCCCTTGACTCCAATACACCCCTTTGGCTGGGAGCAGCAGTAGATTGGGACTCCCAGCCTTCGGGGTGCTGCTGGAGTGAAGGGATCCGAAGCACCCCCGAGGCTGAGACATCAGCTGATCCTGGCTCCCAGCTGCAGGAGCTTTCTACTTGCCAGTGCAGAGGAACCCCAGGGTCAGGATCCTGGGCTTCCTCTGCACACGCAATAAGGAGTAATTGGATCTGATACTCAATCCCACCTCCTGCATAGCATAGCAGGAAGAAGTGCAATTGTGGGGATTGCACATCAGATTCCATCTCACCTTTAACTGCACATCTGCCAGGGGCCAAGAGTAACCAAAGTGTGTGTGTGTGTGTGTGTGTGTGTGTGTGTATATACACACATGTACAAAGTATGTCTAGATATCTAGATATATTACACACACACACACACACACATCCTGTGTCTGTCTCTTCAGTTAGTCTATAAGGTGCAAATCTACCCTGCCTTCTAGCTGTGCCAATTATATTTAAAAATTCTATATAACTGCACTGGCTGCTATACTGCATGTGAGAGGGGAGACACGAGGGGAGACAGACAGTACCCCCAGCATGGCCCAGACCCCTAACCAAAGCACCGCGGCATTTCCCGTAGGAGCCGAGATGGGCTGCAGCAGGGAGGAGACCAAAGCATAGATGCTGGCACAGATGCAGGGTTGGCAGTTTCGCAGTTGCCTGAGCCTGCCTATCGGGGAGAGCGGGGGGCGTGGCCTCCAAGCAGCACGGTCTGCTCAAAAGGTGGCCGGAGAAACAGCTGGGGAGGAGCGGAAGAGAGAGACACGGAACACCAGCTGGGAGACACCGGCTCAGGAGCCGGGAGGCTCCAGCTCTAGCCCCAGCTTCCCAGAGGAGGAGGCAGCCGTCCACCAGAAGACCAGCAAGGCAGGAGGCAGGCTTGGGGGTTGGCAAGGGCCAAGGAGCCCCGCTGGAGAGCAGCGATCAGGTGGGACGCTGCTGAGGAACTGCAAGGCTCTGACTAGGAGCCTTAGAACCGGGACTGAGGTCAGACCCTCAAGTCCGCAATCATCCTCAGACGGCTCCAGAGGGGGCAGAGCAAGGGGAACCACGAGCACCAGGAAAGGGGAGAAGAATGACGCTGGCAAAAGGGACCAAGGTGACGGGACCCCAGGTCAGCCAGGCTCCAGGGTGGGGATGCTGGAGGAACTGGTAGGGACGGGGCACAGGGGAGGTCCCAGTACCCCTGCCCGTTAAAGGGGAGAAGACAAACAAGCCCCTAGGAGGGAGAGAGAAAGGAGCCCCGAAAGAGAGAGAGAGAGAAAGGCAGGGTCGGGAGCTCTACCGGCAGGTGTCAGCATTTTCTGTTGAGTTGTGGATGACACCAGCAGGGGCAAGTTTATTTTTCTTGAAGAAGGGAAAACAAGCCCAAAAACCAGGGGTGGCCCCCTGAAGTTCATGGTCCAGAAGACCCAGCCCTGGCAAGGTGGGCAGCATGGGGAAGATCTGCGGGGAGCAGCATCAAACCAGGCCAAAGGCGTGGTAAGGGTGGGGTAAAGGGCAGGTCTGGAGCCCCACAAAGACAACCCCAGGGTCGAGACACCTCTGGGCCCCAACAGAGAACTGCCTCCCCAACTAATAACACCAAAGACATGGCAGGAGAGAAAAAGGGGCAGCACCCAGACATCTACGTGGCACTGGAATAGAGTTTCACCCTCACACTGCTGGGAGGCAGGGCACCTATGAAGAGGTTCCCAAAGCTTTACAACACCTATCAGCGACACTGCACATCTGGTTCTGAAACTCCAGGAAAAGCATCTGGGGTTTATATTTCACTAACAGGTGGACACTAATCTGCAATTGCTGCAGATATACTGACATTGAGGGTATCAATGTAACTCCATATACTGCAAAGGGAAGAGTAGTATGACCTTGTGCTTTAAAAAGATATGCCTTTGCCTTCACTTAGTTGAAAGATAAAATCTCCCTTTAGCTCAAATAGTAGAAACCTGTGTTTTGGGGGGGAAAGGTCCAGAAGAAAATTACATATTTGTGGTTTTGCTGGGAGTCGTGGTGTCTATGAGTATGTACAACATGTGGCTATAGGTCCATTATAAACAAAGTATTCAAATAAAGCTCCACACAAGGTTCCAAATGTAAAGAATTAATTTACTGTATTTTTAAAAGTATGAAATTAATATTAATCTAACTTATTCCTATTCTCAAATCTGCAATGCAATTATTGGTATGATTTTTTTTCTTTTTAAAAGAGCAGCAAGCAAGTAAACAGAATGATAAATCAAATAAATGAAAAGTGCAACAGCTTTCATAGTCTACTGACCTGAAGCAACTGCACCAACCTCTTTAAGATAGATATGTAAATTCTACTTCATGGTTCTCTGCCTTATTCTATTTTACATTTAAAATCACTAGGTATTCTTTTCACTGGCTTTATGAAAAAGAAAAAAAAAAAGCTTTGTAGAATATGGACAAGAGAGAAATGTGAAAAAGTTTTCCAAAGTTAAAGTATCTCTAGTAAGTAGCTAAAGGGCCTTAAATCAGTTTATTGAACTTCTGTCCAATGTCCCCTCTAGATTCAAGTTATCTCACAATCCCCAAACATCCCAAGATGCTTTGCACCTCCTCTGCAACGCTCCCCCTCCCCCCCCCCACAGTGGGTGGGCAAGCTTTTGCTCAACCTGCTGTTCAAGCCCAGCAGGGAGGTGTGCTTTAGTGCCCCCCACAGCTTCTGGTCTGGGCTACTGTAGGCATGTGGCTACACTGCCAGAATCAAAAGTGAATGTCTGTTCATTTGCTAATCGGTTCAATTTACACAACTTAGACTAATCCATGAAAACTGAATTGATTCAGCCTCAGGGTTTTTGATGGTCTGTACTTAGCCAAGTAGGCTACTTACAGCAGAGTAAATCCTATGGGCTAGGGACAGACATTCAAGAAGCCTGAACCTGAATTGATTCAGTTTTTGCAGGTTTGTCTAACCTGGCTAGGCTAAATCACTTTACAACTGCTCAGACATCCCCTCTCGACTGAAAAAATGCCGGCACATGCTTGCAGCAGCTCAGGCTAGAAGCCAAGGGATGCTAGAGCAGCCCTCCCTTCCCTTGCACAGAGTTCAGCTGAGGGGGGCGTGGTCAGGCCCTGGCAGGACACTGTGAATAGGGAGGGGTCCTCCCCCTTCCTTGATAAAAGAGCATTTATCAGCTCTGTTATCAGCATTTAGCACCCCATCAGAAAACAAAGCCTCGCTCATGAGTTCAAGCTCTTCTTTAACAGCTTTTTCCAAAAGAAGGTATGCAGGAACATTATCAGCTGAGCTGTTGATTAGCTCTAAAAAGCCCTAAATGAACACTGTCCTATCTGCCTTACACAGCATTAGCCAGCATACCATATGCTGGCTAGGTCCATGTTGTGAGAGAGAGGGATCTCTGCTTAAGTAGCGAGGGGGGTGAGGGGGAGGGGGGCACAGGGAAACCAGCAGACCCTGCTGTGTCTGCAAGTCTCTACTGAAGCTCCAGCCAGAGAGCAGAGGGGAGGGGCCAGCCCTGCTGTGGAGCAGAGAGCATCGCCCAGCCCAGAGAGCATGCCAGGATGGTGGAGAGTCTGGTTTATCTTGAACCAGCAAAAGGTCTGGGACAGATACTGCATAAACTGGTTTCACCCAAATCAGTTAAGTCTACTACTACATTCAGACAGGTTTATCTCAAACCAGTTTCAGCCATTTTCAAACTGGTTTATGTGCACTGAACATCTGTTGTGTTACAGGTTTAGACCAGTTTCTGATCACTTAAACTGGTTTATGTGTAATGTCTGTCCCTAGCCATGGTGTTTAGTTTATGAGAAATACTGCATAATCACCTATACATGACCAAATGGTGTGCACTGGTTTAAGGGAAAAAAGGGCATGGATGACAACAAACCCTAAGGAAACACTTTCTGTACCACATTAGGTGCATCTACATGAGATGCTCTTGCATAGTAGCTCATTGTTATTGTGCAGTAGCTTCTGAAAAAAAACAATGACGGCACAGTAACAACTACACAGTCCACTGCTCACGTAGATATGGCCACTGAGAACTCAGTTGAGATCATCAGGGATGCTGCAGCTAATAGGACAAAATCTAGAGAGCTGAGAAGACGGCGTTTTCTTTTTTCTTTTCTAGAGGGCTTCCAGTAGTCCATAAATCACCATATGGAGGAAAAGAAGATCATTTAATATATGTTCAGATGTAGAATACAACAAAAGATGTTCCATTGTGCACAGGTCCTCTCACTACAAAAAAGGCTCAAAATGCCTGATGGCTCTTCCCTTTCCTTCAAGTACTCCATCCCCCTAATCCTGCTCCCCTGCCTCCTCAGGCATGTAATTTAAAGCCTTAATTTGCTCCTACTAAAGTAGGGTAGGGGCAGAAAAAGAGAGCATTTATTCTTATTTGGCACAAAGGTATTACTGTACTGTACATACTGGAGATAAATAGAGAGTAGATGGGCATACTGATTAGCAGTAAGCAGTTCAAGGTATTTTGAATTGAATTATTTTTCCTTGTTTCATTACTTTCTCTCTGACTCTTTTCAGAGCTGCTATTACAGAAGGCAAACACCATTGCTACTTTGCAGTTTATTTTCCCCAAAACAGCTTCTTGAGCTAAAGCATATGAGGTTGAATCCTTCACTCTCTAAAATCTCCTCCTCTTTTCCATCTTTTACTGGCGACTGTAAATGCAACGGATATCAAACACATTACAATAAGAATCAGCATAGGAAGAAGACTGTAAGTGAAATCCTGGGTAAAGAGGAACAATATGATATGCTCTTAATAAACCAGCAGGTCAAACTTGTGTACCCTTATTTCTTTTCCTTGGTTTCATTACAGTGCATTTAAGTTTATAGATAACTACCACTGCAGCTACTACAGTATCTGCTTTTTTTTAAATTATTATTTTACTATTCAACAACCTGCTTATTCTGTAGCAGCAAATCAAACTGTAATTTCACTATTCTGTACTGTTTTACTGACATTTAATGTTAACTAGGAAAACAAATTACATTTTTTAAGATTACTGGAAGGAAGAGGTCCATTTTATGCGTCAAGAAAACCACATGTTGATTTACTAGAACAAAACGGGTCTAAAATAGTTTAAATCACCACCATCTCATCTAACTGTTGTAGCTGCTAAGAAGTGGAAGGAAAATGCTCTCTCATGTCTCCCTTAATTCCATACTTTAGAAGTGTCATGCCAAAGAGCCACAGTTCTAATATATTCCTAGGAACTGCTTGTATACAGCATGAAATAATTTAGGTGATGTCTTATTTTGTTGGGGGTTTTTTCTATTGTATGAAAATAGGAAGGGAATAAAAATTTCAAATGTTAATGTCTTTTGGACTTCAGTTAAGAAAAAAATATTGATAGCATGCAAATGAACTCAGTGGTTTTTTTCAATACTTTTTTTCAATATAGCACGATACACAGATTAAAGGCCATGTTACACTGTGAGTTTCACAAATGTTGAGTGGTATAAGTGCTAGGTTGAGTTTGGAGCAGTCACACTTCAGGCCAGCAGGGGCCTTGAGGACCACCTTCCCATTCTGGGCTTTTCCTATGCCCCCTGGGGTTCCCTTGGTTCCTCCCTGCACTAGGACTCCCCTCCCCTCCAGCCTTCAAGGTTCCACCCTATCACCCCCATTCTCCTCCTTGGTTACTGTCCCAGGGGAGCAAGCAAGGAAGGGTTAACCTGCCTGCTGCTGCTCTTCTTTGGGCGGAGCCTGCCCAGACAGCAGCAGCAGCCACCAGATTAACCCTTCCCTGCCTGCTTTCCTTGGACTGATAGTGCAGACAGTCACAAGTAAGTGGGGTGAGGGGGCAGGGGAGCAGTGAGTGGGGACTTGAGCTCCTGGGGAGGAGGGCAGGGACTGGGGCAGTGGGCCTGAACTGGGCCAGCAGGGGATGGGGTATGTGTACTGTTTACACAAAGGTATAGCCTGGAGTGGCTATAGCTTAGTGAAACACAAGCTGGGTAACACAGATCTGACAAAATCCTCCACTGCAGTGGTACAACTTTAACCTGCCTAACAAGTGGTTAAAACTAGTTTCAGATGTGAATGTATGGACAAACCCATAGGTTAAGAACTCCAGGAGCTGCCCAAAATTACCATGTAACAAGGGCCTAAATTTAATGATCTAGAAAACCCATGTTAAAATAGCATTGCCTACTTTAAGTTAATGTTCCCAATAAAGGGATGAAAATAAAAGATCTTTTTTTATCTCACATGAAGTATTAACAAGTTTTGTTCTGTTACTAGGGTATTATGCATAAGTTACCCCTTAAAAAAAGGTAGAAAACACTGATAAAGATAAGGGCTATGTCTTAATAATTAAGGAGACCACAGGGTTCTAAGATATCACAAAAAGAAACAATGATTTGAGTGCCAACACAGTTTTATACCAGAAAAAATACCAGGAAATCTAGATTAGTAATCAGAAACACAGCAGGATTTGAGCTGTCTGTGATTACTAAACCAGGAGAGAAGTCAGCACTTACCAGAAGAATAAAGGCCAGGAAACAGAAACTTAAAAGGTGGTTTTCATTATTAAAGGAGGATTTCTCTCCCTTCCGAATTTCTGCGAAAGATTTTATTCTTTCACAAAATTGGAAGCATCACATATGCATGCACAAGGTGAAAAGGTAACGATTACGTGAAATGGCGCATCCCCCTTGTTGACATTTCAGTCATTAACCTGGGCATGCCTTTAATGTAATTCCAAGTGTAACTGTGTATAAAAAGAAGAAAGAATAATACCTCCTAGGGCTGTGCGAAGCGTCGATTACTGATTTGATTTGGCAGAGATTTGGCTGGATTCGGCAGCTGAATCTCCAAATCCGAATCAAATCTGGAGACCCTTTAATCTCTCTGAATCGAATCAGAACCCTCCAAATCAACTCAGGGAGATTCGAGTATTTGGACATAGACACAGCTTTATATGTTTTTTCTATGTACCTCAAGGTACCAGGTGGCTTGTGAATGCTGAGATGGTTGGGCGGATGGAGCATTCCATGGGAGCATGGGGGGGGGGGGGGGGATCCCCAGCATGCTTGGCGGTGGAACCAGAAGTAGACCAGAAGCCCTTCTGGTCCACCGCAGAGAATTGGGGGGGGGGGGGGGACGGACAGGGGGACACCTCCCCCTCAGCAACTGGTGCCTTTTGCTCCTCGGGGGGCACCTGGGCCCTGCCCCCTGTGGCCAATTGCTGAGCTAGGGGGTGTGTGGGTGTCCCCTGTGTGCTCCTTGTGGACACCCCCACGCTCCTGTGGGATGCTCTATCCACCCCACCATCTCAGCATTCACGAGCCGTGCCTGGTACCTCAAGGTATGTAGAAAAAAAACCATTTAAAGCGGTGTCTATGGCTGAATCACTGACTCGCCGAATCAAAATTGAATCTTCAGATTTGGATTCAGCTGTATCGAATCAGGACATTGATCTGAATCAATGAATCAAATCAGTCTCCCGAATCAGGCTGAATCTGAATTGAAAATGGCACTCTTTGCACACCCCTAATAGCTTCCCCAACCAGTAATCTAAACCAATATTTTAGAGTTACATTTGGAACTCTATCAGGTTAGCAAGCTGTAGCAAATACTACACACTGTACACTGTCATATTATTGTTTTCTTCCTATAGCAGTTTTTCAGTGATGGAAGTATGTTAAGGTCCTAGACATTTTTGTGCATGAAAAATAGTCACATACACTTTTTGTTTTATGAAGATTGTTAGCACTTTTAAAGTGCGTCAGATTGAAGCTTTTCATAGTTTCATAGCAGGTAGGGTCAGAAGGGACCTAAGCAGATCATCAAGTCCGACCCCCTGCCATGGCAGGAAAGATTACTGGGGTCAAACAACCCTGGCTAGGCATCTATCTAGCCTCCTCTTAAAGACCCCAAGGGTAGGAGCCAGCACCACTTCTCTTGGAAGTTGGTTCCAGATCCTAGTCACCCTGACAGTGAAGTAGCAGCTCCTAATATCTAGCCTGAATCTACCCTCTGCCGGCTTGTGGCCGTTAGTTCTAGTCACTCCTGGTAGTGCTTGGGGGAACAGGGACTCCCCCAATGCCTGCTGGTCCCCTCTGACCAGTTTGTAAATGGCCACTAGATCCCCTCTCAGCCTTCTCTTGTGGAGGCTGAACAGGTTCAGGTTCCTTAACCTCTCCTCGTAGGGCCTGCTCTGCTGACTCCTGATCATGCAGATGGCCCTCCTCTGGACCCTCCATGTTGTTCACATCCCTCCTGAAGTGCGATGCCCAGAACTGGATGCAGTACTCCAACTGCAGCCTGACCAGTGTCACAGAGAGGGGGAGGATCACCTCCTTGGACCTGCTTGAGATGCATCTGTGGATGCATGACAAGGTATGGTTGGCCTTCCTGACCGCATCCCCACACTGTTGGCCCATGTTCATTTTGGCATCAATAATGACTCCAAAATCCTTTTCTGCCTCTGCACTGACAAGAAGGGAGTTCCCCAGCCTGTAGGTATGGTGCTGGTTCTTCCTCCCCAGGTGTAGCACCTTGCACTTGTCAGTGTTGAAACCCATCCTGTTCTCATCCACCCACCCCTGTAACCTGTCTAGGTCCGATTGCAGCCTATTCCTCGCTTCTAGCATGCCCACTTCTCCCCACAACTTAGTGTCGTCTGCGAATTTGAACAGGGTGCTTTTTACCCTCCTCGTCCAAGTCACTGATGAAGATGTTGAACAGTGCAGGCCTGAGGACCGAGCCCTGAGGAACCCCACTGCCCACATCCCTCCAGGTCAAATAAGACCCCACCCACCACCACTCTCTGGGTGCGGCCCTCCAGCCAGTTAGTGACCCATTTGACTGTGTAGCTGTCGACGCCACAGTCCCCTAGTTTTTTAATGAGAATGGGGTGAGAGACAAGTGTCGAAGGCCTTCCTAAAGTCCAGAATGACTACATCCACTGCTACCTCCACATCCAAGCAGTTTGTAACCTGGTCATAGAAGGCCACCAGTTTGGTCTGACAGGACCTGCCTCTAATGAACCCATGTTGATTGCCCTGCTGGCCCCTTGTGGACATGCGCCAGGATAATTCTCTCGAAAAGCTTACCCAGAATCGAGGTACAACTAACTGGCCTATAGTTTCCTGGGTCCTCCTTCCTCCCTTTGTGACTATTCCTTTAAATTCAGCAGTCACACAGAGAAAAAAAACACAATCTCAAAAAGACAGACATTTTAGATTTACTATTCGGTACGATGTGGTTCTAAAAACTGGTAATAATGAACAATCAAAACGGAATTAAAAAACCATATAAGTTTGGTTATAAGTCATGTAAATTCATGAACTGAGTGCATGAATAAAGACCGCTCGGAGAAGTCAGAAAGATCAATGTACTCCCCTCCCAAATGACTCATTTGCAGACAGTCCAAACTTTTGTTTATCAACAGATCAGATCAAGTCAATACATTTTTTTGCTATGGCCAGGAGCAACTTTTGAGAGGTAGTTAACTGTGTTAGTGACTTGTTACACATGCTGTGAGCTTTTCAAATGTTAATTAGTGTTAGGGCTAGCTTGAGTTTGTAGTAGTCACATGTTCTGGTCAGTAAGGGCTGAAAGATAAGCACCCCCCCTTCCTCACATTCTGGGCTTCCCCCTGTTGTCCCTCTAGGACTCCCTCACTTTCCATCTGTCCCTTGGGGTTCCCCCTTAAGCCCCCACCCCTGGGGCTGCTCCCCATGCCCCCCCCCCCGCATCTCATGGCTGCCTCCACTGTGTCTCCCAGGGGAGCAGGCAAGGAAGGGTTAACTTGCCTGCTCAGCTGCCACTGTCCTCTGGGCTGAACAGGCAGGTTACTCTTTCCCTGCCTGCTCCCCAAGAACAGACAGCCACAAGTAAGAAAGTTCGAGAAGGGGGCAGTGAGCAGGGATCTTGGGTGCTGGGGAGGGCAGAGGTAGTGATCCTAACCCAGGGCAGTGGAGGAGGGTGGGGTGTTTACACCTCAGTGGCTACACCTTAGTGTAAAATCAACTGGGGAGCATGGATCAGAGATAATCCTGCCATGGAGTGGTTTAATTTTTGCTCCCGAAGGAGTGCTTCAAATTAGTTTCTGGTGTTAATGCATGGACAATCCAAGAGTTAAAAACTCCAGGAATCACCCAAAATTACCATGCAACAAGTCCCTTAGTCTGAATTCAGGCAGAAGACAGGGTACATATGCAGCTTATACTCTGAATAAATAAAATACATATATAGGATAAGCTGTTGAGCTCACTTCATCAGACACCATGAAAAGACCAGCAAATAGCACTGTATGAAGTAGAATGACTGTTTTGAATACAAAAGGTGGGAAGGGAATGAAGGAGAAGAAGGGAAGGGAGTGGGAGGAGGGGAAGCAAAAAGAGAAGAACCTGTAGGAACAAAGCAATCACAAAAGCTAATCCAGGTAATGGGATAAAAATCTGTAGTACCTGCTTAACCCACACTTAGGACAATCCAGGCTGTGGATGATTTCTTGTTGAAAATCATGGGCGACTGGTGTCTCCTGATACTTGCGGGGCACTAGTGGCTGATTGCCGACTGGCGGTGTGTGGGGGGGTCCCCCAGCGGCCGATCGCCCAACAGAAGTCCCACCAGCAAACCCAGAGTACCACCAATGCTTCTCTCAGTGCCCTGAGAATCTCAGATTGGTAAGGGCCCCCCACATGTCACCTATGTTCAAAATGGTTTTTAAAATGTTGCTGCCTGCGAATGGCAATCTTGAGATCAGCAATGGAACGTCCAGGAAAGTTAAAGTGTTCTGCCACAGGCCTTTGTTTCTTTCAGCAGCTGACGTTTGATCAATATTCATTCATTCTTATAAATAGAGATCGCCTTTGTAAAAGGCTGCCAGTCCCTGATGTGAACTACTGAATAGCCATGAGGTGTTACTTTACTTTGACCTTATGGGACAGATTTGAAACAACTGCCTAGTACTGAAAAGTTTTCTCCACCTCTTGCAAGTGTCCTAAGCCATTCAATGCTTTTCAACATGTGCTAAGGAAAGTTTTATTCTCCTTGCACATATGAGAATATATTGCAAGTTACTTCAGATGCTGGTTCTACAGGCTGAACCCAGTAAACTAGGCCGAAGCCAACAATGATGCCTAATCAGGAGAATCATAATTTTGGACTTTGGCAGATTTCAGGTAGCAGAGTGCTTTTATAGATCCAGTCCCTAGTGATGTTATTGTGGAAGGACCGAGCATACACATACAAGTGCAAAGATAGAGTAATGCAATATGCTTGGCATCATTCACAATCAAGTCTTCAAAGACCTTCAAATATTTGTTCCATTGCTGTCTATAATTTCAAGTGGTCACATACTGGTTTATAGCCTGGATTTATTGAATTTCATTGGTAATTCCATGACTTTTATCCCATGTAAGCAAATGTGAAATTCTTGATGGCATTATTGAAGAAGATGAATAAAACAGGTCAAACTATGGTTTTGTTACTGGTCTGCCTATCTGCATCTCATGCTGTCTTAAGACCAAATACAAATGAAAAGTGAGAATACAATTCAGAGAACTGCAGAGACCACTGGGAAGTGAGAGAAAGGCATCAGAGAAAAGACTTTTCCTTTCACTCTAACCAAGAGAGAACTGCAGACAATTTTTAGGTAGGCAGCCTTGAAATAGAGCCTTAGGAAAAGGAAAATATTGGGATGAGATCCTTGAAGTCACTCTTCCTTTCTGATTTGTTTTAAGTACAGTTTGTGATATTTTCTTTTTCTTCTACTTTCACTTCTACTTTGGTTTGCACGGGTCCTTCACATAAGAACAGGGAACAAACATTTTTAATGGTAAATGTGTTTGTAAAAGATACTTTGGGGCAGACAGTAGTATATGCCATACTTTATACTATATTTTAAATCATATATTTCTCTTTAAATCACAGAGCTTCCAAAGAACCCAGAACTTCAAGTTACAGATACTTAATGCATACATTACGTACGCTACTGCTTATCAATGTATTTTGTGTGTTTTAATCTTGGAAGCATTTCAAAACTTTACAGTCTATGTTAAAAAAAGTTAATAAATTTTCTCATGCTCTGTATGTGATATTGTACATTAAGATAATACTCTTACAGGATACAAGCATTAAGATACAAGTTATTTCACTCACTTTAAGTTACAATTGTTGAGAGGAAAACGCAGCTATTCAGAGGTGATGGTCTCCGTGTTCTGTAGTAAATCCATCAACAGTTTACCATCAGCCTTTATAAGGCTAGAATGAGCTCTACT
Organism: Alligator mississippiensis; assembly: GCF_030867095.1. Taxonomy (NCBI): domain Eukaryota; kingdom Metazoa; phylum Chordata; order Crocodylia; family Alligatoridae; genus Alligator; species Alligator mississippiensis. The sequence goes on along the minus strand of NC_081825.1, from coordinate 125,027,557 downwards.
TGCAAAATAATCCCTAAAACCCCAGTAGAAAGTCTCATCATGCACATAGTCATTAAAGATACATTAATGTCCTTAAATCAATATAATATCTCCAGTCCTGGTGATTTCCATCTCTCCCAGCGCTCCTCCAAAGTTCCTTGTGTTGACCAGTCATCCTAGCCTTTTCAACTGGAATCTTTTCTTGCTCTTCTCCAGGATCTCTATCTGGGAGCTCTCTCTCCTTTGTCCAGGATTAGGCAGCAGGCAAGCCCCAGAACAGTGGCCCTCCTTGGACCTCTGGATCCTGCTCTCCACTTTAACAAAGCCAATGGGGTAAGCCTCTCTGTTGATCCCCTGGCTCTCGGGAAGCAAAACCCTTGTGCAGCTCTCTTGCCCCTAGCCTTTTCCAGATCTCCAGCATGGGGAAATCAGCAATATAGCCATTTTGCTGCTAACTATACTTTCAGCCTTTACCTGCCCCTCTGGCTCCAGATCAGGAAAGCTTTCTGGCTAACCAAACTTCTACTCTCTCATGTCCACATGCAGAGATGTTCCTTTCCAGGGGCACAAAAACCAGGGGCACACATTTGTGCCACTGCTTTGTGCCCCAGGACATGCCCCTGCATGTGTGTTGGCCCCAACACTCCTTACCTGGGTTCCTGGGGCAGTAGCAGTGCTGATCCAGCTGCAAAGAGCCTGGACAGCAGCCAGAGTGTAGCGGTGGATGGCTGGGCTCTATTTCTGGTGATGCACGCTGCTGTCATATGCACCATTCCACTTTTTGAGGTGGGTTTTTTTGTTGTTGTTTTTAAATACTGAGACATCCTAGCATCAAATTTTGGTAGTGTGCTGCAAATTTGCAGTGTGGCATGCAGTTGCACATTTGCCACATACAAACCACAAAGAGGTTGGAGGCGCCGCAAATTGCACATGCACACACATATGAATGTGCCCCTAATCCTTAGTCTTCACCAGAAAATCCTGCAACTCCCTTCACAGAACCTTTATTAGTTTTCAGGCAAAAATCTTTTCCAGGGATCTACTGCAGATAATTCATCACCCTTTCTGCCTAATCCCCCAATGTTTTTATGATACCCTTCTCAACAGGTCTTTATGGGGTGCACGTGGCATACCCAGAGGGGGGTCAACTCAAGAAAATACTAAGGTATACACTTACATCTCACAGAAGTCAAATGGGCCATAAGCATGTTTCTTTAATAGAGGTGCACCTTAGTTGGGGCCTAATTAAGTCAATGTGAATTACGAACATGTTTACTGGCTTTTCTGAATATGGGGGCTTTTCTCAGTCAGGGGCCTAATTAGGAGCCCTAAAAAAGAATCTCCTTTTTATTTTTTCAGTAGGTGACATTATAAAAGTGCCTGCTGCCTGCAGACACACGTATCAGATAAAGGAAGATATAATGACAGTATAGTGAAAGCTGTTAAAATGTCATTGCATCAAATGCAATGCTTTGTTAGTGTGTAAAAATCTCCCTTAGCATTTCTGACATGACTGTCATTGCTGTATCAGTAAGATACTGAAATGGACAGTATAAGAACCTCCAACTTAAAGGGATTCCCAGGTTTATTTAAATAAGCATTATAGATCATTCTGATACCAAGATTTCATTCTTGAATCTGGAAGTATACTGCCTAAAATAGGTTCAGGAATCACTTAGTTTGCATTTTATCAGCTATTGTGGTTAAAAACAAAACAAAGCAAAACAAAAAGCCCACACAAACAACCCCACCCACCCTAAAAAAAAAAAGAAACTTAACTAAAATTAAATGGTGATCCCAAAGGTTCCTAAGACAATTTAATTCTTCAACATCTATGAAATAACTCCTTCTTCATAAAGGAAAGGCTGTGAGCCCTGAGAATTTTACTAGAGATTTCCAATTTCATGTATATATACTTCTATATGTTAAACTAAAAAGGTATTATCATGGTTCATATGTTCCCAGAAATTTTGAATGTCAAGATCATCTCTTTCATTCAATTAATATTAGGATTTATTTTTACTATCATATTTACCAAATTTAAATCCAAGATGACTTCAAATTTAGGATGACCTATCAATAGTTAGATCCTATACATGGAAAATTATAAATTTGTTATAATTCTCTGTGTATATATAGAAACTACTGCTGTAGCAAGGAAAACAGAGGCAGGGGACAAGGAATCAGACTCCCTCCCATCTCTTGCCCCCTGCCCATTGGCCCTAGTATGTATTTTCTGGAAAACTATGCTTAAAAATAAATAAATAAATAAAAACCATGACTGCATTTTTATATATCCCTATCCGTATCACATACATATGGCTTGCATATGGCTTGTATCCATAGATGCTTCTCAAGCAAATCCCGGGATGTCATTCTCCCCTTGTACTTGGCCTTAGTGAGGCCGCAGCTGGAGTACTGCGTCCAGTTTTGGGCTCCACAATTCAAAAAGGATGTGGAGAAGCTTGAGAGAGTCCAGAGAAGAACCACACGCATGATCAGAGGTCAGGGAAGCAGACCCTACGATGACAGGCTGAGAGCCCTGGGGCTCTTTAGCCTGGAAAAGCGCAGGCTCAGGGGTGATCTGATGGCCACCTATAAGTTTATCAGGGGTGACCACCAGTATCTGGGGGAACGTTTGTTCACCAGAGCGCCCCAAGGGATGACGAGGCCGAATGGTCACAAACTACTTCAAGATCATTTCAGGCTGGACATAAGGAAGAATTTCTTTACTGTCCGAGCCCCCAAGGTCTGGAACAGCCTGCCACCGGAGGTGGTTCAAGCGCCTTCGTTGAACACCTTCAAGACGAAACTGGATGCTTATCTTGCTGGGATCCTATGACCCCAGCTGACTTCCTGCCCTTTGGGCAGGGGGCTGGACTCGATGATCTTCCGAGGTCCCTTCCAGCCCTAATGTCTATGAAATCTATGAAAGTCTATGAAATATGTGTATGCCTTTTCTGCCTGGTGCAGGGGGCTAGATCCGATGCACCCCCAAGGTCCCTTCCAGCCTTGCAATCTATGAATCTATATTCATGCTCAGTGAAAAACTTGCCTAGAATGATATACAGACCAACAGAACAGACTTATGCTACAGCATAGAGTACAGAGCTTACACTTATTTAGATTTGGCATTGTAAAACTATGCGAATTTAGATTTAATTAGACTTTACCCCTACCTTTTCTAAGACCCATTTACTATGTAAAGAAAAGTATAGGTAAAAAGGTACTACCACAAGTACTATGGAGTATTTCACTTTGATTTTATTCCATAAGAAATTTAGTCTGTAGAATAGAGCATATATATGGCAAGCTCTCTCAAGACAGGTACTTCAGCAGATGCTATTAGAGTTAACACTGACCAAACAGCTATCCCAGGATGCATTCACTAGGGAAATGGAAGCACAACAGGATCCGCATAGTAATATTATCATATATTTTTCCAGGGGTTAGCATAAGTGGTTATCCTGGCTTTGAGTGTTTTACTCTTCAGTAAAGCTGCATGTTGTATGCTTGCTGCATGGCCTGCTCTTTCACCCCACTGGTCATGGCAGCTGGTTTAGCTTAGTTTAGCTTTAGTTTAGCTCCCCACCACCACCTCAGATGGCAACTGCTCACTCACACCCCCTTCCCCAGGCTCCTTACCACCTCCAGACCCACCACCACCTCTGGACCACCCCCGTGACTCGGGCTGGATCCTACCTGCTTCTGGCTCCAGGTGCCTGGTCTCAGGTGCATTTGACATCCCTGCTCTATATTAATGATAAGTTGTGTGCTTGTACCCTGAATTGTCTTAACTAATTTTAGATCCTTGTGCTATCTATCACTTTGGTTCAATAGACAACTTCCTGTACAAGGCCATACCCAACAGTTCTGATAATGGGAACCCACCCCCCCCACCCCCCGCAAAATCATATACATTTACTCAGTTGTGAAATGAAGGTGCATACTGGGATATATTCCCTCCTGACCTCAGAATTGGTCAATTTTATGTCAGAATACTTCAATGCAAGTGATATAGAAATAATATGAATTGTCTCTTATATGTGACCTTGGGTAGCTTAGAGAGACTTCAAAGAATTAAGATCTAGAATTTAAATGAAAACATTTCTGGGTTCATCTCTTCAGACATAATCCCATTATAATAAAGTGCCTATGACTACTGAAACAAGAACTCATTCTCATTTCAACATCTGCTAAGTTATCACTCAAAATTTTCCTATTTTTCCAGGTCTTCTGTTTCATCCCTGAATTTTTTTCCTTGATTTAAAAAACAAACAAACAAACAAACAAACAAATTAATACAAGAAAAATCTATCCCATGCTAAACTTTCCTTGCCAATATCAGAAATAATTTTTTTCAGGTGGGTTAGTGGTGAAAAAAGACTAACAAAGAAAATAATAACAAAGAAAAAACCCTCTTTAAATCTGTCATCCCAAGATGATATATCCATTGTATTTGAAATGTCTATGAAAATGCACATTTTCAGGAAATAAAATTAGATATATCAATTGATTTGGAAAATGCTTAATTCTGAATGTTCTTCTATTACAATTTAATATAAAACACCTAATCCATTGTCCAATAAACTGCCAGGTGAACATCTGTCTTGGAAGTGTTAAGTAGGATAATGATTTTTTTCTACAAATGAGTCAACAGCAGAAATTTTTGTTAGTTATAAGAAAACTTGATTTTGTTATAAAAGTTAGGAATATTACAAATAATTTATAAAAGAAATAAAGGTGCTCATATATATCTACATTTTGGTTTCCTCCATCAGTCCCCTTACACTAAATATCTGGTTTAGACACAGATTTATGAAGAATTTCTTTGTAAGCTGGAATTTTAAAGCTGATTCATCAATGCTCTGACGTTATGACCTGACTATAAAGAAAAAAAATACCGTGCCCAGTAATTAAGAAAAGAGTTTTTAATATACGTGTTGAGAAAGTCTTTTTTACACTTGCTAAAGGCAAGTAAGCGTGCAAATCTTAATATATTCTAGGAAGAAAAGTCTTTTTAGATGAGTCATATCAAAAGTTGACCTTCATGACAAAAAGTTCAGTTTCAAAAGACAGATTCAACCAAACTATGAACACTGAAAAGGATTCAGTAACTGTCAATTACAAACAGATAAAGCAACTTTATGAAAAAAGTGATTTTTAATTCTGTGCTGTTTTTATATTCATTAAAACTTGAAGTTGCTTAATCCTTTCTCCCACAAGGTCTGAAAGGAAAGAGAAGAATGAGTTAATTCTAACTCAGGAGGCTACTACTCTGTGATGGAAATAGATACTACTTCACTGACAAACTAGAAGGTATTAAAAATAAGTTTGTACTCTTATGAGAAGGAAAGCAGTAAGTTAAAATATATGTTTTCTTTACTCTGAGGACTGCCTTCCAAGAATCATTTCAGGACCTTAATTTATATTTTCTTCAGCTATGACCTTTTCACTTCAAAAGAATCCATTATTTTCTAGGCTACAATCAGTTGTGAGCTGTACACCACTCACAGAAAGAAAGGAAATGCAAAAATGGAATAAACTTGTATAAATTCTCTATGCCACAGCACCTACTACTTCATAGATTAAGTGGACTTACTGTCACTTAAAACATATTTATACTCTTGTAAATGTCAATATAGTGATGATAGAATTTACTAAAAGATCCCTCTAAACAGTGTAGGAAACTTGAAGACCTTGTGGTATCATAAATTTTCACTGAAAGAAAGTATCTTAGGTGTAAAGGGTTTATATTCTGTATAAGGAGAATTTTACCATTAGAGAGGAGTAATGTAATAATGGATTGTTGCCCATTAGAGTTCACTTTCATAAATATATAGGACAATAATTTCTTCTTGGAAATCTAGCATACATAATAAAATATAACTTTTCATGACTTATTTTAGCATACCCTTTCTTTTGTCTTATATTTTAAATCTATCGCCTCAGTTCAATCCTAATGGGACATGTTTATTATAACTTATAAGAGCATGTAATAGATCAAGCTGGGATTTGATCAGTGCAAGTTTACAATTTTAGTTCAATGGGAACAGAATTCACCCAATACTGAGATCTTTTAGCAATATTATCTGAAGTTGAAAGAGACCCTACCCCTGTCCCCTTCTCCCCCACCCCCAATGTTGACAACCATCTTGTATAAATCAATATGAAGTCTCTTCAGTTTTTACAGGACTTTTAAAAGTACTTAAGGAAGTTTTAGGCACTCAAGTGTCACTTACAGTCTGTAGTAATAGGGAACCTAAATCCTCTACTACTGCCCTCCCACAGCAGGGACCAACACGCCCAGCCCAAGCTTATACTGAGCAAACCCCACCCTAGCCAGGCTCTTTAGGCCAAGTACAGATGTTACATTTTGACCTGTATAAGTGATCGGAAACTGGTCTGTATCCATGACAGGACAGAAGTTTGATGCACAAAACTGACCTATACCTGTAACAGAACAGAAGATCATCACCCACAGACTGGTTTAACAAAGGCAGAACCCAGCCTAAAATTTATGTCTTGTTCCTTCCCTCCCCGCCTGACCTATACCTGTAACAGAACAGAAGATCATCACCCACAGACTGGTTTAACAAAGGCAGAACCCAGCCTAAAATGTATGTCCTGTTCCTTCCCTCCCCGCCACCAAAGGGCGAATGCGTGTTTTGTTCACTACCAACTTAAGCTACACCACTTACAGAAAACCACATATCTTACATTGAGTCCGTCTCAGGCTTTGTGAACGTACCTGGCCCTAGTGACCAAAGGAGCACTTGAAGGGAGAAGGTTGGGTCCTGCTTATAGTGAAAGTAGGATGTGTACCTCAGCCTATGTAAGCAATTAAGTGTGCAATCATCTAGTACAGATGTCTAAATATGTATTTAACCATCTAAATTTATGCTACCACTTTTGAAAAACGAATTTGTAAAATTACTATTCTTTTCCCAGTTTGAAGCTACCAGCATGATCTCTTTCCAAGACAGAGACCAGACATAAAAGTGAACCTTCAGACTAACTTTTGTAAATGTAGTACAGTACTTGAATACTTAGTCGAGATTTGAGTCAGTCTGTAAACAAAAGCAACTCTTCAGCAGGTGCAAACTTCTGCTCAACAGGATATTCTGTCACTGGAAAGGCTGGTAAATAAACTTCAGTGACATGATAGTGTTCATGGAGATTCTGTAATGTGAGAACAAATAGCCTTTCACAAAATTCTGAAACCTGATATTCTTTCTGAAACTGAACTGTCAATTAGAAGGAAAAGAAAACTCTATTGTGTGATTCATTTACTGAACTCCCCACATTAGAGTAGGCAGCACAGCATGGCATTTCCTTGGTGCTAGCTTACGTAACACCAAGAATCTCTTTCAAGATCTATAGTAGTTTTTTTTTTCTTTGTATTTTCAAGCCATATGTTTATTAGTTTTTAACAACTCCACTGGAACAGCTGGACTCTATACAATAATAATATTACTTCAAATTATTCAGTGGAACAAAGGAAATTAACTACATGCAATCCATTTATAATACCTTTATTTGGACAGTTTTATGTATTTCAACTCTTTCATTTCATAGCAATGAACATTTAATTATTTTTTTTTTTACTTAATCTTCTTTGGTCTGAAGAAACAAATATGCCCCAACACTTGTTTAATTATAGCTATGAACAGACAAACTGATTGGCAATAGTAAGAATCTATGATCTTTTTCTAACCAAACCTTTATAAAGATTAAAAAATCTTTGAGTCAAATGGTTTTTCCTCATCTCCTTCCATCAATTTGCATTTCCTGATTTTGGGGTGGAACAGAATACAACTGGAAGGGGGGAAATACAGAAGATAATATTACTCTTCCTGGATTTCCAACTCAGGTGAAATCACAACCTTTCTAAAATATTGTGTGGGAGACAACTGAGAGATTCCAAGCTTTGTTTTGAGCTTTCAGTTTTCTGGGTGGTGTTTTTTCCCTGCTTATTTGCTGTTTGTCATGATGATTAAAGGTTAATTAATCAAATGGGAGTTGGTCTACTGGGCATTAGACAATCAAATTGATCTAATGAGGTAACAAAGATGGCATAAAGACCAAACTGTGAGATAAAACCAGAGAGGCAGAGACTAAAGACTAGGCCCAGCAAATACATTGGCTAGTATTCTCCTTCTCCAAGAATCAACTATATATGTTTATGTAGTAAAGTCAGTTAGGATACTAGTTTGAATGATCAAAACTTTTAAATATATGCAAAGTGCTTGCAAGTTGGAGGGGGACTAGAAGGGAGAGGAGAAAGAAACCAATTCCCTTCACATACTACAAAAATGCTGGGAGGTAGTAGATTTTTATAAACACATTGACTAACACTGCCTGCAGATTCTGAGATCATTTCCGTACAGCTTCAGAAATCATTATCTGTTTTTGCTGCTTTGCACTCTCAAGAAAATAAGCAACCCAAAGCATGACCTATCCAAATCTATCATTTGAATGCTGGAATGGAAGGACAGTTGCAGAGGAAGGAAGGGCCTAATGCTTCTACATGCTTTTCCACCAAAGGGATGCAAGTCACAACACAGAATGGCAACTAGGTTAAACAAATAACTGTTCAATAAGAACAGGCAGTATTCACTAGCACTGCTGTGAATGGCACAATCATTTTCAGCCTTTTCTGTTGGATTAAATCCTCTCACAACTGACAAGAAATTATTAATAATGACTCGTCCACAAGCCCCAAAACTCCCAAACACCTAGTCTGATGGTACTACTTACAGTAATAGCATTAACAGCTCAAGAGGTGAGATTAGCCTGTGTTGCACCACATAGCCAGCTGAAATACTCCACATCAAGGGAGTACGCTTTGAACAGAGGTTCACTGTATTAAAACCATTCATGTCAGAAGATCTTTCTGTTTGACTTCTTTCAACTTTCTATCTCTATGAAGTTTTTCAATATATATATTTTTTTATTTCTACTCTGGCACCTACTTTATAAAGCTATGAAATATTCTTACCAATATTAGGGTGCTTCAAAAGGCGACAAATTCTGGCTTCCCTTTCCAGCTTTTGGTGATCTGCAAGAAAGGAAAACACAGTTATAACTTTCAGCAGGAAAACACACCATCCTACACGTCACTGCAAGTGGAAAACAACAAATGATATAATATGTAAAATTATGTTTAAAAATGTATCCTCTTTCTTCTATTTAGAGTCACTATTATTTTACATTCAAATCGCAGGCCACTCTGAATTAAATCACTATACCCACCCCCTCCTTTGACAAACAGATCAAGGTATGATGATGTTAGAAAATCAAGCTGCCTTTTCAGTGGATGAATGGAAAGTAATCACACCACAACTTATAATTATCAGATGATAAACTATGATTATAGCATTAATCAGAACGAGGACAGCAGGAATCTCTGGAGCTATTCTAATCTAGAAAATTAACTACCTCCTTGATACCAAATATATAAGGACCATCACTACTCAAGTGGTAGCATTCCAAAGAAATACCAACACTAAAACACACCAGGGTGTTCTAACACCACCGCTCTCTGGCAACAAGCTCTGGTAACTAAATGACGAGCAGCCATATCCCTGCAATAACCACATGCTTTTCCACTTAACTGGAGGATGACATATATACGTCTACCACATGTACCTGAAGTTTGTTTATTTGCTTCCCCATTTCTGTGAAAGCTGATTTGCATTTAGCTTTCAGTTAAGATTTTATGCTTGGGTTTGATATTTGCCTTGTTTGCCATCTGTGCCTTTATGCAAATTCTGAATATAAGACTGATTTTTATATCTGGTTTCATACCACCAGGAAGTGTCCTTTTCTTTTTAGTATTATTTACCTCCAATATTAAAATCTGCAATACTGCTAATTTTCTTGTTTTGGTTAGCAGCGTATGATACTGTAGAATTTATTTTATATAAACAGAGAAAACAGGTCATTCTCATGAGGCTTAATTTTTATTTATTAATTGTACTAGAGTGATGGATATAGATATGGCTAATACATCATGTTAGGCAATGCACAAATATATAACAATAGAAATTATACAAGACAAAGTATTGTGCAGCATGTTATAAGAAGGAAATATAGGCACAGCAAGATTTAACAACTATTATATGGGAACTATGTGACAGAAGCAGGAATTGTAATAGGTCTCCCATGTCCCAGTATAAAACAATGGCCACCAGATCATCATTCATCTTGTTTGATATGCATGTGATCAAAAGCCAATTCAAATCCATATCTGGTCATTGTATAATCTAAAAATTGAAACATAATCAGATCCAAGATATTGTCTGTGTAGGTACTAGAGCTGACTAGTATTTATAAGAAATCAGGGTAGATATGCATCTTTATAGACTAACTAAATAAGATACATATATAAAACACAAACTTGAATGCACAGAAGTTCACTTCATCAAATGATGTGAAAAGATGTGCAGAAAGCAGAGTATAAGAAGGAGAATGAAATTAGAAAAGAAATTAGAATACAAAGCACAAGGGACGGGAAGAAAAGAGAGAGAAACACAACTTATTGTTTGTTTGTGAAAAAATATCTTAGAGTTAAACATAGGAAGTTTTTGAAAACTCCTGGCATTTTTTAATTTTCTTTTTTATTAAAAAGTCCTTTATTTTTTCAATTAAATTTTAAAAAAATGAAATGACCTGAAGAATTCACTGTATTTGAAAGCTTGTCTAAACTTGTCCCTAAACATTCAGTTGGTGCAATAACAGATATCACTCTCAAAAATCCTTGTCTCTTCTCTAAAACAAAGTCACTGAAATAGTTAAACTATGAAATACTTTAAATGTTTACCAAGAAACCCCCCCAATAAATATTGATAATATTTTGATTAAAATGTTGTGACCATTTTTGAAAAAGTAAAAGTGAGTCTCTTTTGAGTACTGAGTAACTAGAAAATTTTTTTACTTCTAATTCCTGGAAAAAAAATGCTTACTTTTTTAAGCTAAAGGGTTCATATCAGTGATTTAAGTTAAGATGCATTTATTTTGCAACACGGATACTACATATTTATAATGTCTACTGCTTTTCATAACTTTTCTTTTTTTAATTTACAGTATACTCCCATTGCCCTGGGGAGAACCAATAAATCATAGTTCAGTTGATCAAAGGTTTGCCATTGAGTGTGTTTGGGCCAGATTAAAAAACTGCTAAATACCTAACTTTGGCAAAATGTGTAGATTTATATGTAGGGGCTTGATGCAGTAGGCTTCCTCAGAGCATGCTTAAACACACACCAACAGGACTGGCCTTTACATAAAAAGCACTTGCCTAGGATGTGAGACCCAGTAAGAATTTTCTGTTCAGCCTGAGCGACTTCAGGTCTAAGAACAGTGTTCAAAAGTACTCAGAACCACATCAAGAATCACCATGAAAAGCATAATTGCTGAGGAGGATTATATTTATTTGATTTTCTTTTAATGCTCCATGAAAAAGGCTAAGTCATCACAGTGCTCATTCCTGAAAAAAGGTTGAGAACCCCTGATTTAGATAGTAAGGTAAGGCATGTGGGTTAAGTGTTACGTCTGTTACAGCAAGAATGAAAGGTCCTGATCCTTATTGAGATCCTTCTGTGACTAATACAAAAAAACTACTATTACTACTACTACTACTATTTATGCAGACACTATTTAGGAACACTATCCTGTGAAATTCTCTGCTATTCATAAAATGTTATACAATTCAGGTGGCTGGAGAAACATATTAAATCAAATTTTGTGGCAGAATTTGTGATTTTGTACTTAGCCTCATATACAGGGAAAGTTCTAAAGAGAGAACAGGAGGTGTTTCCTTCCATTTTCTCCCTTTAATTGATGTGAGCTAGTTCCTCAGTCAGAATCCCTTGCTTCTATTTGTCTGTATGTCTTTTTTTTGGTAGTGTAATGATGTCAAGCACAGATACTTTACAGCTATGTAGTCACAAGATTACATGACGTATGAGCAAATGTTTAAACACAAACTGATGTCCAAAAATTAAATTATAAACCTTTTTTGGCAGCAGCAAAATCAGAAACACAGCAGGAGCAGCAACATTCTCTCAAACACTAGTTAGCATAAATGCAGCAACTCGCAAGTAGCATGCTGGTGCTAAAGGGAAAAATGTTGCTACTATGTTAAAGCATAGATTTTTTTCAAGCACCACCAGTGTTACCCTCAACATATCTACAAGATCACAGCCTCTTCCTCCTCCTAGTGCAGTCTCCAGCTTAGCACCAGCCCCAGCATAGCTTGATTTCACGAGTAACTGCAGATAGTCATGGGACTATACAGATACAAAACCGGTAAATATAAAGTAAGGAGGATACTATATAAGGAAATAATAACGTGGGAAATATAATTTGTCTCAACATCCCATTGACCGATTGCATGCGACAAAAAGGTAAAACCACTCCTGCACAATCAAATACAAGAGAAACAAGATAGAAATATCTATTGATTTAAACTAGTTGCAAGTTGTTTGGTGTTGTTTATCTGGCAAGTGGTAACAGCTTATGCATCCTGAGGTTATGTCCCCTTCATCCTCTCTTCTCTTTTGCCCTGTGGTACCTATTTACTAAATTAAGTAAATGATCAGAAAAAAAATATAGTGTACACCCTGCATATAAAGCAATCATTGACGGGTTTTCTGTATAGAGCTATTCATATTTATCACTGCTCAAACAATCTTTTCATATTATCCTTTTACACCCAGTCTTGCTCTTCAACATCATTACTACCAATTACCAGCCAGCACTCTGCAATCACACAGATACAGAAGTGTTTGCATTTTAATGAAGACAAAGGCATGTGGAATGGTAGGTATGGCTATAGGGAAATATAGCACTTGATGTACTAAAAACACAACTGAGGTAGATTTTTGGGCTAGGGACAGAATTTACACATAAAACAGTTTAAGTAATCAGAAACTGGTTTAAACTTGTAACAGAAAAGCAGCTCAATTCACATAAACCAGTTTTAAAATGGCTGAAACTGGTTTAAGGTAAACCTGGTTGAGTGTAGTATCAGACTTCACTGATTTGGGTCCAACCGGTTTATGAAACTTCTGTCCCAGACCTAGGGGAGACTCATTAGCTTAAAGGAAAATTGGAACATGAACCAGGACTTTCCACATACCCATCGTCAGCTGCCAAACCAGTGAAATGTCTATATAAGCAGAAACAACAATGGTACTTAGCCAGAGGTATAACAGCGTAGCTTAGTGCCCAGGGCAGTTGTAGCTCCCAACTGTAGTGGTGTGGCCAGTCAGCAGTGAAGACAGTTGTTATTTCTCTGCCCTTGTCCCTGCACCAACCAAGCGATACCCCAGGGCTAATGCCCTGCTCCCACAGCTTAGTTATGCTACTATTCTTAGCAGACAACCATGAACCTTTGGAATGCCTGTATCTTCATTCAGTCTTCTTGTAAGCTGGGAGAAAACCCAGCATGTCCTTTAACCACCACTACACCAGCTTCAACAATTTGACTCTCTCTAGCGGCCCAAACTTGCCATTTATCTGAAATAGGGCTGTCCTGAAAGGGTTTTCTATGTTACACACTGAAGAGCAGCGTAGAACTATGCAAGCTAACACTAAATTTAGCAGTAGTTTATATACTGGAAACTTTCTAACTATAGTAGCATACAGTTCCTCATGGCCTAATTTATGAAGGGTAATTCCCACAGCAAGCTAAATTAGACTTTATGGACCTCTGCACTACTGCAGTTAGGCTGCTTCTGGTACTTTAGCCAGATTATTTAGTGTTGTAAGGGAAGTAGAAGTGATACTGTAACAGACAAAGATTTAAGATTTGAGACAGATGATTTTTGAGAGAGAAAACTCAAGTGCAATTAAATCGGTTGGTGTTTCATAGATGAGATTGTTGAAATAGCATTAGATTAAGAGCCCCAGAATGGGTGATATTAGACTGCAGCTTTACAAGTCCAGATATATAGCTATTATATAATGGTCTATGCAGCTCCTCCTCAGCATTGCACAAAATTGGGACCTAACATATGAACAAACATTTTCAATGCCAGGACAAAGGCAGTTCAGTTCACTTTTTGTTATGTAATGCACCTGGCCATCATTTTATTAATGTTCAGAGTTGGTGCACAGCTAGTTTAGAGTTAAATTTAGAATTAAGGTAGAAAAACCAACAGACCTATGAAAAAATTGGGTTGCAGGCCCATCAAGGCTGCTTATACCAGGCCATTCTGAAACTGGTCTTTTGTAACTTCTCAAGACAGGCCTCAGAAGTTCTGCAATTACTTGTGAACAAGCAGATTAATATTTCATGCAATTTATTCATTACAGGTAATGTCTCCACTCAATTTTCAGTAAGTATAGAAGGGAATAAGTAAATCAAGCCCTAACAGGATCCAGCTTTTAAAGAAATATTCTGAATAGTACTGAAGAATGGAGTGGAAGGTGGATACAGGATGGTCAATAGAAATGAAGAAGAGTTCAAATCAAAACAAAAATTACCAGCAGATACCTTCATTACAGGGCAATGCAAAAAAGGTCCAGAACACTTAGTTAGAAACCCTTAAAGACACGAAGGCTAATTTCCGAACGGGTGCATATGGAATTAGCTGTATATATTCCTTAAGAAATAATGGGAGTTACGTAGCTTCAGCTCTTCATACCTGTTAAAACACATTGCCCAAGATAAGATATTAAATTTAAAAGTTGTGGGAATGTGTATGTGCATGCATGTCTATCTAAAAATCAATCCTATATGCAACATTTCCTATTACATAGGAAGCAGCTAATTGCTAAATAGTTAGTTATGTAGTGGCTAACATTAACTTTGCAAGTTACAGAAGCCTTATGTTATCACTGATCAGGTATACTGTTATATCTACAACTGCACAAATAATCAGAAATAGATAACATGAATGAAAAAACAGAACTATGGGCCAGTTCTTTAGCACTGACATATATGGAATGATTTGGACAAACCTATGAGGATAAATATAAAGCTTCTTAAAAGCTTTTATTTCAGTAATTTATAAACAAAATTTTAAAACTCACAGATTACTGAACCTGATAGGATCCTACACATTGGGCTAGTGCCATACTACCATGTTAGAATGTTAAGCATAATTTACGTTGCCCATATGGGTGGCACGAAATGCCCTTTTCTGACCAGACACAAACAATAACATCAGTGGTAAGGGATATGGGTTTTCTGTTTTCTGTGGAAAAACATGGATTTTCTCATTTAAAGGAGAAAAATGCAGATTTTCCTCTTTTAAGGAGAAAACTGAGGGGCCCTTTGGGGGTGGTGGGGAGCTGTATGGCCAGGTCAGCAGCACTGGGCCAATGCCCATGCTCACAGGGATGGGATGGCCAGGAGAAGTTGCTGGGGGAGGTGGGGGCTGTGGCCAAGCTGCCTGGCACAGCGCGGGAACCGCAGCCTGGGGCAGGGGATTCCACATGCCTCCCCTCATCCTCCTTTCAGCCCACACTGGGGCCTGACTCACTCTGCCACCACCCACAGAACTCGGGAGACACTGAAGTCGCCATGCTCTGGTCCAGGCAAGATGGAGTCAGCTGGGGACCCCATCCAGCAGGGCTAGGGGGTGAAGGGGCAGTGGGTTGTGAGTGAGCAGTACTGGGGGCCCAGGGGAGTGTGGATTGGGAGTGAGAGGCACCAGCAGGGCCAGGGGTCACAGGTCAGGAGCAAGGGGCACCAGCATGGTCAGGGGGCAAAATGGGTAAGGAATGAGGAGCACCGGCAGGGCTCAGGGGAGGGGGCTGTAGCTTGGGAATGAAGGGCAGGAGCAGGGGGAGGGCACTGGCATATCCGGGTTGCTCAGCACCACAAAGCTGCAGTGGGAAACAGCCACAACTGGATCCACGTCCTCGTGAGCCAAGGGGGCAGGAGGATCTCTAATTTTCCATGATAAAAAAACCCAAAATCAAAACATATACGTATTTAGAATTTATTTTATTATAATGATAGAGACATTGTTAAGCTTTCAAATTGCTTTAAAATGTAAATATATCAATAAAACAGTGTGTTAAAAGGATACCTATATATATAGTGGCGTTTTATTTTAATCGTGGCAAAATGAGGGCTTTGGGTTTTTGAATCCAAGAATTTGGGAATTGTCTCTTAAAACAGAGAGTTTTGGATTTTTAAACACAGAAAACCAGGATCCCTGGTGATAAGGCACCAAGCTGTAAATATGAAAAACAGATTTCCAGAGGACCACTCATGCCACAGGGGACCCAAAGCTGTCAAAGATCCATTTGGATTGAACTAGACACCCAGAGATTTTAAAATTGAGTTGTCACCTGACACATCAAATAGAAATATCAAAGTAAACATTTGTAAATTACACTTTGCTTTCATGGGGATTCTGGGCAAGTTAACAGGGGATAATCCATTTGTCTTCATGAATAGTTTATTTGGATAATTCTCTCTGATCAGTCTATTAAAGCACATTTTGTAAAGGTCTTACTACTCACAATTAAATATGCTAGCAGAAAGGTCAGTGCAATTGTAAAGAACTTAATTGTAAAGGTCCTGCTGAGTTCATGCTTAGTACTATTCTAATCTTGCAGCACACCTCATACAATGCTTTATTAAGAGATAAACATAAAACCTCTGAATAGCTTTTACTGCAGTGTGGGGGTTTTTTTAAGTTTAAAGGCAGATTACTGAATTTGATAGGATTCTACACATGAGGATGCCATAATACCATGTTAGAATGTTAAGCATAATTTACATTGCTCATATGGGTAGCATGGAATACAGAGACATATAGATACAGGGGAAAAATCCTAGTGTCAACACCTAATAAGTTTCTGGCACTAAAGATAAGTAAATCCACAGTCATTACAAAAGATCCATCTATTAAAAAAAACCTCAGTAGAAGAAATGGTACAGTAAAAACGCTGAACCCTTATTACAAAGGCAGCAAGATGTTAGATATCAAATAGGAACTGCCTGGCAATCTCCCGAGGTAACAGCTATACCATAAAACAGGAATATAAGACCTGGGTTACCATAAACTGATCCCTTGCAGACAAAATCTTTAGAGAAAGTCTGAATGACAATTCTATACAGTGAACCAAGTGATAATATAATCAGAAGACCTGAGATTGTCAGGGTAAAAATGGAAACAGACATCCTGTTCAGTAATGATAATAATTAAGGAATCATCAAGGAACCCTGAACAATGGTGCATGGGTGCCAGCAGCAGAGAGAAGAAATCCTAAACAATCAGAAGAAAAGCTATTTAAATGTGAGCGCACTAACAAAGAACAAATTTGGAACCAAATGTAAAAGCAACTGAATGAAGATGAGCTTAAAAGTTGTGGGCACATCAAACCTCAGCAATTAACAGCAGGGCCTCAGAACCTGACAGCAACCAGGTATAAGCTTAAGTGCCCATTTATTGGTATAACATAACAAACATTCAAAGAAAGGGCGAAGAAAAAGTGATGCTGTAGCAAAGGTTTTTTTGGTCAACAAAGATGAAAAATGTATTATTACAAGATTTCAGGGCCTTTATACAACCAACACTTACAAAAAAACATTGCAGATATAATTGAGCATACATTAAACTATGCAGGAAAATAGTTCTATTCATCAACACATTATTTTAAATATTAGGCCAGAATATTAACCTTAATGGTATAGAACAGAGGTTCCCAAACATTTTCTTATTGCATACTTCCTTCCTGATTTACTAGCTGCCCACGTACCCTTACCAGCATATTTTAATGCTTTAAATGCCAAATATTATAATAATGAAAGTTAAATCTGCCATTACACAATTTCCTCCCATGTAGCCCCCAGAGATGACCTGCGTAACCCCAGGGGTATAAATAACACAGTTTGGGAACTCCTGGTACAGAATATAGCCAAGCAGATTCATATTTGATCTCTGAGAGAACTCTTCATTTCCTCTTATATGTATATTTCCTTTTAAGAGATGTTATGAGAGAATGTTTTGCCTCTTCTAGCAGTGTTGATTATGCATTTAAAAATTATTTAAATTCCCCTAATTAAGTAATAAAAGCCATATTATTCATACCTATATACATGTAAATTCTCATTTCACAAACACACACAATAATAGTACTTCCAAGGTCATTTTTTAAAATACCCAAGAAAAATAAAAGTTTAGTAACATTTCCAACCTGCTTTCTTTAGTTTTTTTTTGTTTTAAATAAATAATAAAAATGTGGATTTTAAGTGTAATCATCAAAGTCCATAAACAAGACAACCACTTAGTAACTGATTAACAATATGGGCAAACAGATTTAAATACTGCTTTCCTTTTGCATTATATTGGTTTGGAAAATGCCAAGATTAAAACACTACGCATTTATCCTTAAATAAAATTTTATGTCATAATATATGCTAAAGTTATACTTCACAATACTAAAATACTGGGCAAATTTAGGAATAAATAATTTAGCAACTGAAACTAAACAACTCCATTTAGGAAAGTACCCCATTAAGGTTCTAAAACCATGTCAGATACCATTCAGAAAATGCAGATTAAAATTCACTAAAAACACCCAAGATCCTTCCCTATTATTATTACTACTTAAAGGTAGTAAAATAAATAAGTTAAAAATAAGCAAGTTAAAACTTAGGACCATTTGTTTTGTTTTCTTTCCTTTTTCTCAGCTAGGACAATGGAAATAAGTTAATCAAATTCAAATTCCCAGGAGCAAGGCTGGGGTGGGGTGAGGGCAGTGGCACCCCTCTGTGGGGTTGAGAAGGTTACCGGCCTGGTGGGTGGTGGTGGCTACTGCAGCGTGTGAGCTTCCCTGCCCCACAGAGGGGTGCCGCTGCCCTTGCCCCGCCCCTGCTCCTGGGAGGCAGTGGCGCTCTCTCCTCACCCGCCTGTGTGTATTCCCTAGGATGGGTTCAAGTACCCCCAGGGGTACATGTACCCCTGGTTGACAACCCCTATATTATTACGTGTATAAACATCACTCATATTAGAAGCACAATTTTTGGTTTTTTGAATCAAAATGCCAGGAAATATATTCAGTAATGAATTATTATTAGGGATACGGGTTTTCCATTTCCCACGGAAAAATGGAGTAAACCACGGATTTTACCTTTTACCGGAGGCAAATGTGGATTTCTCATTTTACTGGAGAAGCCCATGGATTTTGCAGTTTTGGGACAAACCCTCTGTATTTCCAGCCTTCAAGGAGTTGGGGGGGAGCAGGAGGAGGGCCCCATCAGGCAGGGGGTCCCAGGCAGCCTGGAGAGCAGCTCCCACAGGTAGGTAGGGAGGGCAGGGACTTAAGCCCCATAGGGCAGGAGGGAGTTGGGCAGGGCTAGGGCTAGGACTGGGGATGCTGCCTAGCCAGGAAGTGTGTGAGGCCTGGGGCTGCAACGCGCAGCTGCAGGGCCCCAGCGGAGAGCAGGATAGGGCTGAAGAGAGGCTCAACCGGGGAGCGGGTCCAGCTCCTTGCCACTACATGCAGCCCCATGGGACAGGAGGGACTCGCAGCCCACTGATCTTTTAGAGGGGTGGGAGTGGAGGCGGGCCTGGGCCACGGGTCCAGGCTCCTCCGGGGACTCAACAGCCTGGAGGGCACGACCTGGTGCTGCAGGGAAGAGCTGAGCTGTGCAGAGTAAAAAACTGGGTCTCCTTTTAATGGAATCAGCCGGTTGATAAAATCAAATCACCATTTCCCAAAGTGATTCAAATAAGAGGAATCCACTGTACTTGTATTAGCCTCAGGCAAAACTTAAGTATCTTGGGGCAGAACTTAGCTGGTATAAACTAACAACTCCACTGTCCCCCTTTAAAAGATCCGAGGCCAAGACAAAATGAAGCATTACTAGAATGATGTACTCAATACCTGAACCTGTAAGATACTGAAAATCTTTTTCCAGTGCTTATATTCTCTAGTGCACCCTTATTCTCTCTGTGCAGCCCCTGCTAGCACTTATATTTCTATTTTTTTATTCTGAATACAAGCAGAGTGTGTAAATCTTTTTACACAGCCTCTTTTATAGTTGAATGACATTTTAAGATTAATGTGAAGTATTATTTTTTTCTAATGTATGAATATAATGATTATCTTTATTCAAATTTTATTGGTAATTTTAACAGAGAATAAAACTCAAATACATTTGGTGAATGTATTTTTCCAAATGCAGGACACTATGTAATGCACTACATAGCCTGAAATCAGAATGCTAAGCATACTCCATGGTGTCCAAATGGGTACTGAAAAGTTAAATAACTCAGCTAAAACATCCGTCTCCAAGTGGATAACAGTATCCAGTATAGAACACAATTATCTGTGTGTCCATAAAAGCAGGGAGAGTTAGTTGGCCAAATTGGAAAAACAGAATAAAGACTACTGCAGTTTCATAATATAGAATACGTAACAGGATGGTGAAACTCAAACTCTATTAACTGAACCTAACTATATTAAGTAGAGATTTACAAATATATGAAACTTAAGGTTATACATAAGAGCCCTGCAAGGTGTTGTTATGTTATTTAGATCCTAATACAGCCTAGGATACATTTTCTTTTAAAAAATTACAAGCTGCACATGTTCACTCAGTGAAACAGATTAATAGATAAAATAATCATAGGAAATGTAACTGGCTAGTAGAACAAAACCAGTGACAAATTTGAAATATTTAATTCTCCTAACCTGCTGAGCTTCACATTGCTGACTGTGCTTCTTTAATGAGCTCTTTCCTGAAAAAGGCATCTTTTCCTCATGATTTAAAACCATTCCTTCGACACAATCATGTTTATTGCAAAAACTATTTTGTGAAGCTTGTCAATTAAAGTATCCTGTGGAAAAGAGTGGCATGTGAGTAATCAACACTACTGAATATTACATATATGCTATACTAAGGGCAAATTACTACTTTCCTTTGTGCCCCAAAACTTTCACTAAGTCTAGCTTTTATGTATTCGCCACATAGGACTGGGTTATAATAGAAATAAATTATGCGTGAGAATGTCTTCTAATAGATGCACCTTTATATAATGTGGGTATGCAGGTCTGATGGATGCATGAATACACGCATACATATTTTGCTTTTTTTATGGACAATGTTATTTTAAAAGTACTACATGCCAGAGCTGAATTTTTATTAGGGACTCTATATAATGACCTACATTTGTATTTTGTAATTTCTTAATTATAATCCCATTCATTTGAAATTTAATTCTGGTCCTCTGGGCTAGGGACAGACATTCAAAAAGCCTGAGCCTGAATTGATTCAATCTCTGCAGGGTAGTCTAACCTAGCTAGGCTAAGCCAGTTTGTAACTGTCCAGACATCCCTTCTGGACTGAAAAAATGCAGGCTCATGCCTACAGTGGCTCAGACGAGAAGCTGAGGGGTGCTAGAGCAGCCTTCCCTTCCACAGTACTGAGGCCCCAGCAGGATGCTTTAATTAGGGACCACCCCCCCACCCCATTCTGACCAGCCCAGCCCAGCAGGGAATTGATAACAGTGTTTATTACCCCATTAAGAAAACAACAGAGGTACATTACCAGCTACCTGTTGATTCTGCCTTTTGTCTCGTCTGCGTCAGTGCAGACCATAGCCAACATGTGGTCTGCTAGCTAGTGCTGTGCGTCTGTGGAAGGCAGAGGGGATAGCAGAATCCCTGCTTAGAGGGGAGTTGGGGGGAGCAGGGGGAAGCCAGGCAGATGCCTGCAGTCTGTGCAGGAGCTCCAGCCAGGGAGCAGAGGGGAGGGGCAAACTCTGCTATGGAGCAGAGAGCCCTGCCCAGCTCACAGAGCATGCTGGGAATCTGGGGGAGTCTAATTTAAATTAAACCAGCAAGGGATCTGGGACAGACATTGCATAAACTGGTTTGAGTCAAATCAGTTAAGTACGATACTACATTCAACCAGGTTTATCTCAAACCAGTTTCAGCCATTTTCAAACTGGTTTATGAGCACTGAACATCTGTTCTGTTAAAAGTTTAAACCAGTCTCTGATCATTTAAACTGGTTTGTGTGTAATGTCTGTCCCTAGCCCTGGATGAATCCGAGTAAACAGCATCCAAGTTCACCTTGCTATTATATGTATACTGGTTTATACAAAGGTCCAATGACACAGCAGGTTTGTTTTTTCCCCCTGTTTGTGATTATAGTATAAAACGTTAAACCCATCATATGAACCAAATCTTTACATAAAATATAGACAAGAATGAAATTCAATTGAAGTCCACAGTTCTGCAAATAAAAAAAAAGATAATCTTTATCATTTTGACATCACGTAGATCAGTAGATAAAAGTATGAATACATTCTAACATGGAGGCGGGGAAAAGAAGTTGGGAAGAAGAGCAAAACCAGATTTTAATTCCAAGCTTACAGTAAAAGATCTAACATGTCAAAAAGATTTGTATACTTATTTTCCTCTTTCCTATTATTACCTGTGTTTGTGTGGAATAGCAAAGCAAAATTGCCTCACTCCCATCTTTTTTTTTTTCATTTGAGAAACACCAAAACAAAGGGAGAAAGAGGTAAAAAATGAACACCCAAAATAATGTGAGAAAAGGAGAGAATCAAATCCCAACATGCAGAAAAATGTGATTTCTTATCACAGTTTAATATAAAAAAATTTATGCTTAAAAAATTAAACTCAAACTACAAATAAAGAGCTGAAGAGCCAGACTAAATCCAAAGCTCTTTTATAAATTCTAAATTATTTTATTGCAGTAAATCTCCATTTCTCTCCATTTGTAAACTAGCTACTGGCATATATCACAGTAAACATCATAATTGGAAAAAGAGCATGGTTTGTGAAAGGCTGACAGACCAATTAGGAGGAAAGCATCAATGGGAACAACAAGGTTTTATAAATGGAAAAAAAAGTTCTTTAAAACTTTTATTTCCTGCAGCCAGCTGTAAATAACTTTAATGTAACATGTAGCTAGGAAAAACAAGACACAGAAGCATGAGATATGTTCAGATTCTGTAAGAAATGGTGCAATTCAATGAAACCATCATAAAAAAAACATACATTAGGATATATAAAATTTGGGAAAATAACTATATGATAGAAACCCTTGTGAATTATGAGAAACTGAAGGCTGTGCTATAGATTTTGTTTCAATCATTCTAATAATCCATTGTCTTAGATTATGGCTTATGATTTCTGTCTTGGAAATTAAAAAAAAATCTCTATACAGAGGTGGTGATAGGCCAATAAACACAGGAATTTATGAGATATTTTAGACAAATAAAACTTACAACTTTAATATATCTGTGCCTTGGATTAGGCCATAGCACTTTTTTAAAGGGAAGAATTGTTAACAGAGGTGTCCCACCCTACATTTCCTTATAAAATGGCATCCTGCAATCCCAAACTGCTGCCTAAGTATGCATACAAAAGTTAAGATTTCCAGTATGGTAATAACAACTCTTGTGTAATTTAAGAATGTTTGAATATTTTATTAAACCACTATGCAGAACACCATCATGGTCTGCAGATATAGTTTGAGAACCTGGGGGATCATGATCAACCACAAAATGAACATGAGCTAACAATACGATCTTATAGCCAGCAGAGCAAACAATAAACCAATGCATCTCAAGCAAAACTAAGGATGTCATCCTCCCGCTCTACTCGGCATTGGTGAGGCTGCACCTGGAGTACTGTGTTCAGTTCTGGGCACCGCACTTCAAGGAAGATGTAGAGAAGCTTGACAAGAGTCCAAAGGAGGGCCACACATATGATTAGAGGTTTGGAGGACAGGCCATATGAGGAGAGGCTGAAAGATATGGGACTGTTCAGCCTGAAAGAAGATTTAGGGGGGACTTGGTGGCAGCCTATATGTATGTAAGAGGCAAACATCAAGGACTGGAAGAACATCTGTTCACCAGGGCACTCCAGGGGAAGACAAGGAATAATGGATATAAACTGCTAGAGGATTGCTTCAGATTGGACATAAGGAAAAACTTCTTTATGGTTCACATGTCCAGAGTCTGGAACAAACTTCTGCAGAGGTGGTATAGTCACTTACCTTGGAGATCTTAAAAAACACAACTGGATGCACACCTTGCTGGGGTCATCTGACCCCAGCAGTCTTTTCTTTCCTGCCTATGAGCAGGGGGCTGGACCTGATGATCTCATAAGGTCTATGTATCTATGAAACATAAAACCTGCATCTGCATCCTCACCATTTTTAAAACCCTCTAAACTTGAACGTTTTCTTCCCTTGTCCATCCCAGAATACATCTATCACCCCCACAGAAATAAACCGTCCAGAACTGCAGCAGGTGTAGCTTCACCTTGTCATTGACACAGTGATACAATCCATCCCCTCACTTTAAGTAAATACAACTATGGCAACTGAACAAATATTCTAGTCATTGTGTGCTACCCACTTTTGTTTCTTACCCCCTTCTACTCTCAGAACATTTGAGGTCTTTATCTGAAAACATAGAGGCCACAATATATTTATAGTTGCTCAAGTTACCCACCAAGGAGGTCAAAAGGACACTGATCTTTCTGAGGAAGGTCTGGAGAAACTGCTATGCTCTGTACTACAGGTCAGGATGTTTCAGGTTTTTCTTTGACCAATTAAACTAAACTAAGAAAACACAAACAGCTCTGAGCCCTATGTTGTTGTCAGTGCCATGAGTTGGAAGGCTAAAGCTTGGAATGGCATTCTTCAAACTATAACTTTAGAAAACTCAAGTATACAAGTAGCCTCAAAGATACCAGCTTGTATGTTCCTGGGGAACACAGATCACTGGATTGTTCTACTGAAATGTGAGATAGTCACTAACCTGTAGTCCCTAAGGGTTATATCCTGTTTAAGCCAGGAAAAGTCTCATTTGAAAAAAAACAATTATGTAAGGGAAAGATACAGTATTAGGCTAACATTTTTGACTCATACTAAACAGACTGGTTTAAAATCATAATTTTAAACATATTTGTAAAGATTGTCAAAAGAAATATATTACAAGCCTGTACAGGCGGGGGGGGGGGGGGGAGGGGAAGCATATCTTAACTGTTCAGGAACAAGAAAATGCCACTTATTAGTTTTTAATAGTTTTGAGATCTGTAGAAAAAAATTTGCAGGGGCCTGCTCGTCAGCTGGTACAAATCAAGATATCTCTATCAAAAGGTACCTAATTCTGGTTATTTTTAACTAAGAGTAAATTATAAATTAAAACACTGAGGACCACTCAAGCAGAACACATTGCCAGCAGCTGCTTCTTTTCTATGTTGAAGGCACACCATCTTGAGCCTCTTTGCTGACTGCAACTTCTGCAGTACTGCATAGCAAAATATGAGGCTGATTAAGTAGGCATACACCAGGGCACTTAGTACTTTATAGGACACAACCAAGAGGTTAAACCCCATCTGAAGAAATAACACCCAACTAGTACAGATACCAGCACACCAGTAACCTGAGCTTACAGTGAGTAATCTCAGTAACTGGGCAGCTCTAAAAGAGGCTTCATTTTAGCAGCAGATCTAAGGAATAGCCTCCTTTTAGAGTCCTTTGCAAAATTCCAATTATAAAACATGACAAAGGTAACAATCACAGTACCAAAAACTTCACAAAAAAGATTAGAAGCTCCTAGCCAGACAAAATAGGAAAAAAAACCTTCCCTGCACAACACATTTAACTACACCCATAATGGAAATAGAAATGACTATATAAAAGAAAACACCTAAGTTTACATCCAAGTGCCTACAAATTAGGTACCATGCCCACAGAGTAGCATCAGAAAGATCATCATAGAGTTTTGCAGCTAGACTCCATATAGCAGGGGGAGTGTTAGGAGCCTCAGATGGGTGATCCAAACCCCAAATACTGAATCTGAAGTGGCTTAGATATAGCCAATAGGGAGTTTCTAGCCTACTGGTTGGAGCACTCATATAAGATGGGGTTGTCTTGGGTTACAGTCCTTGTTCCCAGAAATGTTTATGCATTTTACATTGAATAGCAATATTACATTAAACAAATCCAAGTAGTAGAAGTTCAAAAGCAGGACTCTGCTCCCATTTGAGTGCCCTAATGACTAGGGTCCTCCATCTGCCTTTGCCTTTTGGCTCCACGAACCCTGTGCTTTTTCTTTTGCGCAGTGACAAACCTTCAACAGGAGAGTGTCCATTGAGCATTTTCCTTGGATATGTGAGGTGTAGACCCTGTGAGGCTGAGGAGGGCACTATTTCCAGCTGTCTGACTTTGAATGCTCCAAGCACTGGATTATTACATAACAGTTAGACATCTCCTCCACTTTCTCCAGATAAGTTTTAAAACTAAAGCAGCTCCTGTGCATTCTGCAAGGGATCCAGTCCTGCTGTAGTAGCCATATTCCAATCATACCTATCAGACTGGACACCACTGAGGACTTTACTGCTACTCTGCCTGGATTCTGATTACCACTAAGGTTTACCCTGCTTCATCACTCAGGCTGGGATAGTGTTGGGCACATATTGAACAACTGCAGGCATGCAGAAAAATTTCAGATGAAAAAGGGGGACAACTTGACTAGTAACAGACATTGCATTTATCCCTAAACAAGTTGTACGTGTGTTTGTCCCAGAGCAGAAATATCCTGGGACTGGTGTGTACACACATCACCCTTCTGCTTTTCTGCCACTGATGCCATCCTGGGATAACCATTCAGATGCACTTTGCAATGTCCTGAGAGAAACTGTTAGTACTTCTTATCCTGTAAAGCTTTCTGGGTTTATCCCAGGATGACAGACTTGGAATTCTGGATGATCG
Source organism: Alligator mississippiensis (assembly GCF_030867095.1). Lineage (NCBI taxonomy): Eukaryota > Metazoa > Chordata > Crocodylia > Alligatoridae > Alligator > Alligator mississippiensis. The sequence goes on along the minus strand of NC_081825.1, from coordinate 125,000,844 downwards.
CACTTTGCTCTGGAATAAAGTGTTTATCCCAGGACAAATGCAACTTCTATTTATAGCCCTAGTGAGTTTAGATGTCTGAAGGGTTAAGTGGCTCCTGGGAGACATTCTTTTTCCCCCCTGGATCATATATTGAATTTAGGGACATAAATTAGGACTTCGGCAAACTTCAGGTGTCAAAGTCTTTTTTTTAATCTGGCGCTTAGTCATGAGAAAGAAGCAGTTTATCTAGTTATCAGTCTACTCCTTGATACATCAACTGACCAAGACTTTTTGAATATTATCTAGAAGAAAACATTTATTTCCCTTCCTGTTTATTATACAATCACTATAACTCAGGTCATGACCTCTGCCCGTTATAACATAGGGAACTCCGATGTGCCGTGTGTTCTCATGGGTCTCACTGAATCACTTAGAATAATACATCTGTCTATGAAATATACTCTAAAGCAGGGGTCAGCAACATTTTCCAGTGGGAACCAGAATAACCCAGCTCAGGCAAGAGATGGGTGGGCAACAGGACCCAGTTGCCACCACCACTTCTCCCTGCTGCTCAGTTGCATGGTGGCACAGCTATTGTCCCCCTCTGCCAAAGCCAGTGCTGCGCGACAGTAGCATGACAACGGCAGAGCTCCTGTTCCACCAGATCCCTCGGGTATATGACGCAGTGTGGCACAGAAAGAGCATCCCACCCTCTAATGCCACCAAAGCAACAGCCCACAGGCCAGATCCAAAGACTCTGGGCCATACAGATGCCTGCTCTAAAGCAATAGTACAGGAGGAGTTAAACTAGACCTCTTCTTTGGGCAACCATCTGGGAGATATAGTAAAGCATGTGCCAGATTTGAATGTTGAGATTACAATAAACTCTTTCATATACTTCAAGACAAAAAAGCAAATACAGAGAATTATTAAGTGTCATGGAAAAAAACCCCCACAGAATGAAATGAAGTAAGACTGTCAGTATTTTAGCAATATTAAAATGTTTTCAACTGAAATGCCTGAGGGGATAAAGACAGCAGCCAGAAACTCACTGCACATTCTTCTTTGGGGATTTTTAAATGCAAAGCAGCTGTTTTGAGGAAATGTAATGGTAACAAAATCAGATTAAGACAAACTCCTCAATAAATACATAGTATGAAGAAAAGCATTCTGGGTATCGTTACATGTAAATTCTTAGGGCCTGGGGATCTATTGTGTATGACTAAAATTGCTGCCATAGTCCTTTGCTTTCTTGGAAGCCTAGGAATGTGGTTTATATGTAATTTAACTGCACCAAATAAGTATACTTTAGAAGATTGTCTTCTTGGGTACAATGCTCTCTGAAAAATGGTTTAATTCTATTTCTAAAATTAGAACCAATAATTTCCATAAGATGAAGTCATTAAAAGAGAGCAACTATAGCACCAAGCCTCTGTTTAAGCCTGTTCATTTGAAAGAGAGGACAATTTATAGCCACTTTGACATTCTGCAGTATAGGCATTTGTAGTCTATATGAGAGTTCAAAAGCAGCACATTTATTCACGTAATAGCAAGCAACCCTTTGAGTTTTTCATTAGCATGTTTCATATTACTTAACTGATTACAAAGTCATAGACTCACGTTCTCCATCTACCTATCATTAAAGGTGATAAAAGCTGCAGAACATTAGTTCTTAGAACTCATAAATAACTATTTTTTTCAAATTGAGTTCTTTAGCATCTACTAACTGCACCTGGGGAAACATCTGAAATACAGTCTTTATTTATTCATTCTTCTTTGACTAGTAACTATAGCTTAAGAAGTGAAACATTTTTATAATAAACAAACTACTATAGACATGAAGAGGAACACATTTTCTTCCTCAACTGAACCTGACCTTCTTGATATTTCTGTATTGTAAAAACTTGCCAGGTAGTCATTACTGTAAAAACAGTTTTCCCATGTATACTTCAGACCGTAATGGATGCCAGTCAGCCATAATGAGAAACAGCACCAGAGCCAATTCTTCCTACTGAGCCACTGGTCAAAAGCATCAACAGACTAGAAATTAGGGCACACAGTATGCCTCTAGTTATTTCTGTGGCCCTGAACTGCATACAAGCTTCTATTCAGTCAGGCTTTTGAATAACCAGGGCAAACAAATATATAATATTAACCGCTATGCTTTGTGATCACAGAAGAGATAATGAATAAAGGACACCTGCTGAGTTTCATAATACACCTTAAATGCATTAAGAACACAAAGTGTGTATTTGTGCTTGGCTGCAGAACTTTCCACCGCTAGGAAGAGGCAGCAAAACACATTTTCGGTTAGTTAGTGCACCCTTGGGGCTTTTTCACCCTCTTTTCATACTTAGTGCTCTTAATGGGTGCCAAATTGAAGTACAGCTGGCAAGTCTGTCTACAACATAGATATGACAGATAGATGCTGCACAAGTTTTTCCAAACCATGGTATCAAGCCACCTCAAACCTGACTACTACTGACCACTTCTTGAGTAAAAGTGTAGCTCAGTCTGCGTTCAATCCTTCGCTGAGACTGGTGGCAAGGGTCCCAAACATATATAAATATTTGCCCACTAAAACTGAGTAGAGACCACAAGCACATCTGAGGTGGATCACAGAGCAAGAGTAAACAACCTTGGATTATTATTATTATATTTACAGTTTCTTGCACAATATCCAAAATTGCACTAGGTAATTAATACTTTCAATTTTATTTTCATATTCAACGGCAAACATATAAATAGTCTGTAAGACTGTTCCAGGATGTAGTACCCAACAGCTGTTGAGCTCTTCACCTTGTGGAGTCAGCACAGTTGGCTACTTTTTTTTTTTTCTTTTACTGATTTTTCCTTCCTTTCAAAAACATTTCAGAAATGAAATATAGATTTTATAGAATCATAGAAAATTAGGGTTGGAAGGAACCTCAAGAGGTCATCTAGTCCAGCCCCTGCTCAAAACAGGATCCCACCCTGCCAACGAGACCATTCAGGCCAGGGCATTGTCAAGCTGTTTTTTTAGAAACCTTCAAAGATGGAGATTCCACCACCTCTCCAGGTAACTTGTTCCAATGCTTAACAGCCCCCACAGTGAGGAAGTTTTTTCCTACTATCCAACTTAAACCTCCCTTGCAGCAAGCTGAGACCATTGTTCCTTGTCCTGTAACCTGTCACCACTGGGAGCATCCTCCTTGGAACCACTCTTCAGGTAGTTAAAAGCTGCTATAAAATCTCTCCCTCAGTCTTCTTTTCTCTAGAATAAATAAGGTCAGTTCCCTCAGCCTCTCCTCAGAAGTCATTTTCCACAGTCCCTGAACCATTTTCACTGCTCTCTGTTAGACTTTCTCTAATTTGTCCCCATCCTGTCTGTAGTGGGGGGGCCCAAAACTGGATGCAGTACTCCAGATGCAGCCTCACCAGTGCAGAATAGAGAGGAATAACCACTTCCCTCGATCTGCTGGCAAGACTCCTACTAATGTAGGCCAGTATGCTGTTACCCTTCTTGACAAAAAGGCCACACTGATGACTTATATCCATCATATTGTCCACCGTAACCCCCAGGTCCTTTCCAGCAGAGCTGCTGTTTAGCCAATCAGAGTCCCTAGGCTGTAGTGGTATATGGGATTCTTCTGTCCCAAGTGAAGGACATTGCATTTGCCCCTGCTGAACCTCATGGGATTTTTTTTTGGCCCAGTACCAGCTGCCAGCTAGATATTGAGCCATTGATTACTACCCATTGAGCCCGACAATCCAGCCAGTTTTCTAGCCACCTTATAGTCCATTCATCCAACCCATGCTTCCTTAGCTTGCTTGTAAGACTGCTGTGGGAGATGGTATAAAAAATCTTGCTAAAGGTATAGTTTGACCACTGCTTTCCCCACATCCACAGAGCCAGCTGTCTCATGAGAGAAGGCAATCAGGTTGGTCAGGCATGACTTGTCCTTGGTGAATCCATACTGACTGTTCCTAATCACCTCCCCCCTCCTCCTCCTCCAAGTGCTTAGAAATTGATTTTTGAGGACCTGCTACATGATGTTTCCAGGGATTAAGGTGAGACTGACTGGTCTGCAGTTTCTTGAATCCTCCTTCCCTTTCTTAAAGATGGGCACTATATTTGCCCTTTTCTAATCTGGAACCTCCACCCATCACCAAAAGTTTTCAAACATAATGGCCAGCGGCTCTGTAATCACATCAACCAATTCCCTCAGCAGCCTCAGATGCTCTGCATCTGGCCCCATGGACTTGTACACATCCAGCTGTTCTACATAGCCCTTACCCTGTTCTTTCACCACAGTTGGCTGCTCCCTGCCTCCCCAAACTATGCTGCTAGGTGCAGTAGTCTGGGAGCTGACCTTGCCTGTGAAAACTGAGGTAAAAAAGGCATGGATTACTTCAGCCTTTTCTTCATCTGTTACTAGGTTGCCTCCCCATTCAGTAATGGACCCACACTTTCCCTGACTTTCCTTCTGTTGCTAACGTAGCTTGTAGAAACCCTTCATGTCCCTTGGTAGCTGCAACTCCAATTGCACTTTGGCCTTCCTGACTTCATCCCTGCATGTTTGAGCAATATTGTTATACTCTTCCCAAGCTGTTTGTCCAAGCTTCCACTTCTAGTAAGCTTCCTTTTTGTGTTTAAGCTTACTCAAGAGTTCAATGCTAAGCTAAGCTGGTCGCTTGCCACATTTGCTATTCTTCCTACACATCGGGATGGTTTATTCCTGTGTCCTCAATAAGATTTCTTTAAAGTACAGCCCATGAGTGACTGGTGCCTCCTGAATCTGGGGGGGAGCATCCGCAGAAGCCACCGACCCTGTCAAGGGGGCACCAGCATCAGTGTCAGCCATCAGAGGGGCATTGGCACTGTCAGGGGGGGCACATGCACCTCCTACCAGTCGCCTATGGTACAGCCAGCTCTTTCCCCCTCAGACTGGCCTCCCAGGAGATCCTGCCCATCAGTCCCCTGAAGGAGTCAAAGTCTGCTTTTCTGAAGTCCAGTGTAAATACTCTACTGCTTTCCTTTCTTCCTTTTGTCAGGATCCTGAACTCAACCATCTAGTGGTCAGTGCTGGCCAACTTGCTATCCACTTCTATATTCCCCACCAATTCTTCCCTGTTCGCGAGCAGTAGGTCAAGAAAAGCTCAGCCCCTAGTTGGGCTCTTCAACACTTGCACCAGGAAGTTGTCTTCAATGCTCTCCAAAAACTTCCTGGATTGCTTGTGCACTGCTGTATTGCTCTCCCAGCAGATGTCAGAGTGATTAAAGTCCCCCATGAGAACCAGGGCCTGTGATCTGGAAACTTCTGCTAGCTGTCTAAAGAAAGCCTCATCTACCTCATCCTCCTGGTCTGGTGGTCTATAGCACACACCCACCACAACAACACTCTTGCTGCTCTCCCCTCTAATCTTAACCCAGAAACTTTCAACAGGCCTCTCTCCAGTTTCATACTGGAGCTCTGAGCAATCTTACAACTCTTTTACATACAGTGCAACTCCTCCTCCTCTTCTTCCCTGTCTGTCCTTCCTGAACAGCTTGCACCCATTCATGATAAAGCTCCAGTCAGGCGAGCTATGCCACCACGTCTCTGTTATTCCAATCACACTGTAGTTCCCTGACTGTGCGAGGACTTCCAATTCTTCCTGCTTGCTTTCCAGGCTCCATGCATTTGTGTACAGACACCTGAGGTAACTACCCAATTGCCCTACTTTCTCAGGAAGAATGAGGCTTCCCCTGCTGCCCCCTCCTGCTTCTGCTTCCTCCAGGTCCCCCACTTCGCCACTTACCTCAGGGCTTTGTTGTCCATCCCCTGGTGAACCTAGTTTCAAGTCTTTCCTCAGTAGGTTAGCGAGCCTGTCTGAAAAGATTCTCTTTCCTCTCTTTGTCAGGTGGATCCCACGACTTCCCAACAAACCTCCTTCTTGGAACAATATCCCATGGTTGAAGAAGCTAAATCCCTGCTGGTGACACCACCTGTGCAGCCATGCGTTGATCTGCAGGATGCGTCTGCTCCTGCCAGGACCCTTCCCCTTGACCAGAAGGATTGAGGAGAACGCAACCTGTGCCTCTGTCCCCTTCACCCTTGCACCTAGAGCCCTGTAGTCTCTCTGCTCATGGTCACCTCTGTCAGCATCATTGGCAGCCTTCACAAGAGACAGCTGAGGGGAGACCTTGTAGCCGCCTATAAGTTTATCAAGGGAGGACAACAGGGAATTGGTGATGCGCTATTTACCAGAGCGCCCCAGGGAGTAACTAGGACTAACGTGTGCAACCTAGTGGAGAGTAGGTTTAGGTTAGACATTAGGAAGAATTTTTTTACAGTAAGGGTGGCCAGAATACAACAGGATGCAGTTCAACAAGGAGAAATGCAAAGTGCTGCACCTAGGGAGGAAAAATGTCCAGCACACCTACAGCCTAGGGAATGACCTGCTGGGTGGCACAGAGGTGGAAAGGGATCTTGGAGTCCTAGTGGACTCCAAGATGAACATGAGCCGGCAGTGTGACGAAGCCATCAGAAAAGCCAATGGCACTTTATCGTGCATCAGCAGATGCATGACAAATAGGTCCAAGGAGGTGATACTTCCCCTCTATAGGGCACTGGTCAGACCGCAGTTGGAGTACTGCGTGCAATTCTGGGCGCCACACTTCAAGAAGGATGCGGATAACCTGGAGAGGGTCCAGAGAAGGGCAATTCGTATGGTCAAGGGCCTGCAGACCAAGCCCTATGAGGAGAGACTAGAGAAACTGGACCTTTTCAGCCTCCTCAAGAGAAGGTTGAGAGGCGACCTTGTGGCTGCCTTTAAGTTCGTCACGGGGGCACAGAAGGGAATTGGTGAGTATTTATTCACCAAGGCGCCCTCGGGGGTCACAAGAAACAATGGCCACAAGCTAGCAGAGAGCAGATTTAGATTGGACATTAGGAAGAACTTCTTCACAGTTCGAGTGGCCAAGGTCTGGAACGGGCTCCCAAGGGAGGTGGTGCTCTCCCCTACCCTGGGGGTCTTCAAGAGGAGGTTAGATGAGTATCTAGCTGGGATCATCTAGACCCAGCACTCTTTCCTGATTATGCAGGGGGTCGGACTCGATGATCTATTGAGGTCCCTTCCGCCCCTAACATCTATGAATCTATGAATCTATCTATGAATCTGGAATGGGCTTCCAAGACAGGTGGTGCTATCACCTAAGTTGGAGGTCTTCAAGAGGAGGCTTGATAGTCACCTGGCTGGAGTCATCTGACCTCAGTCCTCTTTCCTGCCAGGGGCAGGGGTTCGGACATGATGATCCATTGTGGTACCTTCCAACTCAACAATCTATGAATCTATGAATTGGTGCCCTCATGGATGAACAGCATGGGGTAGTAGTCAAAGGTTCAGACAAGTGTCAGTAATCCTTCCGTGACATCTCAGATCTAGACTCCAGGCAAGCAGCAGACCCCCTAGGACAACAGGTCAAGCCAGCAGATGGCTCTCTCCATCCCTTGCAGAAGGGAATCTCCAACCACCACCACCTGATGTTTCCTCATCGTGGCAGTGGTCTTGATCCTCCCCATCTTGGGGATTCAATTATATTGATTTTAACTAACACTTACTAATCATTCTTTGCTAATAATCAATACAGTTTCTAATGTCAACAATGGTGCTTATTAAGTTTGAAAACCTTAAACAAACACAAGAAAAAAAGAATCAAGCAAAGCCCTAATCGTAATATTCTTTCTTCCCCCATTGACTCGGGGTCAAATTCAACATCAGCATATATAGCAATGCGAGTTATTTATTTTTATTTATTATAACATTAATGCCATGACTTTGCATGATTTCCAGAGATTTTTTTTAAAGGCTTAACAAGTCCTACCTTATAAAGCTTAAAATCTAAATTAGACAAACTTGGAACTTGATAGGCAAAAGAAGGAGAAGAGAGATAAGGGTTCAAACAAGTTAATTAAACATACATCATGTAGTTAGGGAAGAAAAACTATATATGCTCTTATATTTGTCAGCAGACACTGAGGAAGAACAAGAGGAAAGGAGTAGACAGCCTAAGAGTGGAACTCAAATATGAAAAAAAAAAAATCAAAGTAAAGCAAAAATGGTTAACATAAAATCAAGAAGGATGTCACTTCAGGTACAGAATGAAAGCATAAGCATGAAGAGAGGGAAAGGAGCAGAATAATAGCAAATGAGTGGAGTGACCAAATGCAGAGGATGAAATAGAGATACAGGACAAGGCAAGTCATATATTATATATACAATATGCAGAGCTTTCAAAATGAGGAAGAGGACTACAAACATGCAAAAGCAATGGAGGCAATGAAGGGTCTTTAAGAAATGTGGTATGATTGGAATGGTGAATGTGAACTGATGAAGAGAAAGAAGCCACCAGGGAAGCTACATGGAAGATACGTTAGTCCAGACAAGACAGAACAAGGTGGAAACATAATTAGGTGAATGGAAAGAAAAACTAAAATGTGGGATTTAGGAATGGCATTACTGTTTTATTTTTAATGTACCCAGATCCTGTACTTGCCATATAACTGCCATGAACACCCCGTTGTCTAAAAAAAAGGAAGAAGCAATATGATTTGGGAAAGCCTGGTTGTGAAAAGAAATGTACAGGGAGAAGTCAGAGATAATTCCTAGGCTTGAAGCTCGAGTGACAAGCAGAACGATAAAACTGTCAATAATGAGAGAAGAAAGGAATAGCAAAAAGGTTTAAGAGAGAAAAATCAGCTCAGCTTGTCCTTCGTTTAGCTTAAGAAACACGTAGGTCTCCCATGAGGGGATACTGGAGAGAGAGGAAGAGATGCAGGCCTTGACTGAGGGTTACAAATCAAAAAGAGAGATACAGAGATGAAGTGATGAGAGGAGAAACCAATATGCACAAAATGATTTGTTTAGAAAATGTTTGTGACTGAGTAGCAAAACTTATCTGGCACTCAGTGATCTTAAATCTTCAATCTGTTGGCCAGATTTATACTAGTACCTTTATTTCTACTCTTATATAGACAGAACCAAGATAATTCAGTGGAGATTCAGACCTGGAGTTAAATAAAACAACTGTAGCTTACACTTAGTTGGCATTATCTGGGGGGGACTGTCACTGAGTTCTTTCCACTTACACCAACAGTTGATGTGACTGCTTAAGACACTGTAGCTGTATTAATGTTTAGCTAATATTCTGTCCACCTCTCTTGAAAGCATTTTTATCTGAGGGACCTTGGCCACAAGCTGGCTATGCAACTCTTATGACAGCAATTATGCATCAATGGAAGAAAAAACGTTGATCAATATTTCAATCAAATGGTGGATTTCAGTGTTCAGGCTTTATTAAGGCATATGGAAAATGCAGTAATTCAAGTTTCAGCTCACATATCAATTTTTTTTTTACATGAAAATTTTGAAAGCAGGGCTAGGAAAAGACTTTAGACTGGAAAAAGAAGATTTGGGGGGAAATATTATGAGCAGAGGTCCAAACTCATTTCCTCCTAGACTGACTTTTTGGAGACATATTAATCAATAGTCTGTAATTACACCAATTATTGTCTGCTAAATCAGCACCTTAGTGCTTTAAAAGAGTCTGCCTCTGAACCTTTCCAAATGTCCTTATACTATATAGTGTGAAGGAGGGTCATTGGTGTCTGAACTCAGAAATAATCTCTCTCATTCAGTCAGAAGCACTCATCAGAAGAAATACCTATACCATAGCAGGCATGTCTATACATGCCATTAACGAGCAGCAATAAACTGCAGAGCATATTGCTCCACAATGTATTGCTCCCAGGAAGTTCCCAGGTGCGCAGTTTACATGTGGGCCCAGACCACAGCACACTGAGCTGAACTGCAGCATCCCCAGCTGGCAGGGGGCCTCTGGTCAACCTGCCAGCCTGGGGCTGCTCCGACTGGGCATAACATGCTTCGGAGGGGCTGGCTGAGGCACGGGGGTGCTTCAGTGCAGGGCTAGATGACAGGTAGCCCTTGCACTAAAGCACCCTCATGCCCCAGCCAGCCAGTCAGCACCTACACGTACACCACTGTGGTGTTTATTAGTTTTGTGCACCCTAATACAAGTGCATGTGTAGATCCTTAAATGTTTACCGTGCAGTTAGGCAATTGCACAGTAAGCATCTTGTGTAGATGCACCCACTGAGTAGGAAATTTAGCTGTTAGCATAAGGGAACTTGGTTCAAACCCACTCAGAAAAAAAAAAAAACAAACAGGATGGGCTGTCTGGGGTCTTCTGAACCCAGCATTCATTCCTGCCTGTGGCAGGGGGTCAGGCTAGATGATCTGTTCAGGTCCCTCCTGACCCTAGCTACTATGAAACTATGAGCAATTTATGAAAAGGACTCTATGAGAGTTGCCCGCAATAGCAAGTGACTGGATTTACTGACACTGAAGGTTTCCACCAATCCTATGTTCCAGTGAAGGAAGGTCAGACCGAAAATACTCAGTACCTGGACAGTATAACATACTTTCCTGTTTCAATTACTTGGTTTAAATCACTAAAACTCTAGGATGAAGGTATAATAACCTGTGATCCCAAATCGATAGGTTTACAAATCAGTCAAAATAGTGTTTTAAAAAGTTTTTTAACAATTTAAGTCATGATTCCTCAAGACAGTTGGAGTGAGTCTGCACAAGCTAGCTGTATTTGGCATGAAATTAAAAATCCAAACAAAACTCAGAACAAATGAAGGCACAAGCTGTAGAATTCTAGACCCAAATTCAACATCAAAAGTAAGTACTGACACATTTGTGCACCCTCTTATAGCTGAAGTACGTCACTGAATAGGAATGAATGTAAGGGAAATAGTTTACATTGCTAAACTGAGGTCTTACAGAACTTCATATACAAACTCTTGGAGGAACTAATTAGGTCTATTTTACAAGTATTGGCTGATCAAAGCCCTGAAGGACAGAGAGCAGGCTGAATCTTCAATTCACATTTTCCAGAATCTTGATAAACTGGATGCAAAAGAGCTTTTCAGAGAAAAACAATGACAAATGTGTTTCTGTTATTTTCCCCTTTAATTGTGTCTGTCTAATTCTTAGATATCATAGATATTTATAACTAGGAAACAAGAATTTTGATTCCTGAAAATAAATGCGTTTTCTTAAAGCTTGAATATATAGCAATAAAGATTCATTTTTTTCTTTATGTTTCTTTCTTTCTTTCTCCCTTCCAGTTAATGGACTTTTTTTCATTGCACGCTATGATGGTATGATCTTAATCACCCTATCTTTATCAAAGACACCATTAGTTCTTTGATAATACCTACTTTTGTGGCAAAAATGGTGTAGAGTTGCTACCATGAGTGACTGGTGCCTCCTGAACCCGCAGAAGCCGTCGACCCTGTCGGGGGGTACCAGCCCTACCGACAGCATCAGTGTTGGCCGACAGGGAGGCCACCGACCCCATCGAGGGGGCATGTGCACCCCCTACCAGTCACTTATGGTAGCTACAAAACATTACCCTGCCTGATGTCAGGAGACACTCTTTCAGTTTAATTTTGTGAAGGTGAGGAGTTTTGTGATACAGAAGAAACCTTTTCTATGACATGTAAATCCTATCTGAAAACACCATTCTCAAAAACAAATGTTGTTATTTGGGCATGGTAGCTCTTATTTGCATATAACAACACAGAGAATATGCTGTTTCCCCATAATAAATGCCCCTGTGTGTATTACTAGTTAAATCTTAATGTGTGATGACTTCAAACAGAACAATCTGTTAGGGATACTGACAAACACCATTGAAATATTTGTAGTTATTTTCTGGGGGGGAAATGCATTGAAACAAGTAGGGCTATTTTGTCTGCCTGTGTTTTAGGGGTCTTTTCTCAGTGAAAGGAAATGCAAACAACAAACCCTGAGTTATTCTGTTTCCTCCTCTTTACGCTTCTGAATAGTATGTGGTGACAAAACTGGTGCTGAGCAATCACATGACTTACTGGATAAAATGTTGATGCAAGTTATATAGAAAAAAAAATGAGGTGCTAAAACCAATACTAGTTAGGTGCAGCTAGAGAACTGCACTTATTGAAATATGTATTTTCATTATGTAACAAAATCCTTAAAGGGTGAGGGGAGCAGGACACACCCTCCTTAGCCCTCCACTCAATACATTTATATGGGATCCTGACAGAACACAGTGCAGGTGGTTTACAATAAAACAAACCTTAAGTTGATCAGTATTTGAAAAGTTAATGCCGTAAATGTCTTATCGTATTAGTGCCGTATTTTAGGACATTCACTTCAACCGTATTATGTCTTCAAAATATTAATTGCAAAAGCCATAAAACTGAATAGAAAGCCTACTTCTAAGATATTAAGACAGACTATATTATCTGAATGTTTTATCACCCTTTGGGACCACAAAGTGGGACCCTGCCATCATTTTCATGGAGGCACTGAGAACAAAATCGCAGACAGAAATGTGTATAGTGAGGTAAGTGTACTGAATAACTGCATTTAAACACTGAGCAAATTAAAATGCATTACAAGCAGTGTGATAGGTCTGAAGCGATCCCAGCAATCTATAAACCATTTGTATAAAACGCCTATTTCCAAACAGTTACTGGCTTAGCTTCAAAGGCTTTAATGGCATTTCTATGTCTGTCTGAAATACACTAACTTGTGAATGTGGCATTCTTTCCATTCCAAATCCTATCAACAAACTCCAGTAGCCAAAAACCAATTGATCGTGAGGGGAAATAGCAAACAGGAAGGTGAAAAATGGGGGAAATATGGATCCCCTGACTATTTGTTTGGCAGAGCCACAGTTTCAACTATATCAACAGTTGTCTATACATCAAACAGCTAGTGAATGACACCTATTATAACCTTTGAACAGAACAGGAACCCAACCGGCACTTCCAATAGAACTTAATACTTGGCATTCTGGCTGATGTATCCTCCAAGCCAAAACACACATGTCTGGGGAGTAAAAGTCATGGCAGCCTGGGGAGATAAGGAACATGCACATAATCCCTGTCATTGGGGAAGAATGAGGGAGCAGGTATGGGGAAGAGGGTGAAACACAGAACTGCTGGCATGGGGGGAGAAGGCAAACAAAATCTTTGATGCAAGTTGGAAAGACCACCCACTGAACCGTTAGGCTGGAGGGGAAAAGGGGGAATTTACTGACACAGCATGAGTCCCTGGTACAAGGCATGGGAAACTGTGAGGCTCAGAACCTCGGCAGGGAAAAGGGGGTGCAAATTGCAAGAAGTTCCTGAAATAAAGGAGGGATCAGAAAATGGCACACAGTGAATGTGTGTAGAAGAAAGGAGGAATGAAGGAATCCCTAGTGCACATAGTATATGCAAGACCACAAAAGCTGCAAGATACGCAACACCTTGCTCATAGATAAATACACAAATCTTATTGGTGAATGTGTGCTTTTACTTTTTGAAATACACTCTACTTTTTTACCACAAGTATATCTATTTTTCATTCTGGATCTTAATGCTTTTTCCTCTCAAAAATATGGGATTTAAAGATAAGGACTTGTCAACTGCCTGGCTTGGACAAACCATTGCTTTCCATGACCTATAAAGGAGCTGCACCTCTTTCCTGGTAGGTAAGGGATGAAGATATGAATGGAACTGAGCTAGGAGCTGCTGAATCACTAGGTCACAGTGCAAAGCCCACCTATTTGCTTAGGCTTTTATGGGAGGACAGGATAGTGGGTGGACTTCATTTGCAGTCTGAGGTTGCTTAATTTCTAGGTTTACAAAAGATGAGAGGTGGCTAGATATCTTCTTTTTTTGTAATTGAATTTTAAGCCTATATTAAATGCTGTGAGTAGGTAGTGTTTTTGGTGCTGTATAAAATCAAGATAAAAATACATTTCAAAACAGTGTGAAAATATAGTGAAAGGTGACCTTCCACCAGCATAGTCATACAGACAAAAAAGAACAGCAATAATAAAGCTAAGCACAACTAATCTTCATGACGTGTTACAAACATTAACCAAGTAAGCCTCACTGCACCTGAGTGAGGTAAGCAAGAAAGAGTCCCAATTTATCAGATGGAGGAAACAGTGTAAACATCCAAAGCCTCCATGCCTCTGCAGAGCCTTAGTAGATAGATTTTGTGCAGGGTTTTTCCAATGAGGCTCTGGAAGGAATCACTCCCTACAGACTAATGAGCAAGGGGCATCTCCAGTTGTTTCAATAACTCCTGCAACCACTGAATTTCCTTCACACAAAAGACACCTGGCCAATGAATCTGTTTAGTTTTAGATCTATGGCAGTACCCCATACCTCTACCAGCCCATCTCTCCTGAAAACCAGGTCTACCTGGATGAAGCTTCCACAGAGCACAGATGGATGAAGCATATGACTTTTCGGTGATTCTCTATGTCACCTCATAACCACCCGCAGCCCATACATGGTGTACAGTGGAATCTAACCTTTCCTCCTCCATATCCATAGGATGCTCCACATACAACAGAAGAGGATACAGTCGGCTTACACAGTGGTTGAGAGCAAGGAAATGGAGGACAGAGGTCTGTAACTTAGGGGATGTTAACTGCCCCAATATATAACAGCTGCGCGCCTCCGAGAATTGCTGTCAACGCTGCCACGTAGAGGGGTTTTTGACACAGGCTGGAAAAGTAAATGAAGTGGGGAATTCAGGACTATCCAACTTGCAATAAGGGTTGCCACCCATCTCTGATGCTATAACCTGGAACTATTATCAACTTGAACTCTGCAGTTTGGAAAGGAGGTTTCCTCCTGCTACCGCTTTCACTCGGGCCTCCCAAGTGTACAGTTCACTTATTTAGGCTTCCCAATTTACACCATATTTATCCATAGTCATTTTCCCAGGGCTATGGAGGAATTCAATGTCAGAGCCAACATTTGTAATCAGGAGGTCCTGGCTCCAAGCCCTGGGTTCAGACCTACAGGGCCAACACACTATTATGCACTATTTTTAGGCCATTGCTTCCATGAACAACACATAATACTTTAAGTAAAATAGCTAACAGCCCATATATTCAAGGTTATGATACTGTCATGTTCCATCCCAAGAGAACTCATATCATTCCCAAATTCCTCTCTCACATGCCAAAAACTTCACCCTGGTCTAGTTTTGCACATGACAAAGCTCCCACTGTGGCATGCCGGAAGGAATGAGAGAAGCTGCCATCCAACAGGTGCTGGACCTCTGTTCCAAGGACACTAAACAAATATCCTCCCCTGAAATCTGCTTGTGGGGGATGGAAGGAGAGAAGTTATTTGTTAGTATGGAATACCATAAAGTCATTCTTGTAGTCTTCCACAGAAAGGGGAAGGTTTTTGGGGGGAGAGGGTGGGGTCCATCCTGCTATCTGGATTCTAAGAGGTGTTCTGACACCTCTTCCGAAATTGTCTGCTGGAAATCTCCGCCTCTAGGATCACAGTTTTTTCTGCTCCATGACTACGTTTTGCTTTCCCTAATGTGGCTCCAACATAGCTGGAAAATCAACACACATGTTTGCCGGGGTATAAATATCACCCACTGCTATTACAATTCAGGAGACAGAGTGTATTTTCCCTCCAAATAATGATGAATCACTAGTGTCAGACAACAAAAAACTGCAGCACACCATAAATGTTAAGAAAGACGGTAGCTACATTTGTACATGATTTACAGTAGTAGGTCATTTTATAATTTCAAATGAGTCATGACCTAACGACTGGTAACAACCAATGATGACATTAGTGAGTCATAATGACATATGAAACAGTCACCAGCAATGCTTGCCCATGAAAAGACATGAGCAAAAAGCCATGGTTTTAAAGCTGCTTCAGGGAATAATTTGGGACTGATTTAGATGTTTAATTTTGGTGATATTTATATTTAGAACTAATGTCAATACGCAGCATCTTTTGCTTAGATGTTTCTGAAACTAGAAATGGGATTAGTTGTTTAATCAGGTGGAACCTGCATCTTATGTTTGTGGATCAAGACTGAATTGGGGAAAGTAGGAACACTCCTGGAAGCAAAAGGAGAAGACTGCTAAAATGGAACACACAAACTTAAATAATGAAGCTCTTTTGAGTTGATGACATTATGTTTTCTAGCCTCTCCTATTCCATGTTTCTCAATGCATATACTGATAATAAGCTTTAGTAATTGGTGAAAGACATTCACTTGAAGGTGTTTCTGTGGAAGGTCAATGTAGTATTTTAGGAGCTCCATCCTTTAGGTTAGATCTTTTAAAATTTATAATTAATATGTACTGAATATGTGTACACTTACCATGCATGAGTTTTGTGTTTGATTCACTGATAACCTAGGAATAGCTTTGAGTCTTTGATATATAACAAGGGGAAAAAAGACCTGATTTGTAGATCCAAAAGATGAATTTAGCAATTGTGTTGTTTAAAAAAAATAGGAAATGGATAAAAAAAATTACCAAGATGCTTTGTCATTCTCTCAGAAAGTCATGTCAGACCGGTACTGTCATTTCATCTTTGCTTGCAACCATGGAAGACACAAGCTTAAAGACAAATATTGCTGACAATATTTTTTGTTTCTAGAAACTGGTTTCCAGATGTAACAGCTATGTGCTTAAGAAAAAAAAAAGTAATCTGCCTCTACTCCTCTGGGAAGGAGCAGCAGAGAGAATTTATAGTACTACATCCATCTGAGACAAATCTGTTCCTAGATACTGCAGTGTTCTCTAAATCTTAGAAGAGTCACACATGCATTTTGTTAAGCAAAAAAGAGTTTCAATCTCATGTACATTAATGCCACCTTACAGTCTTCTGGAATTATGAAGAGGTTGGAGAGCAGTTAAATATAGTTACATTAAACTTTGAGGCTTTGTCACATGATTAGAGCAGTAAATAGAAACCTTAGCATAAATGGGAACGAAACCTTGAAATACCTTTGTGGAAACTACTTTTTTGGCACCGCTCCAAGGAACAAGCCAGCTACTTCTCTATTTCCAACATTTTCTGTTGTCCCTGTTACTTTAAAATTAAAATGAATCATGCTAACTATTCTTCCGCCAGGGGCTAGACAATAAGAACCTTTTGTTTGCTTATGCAAACCTATCTGAACTTGGTTATAATTATCTCAGAAAGCACAATGGACTTTACCCTTTTGAGGAGAAAAAATGGTAGAAGTCCAGGCATGTGCGATAAGAACAAAAACACAGTGTTGTTGACTTTAATTCTGACTTTGCAAGAAAATTTGCTGAAATCATCAGCCTCTAATTTTTTTCATAGAGAAAGAGATATATATTAACATGTGCACCCAGGTGTTTTTCTTTTTTTTAACTGTGTCTAGTACTTAAGTATATAAAATGTTTCTTTTTCATATTTTGATAGTGCCACAAGATTAGCAATCTTAATGCTAATCCAATCTTAATCGTTAATGAAGCAGAAAATTACTAAAATATAATGGCTTAGCTTCAATATTTACTGAATGACAGATTTTAAATAAAAGAACAGGTATCTATTTCTACATGTTTTTTAAAAATAATTACAGCAGTGATGATAATCAGCTCCAATCAGCTCCAGCAGGTTCTACAGTGAATAATAATTCCAGTATCTTCCTTCCATTAGCTTCCTTTTAAAAAAAAAGTTAAGTGTATTATGGCTAACTCATCATATTATATTTTTCTATACTGCCAGCTTGCAAAATCTTTAGCACTTTTTAGCAATGTCCTCCTAAAGCACATATACATAAAAAAACCCAGTTGAACCTACATAAAGCTTTAGTATATTCCTGAGAGAGAACACTGTGCAAAGCTTAGAGGCTGTACATAACTATATTCTTTGATATTAAGTTGCTGGAACCACATGTTCCCAGCTACATAACAGTAGGGCCTTATTCTGAAAAATAACTTTAACATCATAAGGATCAATGTTTCTTGTAGCTCACTGATACCATATTGCATTTATTCTTTTTACAACTAAAAATACATTTTTCCACTTTGCAGACTCTAAGATCTGAAAATCAAGCTAGGTTCTTTTCCCAAGGAATGTAGACATAGGCACTCACTCAATTACTTCTTGACCCCAAATTTAGCTGTCCCTATGACACAATTAGCAACACCTCTAGCCAGGAACCTCTGGGCTTGCTAACTACAAGCAGGAGGAGGAGTCACTCCCTGTCAAAAATACCAAGTCTTAGCTGTGGCCAACATCCCAAGGCCTCAGAGAAAGGTGAAGGAAATCACCCCCCAAGTTTCCTCATCTAAATTAGTCATATTTGAGAATGAGTTTGTTTTAGCAGGGCTTAGTTTGCCAAGGATATTGTGACCTTTCCTCTCAAGTCTAGGTACTGCCACTACTATTTATGCCTGTTTCAGTTGCAGACCAGATTACTGAACCACTTTTATTTAATGCTTGGAAGCTTCAATTATTGCTGAATGTAGCTCCTGCTCTAATTTTTTATTGCATACATCATCCACATTTCATAGTTTGCAATGGCTTCCAGTTCATTCTTGAATATGTATTAAATTACTGGTTAACACATCAGATGCTTTATGGCAGGCATGTCAAACACACCTGCTCCCTGGCTGGATTCAGACCACAGGTCTCTTTGCAGGCTAGATCCAGTCAAGGGCACAGGGTGGCTCCAGTGATCCTGCCTTGTCCACACAGCAGTGGCAATGCAGCTCCAGGTCTTGCCATATGATGTATGCCCCATGCTGCAGTTGGAGCTGCTGCTGCCAACACGTTTAATGCTGGGATGATAGCTCTGACACCAGTATGGTGCACACAGTGGCAAGAGCTCTGACTCGAAGTCCACATAGGCAGTGGAAGCACTGGCAGTGGTAAAGGGCAAAGCAGTCAGAGGGTGACGGGGTGTGTCAGCCCTCACTCGCTCTTCTGCTACCAGTCACTATGTTCACCAGGCCCCAAGAGCCCCAGATTCTGTGGCAGGTGACTCCCCCCAACTTCCAGTAGCCTATGGGTAACCGGATACAAAAACTGGGGAGTGGCACGTTGAGATGGGGTAGTAGGTACCCCAGGGCTGCCTGCTCCTCCATATCCCCCATTTTGAGGCACACTGCGGCCCAGCCAGCTGGGGTGCAGGGTGCCCATCTCTTCATTTGTCCTGCTGCATGCCACTTGGTATGCTTTGCACCACTTCTTCTTTGGAGTTTCTTTTTAATACTGGGAAATCCCATTAGCAAATTTTGTCCTGGCACTGCAAATTAGCAGCACCGCACATGGTTTACCATGCGATGGATGCAGTTTGTGTTGCCACAAAGAGGTTTGCGGCACCACAAACACCTGCACATCTGGATCTGGCCTCAATGGTACATACATCCTTGAGTTTGACAACATTCCAAACACACAACCAAGACAACAAGGATTTACCTGAGTGTTTTAATGTGTTTGGAGTCTGTTTTTAAAGTAAAAAAGATAGCCAGTAGCTATTTTTGTATCTGAGAAAGCTATAAATATTACACTAATTTAGGAGTTGCTAGTGTTGGGCTCTTGTAGCAGTGACAGTCCTTGTCTAAATCTATCCCAACCATGCAATTGATCCAATAAAAGATAACATCTACAGAAATCTTTGCCTCTTGAAATAATTTAGGAGTATGTTTGAAGTTTAGAGCTATTTGGTTTCTTGCTTGGTTTTGAAGGATCATTTTGTTCAGAATCCTAATTAATCCTATATAGAGATGATTTGGGCCTACTATTGTGTTTTCATGAAGTGAGGATTTTATTTATTTATTGAGGTTCTGGCTAAATTCAGTGATTGACATCTGAGTCAACAGGTCAAGTGTTTTCTAATTTAAATCAATGTGTATTATCTCTGCGCGTGCACTTGTAGAAGTGCCTTTATAATGTCTAAAGTACCAAATAAAATAAAAAGATGCTGTTCCTCAGTCCGCTCAGTCTGTCCTCATTATTGGCAATATTAAAAAGCCAATTGTTTCCTAGGTTGCCAGAAGATCCTTGAAATCTCACTGCAGGTATTCAGTTCATATCTGCCTCCAACCATCTCTATCTGCTCAGTGTCAAAACCCTTTCATAGCTTCTCCAACTATCTGACAGGATCCAGTATCCTTTTCTGAATAGTAGCAGCTCCCTAGGCAAAATCCCCTGCCACAAGTATTAAAACTGACTTGCTCACAGATGTCAGTTAGTCATACTGAATGCCATGCCTATTTTTGCACTGTAATCATCTGAAGGTGTAGTCTCAGCAACAAACCCACTCCACCTTACCCTATATTACCCAGCAAAAGAGGAAGAAGAATGACTAAGTTCTCACAAGTTATGTTATTGGAATATAGCATGACAAGACATGCAGGAAAGCACTGAGGATATTTAGACTATGTTCAACTTTAATACCTCTCTCTCTCTCTCACACACACACACACACACACACACACACACACACACACACACACGTTGTGGTGAACTCTGCCAGACAGTACAAGAAGGTGGAATATGGTGGAAGCTACACTTGTTTCTTATAACTCTAGATACAGACTCTAAAATACTAATATCATTTGCTGTTGGCAGCACACGCAATTTGCTAGTCACTTTCCATTAAAAAACATGCACAATCTAAAAATATTCAGCCACACACAATAGTCCTTACTATCTACCTCAGGAACTTCATCAGGATCAACCAAGTAAATTGATCAAGCAGGCACACCAGAGCCAGTGGCTTCTAAGTTTCATAAAAGTTTGCAGCTGGTCACCTGGGGCAATCTGCCTTTTGACCCCTAGCTGACCCAAAAATGCTACATCAGTCTCTACTGTTTTGTGCCAATGGCCAGCAAAGGGACTCCAAGCCAAGTAGCCCGATTTATCATGGCCTCACCTTGCTGTATATAAACGTTTTTGTATACATGACACTGAACCTAAAACAAGTGCATGTTTGGTATTTTGTAATTCCTATTTCAACATCAATGCCAACAAATATGCATTGCTTACTCCATTATCTGACCACAGCATAATTTTTCATATCAGGTGTTTACATTGTATCTATTTATATCGTGCCTGACCAATCTAGTCTCTTTTTATGACCAGGTTACGAAATGCCTGGACACAGGAAGAGGGGTGGATGTCGTATACTTAGACTTCAGGAAGGCCTTCGATACAGTATCCCACCCCATACTGGTGAACAAGTTAAGAGGCTGTGACTTGGATGACTACACAGTCCAGTGGGTGGCGAATTGGCTGGAGGGTCGCACCCAAAGAGTCATGGTGGATGGGTTGGCTTCGACCTGGAAGGGTGTGGGCAGTGGGGTCCCGCAGGGCTCGGTCCTTGGACCGATACTCTTTAATGTCTTCATCAGTGACTTGGACGAGGGAGTGAAATGTACTCTGTCCAAGTTTGCAGATGACACAAAGCTATGGGGAGAAGTGGACACGACGGAGGGCAAGGAACAGCTGCAAGCAGACCTGGACAGGTTAGACAAGTGGGCAGAAAACAATAGAATGCAATTCAACAAGGAGAAATACAAAGTGCTGCACCTAGGGAGGAAAAATGTCCAGCACACCTACAGCCTAGGGAATGACCTGCTGGGTGGCACGGAAGTGGAAAGGGATCTTGGAGTCCTAGTGGACTCCAAGATGAACATGAGTCAGCAGTGTGACGAAGCCATCAGAAAAGTCAATGGCACTTTATCGTGCATCAGCAGATGCATGACAAATAGGTCCAAGGAGGTGATACTTCCCCTCTATCGGGCGCTGGTCAGACCGCAGTTGGAGTACTGCGTGCAATTCTGGGCGCCGCAATTCAAGAGGGATGCGGATAACCTGGAAAGGGTCCAGAGAAGGGCCACTCGTATGGTTAAGGGCCTGCAGACCAAGCCCTACGAGGAGAGACTAGAGAAACTGGACCTTTTCAGCCTCCACAAGAGAAGGTTGAGAGGCGACCTTGTGGCTGCCTATAAGTTCATCACGGGGGCACAGAAGGGAATTGGTGAGGTTTTACTCACCAAGGCGCCCCGGGGGTTACAAGAAATAATGGCCACAAGCTAGCAGAGAGCAGATTTAGATTGGACATTAGGAAGAACTTCTTCACAGTTCGAGTGGCCAGGGTCTGGAACAGGCTCCCAAGGGAGGTGGTGCTCTCCCCTACCCTGGGGGTCTTCAAGAGGAGGTTAGATAGGCATCTAGCTGGGGTCATCTAGACCCAGCACTCTTTCCTGCCTATGCAGGGGGTCAGACTCGATGATCTATTGAGGTCCCTTCCGGCCCTAACATCTATGAATCTATGAATCTATTTGTATATTCTGCCCCCCAATGCCATAACAAATAACAAAGGTACAGTACATTATTACAAGATGTGGCCAAAATAACAGCAAACAAAAAATAAATTGTATATAAAATCAGACCAGACAACAAATCAGTGCATAGCTCAGTCACAGGAGACAATTAAAAAAATTCCCTTTGTTCTCCTGGCCACCTGGGAGTCTTTTCTTGAGGAGACTGAGACAGTGAAGTTTTCAAGATAAAGTACTTGCATATTTATGACAGAGCATTAATGTGAATTTCTAAAATGCTACCTCTTTTTCAGGCTGACCTTCTTGCAGAGCGTCATGAAGCCGGTTATATTTGTAGGAACTGATAGCCAAGAATAAAAGGGTGAGTGAATTCATGTCCTCTTGAATAAACTCAGCTCTGTGAATCATTTATTGCCTCAGGAAAACTAAATAAAAAAGACCTTATGGACTAAAAGAAGACAAAAATAGAACTTAGAGAGAAATGAAAGTGGCCAAAAAAAGAAAAGTCTGCCATGCATGTGAAAGGTTGGCCAATGCATTTCAGTTGCTCCCTATACCAGATGTAATCTTATAGACTTACATATGATGAAATATATATTCAGTTGTGTAAAACAACATATAGCTCACAGGTACCACAGCTTTCAGGAAAAGAGCTAAAACTCAGAGTCCATGTGTAATAGTCTCCAGATACCTGCTCAGCTGCCTTTAACTTAATAGCTGCAGCAGGGTAATATTCTAAGCACTTAGTATAGTGAAAATCATGTAATGCTGTAAATACCACTATAAACTGGAGGTTCTACAGACAACCATCAAACAGCACTTCAAAATCTTTTCAACTATCTAGAAGGAAGTTACAATTCCAATTGAAAATAACCAGCTAACTAGATTAATATATCCTATTATATTCTGGTAGACATTAAGTACATTTTAAAACTATAGACCAATATGAACATTTCTGGAAAAGAAAGCTATTTTAAATGATTGTTTAACACAGATTAGAAATTACATATTCAAGGTCTTACCATGCCAAGCCACTTTATCTGGAAAGAAAGGAGGGCTTTGGCTACTGGATCTCACGGGTGCATTTTTTGTGCTAGAACCCTGCATTACATAGGTGGCAAGTAAACATTGAAATTCTTAAATCAGTTGAAAGAACTTCCAAACTATGAATCATTACCCTGAAAAGCTTTGGATTAAATATGCAGGATCTGTTATAAGAATAATTGATGTTTTTGGACCCATTCCTCCTCTTTTAGAATATCCAGATCTGTTTGGCTAATAACTTTTTCCCAGATAAATGAAAAGGCTGTTTCATAGTGTAATAGGGAACCCTTACCTAGTTAACAGGAGAAGGCTGGGGGACAAGCAGGGCCCGCAACGACCCTTTAAAAGAAGAGTCTTTGTGGCCCAGAGGGATAGTAATTTAGACAAAAATCAATACAGGGAAACAGGGTTTCAGCAGTCACTAACAGCTCTGCTACAGGTGCACAGAAACCAAGTAGGGCTGAACAGATGAATGAGAGAACAATGGGCTTGCACTGCATATTAGAACAGATGGGCTGGAAGAGAGGGACTTGATCCTAGTATTAGAAACTCACCCCCCAGGTCAGCAGGCTCACTCTAGCCCTGGCTGGGGAAGGATGAGGACAGCCCTGGAAAACAGGCAGGGCTCCCCTCCATTTTGTTCTAAATTCGCCCAGGGTGGGGATGATTTGAGTTCAGCTTGCTCTTTGTTTTGAGTGCCCAGATGGGCTGTGTCTTTTGCTTTCTTACAGTAGAGATGGTAAGGAGGCCCTGGAGGGGTCCCTAAGAGGCACTCTGGGTTTCAAACCCTATCAGGGGCAGGGATGCTAGAGAGAGAGAGGTGGAGGAGACTGGGGCAGGCTGCAACTGAGGGGGCCAGAGTCAGAGCTCTGAGAAAGAGAAAGGCTGAGGTCAAGAAGGTGGTGAGAACAAGTGGGCCCAGAGTAACCTGCAGAATGAGGCCAAGAGGGATGGAGCCTGTACAGGAGAATGAAAGATGACTGAGTGACATCTGCGAGGCATGGCTATGGCTATCAGGGAGGCTGGAGACCACAACTGGAGCCCCTAAGACTTGATTAAGGTCACTAGGGTCATTGGTTGTAACCAAGTTCAAGTTGTGCCATTTGGGTGCAAGTAGTTCCAACTGAGCACATGAGCAGTTTGCAGAACTGACAAGGCTCTGTTAGTGGCTGGAGAACCCAGAAGCCAGAGACCAATTTGGTCCATTAGGCACCAAGGAAACCACTCCAGGACTCAGGGACAACCCCACAATCAGCACAGAAGAAACATCAAGGCGTGGCAGATGCAACAGAAAGGGGGGTTATATGGAGGACCTTGGAGTAGGGGCAAGACTAGGGTAGCCCACAGGGGGTGTCACAGCAGTTCTCAGAATTCATCCGGTCACACACAGAAACACTGTAGCTTCTAAATAGATTAATTCTCAAATCAAGATGTTTATTAAACAACCAAAGTGAATCGGTCCCGTTTCCCATACAGTTTCATTTCTTTTCGACATCCTACCCATTAGTTGTACTTTTTTGTTAGCTATGTCTAAACTAAAGAAAAAAGGGGAGAAGAAAAACCTTCTCTTCTATTTATTTTTGTTTCTTACAATCTCACCACCCCCTCCAGTTTTAATAAAATCTCTGCCACAAAACTATGAAGAAAGCAGCATTGTACCATGTCATATAGTACACATACTATACCTGCCCAGAAACTTCTCAACTAATTCCAATAACTCATATCAAATACACATATAACCCACCCGTGCAGGCTGGAAATGCATGTTGGGCACATGTAGAAAAGATAATTGCAACAATTTTATTCCACCTCTTATATGTCTTAATTCAGGACTACTACTACAGGAAAAAAGTTGAATAAACTAACAAAGGAGGTCCCACTGATTTCTCCTTCACCCCAACATGTCTTGGCAAGACTTGAATCATAACAGAACTGTATTTTGGTGTCTATATTCCACACAACTGGATGTTTTTTCAGTTTTGCAGAGGAAGGAAACACCCAAAAGCATTTTTCAATTGCCCCTGTTGTTACAGAAAACAAATCTGTTGCAGGAACAGCTTGTGAAAGGAAAGCACCTTATTTACTGGAATACAAGACAACCCTGATTATAATTAAGGACCTACTTAAATTGCAGCAGAAGTGCACTTCACAGTGGCTCTGTTTATCTTGCTGTTTTCACTGCATGCCACCCCGCACGCACTGATTGGCAGAGAGGCCCCCAGAGGCCCCAATGCTTGCTGCTTGTTGCCGATTGGCCAGGAAGCAAAAACCACCATATTCAAACCCCCAGTGGCATTGGAGGTGGGGGGTGGAACACAGTGAAAATGGCAAGATTAAAGGAGCCATTTTCGCCATGATTTAGGTAGGTCCCTAAATTATAAGCTGACCTCCCCCCCAATAATTAGATTCTATATATGGAAATTTTAAAAATTTGTTGTAATTTTCTAGATATGGAATCTAGTTATTGGACGTTTGCTTATATTTGTCCCCCTCCCACTGTTACAGCAAGAAAGTAAATCTGGAGGGTGAGGCACAGATGGCTCCCTTGCCCTCTGCCCCCTACAGCTTATTCCCCCTGCAGTCCCTTTTGTATGCAAATGTAAGATGGAGAGCTTTTTTCTCCCATGCTGATGTGGGGGGAGGGTGTGAAACCTTTTGTTATACTGAGTAAACATGATAACTTACATAGTCATCAATAATCAATTAGTTCATGGAGTTTGTAGCATTTTATCCCTCCCAATAGTGATACCAACTGCCACCTAAAGAAATGCTGGTAAAGCCAATGCGTAGAGTAATTCCTGGAGCTAAACCAAGGAAAAAAAAATACATCATAGCTGAAGACAGACTCTATAATCAAATGTAAGAGTTAAAGGATATTCTTCTGTATGTCTATAGTATGTACAAATCATCAGCTGTCTGAAAAATCTGCTGGCAATAGCAAGATTGTACTGGGCTCATTCAGTTAAGAACAATTCAGCTGTGACCTGAATCCATTAAGCAAAATTAATTGTAAAATGGTTTTTGACCATAGTTATATAACTACACAGCCACAATAGACTATATTTATGCAGGGATCCTGGTTTTCTCTGTTTAAAAAATGCAAAATTCTCTGATAAAAAAAGTAAATTCTCTTGTTAAAAATCCCCAAATCCATGTTTTTCTATGATTAAAATGAAATGCCATAGGTATCAGTTGAATACAATGTTTTATTGATATATTTACAATTGTCAAGCAATTTGCAAGCCCATCAGTTTCTTAATCACTATAATAAAATAAATTCCAAATATCTATACATTTTGGCATTTGATTTTGGGTTTTTTATCACAGAAAAATCAAAGCTCTCCCTGCCTCCTTCGCTCACCAGAATGCGGGTCCACCTGTGGATGCCGCCTCAGTACTTTGTGGCACAGAGCAGCCCTGATATGCCAGTGCCCTGCTCATGTCATTGCCCCAACTCCCAAGCCAGAGCCCCTCAGCCTTGCTGGTGCCCCTCACTCCTGACCCACAGCCCCCCAAGCCCTGCCGGTGCCCATCACTCCCCACCCATAGCCTCCAAGTGGGCTCCCAGCTGCCAGGGCTCCAAGGTCAGACACCTGGATCTGCAGCCCCCTGCTCCCTGCAGCAGTGCCCAGGGGAAGTGATGGCAGCTGCAATGGAGTGGAGCATAGAGCCTGGTTCCCCCTCCCCCATGGGCGGCATGGCTGGAGTGAAGCCTGTGGCAGGGAGGGTGGATGAGGGCTGCCTGCTGCAGGCTTGGGGCTCCCCACCCTGCTGCCCTCCCCCTGGGGGCCTCCGCGGCCCAGCGGGCGGACTGGTGCGGCAGGGCAAAACAGGGCGGGGAGCCCCGCTCCACTATGGCAAGATGTCTTCTGCCCACCCAGCAGCAGTGAGGGCCACAACTCTGTGATGCCATACCCTCTGCTGCTGGGCGGGCAAGGGGCACCGTGCCATGGTAGCACAAGGCTCCCAGTGGTGATACTGAGCCTCCCCGCACTGCTCTGCCCTGCCAAAATGGGTCCCACCTGCTCTGCTGTGGAGGCCCCAGGGGGAGGGGCAACAGGGCAAGAAGCCCCAAGCTTCCAGTAGGCAACCCACCCCCACCACTACCCCATGCACAAATGTGGGGGGCAGGTGCCCCCCCTGCCCTCCCAAGAGTGCATGGAGTGGCAAGAAGCCAGCCCCCTCCCACTCCCTGGACAATCAGACCATATCCCCATCCCACTTCCTGCCCAGGCCTTGCAGCCACACGTTTCTACCCACCCCCCAGGCACTGCCACAGCTGGGCAGCGTCCCCAGCCCTGCCCAGCTCCCTCCCTATGAGGGCCTCAATCTGTACGATTCATCAGATCTATACATCTCATAAGTAATGACCAAACATGGTTGTGGTCAGTCACCAAATGGCAGTATCAAGCAATATCACCTTCAGCCAGGTCTCCACAGGTCAGAAGACTACAAACACTGAGATCAGCAGTGAAGACTGAATTCCAAGTTCCCAGCATAGGACTGCACTATCTTACAAGCAGAAAATAATGGTGCAATACCTTTCAACAGAGAAAGGCAGCTGAAATCCTCTGAATCCACAGTGAGCTAAAGTCCTATGCCTATCATTTAAAAGAGGAGCTGAACCAACTTAAGGACCTTAATTTAGTAACCACAGCACCTGGGTTCACAGAATCCTCTTATCTCTTACTATATTAGTGTTCAAGGTTGCACATTTTAGTGTTTTCATGCATCTTTCATGTGTGCTCTAATGAATCAGAAATGTCCACTGTCACTCTTACATTTATTTTCAGTCTACTGTGAACATGGGTTTGAGGAACCCATGTACCTCAGTGGGTAATAGTGCTATAGACTTTTGTTTGGTAACAACTGAAAGCCATACAGACCCTGCCATTTGCTACTTACTTAAGTAACTATACAAACAAGGATGCCTAGCTGCCAGTTACCTAGGAGGTCTACCAGGATCAAAATGTCATTGCCAAGGTAATTGGCATTAGGGTCATGAGCCAGAAAGTCTGTAATTCCCAGACTCACCTTATGGAGATTGATCTGTGGTTACTATAGACGCTGGAAGCAAATCAGTAGAGAATGTCTGCAGTACCTATGTGCCAGATCCCAGACTTGTTCTTTTGCCCCAAACCCTGGTATAAGGATAGTTCATCAAGCAATGAAGATGTAGCATTTACGTCATACTCTATTACATCAATCCTAACTAGGCAAACTCAGAGCTAAGTGGCAACATCTTTTAGTTATACAAGGGCTAAATTGGCTTTCAGAATATGGGAGTGGCATTTGGCTCTCTGACACGACACTCCCACATCAGCACTAAGAAGAACAGAAGATAACCCGCCTAGCACTACACGTGAAGGTTTAGCAACAGTAGTCAGAAAAACACTTACAAATTGCCTGACACTTATAGAGAATCATATTTGTATAGCTGCATTAATGTTGCATTTATACATATTAATAGCTCCCCAAAACACAGCACTGAGCACATTTTGAACAGGCAAAATTGTTGCCATGATATTTACACAATGGTGTAATTAAACCATTGTCTTGAAACAGTAAATACCAACCAAGACTTGGAGAGAGATTGATATCCAGAATCCTGTTTGCTGTAATAAATATTTAATAAAACAATTATCTCTGCTACAACAGTTTAGACTAGCACAAATATGCATTTGGATAGGAAGGAACAGGCCTGTTTCAAAACCAAGAATGCAGACTAGCTCATACTCACAGAGTGGAGCTAATGGGCACCAGTCATAAAAAACAGAAGGCCAAATACTGAAGAGTCCTTTTCCTGGCAAAGCTCCTAGGCACTTGAGTTGTTACTCCAAGAGAATTCTCATTGATGGATTTGGTCCACAGCTTCTAAATTATGAGTCATGCTACAAAAACTTGGCTCCCCTATTTCTTTCACATCTAATTAAATTTACTCTATCCAATGATCTGACTTTTACCGTAACAATACCTATGCCTTCTGCCAAAAGACTGTTTAATACCACAATCTGGCTCCAGAGTGTGTATACATGTATGCTGAAAGGACCATTGAAAATTACCTGCTTTGTTGCCTTTTCCTTCATAAGATCTAGTTGCCAGAAACTGAGTTGTTTCTAAAAGTCAATTAAAAAGCAGCCACATGCCATAAAACATACCCATATTTTAAAGCCTAACTTAGCAGTTTAGACTGTTTAAACTATAGTTTTATCTTTACGTCCCCCACCAATAAAAATCTTCCTTTGTTCTTCATTGGTTAATAGTGATGCTCTTTTCCCCAGAGAAAATTTAGTTTATTTGTAGTAAAGGGCAAAGGAACCAATGAGGATTTGGGGAAATATGTTGCTTTCTAGGAATATACTGTCCCAGCCTTGATGACACTATAAAGAGAGCCTCCAATTCTGCAAAGATAGCTTCCTAGGCAAAGGCTGCATATACTTGTTTCACTTTGTAAGACCGGGACCTCTCAATTGGACTACAATTTAGGACTGGCAGAGAGATGACAGAAATCATGCCTAATAAAGCCTCGAAGTCTTATTTTCATGCACATACAATTTTTCGATACATGTAAACCCCTAAAGAGACATGCAAACACACAGTATCCCTGCTTTGCTCTCTGACAATAAAAATTCCAAATGCTAGCAGTATAAATAAAACAAATGCTAACTGGAACATTCTTCCAAAAAAAAATATGAATGCAACTCAAACCCAATCACTTTAAAATATCCAATAGTGAAAAATACCAAGGGAAACTGAAAAATAAGAAACAAATCCCACAAATCTATCTTCCCTCTGAACTTCTGCTGCTGCAACCCGCTACACATAGCTTTTACAGGGCCATGTGTTGGGTGTGGCAAAATGATGCCTTTATAAATCTCATTTAGATGACAGAGCCAGACCACATTAATTGGTCTTCTGTTACTCTAAATCAATTTCCATGCTATCAGTGCAGGAGTAATTGATAAACACTACTTGTAATTCAGTACCCATTTGGGTTCACTGCCTAATATAGCTCAAGCACAAAGGCTAGGGGCTGCTCTATCTTTCTAATAAGGGTGTTTTAAATTAAGAAACTGAAAGCATTTTACAGAAGAGGAGAACAGACTGGCATTTGTACCCTTTGCCTGATATGCTTCCTGTCCACGTACATACCAGTGTAATGCTAATTAAAGCTTTGTCAAACTGCTTTAATTAAGTGCGAGTGGTTCCACTCCATCAGCCGCATCTTCCTGCCTTCACTCAGGCCACCCTGCTAATCTGTTTCTTTACCCTCCTCCTTTCTGACACACATGGCTCCAGAGCATGGAGCTAAACACTGAGAAAAAAATAGGGATTTTTTTCCCCCAAATTAAGTACATCTGAGCAACTTGCCATGGCCATATGTTACACAGTTAGGAGTGGTGACTGTTAGGAGGACTGACTGAAGGAGAGGCGTGGGCTGACCCGTTATAGGTGTGCCACTCCCACCCAATCAGAACTGAATGGAGGACAGGAAGACAAAGAGTGGGTAAAAGCATGGGAGAGAGAGAACATTGAAATCTCTACCACTTCTGTGCACGCACTCTCATTCAGTAGCACTATGTAAATATCCCACAGGCTTCTGGTTAGAATTTGACAGTTCTGTAATTAATGAACTCTCTCTTTCCGGAGCATAAGCATTTCCCAGTCTGATGGATATAACAGAGGATAATACTTCACATTTAGATTATTATGCCTAGGCTCCAAGTTTCATGCAAAAACTAACTTCACCTGTGCATATCTAGTATCAGAGCTGAGTGAACTACCCCTTTTTAGACAGCATGGCCACATCCAGACACGTGTAGTCGTAAGGTATGTGGAGCTGCAGCCACGTCTCCAGCACCACACACGGCCTGTTCAGATGTTCTCTGTGCTGCAAGGGAGCAGCGTGGAGGAGAAAAAAAACCTGAGAAGAAAAAAAGCAGAGCAGCGCATGCACGGGCAGTGTGTGCTACTCAAAGTAGAGCCAAGTCACCCGGAGCCATGCTGCAGCTGCCGACCAGGCTCCATGCAGCAGAATCGCCACTGCTGCAGCCCTGGGAGGCCCCCAGGACCCAAGGTAAGGCTGCTGGGGCCAGCCCAGTGCTGGCCCCAGCCTCCCCTACTGCCCCCAGGGTAACTTGTGTGTCAGAGGGTGCGTGGCACAGGTGTTCCCCAGGGACAACTACTGGCAGCGCAAGATGTGCTGCCACAAGTTGTCCCCGGGGAACCAAACATCCACACCATGTGTGGACGTGGCCCTTGAGATTGTTAGCCTCATTTCTGGTCTCAAATTAACTGCAAACAGATCGCTACTTTCAGGAATCATTCTTTATGAGCAATCTTTTGACAAACAAATCTTTAGAAACGAATATCTGAAATGAAGTTGGTTTGTGAACTCTTTGTAGTGAGTACCTGTGAGAAGTGACAATCTAATGTAGCAGGACAAGAACAAATTCAATCCAAAGAGGACAGACACGTTACAGTTAAGGAGGTTTCTGCTAGTCTCTACTGCTTGACGTATAAAAACAAAAGGTTGTATTTAATGTAACATCTTATTATGCATTTACAACCGGTAAGATATAGTGTATAAGAAATATCTCCACTAGAAATACTGCTAAATCATAGAATGCAAAGCATTAGGCAAAAAAACCCAACTATTTCATGTGTGGTTTAAACTGAAAATAAGTACAAGGTTTACAGCATCCTTGTTAAAACAAACTTTCATCAACTCTATAGAATGTGGTCACTGGTAAGTTCCATAGCAGTTTTTGAGAATAGCACTTGTAGCTCCAGATGTTCAGGTATTGTAAATTAGCATAGCTCCACTTGAGCCAATAATACCTATTAAGGGGTTGATGTGAAAAACAATTGTGTCAATATCAAAGAATAGGGTTATAAGCTGTAACGATATAACTGTTCCTTCTGTATAATTCTGTAGCTTTATAAGTGTAGCAAACACACCACAATTTTAACCCTGTTTAATTCAAAGTTAGGATGATTTGTCTGATTTTTTTTGTCACAAGATCATGCAGACATGACACATGAAAGGTGCATCTGTCTATGCTCTAACTTAAGAAGTAGGCAAGGTTGGTCAAACAAAAGCTGTATCAGCAGCTACAACTCATGCTTTGAGAAACCCTCTCTCACTGGGATTCTCAGAAGACTGACACAAAGTCTAGTCTACATTAGGAGAAAATACCCAAAGCTAACAGAAATAAATTATCTACTGTTTAACTTTAATTGCAAACAATGGATAACCATGGTTAGCCTCCTTTCAGAACTATAGAGCACAGCTTAACCATATTCTCTGGAAAAGTGATAAACCTGGCTTGTCCCGATTTAGATTGGCAGTGAAACCACATGTAGACTAGGCTCACCTGCACCGACGATAATACCTATTTTCAGCAACTGGTAAAATTCCTAGTGCAGAAAAGATTAAAGGGAATAAATAGTCACATTTCCATATGCATCACATGACCTTTGTTACAGGAACATAGAACTGGAAAGAACCACCTGCGCCAACAAGCACAGTTTCCTGCAATCACAGGCAACCATTTCTCCTTACAGTACCTGGTGTGGGTGGAAAAGGCATGCACATAATAACCTGAATATGCTCAGACTCTCCAATTTGATGTTAGTCACATCCTTTAAAAAAATAAAACAAAACAAAACAACCAACCTCTCCACAAGTAGTCATTAATCGACTCATCCTCATTTTTTTGGTGCTCGCTTTGACTCCGCGTGTTATGATGTGAAGTGCCAAACACTCAGAACTACAGCTGAAGCCAACAGAAGCTATGACATGACCTTACAAACTGGTACACAACATTACGTGCCTTTAAAAATCAGGTCTTCCCTGTTTCAAATAGGACACCCAAAATTACATATGCTTTCAACCTTAATCTCTCTTATTTTTGAGTTCCGTATCTATAAAATAATACCATCCCTACCTCCCATAGGTGCAGGGAGTAAAAAAAAAAATCATGAATGTCTATGAAGTACTCAAATAATAGTGGTATCATGAAAAAAAACAACATGCAGAAATGAACAATTCTGCTTTCAAAGCATGGATTACATAATATGCCATAAATAAGTCCTGTCATATATTGAATGAGGAGGCAAAATAAACACTGAATAACTTCATAATAAATGAGCTTTCTATATGTCTAATGAGACAAGAGTCCTATGGAAAGAATAGTATGTCATCATGTAATTAAAGACTGTAACATAATGAACTTTCATAAGAGGACCACATTAAGGTTGCACAGGGGAAAGTGAAAGAGTCTGTCTGTCTAATTTGCAGAAGGTTAATTTTTAAAAGCCCTCAGGACTGTTCATTCGAAATTGCTTGGCTCCAAAAGGCTGATTCAGTTGTATGACTCAGGCACACAGGTGAATCTCCTTTAACATGTTCCAAGTAAATGGGCCCTGTAGAGGTCTCCCATGGAGACTACATTAAAGCAAAGGAAGAAGTAGCAGTGACAGTGGCCAGTTATCCACTCTGACATCTGTTATCTAGCATCCAGACTTCCAATCACACTGTGACCACTTGACAAACTATCCCATCATGCAAAATGTCTAGGTATTTTCACTTCATGAACAAAAATGCAAGCCTTCTTTTTCCCAGAGCAAGGGGCAAGTTTAAAAATTAAAACAGTACAATAAGGTTGATGCAATCCTAAGGGCCAGATCCTATTCTATCTATTGGACTTCTAAGTGCAATGTTTTCCCACACTTCTAGTTACCTGAAAAACCATTAACAGGTGTACTTCTTAAATGCACCTTCCCTAGGTATAAAACTAATTCATAAAAAGACTTGAGCAAGGTAGAATAAGTTTACACTTAGACTAGAAATACATGTTGCCAAATGAAATTGAACAGCTGTGTCCCAGCAGAGCTAATCCACTCCACTGGGCAAAACACACATTGCCTGTGGCCTCACTTATTGATACTACAGCGCAATGGACAACAACATGTTCTACTGGCCTACTGTGTAGGGTTGGGTTCCTCAAGCCTGGGAGAACCCGTCCAGTTTCCCCTACCTCCAAAGGGCATCTTCAGGGCACATGTCTGCAGGCAGGGAAACCTTGATTCCCCCCCGCCCAACCTTACTAAGAGATCTCAGGAGCTCAACTCAGTAAGTTGGGAAAGCCAGACAGGTGATCCCTGGGCTTGAAGGACTTGATCCTGCATGTGTACTGCCAGGCCATACAGGACTGGGCCCCTGCAGCACCTGCCTGGGGCAGCTGGAGATTGAAGGCAGCTCCAGACTGGCAGTGCTCTCCCAGCATTAAACAGATGTCCACTGTTAAATAGCAGCACAACTTGATAGTAGTTTCATTGCGGCCACAATGGCCTTTTTGCCTCCATAAACATGTTTATGGAGGCACAAAGGCAATGAAAGATGATATTGTTCCACCCTTGGACACCTAAGTGCCACTGAGATATCCAGGAGGTCAATCAGCATCTAGGCCTAACTGTGCTAGCACATATATATGAAGAACTGTACAAAACTTTGATCACTAAAGAATACTGTTCAGTTTGGTAGAGAAGCCACACTTGAATATACAAAACCAAGTGCTACACTCAGATGAGTTTCACAATGAAAACAGGAAACTGTCCCTTTTACATATAGTAGTATGCTTTCATACTACCATGTGAAAGCATATTACCATGGTACTGATTTGTAGCAAAGCTAATGTATTTTCTTTTGTCTATAAGTAGTGTATTTCTCTTATTGAAAACAGACATTTCATATTAGTGAAACATACAAGTTATTCACAGCTTAGTTACAAAAAGAAATCCCTTGGAAAGAAAATACAAAAGAACAGCAAAGGAGTTTCTTGCCTAGATAATTTCAGTCTCTCAAAACAAAACATGAACATATTGCCAAGAAGTTAGGAAATTGCTAAACTGGACAAGTAACAGGAGTTAGAGTAGGAGATTTGTGACTTAAGAAATCTTTCCTAGGTTAGATCACGAGTGACATTTTTTTTAAAGAAACCACAAGTATAATATTTAAATACTCAACCCAATGAAAGACAATGAAGATTTTGGGCCTAAATTCCATTTGTTCCTTTGAAAGCCTCCCCACTCTGCATTTGTATAAGGCACTAATGTATGTCTAACACAAGAAACATTAATAACGAATTGTGAATGAGTAGGATTTCAGCCCATTTCACTACTTGTGGGGACAGTGTGCTGAGAATATACAAACACTTGGTTGAAGAACCAGTTATGGGTGTGCACACACATACACATGGCTTTAAGATTTATTAGCAGAGCTTCTGGGTTATTAAGCAGCTTTCCCTCCATATCATATGCAGAATTTTTCAAAGTAAAAGTATTTAGGGTAATAACTTCAAGTGCAATTTTAGAGAAGACTTTCTAATATTCCATGCAGTCCAATAGACTATCCTGCAAATGCAACCTACAATCTGAGTATTGAGTGGTATCGTTACTGTCTTCCTTGTCTCCATCAGCAGAAAAGGTACTATGACACAAATTTCTCAGCAAGGATCCAAAACAACCAGAAGAGTGCATATAACCTCCTTTTTTGGCAAAGTGGTGAGACAAAGAAGCAATACACTATACAGCATAAATTCTTTTGAATTAGAACATGCAATTTCTATCCATCTTTTCTGACTACAATGACACAGAAAAATATTTCTGTGAAAAACTGATAAGCTCTCAATCCATTCTTCCAACTAAAATTAAACAACACTAAGCACTCAAACATACTTCAAAAAGGCAAATGTTTATAACCCCGGCCAACTGGATCCACAATGTTAAGTATTAGTAAAAGAAAGAAACCAACGGTTTACCACTTGAAAATGCTTTCAGATTTCAAGATAGGCAAGGATTTCTGAAGGTGATATCTTTTATTGGACCAACTATGTAGTTGGGATAGAGTCAGACAATCTTTTGAATGCAAGACATTCTTTGATCAGGCTGGTTTGAATACGCTTTAGAACAGCATAATGACCATCAGAGACATGCACCACCACTAACATAACAGCCCATTTCCAGCACTACAGTAGAGGCAACTTCATTTAGGCATCCTAAGTGCTAATGTGTAGTGCTTTACAGAGAATTCAAGACCTACTGGAACCACAGCTGTTATGCTAACTGCTTGGCCTTACCTCATTTAGCACTCAACTTGAAGTGGCACAAGAGTTGGACTTTGCAAAGACATATTTACTAGATGAAGGATGAATGTAAGAGAGGAGAGAAAAAGGAAGAGAGCTACATATACACAAACACGTTTAAAATGCAGTTGGTATGATATGACTAAATATGTACAACATGTCTTATTGTGATAAAGTGGTATGTCGTGCACAGCTTATATTTCACCTATCCTTATTTAAAACACAAAACAAAACTCTTCTACTGGCCAAGGCTTAAAGAAAAGAAAAACCTAGGAAAGTCCTAGCCATCTAAAGGTAGTGCCAGATACTTATGCATGGTTGTTGATGCAATTATTTTCAGTCATTACAGATTTCATGTAAGGTATGAAACTGACATTTTGCCATAACAGTTTAAAAATGTAGGGTTCAGAGAGAAGGAAATCTGTTGCAGTATATGGCATAGTCTATGAGGACTATTTCAATAAAAGCACAACTTGGGACCCTCCATATAAGAAATTCAAGATACAAGTTTACTTTGTTTTTTTAAAGCATAATTTTGTTTTGATCAATACACATATCATGACTTTCTGTTTTTGCAAAATTAATCATCTTGGTGTGGTGTACGAGCCTATCCTACAGTGTTGAATAATCCTCTTAAAATTAGACTGCAAAACTAAATGATAAACACATGTTTAAAAGGAAAATAAAACTGAGAAATGTGTACCTATACTACATATTACGACAGAATAACATTATAGGATAGTTTCAGAATATTTGTTCAAAGTGATTAAATATGTTTTACAGGCAGTCCTCAGACTTACGACACAATTGGTTCCTGAAAACCGCGTCTTAAGTCGAAACGCTGTAACTCGGAACCAATTATCTCATAAGAAACAAGCTTATAAATGGAGGGGTTGGTTCCTGAACCAAGGCCCGATACCCTATTTTCACCAAAAATACCCCAGAATTTTGTATTCGATCAATTATAGATGAGTAATATAGCTAAATTCATGTATTTATATTGTAAATAGCAATCATATTGATCTGGAAGGACTTCTTTGAGGTGACCTTGCTGGATTTTTTGAAAGGCTCTCATTTGGACTTTTTGAAGGGTTCTTGGCTGGAGTCTTCCCAGGAGTCTTGGCTGCAGGTTTTTCTGGAGACTTGTCTGCTTTCTTAAAGAAAGTGTCCAAGGAAGTTTGGACAGATGATCTTTAGGGAGATGAGCAACGCAACGGACTTGTTCACTGGCATGGCGTCGCATCAGACCAAACGTTGTAAAGTTGAAACTGACGTCTTAAAGTTGAAACAGGGTATCAATGTATAAAAGTTGTGAGCGCAAAACGTTGTAACTCGAAATGTTGTAAGTCGAGGAATGCCTGTATTTTTATAAGACGCAAACGCCACTTATGGTACTTTTTTAAGGAAAGGTCTAAAACCTTGAGTGAAAATTCTCTTCTCTCTCTCTTCTGGTTTACGGGAAATACTGAAACATTTCTAGCACCTTATATGTTTTAAAGCAAACAACAGTTACCTTCACTTGCAGAGAATGAAGAGACTATGCAAATTTCTCCCTTGAAACTCACTTGGCAAAGACAGAGCCAGCTGCAGATATATCAACAAGCTGAGCTTACAGTATTGTATGCTGTATACTTCTACCATTCCAGAATAACAAAAAAACACCTGGTCATCTGAAACTCTACTTCATTCAATTAGACAAACCAGGAAGACATTCTCTCAGGGGGCTGTTCTATAAGAGGTAAAATGGACAAAAACTCAGAATATAGAAACAACAGAGAAATTAACTGAGTGTAAAATTAATTTACTTTCAAGAATGAACTAAAGCTGGCCATGGCACTAGATGGAGGTTTATCTTCTTAGAAAAGAGATATATACTGGTATACTGAACCTGAGGGCAACCTAGTTAGAGCTGCAGGATTTGGAGGCTTTTCAAATGGCTTTCCTAAAACAGCATTTTTATATGCCCTTTCAGTAGTAGTTACAACTATTCTGGTAAAACCTCACATAGAAAAAATGCTTCTATATATAAAATTGTAGATTCTGAGTAAAAAGGGTATATGAAAATTCTACAATAAAATTAACAGACTATTCATAGGTGTAATGTCAGAGAGGGGTCGTTACTATCAATAACTATTTTGCACGTAAAAGTAGTAGGTTATATAAAAAACAGTTACATAATTTCAGCAGCTCACCATTAATATTTTATTTAATAAAGTGTTTGATGCTCTTAGTATTCTAAATTCATTAGGAAAATGATGTACTATTGGCAGTTTAGCCTGCCAAATAACTTAGAGAAAGGAAAAACAGAACTAAAATTTGTAAATGGTGTTTGGGTTTCCACTAGCTTTATGACCACATACATGTTCTTTTAAGTAATTAAAAACCTAGAATTGGAGAACTGAAATACTTCAGTGGAACACATCTGTACATAATAAACACACAAGAATTATAAATATCTTTCACACTAAAATATATATTCCATATACATACAAACACAGAGCTTAAAGAATTATACCAAAAAACCCCAGAAAGAAATGACTCAGACAGCCTTCTAAATTGTGAATCAAGTGCAAACAACTGATTTAATGTCATTTCTGATGTTCATAGTCAGCCAACTCCAAGATGAAAAAGAACTCTAAGAATGAAATTAATAAGACTGATCAGATTCATAGCTACTCTGCTGATCCTGTGAAAAGCAAGGGAGCTGGCAATAAGCATACTAATTTCATGCTATTGAATATCTGAGAAACTGTTATGAAGGTGAAGAAAGACAGAAAAGCAGAAACAAACTATTCTCATTCTGTTTTCAGCAATCAGGAGATTCTAGAAGATAAATGGTTATACAGGATTCCTCTCTGAAGTTTTGCATTTAAGATTTATCATACAAGTCTATAGCTAAAACAAATGATACCAACTCTGTAAAGTCCAGTGATAACATCCTGTTAGAAAGCCTTCCTCAGCAGGGCACGAAGTTAGTGCTCCACTTACCTTTTTCAAGTGGAGGCCAGTTCCCCATGTTTTGGTCTGTAAATTTGGACCTACACATACACTGGATCTGCAAGCTTCTAAACATCTCTGACTCTGTGTAGACACTAGAAACTGTCCCTTAATTTTCTGGAACAGTTTCCAGGCACTTTGGTACTACTCCTAGAAAATAGGACCCCATAGTCCAGCATCATGACTTCCTGTTACATGTGGTGTCAGATACCAACTTACAAATCTATGAGCCACTGTCTGGTATTATCACTCAGGCTAAGTACAGACAATCAAAAAGCCCAAGGCTGAATTAATTCAGTCTTTGCAAATTAGTCTAAACTGCAGAGATTATATTGAACCACAAGTGAACAGATATTTACCTTTGATTCAGGTAATGCAGCCACATGCCTGCCATGGCTCAAGCCAGAAGCCTTGGGGTACTAGAGCACAGCTCTCTGGCATATAGCCAGCATGGACTGTATGTTCACTTCCTCTTCCTGCTGCCCCCGAGGTCTCTGGGATTCACAGTCCAGAATTACATCAGCAGGACTCTGCAGGATTGCTCATCACTTCCTCTTCCTGCTTTTAAGAGCCTCTGGGATTTGTAGTTCAGTCACAACCAGCAGTAAGTTTGAGCAGTGGAAAGGGTGTTTAACCCCCCTCCCTGACCCCAAACAGAGTTTGCCTGGGGGGGGCAGCCCCCCCCGGAAAATGGGTTGCATTCCCAGCTGGGCTTGCCTCCTCCCCCTCCCTTCCTCCCTTGTCAGCCAGCCCTCATTGCTCCTGCTAGGGAGCAGAGCGGTTGGGCCAGCCCTGCTCTCTGCAGCAGATAATACAGCCCAGACCAGCCCAGGGCTGCAAAGCAGGCTGGGATGCTGGGGAACTCTGATTTAACTTGAACCAGGAAGGGGTCTGGAACAGAAGTTTCATAAACTGGTTTGATCCAAATCAGTTCAGCCTGATACTACATACAACCAGGTTTATCTTAAACCAGTTTCAGCCATTTTGAAACTGGTTTACATGCACTGAGCTTCTGTTCTGTTACAGGTTGAAACCAGTTTCTGAACTGGTTTTTGTGCAACTTCTGTCCCTAGCCTTTAGGTGCAGATTCCATCTACCCAGTCTGGGCATTTATAAAGATTGCAGTTTTTGATTAAGCGCTGTGCTGATCGCTGGACACCGCATTCACGCAGGGGGCCGCCCAAGATGTCCATCTTATGAAGTCCAGAAGCTTAGTATAACAGCTTCTGGACCATGCAGGAGTACAATATTCTGCTGGGTCATATACTATTGCAAGTGCAATGGTTCTGAGCATTCTGAAGTTGGCACCCCATGTCGTGCTGGCTAAACATCTTAAGGCAGATACCCATGCGGAGATTTTACTGCTGTCCTTCTGAATGTGATGTTGATAGGTGAGAAAACAGCCTAATGTTACTGCTAGGTAGATTGGGATATGCTCATGGGAATGATGCGGTTGCCTACTCTGTTATTCAGCATACTCATGGCTCAATGATTATCCAGGTAGAAAACTGAAGATACTGATTTATTGATGCTCAGCTATAAGTGCCACTTTTGGAGATAATCATTGATGAGTTCCACGTCAGTACTCAGTGTCTTTTCCAGTTCTGTCACGTCTATTCCTTGGGCTACTATGGTGACATCATCAGCGTACATGTATTGCTTAGATGTTGTATGCAGGAAGGCTGAGGCATATACACTGAAAATATTGGTGGTAGCACGGACTCTTGGGGGGGCTCCATTCTTCAGAGTTCGTACTCTGCTTTTTTCTCCTTGGTTAGTAGTGAGTTTGAATGATCTGCTGGAGAGCATGATGAAAGCACATAGCTTGCGGTCAGGTACCATAGAGTACAGTTTATATTTGAGGCCTTGATGCCATACAGCATCACAGACAGCTGTGAGGTCAATAATGACCACGCCTGTTTTCTGACTCATTTCAAATCCAGTTTCTGTGTCAGATGTAAGTAACCTAGCTTGATCAGTCATGCATCAGAACTGATTCTCCAAGATACCCAAGTTACCTAAGTGTAATTTTCTCAGAGCTGCACCTACACATACAGATTTACAGATTAATGTGGTAAGGGCATGTGATAGTTGAAAAAACTTTAGGGAGGCAGAGAGAGCGAGGGATTTTACAGACACATTTCTAAATTAAAAAGTTTATTCAGGGAAAACACATGGGATACACAGATTTAAACAAAAGGATAAACGATTCACAAAATTCCTGCCTCGATTTTCTCACTACTGTAGCATTCTTTGGCATTTAGTCCAGGACTGTTCAGAGTCCTAGAAACTTTTCTTCTCCTTGTCTCTTTGTTCTGACAGGCGAATGCCCTACTAAAAGCAGACTGTCTACCTTTAATCCTTAGCGCCATGTAACATAATTCTGCTTAGTTAGCTCCAAAACTTCCATTCATGTGATCAAGACTGGAAAACTATTTCCTTGCAGCTTTGGATACTTTTCCAACCACTTACTGTATTGCCAGGACAAAGTCATTCAGCCATAAGAAGCCTCCATTGCTTGGCATTGTTTGTTAACTTCGTTTTCAGTCCAAATTTGAAGTAAGAGGACACAAAAAGTGAAGGGCAAGTGCAACAAAAACATTTTGCAAAACAAATTGGAGCTTTTGTGTTGATACAGATGCCTACAGCCATATATACAATCATCATAACAGCCATCCATCTATACAGCTAGATATGCACATCTATATTTACTTGCCCAAGTCTGTTGTTATAAATTAGTTTTCACTCCAAGTTTAATTTACACTGATTTAAATATAGAACACAGGGATTTTTTGGACCTTGTGATAGAACCAATGTAGGTCATGTTCAGAGACAGTTTTTGCAAGGTAAAGACTTAGGTCTGTGCCCAAAAGTACATTTACATAAGCATTTACTGTATTTGTCCATGTATATCTGCAGTGTTCAGTGTGATGAGGTGCATATATTTTTGCCTGATTTATGCGTAAGAACTTCATGAATGCACACTGTGGCAGGGCACTGTGTGCGCCTGCCACTTTAAGGGCCTGGAGCTGGCAGCCACCAGGTGCCTGACGAGGGCAACCATTTTGGAGGCAAGGGCTGCCTATATAAACAGGGCAGTTTGGCTGTAGGGGATGGTAAGGAGGCTGCTGGTCCTGGGCATGATCTAAAACTGCACCCTGCTGGGCGTGGGTGGCCTGGTGGGGCTCTCAGTGGCGCAGGAGCCCCCAGGAAATGCCAGGCCAGTTACCACCCCGATGAAAGGGGGGTTGGGGCACCTTAACCCCTTGCCCCCACCACTGGGTGGGTAACCCCAGTGTTTGTGAAGGGCCCAGAGGGCGGACCCTGGGAGAGAGTGAGGGGCTAGAGACCCGACCCAAACAAGAGAGTACCCTCGACTGGCCCGTGCTGGGGCCAGGAGGGTCAAAAGGGCCAGGGGCCCACTGTGAGGGATGCCCAAGAGCCGGGGGCCTGGGGT
Organism: Alligator mississippiensis; assembly: GCF_030867095.1. Lineage (NCBI taxonomy): Eukaryota > Metazoa > Chordata > Crocodylia > Alligatoridae > Alligator > Alligator mississippiensis. The sequence goes on along the minus strand of NC_081825.1, from coordinate 124,958,027 downwards.
CCTGACTGGCCTGGAGGTGGGCCAGGGCTAGTAGCCGGAGGTCCCAGGGGGACCACACCCGAGAGGGGAAAATGGTTTTGGGGGACTAGGTAGCCTGAATGAAGGCAGAGAGGCCTTCTGATTGGAGGGATCACGGAGGGATCCTGTTAGGATGATTCTGGGGCCCAGCATGGGGGCCGGTGAGGATGCAAACACCAAGATGCCATCTGCGAGGCTTGGGCTGCAGTATTGGGGAGGAAAGGAGCCGCAGAGAGCGCCCCCTGGCATCGGGGCACCAAAATGGGCAGCCTCACGCTTAATTGACATCAATCAGTGAATCAATTAACATCAAGGTGTGGCGGATGAGAGGGCGGGCGGTTGGCCCTAGAACAGGGGGGAGGGCCACGGAGATCGGCCTTGAGGAGGCCCCCTGTTACACACACACACACACACACACACACACACAAGCGTATACATTTTTACTTTAATTACTACTGATAAATGTAAGATTCAAAATGGCTCAGTATCTTTGAAACAATAGGTCATTTTCAGTTAGGAGTCTAAATATGGATTTTACCATCCAAAGTTAAGCAGCTCAATCTGAAAACTTTACTCATTGCATCTACAACCAATCCTGCAGCAGGAATTAAATTTTGCTGCTAGTTACACTGGATGCATCTACATGAGTAATTAATGCTTTGAGCTGGAGTGAACTGCACCTGGGCACAGAGTCTAAATGTGCATGCGGAACAGCAGCAATTTGAGCTGGGGAGGAGCAGGCCCCCTGCTGGCTGGGCTGATGGGACAATTTATGCCCCCAGTCACTGTCTACACTTGAGTTTCAGTGCAGTAAAGTATTTGGTCATACGATAGTACTGTCCCTGACAATACTGTCCCACAGCAGAGTTAATTAGTTTACTGTGCCCTAATACTGGTGCACATGGAGTGCCTATACAACGCAATGTAATTACAGTGTATCAGAGCAGACTTGATTGGAGTGAGATAATTACTGCGCTCGAGCAACCTCCAGCATTTCGCGATTCAACGTCCCTGCACTTGAAAATGGTGGCAGGAGCACTTTAACTAAAGCTCACTTGACAAGCTTTAGTTAAAGCACCCCCACTGTCATTTTCAAGTGCAGCGGTGCTGATGCATGAGATGCTCCAGGTGCTTTAGACTGGCTCTTGGAGCTGCTCTAATTAAAGCACCCCCCATCCCCCCCCCACTCCCAGAGCACATGTATAAACACCCATGTAGACTGTGATGCTTTACTGCAGAGCTAATTAGTCAACTCCACAGTATAGCACACATGTAGATGCACCCACTGAGTATAATCTAATGTTACTATGAGAGCACTGTAAGCTAATGGATGTTATAATTAAGTTTGATCCTTCTCCTTTGATTCTATTCTGAAAAACAACTTTAAAGAAGAGACCGAAAAGAATCTGTGTTTCAATGCTTTCCATTTTAGAAGTATACAGCTTACATGAATGGATTCATGTTTTCTTAAGTGCACAAATCCTTAAAACTAAAAACCCAAACAATCAAACTGCATCATTACCAGTAATACAGGTTTGATATACCTCTGCCCACCACATTATCTTCAAATTATGCCTGCACAGTCTTCTGCTTTCAGAGTAACATCAAAGTTCAGAAAACAATTTTGTTAATGGTACACATTAAGTAACAGAAAAACAGCTCATTCTGCACTGCCAACAGGAGTAAAATGTAGTAAAAATGTATTATTGTCTCTGAAGTCAGCAGATGTGACACTGAATGCAATGCTGATCCACAATCTATTCAACCTAAATGAAACAACACCCACTGACATCAATAAGATTTGGATCTCTCCCTCAGGGACCAGAATCGTTCATAGAAGTGTGCCTTGTGTGCCAATTTACACATAAGAACCATGTTTTCATACCTGGGATTTAAATGGTTTTGGGTTTTGAAGGCTGAGAGTAGTTAAGAGTGTCCAAGTTTCAAAGTGACTTAGCCTTTTAGGTGCCCAAGGCAGTAACAGTTGCATTGGTAAGCACTTGATCACAACTGAAAATTGGGCATGGATGCTAGTGAGTCATGGGTTTACCGGGTTTTTTGCTCAAAACTCTAGTCTTTATACAATCTAAAAGCCAGATCCAGAATAAGAGATTGGGATCTTGGCCAAGTCCCGGAGGACTGGAAAAGGGCTAACGTGGTCCCCATTTTCAAAAAGGGGAGGAAGGAGGACCTGGGCAACTATAGGCCAGTCAGTCTCACCTCCATCCTTGGTAAAGTCTTTGAAAAAATTATCAAGGCTCACATTTGTGAGAGCCCAGCAGGGCAAATTATGCTGAGGGGAAACCAGCACGGGTTTGTGGCGGGCAGATCGTGCCTGACCAATCTAGTCTCTTTCTATGACCAGGTTATGAAACGCTTGGACACAGGAGGAGGGGTGGATGTCGTATACTTAGACTTCAGGAAGGTCTTCGATACAGTATCCCACCCCATACTGATGAACAAGTTAAGAGGCTGTGATGTGGATGACTACACAGTCCGGTGGGTGGCGAATTGGCTAGAGGGCTGCACCCAGAGAGTCGTGGTGGATGGGTCGGTCTCGACCTGGAAGGGTGTGGGCAGTGGGGTCCCGCAGGGCTCGGTCCTTGGACCGATACTCTTTAATGTCTTCATCAGTGACTTGGACGAGGGAGTGAAATGTACTCTGTCCAAGTTTGCAGATGACACAAAGCTATGGGGAGATGTGGACACGCCGGAGGGCAGGGAACAGCTGCAGGCAGACCTGGATAGGTTGGACAAGTGGGCAGAAAACAACAGGATGCAGTTCAACAAGGAGAAATGCAAAGTGCTGCACCTAGGGAGGAAAAATGTCCAGCACACCTACAGCCTAGGGAATGACCTGCTGGGTGGCACAGAGGTGGAAAGGGATCTTGGAGTCCTAGTGGACTCCAAGATGAACATGAGTCAGCAGTGTGACAAAGCCATCAGAAAAGCCTTTATCGTGCATCAGCAGATGCATGACGAATAGGTCCAGGGAGGTGATACTTCCCCTCTATAGGGCACTAGTCAGACCGCAGTTGGAGTACTGCGTGCAATTCTGGGCGCCACACTTCAAGAAGGATGTGAATAACCTGGAGAGGGTCCAGAGAAGGGCAACTCGTATGGTCAAGGGCCTGCAGACCAAGCCCTACGAGGAGAGACTAGAGAAACTGGACCTTTTCAGCCTCTGCAAGAGGTTGAGAGGCGACCTTGTGGCTGCCTATAAGTTCATCACGGGGGCACAGAAGGGAATTGGTGAGTATTTATTCACCAAGGCGCCCCCGGGGGTTACAAGAAATAATGGCCACAAGCTAGCAGAGAGCAGATTTAGATTGGACATTAGGAAGAACTTCTTCACAGTTCGAGTGGCCAAGGTCTGGAACGGGCTCCCGAGGGAGGTGGTGCTCTCCCCTACCCTGGGGGTCTTCAAGAGGAGGTTAGATGAGTATCTAGCTGGGGTCATCTAGACCCAGCACTCTTTCCTGCTTATGCAGGGGGTCGGACTCGATGATCTATTGAGGTCCCTTCTGACCCTAACATCTATGAATCTATGAACATTCCTGTTTGTCTGACAGCCACAAAGTCTAAATTAGCCCAACTCCTATCGGGGACTAACCCTTACATGAAAGCAATGATCCAGGAGAAATTGTAGATATGCAGGCAGCCTTTCCAAAAAAGACAGTATTTATTAGGCAATTGGAACAGCATACAGAAACTGGTTTGCCATGTTCTTCTAAAATCCATCTTCTCTTTCTGTTCCTCTGTACATCTCTGATGAGGCTACAATGAAGGAACACACAGGTCTGGTCTATACTGCAAAGTTTTTTTTATAGCCATGCTCACAAATCTACTAGTGTGGACAGAGCTGTGCTGACAGGTTTCCAATAACTTAGCTCAGAGTTGTCCAACTTCTAAGAAGTTTGGGGCTGCACATTCCAGGGTCTGGACCAATGGAACCCTGGGTCACCAAGCCACATACCATGGGGACACCCCTAACCCTCACCCCCACTGCATCATGCACCCATCTGACCATGGCCTCAACCTCAGTTTCCCACATATTGCTGCACTGCACTGCAACACAAACTCGGGTAGGTGCAGATAGTGGAAGCTGGAGGATAGAAGGGGACCCTTCAAACTGGCTGCTGTTGCAGCCAAAATAATGTAGAGAGCAGTGGCTAGACACAAGCCTGCGGGCTGCCACTTAACCTTTTATGGGAAACGAGCAGCCCATGGGCCACAAGTTGAGACAGCCCTGCCTTAGTTAAATGACATTCAGAGAGTCAGTACAGGGAAGTGGGGGTAGACAAAACAACACCCTTTTGCTACCATATACTAGACGGTTCTGCTGGCATAGCTACGGTGCTAATGGTGACATCTCTATACAGTAGGTAAGCCTTTACAAAAACACAGCGGTTCATACCCAGTCGCATTGCTCCAATCTTTTTGGTTTCTGGTCCCTAAAAAGTGATGTCATTGGGGCATCCATTCATTTTTGATTATTTTACCTAGTGTCTGATAAATGGGTCCTATCAGCTCAGACACTGATGTGCTGTCCAGTCACATCTCAGTTCCCCAGCCCAAAGTAGAGGTTCTCTCACTCAATCCAACTGGGTAAAAATAGAAAAAAGTGAGGAAAATGAAAGATGCATATTGTCCTTAAAGAGAGTAATTTCTACTTTCCCAACACAACATTACTTTGACACCTGAAAACTGTAACCTGTGCATTCTGAATTTGCATAGTGGGGGTGGTTAACAGCGGCCATGTCTATATGTTCGTAATGAGCTTTAGTTAAGGTGTATCAAACCTTGTAACCTCCATCGTTACGTATAAGGTAAATGCCCATTAACTATAGAGAACGCTTTTTAAGTGACACTTAATGTGCATTAGTTTATTTTAATGTGCATTAAGAAAAAAGCATAGGGAATTTTTAGATGTGCTCTCAGACGTGGCACTGGGCACTTCAATTGGCAAGCTGTGCTAATTAAAAGCGCCCATGTATCAGTGTTGCTGTGCATCCCTGTGCTGAAAAAATGGCAGCAGGGCACTTTGAACCTAAGCTCATTGAACATGTTTTATTTTAAAGCGCATCGCTGCCTTTTTGTCAGCGCAGACACATGCTGAAACACTGATACATGTGACGTACAAGGCTGCCACAGCACATTAAGTCTGCTGGAGCATGGAAATTGATCGAGTCTGCTCTGATGCACTAGAAGTCCAGTGCATTGAAGCAGGCTCCATGCATGTGTGTAGGAGCCCATGGTTTTTACATGACACTTTAATACGCATTAAAATAGGCTAATGTAGATTAAAGTGCATGTGTAGACACCCACTAAATCATTTTCAGGAAAGCTCATTGTAATTGATTTTGAACCTAAAATATCCCTTCAAATTTTGAAACCACACTAAGGTGTGGTCATTTACAGTTTCCTGAAATGCTGAGACAAGTGCATATGCATACAGAGACAAGTTTTTAATCCAATCCCAATTTCAACCAGGTCTCCATTTTTATGCCCTCTATTTGAGAAGGGCTGCTCATAGCTCCCTTCAAATTTCAATACATTTCTCTTTTTACTGGCCATATGAAGTCATTAGAGACTACTGTGAAGCACTCCTCTACTCTGAAGCTAAGCACCCCAGGTCCTTGTTGTCAATGCAGCAATATACATCAAGATAGGTCCTGAATGCAGACGCACTAAGAGAACATTCCTACAAAGCCAAGTCATACTTTCCCCAGTCTCATTCCATTTGGGGATCTACTACAACTATCTGTCCCCACACCCACCTCCATCAATCCTTTCTTTTTTTAAAATTATCCTTAATTTTCTAGGACTCCCACCACTCCCATACATTAATGGTGTAGTACCAGCACTAGAACAATTGATGCTTGTGCTCCTGTACGGAAGTATTTTCTAGCTGGTCATTATCTTCTAAGTGATCTTATTTTGCTATTGCTAATGGCTATTGACGTGATACATGCAACAGCTCAAGCAGATTTCTCTTTTCATCTTCAGAGTGATTTTTTTTTTTTTTAAATGAAAATATTGCTCTGGCACATCCTCTGCCAAGTGAAGTAAATCAGTTGCACACATGAGTGCAGTTTTAATTTTAACTCTTACTAACAATTATATTTGATTTAGTGAATCACAAACTATCAACAGATCAAAACAACATGGCACAGATTGAGCAATTGATGGACTGAAGTCTGTTTACTTGTACTCTGCAACATGGGAGGATTCAACTTTCCCAGTACTTAAATGTATCAGGTTCCAATGATGGAAGTCAGAACATTTTAAAAAGCAGGTGACTTAAGGAAGACTGTGTGCTGGAGGGAACATAGGTAAGGAAAAGGGGATTTTTTAAATTGGAAAGGGAAATATGTGTTTGTTAATGCAGAGTTTCATAATTAGGATAGCCTTTACATTTCAGCCTCTAGACTTATTTAACTTTGATAAACTATGCACGGTTACTTACATTAATATTTGAAATTTCAAGAGGAATTTGAGGTGACAAATTCTACCTTTAAGTAATGCTGCAATTAATTACTGTTTCATACAGCTACAAATATTTAAGTAGACTACATTATTAAACAGTTAAATTTATGGGTAAACACATTTTTTGGAAAAAAAATACCATCAGTTCATGCATTTCCTTTTCGTGAATATCTAAATTTCAGTGCGCTTAGGATGGCTGAAAACGTAAAGCAATTAACCTGGTTTAATTTTTTCTTTTTTTAAAGTGTTTCTCCTTATTTTCAATGTGGTCCCATGCAACCATCATAACACTGCAGATTGCTCCATGACACTTATTTTCCATTCCAGTAGACTGTTCCTTTACTACTAGTGACTGCGGCTAAGAGTGTATTGTGATATATTATAAATTGCATACACTTATTTTAAGCAGAAGTAATAGCAGCTACAATAGTTAAGTCCCCATTTCATTTATATATCCTTTTCAGGTCCTCATTAATATTCTCCAACAAAAACCTTTTGGGCCTAAAAACATAGAAGACTGATTTAAAAAATTATCTGAAAGAGCAGTTATTGCTGGTTCTCTCTCAAAACAAAGTAAACATTTCAAATGGATTTTTGCAAAAATCTGTCTTGTATTTAGTTCTATTCAATACTTTCATTAACAACTTGGACAATGGAACAGAAAACCTGCTTACAAAGTTTGTGAATAACAATAAGCTGAGAACAGTTGCCAACATTATGAGAGAGAGCAGCATAATTCAAAATCATATTGATAAATTGAAAAAATGGTCCAAAAATCAATTAAATACAATTCAATAACAATGAAATCCAAAATGCTACACTTGGACCAGGCATACTTGATCCCATGCAGGGGGGAGACAAGACAATGACCTAATGGCCTTATGCTTGTACAGTTCTCTGGGAAAGACTTCTATCCAGAATCATGCATACACAAAACTTACTACCGCAATTGATTTGTTCTACATAGTCAGTTTTCCAGATCCATTATTTGAAGTAATAGGTTTTAACAGTTTTTAAGTTAAAATCATTTAAATATCTTTTACTTATGAACTACAGATTTAGATTTGTTTGTATTTCTCAGTCTATATCTTACTATACTGTAGAGAGCTGCATGATATAAACTAAAACAAAGAGCTTGGATGACTTCCAGCACAATTTGATAATCTTTAATATTCAGTCCTGGAACTGATATTCAGGCAATCCCAGAAACACGAGATTATAGCCCTTCCCCAATCCTCAAACATTACATTTCAATAATTGTACTTGTTCCACAGAATTATTTTAATATCTTGAATCCTTGTATCATTACTTACGAAAGAATTTGACCATATAGCAGCCGAAGATAACAGAAAGAAATGCAGACCTCCACAAATGACATGTTTAAATACAGATATATAATGGGCCTCATAGTGGGTTTCAAAGAATATTTTCTCCTGTACTGTGTGCCTCTAAGGCTGAGCTAACAGCAAATAATTCAGTATCATGACTTTGATCATTAATATCAGAAGCGTACGCTATTCTACTGAATTATATTAAGCCCAAACACATTAGATTATAAATACAAATGAGGGGTATTTTTTCCTGTCTTATGATGAAAAGAAACATGATCACAGTGAAGTGTAGCACTTTAATTTATATGGGCCTGCTGCATTTTCTGCAAATTTATTTTGAACTACAGGAAAGATCTCACAGGTAAGAAATAGACATTTGCTAAAAGCTGCTGTGCTACCAAGATTCCTCAAACTGTCCTTTCAAAGAATAATGTTTAAAGGAGTATTCACCATTCATATAGAAAAAAATACCTTTTACACTCAATTTATTTAGATATTTTTTCCTCTAAACCTGTGCTAAGACAGGTTGTTCTCTTTAGGTAGCAAGACATTTAAAAGGCTATGCCTTATTTTTTATGGAAGTGAATACAAATATATTGATTTAAATGATCATTTACCAACTACTTGGATGTACATTATATCTGTTTTTATTTATATATGTTCTAAATGAATAGGAATATATGAATAATGTTTTCATCAGCGTACATCAGAGATGTCTGTCACTGCATCTTCCAAAATAGCCACCAAGGAAATTAAACAAATGTTCTTGTTATAAGATTAAAAGACTCAGATCAAACTGTGTTTTAACTGATTTGGCACAGAAGGACTGATCTTTTATCAGGAAGATGTACTTTGAGAAGAAAGCAGAATCAAAGAGGTTATCTAATTGAGGATAAATAGCAAAAGCCTGAGAAGCATTAACTAATCTAAACACTTCAGTAATTTGACTTAATTTCCCAAAGTGGAGGTTTTTAACAACCTAGGAGGCCTTTATTTGTTGAATTACCTACAAAAACTAGTTTGTTTTCAAACAAATCCTATTACAACCTGATTTCAACAATGCTCCAGAGAATACATCTCAAATAAGCTAGACACAATAGCACCTACATGGGTATATCTTAGGGGTGTGCAAAGCAGGTAGTATTCGATTCAGATTTGGCCCAATTTGGGGGACAACGATCAGTTTGCTGATTGGGATCACTATCCCAATTCAATTTGGCCGAATCTGAAGATTCAATGCCAATTCACAGAATCAGCGATTCCACCACAGACACAGATTTATATGTTTTTTCTACGTACCTTGAGGTACCATGAACGCTGAGATGGTGGGAGGTATGCAGCGTCCCACTCTCACTTCTGGGTCCGCCACCAAGCTCACGGGGGACCCTCCTCACCCTGCACTCCCGTGGGATGCTCCATCTGCCCCACCATCTCAGTGTTCATGAGCCGCACCTGGTACCTTGAGGTACGTAGAAAAAACACATAAAGCTGTGTCTAAGGTCGAATTGTCAAATCTCTCCGAATCAATTCAGAGGCTTCCAATTCGATTTGGAGAGATTAATGGGTCTCTTGATTTGATTTTGATTTGGAGATTCGGCTGCCGAATCTCATCCGAATCAAATCAGCAACAAAAGCTTTGCACGCCCCTAGTATATCTCTCTCCATCAGATTCGTGCAGTCCTGGAGAATGCTGACAGCACAAGAACTGTATTTTTTCACTGCAAGTATGGGGCTGATGGTAGAAAGCACCATGGGGCATTCATACACATACTTTTTCACCCTGAGATGCACTGGAGATCTGGTGCATCAGAGCAGACTCGATTAATTGAGTCTGCTCGGCATGTGAGTTGACATGCACTGCGCTGCATCACTTGCAGTTGTATAAGTGGTGAAATGAGTGCCAGCACAGAGAAAATGGCAGCTGTGTGCTTTTGAACTGAACCACCTTTGATGTGCTTTAGTTCAAAAGCAGACCACCACCATTTTCTGTGCGCTGACGTGCATTTCTCCTCTTATACAACTGCATGCCCCGCCCCCCAGGAGCTTCTGGAAACCAGAAGCTTCTGGCGACCCTGTGGCTGTTCCCCAGCCCTCCCTCATTCAAGAGTTGAAATTCCCATAAGAATGGCTGAGGGAGGGGAATGCACTGCCAGCCATTTCCCCACTCCATGGGGCTTGCAGGACTCTGGCTCTGTGCCACCATCTGCCATTCCCAGCTGAAGTGCCAGGAGCACCATGTGAAGGCACGGAGTCAGCCCAGTCTGATGGCATGGGACTTCCTACGGTTCTGGCACTCTAATATCCCACGGGGCTGGGCTGGGCCAACTCCATGCCACACCGCATGGATTCCAGTCATGCAGCAGGAAACTGCATCCTGCAGCCAGGATGGGCAGGGCCAAGCTGGCTATGTGCTTCACCTTGTGGGTCCTGGCCTTGCAACTGGGAACTGCATGGTGCGGCACAGAGCCAGCCTGGCCCGTCTCATCCTGTGCCCTCCCAGCAGCATGCAGTTCCCCACTGCATGGCTGGGACCCACAAAGAGTGGCACAGAGGGACCAGGCCAAGCCAAGCTGGCTCCATGCTGCACTGTGCAGGTCCCAGCCTTGCAGCTAGAACCGCTTTGTGCCAGGACAGGCGAGGCTGGCCCTGTAGAATGCCACGTGGGTCCTGGCCTTGCAGCCAGGAACTGTGAGCTGCAGCTGGGATGGGATGGGCAGGGCTGATTCCCCACCTCCCACCATACCCCTCCACACTCACTCCCTCCCACAGCCCCCCCTGCCACACACACTCAATCCTACCCCCCACCCCTACCATACCAACATCCTCCCACACACTCCCACCTCAGCCACATACCCCACACCCACACCCTTCTACACCGACCCCCCCCCACCCTCAACCTCCCTCAACAGAGCTTGTGGACAGAGCTCTGTCATCTAGCCCGTGTGGGTTTCAGGTTAGATCTACATGCTACATGCCCCAGATGGGCCCCATAGGCTGCATACATCATGCATTGGCCCTAGTCCTGCACACTGTACAGGGAGTATAGGGCCAATCTGGAGTGGATGCTGCATGTGGGGCTAATCTGCGTGCATGCTGCATGTGGCACCCACACCAGACTGGCTCTGCATGCTGGAACTGGCATACAGGGCCAGTCCATGGGCTGGATCCAGTCCATGGACCAGCTTTTTTCCCCTCATCTGGCTTGCAGGGAAATTATGATCTTGAGACCCTAATCTACATGAATTTAATTGAGAAGGAGCTGAAAAAATGGGGCCAGAGGTTTGCTTTAAGGGACAGACAGATATCACTGATTACCTATTTAAGCCTTCCTATGGTCACAATATTCTCTAGGTGCCAGGTTCTATTTGACATTGTAAGCAACTGCTCCTTATAGGAACTATTGACCAGGAACTTACAGTCTTTTGAAGCTCAGAATTTCAAGGACACAAACCAGTTAAGGCATAAGTGAAGGCATTTTAAAATACCACTTAGGGATGAACAACCAGCTGAAGGCAATAAACAAAAACCAACAACTATAGATATTCTCTTGCATATACATTTAATTCAACAGGACCTTCAAGTATGGGCTTGACTCATCCCCACCAAGTTGTAAGGAATGTATTTTTGTAACTTGTGTGTAAAAGTATGTAGCTGAGCCCAAACCAAGATTCATTCCCACTGTACCACTTTCCCCAGTGTTGCTGCATTTGAGAAGACCTCTACAAATAGAGACCGTCCTTGCAAGTGAATGGTTACATTTCCTATGCTTCTAGATCCAGTCATGCTGTGGGCTGCTCTGGCAGGAGGCCTTTCCTCTCTGGAATGTGGTGGGCGGTTTGCATAACTCATACCCTTCAAGAGGGCATTTTGCCACTGGAATCTACATCAAACTTTGCAAATGCAATTTACTGGGCCACTGTTTATTTATACATATATATGCAGAAATCCTTCTACCCATGACTGAAGTGCACCTACATCTCTAGCCTAGAATGCTACAGAAATATTGTTCTGTCTTCACTGAAAACAGGATATACAGAGGTAAGAACATCCAACTGAAAATGATTGAAGTCTTCAGAGAAATGGAATATAATGTCCTAAATCTGGATCTTCCTTTTCCCTGGGCTAACTGGGAATTAAGTGCCTACTCCATATAAACATTTTCGATGAACCCAAGACCTTTCCAAAACTGTAGGTCACTGGAAGAATTAATTTATTCTTCCTGGGTTCTTTCAAGATACAAAGGTCAAGGCAAAAGGAGTATTTCTCAATACACCAGAAATAAAATTATATTACTGCTACCACTTGTTTGCATACACAAATAAGGAAATTAGTAGCATAGGTATCTGAAATTAATTATTGGTATAAAACTGAAATCCAAATACTGATAATAATATTAGAGACTAGCTATATACCAAGATGAAAACTGAATCCAAATGCAACCATGGATTATTTACCTTAGTTACTTAGTTCTATCACCACATAAGAGATTTCATCTACTTAAACTCTCGTCACAACAACTGAGCATGCATGCACACACACACACAAATGATCAATTATGTTTTTAATTAAAAATGTAATTTTTTTTTATTATTTAGGCTATGCCCAGCTAATGATGCTCACTTGTCTCTATAGGTAATTCAGTATTTGCCCTGTTGAAAAATGAATTCATTAAATTCAGCTAACCAAAAAAGATCTGAACTGATTCTCCAGTGTTCTGTCCTATGAAACATAATTGCAAACTTGATTTGACTGAATAACTACCATTCTCATAATCTCTACCATCCGTTTGGGGTGAGCCACAAAAACAAGAATGCATATGGATTTCAAGTTATTAGACATTATTGTTTCTCTAACAACTAATCAGTTCTCATTACATATTTACTGTAAATATGTGATTTAATTCCATTAAAAAAAAAACACACATACATCCCAACAATGGGTATGGAAACATTTCTCAACACATCAGAAATTAAATTATATTGCCTCTAACAAAATAATCTTATATCAAAAAATTGTTTTTACCAATATATTTTTGTAATTTGTTAACATTGGGAGAAAACATGAATGGTCACACTGGAATTCTGTTTATCTGGACAGTATTTTACTCATGTTCCCCACTTGACAAGTTCAGGGCTATTTTAAATACAAATGAGCTTAGAGAAAACACATGGTAGTTACTATTTGCTTTGGCATTGTTAAGCAACTGGAAGTTTAGCAGGTTTCTACAACCAATTAATGGTCAATTGGGGCTTAGCAGGAAGATCAATGGGTCAAAACCTCGAACACTGGTAACTTCAAATCTTGTGCATAAAGCTTTCTATGCTACTAACATCAGAAAAATGAAATCATTACCACAGAGCAATGCTAGACTAATTATCCTTTCCTCATTATTTTCTCTCTCTATAGAAGAAATATTTTACAGAAAAAAAAAAAATCAAGACTGCGGAGGTAGGAATCTGTCAACATATCTAAAACGAAACACTGACAACTTATCATAATTCAAGATATCATGCTGTGCAAAAGACAGAACAGAGGGCATATGAAAGAGACATATCACCTTTCCCTCCCACAACACTACACCTATGGCACAACTTTTGTGTGCATGTGTGCACACACGCACATATGTTCTTCAGAAATGACTGATGGCTTTATTACGTTCTTTTTCTTAATTACTGGAACAATCACTTTATGAGAGCAATGTAATCTAAGCAGGAACTAGATATTTTTCATAGGACCTAGTTGTATCAACATCTTCATAGGTAATAAAGATTTTTTTTTTATTACAACATCAAACATTTGCTTCATGGAAAGAGCAAAGAACTTTTCTTTTTCCTACTTTTAAAAAATAAAATATAGACAACAAATGCCACTGAAATGGTATATCTAAAAATAAAGATAGATCTATGTTAGAACAATTACACCTTACAAAAATCACAGATACTATCTAGGGTCATCTAATCCAAGTCCCTTCATGAAGCAGAAAAGACTCCACCCTACGTGGTCTGTAAATACATATCATCTCAGTGTGAATGCCTCCAGGCTTGCTGTTCCTACTGTACCTCACTTGATAATACTAAAAAACTGTTTTTTGCCTAATTTGAAAGTGTCATTTTTTCCCTTAATCACTTAAGTGCTGCTTAATCTAGTATGTAAATATAACTGTACCTCCATTGCTGATTTATAGTTATCATCTCTAAAATGCAAACAGCCCTTCAGATTGTTGGCAGGTAAAATAATACTACAGTCAAGACCACTGCAAAAAGGATCAATGTTAGGCTAACATCCTTTGCTTTAATTGGTGTCCTATTAAAAATTGTCTTCTCTCTTCTTAATATTCCTAAATATGTATTTGGATTGATGCTCAACATCTCTCATATAAGTAGCATCTAAGATTAGCCTCTTCTGCCCCTTTTCTAACTTTGTGCAACTGATACATCATCAAAATTACAAGCATATTCAAACAGGCTAACATTTTTCAAACTCACACATTCCATTCCTCCTGGTTCAGTTTAGTTTCTGAGTTGAGATATTAAACTGTTTAAAGAACTTTTCTTTAATTTCTTATCTGATTAACCGAAGAGGTTCTTGTCTACATTGTGACAGTTTGCTTAACGTGGTGGAAGCCTGACAGATAGCACTTCTATTTGAAGCTAATTTTATAATTGCTCACTCAACTCAAGTTAACATAACTGCAGTTAGCAGCCATGTGTTAAGATATCTGCTTATAGATCACACTAGACAGTTCAAAGGTTTAATGGGTTGCAGAGGAGGAGATTCAAGCATCTGAATAAAAGTCAGTACTCATCAGTTTATCAACACCAACAGGCTTCGCTTCCTACATTCTTTCCTTTTTTAATGTTTCTAAAAATGCCCTGCACTCTAACTGCATTTAGACTGTAATCTAAAAGTGCACATATTTCAATGATGATTTAATTAAACGTTCCAGTGAAAATTAAAAAAAAATTATACGTGGGCAGGAAAAGAAATAGCTACACAGAGGATTATTTCCTTATATATTTATGCACTTAGATTTAAGTGTGTCATGGACTCCTGACAGAGGCCGCCAACGTGGATGTTCAGGACAAAACTGTGCCTCAGCTGAGACCTATGCGCTTTCGAACTTCTTTGTGCCTCAGCAATTACTATCCCTTCTGGTACACTGGCTTGGCATATAGATTCTGTTAGTTATCACTTCATAGAAATCATTACTCATAACCTTATTATCCTAAGTCCCCAAGATATATGGCTCTTTCCTCCTCTCCCCTTAAGCACATCTCTTCTCAGAGCTCCAATCTAATTAGTACTTACGGGTACACCTCTCCAGGAACATGAATTTTTTGGAGAAAGAAAAAGACTTTGTAAGTTTTCTAAATTACCTAATTACTCTTTACTTCAGCTAGAACAGGAAATACATAGGTTGACAATTAAAGTTCCATATGCAAAGAGGGTAAGACGATGATACAGGTAACTATAGGTCAGTTAGCCTGACGTTGATCCTAGATAAAATAATGGAATAGCTCCATTCTTATTTCTATCAATGAAAATATAATTAATGTCAGTCAGTGTGGTTTCATGAAAGGAGGATCATCACAGGATGGCATGAGTCCATTAGTCTAGACACATGGATTTCCAAGTTATAACCTTACTGGCAGGGAGAGAGAGAGAGAGAGTGTGTGTAAATAACAAAGGGGAAATGAAATGGACAGTCATTTGGCCTTCAAGGAAAATGGAGTACCAAGCAATAAGAAGGAAATTTTTTTCTGATTGACAGTTCTATTAACTAAATTTGCAGATAAGAAAATGAAAATTCTGAATTTGAAAGTCAGTATGAAACACTTCAGAAATCCACTTCTTTAATAAAATAAGATGGGAAAAGAGGCAGAAACAATGACCCACAAACAAACAAAAAATAAATCTTAAACTGTTATATAAAAATGTGCAAACTCTAATTTCTACCAAATATTCACAAGTGGCACCTCAGAACTTATGGAAAGAGACTGAATGACATAAGCTTCATAAAACAAGGGAAAAAAGCCACAAATGAAGATTCCTGTGGAATCTTCTTGGGCAGAAGTAAATAAAATAAAAAAACAAAGCAGTAAAAAAAGATAATTGTTTTGAATTAACCACTCTGGACTAGTGATGACATAGAAACTTGACCTATAGATCACTGGGTATCAATAGTGGACATACAAAAATGTCATAATTCATGGAATAATAGAATCATTGAAAATTAGGGTTAGAATGGATCTTGGGAGATCATCTAGTCCAACACCCTACTTAAAGCAGGACCATTCCCAACTAGATCATCCCAGCCGAGGCTTTGTCAATGTCGCAGGGCACCTCGGTGCTCTGCTCCTGGAGAGGAGAAACTGCCAGGGAGAGAGCCCTGGCAATGCCTAATGAGCACAGCTGCAAGTTGCCGGGGCAACTAATCAGAAGCAGCTGGCCAGAAGGGGGCAGGGCCTGGCCTTTGTAAAGCCCAGGGCTGAAGCCAGGCTAGCAGTTCTCTGCCAGCAGCCTGGGAGGCAGGAGCTCTGGGAGTGAGGATGTGGAAAGGAGCATGACTTGCAAGTACAGCTCATGATAGCCCTGAGAGGATGGGCACTAGAGTTTAGCCATGCGGCTTGTGGTTGTTACAGCCTAGGGGCTTGTGGTTTTGTTTTGTGTTTGTGTTATTACACCCGGACGCTTGGGTGAGGCTGTAGGGGTTGGAGGAGGCCTCAATTATAGGGACCCCAGAGAGTGTGGGGTGCCCTACCGCCAAGAGGGCGCATTATTTTCATAGCGCCAGGGAAGGCGCAGCTCGCACGCCAGTGCGTGAGCAACTGGTGGCAAGGAGCGCAGCCAGTGGGTCGCGGGCGCAACCAGTAGGTTGCAGACGGGGGACCAAGACCCCGGATTGCATGCGGGGTACATAGACCCCAGCCCCAGGGAGAGGGGTGATCTGATTGAGAAGCCCCGTGCGGGCACGGCGAGCCCCGAAGAGGGGGGAACGCCATAGTATATGATTGAGAAGCCCTGTGGGGGCACGGCGAGCCCCAAAGAGGGGGAGCGCCATAGTATATGATTGAGAAGCCCCATGGGGGCACGGCGAGCCCCAAAGAGGGGGAGCGCCATAGTATATGATTGAGAAGCCCCATGGGGGCACGGCGAGCCCCAAAGAGGGGGAGCGCCATAGTATATGATTGAGAAGCCCTGTGGGGGCACGGCGAGCCCCAAAGAGGGGGAGCGCCATAGTATATGATTGAGAAGCCCCATGGGGGCACGGCGAGCCCTAGAGGGGCCATATCGAGGAGCCCGAGACGGGCATAGCGAGCCTGGCCGCAGGCTAGTGCGGCAACACCCCTCAAACCGAGGCAGGGCGCTGCGGTTGCCCCTGAGAAGACAGGGAGTAGCAGCGCGGTGAGCCAGGGTCAGAGAGGGTAACTGTGCGGTTGGCCGGAAGGGCCGGGGCCCACTAGGGAGTCCCTGAGCGGGACCGCACCATCAGGAGAGTCCCAGTGAGGAGAGCCCAGCATGGGCTACACTTTAGAGGAGGCCCAGGAAGCGGGCGTACAGACCCAACAACGTCTATTACATCTGCGAGGCTTGGGGCATGGTATCAGGGGAGGTTGGAGCCACGCACAGCCCATAAGGCTGGGGTGCTTGAGTAGCACCCATTGTACGGGGAGACCCACGAGGGGTCCAGGAGCTTACGTGCCCGAGGAAACACAAGGCAGCCTCCCTATTACATTTTCCTTAAGAGCAAAGACGTGGCGGGCGAGAATGGAGGGTGCCCTCGGGCCGAAGTAGCGCAGTGAGAGGGCCTCAAGGAGATCACGGCCCTCCGAGAGGACCCCGCCGTGACATTCAAGCTAGATCCTAAGACCCTCTAAGGATGGAGAGTCCACAACCTCTCTGAGTAGACTACTCCAGTGGCTTACTATCCTCCTTGTGCAAAATTTTTTCCTTATATCTAAACTAAACTTCCCTTGCTGCAACTTGAGACCATTGCTTCTTTTTCTGTCACCTGCCACCTGCTGAGAACAGTTTAGCTCCGTCCCCTTTGGAACCCCACTTCAGGTAGCTGACAGCTGTTATTAAATCCCCTCTCAACAAAACCAGCCTTAGGACCAACCCCAGAGGCAATCCACTTGATACGGCTGTCAACAAGACACTGAGCCATTGCTTATTACCCTTTGAGCCTGATGATCCAGTCAGTTTCCTATCCACTATCCACCCTGCAGGTCATTTATCTAGCCCATACTTCCTTAGCTTGCCTGCGAGAATATTGTGGGAGACCGTATCAAAAACCTTGCTAAAGTCAAGGTATATCAAATCCACTGGTCTCCCCACATCCATACAGCCAGTCATGTGGTTTCACAGTGCATTGATAAAAGACTTCTACTTCAACAAGAAATAAATATTGAGTAGGTATAGGACTTTTATTTCTTCTCTGGTTGACAAATCTATTTTATGTTTGGCTCATGTTTTATCATGGGGCTGACAAAGTTATAAGGACTACCTAAAACAAGGAAAACAAAAATGTTTGCACTAAAATCCAAGTTCCAGTGCTCCCCCAATCAAACAATTACATAACAAAAGTTATGAGAATTATGTGGGCTAAGTAGCACATATTATTCAACTCTGTCTTGAACTAATCATAAAACTGTTCTTTACTGTATATGTGAGAGTGAAGAAAGTAAAATGGTTACTACTTAAATTTACTTAGTAAAAATTAGTGATATATCTTATAGGTTTAATGCGGACTGGAATTTGTTTCTGCCATGATCTGAGCAGAAAAGTCCCTTTGAAAAATATATTCAGATCTATCATGGAACTGAGAGGACAACTTCCTAAATGTGAGACAGCTCAGCAGGGCTTTGGTGTATAATTTGTTCAATAAGGCTTCATTCAAAGTTTCTTGAGGAAGTTTCACAGATGTCCATGTGCCTTTGGAGGAACTGATCTTTTTTTAAAATTGGAACCCATCCTCGCACTTAAATGCACAAGAACTAGTGCAACAGGCCACATACTGTATGTACTCAAATATAAGATGACCCTGAATATAATTTGACTCCCAAAAAATAAGATTCTACATACAGAACATTTATAAATTTGTTTTATTTTTCCAGATATTTAATCTAATTATTGCAGGTTTCTCTTGAATTTGTCCCACTCCAACTACTACAGCAGGGAAAATAAATCTGTAGGGTAAGGTACTGTCCTCTGCCTCCCACAACTTCTTTCCCCTGCAGCCCCTTTTTCCTCCCTCCCCCCTTACTGTCACATGTAAGTAAGAGGCAAATTTAAAACAACAACCATCAAATACAAATACCTGTAGTAATTTGTATATATAGCCCAAACACTTAATTCATCCAGAATTGATGAAGTTTACTACTACTTTTTTAACTGCTGCAAGTTTTAGCACAGGTACTCCATAAACATATTTTTAAGTACCACTTTCATATCTACCTATACAGATTATACATAATATTAGTGCAAAGCCAAAAGGCTCATAGTTTATTCATATACATAGCTGGGCTGGGCTCCTGTAGTCAACAGCACATCAAACCATGGTGGCTGCACACCTCAGTATTACACAGTATGTGTAGATACTCTAGATACCCCCAACAAAGGATCCATAAGCTAATTAGCCTCCCACCCATGACTAGATCCAGGTCACAAATCTTGGGATCATCCAGAAATGTATATGCAGATGAGACACTGGGAAACCTGGTCTGGCTCTACCTCATGGAGGGCTGGGCCACACTAGTCATAAGACAGGCTGAGAAAAGGGACAACATTTTGGGTGAACTGCTTAAAGCCCTGTTTGGTGATGTTTGCCAGACACTTAAGACTGGTAAAAAAACCGAAATCATTGGAAATCGGAAAGAAAGGCTCAGCTTAGCTTTGGAAGTAAAAAGGAAGTAAAAACGTATTCCGTGTAGTAGCTCATCACGACATGAAAAAGCGACGTGTCATCACGACATGTCACTAGCTCATCACGACATGTCACTAAGGCTAGGGACAGACATTCAAAAAGCCTGAATCAATTCAATATTTGCAGGTTAGTCCAACCTGCAGAGAGTGAAACAGTTTGCAAGTGGATAGACGTTCGGCACATGCCTGCAGTGGCTCTAGCCAGGAGACCGGGGGCACAAAAGCAGCCCTCCCATCCACAGGGAAGCTGAGCTGAGGAGGAGGGGGCATAGCCAGGCTCCGGCAGGCCCACCCCAGCACTCCCTGACAGCTGGGAACAATCCCAGCACACAGGGCTGCCTGGCCTCAGAGGGGAACTCTTCCCCCTCCTCCCTTTCCACCATTGCCATGGACCCAGGAGGGTTCCCTGTTTAGTGATGGGGGGGACTCTTCTCCTTCTTCCTCCCCTGCTGCCACCATGGGGCAGAGTGGGGATGGGGGCTCTGTGAGGCTGCCTGGCCCCAGAGGGGACTCTTCCCCCTGCTTCTCCCCCATGGCTGGTGAATGCAATTCACCACATGTGATTAGCAGTGTGTGTGTGGTGGCGCTATATGGGATGCTGCCCAGCCCCAGAGGGGGACTCTTCCCCCAAGGGCAGGGGGAGGCTCTTTTCCATGCTAGGGGGACCTCTTCCCCCTCCTCCTCCTCTCCCCAGAGAGGCAGCGGGAGTGCAGAACTCAGCTGGGCAGGGTGTGGGTGTGGGGGATGTAGGGACCGCCACACACTCCCTCCATGGTGTGCAGACCCTGCTGCCTGGCAGCAGCAGCAGGCAGGGATGTCAGTGCGCTTGTGCCTGACGCAGGCTTGCCTTATCCCTAAGGCTCAACTCCCTGCACCTGCAGCTCCCGCCCTTGCAGCAGGGGAAGCCCCACACTGGAGTTTGCTGTCTCCTCCACTCTGGGCTGCACAGTCCCCGCACTCTGCCGGGAGTGGAGGGAGCCCCATCCCCTGCTTCCCCGCAGAATCCAGTGCGGGGCTTCCCCTCTGAGTGCGCGGAGCTGCAGGCACGCAGTGTGGAGCCCCGGGATAGAGGTGGCTGGGCAGGCTGTGCGGGGCACCCTGTCCAGCTGAGCTCCATGCTCCCACTGCCCCTCTGGGGGGAGGAGGAAGAGGAGGAGGAGAAAAAGTTCCCCCCAGCATGGAACAGAGCCTCCTCTGCCCTCACCCCTGATCTGAGCACATGCTGGTTTTGGCAGCAGTTTAATGAGAGACAAAGTATTGAATGAGGTTTCCTTATATGCGAGTGTAAAATGGGTAAAAAAACCCTTGTCTCATATTCAAATAAATACAGTATTTCTTTTGCATTTCTGAAAACACTTCAAGAGAGTTTCTTCCCATCAGAAGTCTATTAATAAAAGATTTTATCATCTAGAAATCTTTGAACACAAAAGAAGTTCCAAATTACTACAAGCAAAAGTTAAGCAAGCTATATTATTTTTTCACAGAAGGCAAGAAAGGGTTCCTATCATCCTTGGAAATATATAGATTATAAGCCCTTATTTCAGTACTGCAAGGTTAGTCACTACAATACCAGAGTGCCATCTCCTCAGTTGCCTCATTTCTTTCCTGATTCTTTTAATGTGATGAACTAAAACATTTTAACATGCTTCAATATTATCAAAGTATGGCATCTTTTAAAAGAGATTTTTAAAATACTTTAATTGGTATCAGGAACTTTCAGTACAACAAAGCTAACGCACTAATTGGTCAGAAAAAGGTGATGTACACCAGAAATTATGTATATACATTTTGATGGGAAATAGACATGTCAAGGTTGCAGTATTCATCTCAACCAAAGAAGTGATTTACAAAAAATATGAAAAAAACAGCTTATGTGAACCACTATTATTTCTTTTATTTATGAATGATCACACCTAAAAAGTGAAATATTTCTTACTATGCTTATTTTCAAGCATACAACATACACATTAAATTACCCACCCATGAAGATCCCCTGTTTTTCCAGGTCCAAATCTTAATACAGAATTAGATTAATAGAAAATACATGATATGTATATTTAATCTGAGTCATAAAGCTAAATCTAATACAAATTTAGGTCAGTATAGCTCACTGTTGGAAGATCACTGTAATGAGTGATACGTGGAGCTCATTCAGCTCTCTGGAGCTGAATTACATTAGGAGCTCTACATTACCAATGAGAAGCAGAAATAAATATTACCAATGTTTTCACTATACAGAAATATAGTTAACCTAATCTAGCAATCTTGGGATGGAAATAGAAGAAAAAAGTCTCCCCTTGACCTGCCAGAAATAGGACAAAAGTAGGACATGCAGTAAGAGGGCCTTCTATGGATCGAGGATGGGACTGCTAATGGTTGAACTTGTATAGTTGAGAAATAGACCAGTTACATGCTACTTTAGGGCCCAATCCCAAAAAAGTATCCATTTGGTAATTTTAAACTCTAAGGTCACATCCAGACGGGCGCAGTCATGCGGTATGTGGTGCCACAGGCATGTCTGCGGCACCACCTACCACATGTTCAGTTGCTCTCCACACTGCAAGGGAACAGCACAGACAGGTTTTTTTTTTGACCCTTGGACATCAAAAAAAGTAGAGTGGTGGACACAGAGGTAGCGTGCACTCCCCAAAGCCAGAGACTGACCAGCCAGCACTGTCCTCTGCTGCCAGCCAGGCTCCACAAAGCAGGATTGACGCTGCTGCAGCCCCAGGAGATCCCCAGCCCCAAGGTAAGGCTGGCCTCAGCCTCCCTTACCCCCATCAGGGTAAGTTGCCACACACCAGAGGGCATGTGCCACAGGTGTTCCCCAGACAAAACTAGTGGTGGCACAAGGTGCACTGCTACTAATTGTCCCCAGAGAACCAAATGTCCACACACGTCTAGATGTGGCCCAGGAGACTACTTAAATGGGTAAGCTTATTGGAGCTGAAATATTAGAAATGTTCTATTTCTTTGCTAAAGGACAATTCAAAATAAAATAGTGTCCGATTGCTACAAAGATAGAAAATGTTAAGGTACAATTCCTAAAGATAGCCTAACATGAACAAACTGGCCAATTGTTTCTTTGAGAAGTTAGAAAGAAGAGCTGCTGCAACCATTTCGGTACATAACCATTCATTTCAATCTATAATGATTATACAGTAGCTAATAGTGATTGCTCAAGCACACCTTCACGCTATGGTACAGTACCTTTGAAAGTCAATGTGAAAATGGCCTATCATATACAATTTAAGATATTTCTCAACAGAAGGCCAATTCTAGAAATAGTGTTTAGCTTTGACTAGAATATGGTCTCTTGCTTTTTACACTTCACAATTTCTTATCTTAAAAACTCTCATTACATTTGAATTTATACTATTAAATTTTAAGAGAAACACCATTCAATCCTTCACTGTGTGTGCTTGAATACTGTACACACTTCTTTCAATCTTTCACTTACATAAATATAAACCAGTAAAAGACAAAAATTGATGTTTTTGTGACTGACTGCACCTTTATGTTCAAAATGTGTCTAATAAAGTATAGGAAGCAGAAATGCTTAAATTGATTAGTCTTTGACAAAGAGCAAAGAGAGCTCACTGTGGTGGTATCCTGTAATATGCATGGTTGCTTATGATACATCACTCAATGCATTGACAATTTTTTGTTTTGCTGTTGAGCTACAGTTTTGAATCACGCTGTAATCATTCATCACACGGTGCCGAGTATAGCAAAACTAATAGATTTTAGGTTGGGCTTTCCAACTAAAGATCCCCCCAAAAAGGTCATTATACATTACATTTGAACAGTTCAAGAGGTGCTATATGCCTGACATTAATAGAAGATTGAATGCCTTCTGTGAGTGAATATTATTGACTATACAATGAAGAAACAAAAATCTGAGGTCACTAATTTAAAATCTGTCAGTGTTTAACTAGGAACATTTATATTGATGTTTATTAGGTAGTTAGGAGAAGTGAAAGAAAAAAAAATCACATTCATTGTAATGTAACAAGGAGGCAACATGTCTGCTTGTGGGTAACTGTTTGCTGCAAAAGCTGTTTTTCAATTGTGAGCTGACATGAAAGTAATTAAGAAAGTGAAATAGCTAATATAGCACTTACACAATTTTTTTAACAGCCCAAGCAAAAATATGTTTTTGTTCCATCCTTTCCCTCCTCTCCCCTTTCAATCACATCCAGTATTAAATTATTTTTTTACCTCTCTCAAATTCATGTACTTAGAGTACTGTGTACCATCATAAAGAGTAAGAAGGATCTGGTACGGCAATTAGGTTATGGATGAATAAAAAAAACAACATATACTACATATGCTATATGATTTTATATATGAATGATGAAAAGTGACACCCAGTAAGCTGCATTTCTTAGCAATTAGTTACACATCAAAAAACTATACATAAATAACAGTTTTTGACCTGCAAGCATAGGTTGTAAATGCTCTGTCTATAAATACCTTCTGGGAATAGTTATGAAAAAAAAAGGTCTCTGAAGAGCAACTAAGTAGCTTATCAGACAGAGATAATCCCTTATAACAACACGCAAAGAAGATGAGAAAGGTGAACAAGTGTTACAGTATCTAAACTTCATGAGGAAAATGCTGCACGTCAATACCAATGTGTCTGTAGCCCAGGAATATATTTATTCAATGTATTTAGGATTTTCAGATTAAGTTATATTCTCATAAAATAAACTTGTGTGCGTGAATTATAGATATTTTTCATTAAAATCAAATGTTGATACTTACAGATCACAGTGTAAGAAGTGAAGTATCTTTCCAGACAAGAACATGCTTGTGGATTTCTCTGACAACTGTTTAATGTCAATCAAAAAGCAGAGTATTCTACCATGACACTTGAAAATATTCTGTCAGAAACAAATGTTGTTTATAAAATATCACAAAGTCATAGTTGTCACTCCAGAGTTAGAACTTAGACTTAGACAGTTTCCTTTCTGATGCCCATATTTGACAGTCTAGTCCCTCTACCACTTCTAAGACCAAAATAAAAAACATTCTTCATTTGGACAGAAATTCTGTGTATTTAGCTATATTGATCCAAGTATGTTCATGTTCTGGGTCAAAGAAGAAATATATTTTTTAACGGACTAGTAATAAATTGTGTGTCAGATTTCTTTTTGCTGCATCTTGTAGTAAACATGGCATATATGGGAATTTTCATTAAGGGTAAATCACCCTTGAAATTATTTTTTACACATGGAACAAGAGCAAATGACATTAACTGAAGAAATGAAATATCAATTTCAAATTCAAGTAGCACAAGACTGACATCTATCGTATCAATCATTCTATAATTACCCATGCAGCTAACATATTTCTGTTTGTTTACACTAACTGAACTAGCAACTAACAACACAGATGCAGCTATTTTCTGTAATTAAATAAAAAAGGACAATTTGTGGAGTATAAGTACCAGTTCCT
The DNA here is from genome assembly GCF_030867095.1 of Alligator mississippiensis. NCBI lineage: Eukaryota > Metazoa > Chordata > Crocodylia > Alligatoridae > Alligator > Alligator mississippiensis. The sequence continues at coordinate 124,932,804 of NC_081825.1, read as the reverse complement.
CACTGTCAGTCTCGCGTATTTCAGCGGATATGTCTTCTAGTCCAGTAGCCTTGTTGTTATTGTTTTCCTTGGTGGCATGCTAGACTATTAGGATAGGAGGGTTGGTGTGGGAACCCCTTTTAGGATAATGAGGATGGACTCAATAGTGGTATCCGCCACAGTCGACTCATGGTTCACAAGTGCTTCAAAGTGCCCTTTTCATCTAGCTTGGACAGATTCATGATTTTTGAGGGACATCAAGTCATCCCGTAATTACAGGAAACTAGTACCATGGGAAGTTGGGTCACAGATTACTTTCATTGCCTGGAAAAAGCAAAGTATGTCATGTTTGTCAGCATATAGCTGAATCTCCTTGGCTTTATCTTGTCACCACTGATTTTTGATTTCCCAGATCCTCATCTGAGCTTCACTTCTGAGGAGCTGACATGTAAGAGGACATATTCTTATTAAGCAGATATGTTCTCTTATTTTTTAACTTCCACCTTTACCAAGGGTTATTGAACCAGAATTGCTAGATTTTACATGAGTCTCTGTTATACCATAAAGCTCCCCTCCCCCCCCCCCACCCCCAAGTCATTTGGCAACCTTTGTTTCCTGTTATTTGTTTCAAACACTGGAGCCAGCTCTTGATTTCTCATTATAATCCAAAGGATCTTTGAAAAATTAAAGAATCTGTGGAATTAGGGTCAACACAATAGACTGGCTGAAACCCGAGTAAATAGGAGAAAGGAGTTTTACTCACATTATTTAAAAGCCTGAGTCAGATACTACACTGCTGTGAACAAGCCTAGTCCCACTGACTTCAATGTTCATCTAAACTCGCTATGAATCTAGCTCCCAACTATTTAACTCAAACATGTAACTTCAGAAAATTGCTTTATTTGTAAAAGATTCAACCAAAACACACAGTCAAAGGCACAACACACAGTCAAAAGCCTCCCTTTCTCCTTCCCTCATCTAGCTTTAAAAAACTATCACATAAAATAACACAGCTGAATATTTCAATTCTATCTACTAGTTTAAAAATACAAGCAAAGACTGAAACCAAAACTATTAGGCCCCTTTGTACAACTAATATGGACACTTATTTTTCACCTTTAGAATTTTTTTCCTTATATTTGTGGCAATCTATTTCAAGTCTCCAAAGTCAACATGAAAGAGAGCACATTACAACCACTCAAAACAACTTGGATAATTTGATGACAGCTTTGACAGATCCCTCTCTCTTGAGCAGCATTTTCCTTTTAAATTAGCAAGGCATAGTTACTTATGAAAGCTTCAAATGTTCCTGCAATGCTCATCACTTAGCGATTTATCACCAAGAATCAATTTAACTAATGAGAATCAGACTACAGCATACTGACAGGCCATCTTGTTCAGCTTCTCCCTAGTAGGTTTCATCAGAGCATGAAAATTCTCCCCTCACTGACGATAAAAACCCCAAACCCTTACCTGTGCCCTGCCAAAACTCATATATCCACCATTTAACCAAAAAGGGTTTATCCTTCTTTGTAATTTTACTTCTATTCATGCATTTTTCTTTCAAGATTTAGTTTTAGCATCTTATTGATAGATTCCCTGCATTATTAAAATGCAGTGTTTTCTTCCTACACAAATGTTCCAGTAGCTGCTGTACAAAAATGTTCCAGTAGTTACTAGAACTTCAAGAATATGAAGTTATAGAAACATTTTTTACTTTTTTTCACAAAGAAATATCAAAGACAACCCCAATTAAAAAAAAGGAAGGTGACTGTTTCTATTAAAATATTGTTAATAAACAATTTAAATTATCTTCCTCTCAACTGCTATGGGACCTTTTCTCATAACCCACCCATGTCCATCGGCAGTCCATTACTGCCCACCAGTATCCTACTTGTCACTAGCGAAGATATATATAGATACATATAGATAGATATAGCTAGATAGATATAGATACATATACACACACACACATATGCCAACTGCCCATCAAGTATGATGGGGGGGTGGGCAGGGACTGCCCCACACTGCCACCACTTTGCTTCTGGCCCCGTGTACCCTCCCACCCCCACCGCTCCACCCCGTGGCGCCGCCACCGCCCACACAACGCAAAGTAAGAAACAATCCTGAAGCCATTTATGCATGTGAGGAACTTTAGAAATCTCACTAGTCACGTTGATCTACATTACTCATATAAATAAAGTTGTAAACACACAATGATTCCCAAGTTAAATACCACATACAATTAACTTTCTACCACCAGGGAGCAAGACCAACTTTCACAAACAGAAAAGTTAAAAATCACACTCCCAAGTCCACATTCCATAAGATGCCTGATTTTCCTCAGTCCCAAGCACCAGGAAGTTTTAGAGTAGAAGAAATTGTCACAGGTACAAACGAAGGTTAGGAGTCCAGTTACTAGTAGAAATAAGTGGAAATTAGGACTCTAAATGCAACTTTGCCTTTGAAATTGTCACCCTCAGGAATTCCAGGATGCCACTTGCTTAAGCATCTTTTAAAATGTTACCATAGCAACCTAGGTTTTAAAATCTTAGTGTAAACATAAAAATAATCAAATGAAATCATAAATCTGGATCTATCTATAGGCAGAGATATAAATAACATACACACATTTATTTATAGAAAACAGTCACCAGCAATTGGAGAGCTTGGTGAGAAAACCTAAAAATAAAGCATTTAATTGTAAGATAAGATCCAATATCATAAGAGTGAGTACAGATGCAGCTTTCGTTTAAATGAACAGTGAATTCATCTCCTATAAGCACTTGGTCACACTTTTGTCAGCTTTTTCTATAGCACTTTTCTTAAACACAAAAGCTCTTAAGTTTCAGAACTCAGAGTCAACTCAGAGAAATATTCCTCATTTAGCTTCATTTCATGAAATTATGTTCACAGAAGCTTCCACTCGACCTTGCTTAGAGGTGACAGTAGAAGGAGGTCATGGAAAGCTTTTGTGTCAAATCCTGAATTATATTTCTGCAATGGAAGCAGCTGCTCTTGCCTCTTCTGAAATAAATGTTCAGGAAAGGATAACATTATACACATGAATCATTGGCTAGGCAGATCAAGCCATTTAAACCATTTTTCAACACAATTTACTTGGGAAAGGGACTGAGTCTTCCTGCATGCTTCTACAGCACGTTGAACAATGGGGCTGAAGGTGACTGACCTCTGGGAACTACTGAGAGATAGCAATTAGTTTTAAGGTGAATAAATAGTAAATGAATGGAAAAAACTGAAAGGATGCTACTTGTGGAGTTATCCACTAGTTATCCAAAGGCTGGAGTTCTCTCTCTTGGAACCAACAGTGTCTCATAAAAATTGCTGGTAACAGCAAGTTGAAAGGTATTACAGAGGAGAATTAGAATACCATGCAGGGAGAATGGAATGACCACGAGGACTGCATGGGAGAAACTAGAACAAATAGAATTTTACAAATCACAAGGTCAGGTACATAGGGACTAATGGCAAGGAATTCTTGCTATAAACTGGGAAGCAGATATCTTGAGGATGACAAATACCTTGGTGCATTCATCTATTACAATATAACCATGAATCAATGTGCTGCAGCCATGAAAATGTCAAATGCAATTCTAGAACATAGCAGGTGAGTTATTTCTACTAGGCATATAAAAGTATTAATGCCATGGTAAAAGGCACTTTTGAGACATCATCTGGAATGCTGAGAGTTATTCTTATTCTGATCACCCATGTTCAAAAAAAGTTGAGTTTAAAATGGAACAGGTATGAAAAGGGCCACAAGGATGATCAAGGAGTGCACAGCCTATTATAACAAGAGCTTGTAAAAAGATCTTGGCCTGTGTAGCATACTGAAAAAAGCCAAGTTGGGAGATTTTTGCTCTCTATAAAACACTGGGGTCAATCTGAGAGAGGGAAAAGAAAATATGTTAAGATAAAGGACAGTATTGGCACATGAACAAGAAATAAAATATGGACAAACTTGGCTTCCTCAATGCAAGATTATCAGCACCACTGAGCCCCAGTAGCCCTGACAGGTCAGCTACACTGTTTCACATACTTCTCCGAACAAAGTTGGAGGAAAGGGAAAGTAAGAAAAGGATATCCTTAAGACGGATAAAGAAAATGCTCTCTCTCACATCCGGTTATCGAGCCGTGGAACACAGGAAGTTGTAAAGAACTTAACACAGAAGTATCAATTCTTTCATCTTTTATCTCAAGAATATTCAGATTTATCATTAATAAAAAGAACAAGTTTATGGAAGGAATAATTAACTTCATGATTTAGTATTTAAACTAGACTGTTAGAGACCAGATGAGATCACATACCCTCCCAGATGAAGCAATGGGACATGCAACAAGAGAAGAAATCAGGAATACTTGTAATACAAAGGAAGTTCCTATCCCAAACATAGTAGCAGTTCTTCTGAACAAGATCTGATTAAAGAATTCTGTAAATGCCATGGAACAAATGCAATGTACATCAATCATCACTTCCTCACCACAATTAGCACAATATACAATTAGCAGGGGAATGGATAGTAGCAGATCTGCTGAAAATACTGAAGTATTTCTGCATCTGGGAAGATACCTCCAAGGTGTCCTCTATGTTTCTTTACATTTTTCTGACCACAGCAGGCTTGTGGCCACAACAACTGCTAGTGCACAGCTTCTTTCAAAAAAGCAACACATCATAAGACTACTAATGCCATTAATTCCTGAAGGAAATGTTCCTATTCTGAAGGAAAGGAAGAAAAAGTAGGGCAGGATGGCACCTTGGGCCAGGTAAGGACATTACACTTTTACTGGTAAGCGATCAGAAAACAGTGTATACCCATAACACAACTGAAGCTCAGCATACAAAACTGATCTATACCTGTAACAGAACAGAACAGAACAGAACAGAAGTTTGGCACACATCAGCTGGTTTTAAAAAGGCGGAAACTGGCCTAAGATTTGCCCCCACTATCAAAGGGTGAATGTGTGCTACCTATCTAAACTATGTCACTTACAGAAAACCATGTAACTTAAAACAATTCCACCTAAGGCTTTTTAATGTATGTACCTAGCCTGAGAAACTAACTAGTTCAGAGGGGCATGAGCTTAGACAGACAGCAACCTGCTCCATCAGATATGCAGATCATTTCATTGTGGGGGAGAAAAAAAATGCTTCAACTCTTCCACTCTTCTACTAGAATTCAGTTTAAATGTCATAATTCTGCTGATGCTGGAAGACCTGTCAGAAAAGAGAGAGAGAGAACCATGCCTACCAGATCACTACATCTGCTCTGGTTCTTGATCTCCAATCATTCTGTGGCCAAAATGGTGCTGTATCCAAATGATGATAAAACACTCTTGTGTATACTTGGTTAAAAAAAAAAAAAGGACCATATATCCAAACCTGGCAATGACAGCTGCAGTTGTACAAATAAAATTTGCCTGGATCTTGTAAATTTAGCACTAAAGAAGACTGTAAAACCTACTTAGACCTACTACATAGAGACATTTAATATAAGCTGTAATAGGGAACAAGAGAGATGACAAAAATGAGTAAATAATAGTATAGCAGACAAAAGGTTTTTTTGAAAGAGCATTGGAAATACAGATGCTGAAAAATTTACAGAAGATCTTAAAATCTTTCCATTAAAGCTTTCTCTAATTTGGCTAAAAATGATTGACCATGTTAACCCCATTATAAACCCCATTAATTTGTTTCTGTTTTTATTAAGCAACGTATAAGGCATGGGTCTAAAACTACTTGACGATATCCTTTTAGGCCACGTCCACACAAGCATGGATGTTTGTCTCCCTGTGGACAAGAAACAGCAGCACATCTTGTGCTGCTGCTACTTGTCCCCAGGGAATGCCTGTCCCACATGCCCTCTGGCACATGGCAGGTTACCCCAGATGGGGTGGGGGAGGCTGAGGCCAGCACTGGGCTGGCCCCAGCAGCCTTACCTGGGGTCCTGGAGATCTCCTAGGGCTGCACCAGTGGCAATCCTGCTGCTTGGAGCCTGGCCGACCAGGTCCCAGTTTTGAGCAGCACATGCTGCCTCCCCCCCCACCCCCAGCCACACACACGTATGCGCCCCTTCACTTTTTTTTTTTGCACAGGTTTTTTGACCCTGGCTTATGTGGTGCCGCAGACATGTCTGCGGCACCATATACCACACAGCTGCACTTGTCTGGACGTGGCCTTAATGGGCAAAAAAGACATTAAATGGAAATAAAGGTCTGCTACATGAGTAATGGGAAAGTGGCACTGTACAAAAGATGTAAGCAATAAGCAAAAGAGCAAGAATCTTAACTTTGCAAGCCTGTTGTAATTAAACTATCCTTGCATAAGAAACTAAATAGGTAAACTGTAAAAAGACACAGAAAATAAAATAAGACAATGAAGTTACAATACCCCTACACCCAAAAGACAAATCTTTGTTTTCGTGACTCACTAATCCCTGTCATTTCATAAAGTGTCTTACAAACTCTCGGTCAAAACAGTATTTACTGAAGGTTGCTTTCTTCCCTGAAATTTACTCAACCCTTCAAGGCATTGAACATCTTGACACGCCATTTTAGAAAAGGAAGAAAGCAAATCTCAAAACTAGGTTTAATCATCAAAGTTCAGTGGTCCTGGGAGCTGCCTTGCAGCAAATCAAAGCAATTTACACTATAGTAAAAAGTCTTCCCTGCAATGCAGTACTGCATTTACCAAGAACTTTTCAATGATGCACGGCATTTTAGTTTACTACATGGATATAAATAACTGCTTAATCCCTTGAAACATACAAATAAAGCCCATCAAATTTAGATCACTTCAGTAGAAATATGAGACTAAATGCAAAACACCAAACCCAAAAATTGTGATGGCCACTTAAAAACAATCCCGCAATAAATCTTCCAAACTAAAAGGTATCAACAAAGCACTGGCATGAGTTCTGATATGTAATATATGCAACTCCAAGGCTTCCCTTGCCTGATTAAATCACAAACTTATCTCCTGAAGAGGTTAAATTTTAAATGAAAGCTTAGGCTTGGCAAATCCCATCAGACTGTCAAATATGGATATTATGTAGGAACTCCATCTGTTCCTGCAGCTACATGAATATGCAATGTGACTGCTATTGGAACACCTGCATTCGCATTACGGAAAATTACAAGTAAGCAGTTTTTGACTATAATTAAATCAGGAAAAAAAGTTTTGAAAACACCTAAGAAGTACAACATTCCTTCCTACAAATTATATTGATTTATGAACTTCATGCATGGTGAAGTCACCTCCTTTGCAAGCCACATCACATGGAATGATGTTAATGACCATCTTCACAATAGCCTACATTTTGGTTATAATTTACAACAGCCAATATACCTAATATATTTGCTTTTCAAACATAATTAAAAAGATCCTAAAGATTAGCCACTGTAAGAATGGTGATTTTATCCAGACTATCCTTACTTTCAGCCTATAGATATTAAGACCAACGATGTGAAAGATCCAGGTATTAATTGGTTGGGAAGTGGGGGAGAGGGAAAGGAGGGAAGGGTAGATGCAAAACAAAAAGCTATTTCCAGAAAAAAACATGCTCCAAAAAATACATTCTTAGTTTCCTATCTGGGTAAGCAGAACACTTAGTGGGGAGGAAAGAAAGGACTTTTTGTCAACCCATGAGCCAAATTATTACTGATCAGTTTAAATATGATCAACAGAAAACAGATTAGAGGTGAATCTCATTTTTACAGGCAAGTGTGGCTAGTGTTAAATGACAGCTGGAATATGAAGAAATTCATAGTAAATGAATGCAAGATACTTCTGCTGGGAAGAGAGAATTAACAACACATTGGTACAGTATTGCAAAAATTAAATTATATCTACAATTAGAAGCAGAACGTATTTTTACTTTTGACAACCAATATATACAGTGCTTTCTATTATTAATAAACAGAGTTTTATTCACAATTATGCGTACTTTGACTTTTTAAAAAAAAGAAAGACATGCCTAATTCTTCAAATTGTTTTTACTGCTCCCTGTGAAATGAAAGGTCAGGAGTTCACACAGTGGCAGAAGCAAAAATCTACCACAGATGACCAGATAAGACAAAGCTGACTTCTATCAAATGTAACCATCACTGGTGAACTGTTGTACAGATTCATCTCTAAAGAGCTAAGCAGGCCTTCACATTGGGACAGCTTTCTGTTTTCTTAAAATGATGACATGGTAGGTAATCTCAATTCCTTACATTACGAGCTGTTCCCCCACCCCCCAAAGTGGATTTTATTTGTAATTCTAAGTATGCACTTTAATTTTGGTATAAAAGAGAAATAGACTTGGGAAGGTTTACAGGTTTTTAAAACATGTAGGGTGCCAAACTGTGAAAGGACTGGCTTTTCTACTCTGGTCATTAAAATTCTAATCTAGATTGATCATTGCTCTTACTCTCATCACTGGAAAACCACTATGGTAGAGGTTCCCAACCCCTGGGCCGTGGCCTGGGAAGGGTTGGCGGCCACACCGCAGTATGCTGGTCGCTTCCAGACTGCATTTTGCCAATCCACAGTTGCTTCCAGTCCATGGTCATTTCTGGCCCGCAATCTAAAAAGGTTGGAAACCCCTGCACTACAGTATGGGTCATAATTCAATACATTTGGCAGCTTCTGCTCAAAAAAGGGCCAGGATTAAAATAAAAATGTTACAAAAATCAGGACTAAGATGTATTAGCAAAATGCATGAGTGAAACATGCACAGTTTTTGACTTAATTACACTTAGCAAGAGCTAGGGCTTTCAATCAGCATTACTTTCATGAACACCAAATTCACTCAGAAACTAAATGCATTCTGTCAGAGTTGACTACCGTACTTTTTTGGCAACATCCAAATAGATAAAATATAAATTAGAAAAGTTACAAAACCTTTAATGAAGAGGTTTCATAATGCATAAAATTACTGAACCTCCAAGTAAAGCAGAATGGACCTCCAAGACAAGCTGCATCCAGCAGTGGACCTAGGATTTTGAAAAAGGGGTTGTAGTCTGGCACTGTGCCTCTGGGGCTGGTAGGATGCAGCAAGCACTGTTGGTTGCCCACCAGACTTGGGAACAGGCAGGTTGGTTCTGGCATAATTGGGCCCTTAGCTCCAATGGACAGCAGGTATGGATGAGAAATTGAAGGGAGGTACAATCACACCATTGCACCCACCATGGAGTCACCACAATGAAGAAAATACAACTGCAGAACAGACGGGGCTGCAAAGCATTGCTATGCTTTTCTCTACAATAAAAAACCCACAGCATCCTACGTAAGACACCATCCACTCAAGGTGATATTTTGTAAAGAAAACTTCCAATATACAAGACATTTCCAATATCAGTAAAATAAGACTAAGAGGTGCAAATACATACCCATAGTATTCATAATCCAATCTGTTTTATCTGTTCTTATGAGGCTCTCCAATAAGAAACAAATGTTTCATTCCAGTTGAAAAAAAAGGACTACCATCTTCAACAAAGAAAGGTATTCTGTATTTCCTTTTATACAGAAGTGAAGTAGTAAATCATCGTGCTTTTCCATGATTTGTTAATTCAAAAATCCCCACATTAGTCCTGAAAAGCATCTGACAAATATGAGGTAGCTGCATATGAAAAGGGATGCAGGACATTTAACATAGCACAGCACAGGTACCCAAACCTATATCTCTTAGGGTGTTCAAGTAAGGACGGTAAATGATTTAATAATTTTTCTTATATTTGCAATTAGGGCTGTGCGAAACAGCACCATTTCGCTTCAACTTCTGTTTCGCTGAGACAGTGTTTTGTTTTTTAGTTTTGTTTCGAAAGCACTGTTCCATTTTGTTTTGTTGAAACTGTTTCACCCATAGGCTATAATGGGGAAGCACAAAACAGCCTATAATTTTGTCATTTTTTGCCTGATTCAGATGAAACTTGCCGGGATCATAGCTCCTTCTGAGGCCACCAAGTGTGCCAAGCTTCAAAGAGATAAATGCAAGAGTTTCTGGGAAACTATACCTCAAAGTCTAGACAGCAAAACTCGTGTCACGTGTGTGTTACGGCGCAGTGGGGTGAAAACTGCAGGGATGGTAGCCCCCGCTGAGGCCATGAAGCCTGCCAAGTTTCAAGGAGATAGGTGCAGGGGTGTCTGGGAAACTGCACCTCAAACTGTTCAGAGCAAAACTTGTAAGTGTGAAGGCACAGAGAAAGCTCGGTTCAAACAACGCTTTTTATGCTGTTTTTCAGTCTCTCCCCCAGAGCACTGGGACTGGAAGGGACCTCAGGGAAGGATCACAGACACTGGCCAGCTACACCGTCAATATCAGAGCAGTCCTTCCCCGCTCTTCACCCTCCCTTCTCCTTAGTTTCTCTTTAGCTGCAAGCAAGCCCAGCTTCGAAACTTGAAACAATTTGAAATGTTCCGACTGCTTTTGTTTTGTTTCAAGGCTGTTTCGAAGCCTTTCATTTCATTTTCGCTGTTTTGAGCTTGAAATGAGTCGAAATAGTGTCAAAACAAAATAGCTGGCGAAATTTCGCACAGCCCTAATTTGCATGTCTGAGCAAAATATTTGATCAACTTCCTTTTTTAAATGCCATTAGCATGAGACTGTTAAAACAGGTGTTCTTAAGTTACAAGAAGGCTTGCTTTTTTTCTTGCCCTTTACTAACAGCATCATTAAATCAATTGATGTGGAAAGGGCTTGGAACCATAAGGTAGAAATAAGACTAGTAAAAATAACTTCTACAGACCAATGATCATGACTGAGAAAGAATAATGAATCACTATCCTTTGTATTTGCATATTAAACCTATGTCTTCTCTTTCTCATTAACATATTACTTTTATTTTCATTTTCAGTAACTTTGCCATTCTTTAAACCTAAGCAGAAAGGAAAAAAAAACCCAGAAATTCACTCTACCGTTGCTTAGCAGGACACATGAGCATGTTATTTTTATTTTTCTAACAATGGGAAAAATGCATCTACAATAAAGCCAAAAGTGTTCTTAAACATAATTTAACAAAATAATTAAATGACAACACCTACTATTTACAGATGTGTAAATATATGAACACAAACAATACTTTACAAGCACAGAATAATTATAGGGTTATAAACTATAATTCTAGGGTGTTTACATTCATACAATAAATACTTTAATGTGAAAAGAAGATAAGAAGAGTAATAAAGTTAATATTTCTCCTTTAGTTAGTTTCTGTAATAATGTTAGACTTCAAGGAAAAATGAATGGGATTTATAACGTCATTCTATGTTTTTTTAAAACAGTATTGCATATTTGGTAATTTGATCCTGTAGCTATTACAGACAATGGCAAAGCTCCCATTGACTTCAATGCTACAGACCTTTCAGAAGCAATGATTTTGAAACAGCACTTCTAAACTGCAATGGAAAGTGTGTGTGTCTTTGTGCTTCTACATGTTTATCACACTTCCCTGGAATTGCAGGAAGGAAGCTATAATAATACTGGAATCAATTTCTCACTCTTGGAATTCTTTTTTCAGATGAGGTGCACACATCTTCTGTGCATGTCAACAGCAACAAGCTTTGACCATACACACAGCAATGCAGGCAGCTTCAAAATGTAATATATGTAAGGTCTATAAGAGTATGAAACTGAAAAAGGAAAGAGAAGAGAGAAGCTCCTTCCTTGGGTACAGCAGTACTCACAATGAAAAGGGAAAAATAAATCCTTTGCAAAGGAAAGGAGTATTGGCTTTATAGGAATGACATGAGATTTGCTACAAATAATGCATCTACCAGCTGCTAGGAACAGTCATTTCAATTCTAGCTTTAGATATTAAAATAAATTACTACCACTCAACAATGAATTTAAGATTCTGTAGGCTCTCAGATAGCTTAGAAGCTCTTGGATATTTTTTCTAAAAATAAACCAGAAGCAGAGAAGCCCCAAACCTCCAAAATCCAAACAAGGCACTTCTGACTGAGATGCACAGAAAAACAGACCGTCTCTTGAAACTGACCCAGTATACTAACATCCCTTCAATTACAAAGTAAATGTTTGTTGATGGCCCAGTACAAAACCTCTACACACTCCTGTCTTAGAAAGCTTCTGAACAGACTCAGATTTTGAATGATTAGAAAAAGAAAACATATCAGCAATCTACCTAGAAAAACAGGAAGTTTGCAAATGAATTCGTAAAAATGTCTGTGGTATACCTATCCATCTCAGGGGACACAGCATACCTACATTTTGTATATGAGAGTTTTTATACATGAAAGAAAAAAATGTTACCAAATACAATTAACATTGTAAGAAACAGAACACGGCATTATTAAATGAACAAATGGCTTTGTTTCTCAACTTTTAATCCACATACATACAAAACTAGTATCTACCTCAGTGAGAGTTAAGTACTCTTAAAGTTTATATGATCAGGCTTTATTTGGTTGTTGTGGGTTTTTATTTTTGTTTTTTTGGGGGGTACAGGTATGACTATGAATAAAAACAGCATCTGCAGTTATACTAAAATGGCAGAAGTCCACAGTCTATTAATTTTCATGCTTCAGGGAGTAAAATGATCAGGGGCTGGGGTCAAGAAGAAATTTTGCCATGTAGAATATAGTGCTGGATTCCTAGGCATATTTCTACAAGGTTTTGGATTCATATGAAACACCCAGCTTTGGCAGAGACAAGATGCCTGACTAAACAGACCAGTGGTCTGGTAACATGACAAAACTTTTCCCTTTCTACCATGAAATACTGTGCTGAAAAATTCTCTTTATATGCTTCACATTACCAGTTGTCTCCCTACAGTATTGTAAATCACTTCAGGGATCACAAAAAATTTTACACAGACAGATTTAGACATTGTATCATTCTGTCCACATGGCAAAAGTCTGCACACTCTCCCATCAAATCGTTTTTCCAAGAAGGTAAGGGTGTCCTTTAAGCTTGAATACTCTTTTGGAGCTAGTCACAGGAATGCACAATTTGTCTCATTACCTCAGGCCCTGTATGGCACCACTTAGTATAAAGCAACCAGTATTTCCCTTCCAAAAAAGAGAGAGAAGATACCGAAAGGATTTGGGAGAAGACCTGCTGAGAAAGATAATAAGCAAGTAGTCAAAGTCTCTATGGTTTATTAAATATAATGGAAAGACTCTCATGGGCTTTGGTGTTCTTTGGTTTAGGGCTAATGGACAGAGAACCAGAAATCCCCAAGTGATACCTGCACCTTTCTTAATATAACTGTTTCGCACAGACAGCAGATGTCTATTCATGTTTCTGCTGCAACAATAAAAATGGTGGAGTGGTGTGAGGGGCTGCTAACTGACGGTCAAAATGAAAAAAGACCACCAGGAACTGGACTCTACCACCAACCTCTTTTCACAGAGGCAGCCAATAACTAGTATTTTTGGCAATTGCCGCCCTAATGCAAATTTACATTTAGTGAAAAGCTGAATGCTACAAAAAATCTGTGAGCAAACTGATTTTTTTTTCAGTGCAATTACAGAGATTGTCAGAAATCTTAACAAAATGTCTCATATTATTTACTTATTGTCCATGAACCACAGACACTGTAGTTGAAGACTAAGGACCCAATCCCTCAACACAATCTACAAAAGCAGGAAGATCTGTCTGAATAAAGTTAATTGTAGGAACAAGGCCAAAAAACCAAAAAGATTTGTAAATAAAAAGTATTTAAGAAAATGAGGTGTCTAATTTTCTTAAATTTTTTTTTATTGGTTTGGCCTAGTCAAGGAACACATTTCGAAGAAGCACAATTTATTCATCCTGCTATATAGCCACAAAGAGAACAGCTCTAAACAAACACTCAGATCACACTTTAATAAAAATAACTGGACATATAAGAACCCTCTGTATAAGATGAAGCAACATAAAAGACAAATGCAGCAAAAATATGCTCTTCTTTTCTTTTTTTTTTCCCCATAATGCTTGCTCACTATCCCACTTCCCTTTGAAGGCAAGTCATACATGCTTTTGTCCATCTGTGGTATATTCATGTAGGCAAGCTTAGTTAGAATGCACTCTTCTGGTAATGAAAGCCTACTATTCTTTTTCCAACAACCCAAATTAAATTTACTCTTCCCTGAAAAGACTACAATTTCCAAATGAAGCTTGTAATATGAATTCTGAAACATAAATATTAAGTAACATATAGCTAACAAATGTTATTGCTAAAGTGAATTGTAATGATTACTATTATTTGTTATTCATATTATGCTTGTATTAGTATTTCAAATTAACAAAATAGCAGAAAATCCCAGAACTCATAAAAGACAGCATGTCTTTCTTTTTTTTTTAATAATACAGCAAACCATGTAAATTCACATCTCTTTTTCATAGTATTACCTTATTTCAACAATAGTAGTTTTTTCTATTGAAGTTTAGATAGCAGTGTGATAAATAGGCATATTTCAGGTATAAGAAATAATTTGTCATCAATCTGAAAATCAAACTGTTCTGAGAAGCAGGGATGACGGTTAACATATATTGTTATAAATTGTTATAACATGTTACATTATTATACAAAAATGGCCATGAATAAAAAGTGGTAGAAACAGAAAGTGTTGGGGAAAATGGGTAAACAAGCCACCAAAAAGACATGCACCACTGTATGTACAGGAGTCTTTTAAAAAACTTTTGTGTAAAAAAAGTTCTATTTTTTATGAAAACTAGAGAGAGAACACATTTACCAACAACTTGCTGTAACCAGATTAGTACCTTGCACTGGGCGAATGTGACTGCTCGGATAAGTTCAAAGAAAATACATGTGGGGGGCAAGCGCTGTTATGACTGAACAATACTAATAGAAACCCACGACAGAATGAAAGCGTCTTAAATTACTGTTAATAAATAACTCTTTTTAACAAAGAAGGTACATTTCCCCATATTATTTGCTGAAATCCCTTTAAAAAATGGTTCAGAAGAAGGCCTGCTACATACAATGTGAATTTAGCTAAACTACATCAATGAGAGCCAGTCACTAGAGGGTATATTTCCCTCACAGCAGAGGGTCTTGTGTGTACTCTCTACAGACAGACGAAGCTCATTTTATGAAGTGTCCTTTAGATTTACAAAGACAAGAGCAGACTACATGACTTCAAGCACCAGATAAATCTATTAATTATAGTAAGAACAGATGAAAAGAAATTGCTCCATCTCACAATGAAAAATATTATAAAAAATAACAGATAAATAATGTTACAATTTTAAGTAGTATCTAAACTGTAATCTATAAATTATTATCATATCGGTCATGATAAAATATATTGCAGTTTGATGCTCTTCAGTGTATAGCTTCTGTGTCATAGGAGACAACTTTGTAGATAGACACACCATAACAATGTTTTTAAATATACTAGAAATTACAAATGCTTAAAGTCCTTATTAAACTCTGCCTTAAAGTAATACCCTTATTGATTACCCTGGAATTATCTACCTGACAAAACAGACTGAGTGCATGTAACCTTACAGATATGTGCAAATGGACATATCTGTGTATATCGGCATGTGCGTGTGTGTACACACCAAAATATAAGGGAATTATTATATACACAGCTAATGTCACGATATGAAGCACAGAATTGAAAAAGAATTGGCAAGCAAAACATCCTGGTGGCAATTTTCGGTACAAAGCTCTGCAGGCAGTGCTAGAAAGACAGTACTCCCCATGATACTCATTTACACCCATTGATAACACATCACGTATGCACAAGTGTCCCTACAGAAAATGAGGTGCTCACAATCATTATCCAGCTCTAGAGTTTAATTCCACCAAAAACAAGGGAATTAGGTTCTGAATTCCTAGAAAAAGCAAGAGTCCAAAATCTGTGTGCAATTTTGTTGCGTTACATATATGGGCTAAACTCATCATGGTATAATTCCACTCAATCTAAAAGTTACACCAGGAATAAACATGGTCTCATACACAAAACTGTACAGAAAGTATAAAATAGAAGCATTTACTTCAGACTGCCTTGACTGGAGTTTAAGGCAGTCTTGGCAACCTTAATACAGTTTCTTCAATATATTTTTAAAGAAACTATAAATGCGATATATGTAAGCCTTAATTCATTAACAAACTGATCCTGACCTTATTAGCTCTCAATCAAGAGTCATAAAAAACTTAAAATATTTTGTAACTATCAGTATTTTGCTTATTGTACTTTTAAATTTCCAAATAAACAACTTATGGGGGGGTGGAATCAAAATCAAAATCTGTTTTAAGAAAAACAGTGAAAAACACATCTCAAATCATGTTATTAATATTCTTAACCATTTAAAGCAAACCATAACAATGACCGGGGATTGGCTCAAAATATGGTTTTAAAAAGCTAAGGAAAAAAATAATTCTCTCACATAATAACCTGTACACCTTTCTCTCACATTATGAACTTGAGGTTAAATATTCAGTATAAAGGGAAAAGTAAACTTTTACAGTCCTCTACTGAACTAAAAACTAGATTATAGAATGGAAAACTTGAAAGACCCTCTCCAGTTAGAACAGCAATAAAAGTTAACAAGTATGTCATTGTAAGTAAAACTTTGTATATTTTTTAAGTTAATGAATGTTATCAGGTTGCTGTCCATCTGCAGCATTTCCTTCATATAAAGAGTAAACCTGGCCATATTACACACTGACAATGTTAGTTCATTCATCTCCGTGTTCATCATAAAGGCATAAATTCACATGAAAGTGCAGATAATGTTGACAGAGAATAATCCTTAATCCCCAACATCCTACTACAAGCACTTTAGTGTGGATTTATCAAGGCACAAACATATCACCAGAAGGCCTACTTTCAGCAGTCTTAACACATGGTAAGCCCATAGTTTCTCCAATATACTATGAACACCTATATACTGACTGCACATACAGCTATAAAATGCATACCCATGCATACATAAGAAAAAATATAAATAAGCGGGTTAAGCATTTGGATTATAGCAGTGATAAAGCACTTCATAAAATTATGACTAATCCACTTCTTCTGTAATACACAATACTGCATGTGTAGTTGATCACATTTTTCTCTGAAGGCGTTCACTGTTAAATATGCCTCGATGAATTAAGTTCATGTTTAAATACAGCGAAAAATGAGATTCAATTAAGCTCTGACCTATTTTTTTTTCTACAAGAGCTACGGCAAGAACTTATTTTATCAAAAACTAAAAAGAGGAGGAAAGCCAGACCGATATTCAAACTTGTCTGTATGCAAAACTGAAAGCAGAAGGGTTTGTTTTTTTTAATTGCCTCAGAATCCATCCATCTTTCCTGCTAGCATGCTAGAGAAGCACTCTCATAAATACAGTCGGTCAGCAGAAGAGAAAAATCTAAGCGGCATGTTAGAGAAATGGAAGACTAAAAAATTAAGACAGAAGGGGAAGGGGTTCACATAATGCTATTTTAAGCAAAAAAACCCAAGGACTGGGGAGAGGGGGGAGACACTGAAAATGCTGGGTTGAAATATACCCACCCCTAGCAGAGAGCTTTTTGGTGTTGATAATTTTGGCAGCATACTCTTGTCCTGTGGTAATTTTCATGCATCTTCTCACCACTGAGAAAGCTCCCCTGCAAATGAATAACCAGACAAGAATCAGTCATCCTGGATAAAGACTCAAATAATTTCAATGCTTTCCCTGCCTGGAATGAAATGCTTGGAAAGAGACAGGAAAATGACCAGGACAAAAAAAATGGCAATCACCACAAATTTGATAGACTGCAACTGGAAAAAATGCTCTTTCAAGCGGGGGAGCCCAAGTCCCATCATTGTCAGTACGCAGTTCAAGTCCTGTTTCAGCGGAGGGGGCTCACACACATAACCATGTATCTTTCCCCTCCTCTTCCCTGACAGGCAGCAACATAGTAATCAGTGGGAAACCACAACCACCAAAAAAGCTCTCTGAACATGGCGATTAGGTCGAAATGGGTATCGGGAGCCGAGCCCACTGGCGTGGCTAGCAAGAAGGTCTTGATGCCCCCCGCCGTGACACTGCCCAGGAGCCTTAGCATCATTGCATTGCCATCTGCCCGCCCAGGCTCCATGTTTCAAGGCCAAATGGGATCCGGGCAAGGGCATGCCTCCATATCATTGGGGGCTCCCCAATGCGAGGCAGGCACTGGGAGCCCAGGGCCCTGTGCATGCTGGGAGGGCTCGTGCCACTCACCTCTCTGGACCTGACAGAGCAGAGGGACAAATAACCCCTTCTCAGCCCGGGGCTGAACTTTCCTTCTCGTGGGGTGCCCCCCAGGCTGCCGTCTGGATGGAGATGGAGCTGACCCCCAGCCAGGTGCCGTGCAGAGACACCTGCATGCCCCCCATTTGACCTGTCAACGCCCTAATTCACTTCCCTCCTGCCCCACGCGCCCCCTTTCCCCCCCAGCCCCAGCTGCTCTTACTTCCCGAGCTCCTCGAAGAGCTGGTACTCGTCGGTGAACCTGGTGCAGGTAGTGGTCGAAGCCATCGCGAGCCCGGGCTGCCGCC
Source organism: Alligator mississippiensis (assembly GCF_030867095.1). Taxonomy (NCBI): domain Eukaryota; kingdom Metazoa; phylum Chordata; order Crocodylia; family Alligatoridae; genus Alligator; species Alligator mississippiensis. Next base: position 124,914,335 of record NC_081825.1, on the reverse strand, counting down.
GGGGCCTCCGCAGCAGACAGGGAGCGGGAGCGGGAGCAGCAGCGGCGGCAGCAGCAGCAGCGGCGGAAGGAGGCGGGAGGATGAGCGCGGCGACACTGGAGGCTCTGCCTCTCCTCCTCCCTCAGTCCCTCCCGCCGCCTTCCCCCCGCGCTGCCCGCTCCTCTCGTCCTGCCCCCCGGGCTCAGCCCCGCGCGGGGCGGCGGCGACGGGCAGAGCGAGCCCGGCGGGGAGAGGGGAGGCGGCGGGGCGGGGGCGCCGGGTCACAGCCCGTGTAGCTCTGCCCGAGCGAGAGGAAGGGGAGGGTGACGGCGGCAGCAGCACCTCCCACCGCTCTCTCTGTCCCACGACTCCCTCTAGTGACGCCGCCTCGCAGGCGGGGAAGCGGCGGGGCGCGCTCCCCTCATGGGAGCACCTTAGGGCGCGGGGGGAGGTGCTCAGGGCTGTGTCCTGGGGTCCCCGCTGCTTTTGAGGCACGGGATTCAACCGGTGGGAGTCAGGGCAAGGCAACAGGCGCAGGCTAGTGCCTCAGACCGAGCCCCCTCGACAGAGCCTGCTGCCTGCTTCGCGCCCCTTTGGGCAAGGGCTGCATTAGGGCGGGGGGGGGTCTCCTGCTGCAGCGCCCCACCCCCTCCCCCCGCCCCGGTGGCTCCGCCCGCCCTCCGCAGCGTTCCATTCTGTGGCGTCATAATAAACCCACTGTCTGCACGCAGCCTCCGGCCGGCGAAGCAAAGAGGAGAGAAGCCGCCTGCGTCTTGTCTCGCGAGATCTCCTCTCGGCTTGGGTGGGAAGGTGGGGAAGGGGGCGCGTTGCCCAGTGGGAGGCCTAACCACGTCCCGCGTGGGGAGCTGCGATGAGTTGGTGGGCGGATGTCATTTGTGTTGGAGTATTTAGCACAACGTGGGGATGGGAGCCCGGGTGGATTTGCGTGTGGATTTCTATGCAGCGCCTGCCCAGGTGCCTTGAGGCTTTGGCTAAGATCAAGGGAGACCGTGAGCATCAAGGTATCCAGGCCTGGGGCTGGCAGGTCGGATGCCTGCCTGGATTTGGGATGTATCCAAAGCCTCAGAAAGAGGGGTCTGGGAGTGAGGATGCCACACACACTTGGCAACAGAGCTCTACTTAGCCGAAGTTTGGAACTTAGCTATTGGGCTTTGCCCAATCGAATTTGGAACTGGTTTGGCCTTGGAAAAGATAAATATCTCTCTATATATCTATATATATCCCTATATATGTACTGAGTGATCAATCGATTGATAGCTACATATATATAGATAGATATAGACAGTTATATAGATCGATAGATACATATATAGAGATATATCTAGTTATAGATATTTATCTTTTCTAAGGTGATAGCTAAATAGATGTCACCTTGGAAAAGATAAATATCTATATCTGTCTATCTATCTATCTCTTGTGCCTCTGGAAGCAAAGTGCCTTTTCTCATGCCTTGTCTCTTATCCAAAACCTGGGCAAGAGCTTGTGGTTTCCCTAGGTTCACGTGTATGTTTCTCATGCTGGGTATTATTGCTGGGGCTCATAGCACTGCACCTGTTCATAAGATCAGAACATGCAGGGACTTGCAACATTGCCATGCTTCAACCCTTGGGCTGACGTTTTCCATGTGAGGTGTTAGCCTGGGGCTGAGTGTTTAATTAGAATGTTTCACCCAAAATAATTGAGCTTTTTCTGAGAAGGAGGCTGGAGAGAGAGGCATTTTTTTTCCATGTTTGAAAGAAATCTGCTAGGCTTTTTTAAACAGGTCTGGTGCCTCCATACCTTTGAAACAGGGACTAGACATTTGGCAAGGAGCAGCCCAATGCAGCAGGGTGGCATTTTGCTGTCCCTGTGAGAATCAGCCCTTTGAAAAGCTGAGGTTCCCAGATGCTCAGTGAAGCTTCACTTTCAGCAACAGCCCTCTCCAAAGATTCTGGGCTTACTGAGCATCACACTTCCTCACAGCTCCTCTGTGTAACAGGACTGTATGAGTGTGTATATGTGTATCATCTACAAAAGGACATTGTTAAGGTTGCAAAGATTAGAAAATGCCAGCATTCAGGTAATTTATTTTTATGTATGTGTGCAGTGCCTAGGGTCATTAACTCTTGGTTTATATTTAGGATCAATACAAATTAATACAGTATCAGTCTAGTTACTGCTGGTTATTAATAGAGAAACAGCTAGTGAGTTAAATATGGCAGTGAAATACAATGGCCGGCGATACACAGGAGGTCATAGGGTATGATCTAATGGTCCTCAGATGACTCTTTACATTTAGGGTTCTTCATCCAGTTCTTCACTTGGAAGAACTGGATGCTCACTTGGAAGAACTGGATGCCTTTAAGTCGGCAGGCCCGGATGAGCTCCATCCGAGGATGCTGAAGGCACTGGCCAACATAATTGCAGAGCCACTGGCGGGAATATTTGAACACTCATGGCGCACGGGCCAAGTCCCGGAGAACTGGAAAAGGGCCAACGTGGTCCCCATTTTCAAAAAGGGGAGGAAGGAGGACCCTGGCAACTATAGGCCAGTCAGTCTCACCTCCATCCTTGGCAAAGTCTTTGAAAAAATTATCAAGGCTCACATTAACGAGAGCCCAGCAGGACAAATTATGCTGAGGGAAAACCAGCACAGGTTCGTGTCAGGCAGATCGTGCCTGACCAATCTAGTCTCTTTTTATGACCAGGTTATGAAACGCCTGGACACAGGAGGAGGGGTGGATGTCGTCCTTCGATACGGTATCCCACCCCATACTGGTGAACAAGTTAAGAGGCTGTGACTTGTATGACTACACAGTCCGGTGGGTGGCGAATTGGCTGGAGGGTCGCACCCAGAGAGTCGTGGTAGATGGGTCGGTTTCGACCTGGAAGGGTGTGAGCAGTGGGGTCCCGCAGGGCTCGGTCCTTGGACCGATACTCTTTAATGTCTTCATCAGTGACTTGGACGAGGGAGTGAAATGTACTCTGTCCAAGTTTGCAGATGACACAAAGCTATGGGGAGATGTGGACACGCCGGAGGGCAGGGAACAGCTGCAGGCAGACCTGGATAGGTTGGACAAGTGGGCAGAAAACAACAGGATGCAGTTCAACAAGGAGAAATGCGAAGTGCTGCACCAAGGGAGGAAAAATGTCCAGCACACCTACAGCCTAGGGAATGACCTGCTGGGTGGCACAGAGGTGGAAAGGGATCTTGGAGTCCTAGTGGACTCCAAGATGAACATGAGTCGTCAGTGTGACGAAGCCATCAAAAAAGCCAATGGCACTTTATCGTGCATCAGCAGATGCATGACAAATAGGTCCAAGGAGGTGATACTTCCCCTCTATAGGGCGCTGGTCAGACCGCAGTTGGAGTACTGCGTGCAATTCTGGGTGCCACACTTCAAGAAGGATGCAGATAACCTGGAGAGGGTCCAGAGAAGGGCAACTCATATGGTCAAGGGCCTGCAGACCAAGCCCTACGAGGAGAGACTAGAGAAACTGGACCTTTTCAGCCTCCGCAAGAGAAGGTTGAGAGGCGACCTTGTGGCTGCCTATAAGTTCATCATGAGGGCACAGAAGAGAATTGGTGAGGTTTTATTCACCAATGCGCCCCCGGGGGTTACAAGAAATAATGGCCACAAGCTAGCAGATAGCAGATTTAGACTAGACATTAGGAAGAACTTCTTCACAGTTCGAGTGGCCAAGGTCTGGAACGGGCTCCCAAGGGAGGTGGTGCTCTCCCCTACCCTGGGGGTCTTCAAGAGGAGGTTAGATGAGTATCTAGCTGGGGTCATCTAGACCCAGCACTCTTTCCTGCTTATGCAGGGGGTCGGACTCGATGATCTATTGAGGTCCCTTCCGACTCTAACATCTATGAATCTATGAATCATACCCAGATGATGACCTCAGTTTTGCTAATCTCTCAGCTAGGGCAATTCTTTTCTACTGTAGGACATGTCTATGCTGCACATGAGGTAACTTAGTCCATGCAGAGATCCATTCTGCAGTATGTAGACAACTTAGAGCAAGCTCCAATACTTCTACATGGCACTGCTTCCTTACTGGGACTAATGTAAGATTTTTTTTTTGCTTGAAGGCAGGCTTCCCTTTCTTTTTCAAGCTATGTAACATCTTAATTAACAAGGCGACATGCCCCACAACAGAGACAACCATGTCTCATTGCTTCATTTGGGATTCTTGCACATAAAATGTTCCATTTGGAGCCTGGCTGGATTCAGGGGCTTGGAAAAGTAACAAAGGTCTGTGTACACTCTGCACAATGGGGCCCAGTCTTGGTTGATTCCTAGGCGTACATGTAACAACTATCTTTGATAATACCGAGATGATGTTATGTTCTCTTCTTCGATATAATCTCATTCAGTGCTTAAGATAAATGGTGCTTAGGAAATGTATTATGGTTGTACAATAAATGAGGACTGTAACAGGCTTGCCTCATCAGGTCTTCGCCACCTGCCCTGCTCCTGGGGTAACCACTCGCTTCACTTGTCTGCCACACCTTAATGGAAAAATATGAAAGCTGTTACTAAGGCGGGAGGCTACCCATTTCTCACCCTGCTGACAAGGGCCTAATACCTGCTCCGACCTTCCCTCCACAGATCCCATGCCTCGCAGGTGTTACTTCTTCGGCCTATGGCCATAGCAAACTGGACACACAGTTGTAGCTCTTTTCTACAGCCCCGGAGGCCCACTCACATACATACCACTCCTCTCTCACCAGGGTCCCACTCACTCCACTGGCTCTCACCCAGCTTCTTTCATACTGCCCTCTCTCAGGGGCCACACTCATGCTGCCCGGCCTCACCCAGCTTCAGGCATAGCTCTCCTCACCTCGGTCAGCCCCAGCACAGTCTATTGGGTATCTCCTGCTACCCTCACTCCAGTATTGACTGAGCCATTGTATGACTGTAGGCCTATTTCACTCCTAGCCCCTCACCAGACCACTATACTCCCACTGGGCCTCCTCACTCACCCACACTCATGGGCCGCTCTACTCATCGCCCCTCTCACACGGGGCCTGACTCATGCCCCCAGGCTTTCCTCTGCCACCTGGCTGTAGCCTCTGGTCCCTCCTCTAGCCCAAGCTCTGCCTCATGGCTCCTCGACCAAGCCCTGTACTCTCCCTGCTTGCTAGCACCACCAGAGATGGGGGGCTGGGGTTATAAGGTGCCCTGACCTGCCATTCATCAGGGAGGTAACTGGCCTGGCATTTCGTGGGGGCTCCCACACCACTAGGAGCCCCACCAGACCACCCTTCCCCAGCAGGGTGCAGTTTTACATCTTACCCAGGACAAGGGGTTACCTCCTCCCCATACCTCCTGCCTTTACCTCCTGACTGGCTGGAGCAGCCTCTCAGCCTGATGTTTCCTCCTTCCTTCCTGCAGCAATCTGCAGCCCAGTTTATATCCCCAGGCTGAAATGGCTGCCCTCATCAGGCACCTGGCTGCTGCCTGTTTGCTGCTTTCAAAGTGTCAGGCACCAAAGGTCATTGTGCAACTCCTGCTCCATTTAGTGTAGAAAATAGGTGCTCCAGGATTAAGGCAAAGAACGCTCTGGTGGGTAAGGCAGTCAACTGAGATTAAGAACCAGATTGTGTCTCTGACTGTGCTACAGATTTGTAAACTGTTGGGCCTGTCACTTCAATAAAAATGATTACAAATGGTCTCTCTCCATGTTCTGAATGTCCAACGTCAGAAGTCCTGAGCAGGATCTGCCTAAGGGCTCACAACTCAAACATAAGTCAATGGAAGCAGTGGATGCTTTAGGAAGTTTTTGAAAACAAGTCTTGAGTGTGTAGAATTGGGCATCCAATCACTGAGTTACCCTAAAGACGTAGACAGCTTTGCACATTTTCTAAAGCAGTTTGAAAATCTTTTCCAACCATGGATTTTTATCGCAGTACCTGGATTAGCTTTTGTGACTCCTTTGTTCCTGTGGGTTTATTGCTTGCTTGTTTGCCTCTCCCAGCATTGCCCCCATCTCCTCTCCCTCTCTTTCCTCCTTCCCCCACACCCCCTTTCTGCCTCTTGTACATCATTTTTTGGACCAGACTTAACACTTTCCTAACACAAGGTCCCACAGAGTAGGTGTGAATATGAATACAAAATATTTGAGAGACTCAGATACTGTGTTAATGAGCCTCATGGAAAATGCCACAAAATGTAATGGTGCCACATAATTGGGGTGAATTGTGTAGTACATATCACATAGGAAACATGTTCAGTGATTAAGACAAAAAAAGATTTTGAAGGGCTGCCACTTTCCCTGACCAGTGTCTGTTTTGTGCACTAAATATAGCAGAAAATCTGAGAAAAAAATAGTGGGCGGCCAAGTAGGTAAAGAACAGCTTGTAGACACAAAGTAGGTTTTTCCAGGCAAACTAAATTTTGGCTTACTGATTGATTGAAAAATTCATAACTAATTCTGGAAAACATTTTGAAGTTTTGAATTGGATTAATTTTTGGAATAGACCATTTTCTTTATCTTTATTAAATGTTATTTTCAATGCAATTTTCAATGTTTTTGAAACAGTCACTGAGGATATTTGTTTACCCAAACTGGGCTTTTGCAAAGTACATAATTTCTGTATCCATTTCAGCTTTTGAATTCTGACAACCTTAACAATTTTCTTTAAACTATCATTTTAAATGTAGCATATAGATAGATATGTTTATCCATTCATGTATATTTCTAATCCTGATTCTGTTCCTTTTATTGCTTATGGTACATCATTTCATCTTTCTGTCTAGTTTTTTTTCTGTTAGTGACATTCATGTCCATAATTATTATCTGCAGAGTACTTTAAGCATGTAAAAGTACTCTTTGAATTCTAATTATAACTTCACTGTGAACTGTAATATGCAAACTTTGTCCAAAGTGTGAAGCTAAGTGCTAAAAATTAAACCTAAAGCCACAATTTGGAAAGGAAATTTAGGTTTCATATTCACCCGAAATTGCTACTAACTTCAGTACCCAAGTTACAAAATTAGGGTCTAAAACTTTGTTCGTCTCTGTTATGCAGCTCATCCTGGGAGAGAGAGAAAAGATGGCAACTTTAGTTTAGTAATGCTGTATAACCTACTGTAAAGGGATGTTTACAACTAGAAATGTACGTTTGCCAGATTAATTGAATGCAAAATACAAAACAAGGATGTTTCCCTTGGGGGAAAAAAATTACCAGGTGTAGAAGATTTAAACTAGATATTCATCACTAGCAGTGTGTGTTCAGCAATGTATAATACAGAGGATGCCTCAACTTATACACACAGCAGCAATCACCACAGACAGGAAAGAAACCACAGGCAGATAAGGGAGGAGAAAGTGCAGAAAAGAAAGCAAACGTGACGTAGCAGCATACCTTCTGTTTCCTCCAATTACAAACAAGCACACGTACATTTTGCATAAATTTGAGTAAATACACATTAATGAGACTGTAACATGTCCAGCTCTGGTCTGGTGAAATCACCCCTAGTGGCTGCCTGGGTACTGCCTTGCTCCCCTCCTCTGGCCTCCCAGGGTCTCACCTGGTGTCTTTCGTGCCATGCCTTGGTGTGATAATTGGATAGAGAGGTTTTGCTTCGGGTCTTACGCCCTCTTCTGGGCTGAGGCCCCCTGGTCTTGCCCCACTTTTTACTGCCTGGACCCTGGTCTCAACCCTCAGGCTCTAAAATCCTTGGCCCCAGTCTTGCCTCTCATAGCTCTGGGCCCCCTACCCCACCTTTCTCATCATTTTCCTGTGCTTGTTTCAGTTTCTGTAGAGCTTCAGCCAGATTTATCTGAGCCCTCTCTAGCCCCACTGCTACCTGCATGATGTAGCATTGCGAGGCCACTGCTTTTGCCTCTGTCTGTTCATGGCTGTGGCACCCAGGTTCCACTTGGGACTCCAAATTTCTGTTCTCTCTGCTTTGGCCTTTCTATACCAGCTAGTTAGCTTTTCCAGCTCATTCATCACTCCTTTTACTCCCTGTTTACTCCCAGTATCTAACTGTTCTAGTAGCAGTGCAAGGCTTTCTCTTTTCAGTCTGTGAGCAACTCCATCTCCAGTGCCCAGTCCCCAATTTTAAGACAGCCACCCTTTTTCTCTCTGAGGGGGAATACCTGGCTTTGAGGTTGGGCTGCTTGCAATTCTGCAGGTCATGTTTTCCTTATTGCCCAAGTTTTTATCCCCTGCTCGAGCTGGAACTCACTGTGGTCTCCTGTAGATGGACTTGCCTCTAACTCTAGAACTCCTTTCACTGTCCTTGGTGTTCTCTGCTGCTTTGGGATTTCCACAATTCCCTTTCTGATGACTTCCTCTCTGCTTCTCTCTGCTGTGGCTGGGACTGTCACTGCCCCCTTCCCTTTTGGTGACCTCTTCTGTCATGGCTGCACTCTGTGGCATCTATGTTCCCCTTTGTTGACTTCAGGGGTGCTACTTTGGTAGCTGGACCAACTATGCAAGCAACTTCTACCAAAGGGTCTTGCACTTTCTGTGGCCTGGCCCCCAGGGTGTGGTTCTGCTGTGAGGCTCTTCTTCCCATGTCCATTCTCTGGGCTTTGTCCTCTACCCCCATAGTTCCTATCCTGCTTTTGGGCCTGCTCATTAGCAGTAGCCTACTGCTGCAGCAACAACTGTATCAGCTGTTCCATCTCCATCTGTATCCTAATAAGAATGGCAGCTCACGCTTGGCCCAAGGCTCCTTCATAATTTCATAGATTCATAGATGTTAGGATCAGAAGGGACCTCAATAGATCATCGAGTCCGACCCCCTGCATAAGCAGGAAAGAATGCTGGGTCTAGATGACCCCAGCTAGATGCTCATCTAACCTCCTCTTGAAGACCTCCAGGGTAGGGGAGAGCACCACCTCCCTTGGGAGCCCGTTCCAGACCCTGGCCACTCGAACTATGAAGAAGTTCTTTCTAATGTCCAATCTAAATCTGCTGTCTGCTAGCTTGTGGCCATTATTTCTTGTAACCCCCGGGGGCGCCTTGGTGAATAAATACTCACCAATTCCCTTCTGTGCCCCTGTGATGAACTTATAGGCGGCCACAAGGTCGCCTCTCAACCTTCTCTTGCGGAGGCTGAAAAGGTCCAGTTTCTCTAGTCTCTCCTTGTAGGGCTTGGACTGCAGGCCCTTAACCATACGAGTGGCCCTTCTCTGGACCCTCTCCAGGTTATCCGCATCCCTCTTGAATTGCGGCGCCCAGAATTGGCAAGGTAAACCAAGCCACTCATGAAGCAATGCTTCCGGACCAATGCACCAGTATAGCAAATCCAGTCCTTTCAGTCCCCAGCCCCCTGGGCTGCTCTCCCCATTTCAGTCCCTCAGCCCTCTTGCTGTATCAGCCTCAGCCTATTACCCCAGGATGGGCTGCCTGTTACAGAGTGCCCCACCAGGCACCCCTCCATGGCCTTCACATCTCCCCTGTAGTCACAGTTTGGTCCTCTGGTTCAACTTTAACACCAATGGAAATTATGAGCATCCACTCCTGTGTCCTGTTTCCATTATCATCCTTATTCCGAGTCCACCTTACTGATAGAGCCTAAACAAAGTATGAAAAGGAGTTATCCTCTGCCTTTTATTAATCATTTAACCTGCTAAATGGTAAAAATAGATGTAAAGAATCCTGCATTTTGATCAGTTCTCTATCACTGTTCATATAGAAATATACAATGGTAAATCAAAGATATTTTTAGGTAATTTACTGGGCGCAAGAGGAGGAAGGGGAAGAGGGCTAGGAAGAGAAGCCGTGCACCAGGTACCAGATCCTGCCCTGAGAAAGTAATTGATCCAGAGTTGCCTGTGCCTTTGGCTTGCTAAGAGTTTGGTGGGTTGTGTGTGTTTTGAGCATCCGTTCTGAGAAGCTGGGAGACTTGCTAGCTGAATGATTGCTGCCTGTGCCTGACAAAAGCCCTAACAAGGGGTGGAGCCAGTCCAGGCTCATAAGGGTCTAAAAGGAGACCCTGAGTGACCAGGGAGCAGAGCAGCAAACTGGGGCAGCAGTTTGCAAGCAGTTAGCAAATCAGTTCACTCCCCTCTTTGAGGGGAACCTTTACACTTGGTGAGAGGAAGCAGGAATAAAGGACCCTTTGAGGACTAAGGGACAGTAAACAGGCCAACTTCCAGGCGAGATTGCTAGGGAAGGTCTGCTTGAAAGAAGGGCAGTATGAAAGTGGAGGCAGATTAAGAGATGCAGCAAAATGACTGGAGAACATTGCAATGCCAGAGCCACTGGCACTGCTTGCACCTGTGAGGCGTTTGTCCAGGCAGGACCACTCACCATCAAGGTTTCCACCCAGGTCCGGGTTTGTTGCTATGGAGACCATGTCTTGCAGGTTCCTTCTGGTGACAGCCAGGTGGGAGAGTGCCTGAGATGTGAGTGGTGCCTCCTGGTGGTTTCAGGGAACAGGCAAGAGAGCTGCAGGAGGAAGTGGTGAGGCTCTGAAGCATCCTCTGCCATGAGGAGTTCATCGATTTGATGCTGGAGAAAACCTCCTGGACTGTGGAGGAAGAACTGCCAAAGGCAGCACCAAAGAAAGGAGAGGATATAGACTCTGAGGGAGGTGGAAGCTGAAAGCCTGTGATCTCTCGCAGCAAACAATAATCTTCAATTCCATCTGCAGCATTTCATCTGGAGAACAGATATGGAGCCCTAGCAACAGAGTGGGAGGATCACGTTCCACTGGTGGAGGAGGACAGGCCAGGCCTCCTCAAGGTGAAAGGATCAAGACCATCGCCACCAAGAAGAAGCGATGGGTGGTAGTGGTTGGAAACTCCCTTCTGCAGGGGACATCTTCTGACCTGACCTGTGGTGTTGAGATGTCTGCTGCTTGCTTGGAGCCTGGATCCAAGATGTCACAGAGGGGTTACCAAGATTCATCCAGCCCTCTGACTACTACCCCATGCTGCTCATCCATGTAGGAACCAATGATACTGCCAGGGGGAGACCTGGAGTCTAAAGTGACTACAGGACTCTGGGTGCAAGGATGAAGAGGATGGGGCCTCAGGTGGTATTCTCAATCCTTCCAGTCAAGGGGAAGGGCCCAAGCAGGAGTGGACAGTCCTACAGATCAATGCATGGCTGCAGAGGTGGTGTTGCCAGCAGGGCTTTACCTTCTTTGACCACAGGATGATGTTCCAAGAAGAAGGATTGCTAGAAAGAGATGGGATCTACCTGACAGAGAGAAGAGCATCTTCACAGACAGACTTGCTAACCTAGTGAGGAGGGCTTTAAACTAGGTTCACCAGCACCAGGGGATGGAGACCAAAGCCCTGAGGTAAGCAGGGAAGTGGGTGACCTGGAGAAAGCAACGGGGGTGGGCAACAGAGGTGGCATTCTCATTCTTTCTGAGAAATCAGGGCAATCGACTAGTTACCTCAAGTGCCTGAACATGAATGCACAGAGCCTGGGAAACAAGCAGAAAGAATTGGAAGTCCTTGCACAGTCACAAAACTATGACATGATTGAAATAACAGAGACTTGGTGGGAAAGCTTGCATGACTGGAGCGCTGTCATGGATGAGTATAAATTGTTCAGGAAGGACAGGCAGGGGAGAAGAGGAGGAGGAGTTGCACTTTATGTAAAAGACTTGTATGATTGCTCAGTGCTCCAGTATGAAACTGGAGATAGGCCTGTTGAAAGTCTCTGGGTTAGCATCAGAGGGGAGAGGAGCAAGGGTGATGTTATGGTGGGGGTCTGTTATAGACTATCAGACCAGGAGGAAGTAGTGGAGGAGGCTTTCTTCAAACAGCTAGCAGAAGTTCCCTGATCACAGGTCCTGGTTCTCATGGGGGACTTCAATCACCCTGACATCTGCTGGGAGGACGATACAGCAGTGTGCAGGTGATCCAGGAAGTTTTTGGAGAGTGTTGGGGACAACTTCCTGGTGCAAGTGCTGGGATGTCCATACTCTTCTTTACCTGCTGCTCACAAACAGGGGTAATATAGAAGTGGATGGCAACTTGTGCAGCAGTGACCATGAGATGATTGAGTTCAGGGTCCTAAAGAAAGGAAGTATGGACTTCAGGAAAAAAGCAGATTTTGACTTGCTCAGGAAACTCATGGGCAGGATCCCTTGGGAAGCCAGTCTGACGGGGAGAGCTGGCTGTACTTTGAAAACACAGGGACACATCATCCTGATGTGCAGGAAGACAAGCAAGTATGGCAGAAGACCAGCTTGGCTTATTCATTAAGCTAAATCACAAAAGGGAAGCTTATAAGAAGTGGGAATGTGGACAAAGAACCTGAGAGGAGTATAAGAGTATTTCTCAGGCATGGAGAAATGAAGTCAGGAAGGCCAAAGCATAATTGAAGTTGCAACTAGCAAGGGACATGAAGGGAAACAAAAAGGATTTCTACAAGTGTGCCAGTAACAAGAGGAGGATCAGGGAAAGTGTGGGTCCCTTACTGAATGGGGGAGGCAACTTAGTGACAGGGGATGCAGAAAAGGCTGTAGTACTCAATGCCTTTTTCCCCTCAGTCTTCATGGGTAAGGTCAGCTCCTAGACTATGGCATCTGGCAGCACAGTCTGGGGAGTAGGTGAGCAGCCAACAGTGGCAAAAAAACTGGTTAGGGATTATTTAAAAAAAGCTGGATATGTACAAATCCATGGGCCTAGACAGGATGCACCCAATGATGTTGAGGGAACTGGCTAATGTGATTGGAGAGCCACTGGCCATCATTTTTGAAAACTCATGGTGATTGGGAGAGGTCCCAGATGATTGGCAAAAGGCAAATATAGTGCCCGTATTTAAGAAAAAGGAAAAAGGAGGATCCAGGGAAGTACAGACCAGTCAACCTCATGTCAGTCACTGGAAAAGTCATGGAGCAGGTCCTCAAGGAGAAGAAGGTGATTAGGAACAGTCATCACGGATTTACCAAGGAAAAGTCATGCCTGACCAACCTGATTGCCTTCTCTGATGACATGACTGGCTCTGGATGCAGGGAGACCAGTGGATGTGGTGTACCTTGACTTTAGCAAGGCTTTTGATATTGTCTCACACAACATTCTCACAGGCAAGCTAAGGAAGTATGGGTTGAATGAATGAACAGTAAGGTTGATAGAAAACTGGCTGGATCATTGGGCTCAGAGGGTAGTAGTCAGTGGTTTGATGTCTAGTTGGAAGCCAGTATCAATCCACTTTTGTTCAATATCTTCCTAGTGACCTGGCTGACTCAACAAGTTTGCAGATGACGCCAAGCTGGGAAGAGTAATAGATACACAGGAGGGTAGGGTTAGGATTCAAAGAGACCTAGACAAATTGGAGGATTGGAACAAAAGAAAGTTCATGAGGTTCAATAAGGACAAGTGCCAAGTCTTGCACTTAGGACAGAACAATCCCATGCACCGGTACAGGCCGGGGGTTGACTGGCTAGGCAGCAGCCTGCAGAAAAGGACCTGAGGGTTACAGTGAACAGTAAGCTGAATATGAGCCAATAGTGTGCCCTTGTTGCCAAGAAGGCTAACGGCATACTGGGCAGCATTGGGAGGTGTGTTGCCAGCAGATCAAGGAAAGTGATTATCCTCTCTATTCAGCTCTGGGAAGGCTTTTTGGTATGGTCTCCCACAACATTCTTGCAGGCAAGCTAAGGAAGGATGAATGGACTGTAAGGTGGATAGAAAACTGGCTAGATCATCAGGCTCAAAGAATATTTAACCATGGCTCAATATCTTGTTGGCAGCCGGTATCAAGTGGATTGCCCCAGGGGTTGGTCCTAAGGCTGGTTTTGTTCAATATCTTCATCAGTGATCTGGAAGATGGGATAGAGTGCGCCCTCAGTAAATTTGAAAATGACACCAAGCTGGGAGGAGTAGTCGATATGCTGGAGGGAAGGGCAAGGATTCAGAGAGGTCTAAAGAAATTGGAGGATTGGACCAAAAGAAATCTTATGAGGTTTGATAAGGACAAGTGCAAAGTCCTTCACTTACCACGGAACAATCCCATGCATTGCTTCAGACTGGGGACTAACTGGTTAAGCAGTAGCTCTACAGAAAAAGATCTGGGGGTTACAGTGGACAATAAGCTGAATATGAACCAACAGTGTACCCTTGTTGCAAAGAAGGCTAACAGCACTATGGGATGCATTTGTAGGAGAACCAAGCAGATCAAAGGAAATTATTATTTCCCTCTATTTTGCACTGGTGAAACCACATCTGGAGTACTGTGTCCAGTTTTGAGCCCCCCACTACAGAAAGGATGTGGACAAATTGGAGAGAGTCCAGCAGAGGGCAGCGAAAATGGTTAGGGGGCTGGGGCAAATGACTTCTGAGGAGAGGCTGAGGGAACTAGACTTAATTAGTTTGGAGAAGAGAAGACTCAGAGGGGATTTAATAGCAGTCTTCAAGTGCCTGAAGGGTGGTTCCAAAGAGATTTCATAGATTTCATAGACATTAGGGCTGGAAGGGACCTCAGAAGATCATCAAGTCCAGCCCCCTGCACAAAGGGCAGGAAGTCAGCTGGGGTCATAGGATCCCAGCAAGATAAGCATCCAGTTTCATCTTGAAGGTGTTCAATGAAGGTGCTTGAACCACCTCCAGTGGCAGGCTGTTCCAGACCTTGGGGGCTCGGACAGTAAAGAAATTCTTCCTTATGTCCAGCCTGAAACGATCTTGAAGTAGTTTGTGACCATTCGGCCTCGTCATCCCTTGGGGCGCTCTGGTGAACAAACGTTCCCCCAGATACTGGTTGTCACCCCTGATAAACTTATAGCTGGCCATCAGATCACCCCGAGCCTGCGCTTTTCCAGGCTAAAGAGCCCCAGGGCTCTCAGCCTGTCATCGTAGGGTCTGCTTCCCTGACCTCTGATCATGCGTGTGGCTCTTCTCTGGACTCTCTCAAGCTTCTCCACATCCTTTTTGAATTGTGGAGCCCAAAACTGGACACAGTACTCCAGCTGTGGCCTCACTAAGGCCGAGTACAAGGGGAGAATGATGTCCCGGGATTTGCTTGAGAAGCATCTATGGATGCAAGCCAGCGTTTTGGTCACTTTACTAGCCGCCACATCGAATTGCAGGCTCATGTTCATCTTGTGGTCAATGATGACCCCCAAGTCTCTTTCTTCCATAGTGCTAGCCAACATAGCACTGCTGAGCCTATAAGGATGCTGCGGGGTTTTTTTCCCAAGATGGAGAACCTTGCATTTATCGGCGTTGAACACCATCAGATTCTCGTCCGCCCACTTGCTGAGCCTGTCCAGGTCAGCCTGGATCACCCGCCTGTCTTCTGGTGTGGATGCTTTGCCCCAAAGTTTGGTGTCATCGGCGAACTTGGCCAGTCCGCTTCGGACTCCAGTGTCCACATCATTAATGAAGATGTTGAACAGTATGGGTCCAAGGACAGAACCTTGGGGGACCCCACTGGTCACAGGACACCACGATGAGTGACTTCCATCAATTACTACCCTCTGGGTCTGACCCCGGAGCCAATTTTCCAGCCAGTGGATCGTGGAGGACCCAAGGCGACAATTGGCCAGTTTCTCCAAGAGGCGATCATGGGACACCAGATCAAAGGCTTTTTTGAAGTCAAGATATATGACATCAATCTCTTCTCCCTTGTCCAGGTGATAGGTCACCTGGTCGTAGAAGGAAATGAGATTGGTCAAGCAAGACCTACCCGCAACAAACCTGTGCTGGCTATCCCTTAAGATGTTGACGTCGGCCAGTCCATTAAGGATGGCCTCTTTAATAAACTTTTCTAAGATCTTCCCTGGGATAGAAGTCAGGCTGATGGGCCTATAGTTAGCCGGATCCACTTTCCTCCCTTTCTTGAAGATAGGCACCACATTGGCCTTCTTCCAGTCTTCGGGCACTACACCAGAACGCCAAGAGTTTTCAAAGATCCATGCTAGAGGCTGGGCTATGATGCTCGCCAGCTCCTTGAGTACCCTGGGGTGAAGATTGTCAGGGCCAGCTGACTTGAAGGTATCCAGCTTCTCAAGATGTTCCTTCAGAAAGTCAGCATTAATGGAGGGCAGGGGATCACCCTCACCTGGACTTCCCGGCCCTGTAGCGGGCATGGGCATCGCATGGGGCTGATGAAAGACTGACGCAAGGTACCTATTTAATAGGTTGGCTTTTTCCCGGGCGTCAGTTGTCAGTTGCCCCATCTGGTTCAGCAGGGGTCCAACGTTGCCCCTGCTTTTCCTCCGGCTCCCCACATATCTGAAAAAGGACTTTTTATTGTCCTTGATGCTCAAAGCTAGCTGGAGTTCAGTTGCAGCCTTGGCTTTCCTGGTCTGCTCCCTACAGGACCAGACCAGTGCAGAATAATCCTCCTTGGAGGTGACTCCCATCCTCCATCCTTTGTAGGCCTTTCTTTTTAGCCTCAGGAGGTCTGCTAGGTCCCTGGAGAGCCAGGGGGGCTTCTGTGCCCTCTTGCTGCCTTTCCTCCGAGATGGAATAGACTTAGTTTGTGCATTGAGGATCGCTCCCTTGAGGAGCAACCACTCTTCTTGAACTCCCCTCTCCCTGTGGTCACGGTCCCTTAGGGCCTCACTGACAAGCCTCCTGAGCTTGTCAAAGTCGGCTTTCCTGAAGTCAAGGACTTGTGTGTTGCTGACTGACTTGCCAGCTTTTCAGCGGATGGTGAAGGTGATCAGCTCGTGGTCACTGTCACCCCGCTTCCCATCGATCACTAGGTCGCTGACTAGGTCATCCCCCGTAGCCAGTACCAGGTCGAGCAGCGCTTTGCCTCTCGTTGGCCCATAGACTTCTTGAGTCAGGTAGAGGTCATCCACGCATGAGAGGAAGCTCTGCGACCGCTCAGATTTTGCTGAGCGATCCTCCCACAAGATGTCCAGGTAATTGAAGTCACCCATGACAACCATCGTCCTGGAGCAAGCTGCCTCAGCCAGTTCCTGGGCAAACTCCTGGTCAAGCTCAGGACTTTGAGTGGGAGGTCTGTAATAGACTCCCACCATTGTGTCCCCTGTGCCCTGTTCCCCATGGATTTTAACCCAGAGGGTCTCCAGCCGTCCACCCTGGTTGCCAATATCGGCTTGCAGGGACGCATAGCTTTCCTTAACATAGAGAGCTACACCCCCGCCTCTTTTCTCTACACGATCCCTCCTGTACAGGGTATAGCCATCTATCCCCGTGGTCCAGTCATGGGTGGAGTCCCACCAGGTCTCCGTGATCCCTATGACATCGTAATTGTTTGCACTGAGCAGGAGGATGAGCTCCTCCTGCTTATTCCCCAAGCTCCTGGCATTAGTGTACAGGCAGGCAAGTGCCCCCTGGGGGGCTCCTTCCTTGCCCACAGATTTTACCAGGGCTGGGGCAGGGGTGGGCTCCCTGAAGCGCCGTGATCCGCTGGCTTTGCAAGGATTGCTCAGCGGGCCAGCAGTGGCGGTAGTCCCCCCGTTCCCCAATGGGCTTAGTTTAAAGCCCGGTGGAGTAGGTCAGCCAGTCTGGCTGAGAAGAGCCTTCTCCCTAGGGGAGAGAGGTGGAGGCCATCTCTTCCCAGCAGCTCGCTGCCTCTCTCACCAAAGAGCGGGCTGTGGTCATGAAAGCCAAAGCCTTCCTGACGACACCAGCGCTGCAGTCTTTGGTTGACTACATAGATCCTCCTGTCCCTTCTCAGCCCATATCCTGACACTGGGAGGATTGATGAGAACACCACCTGTGCCCCCAGGCCCTTAAGCCCCGCTCCCAAATCCCTGTAGCGCCTCATGACCTGGCTGGGAGTGCTCCGAGCAGTGTCATTGGTGCCCACATGAATAAGGAGCATGGGATAATGGTCTGTGGGTTTAAGGAGCTTTGGGATCCTCTCCGTAATGTCCCGGATGCGGGCCCCTGGGAAGCAGCAGACTTGCCGGGCTAAGGGGTCAGGGTAGCAGATTGGCCCCTCAGTCCCCCTCGGAAGGGAGTCTCCCACAACAAACACCTTACGTTTTGTCTTGGGAAGAGCAGGGGTGGTAGCTGCAGTTGGGCCCATGTTGCCTGTGGGGGGTGGCAACTCAGCAGGCTCTGCTGGGGCAGCAAGAGGTGCATACCTGTTTCTCAGTTCTGGTGGGGGAGGGGCCTTGGTGCGGCGGGCCTTAGGGCCCTTGACCACCTGGGTCCATGCCCCTGGCTGGACACAGCAGGAGGTCCCAAAGTCTTCCTTTGGCGTGGAGGGAGACTGTGATCTACCCTCCGCCTCCCGGGGGAGAAGGGCCTGGCAGTAGGAGTCTATCTCCTGCTCGCAGTCCCTGATGGCAGGCAGTCAGCAGTCCCTGATGGCTGACTGTGGCCCGGAGCTCCTCCAGCTGGCGCGCCAGAGACCCCAAAAGGGAGCAGACCCCACAAGGGGAGGTCACCATGCTCCCAGGCCCCAGAGCCTGAAAAAGGGACAGGCAGCCCCCACAGCTGAGAGCCAGGGGCTCCGTCTGTGTGGAGCCCGGAACCAGGGGCTCCGTCTGGGCGGCCGTCTCTGAGGTGCCGGGGGGGGGGGCCGCGGAGTCCATGGGGACCCTCGGGGTGCGGCGCGTGCCCATCAGTGTCATGCCTCTGGAGGCTGGCTACAGCTGGGACTGTCTACCCTGGGGGGCGCGCTGGCAGGGTCCTGGGCACTCCCGCGCGCCCTCCCGCGCGAACTCTGCGCTAACTCACGCGCCGGCAGAGAAGCGCGCCTGTTTGCGCAGTCTGGTCGCGCGGCTCCCTGCGGGGCTGGGCGAAGTAGGGGCCTGGGCGGGGCTTGACCTGGCCCGGCTCCACTCAGCCACCTCCTCCCACACACACACTAAGGGGTTAGCCCCCTCTCTCCACAGGCCCCGCTTACCCCGGCTGTGCTGGGGGTCGGCGGGGGGCTCCGCGGCTGCTGGAGGGTTTCTGGGGGGCTTCAGGGGAGTGGGGGCACAGCAAGCTTTCACCCGCGTGTCTCTCGCCGCTTCTGAACCTAACTGGGCTTTTTCCTGGTCGGCGGGCCCTTTTAAACTGTGCGTATGCGCAGTGGGCCTGCCGTTGAGGAAGCTGCTCCTAGGGCAATAAGGGAGCCCTGCCCGGGATTTGGGGGACCCTGCCCTACTGGAGGGGGACAGGTGAGTAACCCCCCTCCTCTCTCTCTCCCTGGGGGGCTGGGCCAAGTAGGGGTCTGGGCGGGGCTTGACCCGGCCCAGCTCCACTCAGCCGCCTCCTCCCACACACACACTAAGGGGTTAGCCCCCTCTCTCCACGGGCCCCGCTTACCCCGGCTGTGCTGGGGGTCGGCGGGGGGCTCCGCGGCTGCTGGAGGGTTTCTGGGGGGCTTCGGGGGAGCGAGGGCGCAGCGAGCTTTCACCCGCGCGTGAAAGAGGATGAAGTTTGACTGTTCTTAGTGGTTGCAGATGACAGAACAAGGAGCAATGGTCTCAAGTTGCAGCAAGAGAAGTTTAAGTTAGATATGAGGAAAAACTCTTTCACTTGGAGGGAAGTAAAGCACTGGAACTGGTTACCCAGAGGCATTGCGGAGTCTCCATTGCTGGAGATTTTTAAGACCCAGCTAGACAAAGCCTTGACTGGGGTGATCTAGTTGGAGATAGTGTTGTCTTGAGCAGGGGGTTGGACTAGATGACCTCCTGAGGTCCCTTCCAAACCTATTTTTTATGATTCTATATAAAAGATGTCTTTTCTTCCTCTTTTTTCCTCCCCTTATGGGTGGATTAAAAAAAAAATCATAAAAGCCAAAGTAGGTTCAAGGGGTTTAGGTTGTAGCCGTGTTGGTCTAAGGACATAGGCAGACAAGGTTCCTTGGGTGAATTTGATATATTTTATTAGACCAACCCAAATAGTTGGAGAAAAGTTATTAAGCAAGCTTTCAGGGTCAAAAACCCTTCGTCAGGCTAAGGAAGTTTCAGCAGTTGGTGTGTGCTCTTCCTGGATGGAAGTAGGTTCAAGACTTTCTAATAGAAAACAGCAGATTTGAATTGGATGAATGGAGAAATCTGACAATATTGGGCATTAGGGGAAAAAGAAATATATTCTTATAATTCCATGTTGTTAAATATACTAAGGAATCTGGATTTGAGGAATTTACAGCATGAGAGAAGTCAGAGAAAGAGAAGACTAGATGGAGACATTTTAATGGTTGTTTTTGTTCTAATTTGCAGAATTCACTCTAAACAAAATTCACCTGTGCTACAATTTCTATCTGCCACACAAATTCCACATGAGCCCTCAAAATTGTGCTTTTGTAGACCATAGAGGCAACAGTAGTATATGGCTCTCCACCCTTCAATGCAAATGTGACAGGTGGGTGGGACCGGAAGTCCCGCCCCCTTCACTCCACCCCTTTCCCCTTTTATGGTGTGTGACATCATCAGCCACACCCACTGACCCCGGTCACGTGGTGCATGACATCAGCAACTCTGCCCCTGACCCCGGTCACGTGGTACATGACATCAGCAACTCCACCCCTGACCCTGGTCACATGGTGCGTGACATCAGCAACTCCGCCCCTGACCCCAATCACATGGTGCGTGACATCAGCAACTCCGCCCCTGACCCCAAACACGTGGTGTGTGACACCAACACCACATGGTTCATGACATCAGAAGGACAACCCAGGCAGACCCTCAAAGCCCAACCCCTCATGCTGCAAGATCCGCTCTAGATCACATGGTGCTGTTATGGCCTATCAGGTCCCTGACCACTCTAACCCCCCTACGCCGGAGCACAGGCGTGGCCTATGGGGTGGTAGGGTGGTGATGTGACCCCTCTAACAACCCGCCCCAACACCCCCAACCAATTGGCAGGGGTTTCAGAGGCCTCAGACCTCCCAAGAACAATCCTGAACCAATTGGAATGAGTACAGTGGGGGGGTGGGGTTTAGGCGGCAAACCCACTAGGTCTATCTGCTTTCCCAAACGACCCCTCTGTTTATCTGAGACCGTGCTAAGGCAAGCAAGGGCAGATATGGATTCTTTCACAACGCCTGTAGGCCCACTCATTACACCACCAAGACGGCCTTATAGAAAGCGTTACCGTAGAAATAGTTTTGAGGAGGAGACCCAACTCCTTGCCCAAAGACTCTTTGAGACGCCTGACCCTGTTGGGGAAGAGCCTGTGAACAGGCAATTGGAGGAGACCCAGGACCTTGAAGCAGACGTTGAGACTTTGGAAGATGGTATCTTTGTGCCTGAGCCTGCATGCGAAGTAGAGATCACTGCAGAGGAGAGACCGGTAAGAGACTTGGAGCATGAATGTGGGGGTCTTTGGGTTGTGACGGTAGTGGTGGGGTTCACTTCATGGCACATGTGTGTTTGGAAGTAGCTAACTTAGTCCTTTATTTGAATTCCTTTGCAGCTAGATGAAGCCTTTTTAATGACACCAGAAAACCTCCTCACCAGTACACCAGAAGGAAGTGTATGCTTCTGCAGAGAACAAAGACCTGATGAGGCTGAAGAGTTAAGAAGTCAGCTCAGCATCGAATCTACACAAGCTCTTACATCACGTGAACGTAAAGTTTTCATGAAGTCTCTTGTTCGCGTTTCCTTTTATGGCATAATGAAATACTGCTTGAGGCAGAGACTTTTTGACCTATGCTGGGGGTGCACATTTGACTTAGGGGGTCAAGAAGCCCACGAATGTATTACTTGGTTAGATGAAGACATAAATAAAATAATTCAGGATCTTTGCCAGGAAATATGTCTTGATAGCATTTTCAATGCTGTTATAATCATAGGGTTTGCCAGGAACAGTCTCAGAATTACTGAGAAACACTTAATTCAGGTTAGACAGCTTCTAAACACTGTGTATTCTGCAGAAGATCCTAAGGCTGCCCTTCATGATTTGATCACTGAGGAAGATGAAACACTCATACCCCATATTGAATGCTTAATTGGTGCTAGAGGTTATAAAACCCTGCTTAAGAGAAGGGATTAGCAAAACGAGTTTGGGGAGTACCTCTGTTGCTGTTCTGGGTGGGAGACTGGGGAATGTGAGGCTGTGAAACACAACAACAGTTTTCTACATCTAATGTATTTTAGCATTTGCTTTAGTGTCTTGGATATCTAATCACATACATATAGGGTTTTTTTGTAAAGATAAAACAATGAGACTTAATGGTCATTAGAAATGATAAAAATCCTTCTTAGGAGAAGGGGTAACAAAATAAACTAGTAAAATATTGTAAAAGTTTTAATGGAAATAAAGACTGAATTTAAAAACATATATTCTCACAGCTTTTGTATGGTATGGGTGGGGTGGGGTGGGGTGGGGGTCTTGTTATATAGATAAAACAGACCTCAAAAAAAAAAAAGATGACCATAAGTTATCTCTTACCAAAAAGCCTGCTGTAAAGATAAGGCCGACAAGGCATAATGGTCACTGGGTATGATAAGAAACACTTCTTAGAAGAAAGTTTAACAAAATAAACTAATAAATATTATAAAAGTTTTTAAGGGAAATAAAGACTGAATTTAAAAATGTATATTCTCACAGATTGTGTATGGTATAGGGGTGGCGGGGGTGTGTATCATAAAGATAAAAAAACAAGCGGCCTGGTGTGTCCAGATCGCCACATGTTTTAAGACTAAAAGGGAGTGGAGGTGTCTTTTAGTGCTGACTATTTTAATACAGTTATATTTTACTTTATACATAGACTATTTTCCGGTCAACAATGCATAATGGTCACTGGATATGATAAGAAACACTTCTTAGAAGAAGGATTAACAAAATAAACTAATAAAATATTATAACGGTTTTTAAAGGAAATAAAGACTGCATTTAAAAAGATATATTCTCACAGATTGTTTTATGGTATAGGGGTGATGGGGGTGTGTGTTATAAAGATAAAAAAGAGGCCTGGTGTGTCCAGATCACCACATTTTTTAAGACTAAAGGGGGTGGGTTGTCTTTTAGTGCTGACTATTTTAATACAGTTATATTTTACTTTATACATGCACTATTTTCCTTAATTTATTATTTAATTTTTAATACAGAGGACTTACTTACTGTATCATTTCATTTATATTACAGAGAGCTTATCAGGTGGGGAAGCCCCAGGCCATTTTACCACAATAAGGTAAAAATTATTTTAAAAGGATTGGGTTATTTGTGGCAGTGTTGCTATAATCACACTAAGTTATAACAACTGTTTGTTTTCAAACAGAACCTTTTCTTCTAAAATAGAAAAGCAGAACAAGCACATACAGTCATGTTTTTACCCAGTAGTAAAAGGTAATTTTTCAGAAATCAGCTTCTGAAACTTTGTGTTTCCTGTGGGAAGAGAATCTGTGTGTAGGGGTTAAGCAAATTTTAAATTTACAGTGTGTGAGGAAAGTGAATTCTCAATGCTGAGATATAAATTTTATATTTCCTAAGTGATCACACGCACCACACCCAAAGAAGAGCAGGGACCTGGGCAGAGACCTCTAAAAGCACAGCCTGCAGATCATAACACCCAAGGATCAGAAGACGGATGGGACAGAACAGAAGGGTACGATTCCTCAGAGGAAAACAAGCCACATACCTCTGAGAAACTCATATGTAAAAAGACTAGGATTCACACCCCCAAAACAGGTGATCTGAACCCTGTGAATAAGAAACCCAGGACTGATTGCTTGCACAATTTACAAAAAGAGGAGAGTCTTTCTCCTTTTTTGAAAGATCATAATTATTGTGAAAAAAAAAAAAAAGAGGGTGGGTTTTCGAGGTGGGTATAAACACCCTGTCTTGAAAGATCATGATTATTGTGAAAAAAAGAAGGGGGTTTGGAGTGGTACACACAGGCATATACGTCTCAGAAAGAGTGCGCAGAGCCCTTTGAAAGATCATGATTATTGTGAAAAAAAGAGGGGGATTTGGAGTGGTACACGCAGGTGTATACATCTCAGAAAGAGTGTGCAGAGAGCTTTGAAAGATCGTGATTACTACCAGCGCAAAAGGGTAAATTTTACTCAGAGAGGAGGTAGTCTGTGTAATTCGGACAGCAGGCGTAGTCTGTATCATAAGAGGGGGAGTCATGGTAAACGTGGGGGTAAAAATGGTTGGCCAACCAGCAAGTGGCTTGTGGGGAAAAAAGTAAGGGCCTGGTTAAAGAAGAGCGTGGGGAAGGCTAAACACCATTTGAGGGAAAAAAAAAAAGAGATCCCCTAGGGATCCCTCAAACACTTCTCCTCCTATCAGTCCTGACCCTTCACCAGAACCCCCGGAGCCAGAGAGAGGGGATGGAGAACATGGTTTAGGAACCTCTTTAGAGGGTCCCTCAAATGTACCCCAGCCACCCAGATCGGACCTTTTACCAGAACCCCCAGAGCCAGAGACGGGAGATGGTGACTATGGTTTAGGAAGCCCCTTAGAGGGTCCCTCAAATGTTCCCAGACCTTCCCCATCACCAAGACCTGAGGGGTCAGAGGGTTGGAATAACGAATCTGTTGTAGAAGACAGTTTAGAGGACCCCTTAAGCGCCCCCCGGTCTCCTGAGTCATCAGAGGATGTTTTACCGGATGTACATATGGTGCGGGTGAGAAGGCAAGAGTGGTCTGTAGCCAGGTTTGGAGGCATGAGGTACACGGAGGAGTTCCGTTTTGTGAATCTGGAGCATGTGCCATTACACGTGGCATATGAAGCCATAACCCATGGGGTGGAAGAAATTGTAGCAGAACTCCGCCAGAGATTCACAGGCAACGATTATGCCCAGTTATGTATTCAGGCAGATAGTTTGTCAAACTGCTTATACTCTCGAGCTATTAATTTAAACAAGATGACCCCTGAGCTGTTTTTAGAGTGGCTCAGTAAGCTGTTACAAAGCCAGAGAGAAATATTGCTCGATTCAACGTTTCGGCTGGTTGTGATTGTTGTGAAAGGCCGGGGAGGTGGGAGCCGTAGAGTTATAAGCTCTATCCCCTATTCCCAGATCATTACTAAAAAGAGGAAGTATTTAATAGACTTGAATACCTATGATACTAACCTGTGCTTTGCAGGCAGTCTATTGGCTGTTACAAAACGTAGAGGGGCCAGAGATGTCGAACTGCTAGATGGTGCCAAAGAATTGCATAGGAAATTAGGACTGTCTATATATCAAAAGGTTATGCTCCATCAAGTACCTTTGTTTGAAGACCTTGAGCAGGTTAACATTCACATAGTGATGCATAAGGAAAAAACTGGGTGGAGTTTATTTAAAACACAGGACACGCCCAGATACCCCGACACCTGTTTTCTTCTGCTACATGGTGAACATTATTATGGTGTTTTAGATATGAGAAATGTGTTTGGCATGAGAAATTATTGTGATCTTTGTCAGACGTTGTACAGCCATAGCCACACGTGCAGGTTCTGATGTCGTCTTTGCCTGAGCCCAAACTGCTCTGAAAACGTGGGTAGGACACAGCGGTGCCCTAACTGTAAACTGTTCTGTCATTCCAAAGAGTGCTTAGAAAAGCACGTGGCCCTGGCCTCTGAAAATAGGATTGAATGTCTGACTAAAACTCTGTGCGATGAGTGTAAATCTTATGTGGACAAAAAGCACGAGTGCAAAGGGCGACAGTGCAAACAGTGTTATGGGAAAATCACAGATGTAAACAAACACTGGTGCTTTATGCGCCAGATTAAAGAGCCTGAAGAAGGCGAGGGGTACATTTTTTATGATTTTGAATGTGTGCAGGAGATGGGTATGCATGTGCCCAACTATATTTTTGCAATGGAGCTAAAGACAGGGGGAAAAAAACCTCAGAAAGACGCAGGCAAAAACCCCAAAAGGGTTTGTAAAGCTAAGCCCAAAAAGCCAGAAAGCACTTGGGAGTTTAAGGGTGAAGAGTGTCTGTCTGATTTTATTAAGGTTTTTATGGATAAAAAGTTCAAGAACTACACCTTCATAGCTCACAACGCCAAAGGCTACGACGGTTACTTCGTTGTCAGCCAGTTATTGAAGGAAAAAATGGGTGTGAAACTAATCACTCAGGGCGGTAAACTCATGTGCATTGAAGTGACCAGGCTAGGCATCCGTTTCATAGATTCTTTAAACTTTTTGCCTATGAAACTTAGCAGACTTCCACAGGCGATGGGATTTGAAGGATGCAAAGGTTATTTCCCACATTTTTTTAACAGGGCAGAAAACCAAAACTATGTGGGACCTCTCCCAAAGATGGAGTACTACGGCGTTGAAAATATGATGTCCAGTGAGAAAGGACAGTTTTTAGAATGGTATCAGAATAACCGCGATAAGACCTTTGACATGCAGAAGGAGCTGGCCTATTATTGCCAGCAGGATGTAAAAATTTTGAAAGAGGCCTGTTGTCTCTACAGGGATGAGATTATGAAAATGACACGGCGGGTAGACCGAGTGAAAGTAGATGGTGAACTCCAAAATGTAGTACGCTGCATAGATCCTTTTCAATACATTACGCTGGCCTCCTTCTGTATGGCCATGTACGGGTTTATGTTTTTGGAACCACAGACCGTAGCGCTTCTCCCCCCGGACAACTATCACAGGCAGAAAAAGAGGTTTTCAACCCCATCTATTCAGTGGCTAATGTACATATCGGAGAAAGAAAATATTCAAATTCAACATGCCTTACAGGGTGGGGAATTTCATGTAGGTCCCTATTTTTTAGACGGCTATGCCAACATTGGTGGGGAACCTACAGCGTTTGAATTTAATGGATGCTTTTTCCACGGCTGTGTCACTTGCTACAATGAGAAAGACCAGAACCCTTTGACAGGGACGACCTTCGGGTTTCTGAATTATCAGGCATTGCACAAGACCGATTATCTCAAGAGAGAAGGGTTTACCGTTAGGACCATTTGGGAGCATGAGTGGAGGGCTCTGTTAGAAACGGATGGGGAGCTGGCAGATTTTTTAAGCAGAACCCTGCTGCCTTCTCCACTGGTGCCTAGGGATGCTCTTTTTGGGGGCAGAACTAATGCCATCTGTCTATATTACCAAACTAAACCTGGTGAACAAATACACTATTACGATTTTACCAGTCTTTACCCCTTTATAAACAAAATGAAGGAATACCCAATCGGACACCCTGAAATCATTCATGACAATTTCCAACCCCTGTCAAGCTATTTTGGAATAGCCAGGGTGAGACTGTACCCACCGCGAAGTCTTTTTTTCCCTGTGCTACCCACTAGGATGAACGGGAAACTTATGTTCACGCTGTGCCGCCTCTGCGCGGAAACAAGACAGCAAAAGTGTGACCACACAGATGAAGAGAGGGCCCTCCTGGGCACGCGGTGCACACCAGAATTGAATAAAGCTATTGCCAAGGGGTACAGAGTAGCTCAAATCTATGAAGTTTGGCATTTTGCTTAGAAGTCTAGCACCCTTTTTTCAGAGTACATAAAAATGCACCTCCGTCAGAAGCAGGAAGCCTCGGGCTACCCCGCCTGGTGTACTGACCTAGAAAAACAAGAGAGATACGTGGCCAATTTCTTGCAAAAAGAAGGCGTGACCTTACACCCTGAGCACATCAAACCCAATCCTGCCAAGCGCCAAATAGCAAAATTGTTTCTAAATTCTTTGTGGGGTAAATTCGGTCAGAGAACCAACTTGCCCAACACCAGTATTGTTAGAGACCCCGAAGAACTCTTTGGCTACCTCTTTTCTCCCGCCTATGAAATTTCATCTTGCGACTTTATTGATGATGAGGCAGCCTGCGTGTCTTGGAAACACGCCAAAGAGCGTTACACAGTCTCTGGTAACACAAACATCTTTATAGCCTGTTTCACCACCGCTTATGCACGCTTAGAGTTGTACTCGCTGTTAGACAGCTTGCAAGAACGTTGTCTGTACCACGACACAGATTCTGTGATATTTGTGAGCCGCGAGGGAGATTGGAATCCCCCGCTAGGTGATTATTTAGGCGAGCTCACCAGCGAAATCCCACCAGATGAACACATCACAGAGTTTGTGTCGGCCGGTCCAAAAACCTATGGGTACAAGCTGTCTGGGGGAAAGGTTTGCTTGAAGGTGAAAGGGATTACCCTGAATGTGGCCAACAGTGAAAAAATCAACTTTGAAACCTTGAGAGATCTTGTTCTAGATTATGGGGCAAACCCCACTGGGGACACCCCTAAAACAATTGTGATACAACAGCACTCTATCGTCAGGAACAAAAGCAAGTGGACGATAGAAACCAAAACCTTGAGAAAAACGCAGAAAGTCGTTTATGACAAAAGGGTCCTCACAGAAAACTTTAACAGCCTCCCCTATGGTTTTTAAAGATGGATATGCGTTGGAAGCATCCCTTTTCTGTGATTTTGGCAGGCCCTAGCAACTGTGGTAAAAGTTACTTTATAAAAAACCTTTTGGATCACGCTGATAAAATGGTGTCTTATGCCTGCGAATATCGTGTGGTGCTATAGCTGTTGGCAGCCTTTGTATGAAGAACTGCTTTGTAAATATCCTTTTATCAAGTTTGTGGAGGGTCTACCGGACAGTCTTAATGACAACTGTTTGTTTCCTCCTAATAAAATAAATATGGTTGTGGTAGATGATTTGATGGACTCTGCCTGTGACAGCGGCGAAATCGAGAAAGCCTTTACCAAGTATGTGCATCATCGGAATCTGAGCATTATGTATATAGTTCAAAATGTTTTCTGTCAAGGGAAAAGGAGCCGCACCATTGCTCTTAACACAAAATACATGGTTTTGTTTAAAAACCCCAGGGATAAGCTACAGATAGTGTCCCTGGTGTGGCAGATGTACCCGGGTAAGACCCAGTTCTTTCTAGAAGCTTTTGAGGATGCCACTAAAACACCTTACGGGTACCTGGTGGTTGATCTAAATGCTTCTACCCCGGATGCTTTTAGATTAAGAACTGGGCTTTTTCCTCCCGACCAACCAGCTGCTTACACTTTTAAAAAAACAGCAGGTGGGAATAAAAAGAGATGATGTAGTGGCAGCCTCTTCTTAGCTCTCGGGACGGTGGAAGGGAAACATGTCTAACCACGTAAAAAGAAATCTGGCTCTCTTAAAACTACTTCTTCAATCCTCCCCACAGCAGAGAAAAGCTATACTTTGCTCCGCCTCTGATGATTTAATAGCAGCAATTTCAGAAATTGCTCTGAACACCTTAAAAGAAAACATCCCTTTGACACCGCATCAAATTTGCGTGCTAAAAAAGAGACGCGGGATCATAAAAAACCTAAGTAACAAAAGACTACCTCTTAAAAAAAAGAAACAGCTGGTGAAACAGTCTGGGGGATTTATCTGTTAAGTTTTGCTCTTCCTTTGGTTACAGGGCTTTTGGCTAGCCGGTGATGGAGCATGCAGAAAAAATGTACCTGGTGCCCAAACACGAACTGGAACAATTATGGGCCACCCAACCGCCTCAGGAAAATATCAGAACCGAGGCAACCCGCTTATTGGATGCTGAAATGAGGAATATTCTTCAAAGACCGGGATTAGAAGAATATGATAAGGCTAAACTGTATGCCACAGTGTTTCAGAAATACCTGACCTATGTAAAGCAGGGTGATCTGAACAGAGGGAAATTAACCCTGTTTCTGCCGGATACCCCCTAGAAACCCCCATGAACCCTGACACAATCGTTCAGGAAGTACTGGATAACGTGCATACCTGATACAGGAAAAATGCTAAAGTACTGCTCACTAAGCTGAGCCAGCACAAGGATATTTCTTCTTGGGATGATCAAGGGGGTTTCGTCTACAAAGGGATGCTAGTCAAGGGTTCTAACATGCTCGACTTGGTCCAGAGAACCCTTCAGACTCACGTCAGGGCTACTAAACATCCGCCTAAAGGCTGGGACATCTTTATGCAAGCCATGGCCGAGCTGAACGTACTATCTTCTGTTATGGGCAACGTTGTGAATCGTGATCATCTGGAACGTCTGAAAGCATCTGCCTCAGACCAAGAAACACCAACAACGCCACCTATGAAGCGAAAAATGGTCTCTAAAACCCACTGGCTCTCCCTGTAAAGTTTTACACTTTGAAATAAACTATTCTCTACTGCTATAAATTTTTGTCTATAGAGGATTTTTTTTGAATGAAAGCACACACACACACACACACACATTTAAACAACAACAGCTTTATTTACACAGCATCAACTGAGTGTCTTATTTAGACAAAGCATTCGTGAAAGTCATTGCAAGAAATACACATCTGGGCATGTTGAAACATGTTTTGAGCAGGCCCAGCCACACGAAAATTTTCATATTTACTTTTTACAAAATGCATCACCACCCTATCATTTTCTGCTAAATCGTCGGAATAATACAATTTTAAAATCTGTTCAAACGACAGCCCCTTGCTACGGTGGTGTAGGAAAAACACACAGTGGTATCCACAGGTGACAGACTGGGGGTCTTGTAACTGTTTCATTTGAAAAACAGTGCCAGTGACGTTCTTGTTTAAAAACAACATAATGCTTTGAGGAAAGAGAGCGCTGTTTGGGGGGTGACCATACGAGTCGAAAAATTCTCCATTGTTCCGATCCTCCAAGTAAACAGCCAACCAGTGTTCTCCGGGTTGATTATGCGGGTGCGTGTTGACTACTAAGCTCAGGGGCCTTTTAGACTGCTGAGTCTTAGGAAGCCAGTCGCTGGGGAAAACATCTAAGAAAGTGTCTTTGGCATAAGGGTCTGAGGATAAAACCCTGATGATCTGTTCAGTGTCCATCTTCACATATAGTCAAACAGGACGTTTCTTCTCTGATTTATTTCTATGACGTTGTCAAAGACCCCATACACGATCATGTTAACCGTGGTGGGCAAAGCTGCAGCAAAGCGTATTTCTGATCTCAGGTTCCCACTTTTAATCAGTGAATAATGATCAGCACACTCCTGGTCAGGAGACAGGTCAAAGGCAAATAAGGTGTACCCCAGAGCAAACTTCTCACGGTTGATGATCAGGGCCCAGTCTTTCGTATGTTTACCGGCTGTCTGTACCAGCTGCATGTATTCTCTCACGCAGTTACTGTTTTCAAAATCTGGTTGTAGGGGTTTTGTTGGGGTTTGTTCTCCATCAATGTAGAGGGCCACAAAATTAATATTGTAATGTTTAAAATTAAAGGGGTTCTTAGCATAATTCCCACTAAAGGCATCGTTATCCACGAACCCGATGACGATGAGTTTGGGTAACTGTCCCAGAAACAGATTCTCCTGGTTGCTGACTCGGCTGCTGGCAGGAATGCTAAACACTTTCATACCCACGCGGTCTACGGGGTATTTAGCATTGGCGGTAAGCAAGGCCTCCGCGTGGCCCAATCGGACACCCGGAGCTACCTTCACTTTTTTCACAAAAAGTGAGGCAGATGTTATTTTTCGTTTACATTGGCCAGCTGCTACATTGCCCATCAAGCAGAAGGCATCTTTGCTACGTGTCAGCTTAATTTTCACATCCACGCCGTTCAGCAACAGTTTTTCTTGAAAAAACAAATCGCTATGGAGATGACCAAGCAGCTCTATCTTTTTGCTCCGGTCTGTCAGATTTGCCCGTCTTCGAAACCCCTGATTATGGCCATCCCTTGCAACCGATTCATGATGCCCAGGGATATCTTTGTAAAACAGGCCGGCAGAAAATTGGGTGGCGAGGGTGTCATCGCTGCAGTTGAGAACTGATTTGATGAAGGCTCGGTAAGGGTAACAGTTGTTGCTCTGGCTTATGAGACAGTCTCCCAGAGTGACATCCAGCTGACTGAAGACAGAGGCTATTGGGTTATTCACCAGACCCACTGCAGCCCCGGCATCAAGATCCGTTCCATCACCTTTTACAATCTTGCAGCAAAGGTACAGCAGCGTGTTGTTCAAATCCATGTAATCTTCACCATTCCCAGCTATGAAAAAGTCAAGGGGGCTGGACTCGGTAATAGCCGAGAGTGGGGGGATCTCAACATACAGGCTTTTCTCAATGCAGGTCTGCGTTGGGGCTATTTGAAACACATCTAGTTCAGATTTGGCACATTCTTCAGACCCACAGTGAACAAAGGCCATGGCGGTTAAAATATATTTCTGTTTCCTCCAGGAGAGCGCCCCTTCTTTTTCCCGGGCTGCTTCTTGGTTTTTTGTGTCTGGCTTCCCCGTCGACTTACCCTCTTCTTTTTAAGGGGTTGTGGAGGTCCTGCACGTCCGGAGTCCGGTACGTCTCTCTTTCTTTTAAGGCTCTTTCTTTGAATATACATGAGACCAGACCCCTCCTGCTTTGCCGGCTTGACCACTTTATCTAGGACAGCTCGGGAGACATGACCGATCACATCTTTGGCTATGTTTTGTGCCGCATTTTTAGCATGGGGTTTAATAATCTCCAGACCCCTTCTCAAAAGTGGAACGGCTTTTCTAAAGAGGCTGCGAAATATACCTCCCACACCAGCCCCATACATCACGGGTACCCCATGATATCCGGGAAGGCCATACCCAGCCTGGGCTTTATAATAATTTCTGTACAAATTAGGGTCCCCATAGTTTTTTACCATTACCATTGTACTTTTACTTATTTTAAAATCTCAAAGTCTTCCAGGGGTGTAGGTGAAGCTTAACGATCACCTTACCAAAGCGAAATGAGACGTGTTTGTTCTGATCAGTCTTTATTTCAATGCTGATTGTGTCGATGTGACGTTGACTGATGGGGACATAATGCGGGTTGTCATACATAATGGTGACAAACTCGTTGTTGCTTCCACGAACCAGGACACAACGTAGCAAAGGTACCGAAAACTCCCCGACAAGCTGATGTTCCACAATGTCTGTGTAGACATACAGCGAATTGAATCCTCCGGTAATATCAGCTGGGAAGGGTGGTTTTTTAACAGAGACTCTGGGTAGCATTCCCAAAATATAGGCTAGCTCACCATGCGTATAAAAACCATAAGAGTTATCTTTGGCTTTAAGTCTCACTTTCCCGAACGCTTGGTCATAGTGAATAACTAATTCGGGCGGAGTAGGGTTGTTGGTGATTGTATTGTTTATAAATCCAGTAACTCTGTGATGGATGTATAATACCCCTGAGACAGGCTGTACCCCCATTTTTTGGTCCCAGAAATAATTTTGAAAGGGGTGTCTTTGTTGATGTTGTTCCAGCTGTGTGGGTATTATATTTCTGCTAACCCTATCTCCCAGTTCCCCAACAGATCCAGAGGTTTAACCAGTTGTATGGTAAAGTTTGAGCTGGTGTTCTGCGGAAAAATGCTGGAGCAAGCGTTGCTGGGTAAAGTAATGTAAAAGTCACCATCACACATCTCGACCTTTTGACTGAGGTACCCCTATATGTTACAAACTTGGGAGGCTTCCACCCGACTGTTAAATTTAGATGGCCACCCCAACCATTTTACCAACAACTGCTTCTTTCTTCCTTTTCCTTTCATTGCTAGAACTTTTTCAACCCTGTAAACTCTGTTCTGTTTGGGATTCACTTTTTGTAGTTCTTCAGGGTAGAAAGAACCCTCAATAGGTTCATCTTCATAATCTTTTAGGCGGTATACAGGCGTCTGCACACGTCTAAGGACTTCATCCACTATGAAAATCTCATCGGTGAATGTTTGTTCATAACCTTTTTCAAACCGCCCTTTGGCTCTAGACACCCTCACGTGGTCTCCTTTTCTAAACACGGGTGCTGCTGGTTTTATTTTGAAATAGTCCCCGTACACGGCTTTCCACACCCGTGGAGAGTTTGAGAAGTTCACCTCAACAGGCCTGGTGCGAATAGTTCTGTGAAAACTGTGGTTGTAGCTCTTTATAAACTCTGGTAACACATCAATGTAGCGAAAGGTGTTGCGGGCTGTAAAATACCTCCACATCTTTGATTTTAATGTTCTGTTAAACCTCTCTACCACCGCCGCTTTCACTTCACTATTTGTCACAAAATGGTGAACATTATACTGTTTTAACAGCTTACTTAAAGACTTATTTAAAAATTCTTTTCCCCGATCAGTCTGTAATTTTTGAGGTACATGGCCCTCTGTAAAAATGGTTTTAAAGGCTCGAGCTATTTCACCACCTGACTTGTCTTTTAGACCCACGGCCCACGCATACTTTGATAATATGTCTATCGCTGTTAAGATGAACTTAACCCCTCTGTTGTGTTTAGAAAACTGCTGCATATCCACCAAATCTGCCTGCCATTGTGCATCAATATCTGAAACAACAGTCTTGTTTCTTTTAAAATGTCTTCTTGCCGGTTTGTGCAGGGTATAAGCATCCTGGTCTGAAAGCCAGGCGGCCACCCCACTTCTGTTCAGGAACTTATTCTGCCTTTTGGTAGCTTCAAAAAATGCATTCACCCCACCAAAACTACCAGCTTCACCATGAGAGTAATAAACTTCCTTTAACATAGCCTCCTGTGTAGACATGTCTGTTAACTGTTCCCCCCTACACTTACCCCCACGCTAACATCTGTGTGGTGCATTCAAACACTTGTGGACAAATTTAAACCACAGCACAAAGACACCATCTTCCAAATTCTCAACTTCTGTTTAGTGGTCAGGGACCTGATAAGCCATAACAGCACCATGTGATCTAGGGCGAATCTTGCAGCATGAGGGGTTGGGCTTTGAGGGTCTGCCTGGGTTGTCCTTCTGATGTCATGAACCATGTGGTGTTGGTGTCACACACCACGTGACCGGGGTCGGGGTGGAGTTGCTGATGTCACGCACCATGTGACCGGGGTCGGGGCGAAGTTGCTGATGTCACGCACCATGTGACCGGGGTCAGGGGTGGAGTTGCTGATGTCATGCACCACGTGACCGGGGTCAGGGGGTGTGGCTGATGGCATTCCACACCATAAAAGGGGAAAGGGGGTGGAGTGAAGGGGGCAGGACTTCTGGTCCCGCCCACCTGTCACATTTGCATTGAAGGGCGGAGAGCCATATACTACTGGCAACCAAAAATCTGGTTAATTTACGAAGTCTGGCTACTGGTTTTGATGGTTACTAAGGCTACAGATGCAGATCTTTAACAGTTCTTGTACTGGATGCGGAAAATAAACACCGAACGAAAAGAAAAGCTTAACAATTAAAATGTGTTTTCTTAGTGTAGTAAAATTCAGGAGAAGATTGTAAACAGTTGAAATACATGAAAAACTGAATAGCTGATTCCTTTGAACAATCTGTAATTAAACAGAATGTAATTCATTGGAATGAATTATACAGTGAAGCTATAGAATTTGACAAAACCATTTATCGTGGTAAAGAAGGTGGTGTTTATGTCAAAGGTTTGCTATTCAGTAAGAACTTCAGCGATATAGTGTTTTTAGACAGTCAAGAGCAAGGATTTGATTGTATTTCTGATGCTAGCAAGCACAGACTTTCAAATTTGATAGTGGGGTGAAAGAGTCATTGAGATTTTAAAAGGTCATTTCTATAGACTTCTCATTATGAGCACTCTGAAAAATATTACATATCTTGTTCATGAACAAATTCAGCAACCAATTTAGAAGAAAGGTCTAGACAGAATATGACCTGGAAAACTGAGTAATCTTGGCATTAGATAAACATTTATTTTTATGACCAGATGGTCTTGAACTGCAATACTTAGTCATATCCATGGCCTGACATACTCTTGTGACAAAGGCCCCCTACAACATCAGAGCAGCAAATGGGAAATTCTAAAGCATCTTGAGGTATATTATTGAATTAAATATGAAAATGCATAATTTAATCAATAAAGCATCCTCTTTGTTATTCATTTGGGATTAGATCCAAAGCCTATTGAATGAATAAATTCCTTTTGACTTCATGGATTTTGCCCTCCCCCCTTTCCCCCCATTAGATTCAGAGCATCGATCTCAGTAGACTCACAGCACCCTTTGGAAAATGCCAGCTTACCTCTGCCTTGTTTTCTAACTGCAGAAAAATAATAGGGCAATTCATCTGTTTCAAAGGACTCAGAACACAACAGGTCAGAACATTTTTGAAACTACGGCTTTCTATTTGAAATCTCTGGGTCCACTTTTGTGAATCATGTGCAAGTGTTTGCATAACTAACTATTAGTATTGATAGGCTCCCCATGGCACCCTTCAGAGGATCTCACATCACCCTGGTTGAGAATTACTGGTTTAGACTGGTTCAAGTTCCTTCAGCTTTCTAGTTTAGGAAAATATATTGAATAGAGTCATAGGAGAAAGATTGGATGGAAGATTAAAAGGAAGAGGAGAAAGGGGTTGATTAGACGAGGCAAAGAGAGTGTGAGAGGTGACAGAGTTGCGAGAAGTTAGGGTATAAGTGGAAAAGGAAAAAGATTGGATACTGAGGCAGATAAAAGGTTAGACATGGAATATTTGAGCTGATGAATGCATTTTCTGCAGCAGATGAAAGAGCTGTATGTGTACATAGAAAGAGTGAGAGAGAATGTATGCTCTGCTAAAGGATGAACCATTTGAAAAATTGAGGAGGATAGGACATGGAGGTTGCAGATATTTTTATAAAGGAAAAGGTAGTGATATTTAGCACTAAAGGGGAGAAAGAAAGATGGAGGATAACAAGCAAAATTAAAAGGTTTGCAAATGGATAAAGACAATATAGAAAGGAAGTAGGAATGAAAGAAGGAAAGAATATTGGATCAAAGAAAAAGCTATGGAACGAAAATGAAGAAGTGAGCGAGGAAGCACAGCATGGGAAATCAAAAAAGGAAAGGTGAAAAATTATATGTGAAAAGACAAAAAATATATATAAATAATTAAATAAGTGAAGTGAATAAGAGGAAAGAGGAAGAAGACAAGCAGGGGAGACATAGTACAGCAAGCTACATTTTTAGACATTTATATAATAGAAAGCCAAATGCCAAAATGTTCTATAAAAAAAATCATGTCAATATAGAATGATGCATTACTACATAAACACTATTTCCTGGACACATAAAACACAGCTATAAAGATATATGTATGTTTATATAAAGATATATTGGTATGTGTTTCATTGCAACATTTTGGCTTTCCATTTTCTGTTAAAGAAAATATTTCCAATGAGTTTGAAATGGGTGGAGGTTCTGCACTTTAACCTTCATCTCTGTGTATTATTAAACCATGCCTGCCTGAAAGACCTCTTATCCTCGGCTCATGGAAGACGCTTGTGAGGAGAAATATTTTGGGGCTTGATTCACTTCCATTGGAACAGAATGTGAGAACGTATGCAGGCAGGCATCACTCAGGCAGGGAGGAACCTTTGCCCTAACATCCTCCCTAGAAGGGAGCTTTGCTGACTGGCAAATCAGATCCATAGGTAGCTACAGCGACAATGCAAACAGAGTTGGGTAAAATTTGTCAGCCAAAACCTTGTCAGCTTAAAAAATACAGATTCAGTGGCACCAACACTTTTGAGAAAATCATCTCTGGGTTCCTTTTGAAAACAAAATTTAGAAGTCAAACATTTAATGTCTACATTTTTCAAAATGAAATCTTTTGAGTGTTTAAAGCAAAATTTTCAGTTAAAACGTCCATCTTTTCACCTTGAAGACTTTTAAAGGGCTTTAATGTGAACATTTTTCTCTTTTATAATTTTCAGATCACCAACATTTTTTAAAAAGTGGATTTGGGCTTAGCCCAAAATTATATTGATCAGTTTTTCAGAGCTTGCTGCAAACAAATAAAGAAATCCCATAGGGTCAGTGGACTGCAGAGCCAACATCACCTAAATTTGCAGTCTTTTGCCATAGAAATGCATGGGACTAAACCAGGGGTGGGCAAATGTGGCCCACGGGCCGGATGCGGCCCACCAGGCCATTCTATCTGGCCCGTGGGGCCCCTAAAAATTTTAGAAAATTAATATTTATCTGCCCCTGGCTGCCTGTGACTCAGCCCTCAATGGCTTGCCAAAACTCCGCTCGAAATAATTGTCCGCCCCTGGACTAAATGAAATGATAGGTATTTTTTAAAAGTACTCACACACAAGATATCCCTAATCCCTGTATAAATTATTCAGTTCAGCAATAGAAGGAGATAGGGAAGAACAGAGAGAGGGAAGGAATACAGAAGGTGTAACTTTATAAGGCTCCTGCTACATGTTACATATATTACATAATTAACTGGTTAATTGGGCAATAAATTTAGACCAGCCGCAAATACAAAGTAATTATCACATGATAAAAATGACTATCTAGCTATAAAAAGAGCCAGCTATCAACTATCCAGCTTCAATCTGAATGTGTAGCAGGGCCCTTACATCCTTACACAATTAAATGGTGAGGATACTTACAGGTCATTCTTATCATCAAGTACAAGAAATTAGATAACAGCAGCCAAGTTAGCAAATACCTACTGCTCTGAACCATGCTACATTTTAAATCTACAGATCTTTATTAAAAGGGCAATGTTCTAAAAAAGGGTCCAAAATACTATAGCAGTCCCCTTAAATGGCATTGTTTGTATATAATAGCATATTATTAATAAAATAAAGTTGATTATTTTTCTCTTCTCCAAATTAATCCAATGTAGGGCTGGATCACTGCTGATTCACCTGCCACTATCTCCTACCTTCAGCGATCATACATGAATAGACCCTCCTTCGTTAAGGAAATATGGACCTGTCCCAATGCCCAAAAGGAATCTTTTATTGACTTCAGTGGGCATGAGATCACATGTTGAGCCTGGTAAGAACATCAGTTTGGATGTTGCCAGTTGCAAATATTCCTAACCAGGCAGACTGTATACCAGTCCAGCAGGGCCACTGCCAGCACTTTGAGTAAGTTTTGTTGGTACAACATATAAAGCATTTTCCAGAATTACACACAGGCTCTAGCAGTAAAGCCATAAAAGCACTCAGAGACTGACCTACCCTGGCCAAATTGTAAGTTGTATATTTTTTATGTTTAGCATCCAAGATCTGGAATCTACATAGTCACTGAAATAATCTCAGGTGCTATGCGTTGGTATATGTCTTTTATATTCAGGAGGTGCAGTATAGAACTGGTAAACCTGGATGAAGAATAAGATCAGGAAAATATTATATATCAAAATATTATATATCAAAATTATATAAATCATGAATAACTTTAATTTTTATTCATGAAATTAATTCTAAATAGTTCCTAGATGCCACTAATAAAATCAGATGGGTTTGAGGACTAATCAGATAGCTAACATTATAGTTTGTGTTTTATAACTTTCATACTTTCTTTGTTCAGAGCTTCCAACATCAACAAAAAATTGCTTTCATTTGAAATATACATGTTACAAATATAGGCATGTCTGTTACAAAGTTCCCTAAAACTCAAACACAATTTTCATCAAATCCCTCCTCATTTTCCCTTAAGGAGAAACAGAAGAGAATGCTATTGCATTGAAGAAGAAAACCACAAAAAGATTATAAGATTTACCAGCTTGACAAAGAGGCTCCAAACAGAAGGAAAGAACAATAAGAGCAGATCCTATCTAAATGAATTAGAAACCCAGTGGGCCAAATAGTCATGTGAAATTAGCGATGAAACCCTGTCTACACAAAGAAACAGACTAATTGATGATGATCTGTGTGGTTTCATTGTATAACAGCAGCTAAATAATTTTGCTGAAGTTCAGGAAAACCACTAGGGACAATTATTTGAGTCAGTCACTTAAGTGAAACAATATTTTGGGATCATGCCTGATACATAAAGCATTAAAAACAGGCCTTTAAAGAATGAGCTAGAAGTGCTGTTTCAGAATGGTGGGCAAATGAACCTGACACTGAATGGGTGTGTCTACACACGCAATTAATGTGCCTAAATTTACTGCACAGTTAATTCAGGCACATTAAACTGTGCCTGGGTGCACATGTACATATGTGCCTGGGTCGGGATCTGTCCCCAGATCCAGGGGCTGCTCTGAGCCATATGGAGCACAGGGCTTAGCTCCAGTGGGGCAGGGAAATCTGTCCCCAACTCTGGGGGCAGGCTCAAACTGCATGTAGCTCAGGGCTCTGGAGCTGGAGACAGTTCCTCCCCCACCTCCGAGAGCTCAGGGAGCCACTGTGGTTCCCTGCTGCCTGGGCTGCCTGGGAACAATTTGCACCAAGAATTATGTTAGTAGGTCCAGGGAAGAATCCATGTACAATGGAGGGAGGGCTGGCAAAAAGGAAGAAAAAAAAGTGGAATATATGTGAATATTGGTTCTAAAAGAAGGAGACTTGGAGATAATGAAATACAGAGCTGAATGTGCGGAAAGAAAGGGTCAAAGTGTACTACAGTCCCCTGATTTCTAAGCTATTTTTAGTGCAACATCAAGACTAAAGGGGTAAAGATTTAGGCTAGGGACAGAAGTTACACATAAATCAGTTTAAGTGATCAGAAACCAGTTCAATTCTGTAACACAATAGAAGTTCAGTGAACTTAAACCACTTTCAAAATGGCCAAAACTGGTTTAAGATAAACTTGGTTGGATGTAGTATTAGACTAAACTGATTTAGGTCATGCCAGTTAATGGAACTTCTGTCCCAGACCCCCTTCCTGTTCAAGTTAATTCACTGTCCCCTAGGATCCCAGGATGCTTTGCAGTCATGGGCTGTGCTGTCTGCTTCAGCAGAGCAGGGTTGGCCCCACCCCTCTGCTCCATAGCCAGAGCACTGCTCTGGCGAAGGGTGTTTTGTGGGGGGGAAACTCAGCTCCGGGACCCAGCTAGGTTCTGCTTGGCAG
Source organism: Alligator mississippiensis (assembly GCF_030867095.1). Lineage (NCBI taxonomy): Eukaryota > Metazoa > Chordata > Crocodylia > Alligatoridae > Alligator > Alligator mississippiensis. The sequence goes on along the minus strand of NC_081825.1, from coordinate 124,873,895 downwards.
AGGAGAAACAGCCCCTCCCAGGCTTTTGCCCTGCTCCCTGCTTAAGCAGAGTGGGGAGCATGACCAGGCCCCAGTCCAGGCTGTCAAGCTGAGGATGGGGGGGTTTAAACCTCCTCCCTGGCCCACACTGGACCCCAGCTGGGATCTGCCTGGCCAGGGGAAGGCAGTCCCTCCCAGGCTTTTCCCCCACTCTGCGCTTGAGCAGAGTGGGGAGAAGCCTGGGAGAAGATTGTCCTGCCTCTCCCAGGCCCACTTGTGTGGGCCTTGGAGGGGATGTAAACCCCCCTCCCTCCCCTCTGTCTCAGTGTGCCATCCCCAGGCTGGGGCCTGGCCATGCCCCCCCCCCCCGCCCTGCTTGAGTGCGAAGCAGGGGAAAAGCCTGGGTGGGGCTGCTCCCCACTTGGCAGACCCTGGTTGTGGCCTGGTGTGGGCCAGGGAGGGGGTTTAAACCCCCTTCCTTCCTCCTCCATCTCAGCATGCCAGCCCCAGGTCAGGGTCTGGTCACATCCCTGCTCCTCATCCTGCTCTCCGCTTGAATGGAGAGTGGGGAAAAACCTGGTGGGGACTGCTCCCCTCTTCAGGCAGACCCCAGCTGGGGTCAGTGTGGGCCAGGGTTGGGGTTTAACTCCCTCCATAATACTCAGTGTGCCAGCTGGGGCCTGGCCATGCTCCCCACCCTCCACTAGAGCAGGGAGGAGTGGAAAAGCCTCAGATAGCTTTTCTCCCAGCTTCCCTCCCTTGCCTTCAGCAGTGGCCAGCAGGCTGCGAGGCATGCTCTAGCATTCCCCAACTTCTGGCCTGAGCCACTGAGACTTATTGAATAAAATGGGCCATGTCTCATGATTGACTTCAGTAGAACTATGCTAATTTACACTTGTTGAACATCTTTATGCTTGTTGTATCTCTATTCTTTTGACGTGGAATTTTTTTCTTGCTAAATAAAATAGAAAACGCTGTTCACATGTACTGGGCTTTGAAGAGATGAGAATTTCTTCCTACTGGAGAGAAGATTGAGTTAAAAGGACATTCCAGGATTCTGTAATAACCAACATTGAGCATGGAGAATAAATTCAAACTAGCGGTAAGAAAGCTGACACTTCATTTCAGAGTCAGAAAGAAACAATGCATCACATGCTGTGAAAAGATGTGCACAGAGCAGTATATAGAATAGAGAAATAACAGTCACTGTCTCTATTCTGTACAATACTCTGTGATGTCCTTTCACAGCATCTGGTGAAGTGAGCTCCAGATCACAAAAGCTTATGCTATATACATCTCTAAAGTACTCCACCTGCTTCTTGGATATTGCTCACAGTTTTTCCTTTTGTATAGCTACTACATCTTCAGTATTTATAGTTTCATAGTTGGTAGGGTCGGAAGGGACCTGAACAGATCATCAAGTCCAACCCCCTGCCATGGGCAGGAAAGAATGCTGGGGTCAAACGACCCCGGCAAGGTGATTATCCAGCCTCCTTTTGAAGATCCCCAGGGTAGGAGCAAGTACCACTTCCCTTGGAAATTGGTTACAGCTCCTAGCTGCCCTGACTGTGAAGTAGTGCCTTCTAATGTCCAGCCTGAATCTACTCTCAGTCAACTTATGGCGCCGTTATTCCTAGTTACTCCTGGTAATGCTCGGGGGAACAGGGCCTCTCCCATTCCCCACTGGTCCCCCTTGGTAAGTTTATAGATGGCCACTAGGTCCCCTCTCAGCCTTCTCTTGCGAAGGCTGAACAGGTTCAGGTCCCGTAGCCTCCCCTCATAGGGCCTGCCCTGCTGCCCCCTGATCATGCAAGTGGCCCATCTCTGGATCCTCTCGATGCTATCCACATCCCTCCTGAAGTGCAGCGCTCAGAACTGGACGCAGTACTCCAACTGCGGCCTGACCAATGTCACATAGAGGGGGAGGATCACCTCCTTGGACCTGATTGTGATGCATCTGTGGATGCATGACAAGGTGCGGTTGGCCTTACTGACCGCATCCTCACATAGGCGGCCCATGTTCACCTTGGAATCAATAATGACTCCAAGATCCCTTTCTGCCTCTGTGCTGAAAAGAAGAATTTCTTTAAGAGTGCATATTTTATTTACTTCTGTTGTTGTCTTGCTGCTTACTTTCCTCCTGGTTGATGTTGCAAATACACCTCAACTTTTTTTTTCACCAATCCCAAAATATGACCATCTTTAGCATGAGACAGCAGAATTGCAACTCTGCCAAAGCAACTGGTTACATTTGGTTCAGTACTAAAGAACCCTGAGAAATACACCTTCCTAGGATATATCTCTAGGATAACTAGGATGTATTTCTAGGAAGATAGGATAACTTACTTATCTTCCTAAGAAAATTAAAAAGTTGATTTCAAAATTTCCCTATCATCATGCCTAAAATACTACAGAAAATATATGAGCTTGGAAAATGTGCTTATGGCAGTCTCAAAGTAATCAGGAATTATTATGTTTTAATAATTTGGAATCATAGGAACATAGGGCTAGAAAGGACCTCAAAAGATCATCTAATCCAGGCACCTATTCAAGGCATAATAATCCTTTAAACCATTCAATCCAAGTGTCTGTCTACCCCGCTCTTGAAAATTTCTAGGAATGGAGATACTACAACTTCTCCAGGTAGCCTGTTACATTATTTGACCGTCCTCATAATCAGAAAGTTCCTCCTAAGCTCCACCTTAAATTTCCTCCACTACAGCTTGAGTTCATTGCTTCTAGTCCTTTCCTTTATGGCCACAGAGAAAAGCCCATCTCTATCTTCTCTATAAGAACTTTCAGGTATTTGAAGGCTGTTGTCAAATCCCACCTCAGTCTTTTGTCTTCCAGATTAAATAACCCTAGCTCTTTCAGCCTTTCCCCATAAATCTTGCCCCCCACTTGCCTAATCATTTTCATTGCTCTCCACTGGACTCTTGAATCTGTCCGCATCCTTTTTGAAGCATGGAGCCCAACACTAGACTCCCACATTTGTGTTGTTATATTTCTATAAAGGTATACAGTTCTCCAAACTAAATAAAATGCACCAAAAAGAAAGCTGGTTAGGTTCGTTCCCCTGATCCTTTCCCATTCTGCTAATTAGATTATGCAAAAGGATCAGAGATTACATGTATTTTCTTGTATGCAACATACCCCAGAATAAAACACATGCCTTGTTTTTTGGGAAAGCAGAATAAAGAACAAATATTTTCCCAGAGTTATAAATGCATAGAGCAAGGACACAGCTAAAAAGTATACAAGGCTGTTAAGTAGGAGAAGAGAGACCAAGAGTAGCTAGCAGGCAGTAACATTACCAGAAGAAAGATTAGCTTGATTAATGGAACATGAAGATGCTGAAAAAGGAGAGATGACTGTTAATACCTATGGAGTGAAGAACAATGAGCCATTAAGTCAATTGAAATGCCACTGCTGCTTCTGGGCAGTTGGTTTTGAAGCGGGAATCAGAGTGGGGTGCTTTTATTCCAGGCAGAAAAATCAGCTTTCCCACTTAAGAGTTACCCCACATCTGGGGGGAGGGGTTGATTTTGGGGGAAAACGTGCCTGTAGTAAAAGATGGTAACTTCAAAGGGATATAAGTCCAATGTGAAAAGAACTATTACAATGGATCCCTACACCTCCTGAGCTGCAGCTCCACATAATCAGAAGATGATGCTTTCAATTACTTCCGTGCTGTCAGACCATCCATTTGGATTTTGAGCAGCCTCTAAGAAATTCTACCCAATATGAAGACTGAGGCAGGGAAGAAAATCAAAGAGACTATCTTGCACTTAAATTTGACTCAAAACATTTGGCTAGGATGAATAGGAGAGAAGCAGAGAACAGACACCCCATTCTCCACTACTCCCTCCTGCAAAAAAAATAAAGCTGCACTAAGTTGATCAGACTTTGGGCTAGTGGGCTAGTGCTCGGGCAACAGGGGTAAAAAGAAGGGTGATTTTTGAAGACTTGATAAAAAGCAAGAAGATATGGTGAGGATAGGAATGGAAGTGGAGGAATGCAATAATTGGATCAGTGAACTAGGCAAGATAGTTTGTTGACAGGGGGAGAGAATGGTGAAAGAAGGGAGGAATGATGGCAAACTCAGTTTTCCTTTCATCTGCAATGCACTATTTCCTCAGGGCTGACTTCCAAACCTAAATGTTTCAGAATTCAATCTTTTAGGGCTTATGAATAGGATGACCATATGGGACCATGGGAAATCCGGGAGACTACCCTTCCCCACCCCGCTCCCCCTCTCTCCCAAATCAGTGGCACTGCTTCAGGCGAAGCAGGAGTAGCCTTGCACTGCCCCTGCCCCTGCCTCTGCCCCTGCCACAACTTCAGCAGCACAACACCTTTTCCAGCCTCCAGGTTAAGCTCAGAAGAGCAATGAGGTGGGGGGGGGGTGGGGAAAATATCCCCACAGAGAACAAGATCTTCTTGTGCCCCCCAGTGCAATCCCACTGCCTGAGGGGACCCAAACAATGGTGCCTGGGTTCCACACCCATTTCAGCTGCGCAGGTGCAGGGCAAGAGCAGAGGGAGCCAAGCTGAGCAGGAAGGAGCTGGCCAGGCCTGCAGTCCCAGGACAGAAACTGGAGCTACTGCCCCCCCAAACATGGATCCCCAGAAGCTGGGAAATTGAGTGGGACCATGTGACTCCCTGGTCCTGACTGCACTGGGCTGCGAGCTGGACAGAGCCACGGTCCCAGGGCAGGGCAGGGGTCTGAGCCTCCCTGCCCCCACCCCGCAGGGGAAGCCCAGTCCTCACTAGGGGTTCTGCACAGTTCCCTGGTCTTGACTCTGCTGGGCTGTGAGCTGGCCAGGGCCACAGTCCCAGGTCAGGGCAGACATCTTAGATGTCCCAAGGCAGAGCCTACATCTTGGAGCCACCCCCTCCCAACATGGGTCCCAATCCACCCCAGCCCCACCCCCTGGGAAGCCCCTTCCTCACCTGGGCTCCATGCAGCCACAGTGGCTCCCTGGCACTGACTCCACTGGGCTGTGAACTTGTCTCATGTGCAATAGAGTCAGGCAGGGCTAGTCTTAGAGGTGGGCAACATGGGTGACATGTGAGCAGCTCACACACAGGAGGATCCAGGCCAGGCACATGTGAGCAGTTTAGTGCTAACCTGGTACATCTGTTTGCATTTTTATCTACAGGAGGGGACACTGGGATAACCTATGACATCCAGGACTGTCCCAGAGAAACCGGGACATATGGTCACCCTACTTATAAATCACATAAGTCTTTTTTTGGATATTCAAAGTAATAGGCAGACTTTTTATCCACTTTCCAGAAATCATTTGATAAAACGCTGATACATTGAATTAAATATAAATTATCTGAGTCACTTTGTGGGGAAAAAATCTTTCAAAATAGGCCTTTTTATTTGCTCTTTTCAAATGGGATTACTTGGTAAAGTGGATTTGATTTATGCTTCCATAACCATATTAATAAATCAAAGCCACAGAAAATCTTATTTTATTTCCCAATACTTACCAACACTTTCCAGACTTTTAACCTCATATAGCATAGTTATCTAATGCTATAGTATAAAAACTCTGATGAATGCAGATTTGTAATAGAGAACGCTATGTATATCAGGTGTATGTAATGTGATATGGCAGGGCCCCAAGAATGAATACTTTTTAAAGTTCTGTCTTTATTGAACAGTTTTGAGGATCCTAATTGTGATTATTTTAGCTGACTTCAGTCTCCCCTGATATACATGCATACTTAAAGTGTCTAGCCTTTACTTATTGCTTGGAATTCGGGTCATTTAGAAATGTATGCTTTCACCAACTCAGTAATTGGAATTTTGTGGCTTAGATGTAAACATATATGCCATGCTGGGGTCTATTGACAAATTGAGCTTATAGAAAAAGCAATTTACAGGACCAGCAATTTCAGTATTTCTCTTATTGTTAATTGTTATTATTATTCAAAATAAGCCTATTTAAGGAACCAGGTATCTTAGGGGATAATAAAATAGAGAACCTTTCACCTGTACATCATTCATTCAAAGATGGATCATGTTTGCTATTCTCATCAGGAGGCTCTTCACTGGATGAAGTAAGATGAACTGCTGGTATTAGCATAGTTTTTATCAAATAGGAGTTGATGTCATCGTAGTTAAAGCTATCCCATTTTGGCTGAAAGCCAGTGTGGAGACAGTGACAAATGAATGATATAAAGACTGAAGGAACAAATAGACATGATGACTTACGGAAAACTCTTCAGGTCAGGGATAGATCTAATCTTTTTGCAATTTGGCAAGATGAAAAACTAGTCAGTGAAGAGAGTTTCTGAGTATTCTTTCGGTTCTCATTGGCTGCTAGAATTAGTGACTTAATTGCAAAAAGCATCCACTTAATACTAGTGGGCGTGTCTACATGAGAGGTGTACTGTTGAGTTGCCTAATGAGCTCTGCAGTAAACATCTTGCATCTACCCATGCAGTGCTATTAGGACAGAGGAAACTAATGAACTCTGCAGCAGGGTAGTATCTGTAAATACAAGTACTATCCTGCTGTGGAGGCTTTACTCCACAGCACTGCACATGTGGACTCTGATGAAACTGTCTGGGGCATGAGGGTGCTTCAGTGTGGGGGCTGTCTGCTGGCTTGCCCCACACTGGAGGACTTTCATGCCCTAGCCAGCCCCTCCACAACACATTGAGACAGGCCAGAGCATCCCTGGGCTGGCAGGCTGAACCCCTGGGCTCTGGGGCTGCTCCAGAGGCTCTGGAGCTGAACCCCTGCCAGCTGAGGCTGCTCCACCCCAGCTCAATACCTGGAAGCAATAAACTCTGGCACGAACTGCACCAGAATTTATTCAATCACCTTACTAGCACGGGTAGAAGTGCCCTGTTTGGGATTACTTTTCCTTTCAATATTGGCTGTTTTGGTCAGTTTATTTGTCATCCTCAACTTTTCAGAGTCAGTTTATTTTGCAAATACGTTTGCAAAGCACTAAACATTTTGAGAGGAAGAATCTTGAGTCAAGCAAGTATTTATGACAAATATGACACCACCCTACCGAGAACCTGAAGATAGAGTGTATGGCACAGAGCACTTGCCTTGCAAATCTGAGGTTAATTATTGTTCCCAAACTACGTTGACACTGACTGTTTACCTGTGAAAGTCCAAAAGACTACTCAATGGCTAGGGACAGACATTCAAAAAGCCAGAGCCTGAACTGATTCAACCTTTGTTAGGTTAGTCTAACCTGCCTAGGCTGAACCAGTTTGCAACCAGACAAACATGCTCTCTGGGCTGAGGCAATGCAGGCACATGCCTGCAGTTGCTCAGGCCAGGCACAGGGGGAGCTAGATCCAGCCTCACTGGCAGGGAAGCTAAGCTTAGGGGATGTGGCCAACCCAGGCTGAACTGGCCAGAGCGGGGTTTAATTCCCCCTCCCTGTGCCACTGGCAGGGACCTGAGCCAGATCTGCCAGGCTCTCCCCCCTCACTGCTGCAGTAGCGGGGCACCATGGCCCTTGAGGCAGAGGGGAGCAGGGAGCAGAGTTAGTTTCCCCTCTACCCCCACTGGCAGCCAGGAGGCTCCCTGCCCAGAATAGACTGTCCCCTCTGCCACAGGCTGGAGGGTGTAGATAACCCCATCCCTGCCTGCCCGTGCCCCCCCCCCCACCTCCAGGGGCCCTGCCTGGCCATGCCCCCTCCTTGCTGCTGCAGCAGGAAGGGGCAGGGCCCTTAATAGGGGAAGCAGCCCCTGCCACACTGTGGGGGAGAGCGAGGCACTTCCCGGTGAGGGGCTGGGGCGTGGGCTTGGGATGTGTATGGCAGTAACGGGCTGTGGAGCAGGCCAGAGTCCTGCAAGCCCCCACAGTGCCGCCATGCTCCATAACAGCTCTGCTGGACCCACAGTTGAGCCCCACCAAGAAGCTGTGATGGGCTTCTGCCCTTTGGGCACTCACCGCTTGCTGTTTCAGCTGCTGAGTGGGGGTGGGACCCACCGTATTGGGGTTGGCCCAGCCCAACCCAGCCCGGCCGCCGCTTTGTGCTTCCTGCCCAGCCCAGCTGCTGCTGGTCCAGAGCACAGTGTGGTGGTGGTAGCCAGGCTGGGCTGACCCCACTATGGTGCAAGCGACTTCTGTGCTTGGGGCAAGCCCCCTCCCAGCAGGAAGGACCTTATTCATCTGCTTCCACTGCAGCAGATTCTGCCTGGCCCAGCAGCCACTGCACTGTGCTTGGAGCCGGCTCCCTACTTGCAAGAGGGGGCTTATTTAGCTGCTGGCCACTGGCATTGCAGTGGGGATCTGCCCAGCCTGGCCGCAGCTGAAGCTTAGGGCCGAATAACAGAGGTGGGGCATCCACTGGCTGGGAGCCCCAGGGCTGCAAGGTAACCCCTCCAGGACTACAAGCCTTGGGGCCAGAGGCTGAATAAGCTGCCTCAGTGTCTTGCCCAAACACAGAATGAGCTGTGGGGGCTGGCCCCCATCCCGACCCGGCAGCAGGAGTGGCAAGTGGTGAGTGCCTGATGGGCAGGAGCCTGTCACGGCTTCCTGGCAGAGCTGTGCTGTGGGGCCAGCAGAGCTGTTGTGGAGTACAGTGGCACTGTGGGGGCTTGCAGGGCTCTGGACCGCTCCATACTACGGCGCTGCTGCGCACAGCCCAAGCCCACAGTTCAGCCCCTTGCCAGGAAGGGACTCACTTTCCCCCATAGTGTGACAGGGCTGCCACCTCCAGTAAGGGCCCTGCCCCCTCCCGCTGCAGTGACAGGGATGGGGCATGGCCAGGCAGGGCCCCTGGAGGGCAGAAGCAGGGACGGTGTTATTTCACCTCCCTCCAGCCTGTGGCAGGGGGGACAGCCAGGGGCCTATTCCAGGCAGGGAGCCACTCAGCTGCCAATGGGGTAGAGGGAAAACTTAACTCTGTTCCCTGCCCACCTCTGCCTCGGGGGCCAAGGTGCCTCCCTGCTGAAGTAGTGAGGGGGGAGTGCTGGGCAGACCCGGCTCGGGTCCCTGCCGGTGGCACAGGGAGGAGGAAGTAAACCCCTCTCTGTCCAGACCCCTGCCCCTGCCAGTCCCTGCTTGGGATGCAGAGCAGAAGGGTAGGGCCAGCCTGGCTGGGCTGGAGCAAAGAGCCCGACCCAGAGAGCATGTTGGGATGCTGGGGGTCTCTGATTTAATGCAAACTGCAAAGGTTCTGGGACAGACAATGCATAAACCGGTTTGAGCCAAATCAGTTAAGTCTGATACTACATTCAACCAGGTTTATCTCAAACTGATTTCAGTCATTTTCAAACTGGTTTATCTGCACTGAATATCTGTTCTGTTACAGGTTTGAACCAGTTTCTGATCACTTAAACCAATTTATATGTAATGTCTGTCCCTGGCCAATATCATCCAAATATAGGCTATTTGCTCCAAAAGAGATTGTACAAAATGAAAGACTCTCTTAGCTTTCTTGTAACTTTCAAGATATGATTAATACATTTCCATTTTTTTCATTTTGACAAACAGATTGCCAAAATATTGAAGGGTAGTAGAAGTCTGATGTATGAAACTATCATATGTGAATAGTCTTAAGTTTTGGTTCAAGTGAGTAATTTTCTAATATTAAATATAAAGTGATTCATACCCTGAGGAAGAAATAGACATACAGAATATTTCATACTTAATGTATGTTATGCATGCAACAGTGACTACTCATTTTATCTATAAATATAGAATCTGTGCAGTGCTACTAGAATTAATCACCTATAGCTTCTTGTTATACTATTCTTTTTCCTTAGTTGCATTTTGCCACTCTTCGCAGAATGAATTTGGCATCAACCAGAACAAAAGACTATGATACCAGCTACATGCTTTGCTCAGCAAGGCTGTTCGGTGGTTTCCAGCAGTTTGTGCCAGTTCAAGATCAGCAGGACTTGCTTTGATTCAGCCTTCTTTTACCATTATTTGGCAGCAGTGCTGATGAGAAACAACCCACTCTCACAGTTTGCTATGAACTGGAAACATGCTGCCTTAATACTCAGGATTCTGGTTTCAAGCTGACACGACTAGTAGGAAAATCAATCCAACATGCTGACTTCAATCTAGTAAATTGTGATAATTCAGATTTGTGGGAATATATTTCCATTTACAAAAATGACCTGGGAAAAGCAAGAATGCAAGTGAAAAGATGTTTCCTGAATGCAATCCTTCTGACAAAGAACATTTTCAGTATTTTCACTGAACCGATTGGTTAAGTACATACAGGCAAAAAGCCTGAGGCTGAATCAATTCAATCTTCACAGGTTAACCTAAACTGTGTAGATTGTAGGGCTGTGTGAAGCTTTGGGTGGTGATTTGATTCAGAGGACATTTGGCCCAATTCAGTGGCCGAATCGTTGAATCCGAATTGAATCAATTCAGACCAATTAAAATGTCCAAATTGATTCAAAGCTCTCTGAATCTTTGTAAAAGATTCAGAGAGCTTTAATGTTTCGGGCAGTCCCTGGTGGCTGCAGCAGGGAGACACAGCCACTCTGAGCTGGTAAGTACTAGGGGCAGGGGAGTGGAGAGGGGACCATGGGGGACCCCTGCCAGCCCCCCCAACCCCGCTGCTCCCCCAGCTCCCCCCCTGCCCCAGCTCCCAGCCCTTTAAAGAAAAGCCCCAGTGCTCACCGGGTACTGCCGGGTGGGGGGGCGATCTCTGTTGTCCCCCACTGCCCCACGCTGCATGGGGGACTCTGCACAAGCCCCATGATGCCCCCCACTTGCCCAGCCCCCCCACAGGTGCCCCGCCTGGGCCAGCTCCAGCCCTTTAAGAAAAAAAATGGAGAAAAGCCCCAGGACTCACCGATCCTGCAGCCGACTCGGGGCTTTGAAGGGCTCATGCAGGGCCCCCTCCCCATGTGGCATGGGGCAGTGGGGTGCAGCGGGGATCACCCCTGCTGGCAGGAACAGTGAGTCTGGGGTTTTTTTCATTTTTATTTTTAAAGGACTGGAGCTGGCCCAGGTGGGGCACCCATGGAGGGGCTGGGGGAGTGAGGTGGCTCATGAAGAGCCTCCCATGCAGCGTGGGGCAGTGGGGGGCAGCAGGGATCTCCCCTCTGTCCCACAGCACCCAGTGAGTAGGGGCTTTTTTTTCCCAAAGAGCCAGAAGCTGGGGTGGGCGGGGCAGCCATTGCCAGGCTGGGAGAGGGATGGGGGATGGGCCTGGCTGATTTGGCGATTCAGCAGCAGCTGAATCTCTGAATCAGATTTGGCTGAATTAAATTGGGACAGTGATTGAAATGACTGAATCGAATCACTGTCCCCCGAATCGGCTGAATCCGAATCCAAAGTGAATACTAGCCACTTCACACAGGCCTAGTACATTGAACCAATAAGCAAGTGAAAAGATATTCACTATTCATTCTAGAAATGCAGCCATATACCTGCAGTGGCCCAGGCTAGAGGTGGGGGGAGCACTAGAGCATGCCTCCCTGTTTGGCTGGAGTAGACAGTTGGGATAAAAGCTACCTGGCCCATCCTGTGGGGTGGGGGAGAGGGGGAAGGAGGTTTTGCAGGGGAAGTACAAAGCATCCTGGGATGTTGGGGGACTGTGAGTTAACTTGAATCTGGAGGGGATCTAGGACAGAAGTTCAATAAACTGATTTAACCTAAATCAGTTAAGTCCAATACTATATTCATTCAGGTTTATGTTAAACAAATTTTAGACATTTTGAAAGTGGTTTATGTGCCCTGAACTTCTGTTGCGTTACAGATTTGAACCAGTTTCTGATCACTTATACCAGTTTATATGCAACTTCCATCTCTAGCCATTCTGGGGATGTCTGCACATGTGCTTTAATGCACATTAGCCTACTTTGATGCTCATTAAAGTGTCACTGAAAAAAGGACTGTTTAGTTAATGTGCATTAAAATAGGCTAGTGCGCATTAAGCATCACTTAAAAAGTTTGGGCGTGGGGGCAGCACGTTAATTACAGTGGTTCTCTGTGCCACTCTAATTAAAGTGCAGCCGTGTCTCCCATATCAGCATCCCCATGATTAAAATGGCAGTGGGAGCGCTTAAACTAAAGCTTGCTTGACAAGCTCTAGTTCAAGTGCCTCTGCCACCATCTTTAAGTGAGGGGACACTGATGCATGAGACTCAGGAGGCTGCTGGAGCATGGTAATTGCTATGCAGCCTCCATGCTTATGTTGAAGCACTCAATGCTCTTTAGTTAATGCACATTAAGACAGGTTAATATGCATTTTCCTACCACCTCACAATGGAGGTATGTGGCGGAGCACCTTTGGATGCTTGCCACTTTAAGAGCTTCAGCAAGCTGTGAGGCAGCCTGAAGGTGACAGCAGAGCCAGTCAGGTGGTCACATGACAGCAGGAGCAGGGTAGAGCAGCCTCAGTATAAGAGCAGGCCCCGAGGAGCAGAGCCAGCAGTTACTGCAGGGATGTCGTTGGGGTAATATGTCCCAGCTTGAGATCTGCTGCTCCCAGGAACATTGTGGAGGACAGGGAAGGAACTATGGGGAAGGAGGAGGTTCTTAGGGACCCAGCAAGATTCAAAGCCCTGAGGAAGTGGCTGTAGGCCTCAGGCTGAGGAAGCCAGGTACACCTGAGAAGCCATGTAGGCCTAAGCCTAGAAAAGGTACAGGCGAGCATAGGAAGGGGCTTAGAGCTTGTGGACCTACTGAAGGGCTAGGCAAGCCCCTGATTGGAACTGGTGGTGAGGCCAGGGGCACAGATGAGCCCAGTGGACTAAAGGGCTGACAGATATAAGATCTTTGGGGCTCTAGGCAAGTCCAGTGTGAGTTGGTTTTATGGTGCGGCCCAGGGGGGACCCCTTCTGAGTAGGAAGGTCAGCTGCTGCTACCCTGATCCCATGGAATCTCGACTAGTCAATGCAAGGGGGCCAGGGCTGAGAGGCCCAAGGGCAAGGGGCAGGCTAGGGCTGCAGAGAGCTACTGGCACCCTGACTGGCCTAGGGGCTGGGCCAGAGCCTAAAAGAGGTTGAAGTTCCCCTTGTGTGGGGGTGGAGACATCACTGCCAAGAGAAGATAGGTGGTAAGCTGGCTGGCACTTTGATATGACAGAGGCTGAAGCTCAGCCTCCTGATGGGAAGAATCCTATAAGAGGGTTTGAGAGAGTTGGGGCCAGGATGGGAGTATGGTTATGAGGTGGAGGCAGGAACAGAGTTCCTAGGAATGATCAGCTCAGAAGGAAGAACATCCAGGAGCCCAGTGATGGAACAAAAGACCAGAGCAGGTAGGTCTGCAGCAGTCCTGAGGAATGACTTAAAACTACACCCCGCTGAATTGGAGTTGGATGGCATGGTGGGGCTGCCTGTGGCAGGGCAGTCTCCAGGAAATGCCACTTCAGTGCATCCCTAGTGAAAGGCAAGTATGGAGTACTGGAAAACCTCAGTCCCCACTGCCTTGTGGGTGATCCTGTGGAGGGGAACGGCACACCATGAGAGAAAAGTACCAGGCTTGGGTGGCAACACAGGGGCCAGGAGGGCCCAAGGCCCAAAGCCTGAGAAAAGTGAGGCCTAGTGGGAGGCCTGAAGAAGACGAGGTCCAAGTACATTGACAGGCACCTGAGGCCTGAGTGCGCTGTAGACCAAGTTAGGGGTCTAGGCATGTCAACAGACACCTGAGGCCTGAGTGAGCCGTAGGCCAAGAGTGGGGTCCAGGCATGTCAACAGGCACCTGAGGCCCAAGGGACATAAAGCCCAGAGGCCCCAGTCAGGGGGCAGAGTAGTTACTCCTGTGAGGGGGAAAAATGTGAGGGGCTAGAAGCCTAATGTGAAGTAAGGAGCCCAGAGTGTGTGGGGGAGTAGAGGCCCCAGTGAGGGGGCATGTGGCCCAAGCATGTCTAAGTATACCTGAGGCCATGTTTGGGTCAGTGGCTGAGTGCAGCCCAGCAATGGGGCCGGGAGATTCAGAAGTCATGGATGCCATCTGTGAGGCATGAGAGATTGGTAAAGGGGAGGTTGGAGCCGTGTATCATGTCCTTGGCATCAGGGCATTAAATGGGCAGCCTCCCACCTACAAAAAATATTCATTTACAACAAAGACATGGCAGACAAGTTAGGTGGGTGGACTGCCTTAGACAGGTGGGTGGGCTGATATTGTGACTGGCGCCAGGACAGTCTCCTGTCACAAGGTATTAGAATTAATGTGCATTAACTAAAGCATGTTAATGCACACGTAGATGCACCTTCTCATTGCTTTTTTTTTTTTTGTTCTATTACTATTCCTTTTCAGCCAGAAGATGAAAAAGAAAGAAGGAGCCAGACAGGAGACAAGGGTAACTAATAAGCCTTAGTGATAGAGCTCACTTGTCACAGCTTCAGTCTGTTCCAAAGTCACCTTTCTGTCAAGCATCTCCCTTTCCTTTTACAGAATTCCAAGAACAAAATAGCCAAGCTTAAAAAAATAATTTCCTTAAATTGTAATCATAAAATATTACTAGTCTGTTGTCACAATTAGGTCATTGTTTATTCATTGCAAATAGTTTGTTTTTGAAAATCTGACCCACAAATTATAGTTCATACTTGTCCTATTCCTAGGAAATTTTGAACACTGTCATTAAACTTCAGAATTTGGTTTAAACGTTCACCTGAACATAAAATCTGAAATATATGAATTCTGGACAAAATACTGCCAGATAACAATGCTCTAGAGGAATTACACATATTGGTCATCAATGAGAATCTTTGCACTGTCAAATCATGGGTAAAACTGTAGAACCCTGAGTATGTTCACAGAGATAGGACCAGCCAACTTTACGGACAGCTGTTTGGATCCACATGTACTGGGCAGTGTTACTGGCTACTCTGAAATACGTTAAATGACAAAACTGTTGTGTCGGGACCCAGGGCAGCCGGCCAGCGGCTCTCCCTGACTCCCACCTGGGCAGTTAAGGGTCCAGGGCCTTAGAAGGCCATCAGGCAGGTACTTGTGACGCTTGGAGTGGAATTAATTAGGCGGACACTTATCGGTTGCTAAGCAAGATTATTTACTCATGCCATCAAGGTGGTAAAAGACAGAGGTCAAAGATACTTGGTTAGTTACAGCTTAGAGTTCGTAGGTCGTAGGTTGGTCTGCATAAGAGTTTGGAGGTCGGGCAGAAGGTCAGGCCGGCGGGTCGTTGATTTATGTCTGATTGGGTTGAGACGGGGAAAACTGACAAGTGATCAATTTGTCAGTTACTCTCACGCATACGTTCAGAAGTTTTTCAGGTGTGTGTGCAGAGGACTCCCACTTCACGGAAGTGAAGACGGGTTTTATTTGTGTAATAGCCAATTGCTTTTCGCCACGTCATAAATTTAATTAGAATCTCCAATTATCTAGCGGTCTTCGCTAGGGTCTTATCACAGGGTTATTCCTTGTTTTCTTTGACCAATTATAATGATTTATGTACAGCACAGAAGGCTAAGTTCTATTTGATGTTGGTGTTGCAGTTATAAATTTCTTTTTGACATGCGCAGCAAAAAAGCGGTTACTATCATTATTGTTAACCCTTAGTTAACCTAGTGCAGAAAAAAACTGTTTTGAATGGTTTTACTTGTTTGTAACATGGGCACTACTTAATTTCGTTGTGACGTTGCAAGTTTGAGATTCACCTGGGACATGGACATACATCAATAAAGTGCACCTAAGATAGAAAGTGCACTGTTGTAATGAGCAAAGCAATGTGAATTCAGATATAAGTAAAACAAATAGAAACATGGTTAAAGTGTATTTGTATGTACTATGGTATCTGTTACAGTATTTGTATAGAAGAAGCATTTTCATCGATGCTCAGTATATACGTAAGGTAACAGAAAACAACAACAACATGGGATTGGGAACAATCTAAGGGTGGCATGAGAAAAAAAAAATCACTTCAAAATTATCTCTAAGGAAATCTGCAGCAGGGTAAGTGGGATAGATCACACACTAGGTTTATAAACTACAAGCACAGTGCATTTAAAACTGAGGTGCTACCACAATGCAAGTACTAAATAATAAGCTTCATAATTATTGGAGGGGCCCCTAAAAATGACATATGAATCTTCTCTTATACACGGATGCCACCACAAAGCAGCAACTAGAAGTCCACAATTCAAAGGAACAGCAATGTTATCAAATATATATATATTATAAGAACACACTAAAAGAGCCAATCCAACTTTCCAAAAGCATAATGTTTGCAAGTGGTAAAAGAAACTGATACTCTCATCAAAGGACCAGATTCTCACCTCTTCCAAATTCTGACATCATTTATGTAAGTGTAAATCTAGAGTAACTTTCAACTAATAGTCTGCATAGTTTATACTGACGAAACTGATAACAGAATGTATTCATGATGCATTCATGGATCCTATTTGGATAATTTTTGGACCACCCATATTCCTGTTTGAATGATAATTTGCTCTGTTCCTTCAAATAGTAATCAATAGTAACACTTAAAAAGATCAAAGCTCCTTAAAAATGCTTGCTAGCATTTGGGATGTTTAATTTAGCTTGGAGTAACTCACTTTCAGGCACATAAAATAAGTATAAGCCCTACCAAAGCTTCCCATAACTCACATCCATTTGTTCAGATACCTCATTTCCTTTTGTTTACATAAACATTAGCCTTTTACATTGAAAATATAAGGGTATATATTATCATACAGATATTTTGAATGGATTGGAATGGACAATGATGTGGAGTTAACGTGGTTGAGGGTAATATTTTTGCAGCATGAATACAATAAAGAGAAGAGCACCATGTTCTGCTAGTTGTAAAATTGTTTCATGTGACATATGCTGAATATATTGCACACTACTTGAAGTTCCACGTAGATAGTAAATGTAGATAAAAACAGTATGAAGCAATTAAATGCTTGGTGGTTATCTGAAGATGTCGAAACAAAGCGGGAATGTATTATTGATCCCGGCTGTAGCAAAATATGAGTCTTCACAGAGGGATTTTCTCTGGTTAAACTAAATTGTCTTTAATTAAAAGAGCTAAGTTAACCTGATGCCTCTTTCTCATGAAGATAAAACATAATTCTGAGTTATCTGAGCTTAAGATGTAGGAAAACATTCATTTTTAAAAATACCTTTATTTATTTTGTCTGTAATTTTACATATACCCCAAGTATTCTATGCATCCAAATCAGTTTGTGTTACCTTCCACAAGCTACTTTCTTCTGCAGCAGCTTTCAGTGAAATGTTAAATTTGAGCTGCATATTCCTTTCTCTTTCTATGGAGAAAGGGGAACAAACCCCATTGCAAATGGACCAGTGGGCATTGATGGGGAGCAATGGATCTACTGAATACTCAGCCAATCCCTCCAAGGTCATAGAGTTTCTCTGTATCCTCAATGTATCAGCCAAGGAAAGAGTAAGTCATTTCTCTGGGGAGTTGCTGTATATACACAGGCCATACCTCCCGGTGCTCATTTGGCATTAAATCTTGATGACAAGTTACAAAACAAGCCCCACAGGAATTATTCTTCCTTTCCACTGTGCGGGCCGCGCCCCGATCCCACCTTTGTCGCCATGTGCGGCGGCGATTCCGATCTCATTCCCGTCGCCATGTGCAAGCCGGGGGCGAGCAGGGCCCGTCTTCATTGCACATGGGATGTGGCCAGCAGCCCAGGCACACGGGGCTGGAGAGAACCGCTGGGCGGTTTAGCGCACGCGAGTTAGAATTAGTTATGGAGGCGTAATGGTTGATTGAAAAGATTGTTTACTTACACCCAAAGATGGTATTGGTGTAGGCTGGACAGGTTTCCAGGCACAGCTCCCGCTTGGATCCTCACTAGAGGAACACGACAAATTGATTGCTCCCACGGAGTTGTTCAGGCTCCGCGGGTCCGGTTCGGTTAGGTTCGAAAAGTTTCCCCGGAGTTACTTAGGCTCCGCAGGTCCGAAGTTACAGGAAAGGGATACGTCTAGGATTGCGCTCGGCGACGGGGAGAGGCTAGAAGCGAAAGCTCCATAGGCTCGGTTCCATTGCCTCTATTGCCTGCTTAGGGGAAGCGCGTCGGGTCCGTGAGGGTCCGCAGCGCTTGGAGATCTTCACACAGAATCTCTCTCATCCTCCCTCCTCCGACTTGGGCGGAAATTACCCAAGCCTTTTGTATGGCTAGCAAGCCAATCGCTAGCCGCCACGTGTGCCTACATTAGGAATGGGCCAATAATGTGGTGCAAATCCTAATACAAATGGCGGGAACTTCTTTACAGCGTGTATCACTATGATGCAAAAGAGATGCACCCTGCAAAGAAGCTGTAATCTGGCGGGAAATCCCCCATTGCACCAGAGTTCTCTCTTGCAGCAGAGAACTCTACCGTGCAAAGAAAGCGACAAATAGCGGGAAATAATTTAGCAGTGCCGAAGCACACACACAAACAAAAAATCACACCTTTGGGTTGTGACATCCCCCCCTTGCTGAGAGCATAGCTAAATTATGCCATACTCTTCCAAGCAATCTAGAGTTTTGTTGTGATCATCAAACAAGTCAACAAGCCAACAAACAAATATACAAACATAAAATTCGCTGTCCTGGGATCAAGTTACATAACAATCAAGAAATAATAATCAACATAAACACATAATCTGATTCATAACAAAATTGCACAATCAGGGCTTCAGTGGGCGTCGTGACGAAGTCACACGTCTCCTCACTCTCCTCAGTGATGTCATCTCTCTTAAGGCTCCTCCTTGCCATATGCTCTGAATCCCGGATCTGTAAACAGAAAACTCTCAAAACAGATTAATAACCTATTTTAACAAACTTAAACAATTTTAAACGATTCCTATGGCTTAATTAGACAAAATCGTCGAAGATTCATCATCTGGTTCTTCCAAATACCGGAAACCTAACTCATAAGCTAACCGCCATTGGCCTGCGTCCCCTAAAACCTGAAGCTGCTGCTTGTTAAGTCCGGAACGCTGTAGGAGAAAATCAAACATGTATCGCTCCTCTAGGGTTCTCGGTGGCAGTGGTGGAAGATAGGATCCACGTCGTCTGGTGCCTTGGGGCTTGGTCGGGTGTTGACAGTCCCGATCAAAAGACAATCTTGGCTCCATCAGGATACGCAGTCTTGGCAATTGACAAAGAAGATTACTCACGGGTTGGTTTACCATTGGACTGAGCAGAATTCGAAGAACGACGATGTTCTTTTGTCCGTAGATCTTGAGACAACTGTCTAGGCTGTGAGAGGTTAGTGGAACGGTTCCAGGATCTCGCAAATGACGGTGAGGCCATGGTCTTATTCGCTGGAGTGATGTTAATCCTAGCGCACATGCTCTCGGATTCCAAGCACAATACGAGACGCCAATCATTGCCAGCATAAGGTGATCTGTGCCGGTATATTCGGGCCATCCTGCATGCCACACGTGGGCTTTTTGACTAATCAGTCCTGCAACAAGCGCTGGCAGTGGAATAGGCCAGTGAGTATTACATGTTATCATGTCGATGTCGGTGACATGTCCTCTACTCCATGAGGCTTGTCTGACTAAGAAGCTTGCTTTTTCTTGGTTCAGCAGGTCGGATCCAAGTTCTATGACTAAACGTCCTAACCATACAGCTAGTCTCTTCAGGTTGAATTTTTGATGCTCTACATAAATCCTGCAACTCAGTTCTGGTGCGATCATAATAAGTAGTAGCAACTCGGTTAGTTGTTGTTGCAGAACAGGCTGCTCCTTCGGGAGTTGATGCTGTCATAGGCTGAACTGCTGCCGCGGGGGTTACTGCTGCTGTTGCTGCTTCAGGTAGGAGGGGCGGATGCTCCCCTCCGCTTGACTCTCTCCTTCATCGGCAGGAAGGCGTGGTCGGCCGAGACGCTGCTGCGTCGCTAGGTGGGGTTGCCGGCGACGACGCTGCGTCGATGGGCGGAGTCGCTGACCGAACTCTCACGCGTTCGTTAGAAGCTCCACCCTTCTTTTCTGGTTCTTCCACGCGGTCTCCCTCTTGCTCGGCGCCATCTTGAACTAGCGTTTCAGGCTCCTTTTTCTCAGCCGCTTCTTTGACTGATCAGATCGCCATCTGCAGCTGGGTTTTCAAACTTAAATTTTTCTGCATTAGATTCATTATAATACGAATGGTTGCACTACCTTCTCCCCCCTTGTCGTACCGCAAGGCCACTCCTTCATCAGGGCATTCCTCCGTCTCCAGATCTTCGCAGAGCTCAGATGGAAGCTCGCGACCCCGTAATCTAGACGTTATCATCCCCGGGGGCAACGGGCCGATGGGCTCCGGTTCTTCACTCTCCCGAGCATATCGTAGGCATCGGGCACACTCCCAGGTGAAAGTCGGGTTTGTTTCGCCCGCCGGGTTGGGTTCGGTGAGGGACACAGTATCGAGGGGCCTAAACAGGACCCGCTCATCTCTCATTATACACCCGAACGCCGCAGGGAGCAAGTACGCTTCCCTTTCTCTCGGGGCTCCGTCTTCGGAGATTCCCTCTTCTCCCTTTAGTGACAAACGGCCACTTACAAATCTTTCACCCGTTCTGCCCACCTGGTGGTAAGCGATATGTATCTCTAATTCTTCAAAGCTTTTCACTTGGCGTTGGTTATCGCGCCAAGGGCAGTTCCTAACCAATTCTAACTCTAGCGTATTCTCTCTTAATCCCGTCTGGGTTGCTACATGCGCATTCTCTCCCGATCCCATCCTCGTTGCCATGTGTGGGCCGCGCCCCGATCCCACCTTTGTCGCCATGTGCGGCAGTGATTCCGATCTCATTCCCGTCGCCATGTGCGAGCCGGGGGCCAGCCAGGCCCGTCTTCATTGCACACGGGCTGTGGCCAGCAGCCCGGGCACACGGGGCTGGAGAGAACCGCTGGGCGGTTTAGCGTGCGCGAGTTAGAATTAGTTATGGAGGCGTAATGGTTGATTGAAAAGATTGTTTACTTACACCCAAAGATGGTATTGGTGTAGGCTGGACAGGTTTCCAGGCACAGCTCCCACTTGGATCCTCACTAGAGGAACACGACAAATCGATTGCTCCCACAGAGTTGTTCAGGCTCCGCGGGTCCGGTTCGGTTAGGTTCGAAAAGTTTCCCCGGAGTTACTTAGGCTCTGCGGGTCCGAAGTTACAGGAAAGGGATTCGTCTAGGATTGCGCTCGGCGACGGGGAGAGGCTAGAAGCAAAAGCTCCATAGGCTCGGTTCTATTGCCTCTATTGCCTGCTTAGGGGAGGCGTGTCGGGTCCGCGAGGGTCCGCAGCGCTTGGAGATCTTCACACAGAATCTCTTTCATCCTCCCTCCTCCGACTTGGGCAGAAACTACCCAAGCCTTTTGTACGGCTAGCAAGCCAATCGCTAGCCACCACGTGTGCCTACATTAGGAATGGGCCAATAATGTGGCGCAAATCCTAATACAAATGGCGGGAACTTCTTTACAGCGTGTATCACTATGATGCAAAAGAGATGCACCCTGCAAAGAAGCTGTAATCTGGCGGGAAATCCCCCATTGCACCAGAGTTCTCTCTTGCAGCAGAGAACTCTACCGTGCAAAGAAAGCGACAAATTGGCGGGAAATAATTTAGTGGTGCCGAAGCACACACACAAACAAAAAAATCACACCTTTGGGTTGTGACATCCACTAGTTTTACAAAGGCTACAACCTGGCCACTTACTTCTTATGAAAATTAAAGGGAATGTCAGTATAAAATGGACACTTTGGTCCAATTAGTTGGTGGGGTTTTGAACCAATTCTCATTACAAGGAACTCCTAGGAAAGCAACCATTAAAGGGTTCAAGTGCTTAAAGGGGAGGGGAACTATTTTTTTTCTTTTACTTTGTGCATTTTATATTTATTTATGCATAGACAACTTCCTCTATTGCTTGTGTGGGTGTGGGTTTTACACATATCAAAAAAAGGACAAGAAATCATGTCAAGAACAGTAATCTTGAACTCTTCAATCACAAAAAGAGGCCAAAAGAAGCTGAGAGAGAGAAGTATCTGGAAAAAAAAACACTTTTCAATTTAATAGACTTTCTCATGGTAAAAAAAAAAAAATCGCCATCTTGTATATATCCAGGCCAGACAAAACTCCTGTTAAAGTTAAGGGGCATTTTTCATGCCTTAGAAATGCAAAATTGTACCCTTTAAATAAACTAATCAGATTTCCCTGATGGGCATACTTCTCTTTTTGGCGTGAAGTGCATATGGTACTAAACTCTGTATTATGTTCTTTAATTGAATGTTAAAGGAACGAAAAGTATAAAGTCTGTAAAGTATAATGTAGAACAGTCTAGACTGGAACACATGTTGAGAGGCAATTCCTCCAGTTGAAGGGCTGAATGCATTACAAAGGTATTTACTGTGTTTCATAGCAAAAAAAGGTTATTCATTTCTTTTCTTGTTTGAGGACAGGTTGAATTATTAATGCAGTAACCTTGGTCACTTGACCTTAATTTGCTTCAGCAACAGAATGTTATTGATAACCTTGATCATACTAACTTTTTTGGCTGTTTAAGTTAAGAGATAATTTCACAGTTAAAAATTAAACCAGGAGACCTTTGAATTATGACTGGAAATTTTCAACTCTTCTTATATATTAATATACCCACATAATGACATACTCCTGGAGGGATTCTGCCTTTATTTATGAGTCTATATACTGCAGTGGCAAGTACAAATCAGAAAAGGCCTTTAGTCACCTAAGGGAGAATTTGCCAGCTACAAGGACACAACAGGGCAGCCTATGTATGCCCCTTACAGGTCTAACTACAAGGGCTTAGAGCTCAGAATAGATTGACAAGGGTGTGCTGAGTTTGGAAGGGAGAGCCAGCAGCCTTCATAAGTAAAGGAACTTTAAGCTGCTGTGGGCTGCCTCTGATATAGCCAATAGGCTTCAGAGTGAGCACAATAACTTAAAAGGAGCTCCTTGCTCAGGGGCGGGCAATTATTTTGACTGGAGGGGTGCTTAACGAGTTTTGGTGAGCTGTCAAGGGCCACATGAGTTGCCCCCCCACCCCTCCCGGTCACCATCTTGGGATTGGAAGTCCAACCCCTAACCCCTGGCCTTTGCCACCAGAAGTCCCTCCCCTTGCCCCCTGGAAATACTTCTTTTGGGAAGGGGGTTTGCTATCTTAGAACTAGAAAAAAACAAATCATGCACTGAAAGTCAAACACTTACTATAACATATTTGAAAACAATGTTTTTGTCATGATTTGTGTTTGAGTTGTGTATATAGAGGTGATTGCATAATAACTCAAAAATAAATTCTTAGCCTTATATATTGTGTGGGTGTATGAGTTTGTGTATGGTGGGGTGTAGATGTGGTTGTGTGTATGGTGGGGTGTGGGGGTGTATATGCGGGGTTTCTGAGGGGGTGAGGCAGTGTGGGGGGGCATAGGGTATGTTGGTGGGTGTGTGTATATGTGGGGGTTATGGGAGCAGGGTGTGGGTGTGTGGGGTTTGTGGGGTGAGGGAGAGTGGGTGGTGTGGGGACACCCACAGTTCCCCCATGGTGCAGCAGCAGGCGGGGTGCTCGTGCCTGGTGCAGGCACCCGGTGGAGTGCAGCTCTGGCAAGCACTGCATCTTGCAGTGAGGGGTGCAGCCTCCACCAGGTAGTCTGTATCAATGGCATTCCCCCCACTTGCAGGGCACGAGAGGAAAGCTAGAGCCAGCTGCCTTCCCCGTCCCCCAGGGGAAGGTGCCTGGGGCTTCCCTCCCCTGCCGTGTAGCCTGGCAGGGAAGGCAGCCAGTTCCAGCACCTGGGGCTTCGCTCCCATGCCTGGCAAGTGCGAGAGCTGCACAGGTACATGGGGAATGCTGGCAATACAGACTGCCTGGCAGAGGCTGCACCCCTCGCTGCAATGTGCAGTGCTGGCCAGAGCTGCGCCCCACCAGGTGCCTGCATTAGGCATGAGTACCCTGAGCATCCCACCTTCTGCTGCTGCTACCACCGCCTGCCAGGTCTGTGCACCTGGGGGGAGTATGTGCAGGGTCCCCCCACCCCTGCACCTCCTGCACACCCACACGCTGCCCACCTGAGTTCCACACTGCCACCACCCCACTGGGCACAGACTCCACACTACTGTCAGCTGCAGCCCCACATTCTGCACTCCTGCCCATCTGCAGCTCTGCCCCCACTGCTTCCTTACCTGCTGCCCAGAGCCGGTAGGAAACCAGGGAAGCAGAGCAGATCCCCAGGGGATGGAGGCAGCAGTGGCCCAGAAGCTGTGTGCTGGCCTGGCTGGGCTCTTCTGCCCATGAGGATGGGAGCAAGGTGCAACAGGGTATGTTTGGGGGGGGGGTGTATGCATGGGCACCTTGCTCCCACCTTTGTGGGTGGAAGGGTTGGGCAGGGCACAATTTGTTGGTGGGTGCTGTGGGCCAAATGAAAGTGCCTGGTGGGCTCAATCCAGCCCATGGCACATTTTTCCCATCCCTGTCCACCTGGTATGCCATAAAGGAGCTCCTGACTCTTGGTTACTTTAGTGACAGCACCAGTCACAATAGCAGATACCAATTAGGATATCATTCATGCATAAAGGTATTCAAATTCAAGCCTGATATTAATATTTTGTATTTAAACAGAGGTGTTTGGGATTTTTGAAGAGGTCTTTGGTATTTCTTTACCCCTACCACATAGGGGTCAAACTCACTCCAGGCTCCAGGCTAGATCCACACCTTGGGGCTCCTCCTAAGCTGGAGGTTTGAATCTGGTGGATCTGGTGGTAGTAGGGATCTAGGAGCAGTGGCAGTGGTCCAGCAGTGGCAACAGGCCCAAATGGTGATGGCAGGGATCTAGCAGTAATACAGGTCTGGGGCAGTGGCAGGGGTATCTGCACAGTGTTTGCCACCAGGCATAGGCTGTATGTTTGACACTTCTGTCCTACAGCATATCTTGGGATCTGGTCCAAACCCACTGATGTCAATGGAAAGATTCCTTTTGACTTCACTGGACTTTGAATCAGGGCAATTCTGAGCTCTGGTTCAGACTCACTGGGACAGATACCTCTTGAAATAACAGATCATTTGAATAATTCACTTCAAGCCCAGCTCCAATTAGTCCTTAAGTATTTTTAAGCATTTTCCATCCTTGTTTGAATTTTGGAAGGACAGTTCTTTTTTAGTTTTTCATTTTTGTTTTGTATTATGTACAGATAACTATGGATTTGTTTGTGCAGAGGAAGAGGGATTGGTGTTTTTGCAAAAAGTATGAAGCAAAACCCAGATTAGGCTTCCTAATGATACCACAGCATAGCTTCCCAATTAGCATCATGCAGACCAATTAATAGCAGCTCTGGCATCCAGTTTCCCAATCTAAATTGCAACGGTGCAGTGCAACACTGAATGACAATAATAGGCATCAGATTAGTTATTCTGGCTCAGAAGGGAATGCATGAGCTTCATAAAGATTTATGAGATGCTCAGTAATGTAATATTTATTGGTTGCCAGGTGGTTCTGTGTTAAAATGCTGTTCTTTTCCCTTTTTTCAGACTCTCAAGAGATTTTAGAATAAGCTGATTTGTTTGCCACAGTTTATTTGTCAGTATTCTGATACCTGAGAAAAGAGCTGGGGCTGGGAAGGACAGTTCTCTAGCATGTAACACTGGAACTCTGACTAACTGTTGGGGGCACACCCAATTAATGTTTGTGTTCACCAGTATGATAATCATTTTTAAGAGGCTACCTAATTTCATATGTATTCCATACAAAAGGAGACAGGATTCAGGGTGAACTAATAAACTGTGAGAAGTCAGAAAATCCAAAGATTATGTTTTAGCTCTTGAATTCAATCTTCCTTCCTTCTATTTATGCTTTAAAAATCACATCTCACTTTATATCACATCTCCCTTCCCCTTAGATCTCTCCACCAGGTCCCATTTCCCCACATATCAACTTTAAAACTCTGAATCCTCATATTCAAGACTGTATACTATTCTTCCCTGTCCTATGGCATACATCTCCTCTTTTTTTCCTACTGCGTTCCTTTGAATCCATCCCATAATGCCTATGTCATTGACATTATCAGTCTTTTCATTTCCTTCATCTACCCCACCTCTGATCCCAGTTCACCACTACCCTGCACAACAACATACATCAGTCCAAAGTGAGAGCAAAATGGTTTGGCAGTGATAACCCAGATCACATGTGCTTATTTCCATATTGTTTTCTTGTCATGGACAGATTTTCATAAAGCCTTCAGACATTTATATCTCTGGAAAAAGAAGCACAATTGTTCCATATTATTTACAAGTGAGTTAATTTGAGGGGAAATCCTTTAAAAGGAAGCACTAAGTTCATATGATATAAATAAGTAACTACATAATTTTGTTAATTGTATCTGTCATATCTTACCCACTCCCTCCACTGTTTTCTTTACTGTCCCTTATTATGAACCATCTAAAGTTAGCAAGTAAACTCTTTGCAACACCAATTCTTGGTTTATATTGACTAATAGGGGTGTGCAAAGCAGGCCCTATTTGATTCGGATTCAGCCTGAATCGGGGACAGTGATTCAATTCATTGATTCAGATCACTGTCCCTGATTCAAATTGTCTGAATCTGAAGATTCAATGCTGATTTGGAGAATCAGTGATTCGGACACAGACACAACTTTAAAAGTTTTTTCTACATACCTCAAGGTACTAGTGCAGCTTGTGAATGCTGCTATGCTGAAGCGTCCCACAGGAGTGTGGGTGGGGGAGGGGGCTCCACATGCTCAGCAGTGAACCCAGAAATGCTTCTGGCCCACTTCCGGGTCTGCTGCCAAGCATGCCAAGCCTCCCGTACTCCTGTGGGACGCTCCATGAGCCCCAGCATTGCAGCATTCACGAGCTGCCTGCTACTTTGAGGTATATAGAAAAATATTTAAAGCTGTGTCTATGTCCGAATCTCCAAATCTTTCTGAATCTATCCAAATCAATTTGGAGGGTTTCAATTCAATTCAGAGAGATTAAAGGGTCCTCTGATTCAATTTGGGTTCGGAGATTCAGCCACCGAATCAGGCCAAATCTCCTCTGAATTGAATCAGGTACCGAAGCTTCATACAGCTCGACTGACTATGTATGCCTCTGATTATTCTTAATCATAACCATTACATTAATCTTAAATGTATTTTGTTTTTAGGGCCATTTAGGTGATTAATCACTTTTCATTTTTGATGTCAACATTAAGCACTGTCAGGAGCATGACCAAGACACGGGTGGTCGGGGTTTGACCCTAGAGGGTGATAAACTGGAGGTTCTGGAGCAGACAAGATCCATACTAGAGAGTGAAGAGTCAGAGGATCAGGAACAGTCCTTCTTTAGTCAGAGGATCTTTAGTCCTTCAGAGTCAGAGGATCAGGACAGTCCTTTTTTAGTTTTTCATTTTTGTTTTGTATTATGTACAGATAACTATGGATTTGTTTGTGCAGAGGAAGAGGGATTGGTGTTTTTGCAAAAAGTATGAAGCAAAACCCAGGTTAGGCTTCCTAATGATACCACAGCATAGCTTCCCAATTAGCATCATGCAGACCAATTAATAGCAGCTCTGGCATCCAGTTTCCCAATCTAAATTGCAACTGTCAGGAGGCGAAGATCTGTCAGAGAACAAGATGTAGTTGGGTATCCTCGGTAGAGCCACAAGCCAAGGTCAGGAGCAGGAAGCAGGGATCTAGACTGGAATCAGTAGGCCATGGGTCTTGAGCAGGCAGCGGTAGCTGTAATGGACTGCAACATGGGCAATCTTAAAACAAAAGCTATGAACCAGGAGCCAGCTGTTGGAAGAGGCTGAACTGAAGTCAAGAGCCAGCAAGTCTGGAACAAAGGGATCAGGAGGAAAGAACAAGAAACAACAGGAACAAGGATGAAGGCAGGAATCTAGCCAGCAAGATCCAGGAAACAAGGACATTAGGAACGAACAAGCAGGACCCAGGGAACTAGCAACCAGCAACAAGGAAGCAGAAACTTGGGACCATAATGTTCAGGTTGAATAGCTGATGGGGCACTGAAACAGCTGCTGCTCATAAGCAGGTAGCCGCCATGTCTATACAGACAGTGGCTAGGGACAGACATTCAAAAAGCCTGAGCCTTAAATTGATTTAAACTTTCCAGGTTAGTCTAACCTGCTTAGGTTGAACCAATTTGCAAGTGTACAGACATTCCCTCTGGACTAAAGAAATGCAGGCGCATAACTGTAGCGGTTCAGGCTAAAAGCTAGGGGGCACAAGAGCAGCCCTCCCTTCCATTCCACAGTACTGAGCTGAGGCGGGGCGTAGCTGGGCCCCGGCAGGATGCTCTGATTAGAGAGGGGTTTAAACCCCTGCCCTGCTTGCACAGTCCCAGGCTTTTTCAGGCTCACTCCTCAAGGGATGGGAGTGTTGCCAGCCCCCAGCCCCTGGGTACCACTCTGAGGCAGTGAATGCATCTGTTGATGATACTGAGCTTTTCAATCTCTCTCTCCCTGCTTCGTCATACTGTCTGTAGCAAACCTGACTGTGACAGCTAAAAATTGTGTCTCAGGTGCTTGCTGAATGCTGTGAGGATTAGACCAGGTGTTTCTTGTAATTTGTTCATGTATAAGCTGTATGTTGCTGCTAAAAGCCTAATTAAAGTCAAAGATTAGTGAGGCCTTGTATGTAGTAAGGCCTAATAAATTTAGCAAAGCCTTGTAGAAGTAGTAAGTTAGGCCTTATGGCATAATTAAAATTAACCTTAGCAAAAGAATGTAAAGGCTTACGCTGCTATTCGTCAGTCCTAAGAAGAGTTACAATGAAGGAATCTAAATGGCTGTAAATTATCAGCATAGCTCAAAAGTTATAAATTAGTTAGCACATCCAGAAATCATTAGAAGGGAGATGCAGCACTATAAAAGAAGCTACTAATTTAAAGTTAGCTGCTGACCTGGTTTCGGTGGGCCCGTGGATCTCAAGGAGCCCGAGGACTAAATACCAGGGTCCTTCCTGATACCCCTCAGATAGCACTGATTGGGGATGCCTGACTTCACTGAGCTTTGCAGAAGAGGAATTTGTTTTACTTCAAGCACCAGAGGGGACTGCCGATAAGTTGCCAACGTGAATTATTGTTGTCTGTCATTGTTGCCTTATTATACTATGCGTAGTCGTGTGTTTGTTAAGTCAATAAACCTTTTTTACCTTTCTACCTCCAACCACTCTCTCACTCCCAAACCCTCCACTGGCAGCTGGGACATAAATTGGCATCATGAGCAGGATTGAGAGGCTCTGGTCCAGAGAGAAAGGTCAGAATGGAGAGAGTTGGTTGGGCTCCATTGGTGGCTTTGCTTAAGGAAGTGACAGAGACGGAGAATCCCGGGTGGGATAAGGGTAGGTTAAGGCCTGCCTGGAGTGACCCAGGAACCATACCCAATCTTTGGGCTAGGTTTGCTGCTGCTGCCTGGGGTAAGCCCAAGAAGGGGTGCCTGTTGTGGCTGCTGGCTATGTGCCTGCAGCTAGGGGCCAAAAAAAATGCCCAGCCCCGGGAAAAGGTCACCCGGCTGAGTAAGGAGTTGGAGGATGTGAGAGATTCCAACAGTATGGCATGTAAGGCTGCGCAGGCTGCCCAGAGTTGCTTGTAGACATTAGAATGGAAGGAAGAAAAAATTATGATCACACGCGTGGCTGCTTCCCTCCAAAAGAGGGTGCAGTTAGCACAGGCAATGGAGCCCTCCTTTGAGAAAGTGCAACAGTGCCTGTATGGCGAGAAAACAGAAATTGAGCTCTGGCAAGATCAAGGGGAAGAAATTGATGATGAGCCTAGTGCCAAACTGCCCCCGTATGTCCCCGCCTGGAGGGAGGAACCTGGCCAGGCCTCCCCCGTGGTGGTAACTCATTCAGGGCCACAAGGAGGGAATCCCCAAACAGAGCTGCATTCCTTTATCTGTGCAGAGATTTGAGATATGCAGGAGCAGTGTAAGTCCCAGCTAGGAGAGACAGTGATAGACTGGCTAGTTCAAATGTATAGTGAAGGAGCCTCTGCAATTTCAGTAAGCTATGCTAAAGCAACTCAACTTGTCCTGCGCCCTGAGCTCCAGTTAAATCAGTTTCCAGGAGGCAATAAAAATGTTACTTTGTTTTCTGCTGCACTGCAGGCAACTGCAGCTAGTTATAGTAATATAAAAAAAGAGCTTAATCCCACCCCTTGGGCGTGGGCCAATTTAAAGAAGGCTGTACGCTGCTTGTATCAATTAGCACTAGCTGAAATCCTTCATGCAGGAGTTTGGACTTGCATGCCAAATGCAGAAATCGTAACAGCACTGTTGTGGAGGAAGTTTTGCTGACAAGCACCCACAGAGTATACCTCAACCCTGTTGGCCTTGGAGCCAGAGGTGGTAAATCACCCAGTAAGAAATGCAATCCGGTGATTAGTGAAGCTTCTTCCGATTTTGCAGAAGGCAGGGCTTGCCAAACCAATGAAAACTGCCAAGGCCATAACAGTGGCCTCAGTGAAAGATAAACCCCCTGGCCCCCCCCAAATCGTTAAGAAAAGCCAGAGAAGGCCGGTCTAAGACTCTGCAAACAAAAATGTAGAAAAACTTGTTGGCTGCCAGTTTCAATAAGGTGTAAATCAGTAGACTGCCCACCAATGTCCTGCGATGTCTGCAGGCTAAACACTGTAGCAAAGGGGCAAGCCCAAAAGCAGAGCCTTCTGCGCCACTGACAGTGTCACCGAAGGGATTCTCTGCCCTGAGGGTGGAACTGTTGACATTTTTCCAGGCACATGTGGGGCCGCCAGCCTTTACCCCCTCTGATGACATGGCCTAGGAAGTCCGGCCAGCTCGACCGCCAAAAAAAGGGGCCACAATGGGAGCAGTAGCAGGCTGGGAACCAGTATCTAAAGTTAATATTAGCCCCTTAATTCGGATACCCATACAGATTCAATTAGGCAAAAGTAAAAAGTCAGTCGATATGCTATCAGACATGGGGTGCCCAAATTTGCATTTTAGAATCTGCAGATTGAAAGGGGGCAAAAGGAACCCCTTATCAAGTAATTGAGGTCGGAGGCACTAGATGACCAGAACATCTGGTCTGAGCGACCTTCACGCTACCTAATGGCTGTGAGGTAACAGCAGCAGCAGTAATACTTAAAGGGGGACCAAGATTACTGGGACTTAATGTACTAAGAAGACAGCAGTTTGCCCTTAAGCAAGAAAATTGGCAGTTTGAGTGCTCAGTGCCTCACCAGGAACCAAAAAAAAAAAAAAAAAATGGCTATAACTGCTGTAACTCAATGTAGCATGACCCCATTAATTCTGCCTCCCATGAAAGGAGTACACCAGACCCAGTATTGAACTCCCACCGAGGCCACCCAACCGATCCAGTGTATTATCTGCCAGCAGTTAGAGAACGGAACTGTTATCTGAACCCACTCTCCATATAACAATCCAGTGTGGCCAGTATGTAAGCTGAACAGGGGGTGGCGGCTGACTTTGCTTCCCAAAACTTTTGAGCTTTAAATGCTAATACTGACCCCTTGACAGCTACCGTCCTGCCACTACCATCCTTAACAGAAAGCATCTGGTGTTATGGGCCTGCGTGGATGGGATCCGTTAATATCAAGGATATGTTTTTTGCTATTCCTATCCATGAGAGCTATTGCCTAGGACACTTGTGCAGCACTGGAAACGCTGCTAGCTGTGTATCCACCACCCATAGAACTACAGAGCGATAATGGCCTTCACTTCCGCAATCATCTTGTGTATGACTGGACCGCAAAACATAGCATGTTATGGACATATCACATCCCATACCATCCTCAGTCTAACAGATCGGTAGAGCAAGCCAATGACATCCTCAAATGCAGTTTGTGGTTGGCTGCTGGTCCAGCTCTTAAGGACTGGGACTTGCACCTGGATCAAGCTATCAATGGGGCTAATAACTGACCTCGTCCGGGAGGTAGCCCTATGCAATAGGCCTTTAGATTGAGTGGTCCCCACAAGCCGGCAGTAAAGCAACCTAGGGATAGTAACCAGGGAAAGCTCCAGGCAGGAGATCACATGGTAATAAAGCATCCTCAGGGAAATAAATGGGAGGGGACACTATTGGCAAAAGGTGTGCATAATGCCTAGGGGATATTTAAGTCAGATTCATCTATCGAGAGCCAAGCTCCTTGTTGTCTTGATCCTACAGATTAGATCTGTCTATAAATGCAGACGTAGCCATTCCTAATTAAGCCTGCTACTAAAAATGAGTCCTTTTCTATCACCTGTCTGAATCAGCTAGCACCATAAAACAATGGACTGTTATAACTATATTCTTCTTACTAATGCCTTATTGTGTTTCCTAGGTAAGGCATGTCTACTATCCTTCTTATTACCCAGATATTAATGAACTTGCTCCTAAAAACCTAAAGGAGTGGCATAACTCTGAAGAGCATCCCACAGAAGTGCACTCGGATAATCTTCAAGTTGTCCAGCTGCAGTATCCATATTTTAAAAAACCCACCACCCCGGAGCAAATGAAATCCTGGTCTCTAAGTAAAAGAAACAAAATAGTTGACTGGCAAGGTGGTAACTGTCAATGCACCTTTGGCACCAGTTATTATCTTGGGTACATTTCCTACCTGAAGGCTGGAATGGTTAACTGTGGAAGAAGAGGTCATTGTTGTAGCTCTGCTCATTTATGAGTTTGTTATTACATACTTCCTGAGGGAAACCCCATTGAGCTCAACACCACTGAGTCTGTGCCCCAATAGTGCATTCTGCATCTGTTTAGCCTCTCGAGCCACTGCGTTTATGGGAAAATCAATCCCTCCCCATTCCCTAATGTAGCACATGTAGCTTTAGCATCTCAACTGTAGCTATCACAGTGCTTCAGCAAGCAAGGGGTGGAGTGTGACAGCTAAAAATTATGTCTAAGGTGTTTGCTGAATGCTGTGAGGATTAGACCAGGTGTTTCTTGTCATTTTTTCATGTATAAGCTGTATGTTGCTGCTAAAAGCCTAATTAAAGTCAAAGATTAGTGAGGCCTTGTATGTAGTAAGGCCTAATAAATTTAGCGAAGCCTTGTAAAAGTAGTTAGTTAGGCCTTATGGCATAATTAAAATTAACTTTATCAAAAGAATGCAAAGGTTTATGCTGCTATTAGTCAGTTCTAAGAAGAGTTATAATAAAGAAATCTAAATGGCTGTAAGTTATCAGCATAGCTCAAAAGTTATAATTAGCTAGCACATCTGGAAACCATTAGAAGGGAGATGAGGCAGTATAAAAGAAGCTTCGAATTTAAAGTTAGGTGCTGACCTGGTTTTGGTGGGCCTGTGAATCTCAAGGAGTCCAAGGACAAAATACCAGGGTCCTTCCCGGTATCCCTCAGACAGCGCTGATTGGGGATGCCTGACTTCACTGAGCTTTGCAGAAGAAAAATTTGTTGTACTTCAAGCATCAGAGGGAATTGTCTATAAGTTGCCAACACGAATTATCATTGTCTGTCATTGTTGCCTTATTATACTAAATGTAGTCATGTGTTTGTTAAGTCAATAAACCTTTCTTACCTTTCTACCCTTGACCACTCTCTCAATCCTGAACCCTCCGCTGGCAGCTAAGACACCTGACAGGCAAGGGAACCAGCAGGGAGCTGATAACACAGAGTTTAGCAGCCCTTCAAGAAAACAAAAGCCTCTCTCATTAGTTCAAGGTCTTCTTAAACAATTTTTTCCAAGGAAGGAATGGAGGGACATTACCAGCTGATCTGTTGATTAGCTCTAAAAAGCCCTAAGTGGACTCTGTCCTGTCTGCTTTTGTCCTGTCCCAGTGAAATTGGAGACACATACAGAGACACCTCTCAGCATTAGCTAGCATAACACATGCTAGCTAGGGTCTGTGGGGCTGCGGTCCATGCTGTGGGAGATGGGAGGGAGGGAGGGGGGATCCCTGCTTGAGCAGCAAGGTGGGGTTGGGTAGGGGGAAGCAAGGCAGACCCTGCTGTGCCTGCAGTCTCCACCGGAGCTCCGGCTAGGGAGCAGAGGGGTGGGGCCAGCCCTGTTCTCTGTAGCAAAGAGCACAGCCCAGCCCAGCCCATGGCTGCAAAGCATCTAGGATGCTGGAGGACTCTGGTTTAACTTAAACCAGCAAGGGGTCTGGAACATACATTTCATGAACTGGTTTCACCCAGATCAGTTAAGTCTGATACTACATTCAACCAGGTTTATATTACACCAGCTTCAGACATTTTGAATGTGGATAAAACTATTTTTTTTTATAGGAGCAGACATGGGGCAGGAGGTAGAAAAATGGTGAAATTCTCTCCCTTGCCTTTACAAAGCTGTCAAGAATTAGAATGAAAAGATCAAAAGCAGGTCTCTTTTTGTAACCACAAAGGGTTAGTGCAGATGCTTGCAGGTGCAAAAAAAAAAAAAAAAGAGAGAGCGAGAGATCCTGATCAAAGTGAGAACCGTATTGTGCTGTTGCATTAAAGGGAAATAAACAGTTGGCATTTTTATAGAGACAGAACCTTACTCAACATGAGATGAACTACTTCTAATATATGAAGCAAGCAATAATGACCAGCTACTAGCTCAATTTCTTCCAGTCTTCAAATGTAAAAAAAAGCATTATCATGCGTTAGCATAGCTGGACATTTTTCATCTAAACAGTTTGTATCTGAAATGTTATTTTGATTACTTTTTTTTTTTTTGCAAACTCGTATTGAATTTGGCAAAATTTAATTAAAATGGGAAAAGCATTTAATAACTTAAAATATCCCATTCCAAAATAAATAATTTTAAATTCTTGTCCTAAATGATTTTATGTTAAACTTTATTGTTTTTAATAAAAAAATTAAAGTGTGGAAACTGAAATGAAACACTTCAGGTTTACTTCAATATATTTCAAAAGCTCAAAATATTTTGCCAGACAAAAAATCTATTTTTAAATGGTTTGAGCCTCTGTTGTCTCTAAGCACTTCCTTTTTTCCACATATTATTGCTGATAGGATCAAGAATAATTTGCAGGTAGTTTTATTTATGTTAGATCTATATGTCACCCTGGCCAAAAAAAGACTCATGGTGGCATTTAAAACAATTTCTGGATCCAAGTAGATATAGGACTGCAGCTTTGACTAATAGGCCCTGCTCTGGGCCTTGTGTGTTACATAGAGTCTATGGAGTCACGTCATTGGACATACTGGGGAAAGCTAAGATTATGTTCTGTGCTCCTTCACCAAGTGCAATTTGTCTACCTGCAGCACTTTGCAAAGATGTGGCTCTCTATTTTGTAGGGATCTCCAAACCAATATTGATTAACAATGTCAGAAGGCTTCACTATGGCTCCCTGAATGTGCTGGAAGCATAATGTGAATTACAAGTGAAACATTCAAAATAAAAAAATTAAATGGAAAGGTTATGGTGTGACTGCAGTTTGTGTAGCTGTATTGAAGTTAGCTTAAAACCAGCTGCAAAACTCATTTAGGCAGAGGCATAACAAAGCAGGACGGTGGCCGGAGTAGTGGGATGCATGGGGGCAGCGGTAACTTTTGTTTGGCACTGTGTTGCCAGCATGGTTGTCTATCTAGAGCTGCAGCTGAAAGGTTTCCAATCCTCCCCCCTACTTCCTCCCCCCATGTCAGCCCCCAGGGCAGCTTCCCCTGTCACACCACCCTAGTTATGCTGCTGCATTTAGGACCTGTGTTACTACTTGAGTAATTAACCTGTGCAGAGCTCTAGGCTAGTGCTGCTATATTGCTAATTGTGTTATCCAGTTTAAAGCTAGCTCAGCTGTATCTACATGAGTTGAAGTCATACCTTTGACTGCAATCTAGGGATACCCTACATTCATTCTGTGGCATATACCTATGTGTAAAATATAGGCAATAATTCTTGCAAATCAAACTTAATTCACAGAAGGGAGAGGGGCATGGGGAGGGAGATTATCCTTTTTTTCTTCTGTAATTTACTCCCTGTGTGATAGTAGAGATCTTTCCATTGTTTTGAATGGGCACTCTTTACAATGAATCACATCTTAGGATCCTAATTAAATCAACTACTTAAGCACAAGTCTAAGGGCATATGTACACAAATTAGTCAACATGAGGTAAAAGGTAGCAGAATTTACTGTGCATCAGGTCCCCAGGGGTACCTGCCCATGTGCCTACTCTTACCCTGTGTTAGATAAAAGTTTAGTTCTCTTTCACTGTGGTCTCAAGCTCCTAGTAAGCTTTCATGTGGTCAAGTAAGAGTATCTACTGAGATAAGAGTATGCACACAGTTACCATGGAATAGTTGATGGGCATCAAACATATACTAATTGGCTAGGGACAGACATTACACATAAACCAGTTTAAGTGATCAGAAACTGGTTTAAACCTGTAAGAGAACAGATATTCAGTGCACATAAACCAGTTTCAAAATAGCCAAAACCAGTTTGAGATAAACCTGGTTGAATATAGTATCAGACTTAACTGATTGAGCTCAAACCAGTTTATGCAATGCCTATGCCAGACCCCTTCCTGGTCTAAGTTAAACTAGAGTACCCCAGAATCCCAGCATGTTCTCTGGGCTGGGCTCTCTGCTCCAGTGCTGTAGGGCTGGCCCCACCCCTCTGTTCTCTAGCCTGAGCAGGGGCGGGGAAGTGGCAAGACACTGGCTGGCATGGCTCCATTAAAGAAAAGAGGGCAGGGAGGGGGTTAATTTTTTCCCTCCTTCCCCAACTGCCCCCCCCCCCACAGTTGGGGTCTGTCTGTCTGTCTGCTGGGAGCAGCAGAGGTGGAGCAGGCAGCTGGGGCTGGCAGACTCCAGCTGTAGTCCCTGGGGGCAGAAGGGACAGAGAGAGGAATTAACCCCGACCCTGTCCCCTTCACTATAACAGGGCCAGGCCAGGACAGCATCTGGCCATGTTCCACTGCTGGAGCGGTGAGGGTATGGGGAAGGACAGCAGCCTCTGCCAGACTGTCCAGCAGGGAGTTTAATCCCCCCTCCCTTCCCTGTCTCACTGGCAGGCACTGCAGGTGTCCCAGCATGGCTCCACTAAGCCTAAGGGGGCAGAAAGGGGGTTAATTCTGTAAAATGAAAATGTGAGGGGAATACAGCTTCATGATTAAACTTTTTTAATAACTCAGAGCCACAGTCAGATTCACATGGGCCGTAGGCCAGCAATCCAGTGAAGAAATGTTGCTGTTTTAGTCTGAAGTCAGGCAGAAGTTAGCTTTTGTAGGTGACAGCCTACTTTGTCATATGCTATGAATGGTCTTCCAGAGAGCAGGGATCCCAGATTAATAGGGTCTGACAAAGAAGGGGCTGTCACCTAACCCTACAAAAGCTTAAGGGTCTCTGAACATTTTAGTCCTTAAGGTGCCACCTTGTCCTGCCTTCTGAATGAAGTAAAAAGGCAAACTAAATTCAAAAGCAAGCAAATGGAAATGTTCTAAAATACATTTGAAAATATATTTCCATGAGCAAATTCAAAAAATAATTCTGTTCCCTAAACTAGCTTGAACAGTCAAAGCAATTCTCAATCCTTCTTGAATTTTTAAAGGGATATTACAATTACTACATTAAATTAGGCTATTATTCTTCTATTTTGTTGCAAGGATCTAATGCCATTTATGTCTAGAATGTCTTGGTATGTTAAGCTTCGAAGATGGTTGACAAAGTACTTAGCAGAATAGATGCAGGCTTAAACACCCTGGGCTAAATTTACTTGTGATGTAATGTTATTAATTTAAATGTAATTACAACATGATTTTAGGAGGAATTATGTAGACCTGCTCCCTGCTGCCTGAATGGAAATGCTGCTGCCACTGGCAGGCAGTTGGTTTTAAACTTTGGATGGAGTAAAAATCAAAAGTGGGGAGGGGTTGCAACTTCACCACTGCACCCCCTGGATCCACCTCTGTGTGCATCTAGTTATCTGACCTATTCTATCAGATAACCTTTTCTTTTTTTTTTTTTATTTCACAGTGGCCTTGTTACCAGCCAGGACTAATGGGCTTGGTAGTAGATACTGGAAATGATAGGCTGTTCCTCAGCCTCAAACATCACTTTCAAGAGCAGCAGAAGCTTAGCTGAGCATTCTGCAAATGAAGCAGACATAGTTCGAAGTTTTTGGGTGTCTTTAGGTATTGTTATATGTTACACTTAGACCATAATAAACATGAGGAATATTATGTGGTCTTAAAGTTAGAACATGCTCTGAGCAGTTGCACTTTAAGGCTTAGTACCATCTCTGACCTGCCCAGCTCTGATTTGCCACTAGAGACCTGGTGAGCAGGAGTGTGGCTAGAATCTAGGATGCCTGGACTCTAGTCCTGCTCTGGGGGGACTAGGGAGAGGGGGGTTGCTGTGGTGGGAGCATGGAGCCAGGAGGTAGAGGGGCATGGGGTTGTGGCTTCCCTCCATAGGCCCTCCCACGTTCTTGTCCTGGGGTAGGGGGCAGTGGAAGAGGGTTGTGCTGTGAGGAGCCCTCTGCTGTCCCCTATCACCCCCAACCTTATCCCAGCCCCACAACCTTTTCCAAAGAGGGCTACACTTTTTACCCATAGCCAGGCAAAAACTGGGGAAAATTTCAGTTAACTGTGGGGTTTGGCACAGCAGGAGAATGGAGTCATGGGGAGTGGAGAAGCTATAGCCCCCATGCTTCTCCATCTATTTGCTCCATGCTCCTGCCCCACAACCCTTCTCCTGGCACTGGGAAGAGGAGCTGCCTGCTCTTGAGCAGTACCACCCCCAGACAATAGAGTTCAGAAGGGTAGATAGATTGTCCAAGGAGAGGGAGGGCTGAAAGCAATGCATCCTGGGATGCTGGAGGACCCAAATTGCTCATCTATTCTCTGTGGGAGCAGACTGCTATTACTGCAATATGAGGTGGGTAGCATGACCCAGAGTTAATCCTCACTTGAAAAGATGTAAATTTGCTGACTAGCTAGAATGATCTAGTTGGAGATGGTCTTGTTTTGGGAAGCAGGTTGGACTAAATGACCTCCTGAGGTCCCTTCCAACCCTAATTTTCTATGATTCTGCCTACCCTCCAGAACTCTATGCTCAGAGAACACTTAGCACCAGATTTCCCTCCTTAATGCATGAATGCTTATGTTTCAAGTGCCATTAGCACATCAGAAGGGTAATGTATAACAAAGCTCTTTGATGCTGATGCTATTTGCTAAGTATGCTAACAGTATTTCAGGGAAAATTACCAAAATATTGAGCAGATCAACTTCCTTTTCATGTGAAAACTTTAAAATTAGGGATTAGCATATCCCAGGAGATATTTATATATATACCTATATCTATACCTATATCTATATCAAAATAGATATAGAGATATCTCCTGAGATATGCTAATCCCAAATTTTATGCTAATCCCTAAACTGTTGAAACAAATACAAATCTTATGTGTGTGTGTATGCATATATGTATATATATTCTAATATAATAAAAGGCTTAGTACTTCTGTCTGTCTGTCCGTAATGCTGGGGGCCAACTACACATGTGCCCTTGAGAGGGCAGGCTGCACTGGCTGCATAGGCCCTGCCTCGTCAGGCAGGAAGCCAGAGTCGGAGGGAGCCCTTAGGCTTTAAAACTCTATTGACTTGCTCCGGCTCCTCTCAAAGCTGATAGGAGTCAGGGGCAGTAGGACC
Organism: Alligator mississippiensis; assembly: GCF_030867095.1. Taxonomy (NCBI): domain Eukaryota; kingdom Metazoa; phylum Chordata; order Crocodylia; family Alligatoridae; genus Alligator; species Alligator mississippiensis. The sequence goes on along the minus strand of NC_081825.1, from coordinate 124,834,452 downwards.
CAAGAGGAGCCTCAGCAGGATTGAAGGGCCAGACTGCCCCACCCCCAGCAATCCAATTCCCTGCCTGCGGACACTGTTAGTACCATGTGGCCCGGCTGCATTGCAGGAGTGGTAGGGTGTGTGTGTGTCTGGTGTGGGTGTATGTCTTGGAGGTCTGTGGTGTGGGTATGTGTGTTCTGTGTGCAGCCAGGGGCAGAGTGGGTGGGTAGGCAGAGTGTGTGTGCAGGCAGGGACAGAGTGCTTGGGTGGGTGTGGCTGTGCAGCCGGGGTAGAATGGCAGGGTGTGTGTGGGTGTGCAGCCAGGGGCAGAGTGGGTGGGTGTGGTTATGGACCCAGTGGATGGGTGGGTGTGCAGGCAGGGGCTGGAATGGTGGTGGGTGTGGTTATACAACCAGGGGCAGAATGGGTGGGTGGGTGTATGTTCATGGGATGAGTCTCACACGCACACCCCACACATGCACCCACACTCCCCTCACACTGCCATACATGCAGGCCCCCACATCCACATCCCCTCACACAGTCCAGGCATCCTCACACACACAGCCCCCCACCAACCTATACCCACCCCCAACAATATACAAGAATAAAACTTCATTTTAAGCTCTTGTGCAATCACCTCTGTGTACACTATGCAAACACATGTAAATCAGGGCAAAAATATTTTTTGAAATCAAAATAATGAATGCTGTAGATGTTTCCTTTTTAGAATATAATTTGATATTTTTCTGGTTCTAATATGGCACAACCCCTTGCTGAAAGGAGTACTTCTGGGGGCAAGGGGACCGACTTCTGGTGGCAAAGGTCAGGGGTTAGAGGGCAGGACTTCCAATCACAAGACAGTGATCAGGGGGTGGGGCACCTGCCAAGGGGTGGAGCTACCCACGTGGCCCTCGACAGCTCACCAAAACTTGGAAAGTGGCCCTCTGCCCAAAATAATTGCCTGCTCCTGGTTTACATGGCCAGCCCCAAAGGGTGAGCGGTGGGGGGCATGTAAGCTGTCCCTGAAATGCTCTGTCATTCATGACAGGCAATTGGCTAGTATATACACATGCGCACGATATATATATGACACACATAGTTATTGTCATATATGTCATATGTGTGTGCATGTGTGTATGTATACACACAGAATATATATATATATATATATATATATGAACATATAAAAGATTTGTATTTGTTTCAACAGTTTAGGGATTATCATAAAATTAGGGACTATCATATCCCAGGAGATAGCTATAGCTCTATTTTGATATTAATATAGGTATATATAGATATCTCCTGGGATATGTTAATCCCTAATTCTAAAGTCTGTCAAATGAAAAGGAAGTTGATCTGCTCAATATTTTGTTAATTTTCCCTGAAATACTGTTAGCATACTTAGCAAATAGCATCAGTATCAAAGGGCTTCCTTACACATTATCCTTATGGTGTGCTAATGGCACTTAACGTATATGAACATATAAAAGATTTGTATATGTTTCAACAGACATCCATATCTGCTACTTGGATAGGCCACTTTCTGAGCACAAAGTTATAACTGCCATCTGCATTTATATGTACCTGTGGAAAGTATGATTTGCAATACCTTACCAGGAAAGCCACCTGTCTTCTTTTAAAGAATAAGACTTTTAGTCTTATTTCACTCATGAAGGAGAACAATACTTTCATTACTCTAAAATGCAAACATAGGACCTGGGTTATTGCTGTTCTGCTTCTTTCATTTACCTTTCCTGATCACAGTCGAAAAATAATCAGAGTCTTATCTGACCTTGAAACCACTGGTCTGAGAAAAAATATATTTTTTAGATGTTTAAAGCAAAGTAGTTCTGTGTAGCTCTTCTTCTTCCCCCAAATAATTTTTCAAGGTTATCTATTCTTTCTTGACTTGAAAAGATGAATGAAGGCAAGTGTACCAGAGGTATGCAGTCACTTGCAATACTTACTACAGAACCAGACAAACATTTTCTGAGCGCACAAAATTTTATGAAACTTGAGTGTGATATAAGTACAATAGGCAGACAAGGTTCTTTGGGTGAATCTGATGTCTTTTATTAGCGTAAGTACATGCAAGTACAAGATAGCAGTGAGAAAGAGGATATTTAGTAGTGAATTAGATGTTCTCTATGAAATGACATATTGTTTCTTAATGACCTGGGTGGAATTTCAGCCCCTAACTACCTTTTCCAAGATTTTCAGGTATGGCTTATCTGCTAGCAGGCTATCATTTGTACAATTTGGTATACCAGATGGATGGATGCATTTAAGGGATGAAACTATCTAACATGTACACTGAGAAGAAAGGGTAATTTTTATGGTAAGCATTTGTACTTAAATTGAAGTTATAAGTAGTTATCAGTAGTGCTCATCTGTGAGTTGATATTCAATCTAATGCACTAAAGACTACATTCTATTAGTCTTGAACAATTCCTTATTCTAAGGGTCTCTCTACATGAACAGATAAAGGTGTGATGGGATCTGCTGTATGATTCACACAATTGCGCCTCTTACCATACCACGTGCATGGAATGGACATGACTATGGGATCATAAATCAGATCCCATCACTCCTTATTGCTAGTGCAGGGGGAGCCCATAATCACAGTCCTAGGCTCCCCCTGCACTAGCAAGAAGCAAGCTCCCATTGCTGGGAGACCCCTTAGTTGATGGAAAACCCAACTGTGGGGGTACACCATGCAATTCTGAGACTGAGAGCCACATCAGCTGACTCAGGGTCCCAGCCATGATGGTGCTTCAAGGGTCCTCACAGCAGGGAGACCAGAGCTCCATGGTGCCTGGAAAACCCCAGTGGCTGGGACACCATGTCAGCTGAGGTTTTCCGCAGGGGTGCATGGGGCATCCCCACAGCTGGGATCCCTGTCTGCTGATGTGGCTCCCAGCCACAGGGGCATGTGCTCCTGCAGTTGGAAGCTAGCATCAGCTGGGAGCTCCCAGGTCCTGGGGTGCACATGGACCCTCCCACCAGCTGGGAACTCCAATCATGTGACCATCCAATTGGGCCAGACCATACCTGCTGGCTACTCAGAGCCTGTCTAAACCTCTTAAAGTGGCAGGCACAACCTGTGCTCTGTCACAGATGCATTTAGGGGCAGCTGGGAAAAGGAGTCCACTGCCAGCTGGATCTTCCATTTTGCCCACCACTGACATAATGGTTGGTTCTAGTTTTGCACTGGAGCAACATCAGTAATTTCAGTGGCAATAATGAAATCTAAATCAATCCCTTTATGTGTTCTGCCCTGAGTTGTACTTTCTTGCAGCTATTCTTTAAATGTTATACCTTTGAAGATTACTGCTTTTAATATGTGCCCTCAAAGGCAACATGCTGTGTTGTAAAGAAGTACCACTACCTCAGAGCTTAAAGGAAAACTGTACTGATTATGCTCAGCTCAGAAGAATAGGAAGTCACAAGGTAGAAAATACTTGTGGCTTTTTAATTATAACTGGTATATTTTAACTCAGGCAACTGTCTTATTGAAAAGTTTATTTTTTGTGACACTAAGCATATCTATATGTGCGCTTTAATGCACATTAAATAGGCTAATGTGCATGAAAGCATCACAAACATGTGTTTTAGCTAATGTGCATTAAAATAAGTTAATGTACCTTTTTCTAGTACCTCACAATGGAAGTACTAAGTTTAATGCACATTACCTAAAGTGAATTAATAAATATGTAGACATGCCCTAAAAGTTTTAGATGATTGCAGAAGAGCTTGGAGATAATATTCCAACCTTTTTCAACACTAAAGAGTTCTAATGCTTAAAGAAGAGATGTTTTCTGAAGATTAAGCATAGCAGAGAGGAGAAAATACCAGAACTGGTTAGGATTCACTAATTCAAGGACCAGTATGAAGTCGTGCCTGGGTAAAAATACTGAATACTAGTAAAATACCAAAGCCAGATAAATTCAATTTAGAAATAAGGCATGTATAAGTGAGGGTGATTAACCACAGGAAAAAGCTACTGAGGGTAGTGGGGGATTCTTCACTTTCTTTGATTCCCTGGATACATTTCACTCAATTACATTGCATAAATGACTTCAAGTCTATGGTAAATGTACTCCTGTAGAAAGTCCTAAAACAGGGTAAATACCTAGTTAATATGCAACTCCCAGATGGATGGTCTGTGGGTATAAATCAGGGGCAGACAATTATTTTGGGTGGAGGGCTGCTTACCAAGTTATGGCAAGCTGTTTGGATGGATGCATGGGTAGCCCCTTGACAGGTGCCCTGCCCCCTGGTCACCATCTTGTGATCAAAAGTCCTGCCCCCTGACTTTTGTTACCAGAAGTCCCTCCCTTTGCCCCCAGAAGTACTCCTTTCAGCAAGCGGTTTTGCCATCTTGGAACCAAAAAAAATACCAAATTATATTCTAAAAAGCAAACATCTACAGCAGGGGTTCTCAATCCCTGGACTGCAGCCTGGTGCTGGCCCACAGCAGGTTGTCTGCTGGTCTGCATCACGGTTGGCTGCTAGACCACAAGTAGCCATGGATCGGCAAACCGTGGCCCTCAGAACTGGGCAGAGAGGCTGCTGCTCCTCCCACAGGGCCCACGGCAGTGAAGGGCTTGGCCCACCCCCCCGCCCAAGTAGTGGAGGTATCCTTACCTGTCTTCCAGCTGGAAATTCTGGCCACAGTCAGCTGTGACTGCTGGGCCATGGTTTGCCAGGCTGCAGCCACTCCCAGGCCGCAGTTTGCTGGGCCGTGGCATAAAAGCTTTGGGAACCCCTGATCTACAGCATTCATTAATTTGATTTCAAAAAATATTTTTGTCCTGATTTACATGTGTTTGTGTAGTGTACATAGAGGTGATTGCACAATAGCTTAAAATGAAGTATTACTCTTGTATGTTGTGGGTATAGATTTGTGGGGGGCTGTAGGTGTGTGGGTATGTAGGGTGAGGGAGCATGTGGATGTGTGTGTGGATATGTGGTGTGTGGGTGGGTATGGGGATTGTGGGGAGCTGTGTTGGGGAGGGTGGTTGGGATTTGTGTATGGCAGGGCAAGGAGGGGTGTGCATGTGGGACTCACCCTATGAACACACGCATACAGACTTTGCCCCTGAGCCTGCACACACACACAGAGACTCTGCCCCTCATCATGCATGCACACGTACTGGCATGGTCCCGTGCTCCATGATTTGGTGATGCAGCTGGTATCCAGGTAGTGCTGGAGCTGGGCAGGGGCAGGAAATCAGGGAACTGGCTGGGGGTGGGAAGGCTGGGCTGCTCAAGCCTGATGAGGCTCCCTTTGGGTCCTACTGCCCTTGGCTCCTGTCAGCTTTCACACACAGCCAAAAGCTAATAAATATTAATTTATTAAATTTTGAGGAGCCCTGTAGGCCAGATAGAATGGCCTAGCAGGCCAGATCTGGCCTGCAGGTCATATTTTGCCCACCCCTGGTATAAATAGAAAATAGATAGGCCCTTATAGGAAATGCAAAGCCAGGCCATGATTGATAGGTTGAACCCATGTTACTAAAAGGTTAGATTATAGGTTTGTATAGGATGATTTGGATAGGGATGATCCTGCCTCAGGCAGGTACTTGGACTAGATGACCTACAGAGGTCCCTTCTAGACCTACTTCTCCATGATTTTATTAACTTAATTTTAGAGAAATAAAACCATAGTCCCAGAGAAAACTGTGAAGAACAAATCTGAGTTGTGCCTGAGAAAACTCTAATTATGAGAAAAAAATATTCTGATAAAATATACAACAATTTATGTATCAGGTTAAATGGCATTAGAACAAGACATGAATTTATGTTAGTTTTCCCACATTTGTGTCAGTAAAAAGTCTGGACTATTTTAAAAACACTGAAGTAATTGCCACGAATAGAATGTATTGATTAGATCATTCTTCATTTTTATAAAATATTTTTTTGCTGATTATGAAGTCTTGTCTCCATTGCCACAGCCAGAAGCTTGAGAACAGCTTTCCTGACCCCTCATATATCCTGCTTTTCGTATTTTAGAACAAAATCTGATTTGCAATTAAGATTGTATGCTCTGTAAAAGCAAAGATCATTCCATAGTGGCCAGTTTTATAATGACCTCTTACCAAAATACTGTCCACTGAAAAAGGACTGGTGTGATCCTATTCCACCCTGCTCACGTCCCTGAAAAAAGTTAATGAAAAAGGCGAATGGGTCCTTATCTGATTTGCTTCTTTTTGTGACTTAAGAGTAAGATGATGGGATGTTAAAGAAATAGGCTCTTTAACATTTTTTTCAGGCACTTGACCAGAGTAGAAGAGGGTCATAACTGTAACAGGGGGACCTTCTTGGGACCAGTTCACCATTGGCCTGCCCACCTGTTCCTGGGCTAACTGCCTGCCTCACTCACTTGCCATGCCTTGTTGTTTCATAATGGGTTCTAATTAGGTGGGAGGCTGCCTAGTCTTGCCCCAGTGCCAAAGAGTGCTATCTCCAGCTCTGATCCTCCCCTACACCATAGCCCAAATCTCACATATGGCATCCACCAGTGGTTTGTAATGGGTCTTTCATAAAATATATGCACAAACAGACAAACAAACATACTGGGCTCCAAGCCCTCAGCCCCCTCACTGGGACTCCACACTGGGGTCTTCCACCCCTTGGGGCTCAGGCTACCACAGCCCTGCCTGACCCTAGGGTCTTACACCCCCACAATGCCCCCTCACTGAGGCTCCACACATTGCTCGTTCACTGGGGCTCACCAACTGCCCCCTCACTGGGGCTCCCTGGGGTCTGCCACCCTGTTCAGCTCAGGTGTCTGTAGCACTACCTGGCCCTCTGCCCTGGGGTATTACACCCTGTGAGGCTCAGGTGGCCATAGCAGTGCCTGGTCCCCTCTCAGGTTCTCTACAGCCACAGGACTCACAAAGAGCCTGGGCACTGCTCCAGGTCCCTCCGCCGACCTGGGCCCTGCCTCAGAACTCCCATGAGCCTGGACTCCCCCTGAACTGATTGAACTCACCAGGGATGTGAGAGCTGGGGTTATTAAGGTGCCCTGACCCACCTTTCACTGTGCCACCAGGAGTCCTCCAGGCCACCCTTTCTTCCCTGGCAGGGTGCAGTTTTAGGTCATGCCCAGGACCAAGAGCCTCCTGCTCCTACCTGCAGATGTTCCATTCAGCAGTTCAGCCGGGCAATGTTTCTGCCTGCCTGCCAGCAGCGAACTGCTCTGTTTATATAGGTGGCCATGGTTCTAAAATGGCCGCTGCAGTCAAGCACCTGCTGACCGCTTGACACAGCTCTTAAAGTCTCAGGCATCAACAGTGCCCTGTCACAATAACATAAGCAGGTACTTCAGTTCAGTTAGGTGTCTAATGGAATAGGAGTCATTTAACTGGGCCTGTAATCACAAAGGGTGCCTATACACATACATAGAGGCTGCTTCATCATGCTGTAATTACAGTGCGTCAGAGAAGACTCAGTTAATATAGTGCATTGGAGCAGAATCATTTAATTGAGTCTGCAGGAGTGTGATAATTACCATAATCCAGCAGACTCCAGCATCATGTGTATCACTGCATGCTGAAAAATGGCGGCAGGGGCACTTTAACTAAAGCTCATCGAACAAACTTTAGTTAAAGCACCCCTGCCCACATTTTTCAGAGTGTGGACTCTAATACACATCATGCTCTGGGCGCTCTAATTAATGTTCTTCCCCCTGTCTGCCCCCCCTGCCTCCCTTAGCACATATATAAATGCCCAAAGAGAGTTCATGAGGCAGAATAAATGGGAAATGATGTATATAAAAAGCAAAGATCACATAGGAGGAAAGTGTTTTTTTCCTCCTGTGGCATTAAAAACTGTTTCACTGGCCATTGTTCCATCCTCATGACACATTTGCTTATTCCATTTTTATATAAAATTAGTATAGTACACAGAACTAGAATAGTTTCAACAGGGGAAACACAGGTCACAAAATCTGAAGGCAGAGGAAACCTCTAGAAAGGCACTGCAAGCCTAAATTTCTTAGAAAGTGATCAAAATCTTGTAAGAAGAGAATAGTGTACTGGCAGGTGACATAGCCCCCAGGCCTCATTCCTACTCTGGGTACTGTTGACACATGGACTATGAAAAGAAGACTAGAAGAGACTTCCTGAACTGTTCAGCCCAGTTCCCTAGTGTTATTGGCAACCAGATCTTCCCAATCCCTTTCATAAATTTATCAAGCTGCATCTTAAAATGAGGTAGATTTCTGCCCAATCCTCTTATTAGAAGGCTGTTCCAGAACCTTTCTTCTTCAATTATGGGAAACCTTGTAATTACCAAGACACATTCACCATCAGTTTATACCCATTTGTACCTGTGCCAGCAATATCCATAGTCTAAAGAGTTCTTTTGTCATCTGGGTGTTTACACCCTGATATATTCATAGACAGTAGTCATATCCCCTGTGAGCTTTTATTTTGCTAGGTTGAACAAGCCAAGCTCTTTTAGTTGTCTTGTGTAAGAAATAATCTTTTATCCCCCTTATAATTCTAACAGTTCATTACTCCACCTGTCCCAGTTTGAATTCATCCTTCTTGAATATGAGTGACTGGAATTACAGTCTTCCACAGGATAGTGCCTTGTACATCTGCATTAATACTTCCCCATGTCTGCTGGAAATACCTCTCCTAGAATAGGATTTGCTTTATTCATAGCCATAAAACATTGGTGTCATTCTGTGATCAGCTAATATGCCACGGTCTTTCTTAGTTTCCAACTGATCAGGAAATAATATAGACAAATTTCATAGATTCATAGATTCATAGATGTTAGGGTCGGAAGGGACCTCAATAGATCATCGAGTCCAACCCCCTGCATAAGCAGGAAAGAGTGCTGGGTCTAGATGACCCCAGCTAGATACTCTTCTAACCTCCTCTTGAAGACCCCCAGGGTAGGGGAGAGCACCACCTCCCTTGGGAGCCTGTTCCAGACCTTGGCCACTCGAACTGTGAAGAAGTTCTTCCTAATGTCCAATCTAAATCCGCTGTCTGCTAGCTTGTGGTCATTGTTTCTTGTAACCCCCGGGGGCGCCTTGGTGAATAAATACTCACCATTTCCCTTCTGTGCCCCCGTGATGAACTTATAGGCAGCCACAAGGTCGCCTCTCAACCTTCTCTTGCGGAGGCTGAAAAGGTCCAGTTTCTCTAGTCTCTCCTCGTAGGGCTTGGTCTGCAGGCCCTTGACCATATGAGTTGCCCTTCTCTGGACCCTCTCCAGGTTATCCGCATCCTTTTTGAAGTGTGGCACCCAGAATTGCACGCAGTACTCCAACTGCGGTCTGACCAGCGCCCTATAGAGGGGAAGTATCACCTCCCTGGACCTATTTGTCATACATCTGCTGATGCACGATAAAGTGCCATTGGCTTTTCTGATGGCTTCGTCACACTGCCGGCTCATGTTCATCTTGGAGTCCACTAGGACTCCAAGATCCCTTTCCACCTCTGTGCCACCCACCAGGTCATTCCCTAGGCTGCAGGTGTGCTGGACATTTTTCCTCCCTAGGTGCAGCACTTTGCATTTCTCCTTGTTGAACTGCATCCTGTTGTTTTCTGCCCACTTGTCCAACCTGTCCAGGTCTGCCTGCAGCTGTTCCCTGCCCTCCGGCGTGTCCACTTCTCCCCATAGCTTTGTGTCGTCTGCAAACTTGGACAGAGTACATTTGACTCCCTTGTCCAAGTCGCTGATGAAGACATTAAAGAGTATCGGTCCAAGGACCGAGCCCTGCGGGACCCCACTGCCCACACCCTTCCAGGTTGAGACCGACCCATCTACCACGACTCTTTGGGTGCGACCCTCTAGCCAATTCGCCACCCACCGGACTGTGCAGTCATCCACGTCACAGCCTCTTAACTTGTTCACCAGTATGGGGTGGGATACCGTATCGAAGGCCTTCCTGAAGTCTAAGTATACGACATCCACCCCTCCTCCTGTGTCCAGGCGTTTCGTAACCTGGTCATAGAAAGAGACTAGGTTGGTCAGGCACGATCTGCCCGCCACAAACCCGTGCTGGTTTCCCCTCAGCATAATCTGCCCTGCCGGGCTCTCACAAATGTGAGCCTTGATAATTTTTTCAAAGACTTTACCAAGGATGGAGGTGAGACTGACTGACCTATAGTTGCCCGGGTCCTCCTTCCTCCCCTTTTTGAAAATGGGGACCACGTTAGCCCTTTTCCAGTCCTCCGGGACTTGGCCCGTGTGCCACGAGCGTTCGAATATTCCTGCCAGTGGCTCTGCAATGATGTCGGCCAGTGCCTTCAGCACCCTCGGATGGAGCCCATCCGGGCCTGACGATTTAAAGGCATCTAGTTCTTCCAAATGACTCTGCACCACCTCAGGATCTACGTATGGAAGTCTGGTGCCTTGCTGCTGCCTCTCTACAACCCCAGTGAGAGACTTGTCATGCCCCTCACTTAGGAACACTGAGGCAAAGAACTCGTTGAGGAGTTCAGCCTTGTCCCCCCTATCTGTCACCAATTGTTTCTGCCCATTTAGCAGTGGTCCTATTCCTCCCTGGGCCTTCCTTTTACTCCCAATATATCTAAAAAACAATTTCTTGTTGTCTTTTACTTGGGTTGCCATCCTCAGCTCCATGGTAGCTTTGGCCCGCCTAACTGCCTCCCTGCAAGCACGAGCAGAGGAGGTATATTCCACTTTAGTGATCTCACCCTGTTTCCACTTTTTATGTGCTCCCCTTTTGGCCCTTAGGCTGCCCTGGATTTCTCTGGTCAGCCACGGAAGCCTCCTGGCCCCTTTCCCTTTTTTGCCTCGCTCGGGGATCATCTTGCTTTGTGCCCGAAGGATTGTTTCCTTTAGGCACAGCCACCCTTCTTGGGCTCCCATCCCTTCAAAACTCCTACTCTGCAGGGCTTCCTTGACTAATCGCCTGAGTGCATTTGGGCACCTATCGGGTTGGGGGGGGGGCTAAGTGTCTCTATACCAATGCTAGGAACATGGGGATCAAGCAGGAGGAACTTACACTCCTGCTTGCAAGCAAAGACTTTGACCTGGTAGGATTAACTGAAACCTGATGGGACCCTACCCATGACTGGGGAGTAGGCATTGAGGCTGTACAGACATGACAGAGTAGGGAAAAGGTGGGGGGAGGGTATTGGTCTCTGTGTTAAGGAACAATACATGTCCTCTATAATCAAGATGGGATAAGAAGAGGGGCAAACTGAGGTAATGTGGGTCAGAATACAGAGGGGTCTATTACAGACTACCACACCAGGTGGGTGAGCTAGCCCTGGAATTTTCAAGGCTGCTCTCAGAGGCAGTATACTCAAGGGCCATGGTTGTCCTGGGTGACCTAAACTATCCTGACATCTGTTGGGAGGAGCAGTTAGCTATATCTGACAATTTATGCAGGTTCTTAACCTGCATACGGGACCTTTACCTAATGCAGGTATACAGTCGCACTAGGGGAAATGCCTTACTAGACTTGCTGTTTGCTACAGGGGATGACCTGGTGAGAGATCTGCAGATACAGGGTAACCTAGGGGATAGTGACCACCAATTGTTAGAATTTACTATCCAACGAAAGGCAGGAAAGAGAACCAGTAGGGCAGAAATGCTAAACTTCAGAAAGGCTAACTTCAGTGAGCTCAGGAAATTAGTTAGTAAGGCACTGAAGGACAAGAGCATTGGTGAGCTAGGAGTCCAGGAAGGATGGTCGTTCCTCAAGGGAAGGATCCTTTGGGCACAGGGGCACAGAAGGGGACAATTCCATTGCACATAAAAGGAGGCAAAAGGGCCAAGAAACCCTTTTGGCTGAACAGGGAAATCCAGGGAAGCATAGAGGTGAAAAAAGGGCATACAGACTGTGGAAGGAGGGGGTAGCCATCAAGGAAGAGTATACCTACTTGCCTTGCACTTGCAGGGCGTCACTTAGAAAGGCTAAACAGCAATGGAACTCAGGTTGGCAACTAAAATTGAAGACAACAAAAAGTCCGTCCTCAGGTATATAGGGAGCAAAAAGAAGGCTCATGATAACATAGGACCCCTACAAGATAGACTAGGGCAATTGGTCACAGATAAGAGGGACAAAGCTGAGCAATTCAATTGGAGTTTTTTCTTCTGTATTCCTGAACACGGATCAAAATTAATTTCCCATTTGGACTACAGGCAGGCACAGGAGGGATACCAACCCACCAACAGTTAGCGATGACTTAGTAAAGGGATACTTGGAGGGGCTGGATGTGTTTAAGTCAGCTGGCCCAAATGATCTTCATCCAAGGGTGCTGAGGGAATTGGCCAGTGTCATAGCTGAACCACTGGCATGACTGTTTGAGCACTCGTGGTGCTCAGGACATGTCCCAGAGGACTATAAAAGGGCCAATGTGGTTCCTATTTTTAAGAAGGGGAGGAAGGAGGATCTGGGTAACTATAGGTCAGTTAGTCTCACCTCTATCCTTGGGAAAAACTTTGAAAAAATTATCAAGGATTACATTTGTGGGAGTCCAGAAGAAAAAATAATTTTGAAGGGCAACCAGCATGGGTTCATAGCAGGTAGATCCTGCCTGACTAATCTTGTTTTCTTTTATGACAAGGTCACAAAATGCTTAGATGCAGGAGTCAAGGTTGATTAATTTATTTGGATTTTTAAAAAGCCTTTGATATGGTGTCTCATCCCATTCTCATAAATAAACTGAATGGCTGTGACGTAGATGATTACATGGTCAGGTGGGTGGCAAATTGGCTTAAGGAACACACCCAGAGAGTGGTGATGGATGGGTCGGTATCGACCTGGAAAGATGTGGGCAGTGGGGTCTCCCGAGGTTCAGTCCTTGGACCAGTGCTGTTCAATATCTTCATTAGTGACCTGGATGAGGGCAGGGAGAAAACTCTGTCCAAATTCACAGATGACACTGAATTGTGGGGCAAAGTAAACACACTAATGGGCAGGGAATGGTTCCAGGAAGATTTGGACAGGTTGGAAAAGTGGGCAGAATAGAACAGGATACAGTTTAACAAAGATAAGTGCAAAGCACTGCACCCAGGGAAAAAGAATCACCAACACACTTACAGACTGAAAAATGACTTCCTAAGCAGCACAGCAGCAGAAAGGGATCTTGGAGTCATAGTCAACTCCAAGATGAACATGTGTCATTAATGTGACAAAGTAATCAGTAAAGCTAACCACACTCTATCATGCATTAGCAGGTGCATCATGAACAGGTCTAGGGAGGTGATATTTTCCCTCTATGTGGTATTGGTAAGGCTGCAGCTGTACTGTATTCAGTTTTGGGTGCTGCACTTCAAGAGGGATGTGGAAAACCTTGAGAGGGTCCAGAGGAAGGCCACTCAGATGGTTAGGGGCCTGGAGGTAAGGTCCTATGAGGAGAGATTGAGGGACCTGGATCTCTTCAGCCTTCACAAGAGAAGGCTTAGAGGGGCTCTAGTGGCTATCTACAAATTCATTGGGGGGTGGGGCAGCAAGGAATAGGAGATGCTCTGTTTACCAGGGCACCCCTTGGAGTTACTAGAAACATTGGCCACAAACTGACAGAAAGCAGATTTAAATTAGACATCAGAAAGAACTTCTTTATGGTAAGGGTTACCAGAATCTGGAATGGGATTCCAAGGAAGGTGGTACTCTCCCTTACCTTGGAGGTCTTTAAGAGGAAACTGGACAAGCACCTGGCTGGGGTCACCTGATCCCTGCGCTCTTTCGTGCTCAGGGCAGGGGATCAGATGTAATGATCTACTAAGGTCCCTTCTGACCATAATCATCTATGAAATCTATTAAATATCCAGCCAGACACACAGATATATCCAGTGGGGATATACATCACAATAAAGGAATCCCTGGCATGGAAGAGAGAGCCTGATTTGCAACACAAATGAAGAACAATAGACTACATTTTCTATCCATCAAGAATTTCTATATACAAGCCCATTTTTTTTATCCTATTTATCTGTTGCACTACTATAGCCAAACATTTTTCTCTGAGATGCCTGTTCCCTACATGAAATTCATAAATATAAATTCTAATTTAAACATTTAATTAATTTCAAAGTTTATTTGTGGAAATAATTATTTTAATTAGTTACTCCATGACCTTTTAGATTGCTTGGTAGAGAGAAATGGCGTTTTTCTTAGCTTATCAACAGCCATGAAATCAGTCAAGACAAACATGTGAGACCTGCAGCCCATGTAACTGAATCTACTATTAATATTTTGTCGGTTGTGTCACGCTCCGAGGTCTTACCCAAAATGGTGGGGGAGGGAAATGAAGTGACTCTTTACTCGCCTGCCAAGACTTGATTACCCAATGAAATATATTAAAAAAAAGGAGGCTCCAAAATGATATGGTTTCCCACCCTTTCAAAAGAGGATTCTCTCTTGGCATATTTCTTGGGGCTCCACCTCCCCGACACACCTTCCATACACCAACCATGATGGAAAACCAGTGGTGTTTTTCCGTTGTAAGATCACAATAGTAAATTTCTTGCAATATACATAATTTTCTTAAGTTATCACTTTAAGGCCGATAAGTCCAGAGTGATTACCTTATAGACAAAGTCCACCAGTCTTGTATCACTCATAACTTACAGTAATATTCAAATAATAATTAATGTATGCTGATTCAATTCTTATCTGCTTCTTAGTTATGAAAATAAATATATAAAATAAGAAGTAAGAAAAGAAAATGTATTTTTCTCAGCATGCTTTGTCTAGCACTATATGAGGATCGGACTCACATAAAACCGACTCAGTGACTGCCTCTGGTCCTGCCATTCATCTGTTGGAGCAAAGCTCTTCTGGCTTACTGCTCTGAGAGTGAAGACTCCTCTGAGTCTTCTTCCAACAGGTTCCACTGCAAGCAAACTCCAGAGCCTCCAATTCCTCAGCTTACTGGAGCTTCGGGTTTTCTCCGTGCTTTCTGCCCAGCTCAGCTACCCAGGCTCGGGTCTGGGTCAGAGCATGGGGGTTCTCCTGACTGCCTTTGTCCTGCTTCAGCACCCTGTTTTTCTCTGACTCCCGGAGCTTCCTGATGACATCATTCCCGGTACGTCCTCCAATGAACAGGGTGTACTTACTTTTAAAACAGCATGGGTGTGGCACATCTCACTCTTGTGTCTCTGCTCTGGACCCTGCAAGCAGGCTTAACCTATTAATAACCTTTCCCAGGCTACTCTTTTTCAGGGACTGTGGGCAGTTTAAACAAGGCTCCTTCCGGGAGTGTGCCAATAGTCACCCTAAATGGTGACAGGTTGATTTATTGGGATCTATGTGGAGAGAAGGAATTATTTGTTCAATCTGTGGCTTTATTTGTGTCTAGAAGGACAGATAGCAAACTCAGACTCCACATTATTTCAAAATTGTCACTCTAAAATAATTTCAAATATTGCCAGTTATACATAACCCCTAAAACAATCCTTCCTTTCTTACAGAAAAAGAGACTGATAATGACCCAAAGAGTAAAACTTGTTATTTAAAATAAGCCTTTTAGTTTTGGAGTCATCTCCAAAATACTTTCTCATTTGTCTTCCCCAAAACAATAACACTTGTCTGTGTCCTCTGGTAGGTTCCTAACCAACCAGTGTAAATACATCCCACAAGACAGAACAGATGAATGGGGATAGATAATGATAATTTTGGAAGGAGTATAATAAGGGTATAAATTTTTTTTGAGGTTATAAAACTTTATAAGAGTATAAAAGCATGCAAGAAGCTTTCCTTCTAGTTACACTGCTAGGTTATGACCTGTAACAGATGCTGTGTTTTCTTTCCTGCCTAAAGACAAAAGGGATCTTCTCTGTATGATGTAAAAATTGGTGGCTGTACTGAAAGAACAGCTTTGCGGTTTCACAGAGCAAGTGCAGACAGAGGTGGACTGCCAATTCATGAACATGCCACTGCCATAACACTGCCAATTCATGAACATAAAGGGGCCATGTGGCATTCTATGCATCTTAAGGCACAAGATGATAAGCATGTTGTGTTCAACAGAGAGAAGAGGAAGAGAAGGAATTCAACATACTAGAAATATCAAATCATAATGAGGCCTTCAGTGTAAAACCGTACAAATTTTCACAGACTATTTAGCTGGTTTAATGGACTGGACAGCTTTCCAGCACACAACCAATTAACCCATCCTGGAAGACCAGCAAATTTGCCCAGGAAGAGATCTCTGGTCATCCCAAGAAAACATAATAAACTTATAGGTAATCCTATTTGTGACAGGGGAGGCAAAAGCCCCCCCAACTTGTTTCAGACTCCCCCCCAACGCATCCTGATACTTACCGCAGGGGCGATGAAAAGTGGCAGCTGGGGAGAGACTCTGGGTCAGAGAGCAGGCTTGGCAATTCCGGAGCTGCCTGAGCTGGCAAATCAGCAGGTGAGGGGGCGTGGCCTCAGAGAGGCACGGGCTGCTCAAAAAGCAGCTGGGGACACAGCTGAGCTGGCGCAGGGAGGAGAGTGGAACACCAGCAGGGAGATGCCGGCCACAGAGTCGGAAAGCACAAGCCCCACTCTTGGGGGCAGGAAGCTGAGGAGGACACCGGCAGGCAAGCCAGGAAATTCAAGCCCCAGGAACAGGGAAATGCCAAGGAGCTCCATCGGGGAAAAGCAGCTCCCTGGGATGCCACAAGGGAGTAGCAAGGCTCTGGCAGAGAACCCAGGGGCCACAGCGAGGGAGACATGGAGGATCCTAGACCCCCATGTAAGGGGGATGAGCCATGCCAGGTGGTGGAACCAGGACAGCCCAGCTGCAGGTCAGATGGGCCTGAAAGGGGAACAGGCACCGGCCCAACCGAGGTTGCCCTGAAACGGCCAACACAGGCCTGGCACAGGGTGGCCGCCCCTCGCAGACACCTACAAGGCAAAGAAGGATGGCTGAGCCCTCAACAAGGTCAAAGGCCCCTGGGAGATGAGGTCCCAGTAGCCTGTCAGTGGACACTGACCCTTTTCATTCAGTTTTCCCTAAGTTACAGTTAACCCTGAACAGGATGTGTTTAGTTGCCCAGGTGCCAGTCTGAAGACAAGGCACGACCAGAAAGACCTGACCCTTGGAGGCGGGCGGCATGGATGAGGTGAGATCATCCAGGAGTAAAACCTGCAGAGAGCAGAGTCTGCCCTGGCCATGGATGTGGTAAGTGTGTGGTAAAGGGGAGGTTGGAGCCCCATGAAGAAAGCAAGGGTTGAGATCCCCTCAGGCCACTGAAGAAAAAAACTGCTTCCCAAGAAAAAAAAAGTAAAAACATCAAAGACATGGCAGACGAGTAGGAGCAGCATCTGAACCACCTCGGTGGTGCCAAATCCGGATCTCACCCTGATGTTGCTGGGGAGCAAGGCACCAGTCAAGAATGTGCCAAAACCCTGTAACATCTACCAGCGACACTATTCTAAAAAGAATGAAAAGGACACTCTACAAGAAAGAGGTAGACAACAGGATGGCTTACGCCCAAGACATGTGATGGGGCTGCAAGACTAAAGCTGGCAAGCAAATCTTTACTTACAATGGTGCATATAAACACTAATGACTTCATAAATTATAGACAATGTAAAAAAATTAATCAAGGTAATGAAGGGAAGGAATGTTCAAGAGTGATCTTCTGAGAAATCCTTTTCCCTTAAGTGAAGAAAATCTGAAGATTCCCGAAGTGAATGACTGGCAAGGTAAAAGATGCAAGTTTGAGTGGTCCTGGCTTGGGGCTTGTAAAATAGACTAGATAACCACAGAAGTCCCTTTGGCCATAAAATATGTGAATGCATGTAAATTTACTGTTTTTACAAAACCTGCTCATTCTCCTGAGATTCATGTGATGAGATCCTTTGCAAACTGATCTCTGCAGGTCAAGGGAGTTCTTGTAGTAAAGGAAAGAGACTAGAAAGATATAGGGATGCACATGATCACCAGGAGCCCTCTGTTGAGTCACAAAAATGACTAGAGATGTAATATATTGATAGTGAAGCTTCTCTAGGGTTGTCACTGGGTAGGGAAAATAAATCAGCATTGCACCAGAGAGCCTTGTACTTTCAGTACATTTCCCAGTTAGGAAGGCCAAACAATTTCCAAGTTCCTTAGCACTGGAGGAGGGCAACCCCCTCTACCACCTAGGAATATGGAGAAAAACAGTTTTTTGGGGTTTTTTTTCTAGATTAGGGGAAGTATTTGAGGCTAGGTCTAGATAGACAAAACATGATGCCCTCCATGTGATGTATTCTTTAGGTTTCTCCTCACTGATATTTGTTTGCAAAGGGGCACTTATTATTAGTATATGGAATGACTGGTATCTTTAACTTCCAAGATGAACATTTAGATGAACCAATGGTTTGATTATTGGAGCACATTTGCATCTGGTTTCATTTTTATGAAATTGTTAAGAGGTTCTGGACAAAATCAAAGAAAATATAAACAGGTGGTGAAGATGCAGGGAAGACAACTTAATTACATCATACATAACAAAGGAGGTGTTTATACAACCTTGCATAACAGCCAGGTGAAATTGCCTTAAAAGTATTTGTGAAAAGACTAGGTGAAAATGCTCTATTGCTATTTATTTCAGATTTTTCTTAACACTTGTAGATTATGAAGCAGAGGGTGAAGTGTATTTTTTATTGTCAAAGACTATAAGGCAAAGAAATCATTATTAACAGCCATATCTGATTAGAAGATGAACCATTCAGAACTGGGGTACAGGATACTTTATTAGATTATGTATTGCAATTTAGCCATATGTGGAATGTCTAAAATGGATGAGTAGCATAGCTCTTCAGATGAAATTGAATCAGTCAGATTTTTGTGGTTGCCAGTATTATACTGATCCAAAGGTGATTCATAGAATCATAGAAAAGTAGTGCTGGAAGGGACCTCCAGAGGTCATCTAGTCTAGAATCATTCCTATCTAAACTATTTCATCTTTCTTCTTTGGCAATCCCTCATAGTCAAAGATGATTGTCTTCTGTGATTGTCTTATCTCTGTGTCCAAAGATAGCTGACAAGGCCTATCCAGGATCAATAGACCCTGTTTCAGCTCAGAAATGTGTTTCCATGTGGGGTGGGTGGTGCTGGATTCTTGATTTGGTCTGTGACATGCTGTTTCTGCAACTCCTGCTTTTCCATCTCCTGTTGTTGTCATGAGGTTGTCTAACGTTCCTAAATCTACACAATCAATTCTGCCATATAGCTATAAGGCATATTACCCAAAGACAGCAAAGCATCCTAACGTGTCACCGGTAAAGCAGGGGGCGGGACATTTGTCCCAAATATCTGGTCTAAAACTACTGAAGTTGAGGATTGATTTTCCATTGGGCTCCACGGGCTTTGGATCAGTATCTCAGCAAAACTATCCTAACAATGTAGAAAGAAGCCCCTTGTCAAGGCCAATAACATCCTCTAGCAGAATTATGTTTTAAAAAAATCAGTGTCATGGGATGAGCTTTAAAGCTTCTACTTCAAAGAGAATTTAAAAAATGAGTCTTATTGTTTACCAGGTTTTCAAGTGCAAGGTGAGCTTTCAAGTGCTATATCTGGTGCTTGACCCTGGCTTAGATTTTCAACAAATATTTTAAATACACTTATGTGTTGTCTTGTGCCCTTAGTAGCTCTCTTTTTTTGCTTCTCTGGCACTTTTTTTTAAAACAATGGTTTCAAATACCTCTTTCCTTTTTTCTTCTATTGCCTCACTCACATCTGTCACTATGAGTTGTTTACCCTGTTCTCCATGAAGAAAGAAAATCACAATGAAAGCTGAAGCTTTGAACTTGAATTTTTAATTTCAACAACTTGTTGGATCCCACTTCTTCAAACCTTTGTCTTTCTTGCCAGCTCATTGGTCTCCATTACAGCATTTTCTTTATGGAAACTCTTTGTTATGGTTAGATAAATGCAATATTTTTCATCACCAATAAACTCTCTTTACTCACATGAAGTTAATATGGGAGCATTCAATGCATCTTAGTGATAGTGTGAGGATAAGTAAGGAAACCAAGTCTAAACTGCACAAGAGATGCTTGTGCCAGGCAAACAGGAGCAAGTAAATGAATAAAAAAGCACAGGAAAGAGGTAGGACATAAAAGACATCATTTCTACTCCTACACAGCTACTTTGGCTTGCATCAGTTATGGCTCTGTTTATTTATATGATAAAACTATCATAATACAAAAGTACAAAAGAGTAGGTCAGGAATGGTTGCCAGTAACACCTATTCTTCTAAGTCACTGTTAAATGTAGGACTTAGTCACTTTTGAAAGTTACATCCTGAATACTGGCCTCTAAGAAGATTCCTGAAGGACAAATACCTAAAATCTTATACTAAAGAAGTGATTCCTAGTCTTTCCACGATTGTAACCCTACCTGCAAGTGCTGTGACCTCATTTGGGGTCATGACCACCAGGTTTGGGAAACCCTGTACCCTAGTTACTAGGAAGCTATATTATAAATTTATCTTTGAACAATGTTTCAAGCAGAGAAGCTATAATAGGCTAATGCATGAGTTAAATTGGGATTTGAAACTGAGGCCATGAAACTGAGAGGCCATTCATTTTCTCCTGGGAGAGTTGCTGCTGTCACAGGAGAAACCATGAGTGTAGAGATGTTCAAGATTTGTCTCCTAGAACAAAATGGCAGTTCTAGGAGAAAAATAACCTCAGAACAGCCAGGGTTAAATCTTTCCCAGGAGAGTTTCTCCGAGAGAACAAATGTCACTTTCTATTTTGAGAGAAGCCATGGCATAGTCCTCCAGAACCCCAGAGTGCTTTGCTTCTGTCTTTCCTCTCCCCACTTCCCCGCCAGGAGGCAATGTGTTGCTTCCAGGACTTTGCTGCTCCCAGTAAGCAGGAGCAGAACACCCACAACCTTCACAAACCCCACATTGTGCTGCCATTGTGTCTCTTGGCAGACTGAGGGAAGCTGCAGAGCACACTGAAATGTGTGCACAGGGTTTCCCAAGCAAATCTCAGGATGTCATCCTCCTGCTGTACTTGGCTTTGGTGAGGCCGCAGCTGGAGTACTGCATCCAATTCTTGGCTCCGCAATTCAGGAAGGATGTGGAGAAACTTGAGAGAGTCCAAAGGAGAGCCATGTGCATGATCAGAGGGCAAGAGAACAGGCCTTATGGAGAGAGGCTGAGAGCCATGGGACTCTATAGCCCAGAAAAGTGCAGTTTCAGGGGTGACATGGTGGCAGCCTATAAGTATATAAGGGGTGTGCATCACCAGAGCGCCCCAGGGGATGACAAGTTTCAATGGTCATAAACTCCTCCAAAACCATTTTAGGCTGGACATAAGGAAAAATTTCTTTAGTGTCTGAGCCCCCAAGGCCTGGAATAGACTCCCTCCAAAGGTGGTGCAAGCACCTACTCTGGACTCTTAAGAAATGTTTGGACACTTATCTTGCTGTGATCCTTTAACCCTAGCTGACTTCCTGCCCCTGGGACAGGGGGCTGGACTCGATGATATCCTGAGATCCCCTCCAGCCCTAATGTCTATGAAATCTATGAAACATGCAGCAGAGGGGCTGACTAGGGCAAGAGGGTGCTACAGTGTGGGGCTAGCCAGTAGACAGAGCTCGCCCTGTAGCAATCTTATGCTCTAGCCAGTCCAGTTAGGATCTATAATGTATTGCAGTGCCAGAGGTTACTGTGCAGTCATTTAGTACTTGCTAAAGTACTGGCCTAGAACAATAGGGCCCTGTTCTTGGATGGCCTATTAATAATAACCCTCACAACCTACCCAGCATCTACTTTGGCTGTAATAATTTTTAAAAGTTATTGAGGATCTTGGAAGTTACTTTTTTTCTCAGCTTGTTCTTTACATGGAAACTGAGTTAATATTTTCTGGGATGGGTAATCCTTTCAATTTTAATTTCTCCAGGATAATCCTGTATTAGTATATGTTATTTCCCAATTAATTGTTGTGTTAAAATAATCCTTGGGCCATTAACACCTCTATAGACTTGTTGAGTCTGGCAAGGCTTTTTTCTTATATTTCATAGTGACTTTTTCCCATGTATGTTTCCTTGAAATGTTTCTCCCATATATTTTTAATTTGTTTTAAAGTTGCAAACAAACTGTATAATATTTTCCTATCCACTTTTAATCAATATTTAAAATATAAAATGTTGACCATTTCTTTTGTTGTAAAGCATCCCCCCCTCTTTGGATCAGAATTCGTAATCTCAATAAGATTTTTCTAGTGAAATTTGAAATCTCTAAAAAAAAGCACCATATCTATTTAATATTCTTATAGACCATACTTCTTATCATGTTTTATACAGAGAGGGTGCAGCCAGATGAGATGCTAACTGTGTAGTAGCTTAATAATACTATGCAAAAGCATGTCAGAGCACAAACAGTGCCAATTGCTACTGTGCAGTAGTGTCACTAAGAAGGTGTGTGCTGGTGCTACTGTGCAGTAAAACTGGTTCCTGCACATTAATTTACTTCTTGATTATACAAGTACTAAATTAAATGTGCCGTAACCATGGTGCATTAATGAACGTGTGGACATGCCCAGTAGGGCTGTACAAACCAGCACTGTTTTGTTTACACTTCCATTTACTCATTTTGAAGGGACTGTTTTTCATTTAACTGTTTTGAAGCACTGTTCTATTTTGTTTTGTTGAAACTGTTTCACTGTTTTGATGCGTTTTGAGGTTTTGCCCATAGGTTATAATGGGGAATCATGAAAATGCCTATAACTTTGTCATTTCTTGCCTGATTCAGATGAAAATTGCAGAGATGGTAGCCCCTTCTGAGGGCATGATGCCTGGAAAATTGCATGGAGATATATCCAGGGGGTTCTAGGAAACTGTAGCTGAACTGTTCAAAGCAACACTCAAATCAGTTGCCAGCAGTGGCAGCCTGCCATTATCCTGCATGCAGATCTGTGGGCCTGTGCCTCCTGGGAGGGCTACAGGGATGTACCAGACTCCTCCTGGGGGGTGTAGGCCCCTGGATCTTTATGCAGGATGACAGCAGGCTGCTGCTGCCGGCTGGGGCTGGTGCTTGACGCAGCCTGCGTCAAGCACCGGGAAGACTGGTACTGCTGCTGGCTCTAGTCAGCAGCAGCAGCAGCTTCCTGTCATCCTGCACACAGATCCAGAGGCCTGCATCCCCCAGGAGGGCTGTGCCAGGCTGCACCCAAGGGGCGTGGGCCCCCGGATCTGTGCGCAGGGCTTCAGCAGGCTGCTGCTGCTGGCTGGGAAAATAGCCCAGAGCCACCACCATCACCATCTGGCAGCAGCAGCCTGCTGTCATCCCGCATCATCTGGGGGCCTGTGCCCCTTGGGAAGAGCTGGAGGAAGCAATCAGAGAGCTGGGGGAATGTTCAGGAACCTGAACACTCCCCAAGCTCCCGGTTTGACTCCCTAGCTCCCTTTCCGGTTCCTCTAGCTCTCTGATCACTTTCCTCAGCTCTTCCCGGGGTGGTGTGTGGGCCCCCAGATCTGCACAATGGGTTTCAGCAGGCTGCCGCTGCAGGGCAGGGCCAGTGGCACCACAGTCTTCCCAGCACTTGGTGCAGGGTGCACTGAGTGGCTGCCATTAGCCCCGGTCTGCAGCAGCATCCTGCTGAAACCCCACATGCAGATCAGGGACCTGTGTCTGGGAAGAGCTGGGGAAATGATCAGAGAGCTGGGGGAAGTGATCAGAGAGCTGGGGAATCAAACCAGGAGCTAGATGTCAATATCAGAGCAGTCCTTCCACCCTCTTCCCCATCCCTGTTTCCATTTTGCTGTAAGCAAGCCCAGCTTCAAAATTTGAAACATTTTGAAACTTTCAAAATGTTTTGAGTACCCTCATTTCATTTCAAAGCTGTTTTGAAGCCTTTTGCTTCATTTCAATTTTTCTGTTTCGAGCTCGAAGCATGTCGAAACAGCTTCGAAACGAAACACCTGTCAAAAATTGCACAGCTGTACCATTTACACCCAAATTTTATTATTCTAATGTACTAATACAAGTGTTGAATTGTGAAAATGAAATTAGACTGTACTGCAAAACAGAAATTGTATATTTACCTGATTTCTTTTCATGCAATTCCCACCAATCCATCACAAAGGGATGAAGTGTTCTTGACAAACATGGGGGACAGAGCTGAACATTTGTCAAGCAAAAGCTGCCTTTCAGAATTCTTATGTATTATACACAGTTCAAATATTAACTTCACGTATTAAGTATATATGCTAACAACTTCAAAGCATTATATGACTATTCATATACATTCTCCATCTATTGTATTTTAGAAAATGTACAGTTTTCAATAGAGATCAAAAAGTGAGTTAGGGAATTTTATTCAATGTGACTGTCTTTTGATTCAAAGTTAACTGTCAAATTCCACCTTTGCTAAAGAGTTGAAATATGAAGAGATACTTCCTCCTTAAACATCCTTCATCTCAGTGACCAGGGTGATTGTATAGTACTCCCTGTGAAACTGACAGTCCTTCACATGATGTATGTATCTGATGACCATAGGGATAGCAGAGTCACTGACAGCATTATCTGGATGTAGAGTCACTGACAGAATTAAATGGATGTATCTGATCATTCCTTTCATCTTGCTTTAACTTTACTTTAGAAATGAATATATCCGAGCTCCTGGGATTCTCGATGAAACTATTATTGATGATGAAATCTTTAGGACAAATCCTGCAATCTCATTCCTTTATTCTGAAATGACTCCTGTTGAAGTTATTACAAGTTTTCTTGAGTAAGTATTGAATAAAGATTGTACCTTTAGAAATAGTTTTTGTATTGTCAAAATGTAGGTATTTTGATTACCATATTTACTTGCATAGAAGATGACCCTGATTATAAAACAATCCCACAATAATTAGATTCTGTATTTGGAAAATTTATAAATTTGTTATAATTGTCCAGGTATACAATCTAATAATTGGAGGTTTGCTTTGAATTTGTCTAGTTCCCTTTTCTCCCTGCTGCCCCAAAACTTTTTTCCTTGCAGCCCCTTCCCCTTACTGCTCCCTACTGTCAGACCCTGCTCTCCCTGACGATGTGGAAGTGAGAAGCAAATTTGAAAACAGTAACCTTGAAATTAAACATGGCTGTAGCAATTTGCACATAGTACCCATGCATTTAATTTATCCAGAATTGATGCGTGCTACCTTTTTTTGAAATGCTGCAAGTTTTAGCATTGGTACTCCGTAAACACACTTTTGAGCAGCACTTTGGTACCTACTTATATGTAATATAAACTTCTTTTTAAAAAATCTTATTCAAAGCCAAATCAGTTCCAAATTCAACTGGGCAAAGCCCAATAGTCAAGTTCCAGAATTCAACTCTGCAGAGCTCCAGTGTCAAGTTTGTATGGCTCTACCACTAGGCAAGTATCCTCCCAGACCCATCACTCTTGGGCTTTGGATACTCTCCACATCCAGGCAGGCATCCTATGTGTAAGCCCCAGAGCCAGACACCTTGGGGTTCAGATGCCCCAGTCTTATTTGTTCTTAGTCAAAAGGCCAAGTACAAACTATGCATAGTATTAGTCCAAAGCCAAAGGCTCATGATTTACCACATAGTTCATTGGGCTGGGCGCCTCCAGAGTCAACAGCACTTCAAGCCACAGTGACCCCACAGCTCAGCACTGTTCAGTACGTATATATACTCCAGGATCCACATGCTAATTAGCCCCACTCATGACTGGAACTGTGTGTTCTAGGACTCTCCAAAAAGTTATATGCAGATGAGGTGCAGGGCAACCTGGTCTGGCTTTATCTCATGGAAGGCAGGGCCACACTAATCACATGTGCCAGACTGAGAGAAGGGGCAACAGAAGGATTCTGGGTGAACTGTATGCAGTGTCATGGCTCATCATGACTTGAAAGAGTTGGTGATGAGGGGGACTGCTTACAATGGGTGCTATCATATGTCTTATTTAGATGGGCTATACTAACCTATTCTTTGTGGTAGGTTCCCAGCATCATGTTTGTTCAATGTGGGGCATATGTTTTATAGTCATGTTCAGTGTTGCCTGTGTTTAATCAACATCATAGTTGGTTTCCACTATTGAGCACATACTGCTTTTGGCAGCAGTTTAATAATAGGCAATGTATTCAGTGAGATTTCCTTATATGCAATTATAAGACAAGGGACTTTTTTCCCCTATGCTAATTAGGGGGGAAACTTTTTTTGTACTTGAGTAAATATGGTAATACTGCTGGTTTTGATAAAGAGATTTCAATAACTGATGATTCACTTCTTCAGTGTTGGAAGTCATAGTTTGTTTTCTAGAGCTATATAATTGGGGGGAAACATTGGGAAAAGTAGCATCTTACAGGCAGCCGAGAGAGTTAAAATATTGTTGCTATTTTTTTAGGAAAGTTATTTTAACAAACTGAAACCTTTTTCAGTCTCTTTCTATCACTAAGCTATCAAAGAAGAGATTTGCGCACGCGCGCACACACACACACACACACACACACACACACACACACACACACTCTACCCATGTGTATATATGCATCTATGCAAAAGAACAGTAACAATATGGTAGATTTCACACAATACAATCCAAAAGAAACAAAAACAGTTAAAAAAACCAGATTACAATAATTGATGGCATTTTGTGATCCACAAGAACTAAAGATGAAACCCTTTGAAGAGAATAAAGATAAGAGTGGGAATGGATTGTTTTATTAGTGATCTGTTTTGTTTTTTTCTTGTGTCTTCCTTCAGTTGTTTAAAATTTAATGTTACTTGTTTTTCTCCACCATCCAGTCTGCTTGTTATCTACACCGAAGATAAATTTATTTTGTTCAGAAACTCCTTCTACCATGTTTTCTTTAGATAGTGATCTCTATTTTTATACTTAATGTTGGAATGTCTAGTGTACTTTATCATTTTTATGGTAGAAACATCTTGTCACTTCAAATGCAACCACCTGTTTCACATTTTGAATGAACACCGCCCAGGAGCAATGAAACCTCTGCTCGGGAAATCTGTGGCAATGATTTCTGTGTTCTTCTTTTCCAGAAATTTCTACTAGTAGAACCTGGGGGGTTTTTTTTTGGTACCTGGGTGATAGAAAGGGACATGAAAAGGTTTACTTAGCTTAATAAAGTAACTTTTCTAAATAACAACAGCGATATTTTATCTTTTTCAGCTGTGTCTGATGCAGCCTTCCCTAATATTTCTTCAAATACTTTATGCTTTACTGCATAGTTAGCGGATGCAAGCAGATGCTTAGCCTGTGTGTCAGTCCTCTGGGGACGTAGCCATAAATGTCTTCCTTGAAACCACATTTAGTGCTATTGCACTCCCAGCAAAACTTAATGGATTTATGTAGGAATAAAAAAAATCAAATGAGGTTCCTAACAAAAAGGGATTTAAGTTTGTGTTGACTTTGTTATACCTGTGTGTGAACTCAGGCTTCTCTAACTCTTGAAAGGGTTTCACTGTTAAGAGTAATTTCTAAGACAAATGCCTGAATTTCATGCCATTAAATTGTCACGAATGAAGAGGGGAGAACAGGGAAGTGTATGGAGGATCCTATATATGGAGGACTTTGATTACAGTTTGATCAAGATCAACAGTTTGAGCAAAGCTGAGAGCGGAAAAGGAAATAGTTTCCTGTGAAGTTGGGAAGAGGAAAGACCAAAAGATCTGAGACCACAGAAATCTGACCTGTGTAAAATGGATTGAGTGAATGTTATTTATTACTGAAGCTAGGGAGTTAAGTACTGCCTATTCCTGTGATTTGGAAGGCTTATAGTGTTTAGCATTTTTCTTCTGTAGTCGTGATTCCATGAAAATCTTGGGGTTTTTTAAAGTAATTTTCTAGTCTTCAGAGCTTTTGTAGTAAGGTAGAAGAAATGCTCAAAAAAACCCCCCAGCAAGCAAAAGTCAAAATGTACTATTTTAATTAACTCCCAATTTCTGAGCCTTTTTGGTGGTCTGACTCATGGTTTTGAATGTTTGGGGCTGGTAGTGCTGAATATTAATTACTATTCAGGAATCTGTGCATATTTACATATGAATACTGATTTTATAAGAACGTGATGATTGAGGAGTGGGATAATTGTGTGTAACATGGATTATTTTGTTATTTCAAAGAGGAATGTATGATTTTGGAAAGACAAATTGAAAACATATTAAGGGCGATCAATATGGGACAAAACCAAACTTTGGGCACACTGCATTTTTCAGTAATTCTGGTAGATATAAACCCCAGATTCTCATCTGATGCAATTCAGCCTAGTTCCTTTGATTTCCATGAACCATAAATTGACTTAAATCCAGCAATCCTAGCTTGTACCAGCTAGAGGCCTGGTCCTAAATAGGAATTAGATTTATTTTAATCCTGGATATTTATGTTAACCATATTATGTGAAGCAGGCTTCACATTCCTTGTTTCCATTTTTGTTTTTTCAAGAACTTGAAGAGGAAAGATGCAGAGCAAACAAACTTCCTCTGGGACTGAGTGTGAAGATCAGCAGCACAGACATGCCAGGCAGTTGCACTGAGCTAATACAGAGGCAGTCAGTCAGTTTATAGTCATTTCCTCAAGTACTAAGTCAATTTGGTATGACACAGAGCCTTAATCTTATGTTATTTATTTGGATATTTTCTAAAGATACATAGACTGTAAATCAGAATAAAACATATACTGAAATAAGAAAGTTGATGATAGTGGGCACATCTACACATGCAATTAATTGGAAGCAAGAAACTCTGGCACATATCGCGCTGGAATTTATTGCTCCCAGGCACCATGTTTGAACATGTACCTGAGACTGCAGCACATTGCGCCAGGTCAGAGCATCCCCAGGTGGCAGAGGGCCCAGGGGCCAACCTGAGGCTTCTCTGATACAGCTCAGCATGTTGCAGAGGGGCTGGTTGGGATGTGAAGGTGTTTCAGTGTGGGGCTAGCTGGCAGGCAGCTGCTGCACTGAAGCACCCTTGTGCCTGTCATTTGGCATTGCTGCATAGTAAATAATTCTGCCTTAGGATAGTGCCTTTATTTATAAGGACTATCCTACAGTGGAGTTCATTAGTTTATTGCGGCCTAATAGGGCTGCACGTGTAGATGTGGAAATCCTGCAGCCACATAATGCAAGTGGAAAAGGCCCCATATTCTGTATACTGAATGTATACTGTCTACTGTATATCTTAAGGCTGCTACCACAGCTTTCTTCATCTGATTGCATTCTCTCTCTCTTTTTTTTTAATAGGACTCTTGCTTAGAGAGGAGAGGCAGAAAACTGTCATATCTCAAAGCAGCAGCACTGGAAAGTAGGAAAAATATGAACCTGTGGCACATATTAGACTGTGGAATTTTGTACAACCTTGATGTCTCAGCCCCTCCACAGAATTATAATGATGCTGCTTTCAGTATTTCTGAAAGAACTGTGTACATTATTGAAATTTATTGCAGTTTTGCAAATACAATAGAGTGCATTGAAAATATAATCAGTGCATGTAAGGATTAATATGTATTATTATTTATATAAGTCATTGCAAGAGTGTGCTCTTTTGTTGGTATTTTTTTAATAAGTGTGTATTGCTAAGCTTATCGCCAAAGGAAATACGAACTAAAAAACAAACATTTTCTGTAATCACTTTTCTGGAACAGATTCATACTAGAGGGAATACTGCACAGCTGGTACAGGCAGAGTAACTACAAAAATACAGCTTTCCTGTAAGATCTATGAGATTCCTCTGGTATCCTCAGGAAACGGGGCATTGCAATGCAGATTTCCATGACTCCCTGTAGGATTTTGCAGTTTCACAAATCCTTGCCTGAAGAGATCTCACTTTCCAACCATTTGCCCTAACATACAATTAATTCTGACAGCCCCTGTGTTCCTTCTTGATTCTAACAAGTTTAATGTTTGGATTTCAAATCACTTGCCACGTGAGAATATGATCTATGGTAAATAGCTAACAGCTACCACTGCAGTAATTATTTTGTAGCAGTCTCTGTCCTCAGTGAAAATGAGAAGATTTAAATGCCATTTTCTCTTTACTGGTTGAAATGTAGAACAACAGGGAGTAAGTTGTTAATTGGCTTTTTGCTATAAGGTATTTGAGGCATGGAGGAAATAAATGTACACTTCCTGAATTTTAAACAATGAGATACAGAAGTGAGTTTTAGATCCAATCAGTTCTGTACTTACTAATGAACAACAAAACAGATTTATTAGAATATTGATGAATATGTTCCTGGACGCTTGGTTAACACTGTTGTTAGTCATGCCATTTTAAAAGTGTAAATATTTGGTCAACAGTTAATATTTATAAAATTACTGATTCGTTTTGAAACATTTCATCAGTTTGTGCTGAGCATGGACTATTGTTGTCGGTGTTCAACCTTCTCCTATTAAAAAGGTGTACTCATCTAATTAGGAAGCCAAAATAATGCTCTGTGGCAAAACAGGTGGTAGTGAATATCTGTAGTGAACAATGTTTTAAACCATCCAATTCAGTATTCATGCAACTACATCCAGAGTGGACTAAGTAGTCAAAAGACTAATCTTTATTGAAATTGATGAAATATAAATCATCTCCTGTGGTGGAGATCTTGGATGATTTCTTTATTTATCTACGTTTGATGGTAGCTGTGTTGGTACCTACGTTTTTTATGTTGAACACAAGCAAAAGGGAAGATAGTATGAACAAAATAAGCATTCCAGCTGTTTCAAATAACAAACTGATGTGGGTTCATAAAGGATAATAAGAATTGGCATTTCTCTTTTTCATATAAATGGACACATTTGAGATGTGTAATTCGATTTGCAGTCATGCCCCTAATTTTCCCTGACAGCATATGTTTCATTCCAAAATATAACACAGATTTTGGTCTTTCAGAAGAAATGACTGGAGTACACAATTGCAGTAATGTATATCATTGAAAAGGCCAAAGCATTATTACATGCCAACTAGTCAATATTTTTTTTATCTGTATAATTAATGTATCATTTCTGATTTTCCAAATTTAACATGTCAACCTGATAATCAGGAAGGAATAGGAAGCTGTTATAAAAGAAATGCAACCAAACTAGGTGGAAGTGGCATGGCACTAGACAGGCAAATATTGAATTACTTTAGGCAATTTGGGAAGAACTACGAAACCAATGACAGTTGCCACATGTAATAACCCTGGTATAGAGGCTCTATTCCAGTTTAGGCTAGCCAAATTAAATTATAAAACTTCAATAGGATAAAAAGATACCTGATTGTTTTCCTGAATTTATTTTTGTGTCTATACAGCTGTGATTCCCTAAAGGTATCATGCCTTCTTTTTTAAAACATATTATCTGTAAAATAAAATTTGAAGAAAGGACTTTAATAAAGACATTTTTATTAGGGTCATATGAGGTAAGTGTGATTACTTTTTCTATGGTTTTACAATAGCTTTCTTTTAGCTCATTTTTAATTATACTTCTTTTCAATGTAGATTGTGGAAAATGTGGGATTAATGGCACTAACTTCCAAAGTTTAGGAAGGAAATAAATACTAGCATTCCTGTTTGCCCTTATTATATGGTGTCAGAAGAAAAGCTTTGGTAAAAATGGAATAAGTAAAGCCACACAGAGCCTTTTATCCTAGAATATAGCAGCTGTCAAAAAGGCAAACAAAATGTTAAGGATTATTAAGAAAGGAATTATATACAAAACTGAAAGTATCATTATGCCTCACTATAAATCCATGGTGTGTCCACACCTTGAATACTGTGCCCATTTTTGGTCCCTAAACCTCAAAAAGGATATAGAAGAGCTAGATAAGGTACAGAGAGTGGCAACAAGGATGACCAGTGGTATGGAGGAGCTTT